>NC_050098.1:68895289-70177372 GCF_902167145.1 Zea mays
TTACCCACAAGTCGTGTTACCCATTTGCCAAGGGATCGTGACTTCCCATTCATCTCTACCGAGGAGACGAGGCAGGGTATAGGAATCCCTTGTCCACTACAAGTCCTTTCCAATGTTCCACTAGCTTGAGAAAACCCTCTACGATTTGAGGTAAAGCGGGGTATAGGAATCCCTCGTCCGAAAAGCTATCACAGACAGTTTGACCTGATAACCTCCCTATACTTGCGGCAAGTCCTCCCCGCTTGCCCCTTTTTGGTAAGGTAATCTCTTACTAACTTTCCTAATTAATTGGCCAAGGGCATCCCATTCCACCCTTGTGGTAGCATTGTTGTCTCGTGTGGTCGCTCCATGTTCCAATTAACAAAATGACCTTATCATGAACAATAAAGAATCCATTGATTATAATGATAATGCATGGTCATAATTCATATATAATATTAGTCCCAAAACCAGGCAGAGCAATAACAAGACTACCTAAAAATTCATTTTGTTGGGGGCCTTCGGCTTCCGAAGGTCCTCAAAACATAATTTGACAATGTTTTCCAAGTATGCGAGCAGGTATCTTCGGAATCAGGTTGCGGGTATACAAGAGCATGGTCAAGATGAAGCTTGACTGAAATGGAAGACGATCATGACGAAGGATGAAACGATCACGAAGCTATGTGCAGAAAAGCTTCGGCATGACAGCAGAAAAGGGGAACCGACTTAAAGATGAAAAGCCAAATTAGACCTCAACAAATTATTATAGAGTTATTGATAAAAGCAAAGGGCATTAATGTAATTTTACATGGGCTGTGTCCCGTGCCTATAAATAGATGAACAGTACTCCCGTACTATTCACGCTGACTTGACATTAGCATCACGCTTGTACCCTCCTGCAAGCCGAAGGTACATTTGTAATTTGTTGTTGCTTATACATGTAAAATAAATAGAAATAAAATAATAATAAGGTACAAAGTAATCATGTTATTTACCGTGTTTTTGTGTATAAATTTCTCTTATCTTTTATCATGATTATGAAGGTATGACCTTCATAACCTTCGTCCGAAATCCATTATATCCAAAGGGAAATAATGCTTCGAAGGACGAAGGGCTTTGATATTTAACATTTTATGTTGCCTTGTTTTTAACTCATAGCATTTGAGAACAAGTCCCCAACATTGGCGCCCACCTCCGGTGAACTCACTTCCATTTCTTGAGCTTTGAACATCTTCGGCAAGCATCACCTTCGTCATGCCGCCGAAAAAAGCTTCAGCGACAGGGGCTGCCACTCTGCAGCCGCTGGACCCCAATCAGGACGTCCTTTCTCTTAGGGAGGCCCGAAGCCAGAAGAGGAAGGCCACCAGCCCAACGCCTCCGGAGGACGATTTGGACCAGGAAATCCAAAACCTGGAGATGCTTCATCAACAGGTGCAACGAAAGAAGGAGAAGATGGCTCGTATAGCTGACCTTCAGAGGCAAATAGATGAAGCTTCGGAAGAAGTTCGTCATCTTGCTCAAGATGACCACCTTCGGCTTAAGGCCTTCGTCCATATCGCAATATGAATTTACCATTACAGCAAATTAATATTGCGAGGGGCTACTATTGCGGGCCTTCGGCTTCCGAAGGTCCTCAAAAACATAATTTGACAATGTTTTCCAAGTATGCGAGCAGGTATCTTCGGAATCAGGTTGCGGGTATACAAGAGCATGGTCAAGACGAAGCTTGACTGAAATGGAAGACGATCATGACGAAGGATGAAACGATCACGAAGCTATGTGCAGAAAAGCTTCGGCATGACAACAGAAAAGGGGAACCGACTTAAAGATGAAAAGCCAAATTAGACCTCGAAGAATTACTATAGAGTTATTGATAAAAGCAAAGGGCATTAATGTAATTTTACATGGGCTGTGTCCCGTGCCTATAAATAGATGAACAGTACTCCCGTACTGTTCACGCTGACTTGACATTAGCATCACGCTTGTACCCTCCTGCAAGCCGAAGGTACATTTGTAATTTGTTGTTGCTTATACATGTAAAATAAATAGAAATAAAATAATAATAAGGTACAAAGTAATCATGTTATTTATCGTGTTTTTGTGTATAAATTTCTCTTATCTTTTATCATGATTATGAAGGTATGACCTTCATAACCTTCGTCCGAAATCCATTATATCCAAAGGGAACTAATGCTTCGAAGGACGAAGGGTTTTGATATTTAACATTTTATGTTGCCTTGTTTTTAACTCATAGCATTTGAGAACAAGTCCCCAACACATTTGTATGCAACGTATAGGGTAAAAAATTAGGTAACCTATTAGGTCACATCAATTTAACCTAACTATGCCACGGTGATTAACAGAATCATGAATATTATTAGGTCAAAGAATGTGATCAAGGACATAACTTTCCTTTAACTTGCGAATTCAACTGCTCAGGTGTTTCCCCGAAGTTGGGCTTCAAATTCCTCGTAACCTCGCTTCTATTCGCAACAAAACATACATAGGTAGATAATGAATAAAAATAACATTACACCAAAGATGGAAACAAACCACACAATAACATTCTATGAGTCGCTATAAGATCGTAGGTTCGAGAACCACTAAAAACAGAGTTAAAATGTGTAACTTATAAATTTTCTAAGATTATGGAATTATTTTTATACTAGAAATCATTTTATATATTCATGTTATTAATTTCTCGATCTAGATGCACCACGGGCACTATTAGTGGGAAGGTCAGGGTGTGCAACATAAATTTTAGGACTTCATTTGAATTACTTTCTATTGAACTTAGATGGCGGGTTGAATCAGTAAAAAGGCAGGGACGTTTTAGCAAAAGATCTAAGCCGAAGGGGTATCAACACAGAGCAGTTCAGATCTAAATCAACTGCACAGATTAGATTTCATTTTAACCCGAAACATATGCCGCGATGACCATCGGATTGAAGATGAATGGTGCTCGTCACTTATTCTCGAATGCTATAGATCAAGAACAAGGCAACACAATTGTTAATAGTTAAAGACCTTCGTCCTCTGAAGCATTATTTCCTTTTGGATATAATGATCTTCAGACGAAGATCATGAAGGACACACCTTCGACATTTTAACATTTAACCATAAATGTAAATAAGAATGCGAAAGAACATTTAATACTATAGACAATGATTATATCTTCGTAGTTTATTTACATTTATATTTATTTTCATAGGCAAGAACCAACATTAATAATATTCATAATACAATAATACCTTCGGTTCACCGGAAGGCGAGAATGCTGACGTGAGAGAGAGATTACAATCTAGCGTGAACAGTACGGGGGTAATGTTCATCTATTTATAGGCATGGGATGCAACCTGGACAAAATTACATTTTTGTCCCTGATAACTAATTGTAATCATAATGTGAACTATTAAGGACTAGATAGTCTTTTCCTCCTTAAGTCGGTATTGTCCTTCGCCTTCATCATAATACTAAGCTGAAGCTCCTTCAGTCATAGCTTCGACTTCTGTTCGCATCATCTTTGGGTTGTGTCTTTATGTCACGTATACCTTTGTAATATTTTGCCGAAGGTGTTTTTGCCTTGAGGACCTTCAGCGGGAAACAAGACCCCCAACAGTAGCCCCTTCGCGGTGCTAGATCGTTTTTCGTAACGAGCTCGATCCACGAAAAACACGAAGGCTTCAGAATGCCGAAGGTCCGAAAAATACATTCCCTGGGCTCGTTGCCGAGAAACGATTATAATATTCTGGACGCCGGATGGTCCACCGCTCAGCCAGTTCGAACGGTATGGCGGTTCGCCTTCTCCCCCTGCAGCACTATATAAACAGACGAGTTGGTGAGGAGTTACCACAGCATTCATTGCCATCGCACTGTTAAAAATTTTAACCATAGTCGAAGCTTTCTGTATTGCATTTTCGAGTAAACACTTCGTCACTTGAGATCAACTTCGGCTTAAGGAACCGCGAAACTTGAGATGGCTCGAGTGAGATCCACTGCTAGCGTGTCCCGCGAGGGAGATGATGCTGAGACAACAGAGACAGTGCCAATATCAGAAATGATGAGGCGATCAGGTCTAGTGATAATGGAAAAAGTTTTTTCCGAAGATGAAGCTGCCAAAGTTGAGTAGATTGCAGCTAAAGACGGGAGCGATGATGAAGCTAAGGAAGACTACAGTATTTTGAGTCCGTCGAAGCCAAGCCACATCGAATTTGGAAAATCTACTGTGACAGCAGAGGATATGATTATGATGAAGAAGCTAGGTTATTTTGGAGAAGCTGGGAGCAAACTTGTCCGCTTTGCTGGGGAGGAAGTGGTTTCAGAACCAAAATATGATGAAGTCGTAGTCTTTAAAAGCTTCTTCAGGGCAGGACTTCGTTTCCCCCTGTATGAGATGATTGGAGAAGTATTGAAAAATTTTGAGATATACTTTCATCAGGTGACACCTAATGCAATCGTTAGACTTAGTGTCTACATATGGGCTCTCTGAAGCTAGGGTATGAGTCCCAATGCCGAAGCTTTCTGTCGGGTGCACGAGCTACACTACCAAACGAAGGTCAGAGCAGATGGTCTTCACAAGAACTTCAGCTGTTACAACTTTGCATATCAGAAGGATAAGAAGGCTCCGGTTCTCGGCTATCGTACCAAGTGGCCGACCGGTTGGACAAGCGAATGGTTTTACATAAAGGCAGACAAGAAGAGAAGGGAGAAGATAATGACTATGGTCATGAGTCCATTGAAATTGAGCTTCAAAATGACAAGGCCCTTGTGCCACATGCAGCTTGGCTCCCCATGCCAGGTAGCCAAAGTAGAATTCAGAGTGGTAGCACCTGAAATTAGCACTAGAGATCTAGTGCAAGAGTACTTGGCAAATAGAATATTTCCGATGTCTAGTGGTTGGGGAATGCCTAAGAAGAAGGAGGGGGGCAAAAAGAATGAACTTGTTCGGCTCCCTTACCGATTTAAATTTGAAAAACAATTCAAGAAGCCATGCAAAGAGTGGCTAGAAATGATTGAAACAGTGTGCAATGAAATTCTTGGCAACTACACCAAAAAGAGGACCAATTAATGACTGTTGCCTTCGGCACCCGGCCAAAACGAAGGCTGAATCGGGTGATGGACGCGTTAAACTTCGAATACCCAGACTACGAAAGACTTGACAAAGGGGCCGAAGGGGTGAAAAGGAAATGGATTGTCAGCATCCTGAGTAGGCAAGCTGCTCAGCTAATAAAGGAAGATGAGAAAATTTTGAAGAAAGCAAATACAACTCCTATGCCAAAAGCGACAATCTATAAAAAGCAAAAGCTTGACATGACGCCCACTGCTGAGCCGAAGGTGGATGAGACAGGAGAAGAAGCTCCTTCAACGCCCTCTACTGCCGAAGTAGCAGAAGTTTTAAAGGTAATGACTGAATCCCCGCACCTCAAGTTGCTAAGTCCTCTGGGATCAGAACTGACACAATATTTACAGAAGAAAGAACAACCCTTGGCTGCAAAGGAGAAGGTTGAAGGGCAAAAAGAAACGACGAATAGTTAACGTGATGCAAGCCGTCGAGCAAACACCGCCTTCAGCCTCTGCGACTAAAATAGTGACTGCTGCGAGTGTCGAAGTTGATGCTGCTGCCGAAGTCAAAAACACTGATGAAGCCAAAACAACAATGTCAGATATTGATAGGCTCATATCAGATGTGGTCAAAGATGTGGCTATAGAGGGAGAAATTGCCGCAGCGCCAAGCATAGAAAGGGAATTGATGCTAGTCCTTTGGGCGAAAAATATTTCGATCTTTGGCACCTGGGTTGCCAAGAATTGTTTGAAGAGGACAAGTCAGAGTTGCGGGAATTTGTTGTATCCTGCGGATATCAACCAGGGGCTTTGCTCTTCGGAGGGGTTGACGAGGAGATCCTAGGATGCGTTCGCGACCGCGCCAGGGCGAAGATAGTCGGCACTCTATCTAACAGTGTTTGCTTTCCGAAGCTAGAGGCTGATATCAACTGCTACCGACGGCAACATCTTGTCGGTAGCTTATTTTATTCCAGTTTCAAGGTGAGGTCCTTGACTAGGTTGTTATTATTATCATCTTCGCAGTGAATTAAATGTTCTGACCATGGCTTGTTGTTGCAGAGCAAACTGCTGAGCAAAGCTTTGAAAATGCAATAGGACAACGAAGATAAGAAGAACGAGATTATAATTGAAGGCTTGGAGAAAAAGATAAAGGATCTTGAAGCTTCTCTAGAGGAGAAAGATTTTCTGTTGCGAGCAGCCGAAGGCTCCCTCACGGATGTACAATCTCAAAATACTAAATTAAGCGAGGACCTTGACAATGCTCAAACAATTTTAAAGAAAGAATCAGAGCGCTTCAAGTAGGAAACAAAAGATCTGCAAGTAAAAGCTGAAGCCGAAGCTGAGAAAAATATGAAGCTACAAAAGTCATTGAAAGACCTTCGGAATAATTGCGCGGATTTTGCCACTCGTTGTGTGAGCCGACTAAAAGGAATATTTAACTCGGTTGGGGCTAGTTCTGAAGAAATTGCTCCTTCGGCTAAAGATATCCCCAAAGCCTTCGAGCATATTGAAAATGGAGTTGAAGCACTCGACGAAGTTATAACTGGGCACGGGGATTTCTGTGTTCTGTTAGCTTCTCGTGGCACAGCTGCTGCATTTTTGAAGGCCAGATGTACTCATGCCAAAACAGTGAACAAGCCAACCTTAAGCCTCTCATCACCAGACTTAGTTGATATTCCCGGTATAACCCGTAGCATTGGAAACAGATTTATCACTCAAATTTGGGCTAAGGGTGGGCGCGAGCTAGCCGGAGACGAAGCTCAGAAACTGTTCAACTCAGTATGAAACTTTTACATGTCTTTTACCTTGGTTTTTCTTTATTACATTTGCGATTACCTTATACCGTCATCTGTCTGCAGGATGGTGGCGCCGAAGGTCGCTGAGCCGAAGATTGTTCCGAAGGGCTGAAGACTCTTAGAGTTTCTTTTTGTAATCACCTGTAGAAAACTTGGGATCTCTTTGCATTATTTGGCGAGAGATTGTAATTGAGAGTTGAGCACAACATTGTACATATTTGTCCATACTTTTGTAATATAATTTTACCTCTTTGTCCATGTGTGAATTGCTTTGCTGTGGACGAAACCCACACTTACAATTTTTGAGCCGAAGGCGAAAAACACCTTCCCTTCTTTTCGTTCACATCGAAGCATCTTCGTATTCAACAAAGCATTCTGTCACCAAAGACAGGCATCTTTTTTCTTTCCTGTTAACGCATGTGCTTCATGTCATGATAATGATGATCCTACAAATGTTTGTATGAATGCAAAGAATGATGTGATGGAATATGCAAATGTATGTCCCGAACACACACGAAACCACACCCAGACTCTACATCCCCTTAGGAACGACTTTTGAGTCTCTTCACCTTCTATTTCGGTGGCATTTAAGCTCTGCATCCCCTTAGGAACAACTTTTGAGCTTCTTCACCTTCTATTTCGGTGGCATTTTGACTCTGCATTCCCTTAGGAACGACTTTTGAGCTTCAGAAATTACTCTGCGCTCCCTTAGGAACGATGTTGGGGGTCTGCTTCATCGCCGAAGGTCCTTTAAGAAGAAACACCTTCGGAAGATCAGCATAGAAGCAAACATAGCGCGAAGGTACACGCCAAAGCTACCATCTAGGGAGCTTTGGCATAGCGACATGCCTTGAGACGAAGGGTTGCACCGACTTAAAGAGGAAAAGACCAATCGGCCCATGGTAATTTGTATCATGATTGTAACTACTTGTAGAGGACATAAATGTAATTTTAACCAGGCTACGTCCAGTGCCTATAAAAAAGTGAACAGTGCGTCACGCTTGGACTTTTACCTTCTGTCAAGCCGAAGGTATAAATGTAATTTAATATTGTTCTTATTCATCCATGATGATATAATGAAGATATACTCATAATGTCATATGATTATTCATGTTATGTCTCATGTTTTATATGCTTCTTCTTCTGTTAACACATACTGTGATGATGAAGGTACGTCCTTCATGACCTTCTTCCGAAGATCGTTATATCCTAAGGGAAATAATGCTTCGAAGGACGAAGGACATTAACCATTAATTTCTTTTTGTGCTGCCTTGTTCTTAACTCATAGCATTTGAGAACAAGTCCCCAACATTGGCGCCCACCTCCGGTGAACTCACTTCCACTTTTGAGTTGATGGCTTCGTTCAACAACCAAGTTGTAGCACCTTCGGCTACGAAGCTGGTGCTCCCGATAACAGGCGGTTCAAGTTCAGAGCCGGCTAACAAGAAGCAGAAGAAGGAAGCGTAGAGAAGGGTACAACATGTTGGGGTGCAAGGACCCTTCATCAAATCCAAATGGTCCCACGTCCCAATCACCTTCTCCCAGGAGGACCTTCAGCTTAAAGATTACCCTCACAATGATGCTATGGTCATATCTTGTGTCATCAAGGGATTTCTGGTCCATAATGTTCTGGTTGATACAGGCAGTGCAGCGGATATCATATTTGCTAAGGCCATCAGACAGATGCAAGAGCCAGAAGACAAGATTCATGATGCTACACACCCTCTTTGTGGCTTCGGAGGAAGGCAGATTGTAGCGCTTGGGAAAATCACAATGCCAGTGACCTTCGGCTTCGTCCATAACACAAGGACTGAACAGGTTGTCTTTGACATTGTTGACATGGAGTACCCCTATAATGCAATCATTGGTCGAGGGACACTTAATTCTTTCGAAGCAATACTTCATCCAGCATATTTATGCATGAATATTGAGAGCACCTAGAGGGGGGTGAATAGGTGATCCTATAAAAACTTGAAACTTAATCCAACAAAACTTGATTAGTCGTTAGCACGATAAAGCCAAGTGGCTAGAGAGGAGTTCTTGCAAAACATAATAACCACAAAGAGATCAACACAGAGATGGCACAGTGGTTTATCCCGTGGTTCGGCCAAGCCCAACACTTGCCTACTCCACGTTGTGGCGTCCCAACGGACGAGGGTTGCACTCAACCCCTTTCAAGCAGTCCAAAGACCCACTTGAATACCACGGTGTTTTGCTTTGTTTACTATATCCTGCTTGCGAGGAATCTCCACAACTTGGAGCCTCTCGCCCTTACAATATGATGTTCACAAAGAAGCACGGAAGTAAGGGAGGGATGAGCAACGCACACAAGACACAATATCAGAGCGACAATACGCACACAAGTCACAACACGAGCTCTCAACACAACTCAAAGAGTTCTCTACTCAAATGGAGCTCTAGTTGCTATCACAAAGAATCAAATGCGCGAAATTGAAGTCTTGGTGCTTAGGAATGCTTAGAGAATGCTTGGTGTACTCCTCCATGCGCCTAGGGGTCCCTTTTATAGCTCCAAGGCAGCTAGGAGCCGTTGAGAGCATTCCAGGAAGGCAATTTTTGCCTTCTGTCGCCTGGCGCACCGGACACTGTCCGGTGCGGATTTTTTTTCTTCTTTGGCGAAGCCGACCGTTGGAAATTCAGAGCCATTGGCGCACCGGACACTGTCCGGTGCACACCGGACAGTCCGGTGCCCCCTTCTGACCGTTGGCTCTGCCACGCGTCGCGCGTGGATTACGCGGCCGACCGTTGGCCTGGCCGACTGTTGGCGCACCGGACAGTCCGGTGCACCACCGGACAGTCCGGTGATTTATAGCCGTACACCGCTGTCGAAGTCCCAAGAGCAGCCAGTTGACAGCCTCCAGCCTGGCGCACCGGACACTGTCCGGTGCACCACCGGACAGTCCGGTGCACCCAGACTGCGCAGAGTCTTGGCTGCTCAGCCAAGTATTTTCCACATTGGTCTTTTCCTATTTCTAGCACTTAGACACAATACATTAGTCTTCAAAACAATGTACTAAGTCTTAGAAACATACCTTTACTCTTGATTTGCACTTTGTCCATCAATTGGCATAGATTAACATTTAAGCACTTGTGTTGGCACTCAATCACCAAAATACTTAGAAATGGCCCAAGGGCACATTTCCCTTTCAATCTCCCCCTTTTTGGTGATTTATGCCAACACAACAAAAAGAAACTGAAGAAGTGCAACATCAATGCAAATGAGAACACAAATTTGTTTTGATTCAAATTTGGCATATTTGGATCATTCTTTGCCACCACTTGGTTTTGTTTTTGCAAATCAACCTCAATTTCCTATCTCTAAGTCAAATACACTTGTTGATGCATAGAGAAAGATATTCCAAGAGAAATTGATCAAAGATTTCAAAAACTCCCCCTTTCCCATAATCAACCATTCTCCCCACAAGATGCCAACTTTTGACAAAAGAGACAATAAGAGATTTTTGACAAACCAAAAGCTCTATTCTACTATTTTCAAAATTCTCAAGTGGTAGCTGATCCATTTATTGCTTTGGCCTTATTTTCTCCCCCTTTGGCATCAAGCACCAAAACGGGATCAATCTTGGCCTTTAAACCCCATTGCCTCACCAAAATCTTCAAATAAGAGTACAAAGGCAATAAGGATATTGAGATGAACTTGGAGTAAGTTACCCTCTCATCGGAGTGCAGTGGAAGTCTTGCATGGTCCAAGTCCACCTTTTCCCTTTCAATCCATCTTTGAGACTAAATCAAGCAACTCAAGCACATGGTTAGTCTCAAAGGGTCAAGTTGTAGCACATCTCCCCCTAAATATGTGCATCAGTCACACATGGACTTTTGAGGTCCGGGGAGTGTTTGTACAACTTGAGCACCATAATTAAACAACAAAATGCATAAGGAACATGATCAAAGGCATAAACACATGTATGCTACAAATCAATCCAAGTTCCGCGAATCTAAGACATTTAGCTCACTACGTAGCCTGCAAAAGGTCGACTCATCTAGAGGCTTGGTAAAGATATCGGCTAGCTGGTTCTCGGTGCTAACATAAAACACTTCGATATCTCCCTTTTGCTGGTGGTCTCTCAAAAAGTGATGCCGGATGTCTATGTGCTTAGTGCGGCTGTGTTCAACAGGATTATCCGCCATGCGGATAGCACTCTCATTATCACACAGGAGTGGGACTTTGCTCAGATTGTAGCCAAAGTTCCAGAGGGTTTGCCTCATCCAAAGTAGTTGTGCGCAACACTGTCCTGCGGCAACGTACTCGGCCTCAGCGGTGGATAGGGCAACGGAAGCTTGTTTCTTAGAACTCCACGACACCAGGGACCTTCCTAAGAATTGGCACGTCCCTGATGTACTCTTCCTATCGACCTTACATCCAGCATAATCGGAGTCTGAATATCCAATTAAGTCAAAGGTAGACCCCTTTGGATACCAGATCCCAAAGGAAGGCGTAGCGACTAAATATCTAAGAATTCGCTTCACGGCCACTAAGTGACACTCCCTTGGATCGGATTGAAATCTAGCACACATGCAAACACTAAGCATAATATCTGGTCTACTAGCACATAAATAAAGCAAAGAACCTATCATGGACCGGTATGCTTTTTGATCAACGGACTTACCTCCTTTATTGAGGTCGACGTGTCCGTCAGTTCCCATCAGAGTCTTTGCGGGCTTGGCGTCCTTCATCCCAAACCGCTTTAGCAAGTTTTGCGTGTACTTCGTTTGGGAGATGAAGGTGCCGTCCTTGAGTTGCTTCACTTGGAACCCAAGGAAGTAGTTCAACTCGCCCATCATTGACATCTCGAATTTTTGAGTCATCACCCTGCTAAACTCTTCACAAGACTTTTGGTTAGTAGAACCAAATATTATGTCATCGACATAAATTTGGCATACAAATAAATCACCATCACAAGTCTTAGTGAATAAAGTCGGATTGGCTTTCCCAACCTTGAAAGCATTAGCAATTAAAAAGTCTCTAAGGCATTCATACCATGCTCTTAGGGCTTGCTTAAGTCCATAGAGCGCCTTAGAGAGCTTACATACGTGGTCGGGGTACCGTTCATCCTCGAAGCCAGGGGTTGCTCCACGTACACCTCCTCCTTAATTGGCCCATTGAGGAAAGCGCTCTTCACATCCATTTGGAACAACCTAAAAGAATGGTGAGCCGCATATGCTAGCAAAATACGAATGGACTCTAGCCTAGCCACAGGAGCAAAAGTCTCCTCAAAGTCCAAACCTGCGACTTGGGCATAACCTTTTGCCACAAGTCGAGCATTGTTCCTTGTCACCACCTCGTGCTCGTCTTGTTTGTTGAGGAACACCCACTTGGTTCCCACAACATTTTGCTTGGGACGAGGCACCAGTGTCCAAACTTCATTTCTTTTGAAGTTATTGAGCTCTTCCTGCATGGCCAACACCCAGTCCGGATCTAGCAAGGCCTCTTCTACCCTAAAAGGCTCAATAGAAGAGACAAAAGAGTAATGCTCACAAAAATTAACTAATCTAGAGCGAGTAGTTACTCCCTTGCTAATGTCACCCAAAATCTGGTCGACGGGATGATTCCTTTGAATCGTCGCTCGAACTTGAGTTGGAGGGGCCTGGGGTGCTTCTTCCTCTTCCTCTTGGACATCCTATGCTCCCCCTTGATCACATGCCTCCTCTTGATGAACCTGTTCACCGTCTTGAGTTGGGGGATGCACCCTTGTTGAGGAAGAAGGTTGATCTTGCTCCTTTTGTTCCTGTGGTCGTACATCACCAATCGCCATGGTACGTATTGCGGCCATCGGAACATCTTCTTCATCTACATCATCAAGATCAACAACTTGCTCTCTTGGAGAGCCATTAGTCTCATCAAATACAACGTCGCTAGAGACTTCAATCAAACCCGATGATTTGTTGAAGACCCTATATGCCTTTGTATTTGAATCATAACCTAATAAAAACCCTTCTACAGCTTTGGGAGCAAACTTAGAACTTCTAGCTTTCTTTACTAGAATATAACACTTGCTCCCAAATACACGAAAGTAAGATACATTGGGTTTGTTACCGGTTAGGAGCTCATACGAAGTCTTCTTGAGGAGGCGATGAAGGTACACCCAGTTTATGGCGTGGCAAGCCGTGTTCACGGCTTCCGACCAAAACCTCTCAGGTGTCTTGAATTCTCCAAGCATTGTCCTCGCCATGTCTATGAGTGTCCTGTTCTTCCTCTCTGCCACACCATTTTGTTGTGGTGTGTAGGGAGCGGAGAACTCGTGCTTGATTCCTTCCTCCTCAAGATACTCCTCCACTTGAAGGTTCTTGAACTCGGACCCGTTGTCGCTCCTTATCTTCTTCACCTTGAGCTCAAACTCATTTTGAGCTCTCCTTAGGAAGCGCTTGAGGGTCCCTTGGGTTTCAGATTTATCCTGCAAAAAGAATACCCAAGTGAAGCGGGAAAAATCATCAACTATAACAAGACCATACTTACTTCCTCCTAAGCTTAGGTAGGCGACGGGTCCGAAGAGGTCCATATGAAGTAACTCCAAAGGTCTTGAAGTAGTCATCACATTTTTGGTATGATGAGAGCTCCCCACCTGTTTACCTACTTGACAAGCTACACAAGGTCTATCTTTTTCGAAAGTAACATTTGTTAGACCTATCACATGTTCTCCCTTTAGAAGTTTGTGAAGGTTCTTCATCCCCACATGTGCTAAGCGGCGATGCCACAGCCAGCCCATGGTAGTCTTAGCGATTAAGCATGCATCTAGACCGGCCTCCTCTTTTGCAAAATCAACTAAATAGAGTTTGCCGTCTAATACACCCTTAAAAGCTAATGAACCATCACTCCTTCTAAAGACAGACACATCTACATTTGTGAATAAACAATTATATCCCATATTACAAAGTTGACTCACAGACAACAAGTTATATCCACGCGACTCAACTAAGAACACATTAGAAATAGAGTGCTCGGATGAAATAGCAATTTTTCCTAACCCTTTCACCTTGCCTTGGTTCCCATCACTGAATATGATTGAATCTTGGGGGTCCTTGTTCTTGACGTAGGAAGAGAACATCCTCTTTTCCCCCGTCATGTGGTTTGTGCATCCGCTGTCGATAATCCAGCTTGAGCCCCCGGATGCATAAACCTGCAAGGCAAATTTAGGCTTGGATCTTAGGTACCCAACTCATGTTGGGTCCTACAAGGTTAGTTACAATAGTCTTAGGGACCCAAATGCAAGTCTTGTCTCCCTTGCATTTGACCCCTAATTTCCTAGCAATTACCTTCTTATCCTTTCTACAAATAGCAAAGGAAGCATTGCAAGCATAATAAATTGTAGAAGGTTCATTCATTACTTTCCTAGGAATATGAACAGAATTTCTTCTAGGCATATGATGAACAACATTTTTCCTAGTCAAATTTCTATCATGCATAATAGAAGAACTAGAAGCAATCATGGCATGAGAATTAAAAGCATCATAACTTCTATAAACATTCCTAGAATGTCTCCTATCATGATACATGAAAGCATGGTTCTTTTGAGCACTACTAGCCATAGGGGCTTTCCCTTTCTCCTTGGTGGAGATGGAAGCCTTATGGCTTGTTAAGTTCTTGACTTCCCTCTTGAAGCCAAGACCATCCTTAATTGAGGGGTGTCTACCAATCGTGTAGGCATCCCTTGCAAATTTTAGTTTGTCAAATTCACTCTTGCTAGTCTTAAGTTGGGCATTAAGACTAGCCACTTCATCATTCAATTTAGAAATTGAAACTAGGTGTTCACTACAAGCATCAACATTAAAATCTTTACACCTATTGCAAACTACAACATGTTTTACACAAGATGTTGATTTATTAGCTATTTCTAACTTAGCATTCAAATCATCATTTATGCTCTTTAAGCTAGAAATAGAGTCATGGCATGTAGACAATTCACAAGAAAGTATTTCATTTCTTTTAATTTCTAAAGCAAGGGATTTTTGTGCCTCTACAAACTTATCATGTTCTTCATACAAGAGATCCTCTTGCTTTTCTAGTAACCTATTCTTATCATTCAAGGCATCAATTAATTCATTAATCTTATCAACCTTAGTTCTATCTAGGCCCTTGAATAAACATGAGTAGTCTATTTCATCATCGCTAGATTCTTCATCACTTGAAGAAGCGTAAGTACTAGTATTATGAGTGCTTACCTTATTTTCCCTTGCCATGAGGCAGGTGTGATGCTCGTTTGGGAAGAGGGCCGACTTGTTGAAGGCGGTGGCGGCGAGTCCTTCGTTGTCGGAGTCGAACGACGAACAATCCGAGTCCCACTCCTTGCCAAGGTGTGCCTCGCCCTTAGCCTTCTTGTAAGACTTCTTCTTTTCCCTCTTCTTCCCTTGTTCCTGGTCACTATCATTATCGGGACAATTAGCGATAAAATGACCAATCTTACCACATTTGAAGCATGAGCGCTTCCCCTTCGTCTTGGTCTTGTTGGGATGCTCCTTGCGACCCCTTAGCGCCGTCTTGAAACGCTTGATGATGAGGGCCATTTCTTCATCATTAAGTCCGGCCGCCTCAACTTGCGCCACCTTGCTAGGTAGCGCCTCCTTGCTCCTCGTTGCCTTGAGAGCAATAGTTTGAGGCTCTTGGATTGGGCCATTCAATGCATCATCAACGTATCTAGCCTCCTTGATCATCATCCGCCCGCTTACGAACTTTCCAAGTATCTCCTCGGGCGTCATCTTGGTGTACCTAGGATTCTCACGAATATTGTTCACAAGATGTGGATCAAGGACAGTAAAAGACCTTAGCATTAGGCGGACTACGTCGTGATCCGTCCATCGCGTGCTTCCATAGCTCCTTATTTTGTTGACGAGGGTCTTCAACCGGTTGTACGTTTGGGTTGGCTCCTCGCCCCTGATCATTGCGAATCTCCCAAGTTCGCCTTCCACCAACTTCATCTTGGTGAGCATGGTGACGTCGTTCCCCTCATGTGAGATTTTGAGGGTGTCCCAAATCTGCTTGGCGTTATCCAAGCCGCTCACCTTATGGTATTCATCCCTGCACAATGAAGCTAGAAGAACAGTAGTAGCTTGTGCATTTTTGTGAATTTGCTCATTAATGAACATGGGACTATCCGTACTATCAAAGTGCATTCCATTTTCTACTATCTCCCATATACTTGGATGGAGAGAGAACAAGTGGCTACTCATTTTGTGACTCCAAAATCCGTAGTCCTCTCCATCAAAGTGGGGGGGGGTTTACCGAGGGGAATGGAAAGCAAATGAGCATTGGAACTTTGCAGAATACGAGAATAATCAAAGGAAAAGTTTGAATTAACCGTCTTCTTTTTCTCGTAGTCATTGTCGTCGTCCTTTTGGGAAGAGGAAGATTCGTCGCTGTCGTAGTAGACTATCTCCTTGATGCGCCTTGTTTTCTTCTTCCTCCCGTCTTTTCTTTTGTGGCTCGAGCCTGAGTCAGTAGGCTTGTCATCCTTTGGATCATTAACGAAGGACTCCTTCTCCTTATCATTGACCACCATCCCCTTGCCCTTAGGATCCATCTCTTCGGGTGATTAGTCCCTTACGTGAAGAGAACGGATCCGATACCAATTGAGAGCACCTAGAGGGGGGTGAATAGGTGATCCTGTAAAAACTTGAAACTTAATCCAACAAAACTTGATTAGTCGTTAGCACGATAAAGCCAAGTGGCTAGAGAGGAGTTCTTGCAAAACACAATAATCACAAAGAGATCAACACAGAGATGGCACAGTGGTTTATCCCGTGGTTTGGCCAAGTCCAACACTTGCCTACTCCACATTGCGGCGTCCCAATAGACGAGGGTTGCACTCAACCCCTTTCAAATGGTCCAAAGACCCACTTGAATACCATGGTGTTTTGTTTGTTTACTATATCCCGCTTGCGAGGAATCTCCACAACTTGGAGCCTCTCGCCCTTACAATATGATGTTCACAAAGAAGCACGAAAGTAAGGGAGGGATGAGCAACGCACACAAGACACAATATCAGAGCGACAATACGCACACAAGTCACAACACGAGCTCTCAACACAACTCAAAGAGTTCTCTACTCAAATGGAGCTCTAGTTGCTATCACAAAGAATCGAATGCGCGGAATTGAAGTCTTGGTGCTTAGGAATGCTTAGAGAATGCTTGGTGTACTCCTCCATGCGCCTAGGGGTCCCTTTTATAGCCCCAAGGTAGCTAGGAGCCGTTGAGAGCATTCCAGGAAGGCAATTTTTGCCTTCTGTCGCCTGGCGCACCGGACAGTCCGGTGCACCACCGGACACTGTTCGGTGCGGATTTCTTTCCTTCTTTGGCGAAGCCGACCGTTGGAAATTCAGAGCCGTTGGCGCACCGGACAGTCCGGTGCCCCCTTCTGACCGTTGGCTCTGCCACGCGTCACGCGCGGATTACGCGGCCGACCGTTGGCCCGGCCGACTGATGGCGCACCGGACAATCCGGTGCACCACCGGAAAGTCCGGTGATTTATAGCCGTACACCGCCGTCGAAGTCCCGAGAGCAGCCAGTTGACAGCCTCCAGCCTGGCGCACCGGACACTGTCCGGTGCACCCAGACTGCGCAGAGTCTTGGCTGCTCAGCCAAGTATTTTCCACATTGGTCTTTTCCGGTTTCTGGCACTTAGACACAATACATTAGTCTTCAAAACAATGTACTAAGTCTTAGAAACATACCTTTACTCTTGATTTGCACTTTGTCCATCAATTGGCATATATTAACATTTAAGCACTTGTGTTGGCACTCAATCACCAAAATACTTAGAAATGGCCCAAGGGCACATTTCCCTTTCAAATATACCTTCGGAACAAGGGCCCATTGTTGTCCATGGGAGTCAAGAAGCTGCCAGAAGGGCCGAAGGAAACTGGACAGATTCAAAGGCAATTAATATAGATGGAGCCGAAGCCTATCAGCAGTATGAATACAAAAGAGAGAAGGCTGCTTCGGTAGATCAGCCGAAGCCTATGCTCCTATGTGAAGACATAGCAGAACAAAGGGTACTGCTGGGGTCTCAGCTATCTGAAGAGCAGGAGAAGACTTTGCTAAGATTTTTATTCAACAACAAAGATGTATTTGCTTGGTCAGCTAATGATCTCTGTGGTGTCAACAGAGATGTCATTGAACATTCACTCAATGTGGATCCATCCTTTAGGCCAAGAAAACAAAGGCTTCGGAAAATGTCTAAAGACAAAGCTGAAGGTGCTCGGAACGAAGTGAAGAGACTTCTTAGTGCTAGTGTTATCAGATAGGTGAAATACCCAGAATGGCTAGCCAACACTGTTATAGTGAAGAAGGCCAATGGCAAATGGAGAATGTGCATTGATTTTACAGATCTCAACAAAGCTTGTCCAAAGGACGAGTTCCCATTGCCAAGAATAGACTCTCTAGTAGATGCAGCAGCTTCTTCAGAGCTCATGAGTCTACTGGACTGTTACTCAGGCTATCATCAAATTTGGATGAAGAAGGAAGATGAGCCGAAGACTAGCTTCATAACCCCCAGTGGCACATATTGCTATCTTCGGATGCCTGAGGGGCTTAAAATGCTGGAGGAAGTTTCAATAGAATGACAGCCAAGGTCCTTCATTCTCAAATAGGCAGGAATGTACTGACCTATGTTGATGATATCATAGTGAAAAGCACGAAGAAAGAAAATCAAATTGCTGATTTGCAAGAGACATTTGCCAATTTCAGGCAAGCCGGCCTGAAGTTAAATCCAGAAAAGTGTGTCTTTGGGGTAAAGAAGGGCAAGTTCCTTGGCTATTT
This sequence comes from Zea mays, assembly GCF_902167145.1. Lineage (NCBI taxonomy): Eukaryota > Viridiplantae > Streptophyta > Magnoliopsida > Poales > Poaceae > Zea > Zea mays. The sequence goes on from NC_050098.1 coordinate 68,913,911, forward strand.
AGTATCAACGAAGGGAATTGAAGCCAACCCAAGCAAGATTGAAGCTAACCTTCGGATGGAGCCGCCAAGCACAAAGAAAGGGGCTCAACGGCAGGCAGGTAGACTAGCATCATTAAACATATTCATATCCAGATCAGTAGAAAGAAATCTGCCATTCTTTGAAATACTGATGTCAGCCGAAGTTTTTCAATGGGGCCCAGTTCAGCAAAAAGCCTTCGAAGAGTTGAAGCAATACTTGATTGATTTAACAACACTAACTCCACCTTCGCCAGGGGCTCCATTGCTCTTATATGTGGCAGCTTCACACTCTGCAGTTAGTGCGGCGCTTGTGCAGGAGAAGCTAGATGGTCAAGTCAAAAAGTAGGCTCCAGTGTACTTCGTCTCTAAAGTTTTAAGTTTATCAAAGAAAAATTATATGGAGTTGGAGAAGGTGTTGTATGTTGTGTTAATGGCCTCCAGGAAGCTTCGACATTATTTTCAAGCATATCACATAATTGTTCCTTTGTCACAACCTCTGAAGGACATAATGAGGAACAGAGAAGCTACTGGAAGGATTGGAAAATGGGCTGCGGAGCTTAACAAATTCACTATTGACTATGTGCATAGATCCTCAATTCAGTCCTAGGCGTTAGCTGACTTCATCGCAGATTGGACGCCAGGGGCTCAGGAAGAAGAAATAAACAAAGACGCTGAAGCTTGGATAGTGTTCTGCAATGGTTCCTGGGGAACCTTCGGTGCAGGAGCGGCTGCTGTCCTAGTTGCGCCTTCAAAAGTCAAAACATGTTATGCAGCAAGGCTTGATTTTAGTTGCACAAATAATATTGATGAATACGAAGCACTTCTGTTGGGGCTTCGAAAGTTAAGGGCAATGGGAATAAGAAGGGCCATCCTAAAAACTGATTCTCAAGTCATTTCTGGCCATATAGACAAAAGTAGCAAGGCAAGAGACCCGAAGCTTGAAAAATATCTGGATACAGTTCGAAGGTTGGAGGCTTCTTTCGAAGGTTTTTCTGTCAAGAATATTCCATGAGGAGAAAATGAGCATGCAGATCTGCTAGCCAAGTCAACAACACAGAGGCTCCCTCTACCTTCGGAAGTATTTTTTTGAAACAATAAAGGCACCTTCAGTTGAACTCATGGAGAGAGCAGTGCTTGCAATTTCCCCAGTACATAGTGAAGATTGGAGGACTGAAATTATATCTTTCCTCCAAGGTAATTGTCTTTCGGATGATGAAGCTTAAAATAAGAGAATGGAAGCAAGGACAAGACCGTATGTGATAATAGAAAGGGAATTATATAAACATGGAGTCTGTTCTCCACTCCTCAAGTGTTTATCAAGAGCTGAAGGTATTGAGTTAATGAAGGAGATACATGCAGGTCTGTGTGGATCTCATATTGGGTCTAGGCCCTTGCTAGGAAAAGTGTTTAGACAAGGATTTTATTGGCCGAAGGCAGCTTCGGATGCAGCAGAGCTAGTTCAAAAATGCGAAAATTGCCAAAAATGTGCAAGAGACCAGAAACAACCTTCATCTCTCACCGAGCTAATACAACCTACTTGGCCATTGCAAAGATGGGGCCTAGATTTGTTAGGCCCACTTCCACCAGCGCAGGGTAATTTGAAATATGTTGTGGTGGCTGTAGAATATTTTTCTAAGTGGATTGAAGCAAAGCCTTTGGCTACAATAACTTTGGTTATAGTCCAGAAATTCTTCTGGCAAAATATTGTTTGTCGCTTCGGCGTGCCGAAAGCCATAACTGTAGACAATGGAACACAGTTTGATGTTGAAACGTTCAAATATTTCTGTGACCAAATTGGCACAAAGATTCATTTTGCATCAGTAAGGCACCCAGAATCAAATGGACTGGTAGAAAGAGCAAATGACATTATAATGACAGGAATAATGAAGTTAATCTTCAATCAGCCCAGATGAAAGTGGCCAGATGAGTTGATTAAAGTGGTATGGAGCCATAATACAACCATATCAAGATCAACAGGTTTTACACCTTTTAAACTATTATTTGGTGACGAAGCTATAACTCCAAAAGAAGCTAAAGCAGGGTCAATAAGAACAACAACTTCGGCAGAAGACGAAGTTGATTATCACGTAGCAAAAGATACTATAGAAGGGACCAGACTTCAGGATGTGGAGAACATCAATAAATACCAAGCCAAAACAATAAAATGGCGTGACAGAAAAGTCCAGTTGAAAAATATTAAGCCAGGGCATTTGGTGCTTCGGAGAGTGGCCAATCCGGACACAGTAGGCAAATTGCAGCTGAAGTGGGAAGGACCTTTTCTGGTGCTATCTTCGTCGAGGCCCGGTTCTTACAGATTGAAGGATATGGACGGCAACGACATACTTAGATCTTGGAACACGGATGAGCTTCAGCAATATTATGTGTAATTTGATGTAATCTTTTTTCATTTTTTCTATGGCACCCTTTTCCTTTCCAAAGGGGGAGAAAGGTTTTTAATGGGTCCATAGCTTGTAATTTTTCCTTTCTTATTTAGCTCCATGAGAGCCAAATCCCCCAAAAAAGAATGTAAAATGTAAAATCTAAGCATGCACCATCGAGTGCAGAGAAAAAAGAAAAAGAAAAAAAGCAGGGAGAAGCTCAAAAGTCGTCACCAAGGGGATGCAGAGCATGACAAAGCTACAAAAAGTTGTTCCTAAGGGAGCGCAGCGTAAGTTTTCTGCTCAAAAGTCGTTCCTAAGGGAATGCAGAGCCAAATACCGCTGAAATACAGGGCGAAGAAGTTCAAAAGTCATTCCTAAGGGGATGCGGAACTTATACCACCGAAATAGAAGGCGAAGAAGTTCAAAAGACGTTCCTAAGGGGATGCAGAACTTATACCACCGAAATAGAAGGTGAAGAAGCTCAAAAGACGTTCCTAAGGGGATGCAGAGCTTAAGACTCAAAAGACGTTTCTGAGGGGATGCAAAGTCTGGGTGTGGCTTCGTATGCGTGTGTTTGGACATTCATTTGCACATTACATCACATCATTCATTGCATTCATACACATTGATTTAGACATTCGTAGGATCATCATCATCATAACATAGAGTACAAACAGATGCTTCGGCTCTGATGATAAGGCTTCGATGAGTATAAAGAAGCAAGGTTATGCTTCGTTGTGTACGAATAGAAGGGAAGGTATTTTTTGCCTTCGGCTCAAAAAATACAAGTTTCGTCCACATCAAAGCAATTCATACACGAATGGAAAGGTAAAAATATATTACAAGGTATGGACAAATTTACAGAGCAATGTTCATTCCTAAATTACAACATCTTTTACAAAGATAATTCAAATTTCTCTAGAGCTTCTTGCAGCAGCTTCATCAGTATCCGTCAAACTTCGGATCATTGACCTTCGGCTTCGTCATCCTGTACATAACAAAGCGGTATAAGGTAAATAGAAATCTCAAGAGAAGGTAAGCAACAAGTACAAGTTTAATACCGGCTTAAGATGACTTCGAGCTTTGTCACCAGCTAAGTTCCGTCCACCCTTCGTCCAAATTTGAGTTATGAATCTATTTCCAATTCTTCGGGCCAGGCTGGGGATGTTAGTTAAATCCGCTGGTGATAGGCTGAAGTTCGGCCTGTTTATGATCTTTCCGTGCGTGCAACCAGCCTTCATAAAAGCTACAGCTGTGCCGCGAGAAGCTAGCAGGGCACAGAAGTCACCATGCCCAGCTATAACTTCGTCAAGCGCCTCAACTTCACCCTCAATATGTTCGAAGGTGCTTGGCAGGTCTTCAACCGAAGGTTCAAATTTTTCAGAACTGGCTCCCACTGAGTTGAAGACCTGTTTCAGCCGTTGCACGCACCGGTTGCCGAAGTTTAGGCATTTGTCCTAAAGCTCCTTCAAGGATTTTTGCAAATTTGAACTTTTTTCGACTTTGGCTCCAAGCTTCGCATCAAAATTCTTCTTTTCTTGCTCGAAGCTTTCTAATTTTAGGAGGAGTTCACTGTTTAATCTGGCAATTTTGGCTTGGGCTTCTGCCAGTGAACCCTCCATTGTTTGAAGAAGAAAATCTTTCTTTTCAAGAGCAGCTTCATGATCTTTGATTTTAGTTTCCAAGCCCTCAATTATAACCTCATGCTTCTTATCTTCGAGGTCCTGTTGCATCCTCAAGGCTTTACTTAGTAGCATACTCTGTACAAAATAACCTTCATCAGAAATCACCTTCATCGCAAAACAATAAAAAGTTGAGGGAAAAACTTTACCTTAAAATTGGAATAGAATAAGCTACCAACGATGTGTTGTCGTCGGTATTTGCTCATGTCAGCTTCAAGCTTCGGAAAACAACACTCTTCGCCAGAGTGTTGATAACCTTCGCCCCAGTTTGATCTCGAATATATCCTAAGGCTTCTTCGTTAATTCCACCGAAGAGCATGGCTCCTGGTTGGTAGCCACAGGATATAGCATACTCCTGCAGCTCCTCCTTCTCAGCCTTGGATAATTCTTGACCAATCATATTTTGAAAGTTGAAGTCCTTTTCTTCCGAAGTATTTTCGGCAGTTTCCTTCCCTTTCTCAGGCACTGTGGCCAGGACTTCTTCTGCAGCCGCAGCAGTCTCCTCCGCAGCCAAATCCAACAGCACTTTATCAATATCAGATAATGTACTCTCCAGGTTGGTAGCTTCGGCAGTCGCAGCTTCGGCAGAAGCAGTAACTTCGGCAGCTGGTGTTATTTTTTATGCAGAGGCCGACAGTGGTGTTTCTTCAATGGCTTGCATAACAGTAACAATCCTTCGCTTTTTTATCCCAGACGCCTTTTTCGCTGCCGAAGGTTTGTCCTTCTTCTGTAAAAGCTTCGCTAGTTGCGGCCCCAGTGGACTTAGCGGCTTGATAGGTAAGGATTCGGTCATTACCTGTAAAATATCTTCTACTTCGGCAGCAGAAGGGGTCGAAGGAGCTTTCTCTTCTACATCAGCCATCTTCGACTCTAGAGTTGCAGTTTTTCTCTTCTTCGAAGTCGCCACCTTCGGCTCAGGACTGGATTTTCTCTTTTTTAGAGTTTTTTTGTCTTCTTTTACCATCCTAGCAGCCTGTCTGCTCTTGACACTGACAACCCTTTTTCTCTTTGTCCCTTCGGCACCCTTGCTTAGTCGTTCATAATCAAGGTATTCAAAGTTTAAAGCGTCCATTACCCGATTCAACCTTCGCTTTGGTCGGGTGCCGAAGGCTGCAGTCATCAGTTGATCTTCTTTTTTAGTATAATTGCCCAAAATTTTGTTGCACATAGCCTCAATCATTTCTAGCCACTCTTGGCAAGGCACTTTGAATTGTTTCTCAAACTTGAAGCGATAGGGCAATCGAACAAGTTCATTCTTCTTCCGTGTTCCTTTCAGCTTCGGCATACTCCATTCACTCAACATTGGAAATACCTTGTTGGCCAGGTATTCTTGTACTAGATCTCTAGTGCTAATCTGTATAGCCACCACCCTGAATTCTGCTACAGCTTGTTGGCATGGTGACCTTGACGTCATGCAGCACAAGGGCCTAGTCAGTCTGAAACTTAAACTCAGTGGGCTCATGACCATCGTCTTCAACTTCTCCCTCTTCTTCTCATTGGCCTTAATATAGAACCACTCACTTTTCCAGCCAGTTGGCTACTTGGTGCGATAGCTGAGCACCGGGGCCTTTGTATCCTTGCGATACGTGAAGTTATAACAGCCAAAATTTTCATGTACCTCGTCTTCTCTGGCCTTCGTTTGGTAATGTAGTTCATGCACTCGGCAGAAAGCATCAGCATTTGGGTCCATTCCTTGGCTTCGAAGGGCCCAGATGAAGACGCTGAGCCTAATGATAGCGTTAGGGGTCAGCTGATGAAGATAGATTTCATAATTATCCAAAACTTCCCCAATCATCTCGTTCAAGGGAAACCTCAATCCTGCTCTGAAAAAACTTTTGTAAACCACTACTTCGTCATCTTTCGGCTGTGGAGTGGTTTCTTCTCCGGCAAAGCGAATAAGCTTCTTCTCAGTTTCTCCGAAATAACCCAGCTTCATCATCATGGGCATATCAGCCTCAGACATAGTAGACTTTTCAAAATCCAAGTGGATGGGTTTTGATGGGATCAGAGTGTTATAGTCTTCCTCTTCTTCATCAACATCTTCTTCTTCAATGTCAGCTTGTTCAACTTCGGCAGTAGGTGCACCTTCGTCAATAGCTTCCTCTGTCACAACCAATCCTAATTGTCTCATGATTTCGGAGATCGGGGATGTCTCGGTGGCTTTGGCCTCCTCTCCTTCACGAGTCACCCTTGCAGTCGAGCGTACTCTGGCCATCTGATGAATTTTTTGCAGTTTTTACGAAGCTGATGTTCTTTATAGTTTTTTTACGAAGCTCCCCCTTTGATGAAGCTAGTTCAAGATGATGGTTTGCTCGAGAATGCAGTGAATAAGCTTCGGCTATGGTTAAATTTTTCAACAGCACAACAGTGCAATGGTAATGAATGTTGTGGTAACTTCACACCTACCCGTCTGTTTATATAGTGTTGCAGGTGGGAAGGTGAATCGCTAAGTTGCCCGCACCCGCTGAACAGTTACTCGCACCCACTGAACGGTGGACCACTCAGCGCTTGGGAGGAGAATCGCCAGACCGTGCGTACCCGTCGCATGTTGGGCCACCTCGCGCTCGGAATATTTTAATCGTTTCTCGGCAACGAGCTCAGGGAAGGTGTTTTTCGGACCTTCGGCATTCCGAAGCCTTGGAGATTTTTCACAGAGCAAGCTCGTTACGAAAAATGATCTAGCACCACGAAGGGGCAACTGTTGGGGGTCTGCTTCATCGCCGAAGGTCCTTTAAGAAGAAACACCTTCGAAAGATCAGCACAGAAGCAAACATAGCACGAAGGTACACGCCGAAGCTTCCATCTAGGGAACTTTGACATAGCGACATGCCTTGAGGCGAAGGGCTGCACCGACTTAAAGAGGAAAAGACCAATTGGCCCATGGTAATTTGTATCATGATTGTAACTACTTGTAGAGGACATAAATGTAATTTTAACCGGGCTGCGTCCCGTGCCTATAAATAGGTGAACAGTGCCCCTGTACTGTTCACGCAGATTTGTATTCGCTCGCGCGTCACGCTTGGACTTTTACCTTCTGTCAAGCCGAAGGTATAAATGTAATTTAATATTGTTCTTATTCGTCCATGATGATATAATGAAGATATACTCATAATGTCATATGATAAATCATGTTATGTCTCATGTTTTATATGCTTCTTCTTCCGTTAACACATACTATGATGATGAAGGTACGTCCTTCATGACCTTCATCCGAAGATCATTATATCCTAAGGGAAATAATGCTTCGAAGGACGAAGGACATTAACCATTAATTTCTTTTTGTGTTGCCTTGTTCTTAACTCATAGCATTTGAGAACAAGTCCCAAACAAACGACTTTTGTAGCTTCGTCACTCTACAAGTGACACTTTAGCTCTGCATCCCCTTAGGGACGACTTTTGAGCTTCTCCCTGTTCTTTTTCCACTCGATGGTGCGGATTCTGATGTTACATGTTACATTCTTGGGGGAATTTGGCCCTTGTATTGGATAGAGCTAAACAAAAAATGAAAATTACAACCTATGGCCCTATTAAAAACCTTTCTCCCCTCCTGAAAGGAAAAGGGTGTGTTGGGGGCCTTCGGCTTCCGAAGGTCCTCAAAAACATGATTTAACAATGTTTCTGGAGTAAAAGTACATTAACAGGTATCTTCGGACTCGGATCAAGAGCCACGGTATGAAGAAGCACAAAGAACATGAAGGTTGGCGCAGAGCCGAAGCTGTGTGTAGAAGAGCTTCAGAATAGCGGCGGAAAAGGTAACCGACTTAAAGATGAAAAACCAGATTAGACCTCGAAGAATTATCATAGATTTATTGATAAATGTAAAGGGCATTGATGTAATTTTGCGTGGGTTGCGACCCGTGCCTATAAATAGGTGAACAGTATCCATGTATTGGTCACACGGATTTGGCATTGGCTTTTGCGTCACACTTGTACTTTTACCTTCTTACGAGCTGAAGGTACACTTGTAATTTGATATCATTTTTATCTTTCCGTCATAATAAAATGGAAATAAGTCGACAATAATACATAACTATTTATGTTATCTTTATGTTTCATATGATTCCTTCTTCATTATTATATTTTATGCTGATGAAGGTATGTCCTTCATAACCTTCGTCCAAAAATCATTATATCCTTACGGGAATAATGCTTATAAGAACGAAGGATATTAACATTTAACATTTTATGTTGCCTTGTTCTTGATTCATAGCATTTGAGAACAAGTCCCCAACATTGGCGCCCACCTCCGGTGAACTCACTTCCATTTTTTGAGTCTTCAACACTTTCGGCAAGCATCACCTTCGTCATGCCGCCGAAAAAAGCTTCAGCAACAGGGGCTGGTACTTTACAGCCGCTGGATCCCAATCAGGATGTCCTTTCTCTTATAGAGGCCCGAAGCCAGAAGAGGAAGGCTGTTAGTCCAACACCTCCGGAGGATGACCTGGATCAGGAGATCCAAAACCTGGAGATCCTTCAGCAACAGGTGCAACGCAAGAAGGAGAAGATGGCTCGTCTAGCTGATCTTCAGAGACAGATAGACGAAGCTTCTGAAGAGGTTCGTCATCTTGTTCAAGATGATCAAAGCCGAAGGCCTCCACGCAAAGAGCTTCATCAGGAAGGCTTCCACAATGAGGATGACTGGTATGAAGATTTCCATCATGGAAACTTTGCTTTTCATGATGCTTCTCCTCTCTCAACAGAATTGCAGGCTACACCATGGCCACAGTCTTACAAGCCACCCCAGCTCCCCATGTATGACGGTCACACAGACCCGAAGCAATTCCTAATGAGCTATGAAGCAACCATATCTTCGTATGGTGGCAATACGGCAGTCATGGCAAAATCTTTTGTCATGGCCGTCAGGAGCGTTGCTCAGACTTGGTACTCTTCTCTTCGGCCAGGGACAATCACTTCTTGGCAGAAATTGAAGGATATGCTGATAACTAGCTTCCAAGGGTTTCAGACGAAGCCAGTCACCGCTCAGGCTCTCTTCCAGTGTACCCAGGACCATGAAGAGTATCTTCAGGCGTATGTCCGGAGGTTTCTGCGCCTGAGGGCACAAGCGCCAACAGTGCCTAATGAAATTGTCATTGAGGCCATGATTAAGGGGCTTCGGCTGGGACCATCAGCGCAGTACTTTTCCAGGAAGCCTCCACAAACGTTGGAGAAGCTGCTCCAGAAGATGGACGAATACATTCGAGCTGACAATGACTTCCGCCAAAGAAGGGAGGAAGCATTCAGGTTCTCTGAAATGACCAGGGGCTTCGGAGGAAGATTTCACCCGAGGCATGTTAGGTCAATCCATAACTCTGCTCAAACTGATGATCGAGGGAGCCAGCAGCAAAGGCCACAACACTCTTCACAAGCTTCGGCACAACAGCAGAGTTCTTTTCGGCCGCCAGCGCCAAGGGGCAGAGGCGCCAGGGGCTTCGGGGGAAGGTTTGGAGACCAGCCAAGAAAACTATATTGCCTATTCTGTGGTGAAGACAAGGGCCATACTACCAGGATGTGCCATGTTACCATCCAGAAGCAGAAGGAAATAGCGGAAGCAGCAGCGCAACAGAGTCAGCCGAAGCAGGTCATGCATACTGCTTCATATCACTCACCTTATATTCCAGAATATGTAGGCAACCACCCTGCAGCTTCTGTTGCTTCGGCGAGCCAACCCCAAGCATCTTTGCAGCAACCTCCACCGCCACCGCCGATCCAACGAGGACAACAGCCAGAAGGGAGTCAGCACAATCATCTTCAGAGGGATTTCAGAGAGGAGTCCGAAGCTCGCACAGTCAACAGCACTGTGCCAGAGTCGAAGCACATTTATTAACAGATATCCTACCTCCACAGCAGTTCTTTTGCATTTTCTACATTCGCTATTACCCTTTTGTTAATAAGGAACAATTATGAAGAATTTAAATGTCTTTAATTGAATTTCAATTCCTTGTAATACTTTCGTCTTTTATCATAATAAAAATATGTTTTTTCTATAGGCTTGTGTTCCCGAAGCATACGAACTTATACTGATTTGAAGGACCTTTGTATTATCAAAAATTTGATCTAACGGACACAATACAAATTATTCGAAGCAGTAAAAAGTCGTTCCTAAGAGAGCGCAGTGTAAGTTTTCTAAACCTACAGCGAAAAATAAACGTTGATTCCGCTGAAAGTAAAAGGCGAAGAAGCTCCTAAGGGAGGCTTACAGCGAAAAATAAACGCTGATTCCGCTGAAAGTAAAAGGCGAAGAAGCTCCTAAGGGAGGCTTACAGCAAAAAATAAACGCTGATTCCGCTGAAAGTAAAAGGCGAAGAAGCTCCTAAGGGAGGCTTACAGCGAAAAGTCAGCGCTGATATAAAAAGTGTGTGTGCTTTATTACAGGGATATGAATCTGCGACACAGATATCATTTTGCATAACATAACATCATCACATCATTTTTGCATAACATAAGCATCATACAACATAATGCATCTGGAACAAGAAGGGGATACAGTGTTGATCTTCGGAACATATTTTGGAAAAGAGGAAATCGTGCTAAGGCACAAGATAAATCGAGATGAAGTGTAGCTTCATCGGAAACACAACACAAAACTTTTTTACAGCCTCGAAGAATATTTCACGAAGCTTGGACATTTTTCATCAGAGAAGTAAGCAAATTCTTATGGTATAGAAAGGATTTTCTTCACGAAGCATGAAAAGAAGGGAAGGTGTTTTTTCGCCGAAGGCTCAAAAAATGGTATGTATGCAGAGTTTCATGCATCATAAAGAATTAAACTATAAATAGATTGTATATTACATTTAAAGTTACAATATATTACACATTTTTACGTCTCAAATGTTTCTACAATAACATTCAATCCTCTTTAAGTACTATCTCTGCAGCTTCGTTCAATAGTTGGTTGACAACCTTGCCCATAATGGCTTCGGCCAATTTTCTAATTTCATCGTCCCCCTTCGGGTGGGGGCCTGCAGATGCCTCAACAGCTTCTGAGGGAAGAAAAGATACGGCTATATTACTATTACAAACCGAGAACAGAGTCTGGAATTAAAAATTACAGCATGATAAAAACCACTAATTAATACCTATGCGCCCTTCGGGCTCTGTACTTTCCTCGGCAGCTTCTGCTACTTTTCTAGCATCGTGAATGCCTTTTCACTCCTTTGAATAATTTCTTGCGCCAATTCTCGGCCGCCGTTATCCCAGATATCGGTGAAGAATTTCCCGCCGACCATGCTTGCTTCGGGTGAGGGGTCTTTAATGTCTTCAATGGACAATGTAGCTTCGGACTGCGCTAAGGATTTTACATGCTCGCAGCCTTTCTTCTCCAAAACAGTAGCAATCCCTCTAGCACCCGAAAAAGCGCAGATGTCGCCGCGGTTGTTCAGAATTTCCTCGAAGGCCTCTGCTTCGTGGCTGATCCATTCCATTGGACCTTCAGGATTGCCTCTTGAAAAATTCTCTTCACTAGAGAACGCGCCAACACTGGCGAAGCTGGATTTTATCTTTTTAACGCACTCTATGGATTTAACATAACATTTCCTCTGGGATGCACGAAGCTCCTTAACACTTATCTCCAAATGATTGGCCAATTGGTCACTAAGCTCTCGTTTTGTCTCTTCAAGTATATGTTCTTCTTTAGCTCTAGCTAGCTGTTTCTGAAGATCTTTAATTTCACGTTTTTGAGCTTCGGTCTGGGCCTTCGAAGCAGCTTCGTCCTTTCTTACCTTGTCTACCAATGTAAGCAGAATTTTATCTTTTTCCAGAGCTTCGTTTCTCAGTTTAATAACTTCTGATCGTAGATTGTTGAACGCAATTTCATAGCTCTCGTCCTCGGCACTCTTTTGTGCTCTCAATGCGTTGCTTAGAATTAAACCCTATATGAAAAAGAGTTTGTATAAGAATAAAAGAATGAGTTATGAATTATAAAGTTTCCAAACGACTAGTTCCCATACCTTCAAGCTATTGTACGCAAGACTATCCGCGAGATCTTCTTCCGTCATAGCGCTTAAGCCAGCTTCGAGCTTCGGAAACCCCATGCTTCTAGACATCTCCCGGCAGACGGATAATTCTTTATTGTCTGGGAGGCAGTATAGGAAATCCTCTTCGTCCGTCCCATTGAATACTAGTGCCCCCTCGGATATTTCAATTCTTTGGCATAGTGATTAGCTTCAAAAACTTCTTCTTCCGATAACTTTTTCCCCCGAAGCATGACGCACAATATAATCGTATATTTTGGAAGATGCTTCGGGGACAGCAGTATCAATTTCTTCGACCAAAATAGGCTCTGACATTTTTATTTTTTCAGTTGCCTTTTCAATTCTTGCTTCTTCTGCTTCCAAAGGTATTACCTTGGTTGGTTCTGAAGGCCCAGTTTCAACTATAGTCTGTTGCTTCGGAGCCTTAGCAACGGATACTTCAGCAGGCGCCTCAGAAGTTTCAGCAGTCCTCTTTGGAGTTGTGCTTGGAAGTTTAATTGTTTCCAAAACATCCAACACATTGACCATTCTTTTTCTTTTTGGGGTCACTGTTGGCCCCCTTTTAATTTTTGCTACTTCAATTTCTACTGAAGGACTTAAAATTTCTGATATTTTTGCTCCCTCAGTTGATGCTTTTGCTTCTTCCATCTTTTCTGTCGATGGCACTTCGGCCATCTCTTTGGTTTCTGGTAACAGAATCTTTGGTTCCTCCAATTCTTTTGTTGTTGGCGCTTCGGCCATTTCTGCGACTTCTGGCAGCAGGGTTGGCTCTTCAGCCTCGGTGGCCGAAGAGGTCTCTCCGGTGAATTCAGGCACCGTGGCTGGTTCAATATAGCGTGGCCGATGTGTGAGAACTTTTACCCTCTTTATTTTCGGTGCTGGCTCACTAGGAGCAGCTGCAGCTTTTTTCTTTCGCAGAAGTTGTGCCTTTTCTTTTTTGCCCTCGTATTGGATAGCGATAGTCGGGGTAGACGAACCCGATTGCATCAAATACCCGGTTGAGTCTTTTCCTTTTTCGGCCTTCGAAGGCCGCTGACAGTGCAGTGTCTTTGGCCTTCGAATATACCCCAAGCAATTCATCACTTACAGTCTCAATGCTCTTTAACCAATCATCATCTGGTTCAACGAACTTGTCTCCGTACTTGAATGTATATTTCAGCCTGACTAGCCCACCTTCATCAGTTTCTTTAACAGTTTCTTTCGGCATTTCCCAATTATCTGCAAGAGGCCACACTCTGAAGGCAATGTGTTCTTGTATTAAATCCCTTGTCCCAATAAAAGAGCAAACTACACCGAAGGCCCGTTGGCATTCTTCGGCTGCTTCGTCTATTTCTATCTTCGGTTTCCGGAGACCGAAGCGCTGCCAAATGGGGCACATGATGACATCCTTAATATCATCTCGAACCTTCAAATCATTTTTAACATAGAACCATTCTTTCATCCATTCCCCGGGCCATCTCTTGCGAAATGTGGGCACGGGACAACTTGATCCAAAGCGAGCGCCGAAGTTGTAGCAACCAAAGTTGTTATGGTATTGCTCTTTACCCCAGGGTTTCGTTTCATATAACAATTCATGTATATTGCAAAAGCTTTTTGCACTTGGCTCTAGACCCTGACTCTTCACAGCCCAGACGAAGATTCCCATTCTTATTATTGCTTCAGGGGTAAGTTGATGGAGGTAAACCTGATATATTTTCAGAACTTCTACCACGAATCTGCTTAAAGGGAATCGTAGCCCAGCTTTTAAAAAGCTTCGAAAGATAACAACTTCATCATCTTTGAGAGTCGGTACAGTTCTTTCTCCGGCATCTGCTCTCACAATAGACATATCTCGAAAGTATCTCCCCTTCATGTTTTCAAGGTGACTTTGCCCAATAGTTGATTTTCCGAAGACTGAATGGCTTGGTCGCCATGGCCGGTCTTCGGAATCTTCACCCCCGCTGTCTGCATCGTAACTGTCACTTTCACCAGTATCTTCAGATAAACCTTCTAAAATCTCCCTTGTAATCTTCTCCGTATTCGTCTTCGCCATTGACTCAAGAAAACCCAGATGCATCTCTTCAGAAAGGCTCAGCTTCATTTCGGCAGCCACCTTCTTCTTCTCAGACATTTCTTCGGAATTCTTGCCTCTCGCTTCCGAAGCTTAAAACTAGGGAGGCAACCAAATATTTGTAGGCAGAAAACTATTTGAGCAGGTAAAATAGATGGCAAGAAAGCGTGCCGAATAAATTGTGGCGAGCCCGTATTTATAAACCCATTATGTCGGAGGCTGGAGGGCCCCATTTGCCAATGACTGTTGCTATTCTAGCAAAAGGAAGGTGTTTTTTCGGACCTTCGGCTTACAGCCTTCGTCCATTTCGCAATCTGAATTTATCATTCTGACAAATTAATATTGCGAGGGGCTACTGTTGGGGGCCTTCGGCTTCCGAAGGTCCTCAAAAACATGATTTAACAATGTTTCTGGAGTAAAAGTACATTAACAGGTATCTTCGGACTCGGATCAAGAGCCACGGTATGAAGAAGCACAAAGAACACGAAGGTTGGCGCAGGGCCGAAGCTGTGTGTAGAAGAGCTTCAGAATAGCGGCGGAAAAGGAAACCGACTTAAAGATGAAAAACCAGATTAGACCTCAAAGAATTATCATAGAATTATTGATAAATGTAAAAGGCATTGATGCAATTTTGCGTGGGCTGCGACCCGTGCCTATAAATAGGTGAACAGTATCCCTGTACTGGTCACACGGATTTGGCATTGGCTTTTGCATCACACTTGTACTTTTACCTTCTTACGAGCTGAAGGTACACTTGTAATTTGATATCATTTTTATCTTTCTATCATAATAAAATGGAAATAAGTCGACAATAATACATAACTATTTATGTTATCTTTATGTTTCATATGATTCCTTCTTCATTATTATATTTTATGCTGATGAAGGTATGTCCTTCATAACCTTCGTCCAAAAATCATTATATCCTTACGGGAATAATGCTTATAAGAACGAAGGATATTAACATTTAATATTTTATGTTGCCTTGTTCTTGATTCATAGCATTTGAGAACAAGTCCCCAACAGGGTGCCATAGGAAAATTATAAGAAAATTACATCAATTACACATAATATCGTCGAAGCTCATCCGCATTCCAAGACCTAGGTATGTCGTTGCCGTCCATGTCCTTTAGTTTGTAAGAACTGGGTCTTGACAAACATACTACCAAAAAAGGGCCTTCCCATTTTAGCTGAAGCTTCCCCACTGTATCAGGGTTAGCTATCCTTCGAAGCACCAAATGACCTGGCTTGATATTTTTCAATCGAACTTTTCTGTCATGCCATTTTATTGTTTTGGTCTTGTATTTATTGATGTGCTCTATGGCCTGAAGTCTGGTCCCTTCTTTGGTGTCTTTTGTTACTTGGCAATCGGCTTCATCCTCCGTCGAAGCTAAGGTTCTTATTGCACCCATTCTTGCTTCTTCCGGTGTTATTGCTTCGTCACCGAAAAAAAACTTGAATGGAGTAAACCCTGTTGACCTTGATGCAGTGGTGTTGTGGCTCCAAACCACTTTTATTAATTCGTCTGGCCACTTCCCTTTCGGCTGATTGAAGATTGACTTCATTATTACTGTTATTATGATTCCATTTGCCCTTTCTACCAACCCATTTGACTCCGGGTGCCTCACTGATGCAAAGTGAATTTTTGTGCCAATTTGGCTATAAAAAGTTTTGAAAGTTTCAGCATCGAATTGAGTTTCGTTATCAACGGTGATAGCGTTTGGTACGCCAAAGCGACAAACTATGTTCTACTAGAAGAATTTTTGCACTGTGGCCGAAGTTATTGTAGCCAAAGGCTTTGCTTCAATCCACTTAGAAAAGTATTCCACTACCACCACAACATATTTTATGTTGCCTTGCGCTGGTGGTAATGGCCCTAACAAATCCAACCCCCCATCGTTGCAATGGCCATGTTGGTTGTATTAGCTGGGTTAAAGACGAAGGTTGTTTCTGGTCTCTAGCGCATCTTTGGCAATTTTCACATTTCTGAACTAAATCTATCGCATCCGAAGCTGCCTTCGGCCAGTAAAAACCTTGTCTGAAAACTTTTCCAAGCAGAGGTCTTGACCCAATGTGGGCTCCACATAAGCCTGCATGTATCTCATTCATTAATTCATGTCCTTCAGTTCTGGACAAGCATTTGAGCAACAGGGAGCAAACTCCATGCTTGTATAACTCCCCTTATATTATTACATAAGCTCTTGTCCTTACTTCCATTCTCTTGTTATAAGCTTCATCATCTGAAAAATAGTTGCCCTGGAGAAAGGATACTATTTCGGTCCTCCAGTCTTCACTATGTACAGGTGAAATTGTGAGCACTGCTCTTTCCATGAGCTCGACTGAAGGTGCTTTTATTGTTTCAAAAAATACTTCCAAAGGCAAAGGGAGCCCCTGTGCCGCTGATTTAGCTAATAAATCTGCATGCTCATTCTCTCCCCTTGAGATATTTTTTACAGAAAAACCTTCAAAAGAAACTTCCAACCTTCGTACTGCATCCAAATACTTTTCAAGCTTCGGGTCTCTTGCCTTACTGCTTTTATCCACATGGCCCGAGATAACTTGTGAATCAGTTTTGAGGAATGCCCTTCTTATTCCCATTGCCTTTAGCTTCCGTAGCCCCAAAAGAAGAGCTTCGTACTCGGCAATGTTATTTGTACAGCTGAAGTCTAACTTTATTGCATAACATGTTCTGACTTTAGAAGGTGAAACTAGAATAGCAGCTGCCCCTACACCGAAGATCCCCTAAGATCCATCACAAAATACCATCCAAGCTTCGACATCTTTTGTTGCTTCTTCATCCTGAGCCCCTGGTGTCCAATTAGCAAAGAAGTCTGCTAACGCCTGAGATTATATTGAGGATTTGTGCACAATGGAGAATTCGTTAAGTTCTGTGGCCCATATCCCGATCCTTCCTGTAGCTTCTCTGTTCCTCATTATGTCCTTCAGGGGTAGCGATGAAGGCACTGATGGGGACTTGTTCTCAAATGCTATGAATCAAGAACAAGGCAACATAAAATGTTAAATATCAAAAGTCCTTCGTCCTTCAAATCATTATTTCTCTTCGGATGTAACGAATTTAGGACGAAGGTCATGAAGGACGTACCTTCATGATCATGATAAAAAATGGAAAATATTCAAACAAAATACAGAAAGTAATATAGTTTCTGTAAACCTTATTATTAATCTATTTCTATTTGTATTACTTATGTAAACAAAGATAAATTACAAATGTACCTTCAGCTCGAAGGAAAGAAAATACAGGTGTGACGCAAAAGTGAATGCCAAGTCAGCGTGAACAGTACGGGAATACTGTTCACCTATTTATAGGCACGGGTCGCAGCCCATGCAAGATTACATTAATGCCCTTTACATTTATCAATAACTCTATAGTAATTCTTCGAGGTCTAGTTTGGCTTTTCATCTTTAAGTCGGTTTCCCCTTCCCGCCGTGATGTCGAAGCTCTTCTACATATAGCTTCGTGATCATCTTATCCTTCGTCGTGATCGCCGTCCCAATCAAGCTTCGTCTTGACCATGCTTCTGTATACCCGCAACCTGATTCTGATTCCGAAGATACCTGCTCGCATACTTAGAAAACATTGTCAAATCACGTTTTTGAGGACCTTCGGAAGCCGAAGGTCCCCAACAGTAGCCCCTCGCAATATTAATTTTGCTGTAATGATAAATTCATATTGCGATATGGACGAAGGCTTTGAGCCGAAGGTCCGAAAAAACACCTTCCCTTTGCTAGAATAGCAACAGTCTTTGACAAGCGGGACCCTCCAGTTTTCGACATAATGGGTGTATAAATAGGGGCTCGCCACAATTTATTTGGCACGCTCTCTTGCCATCTATTTTGCCTGCTCAAATAGTTTTCTGCCCACAAATATTTGGTTGCCTCCCTAGTTTTAAGCTTCGGAAGCGAGAGGCAAGAATTCCGAAGGGATGTCTGAGGAGAAGAAGGTTGCTGCCGAAATGAAGCTGAGCCTTTCTGAAGAGATGCATCTGGGTTTTCTTCAATCTATGTCGAAGACTAACACAGAGAAGATCACTAAAGAAATTTTGGAAGGTTTATCTGAAGATACTAGTGACAGCAACAGCTATGATGTGGATAGTGGTGGTGAAGACTCTGAAGATCGACCTTGGCGACCAAGCCATGCGGTTTTCGGCAAATCAAGTATTAAAGAAAATCATCTTGTCAACATGAGGGGAAGATATTTGCGGGATTTGTCTGTTGTAAGGGCTGACAAAGGAGAGAAAACTTGTCCGACTCCTGAGGAAAATGAAGTCGGAGTATTCCGAAGCTTTTTGAAAGCTGGACTACGATTTCCCCTAGGCAGCTTTGTTGTAGAGGTGCTGAAGATATTTGAGATCTACCTTCACCAACTTACCCCCGAAGGAATTATAAGGATGAATATCTTCGTGTGGGCCGTGAGAAGCCAAGGCTTGGAACCTGATGCGAAAAGCTTCTGCAACATTCACGAATTGTTATACGAGACAAAACCCTGGGGTAAGGAACAATATCACAACAACTTTGGCTGCTACAGCTTCGGCTCCCGGTCTGGGTCAAGCTGCCCAGTGCCAACCTTTCGAAAGAGATGGCCTGGCGACTGGATGACGGAATGGTTTTACGTGAAAAATGACCTGAAATCTCGAGAAGACATAAAGAAGATTATTATGCACCCCATCTGGCAACGCTTCGGCCTACGGAGGCCGAAGGTGGAAATGAATGAATCAGCTAAAGAATGCCAGAGAGCCTTCGGAGTTGTTTGCTCTTTTATCGGAACGAGGGATTTGGTCCAAGAACACATTGCTTTCAGAGTATGGCCGCTTGCGGAAAAATGGGAAATGCCGCAAGAGACCATAAAAGAGACTGACGAAGGTGGACTAGTCAGGCTGAAGTACACATTTAAGTTTGGAGATAAATTCGTTGAGCCAGATGATGACTGGTTAAAGAGCATTGAGACTGTAAGTGATGAATTGCTTGGGGTATATTCGAAGGCCGAAGACACTGCATTGTCAGCGGCCTTCGGAGGCCGAAGAAAGAAAAGACTCAACCGAGTGTTTGATGCAGTCGGGTTTGTCTACCCCGACTACCGCTACCCAGTGCGGGGGCAAAAAAGAAAAGGCACAACTTCTGTGAAAGAAACAGCTGCAGCTGCTCCTAGCGAGCCAGCGCCGAAGAGAAAAAGGGTAAAGGTTCTCACACACCGACCACGCTATATTGAACCAGCCACGGTGCCTGAGTTCACCGGTGAGACCTCTTCGGCCACCGAAGCTAAAGAACCAACCCTGTTGTCAGAAGTCGAAGAGTTGGCCGAAGTGCCAGTAACAGGAAAATTGGAAGAACCAAAGACTCTGCTGCCAGAAATCAAAGGGCTGGCCGAAGTGCCAGCAACAGGAAAATTGGAAGAACCAAAGATTCTGCTGCCAGAAATCAAAGGGCTGGCCGAAGTGCCAGCAATAGAGAAGATGGAAGAACCAGGGACTGAAAAAGCAAAAACATCAGAGGTTTTAAGTCCTTCAGCAAAGATTGAGGCAGGAAAAAGCCAGAAAGGTCCAACCGTAACCCCAAAAAGAAAAAGAATGGTTAATGTATTAGATGTTTTAGAAACAATTAAATCTTCGAGCATAACTCCAAAGAAAACTGTTGAAACTTCTGAAGTGTCTACTAAAGCCATTGGTACTGAAGCTTCGAAGCAACAATTTGAAACTAAAGCTGGACCTTCAGAGGCAGCCAAGGTAAAACCTTTTGAAACCGAAGAAACGAACATTGCAGAGGCAACCGAAGAAATAAAAATATCAGAACCAATTTTGGTTGAAGAAACTGACACTGGTGCCCCTGAAGCACCTTCCAAAATATACGATTATATTGTACGGCACGCTTCAGGGAAGAAATTGTCCGAAGAAGAAATTTTTGAAGCTAATCACTATGCTAGAGAATTGAAATATCCGAAGGGGGCACTAGTGTTCAATGGGACAGACGAAGATGACCTCCTATACTGCCTCCCGGACAACAAAGAATTATCCGTTTGTCGGGAGATGGGTAGAAGCATGGGGTTTCCGAAGCTTGAAGCTGGGTTATGCGCTATGACGAAGGAGGATCTTGCGGATAGCCTTGCATACAATAGCCTGAAGGTACAAGAACTGCGCGTTTGGAAATTTTATGATTTGAAACCCATTCTTTTATTCTTATACCAACTCTTTTACATATAGGGTTTAATACTAAGCAACGCGTTGAGAGCACAAAAGACTGCCGAAGACGAGAGCTATGAAATTGCGTTCAACAACCTACGATCAGAGGTTATTAAACTAAGAAACGAAGCTCTGGAAAAGGATAAAATTCTGCTTACATTGGTGGACAAGGTAAAAGAGGACGAAGCTGCCTCAAAGGCCCAGGCCAAAGCTCAAAAACGCGAGATAAAAGATCTTCAGAAACAGCTAGCTAGGGCCAAAGAAGAACGTATACTTAAAGAGACAAAACGAGAACTTAGTGATCAATGGGCCAATAATTTAGAGATAAGTGTTAAGGAGCTTCGTGCATCCCAGAGAAAATGCTATGTTAAATCCATAGAGTGCGTTAAGAAGATAAAATCCAGCTTTGCCAACGTTGGCGCATTCTCTAGTGAAGAGAATTTCTCAAGAGGCAATCCTGAAGGTCCAATGGAATGGATCAGTCACGAAGCAGAGGCCTTCGAGGAAATCCTAAATAGCCACGGTGACATCTGCGCTTTTTCGGGTGCTAGAGGGATTGCTGCTGTTTTGGAGAGGAAAGGTTGCGAGCATGTAAAATCCTTAGTGCAGTCCGAAGCTACCTTGTCCTCTGAAGACATTAAGGACCCCTCAGCCGAAGCAAGCATGGTCGGCGGAAAATTCTTCACCGATATATGGGACAACGGCGGCCGAGAAATGGCGCAAGAAATTATTCAAAAGAGTGAAAAAGGCATCCACGATGCTAGAAAAGTAGCAGAAGCTGCCGAGAAAAGTACAGAGCCCGAAGGGCAAATAGGTATTAATTAGTGGTTTTTTATTATGTTGTAATTTTTAATTCCAGACTTTGTTCGCGGTTTGTAATAGTAATATAGCCGTATCTTCTCTTTCCTCAGAACCTGCTGAGGCATCTCCGGGCCCCCACCCGAAGGGGGACGATGAAATTAGAAAAATGGCCGAAGCCATTATGGACAAGGTTGTCGACCAGCTATTGAATGAACCTACAGAAATAGTGCTTAAGGAGGATTGAATGTTATTGTAGAAACATTTGGAACGTAACTTGTGTAATATATTGTAACTTTGAATGTAATATATAATCTATAGTCTAATTCTTTACGATGCATGAAATTTTGCATACATACCATTTTTTGAGCCTTCGGCGAAAAAACACCTTCCCTTCTTTTCATGCTTCGTGAAGAAAATCCTTTCTATATCACAAGAATTTGCTTACTTCTCTGATGAAGAATATCCAAGCTTCGTGAAATATTCTCCGAAGCTATAAAAAGTTTTGTGTTGCCTCTCTACTGAAGGTGCACTTCGTGTCGATTTATCTTGTGCCTTAGCACGATTTCCTCTTTTCCAAAATATTCTCCGAAGATCAACACTGTATCTCTTTTCCTAAAAGTTTTGTGTTCCTCATGCAATATGTTGTATGATGCTTATGTTATGCAAAAATGATGTGATGATGTTATGTTATGCAAAATGGTATTTGTGTCGCGGATATAAGTCCCTGTAATAGAGCACACATATTTTTTATATCAGCGATGACTTTTTGTTGTAAGCCTCCCTTAGGAGCTTCTTCGCCTTTTACTTTCAGCGGAATCAGCGTTTATTTTTCGCTGTAAGCCTCCCTTAGGAGCTTCTTCGCCTTTTACTTTCAGCGGAATCAGCGTTTATTTTTCGCTGTAAGCCTCCCTTAGGAGCTTCTTCGCCTTTTACTTTCAGCGGAATCAGCGTTTATTTTTCGCTGTAGGTTCAGAAAACTTACACTGCGCTCCCTTAGGAACGACTTTTCACTATTTTGCAGAATTTGCACTGTGTCTGTTAGAACAATTTTTTGATAATACAAAGATCCTTCATGCTACCATAAATTCGTATGCTTCGGCAACTCAAACCTATGGAAAGGACATATTTTTATTATGGTAAAAAGACGAAAGTGTTACAAGAAATTGAAAAACGATAAAAGACACTTAAACTTCTCATAATTGTTTCTTATTAACAAAAAGGGTAATACTGAATGTAAAAATGCGAAAAAATTGCTGTTGAGGTAGGATATTTATCAATAAATGTGCTTTGACTCTGGCACAGTGCTATTGACTGTGCGAGCTTCGGACTCCTCTCTGAAGTCTCTCTGAAGGTGATTGTTCTGACTCCCTTCTGGTTGTTGTCCTCGCTGTGTCGGCGGTGGTGGTGGAGGGTGCTGCCAAGATGCTTGGGGTTGACTTGCCGAAGCAACAGAAACTGCGGGGTGGTTGCCTACATATTCTGGAATATAAGGCGAGTGATACGAAGCAGTGTGCATGACCTGCTTCGGCTGACTTTGTTGCGTAGCTGCTTCTGCTATCTCCTTCTGCTTCTGGATGGTAACGTGACACATCCTTGTGGTATGGCCCTTGTCTTCACCACAGAATAGGCAATAAATTTTTCTTGGCTGATCTCCAAACCTTCCCCCGAAGCCCCTGGCGCCTCTGCCCCTTGGCGCTGGCGGCCGGAAAGAACTTTGCTGCTGGCCCGAAGCTTGTGAAGAGTATTGTGGCCTTTGCTGCTGACTCCCTCGATCATCAGTTTGAGCAGAGTTATGAATTGACCTAACGTGCCTCGGGTGAAATCTTCCTCCGAAGCCTCTGGTCATTTCAGAGAACCTGAATGCTTCTTCCCTTCTTTGGCGGAAGTCATTGTCAGCTCGAATGTATTCGTCCATCTTCTGGAGCAGCTTCTCCAACGTTTGTGGTGGCTTCCTGGCAAAATACTACGCTGAAGGTCCCGGCCAAAGCCCCTTAATCATGGCCTCAATGACAATTTCATTGGGCACTGTTGGCGCTTGTGCCCTCAGACGCAGAAACCTTCGGACATACGCCTGGAGGTATTCTTCGTGGTCCTGGGTACATTGAAATAAAGCTTGAGCAGTGACTGGCTTCGTCTGAAACCCTTGGAAGCTAGTTATCAGCATATCCTTCAACTTCTGCCAAGAAGTGTTTGTCCCTGGCCGAAGAGAAGAGTACCAGGTCTGAGCAACGCTCTTGATGGCCATGACAAAAGATTTTGCCATGACTGCTGTATTGTCGCCATACGAAGATATGGTTGCTTCATAGCTCATCAAGAATTGCTTCGGGTCTGTATGACCGTCATACATGGGGAGCTGGGGTGGCTTGTAAGACTGGGGCCATGGTGTAGCCTGCAATTCTGTTGAGAGAGGAGAAGCATCATCGAAAGCAAAGTTTCCATGATGGAAATCTTCATACCAGTCGTCCTCATTGTAGAAGCCTTCTTGATGGAGCTCTCTGCGTGGAGGCCTTCGGCTCTGATCATCTTGGACAAGATGACAAACCTCTTCAGAAGCTTCGTCTATCTGTCTCTGAAGGTCAGCTAGACGAGCCATCTTCTCCTTCTTGTGTTGCACCTGTTGCTGAAGGATCTCCAGGTTTTGGATCTCCTGATCCAAGTCATCCTCTGGAGGTGTTGGACTAACAGCCTTCCTCTTCTGGCTTCGGGCCTCTCTTAGAGAAAGGACGTCCTGATTGGGATCCAGCGGCTGTAAAGTACCAGCCCCTGTCGCTGAAGCTTTTTTCGGCGGCATGACGAAGGTGATGCTTGCCGAAAATGTTCAAGACTCAAAAAATGGAAGTGAGTTCACCGGAGGTGGGCGCCAATGTTGGGTACTTGTTCTCAAATGCTATGAATCAAGAACAAGGCAACATAAAATGTTAAATATCAAAAGTCCTTCGTCCTTCAAATCATTATTTCCCTTCGGATGTAACGAATTTAGGACGAAGGTCATGAAGGACGTACCTTCATGATCATGATAAAAAATGGAAAATATTCAAACAAAATACAGAAAGTAATATAGTTTCTGTAAACCTTATTATTAATCTATTTCTATTTGTATTACTTATGTAAACAAAGATAAATTACAAATGTACCTTCAGCTCGAAGGAAAGAAAATACAGGTGTGACGCAAAAGTGAATGCCAAGTCAGCGTGAACAGTATGGGAATACTGTTCACCTATTTATAGGCACGGGTCGCAGCCCATGCAAGATTACATTAATGCCCTTTACATTTATCAATAACTCTATAGTAATTCTTCGAAGTCTAGTTTGGCTTTTCATCTTTAAGTCGGTTTCCCCTTCCCGCCGTGATGCCGAAGCTCTTCTGCATATAGCTTCGTGATCATCTTATCCTTCGTCGTGATCGCCGTCCCAATCAAGCTTCGTCTTGACCATGCTTCTGTATACCCGCAACCTGATTCCTGATTCCGAAGATACCTGCTCGCATACTTAGAAAACATTGTCAAATCACGTTTTTGAGGACCTTCGGAAGCCGAAGGTCCCCAACAATGTTGGGGACTTGTTCTCAAATGCTATGAATCAAGAACAAGGCAACATAAAATGTTAAATATCAAAAGTCCTTCATCCTTCAAATCATTATTTCCCTTCGGATGTAACGAATTTAGGATGAAGGTCATGAAGGACGTACCTTCATGATCATGATAAAAATGGAAAATATTCAAACAAAATACAGAAAGTAATATAGTTTCTGTAAACCTTATTATTAATCTATTTCTATTTGTATTACTTATGTAAACAAAGATAAATTACAAATGTACCTTCAGCTCGAAGGAAAGAAAATACAGGTGTGACGCAAAAGTGAATGCCAAGTCAGCGTGAACAGTACGGGAATACTGTTCACCTATTTATAGGCACGGGTCACAGCCCATGCAAGATTACATTAATGCCCTTTACATTTATCAATAACTCTATAGTAATTCTTCGAGGTCTAGTTTGGCTTTTCATCTTTAAGTTGGTTTCCCCTTCCCGCCGTGATGCCGAAGCTCTTCTGCATATAGCTTCGTGATCATCTTATCCTTCGTCGTGATTGTCGTCCCAATCAAGCTTCGTCTTGACCATGCTTCTGTATACCCGCAACCTAATTCCTGATTCCGAAGATACCTGCTCGCATACTTAGAAAACATTGTCAAATCACGTTTTTGAGGACCTTCGGAAGCCGAAGGTCCCCAACAGTAGCCCCTCGCAATATTAATTTTGCTGTAATGATAAATTCATATTGCGATATGGACGGAGTCTTTGAGCCGAAGGTCCGAAAAAACACCTTCCCTTTGCTAGAATAGCAACAGTCTTTGACAAGCGGGACCCTCCAGTTTTCGACATAATGGGTGTATAAATAGGGGCTCGCCACAATTTATTTGGCACGCTCTCTTGCCATCTGTTTTGCCTGCTCAAATAGTTTTCTGCCCACAAATATTTGGTTGCCTCCCTAGTTTTAAGCTTCGGAAGCGAGAGGCAAGAATTCCGAAGGGATGTCTGAGGAGAAGAAGGTTGCTGCCGAAATGAAGCTGAGCCTTTCTGAAGAGATGCATCTGGGTTTTCTTCAATCTATGTCGAAGACTAACACAGAGAAGATCACTAAAGAAATTTTGGAAGGTTTATCTGAAGATACTGGTGACAGCGACAGCTATGATGTGGATAGTGGTTGTGAAGACTCCGAAGATCGACCTTGGCGACCAAGCCATGCGGTTTTCGGCAAATCAAGTATTAAAGAAAATCATCTTGTCAACATGAGGGGAAGATATTTGCGGGATTTGTCTGTTGTAAGGGCTGACAAAGGAGAGAAAACTTGTCCGACTCCTGAGGAAAATGAATTCGTAGTATTCCGAAGCTTTTTGAAAGCTGGACTACGATTTCCCCTAAGAAGCTTTGTTGTAGAGGTGCTGAAGTTATTTGAGATCTACCTTCACCAACTTACCCCCGAAGCAATTATAAGGATGAATATCTTTGTGTGGGCCGTGAGAAGCCAAGGCTTGGAACCTGATGCGAAAGCTTCTGCAACATTCACGAATTGTTATACGAGACAAAACCCTGGGGTAAGGAACAATATCACAACAACTTTGGCTGCTACAGCTTCGGCTCCCGGTTTGGGTCAAGCTGCCCAGTGCCAACCTTTCGAAAGAGATGGCCTGGCGACTGGATGACGGAATGGTTTTACGTGAAAAATGACCTGAAATCTCGAGAAGACATAAAGAAGATTATTATGCACCCCATCTGGCAACGCTTCAGCCTGCGGAGGCCGAAGGTGGAAATGGATGAATCAGCCGAAGAATGCCAGAGAGCCTTCGGAGTTGTTTGCTCTTTTATCGGAACGAGGGATTTGGTCCAAGAACACATTGCTTTCAGAGTATGGCCGCTTGCGGAAAAATGGGAAATGCCGCAAGAGACCATAAAAGAGACTGACGAAGTTGGACTAGTCAGGCTGAAGTACACATTTAAGTTTGGAGATAAATTCGTTGAGCCAGATGATGACTGGTTAAAGAGCATTGAGACTGTAAGTGATGAATTGCTTGGGGTATATTCGAAGGCCGAAGACACTGCATTGTCAGCGGCCTTCGGAGGCCGAAGAAAGAAAAGACTCAACCGAGTGTTTGATGCAGTCGGGTTTGTCTACCCCGACTACCGCTATCCAGTGCGGGGGCAAAAAAGAAAAGGCACAACTTCTGTGAAAGAAACAGCTGCAGCTGCTCCTAGCGAGCCAGCGCCGAAGAGAAAAAGGGTAAAGGTTCTCACACACCGACCACGCTATATTGAACCAGCCACGGTGCCTGAGTTCACCGGTGAGACCTCTTCGGCCACCGAAGCTAAAGAACGAACCCTGTTGTCAGAAGTCGAAGAGTTGGCCGAAGTGCCAGCAACAGGAAAATTGGAAGAACCAAAGACTCTGCTGCCAGAAATCAAAGGGCTGGCCGAAGTGCCAGCAACAGGAAAATTGGAAGAACCAAAGATTCTGCTGCCAGAAATCAAAGGGCTCGCCGAAGTGCCAGCAATAGAGAAGATGGAAGAACCAGGGACTGAAAAAGCAAAAACATCAGAGGTTTTAAGTCCTTCAGCAAAGATTGAGGCAGGAAAAAGCCAGAAAGGTCCAACCGTAACCCCAAAAAGAAAAAGAATGGTTAATGTATTAGATGTTTTAGAAACAATTAAATCTTCGAGCATAACTCCAAAGAAAACTGTTGAAACTTCTGAAGTGTCTACTGAAGCCATTCGTACTGAAGCTTCGAAGCAACAATTTGAAACTGAAGCTGGACCTTCAGAGGCAGCCAAGGTAAAAACCTTTTGAAACCGAAGAAACGAACATTGCAGAGGCAACCGAAGAAATAAAAATATCAGAACCAATTTTGGTTGAAGAAACTGACACTGGTGCCCCCGAAGCACCATCCAAAATATACGATTATATTGTACGGCACGCTTCGGGGAAGAAATTGTCCGAAGAAGAAATTTTTGAAGCTAATCACTATGCCAGAGAATTGAAATATCCAAAGGGGGCACTAGTGTTCAATGGGACAGACGAAGATGACCTCCTATACTGCCTCCCGGACAACAAAGAATTATCCGTCTGCTAGGAGATGGGTAGAAGCATGGGGTTTCTGAAGCTTGAAGCTGGGTTATGCGCTATGACGAAGGAGGATCTTGCGGATAGCCTTGCATACAATAGCCTGAAGGTACAAGAACTGCGCGTTTGGAAATTTTATGATTTGAAACCCATTCTTTTATTCTTATACCAACTCTTTTACATATAGGGTTTAATACTAAGCAACGCGTTGAGAGCACAAAAGAATGCCGAAGACGAGAGCTATGAAATTGCGTTCAACAACCTACGATCAGAGGTTATTAAACTGAGAAACGAAGCTCTGGAAAAGGATAAAATTCTGCTTACATTGGTGGACAAGGTAAAAAAGGACGAAGCTGCCTCAAAGGCCCAGGCCGAAGCTCAAAAACGCGAGATAAAAGATCTTCAGAAACAGCTAGCTAGGGCCAAAGAAGAACGTATACTTAAAGAGACAAAACGAGAACTTAGTGATCAATGGGCCAATAATTTAGAGATAAGTGTTAAGGAGCTTCGTGCATCCCAGAGAAAATGCTATGTTAAATCCATAGAGTGCGTTAAGAAGATAAAATCCAGCTTTGCCAACGTTGGCGCATTCTCTAGTGAAGAGAATTTCTCAAGAGGCAATCCTGAAGGTCCAATGGAATGGATCAGTCACGAAGCAGAGGCCTTCGAGGAAATCCTAAATAGTTGTGGTGACATCTGCGCTTTTTCGGGTGCTAGAGGGATTGCTGCTGTTTTGGAGAGGAAAGGTTGCGAGCATGTAAAATCCTTAGCGCAGTCCGAAACTACCTTGTCCTCTGAAGATATTAAGGACCCCTCAGCCGAAGCAAGCATGGTCGGCGGAAAATTCTTCACCGATATATGGGACAACGGCGGCCGAGAAATGGCTCAAGAAATTATTCAAAAGAGTGAAAAAGGCATCCACGATGCTAGAAAAGTAGCAGAAGCTGCCGAGAAAAGTACAGAGCCCGAAGGGCAAATAGGTATTAATTAGTGGTTTTTTATTATGTTGTAATTTTTAATTCCAGACTTTGTTCGCGGTTTGTAATAGTAATATAGTCGTATCTTCTCTTTCCTCAGAACCTGCTGAGGCATCTCCGGGCCCCCACCCGAAGGGGGACGATGAAATTAGAAAAATGGCCGAAGCCATTATGGACAAGGTTGTCGACCAGCTATTGAATGAAGCTGCAGAAATAGTGCTTAAGGAGGATTGAATGTTATTGTAGAAACATTTGGAACGTAACTTGTGTAATATATTATAACTTTGAATGTAATATATAATCTATAGTCTAATTCTTTACGATGCATGAAATTTTGCATACATACCATTTTTTGAGCCTTCGGCGAAAAAACACCTTCCCTTCTTTTCATGCTTCGTGAAGAAAATCCTTTCTATATCACAAGAATTTGCTTACTTCTCTGATGAAGAATATCCAAGCTTCGTGAAATATTCTCCGAAGCTATAAAAAAGTTTTGTGTCGCCTCTCTACTGAAGGTGCACTTCGTGTCGATTTATCTTGTGCCTTAGCACGATTTCCTCTTTTTCCAAAATATTCTCCGAAGATCAACACTGTATCTCTTTTCCTAAAAGTTTTGTGTTCCTCATGCAATATGTTGTATGATGCTTATGTTATGCAAAAATGATGTGATGATGTTATGTTATGCAAAATGGTATTTGTGCCGCGGATATAAGTCCCTGTAATAGAGCACACATATTTTTTATATCAGCGCTGACTTTTCGCTGTAAGCCTCCCTTAGGAGCTTCTTCGCCTTTTACTTTCAGCGGAATCAGCGTTTATTTTTCGCTGTAAGCCTCCCTTAGGAGCTTCTTCGCCTTTTACTTTCAGCGGAATCAGCGTTTATTTTTCGCTGTAAGCCTCCCTTAGGAGCTTCTTCGCCTTTTACTTTCATCGGAATCAGCGTTTATTTTTCGCTGTAGGTTCAGAAAACTTACATTGCGCTCCCTTAGGAACGACTTTTCACTGTTTTGCAGAATTTGCACTGTGTCTGTTAGAACACATTTTTGATAATACAAGGATCCTTCATGCTACCATAAATTCGTATGCTTCGGCAACTCAAACCTATGGAAAGGACATATTTTTATTATGGTAAAAAGACGAAAGTGTTACAAGAAATTGAAAAACGATAAAAGACACTTAAACTTCTCATAATTGTTTCTTATTAACAAAAAGGGTAATACTGAATGTAAAAATGCGAAAAAATTGTTGTTGAGGTAGGATATTTATCAATAAATGTACTTTGACTCTGGCACAGTGCTATTGATTGTGCGAGCTTCGGACTCCTCTCTGAAGTCTCTCTGAAGGTGATTGTTCTGACTCCCTTCTGGCTGCTGTCCTCGCTGTGTCGGCGGTGGTGGTGGAGGGTGCTGCCAAGATGCTTGGGGTTGACTTGCCGAAGCAACAGAAGCTGTGGGGTGGTTGCCTACATATTCTGGAATATAAGGCGAGTGATACGAAGCAGTATGCATGACCTGCTTCTGCTGACTTTGTTGTGCAGCTGCTTCTGCTATCTCCTTCTGCTTCTGGATGGTAACGTGACACATCCTGGTGGTATGGCCCTTGTCTTCACCACAGAATAGGCAATAAATTTTTCTTGGCTGGTCTCCAAACCTTCCCCCGAAGCCCCTGGCGCCTCTGCCCCTTGGCGCTAGCGGCCGGAAAGAACTTTGCTGCTGGCCCGAAGCTTGTGAAGAGTATTGTGGCCTTTGCTGCTGACTCCCTCGATCATCAGTTTGAGCAGAGTTATGAATTGACCTAACGTGCCTCGGGTGAAATCTTCCTCCGAAGCCTCTGGTCATTTCAGAGAACCTGAATGCTTCTTCCCTTCTTTGGCGGAAGTCATTGTCAGCTCGAATGTATTCGTCCATCTTCTGGAGCAGCTTCTCCAACGTTTGTGGTGGCTTCCTGGCAAAATACTACGCTGAAGGTCCCGGCCAAAGCCCCTTAATCATGGCCTCAATGACAATTTCATTGGGCACTGTTGGCGCTTGTGCCCTCAGACGCAGAAACCTTCGGACGTACGCCTGGAGGTATTCTTCGTGGTCCTGGGTACACTGAAATAAAGCTTGAGCAGTGACTGGCTTCGTCTGAAACCCTTGGAAGCTAGTTATCAGCATATCCTTCAACTTCTGCCAAGAAGTGATTGTCCCTGGCCGAAGAGAAGAGTACCAGGTCTGAGCAACGCTCTTGACGGCCATGACAAAAGATTTTGCCATGACTGCTGTATTGCCGCCATACGAAGATATGGTTGCTTCATAGCTCATCAAGAATTGCTTCGGGTCTGTATGACCGTCATACATGGGGAGCTGGGGTGGCTTGTAAGACTGGGGCCATGGTGTAGCCTGCAATTCTGTTGAGAGAGGAGAAGCATCATCGAAAGCAAAGTTTCCATGATGGAAATCTTCATACCAGTCGTCCTCATTGTAGAAGCCTTCCTGATGGAGCTCTCTGCGTGGAGGCCTTCTGCTCTGATCATCTTGAACAAGATGACGAACCTCTTCAGAAGCTTCGTCTATCTGTCTCTGAAGGTCAGCTAGACGAGCCATCTTCTCCTTCTTGCGCTACACCTGTTGCTGAAGGATCTCCAGGTTTTGGATCTCCTGATCCAAGTCATCCTCCGGAGGTGTTGGACTAACAGCCTTCCTCTTCTGGCTTCGGGCCTCTCTTAGAGAAAGGACGTCCTGATTGGGATCCAGCGGCTGTAAAGTACCAGCCCCTGTCGCTGAAGCTTTTTTCGGCGGCATGACGAAAGTGATGCTTGCCGAAAATGTTCAAGACTCAAAAAATGGAAGTGAGTTCACCGGAGGTGGGCGCCAATGTTGGGGACTTGTTCTCAAATGCTATGAATCAAGAACAAGGCAACATAAAATGTTAAATATCAAAAGTCCTTCGTCCTTCAAATCATTATTTTCCTTCGGATGTAACGAATTTAGGACGAAGGTCATGAAGGACGTACCTTCATGATCATGATAAAAAATGGAAAATATTCAAACAAAATACAAAAAGTAATATAGTTTCTGTAAACCTTATTATTAATCTATTTCTATTTGTATTACTTATGTAAACAAAGATAAATTACAAATGTACCTTCAGCTCGAAGGAAAGAAAATACAGGTGTGACGCAAAAGTGAATGCCAAGTCAGCGTGAACAGTACGGGAATACTGTTCACCTATTTATATGCACGGGTCACAGCCCATGCAAGATTACATTAATGCCCTTTACATTTATCAATAACTCTATAGTAATTCTTCGAGGTCTAGTTTGGCTTTTCATCTTTAAGTCGGTTTCCCCTTCCCGCCATGATGCCGAAGCTCTTCTGCATGTAGCTTCGTGATCATCTCATCCTTCGTCGTGATCGTCGTCCCAATCAAGCTTCGTCTTGACCATGCTTCTGTATACCCGCAACCTGATTCCTGATTCCGAAGATACCTGCTCGCATACTTAGAAAACATTGTCAAATCACGTTTTTGAGGACCTTCGGAAGCTTTCTCCACTTGAAAGTAATGCCGAAGCTTTCTGGAGGCCATCAATACAGCATACAGTACCTTCTCCAACTCTGTGTAATTTTTCTTTGAAGGACTGAGTACTTCGGAAACGAAGTACACCGGTGCTTGCTTTTTTACCTAGCCCTCTTGTTTCTCTTGTACAAGTGCTGCACTAACTGCAGCATGGGAAGGAACCACATATAGAAGTAACGGACCTCCTGATGAAGGTGGGGTTAGAGTTGTTAGATCTATCAAATACTGCTTCAGCTCTTCGAAGGCTCTCTACTGAACTGGACCCCATTGGAAGACTTTGGCTGATTTCAGCACTTCAAAGAAAGGTAAATTCCTCTCTGCTGATCTTGAAATGAATTTGTTTAACGATGCCAGCCTTCCTGCTAACCATTGAGCCCCTTTTTTGAATTTGGATGCTCCATCCGAAGGATAGGTTTGATCTTGCTTGGGTTAGCTTCGATGCCTTTTGTTGATACCAGGCAACCAAGAAACTTGCCCTTCTTCACTCCGGAGACACATTTTTCTGGATTTAGCTTGAGACTAGCTTGTCTGAAATTGGCAAATGTTTCTTGCAAATCAGCAACATGGTTTTCTTGCTTTGTGTTTTTACTATGATATCATCGACATATGTCAGCACATTCCTGCCAATTTGGGAGTGAAGAACCTTGGCGGTCATTCTGTTGAAGCTTCCTTCAGCATTCTTGAGCCCCTCAGGCATCCGAAGGTAACAATAGGTACCACTAACAGTTATGAAGCTTGTCTTTGGCTCATCCTCCTTCTTCATCGAGATTTGATGATAACCCAAGTAGCAGTCCAGTAAACTCATGAGTTCTGAAGAAGATGCTGCATCCACAAGAGACTATATTCTTGGTCGTGGGAATTCATCCTTTGGACATGCCTTGTTGAGATATGTGAAGTCAATACACATTCTCCATTTTCCATTAGCTTTCTATACCATGACAGTGTGGCCAGCCACTCTGGGTATGTTACTTCTCTGATGACGCCGGCACTTAGAAGTCTCTTCACTTCATTTCGTGCACCTTTAGCTTTATCATCGGACATTTTTCGAAGCCTCTACTTTCTCGGTCTGAAGGATGGGTCCACATTGAGTGAGTGCTCAATAACATCTCTATTGACACCACAGAGATCATTGGTTGTCCAAGCAAAAACATCTTTGTTGTTAAACAAGAATCTTAACAAAGTTTTTTCCTGTTCATCAGACAGCTGGGATCCCAGCAACACTTTTTGCTCTGCTATGTCTTCACATAAAAGCATAGGCTTCGGTTGATATGCTGAAGCAGCCTTCTCTCTTTTATGCTTATACTGCTAATAAGCTTCGGCTTCATCTATATTATGAATAGCCTTCAAATCCGTCCAACTCCCTTCAGCTCTCCTAGCAGCTTTTTGACTCCTGTATACAGCAATGGGCCCTTGTTCTGAAGGTATCTTCATGCGAAGATATGCTGGATGAAGTATTTCTTCGAAAGCATTAAGCGTCCCTCGACCAATGATTGTATTGTATGGATATTCCATATCAACAATGTCAAAGACAACCTGTTATGTTCTTGTGTTATGAACATAGCCGAAGGTAACTGGCATTGTTATCTTGCCAAGTGCCACAATTTGTCTTCCCCCAAAGCCACAAAGAGGGTGTCTTGCATCATGTATCTTATCCTCTGGCTCTTGCATTTCCATGAAAGCCTTTGCAAAGATGATATCCGCTGCCTTCATGTGTCTACTAAGACATTGTGGACCAGAAATCCCTTGATAACACAAGATATTACCATTGCATCGTTGTGAGGATAATCCTTAAACTGAAGGTCTTCCTGAGAGAAGGTAATTGGAATATGAGACCACTTGGACTTGATGAAGGGTCCTTGCACTCCAACATGTTGTACCCTTCTCTGCACTTCTTTCTTCTGCTTCTTGTTGGCTGGTTCAGAACTTGAGCCGCCTGTGATTGGGAGCACCAGCTTCGTAGCCGAAGTTGCTACAACTTGGTTGTTTTGCGAAGCCATCGTCGCAACTGTGGAAGTGACTTCATCGGAGGTGGGCGCCAATGTTGGTCACTTGTTCTCAAATGCTATAGATCAAGAACAAGGCAACACAATTGTTAATAGTTAAAGACCTTCATCCTCTGAAGCCTTATTTCCTTTTGGATATAATGATCTTCAGATGAAGGTCATGAAGGACACACCTTCGACATTTTAACATTTAACCATAAATGTAAATAAGAATGCAAAAGAACATTAAATACTATAGAAAATGATTATATCTTCGTAGTTTATTTACAATTATATTTATTTTCATAGGCAAGAACCAACATTAATAATAATCATAATACAATAATACCTTCGGTTCACCGGAAGGCGATAATGCTGACGCGAGAAAGAGATTACAATCCAACGTGAACAGTACTTCTATTTATAGGCATGGGATGCAACCCGGACAAAATTACATTTTTGTCCCTGATAACTAATTGTAATCATAATGCGAACTATTAAGGACTAGATAGTCTTTTCCTCCTTAAGTCGGTATCGTCCTTTGCCTTCATCATAATACTAAGTCGAAGCTCCTTCAGTCATAGCTTCAGCTTCTGTTTGCATCATCTTCGGGTTGTGTCTTCATGTCGCGTATACCTTTGTAGTATTTTGCTGAAGGTGTTTTTGCCTTGAGGACCTTCAGCGGGAAAGAAGACCCCCAACAAATGGTGTAGGCATTAAATAACTGAGATCTGCTCTTGTCCGCACATCCCTCGATCTACGGCTACAATCCGCCCAGCCGAGCTGGTACGCGGATCCGATCGTGGTCGTTCCTCACCAGATCGACAGTTGGTATTTGCCCCCAACTCTCACCTCCCCCTCCCCCCTATAATACCCAACTTGTGGATAATAAGAGAAGAATTTATGTCCTTATGTGTATTGCTCTCTATTCATGAGAAATGTTAATAATCATACCTAAAAGTGCCTAAATTAACTAGAGATACCTAATAATCTATGCATCATGTTGGAGATTTTGCTTGTACACTTAATGAGATAGTAATGTTGAAATTAGGGTTTGACCCAATTGGAACTCTAGTAATTTAAATGGCATAGGAGAGAAAAGGAAAATACTATACAATATAAAGAATATATATATAAATAAATATATATTTTCATACTGGTATTTTTAATTGTGCATATAATCTAAGTGTGAAACTCAACAAAATTTGAATTCAAATTTGAGGATCTAAAAATAAAAGAAAAGAAAACAGAAAAGAAAAATTAAAAAAAGGAAAAACACTCGGACTGGGCTGCGTCCTCCGCCCATGGCCCAACTCACGCACAAACTTCCCCTTGCACGGCCCATTCCCACCCCTCGCGAGGAGCCAGCCCAACCGGTGGGAATGCGCCGACATGTGGGGCTGCGAGCTCACCGACTCAGCAGATCAACCTATCTCGGACGTGTGGGCCCATGCTGTCAGCTCGGTCTCTGAAAGTCGCCCAGAGGGGGGTGAATAGGTGGAACCTGAAATTTATAAACTTTAAACACGCACTAAGGTCGGGGTTAGCGTTAGAATTAAGTTGGAGTGCGGAAGATTGTTTCTCTTTCTATGAGTTGTTCAAATTGATGAGTATAACTTTGGGAGCAAACTCAAATCAATATTAGCAAGGAAACTTTAGAGAGATGAAAGAGAGGAAACAAATCAAGTGAAGGTCAATGCAAGTAAACACGATGATTTGTTTTACCGAGGTTCGGTTCCAAAGAACCTAATCCCCATTGAGAAGGCCACAAAGGTCGGGTTTATTCCAACCCTTTCCCTCTCTCAATCGGTCCCTCAGACCGGTCGAGCCTTCTCCTTCATCACTTTGGTCACTAAGACCCCGCAAGGATCACCACACACTTAGGTGTCTCTTGCTAGCTTTACAAAGCACTTAAAAGAATAAGAATAGATAAGGAGAAAGCAATCCAAGCAACAAGAGCAACAAAAGAACACAAAACCCCCTCTCTCAAGTCACTAAGCAATAGAGTTGATTTGGAGGCTTGGAGAGTATTTGATCTATTGAATGTGTCTTGGAGTGTAGTCTTTAGCTCTTGTATTGAATGTTGAGTTCAGAAAACTTGGATGGCTTGAATGGAGGTGGTTGGGGGTATTTATAGCCCCAACCACTATTCTAGTCGTTGTTGTCGATGGCGCACCGGACAGTCTGGTGGTACACCAGACAGGGCACTATTCAGGAGTCCGGTGCGTGCCACATCAGCTGACCGTTGGGGTTTGGAGCAGTTGACCGTTGAAGTTTTTTGTCTTGTAGTCGCACCGGATAGTCCAGTGGCACACCGGACGTGTCCGGTGTGTTCTGACTTCCTGCTCTGACTTCTGACCACGCACTATACACTTTTGCAGTCGACCGTTGCCCTTAGTTGATTGTTGCTCCGTTGGCTCACCGGACATGTCTGGTGCACACCAGACAGTCCGGTGAATTATAGTGGAGCGCGTCTCTGGAAAACCTGAGAGTGGCCAGTTTGGATGGTGCTCGGCCTGGGCACCGGACAGTGTCTGGTGCACACCGGACACTATCTAGTGCGCCACTGGCAGCACCATTCTAAGTCTTTACTCCAAACATCGTTTAGTCCACAACTTAATTTCTTTCTTGATTTGTGTTGAAGTTTATGCACCTGAGATGAATGATATCTAGGCAAACTAGTTAGTCCACATGGTTTGTGATGGACGTCAAACACCAAAATTGATTACAGGAAATGGTTAAGCTCATTTCCCTTTCAATATCCCCCTTTTTGGTGATTGATGCCAACACAAACCAAAGCAAATATAAAAAGTAGAAATGTAACTAGTTTGCAATTTTGAAAAATGTGCATAAGTTACTTAGAATTTAAACCAATTGAAAGAA
The DNA here is from genome assembly GCF_902167145.1 of Zea mays. Lineage (NCBI taxonomy): Eukaryota > Viridiplantae > Streptophyta > Magnoliopsida > Poales > Poaceae > Zea > Zea mays. The sequence continues at coordinate 68,951,020 of NC_050098.1, forward strand.
TTTCTACATATGTTTAAGTAAATATGATTGCTTTCTTCTATTTAACATTTTGGACCACATTTGCACCACTTTGCTTGTTTTTGCAAATCTTTTTGGAAAAATCTTTTCAAATTCTTTTGCATGTAGCCAATGGTATAAGAATATAATTTCAAAAACCATTTCCAAGATTTTGAAAATTCTCCCCCTGTTTTAAATGATTTTCCTTTGGCTAAACAAAAGCTCCCCCTGGAAAAGTTCTCCCCTTAGCTGTCAAGAGGGTTTTTTAAGTAGATACCAGATGAAATTATACCAATTGAAACTTTGAAACCAAATGAAATACCAATTGAAATTTTGAATTTTGAAAATGGGGTGGTGCGGTCCTTTTGCTTTGGGCCTAATACTTTCTCCCCCTTTGGCATCAAGCGCCAAAAATGAAGAAACTTGAATGGCCACGTAAAATTCTCCCCTTTGGTAATTAAAGTATATGAGTGAAAGGTCATGCCAATTGAGATTTTTATGAGTAAAGGCAAAGGAAAAATGATACCGATAGAGTTGAGTGGAAGCCTTGCCTTTGCCTAATACGCCATTTCCCTTTCAATTGAAGACTAATCATAGAAATATACTTGAAAACACATTAGTCTTAGCCTTGGCACAAGAAGAATAAGAAATATGCATTTGTACCAAATGAAAGAGATATGATCAAAGGCAGATAAATGAGCAATGTGTGCAATGTCTCAATCAAAGTTCCGAGAATCTAGAATATTTAGCTCATTCCTAAGTTTGCTAAAAATCTTTTCATCTAGAGGCTTGGTAAAGATATCGACTAATTGGTTGTGGGTGCTGACATAAGCAATCTCGATATCCCCCTTTTGTTGGTGATCTCTCAAAAAGTGATACAGGATGTCTATGTGCTTAGTGCGGCTGTGTTCAACGGGATTGTCCGCCATGCGGATTGCACTCTCATTATCACATAGAAGAGGGACTTTGCTCAACTTATAGTCATAGTCCCTAAGAGTTTGCCTCATCCAGAGTAATTGTGCACAACAGTGTCCTGCAGCAATATACTCGGCTTCAGCGATGGAAAGAGCTATTGAGTTTTGTTTCTTTAAAGCCCATGACACCAGGGATCTTCCCAGAAACTGACAAGTCCCTGAAGTGCTCTTCCTGTCAATTTTACATCTAGCATAATCGGCATCGGAATACCCAGTTAAATCAAATGTAGATCCCTTGGGGTACCAAAGCCCAAACTTAGGAGTGTAAACTAAATATCTCATGATTCTTTTCATGGCCCTAAGGTGAACTTCCTTAGGATTTGTCTGGAACCTTGCACACATGCATACAGAAAGCATTATATACGGTCGTGAAGCACATAAATAGAGTAAAGATCCTATCATCGACCGGTATACCTTTTGATCTACGGATTTACCTCCCGTGTCAAGGTCGAGATGCCCATTAGTTCCCATGGGAGTCTTGACGGGTTTGGCATTCTTCATTCCAAACTTCTTGAGTATATCTTGAATGTACTTAGTTTGGCTGATGAAGGTGCCCTCTTGGAGTTCCTTGATTTGAAACCCAAGGAAATACTTCAACTCCCCCATCATAGACATCTTGAATTTATGTATCATTATCCTACTAAACTCTTCACAATATGACTTGTTAGTAGACCCAAATATAATATCATCAACATAAATTTGGCATATAAACAAGTCTTTAGCAATAGTTTTAGTGAAGATAGTAGGGTCAGCTTTTCCAACTTTGAAGCCATTAGTGATAAGGAAGTCTCTCAAGCATTCATACCATGCTCTTGGGGCTTGCTTGAGCCCATAAAGCACCTTTGAGAGCTTATAAACATGGTTAGGATACTCACTATCTTCAAAGCCTGGAGGTTGCTCAACATATACCTCTTCCTTGATAGGACCATTGAGGAAGGCACTCTTTACGTCCATTTGATACAACTTAAAGCCATGGTAAGTATCATAGGCAAGTAATATACGAATTGACTCAAGCCTAGCTACGGGTGCATAGGTTTCATCAAAATCCAAACCTTCGACTTGTGAATAACCTTTGGCAACAAGTCGGGCTTTGTTCCTAGTCACCACACCATGCTCATCTTGTTTGTTGCGGAATACCCACTTGGTACCTACAACATTTTGGTTAGGACGTGGAACTAAATGCCATGCCTCATTCCTCGTGAAGTTGTTGAGCTCCTCTTGCATTGCCACCACCCAATCCAGATCTCTTAGTGCATCCTCTACCCTGTATGGCTCAGTAGAGAACACAAAAGAGTAATGTTCACAAAAATGAGCAACTCGAGACCGAGTATTTACCCCCTTGTGAATGTCACCAAGTAAGGAGTTAATGGGGTGATCTCTTTGAATTGCTTGGTGGACTCTTGGGTGTGGTGGTCTTTGATCCTAAATTTCTTGATCATCTTCCTTGTCTTGATCATCTTCATCTCCCGCTTGATCAATGTCCTCATCTTGAGGTGGCTCATCGTCTTGATTTTCATCCTCTTGTTGTTGAGCCATGTCCTCATTTTGAGTTGGTGGAGATGCTTGTATGGAAGATGATGGTTGATCTTGTGTCTGTGGTGGTTCTTCGGATTCCTTTGGACACACATCCCCAATGGACATGTTCCTTAGCACGACGCATGGAGCCTCTTCATCATCTAATTCATCAAGATCAACTTGCTCCACTTGGGAGCCATTAGTCTCATCAAACACAATGTCACAAGAAACTTCAACTAATCCAGTGGACTTGTTGAAGACTCTTTACCGGTGAATTAGGAGCAAAGAACCTTCTACTGCTTTAGGAGCAATTTTAGAATTTCTACCTCTTTTAATAAGAATAAAGCATTTGCTCCCAAAATCTCTAAAGTAAGAAACATTTGGCTCTTTACCGGTGAGAAGTTCATATGATGTTTTCTTGAGGATTCGGTGGAGATAGAATCGGTTGATGGAGTAGCAAGCGGTGTTAATCGCCTCCACCCAAAACTGATTCGGTGTCTTGTACTCATCAAGCATGGTCCTTGCCATATCCAAAAGAGTTCTATTCTTCCTCTCTACTACACCATTTTGTTGTGGTGTACGGAGAAAAGAACTCATGCTTGATGCCCTCCTCCTCAAGAAACCCTTCAATTTGAGAGTTCTTGAACTTTGTTCCATTGTCGCTTCTAATCTTTTTTATTCTCAGTCTGAACTCATTTTGAGCCTGTCTCAAGAATCTCTTTGAGGTCTCTTGGGTTTGTGATTTTTCTTGCAAAAAGAATACCCAAGTGAAGCGAGAATAGTCATCCACAATAACAAGACAGTACTTACTCCCGTCGATGCTTATGTAAGCGATCGGGACGAATAGATCCATGTGTTGTAACTCAAGCGGTATGCCGGTCGTCATGATGTTCTTGTGTGGATGATGAACTCCAACTTGCTTCCCTGCTTGGCATGCGCTACAAATCCTGTCTTTCTTAAAATGAACATTTGTTAGTACTAAAATGTGCTCTCCCTTTAGAAGCTTGTGAAGATTCTTCATTCCAACATGGGCAAGTTGGCGATGCCATAGCCAACCCATATTAGTCTTAGCAATTAAGCAAGTGTCTAGTTCAGCATTGTTATCATTAAAATCAATTAAATATAGCTGACCATCTAACACTCCTTTAAAAGCTATTGAATCATCACTTCTTTTAAAGACAGTAACACCAATATCAGTAAAAAAGACAGTTGTAGCCCATTTTACATAATTGAGAGACTGAAAGCAAGTTGTAATCTAAAGAATTTACAAGAAAAACATTAGAAATGGAATGGTCAGGGGATATAGCAATTTTACCCAAACCTTTGACCAAACCTTGATTTCCATCCCCGAATGTAACGTTCTTTGGGGATCTTCATTTTTCTCATATGAGGAGAACATCCTTTTCTCCCCTGTCATGTGGTTTGTGCACCCGCTATCGATTATCCAACTTGATCCACCGGATGCATAAACCTACAAAAAAAATTTAGGTCTTGTTCTTAGGTACCCAAATGGTCTTCGTCCTTTCACATTAGAAACAAGCACCTTGGGTACCCAAACACAAGTCTTTGGACTCTTGTGTTTGCCCCCAACATATTTGGCAACTACTTTGCCTGATTTGTTAGTGAGCACATAAGATGCATCAAAGTTTTAAATGAAATGTTATGCTCATTTGATGCATTGACAATTTTCTTTTTAGGCATTTTGATGTGAATTGAATGCCTAGAGCTAGATGCCTCGTTCCTATACATAAAAGCATGATGAGAAATATTATGAGGTTTTCTAGCATGAATTCTCCTAATCTTATGCTCAGGATAGTTTTCAGGATATAAAATGTAACACTCTCTATCTTGACCATGGGAGCCTTACCCTTAACAAAATTAGAGAGCTTGTTCTTGGGGGCATTAAGTTTGGTGTTGCTTTGGCTCCCTTGTTGGAAACCAATACCATCCTTAATGTCGGGGCGTCTCCCATTATAAAGCATGCTTCGAGCAAAATTTAAATTTTTCATTTTCTAATTCATGCTCGGCAATTTTAGCATTTAGTTTTGCTATGTGATCATTTTGTTCCTTAATCATAGTAATTTGATCATTCATAGCATCACTATCAATATCTCTACATCTAGTGCAAATGGTAACATGTTCAATAGTAGATGTAGAAATAATACAAGCATTCAATTCTTCTACCTTAGCATTTAAATTTTCATTCTCAATTCTAAGACAAGAAATTGAATCATTGCACATGTTAAGCTCTTTGGATAAATTTTCACATTTTTCTACCTCTAGAGCATAGGCATTTTTTAACTTAACAAAATTCTTATTTTCCTTAACAAGCAAGTCCTCTTGGCTTTCCAAGATATCATCCTTCTCGTTAATGGTTTCTATCAATTCATTTATTTTTCTTCTTTTTGTCCTTAGTAAGGTTAGCAAAAAGAGAAGTCAAATCATCATTGTCATCACTAGAGCTACCCTCATCATCGAATGTAGTATAGTTGGGGTATCTGTGACGGAACCTTCCAAGTCATTAGGCTCACCTACAGTTGTCCTTGTCCAACGGACCTTGGACAACCCTGTAGATGCACATAATCACTCGACAAGTTCGGTAGCTGTATCCTTTTTCCTCGCCCAAGAGTGTTTCACCCGTCACGCGTATATTACAACACACTGGAGGAACGAATAAGCGGAAGCGAATTACAATAACTTAATTTACATCCATTAAAATATAGAAAGAGTGTTATTATTACATCACCAGGTCATACGAGTGCATAAGTATTATTATTACAAACTTGGGAGGCAAAAATCCCTCCCGCATAGAAGTATATTGTTTTTCAAATGGGAGGCCAACATCCTCCCACGGCTTCACTATTGAGGTTCTTCTTTGGGCACCACCTTAGTGCAAAAACAGCAAAAGTCTGTTGTCTCCTCACCTACAACAACATGGGTTCGAAAACCCTGAGTACGGAGTGTACTTTCGCAAGTCTTACCCGTCAAAAGAAAAGACTCTCAAGGATATGCTGGCTTGAGGGAGTCAAGGTAAGGCTTAATCAAGAATCAAGACTCTATTTGCAAAAATGCTTACTAATAGTAGATCCTTAAAATCCAGTTTTATTAACAAGTTAAGTCATTACCTGTCACTAGAGTTCTTTCTACCCTAGTTCAAGCACTTGGCCTATACTAGCTATCCTTTTATCAAACCCTTTATGTTCACTGGAATGATACGTGTAGGGCAGTGACCAAGTCTTCATGTCCGAGAAGTAACGGCGATCTGAATCGATTAATACTCAGCTGAGGATCTCCAACCACACGACATATGTAGCACTTAACCCTTGCATATGCCAACTCGACACCGGGGTTCTTAAGACCAGACCGGGTTCACGCCAACCGAGAGCACAGATACACCACCGTCCAGCCTCTTGCCACGGAGGGTACACGCTACTCTAGCCATCTCTCCACTCCCATTGCGTGTTGGCCTTTCTAGTATTAGTCTGCCCGAGGCAAAGCTTACCCATGACGAGGCATGTGGCCAGTTAAAAGGTCTTCAATCATCAAGCCTACATCGACACGGTCCTTAATCGACTCAGACGGAGACACTACACCGAGACTTCCTTCTCGTGCAAGTCAATCACCCGGTCTTAGCTTTATTATTTAAAACCCAAAGTTTGGTACCTGGCAGAGGTACATCTTTTCAGATGTTGAACCCATCACGACCGTGATGGATCCACCATCACAAGTTTTTCTTTGTAAAAATTCCCATCCACTGTGAAGCATCACATTTCGTTTTAAAACAAAACATTTTATTTTTCTAAAGCAAGGCTAAGCATCATAAAAACCCTTTAATAAAACAGGTAATCAAGGAATGGTAAACAGTTCCAAGGAAGGAAATGCAGCAATTGGTTTAACACCCAACTCCTAGCACCTAATGCATCATTCAAGTGATAAAGAGTTTAAAACAGCAAGGAGGTGGCAAATGCATCGGGGCTTGCCTTGTGTTGTAGGAGAGTCGGGTTCTGCTCCACAAATATCAAAATAAAAGAGTTCCCGGCAGGTGGATTTTCTGTTGATGGAGTAGTCTCCTCTTCTTAGACAGTCACTTCTTCCTCGTTCTCTATACATAACCATATATATATAACCATGAATGCCCATGTAATGCTTATGAAAATGCAATGATAGAAGAGATACATCAAGTTGTACCTTGAATACAACTTTCCTTCATGGTGTACGAGGAAACTATGGTCTTCTATGTCAATACCCCTAGTAGGGTTAGACAGTTTTACTCTAAGGAGCTAGGGTTTTTGCTTTAGGCATCAAACAATGTCCAAAGCAAGTCAAACTTCACTCATGGGATCTAAATATCATATTAGTATTATGCAAAAAGTTTGGTGATTTTTGGAGTAATTAAATAATTCCTAAAATTCCAAGAGACTAGGTTTTGGCCTTCTTAAATACTAAATAATTCCTGGTTTGGGCTAAAATTCTTGGAACCATTTTTATTAAATACTAAAGAAATTTAGGAGTCCAACAAAATTGGTCTCATATTTTTATCATTTTTTTATAATTTTCTATGAATTTCCTAAGTCTGGAAGAAAAAGAAAAAAGAAAAGGATGAATAGTGATGGGCTGAAACTAGCCCAAACCGGCCCACACACAGGCGAAAGCGCGCCCGCGCATGCCCGTGGTGTTCACTTTGCGCAGAGGACCTTGCTCTTTTAAATAACTTGTTAAGACTCCTGCGCACTATTCCTATGTGTCACTGACATCTTGCGTCAAGGCCCCTCACTTTCTATTCCTTCACGAATTGAGGTCCCCGACCATGGACGGCGGAGCAGCAGCTCCGGCGAGCCGGTACTGGCCAGAAAACGCAACGACCGGTGCTCCGGTGTGGCTGACACTTAATTCTACACCTAACGACCATTTCCCCTCAATTAATTGCAAAGTTCTAGCTCCTAATCTCTCTGCCCATGGTGATAGCGCAAACTACGGATGAACCGAGGCGTTCCCGGCGATCTAACGCGGTCTAATTCAATTGGCCAGGTCGAGAAGCATCAAGAGCACATAAGAGAGCTGAAACAAGAGTGAGGAGGGCATGATCGGACCTGTAGAGCGCTGGCCACAGCGAGCTCACACACTGCGGTGTTCTGGACAGATTTGGGGGAAATCCCAAATTGGGGAGCTATGGGGGACGATTGGAGGTGAGGGTTGGTTCACTAGATGAACAACTACCTAGCGGAGCTCACTGGGGCGGCAATTTATAGGTTCCATCGGCGGTGGTGGCTAATTTTGGAGAAGACGCGCGGTGACCGGGAAAGAGAGTGAGTCACCGTGGTGGTCTGCCGTGGCAATCACTAGGCAATGAGCTACGGCGGTCACTGGGCAGTCACTATGGCTTGCGACGACATGGTAAATGGCCTAAGGTGTGGCGCAACCACGGTGAATGGTGCATATTCCGGTGACGGCCGCTCGGCCACATCGCCGGCGCAAGTGGGCACGACAACAGGGTGAAACAGTGGCCCAAGTTCATCCTCAACGCGATATTTCTTACCCTGAGCAGTTATCTGCACTTTACTGAGCACGAATCGCAACGGCAGCGACGATCACTGCGTGGAGCTCACCGGCGGCATGTTCACTGCATCTGAAGATCTTTTGTTCACTGTACCATCAGGTTCTTATTCAGTCTGCCTGACAGAGCAATTTGCAGGGCGATTTGCTCCAAAATTCATGTAGCAACCTGACCATCTCTCTGTATCAAAGTTGTAGCTCTATAAACCAGCTACAAATCGACTATAGAGACCTGGCTCATTTACTTACTCCTTCGAGCTTGAATTGAGTCCAAAGTTTAGCAGATCTCACTGTCAGACCAGTATCAGACTATATGGGTGACTGACAGCAATACTTTGAGTCCATTTAACTCCAACTTTTGTACGGCACCTATTTCTGATGACTTAAACAAAGTTATACTCCTTTAGTAGCTCTACAAATTTGATGTATTGACCCTGGCCAAATTCCTTGTAGATTTAGAAATATAGAGCTCCAAAGTCAGCCCTATTCAACTGAATTTGGACTTAGGCATATGAAATGCATGGGGTGCCTTTTTGCAAATAAGCCCAAATCCCACAATTTGACTTGCAATTCCTCAAATGTGAGAAACACATGATTTGTGGTGTTCTATTACTTTGGTAATTGCACTTGGGTCCAAAAGTGCACAAAATTTACACTTAACCCCCTAGGGTTTCAATTTGGGTTCCTAGGGTTTGTTTTTAGGGTTTTAGGCACATTTAGGGTTTTGGTGCCACTAAAGTCCATCAAATGTGATACCTTGTGATCATTTCTTATGTCTTTTGGGGTTTTAACTTATTTGGGCTTCACTTTGACCCATAAGCCTTAAGTTAGGGTTGAGCACTCTGTCCTAGGGTTAATCACACATCAAGTCACATCATTACATCTTGTTTGAAATTTTTACCCAGTGAATGCACTCTAGGTATACAAACACATGATATGCCAATGCTCATGATGTTATGCTCAAGTTTTAGTGACAGTAACACCAGGGGTGTTACAGTATCTCTAGAATGTACCTTCTTCTTTTTGTTGTCTTTAGCCATTAGACACTTGTGGCCGACGTTGGGGAAGAGGAGACCTTTGTTGATGGCGATGTTGGCGGTGTCCATGTCGGAGGAGTAGTCGGTGGAGCTCTCATCGGAGTCCCATTCCTGCCCCATGTGCGCCTTGCCACCCTTGTTCTTGTAGTACTTTTTCTTCATCTTTTTCTTCCCTTTCTTGTCATCGTCCCTGTCACTATCACTTGTGTATGGACATTTTGCAATGAAGTGATTAGACTTACCACACCTGTAGAAAACCCTCTTGAAGCGGGGTTTGTAATCCTTCCCCTTCCTTTCCTTCAGGATTTGCTGAAAGCTCTTGATGATAAGAGCCATCTCCTCATTGTCGAGCTTGGAGGCGTCAATTGGGAGTCTACTTGGTGTAGACTCTTCCTTCCTTTCTTCTGTTGCCTTGAATGCAACGGGTTGCACCTCGGATGTGGAGGTAGCACCTTGCTCCAAGTTGACAATATGTTTGGAGTCTTTAATCATAAGTTCAAAGCTCACAAACTTGCCAATTACTTCCTCAGGAGACATATGTTTATATCTTGGATCTCCACGGATTAGTTGCACTTGAGTAGGATTACGAAAAACAAGAGATCCAAGAATAACCTTGACCATTTCATGGTCATCCCACTTAGTGCTCCCGAGGTTACGCACTTATTGACCATTGTTTTGAGCCGGTTGTGCATTGCTTGCGGCTCGTCTCCTTTGTTGAGGACGAATCGATCGAGCTCTCCCTCGATCATCTCGCGCTTGGTGATCATGGTCACCTTGTCCCCTTCATGCGTCGTCTTGAGGACATCCCAAATTTCTTTGGCATTTTTCAACCCTTGCACCTTATTGCACTCCTCTCGACACAAGGAGGCGAGGAGTATAGAAGTTGTTTGGGAATTAAAATGCCTAATTTGGCGGCCTCGTCTGAGTCGTAGCCCTCATCGCACACCTATGGTGCCTGCGCTGTAAACTCAACAATATCCCAAATGCTTTCATGGAGTGAGGTTAGATGGTGCCTCATTTTATCACTCCACATGCAATAATCTTCACCATCAAAATATGGTGGTTTGCCTAGAGGTACCAAAAGTAGAGGAGCATGTTTAGGAATGCGGGGATAGCAAAGAGGCATCTTACTATACTTCTTACACTCGTGGCGCTTCGAAGTTGTAGACTCGGCACCAAACATGGAAGGTGATGAAGAGTCGGTCTCGTAGTAGACCACCTTCTTCATTTTCTTTTTCTTCTTGTCACCCTTCCTATGTGACTTGATGGAGGAAGCGGATTCCTCCTTGAATTTTCGCCGGACTCCCTTGGCGGAGTCCTTCCTGAGCCTTCGGCCTTGTCACCGGTGACTATCTCCCTCTTGGCGTGATCTCCAGACATAACTTCGAGTTTGTTAGACTCTTAATGAAGCACTAGCTCTGATACCAATTGAAAGTCTCCTAGAGGGGGTGAATAGGTGAAACCTAAAATTTATAAACTTTAAACACGCACTAAGGCCAGGGTTAGCATTAGAATTAAGTCGGGGTGCGAAAGATTGTTTCTCTTGCTATGAGTTGCTCAAATTGATGAGTATAACTTTGGGAGCAAACTCAAATCAATATTAGCAAAGAAACTTTAGAGAGATGAAAGAGGGGAAACAAATCAAGTGAAGATCAATGCAACTGAACACGGTGATTTGTTTTACCGAGGTTTGATTCCAAAGAACCTAATCCCTGTTGAGGAGGCCACAAAGGCCGAGTCTATTCCAACCCTTTCCCCCTCTCAATCGGTCACTCAGACCGGTCGAGCCTTCTCCTTAATCACTTGGGTCACTAAGACCTCGCAAGGATCACCACACACTTAGGTGTCTCTTGCTAGCTTTACAAAGCACTTAAATGGATAAGAATAGAGAAGGAGAAAGCAATCCAAGCAACAAGAGCAACAAAAGAACACAAAACACCCCCTCTCAAGTCACTAAGCAATTGAGTTGATTTTGAGGCTTGGAGAGGATTTGATCTATTGAATGTGTCTTGGAGTGTAGTCTTTAGCTCTTGTATTGAATGTTGAGTTCAGAAAACTTGGATGGCTTTAATAGAGGTGGTTGGGGGTATTTATAGCCCCAACCACTATTCAAGTCGTTGTTGTCGATGGCGCACCGGACAATCCGGTGGTGCACCGGACAGGGCACTGTTCAGTGTCTAGTGCATGCCACGTCAGCTGTCCGTTGGGGTTTGGAGCGGTTGACCGTTGAAGTTCTTTGCCTTGTAGTTGCACCGGACATGTCCGGTGTGTCACCAGACATGTCTGGTGCGTTCTAACTTCCTGCTCTGACTTCTGACCGCGCACTATACACTTTTACAGTCGACCGTTGCCCTTAGTTGACCGTTGCTCCGTTGGCTCACCGGACATGTCCGGTGCACAGCGGACAGTCCGGTGAATTACAGCGGAGCGCGCCCCTGGAAAACTCGAGAGTGGACAGTTTGGATGGTGCTCGGCCCAGGCACCGGACAGTGTCCGGTGCACACCGGACAATGTCCGATGAGCCACTAGTAGCACCATTCTAAGTCTTTGCTCCAAACATTGTTAAGTCCCCAACTTAATTTCTTTCTTGGTTTGTGTTGAACTTTATGCAACTGAGATGAATGATATCTAGGCAAACTAGTTAGTCCACGTGGTTTGTGATGGACACCAAACATCAAAATTGATTATAGGAAATGATTAAGTTCATTTCCCTTTCAGTCCCCTGCGTCGATCTTCGCCAAACATGTCGCACGCGTCGGGCGGAATTCGGATCTGTTTGTTGTGGGAGCCTACCCGGGATATATACCCGACCTATGGCACGTTTTCACTCGATTACCCAAGCGAGAGACCTGGGAACTGAAAGTCGCCTAGAGGGGAGTGAATAGGCGAAACCAGAAACTTATAGACTTTAAACACACACTAGGTCCAGGGTTAGCGTTAGAATTAAATTCAAGTCCGAAAGAATGTTTCTCTTGCTAAAAGTTGCTCAAAGGATGCAGATGACGTATGGGAGCAAACTCAAATTAATACTAGCAAAGAAACGTTAGAGAGAGGAAAGAGGGCAAACAAATCAAGTGAGAATCAAAGCGAGTAGACACGGAGATTTGTTTTACCGAGGTTCGGTTCCAAAGAACCTAATCCCCGTTGAGGAGGCCACAAAGGCCGAGTCTATTTCAACCCTTTCCCTCTCTCTCAAACGGTCACTTAGACCGAGTGAGCCTTCCTTTAATCGCACGGGTCACTAAGACCCAGCAAGGACCACCACACACTTGGTGTCTCTTGCTTAGCTTTACAAACCACTTGAGAAATGGGATGAGAAAGGAAGAAGGCAATCCAAGCGACAAGAGCAACAAAAGGACACAAATGAACCTCTCAAAAAGCCCTTAAGCACTAGCGTTGATTTTGGGAACTTTGATTGGATTGATTGCTTTGATTGTGTCTTGGAGTGTTGCACTTTGCTCTTGCAATGAATGAGAAACTCAGAATGCTTGGATGGCTTTGAACGAGGTGGTTGGGGGTATTTATAGCCCCTTACCACTTCCTAGCCGTTGGCAAAGGCTGCTGGCGATGGGCGCACCGGACAGTCCGGTGCGCCACCGAACAGTCATTGTTCACTGTTCGGTGCGCGCCACATCAGCGTGTCCGTTAGGGTTCGGTGCAGTTGACCGTTAGAGGCGTTTGTCTTTTTACTGCACCGGACAGTCCGGTGCCACACCAGACAGTCCGGTGACCTCTGACTTCTGCTCTCTGACTTCTATCGGGGCACTGTTCAACACTGTAGCGTTTTGCAGTCGACTGTTGGCGCGTAGGGAGCCGTTGCTCCGCTGGCTCACCGGAAAGTCAGGTGGCACACCGGATAGTCTGGTGAATTATAGCGGAGTGCGCCTCTGAATTCCCGAGAGTGGCCTGTTCGAAGGGCGTATGGCCTGGTGCACCGGACAGTGTCTGGTGCGCCAAAAATCAACACACTCTATGTCTTGCTCCATTTTTTGATTGAGTCCCTAACTTAATTTCTTTCTTGGTTTGTGTTGAACCTTTTGCACCTGAGACAAATGATATCTAGACAAACTAGTTAGTCCACATGGTTTGTGTTGGACATCAACCATCAAAATTGATTATAGGAAATGGTTAAGTCCATTTCCCTTTCAATCTCCCCATTTTTGGTGATTGATGCCAACACTAACCAAAGCAAATATGAAGTGCAGAAATGTAACTAGTTTGCAATTGAGAAATATGTGCATAGGTTACTTGGAATTAAACCAATGAAAGGCTTTATGCATATGAATGGATTGATTTTCTCTTATTTAACATTTTGGACCACATTTGCACCACTTATTTGTTTTTGCAAATCTTTTGGAAAAATCCTTTCAAAATCTTTTGCAAATAGACAAAGGTATAGAAATAAGATTGCAAGTAGCATTTTTAAGATTTGAAATTCCTCCCCCTGTTTCAAATGCTTTTCCTTTGACTAAATCAAAGCTCCCCCTAAATGAATTCTTCCCTTAGCTTTCAAGAGGGTTTTGAAATAGATACCAATTTGAAAAATAATTTTGAAATACCAAATGAGATACCAACTAAAATTTCACTTTCATATACCAATTGAAAATTAGATACTATTTGAAAACTCATTTTGAGGCTAACTTAAATCCAAATTGAAATAAACTCAAATACAAAATTTTTGAAATGGTGGTGCGGTCCTTTTGCTTTGGGCTTAATACTTTCTCCCCCTTTGGCATTAATCGCCAAAAACGGAGAACTTGAGAGCCCTTGTTACATTTTCTCCCAAATGGTAAAATAACTATGAGTGAAGGGTCATACCAATTGAGAGGTGTAGAAGTAACGGCAAAGGGTAAATGATACCGTCAGAGTTGGAGTGGAAGCCTTGTTTTTGCCGAATACTCCATTTCCCTTTCAATCTAAGACTAATCATACAGACATACTCGAAAACACATTAGTCTTAGCCTTGGCACAAGAAGAATAAGAAATATGCATTTGTACCAAATGAAAGAGACATGATCAAAGGTATATACATGAGCTATGTGTGCAATGTTTCAATCAAAGTTTCGAGAATCAAGTATATTTAGCTCATTCCTAAGTTTGCTAAAAGTTTTCTCATTTAGTGGCTTGGTAAAGATATCGGCTAATTGGTTGTGGGTGCTAACATAAGCAATTTCGATATCCCTATTTTGTTGGTGATCTCTCAGAAAATGATACCGGATGTCTATGTGCTTAGTGCGGCTGTGTTCAACGGGATTATCCACCATGCGGATTGCACTCTCATCATCACATAGGAGAGGGACTTTGCTCAATTTGCAGCCATAATCCCTGAGGGTTTGCCTCATCCAATGCAATTGTGCACAACAATGTCATGCGGCAATGTACTCGGCTTCGGCGGTGGAAAGAGCTACGGAGTTTTGTTTCTTTGAAGCCCATGACACCAGGGATCTTCCCAGAAACTAACAAGTCCCTGATGTGCTCTTTCTATCAATTTTACATCTGGTATAATCGGCATCGGAATACCCAATTAAATCAAAGGTAGATCCCTTGGGGTACCAAAGCCCAAACTTAGGAGTGTACACTAAATATCACATGATTCTTTTCACGGCCCTAAGGTGAACTTCCTTAGGATTTTCCTGGAACCTTGCACACATGCATACAGAAAGCATAATACCCGGTCGAGATGCACATAAGTAAAGTAAAGATCCTATCATCGACCGGTATACCTTTTGATCCACGGACTTACCTCCTGTGTCGAGGTCAAGATGCCCATTGGTTCCCATCGGTGTCTTGATGGGTTTGCCATTCTTCATTTCAAACTTCTTAAGTATATTTTGAACGTACTTGGTTTGGTTGATGAAGGTGCCCTCTTGGAGTTGCTTGATTTGAAATCCAAGAAAATATTTCAACTCCCCCATCATAGACATCTCGAATTTTTGTATCATAATCCTACTAAACTCTTCACAAGATGACTTGTTAGTAGACCCAAATATAATATCATCAACATAAATTTGGCATATAAACAAGTCTTTCGTAACAATTTTAGTGAAGAGAGTAGGATCAGTCTTTCTAACTTTGAAGCCATTAGTGATAAGGAAGTCTCTTAGACATTCATACCATGCTCTTGGGGCTTGCTTGAGCCCATAAAGCACCTTTGAGAGTTTATACACATGGTTAGGGTACGCACTATCTTCAAAGCCGAGAGGTTGCTCAACATAGACCTCTTCCTTGATAGGGCCATTGAGGAAGACACTTTTCACGTCCATTTGATAAAGCTTAAAGCCATGGTAAGTAGAATAGGCAAGTAATATACGAATAGACTCAAGCCTAGCTAGGGGTGCATAGGTTTCATCAAATTCCAAACCTTCGACTTGTGAATAACCCTTTGCCACAAGTCGGGCTTTGTTCCTTGTCACCACACCATGCTCATCTTGCTTGTTGCGAAATACCCACTTGGTACCTACAACATTTTGATTAGTATGTGGAACTAAATGCCATACTTCATTCCTCGTGAAGTTGTTGTGCTCCTCTTGCATAACCACCACCCAATCCGGATCTCTTAATGCATCCTCCACCCTGTATGGCTCAATAGAGGATACAAAAGAGTAATGTTCATAGAAATGAGCAACTCGAGATCTAGTGGTTACCCCCTTGTGAATGTCACCGAGTATGGAGTTGACGGGTTGATCTCTTTGAATTGCTTGATGGACTCTTGGGTGTGGCGGTCTTTGATCCCTAATTTCGTGATTATCTTCCTTGTCTTTATTATCTTCATCTCCCCCTTGATCAATATCCTCCTCTTGAGGTGGCTCGTCCTCTTGATCTTCATCCTCTTCTTCCTGAGCCTTGTCCTCACCTTGTGTTGGTGGAGATGCTTGCATGGAAGATGATGGTTGATCTTGTGCTTGTGTGGGCTCCTCGGATTCTTTTGGACACACATCACCAATGGACATGTTTCTTAGAGCAACGACGGAGTTTCTTCATCATCTAGTTCATCAAGATCAACTTGCTCCACTTGGGAGCCATTAGTCTCATCAAACACAATGTCACAAGAAACTTCAACTAATCCAGTGGACTTGTTGAAGACTCTATATGCCCTTGTGTTTGAGTCATAACCAAGCAAAAAACCTTCTACTGCTTTAGGAGCAATTTTAGAATTTCTACCTCTTTTAATAAGAATAAAGGATTTGCTCCCAAAGACTCTAAAATATGAAACACTGGGATTTTTACCAGTGAGGAGTTCATATGATGTTTCTTGAGGATTCGGTGAAGATATAACCGGTTGATGGAGTACCAGGCGGTGTTAATCGCCTCCGCCCAAAACCGGTTCGGTGTCTTGTATTCATCAAGCATGGTTCTTGCCATGTCCAATAGAGTTCTATTCTTCCTCTCTACTACACCATTTTGTTGAGGTGTGTAGGGAGAAGAGAACTCATGCTTGATGCCCTCCTCCTCAAGAAATCCTTTGATTTGTGAGTTCTTGAACTCCGTCCCATTGTCGCTTCTTATCTTTTTGATTCTCAATCCGAACTCATTTTGAGCCCATCTTAAGAATCTCTTTAAGGTCTCTTGGGTTTGTGATTTTTCCTGAAAAAAGAATACCCAAGTGAAGTGAGAATAATCATCCACAATAACTAGATAATACTTACTCCCGTCGATGCTTATGTAAGCGATCGGACCGAAAAGATCCATGTGAAGTAGTTCGAGCGACCTGTCAGTCGTCATTATGTTCTTGTGTGGATGATAAACTCCAACTTGCTTCCCTGCTTGGCATGCGCTACAAATCCTGTCTTTCTCAAAATGAACATTTGTTAGTCCTAAAATGTGCTCTCCCTTTAGAAGCTTGTGAAGATTCTTCATTCCAACATGGGCAAGTCGGAGATGCCAGAGCCAACCCATGTTAGTCTTAGCAATTAAGCAAGTGTCTAGTTCAGCTTGGTTATCATTAAAATCAACTAAGTATAGCTGACCATCTAGCACTCCCTTAAATGCTATTGAATCATCACTTCTTCTAAAGACAGTAACACCTACGTCAGTAAATAGACAGTTGTAGCCCATTTTGCATAATTGAGAAACAGAAAGCAAGTTGTAATCTAAATAATCTACGAGAAAAACATTGGAAATAGAATGGTCAGGAGATATAGCTATTTTACCCAAACCTTTGACCAAACCTTGATTTCCATCCCTGAATGTAATAGCTCTTTAGGGATCTTCATTTTTCTCATATGAGGAGAACATCCTTTTCTCCCCAGTCATGTGGTTTGTGCACCCGCTATCGATTATCCAACTTGAACCACCGGATGCATAAACCTACAAAACAAATTTAGGCCTTGTTCTTAGGTACCCAAACGGCCTTGGGTCCTTTAGAAACAAGCAGCTTGGGTACCCAAACACAAGTCTTGGGACTCTTGTGTTTGCCCCCCCCCCCCAACATATTTGGCAACTACTTTGCCTGATTTGTTAGTAAGCACATAGGAAGCATCAAAAGTCTTTAATGAAATATTATGCTCATTTGATGCATTAGGAATTTTCTTCTTAAGCATTTTAACATTAGTGGTATGCCTAGAACTAGAAGCCTCATGTTTATACATAAATGCATGGTGAGAAACATTTTGAGGTTCTCTAGCATGAATTTTCTTAATTTTATGATTAGGATAGTTTGCAGGATATAAAATGTACCCCTCACTATCCTGAACCATGGGAGCCTTACCCTTAACAAAGTTAGACAATTTCTTAGGGCATTAAGCTTGACATTGCTTTGGCTCCCTTGTTGAAACCCAATGCCATCCTTAATGCCAGGGCGTCTCCCATTACAGAGCATGCTTCTAGCAAATTTAAACTTTTCATTTTCAAGTTCATGCTTCGCAATTTTGGTATTTAATGTAGCTATGTGATCATTTTGTTGTTTAATCATAGCAATGTGATCATCAATAGCTTCAACATTAATGTCTCTACATCTAGTGCAAATAATAACATTCTCAACAGAAGATGTAGAGGGTTTGCAAATATTCAATTCATCAATCATAGCATTTAAAGTAGCATTCTCATCTCTAAGACATGAAATTGAATCATTGCAAATGCTAAGCTCCTTGGACAAATTTTCACATTTTTCTACTTCTAGAGCATAAGCATTTTTCAACTTAACAAATTTTTTATTTTCTTTAACGAGCAAGTCCTCTTGGCATTCCAAGAGATCATCCTTCTCGTTAATGGTTTCAATTAATTTATTTAAATTTTTCTTTTGGTCCATGCTAAGGTTGGCAAAGAGAGAAATTAAATCATCTTCATTATCGCTAGAGCTACCCTCATCACTAGATGTAGTATATTTTGGTGTGGCTCTAGAGTGTACCTTCTTATTTTTGCCGTCCTTAGCAATGAGACACTTGTGGCCGATGTTGGGGAAGAGGAGGCCCTTGTTGATGGCGATGTTGGTCGCGTCCTCGTCGGAGGAGGAATCGGTGGAGCTCTCGTCGGAGTCTCATTCCCGCCCCATGTGCGCCTCGCCGCCCTTCTTCTTGTAGTATCTCTTCTTCTCCTTCTTCTTCCCCTTCTTGCCTTCGTCCCTGTTACTTTCACTAGAATATGGACATTTAGCGATAAAGTGACCGGACTTACTACACCGGTAGCACACCCTTTTGGAGTGGGGCTTGTAGTCCTTCCCCTCCTTTGCTTGAGGATTTGGCGAAAGCTCTTGATGATGAGCGCCATTTCCTCGTTGTCGAGCTTGGAGGCGTCGATTAGAAGCCTACTTGGTGTAGACTCCTCCTTCTTTTCTTCTGTTGCCTTAAATGCAACGGGTTGCACCTCGGGTGTGGAGGTGGCGCCTTGCTCCAAGTTGACAATGTGTTTGGAGTCTTTGATCATAAGTTCAAAGATCACAAACTTGCTAATCACCTCCTCAGGAGACATCTGCTTGCATCTAGGATCCCCATGTATTAATTGAACTTGAGTAGGATTGCGAAATACGAGGGATCTAATAATAACCTTGACCATTTCATGGTCATCCCATTTTGTGCTCCCGAGGTTGCGCACTTGATTGACCATCGTCTTGAGCCGGTTGTACATGGCTTGCGGCTCTTCCCCTTTGTTAAGGACAAATCGACCGAGCTCTCCTTCGATCGTTTCGTGCTTGGTGATCTTGGTCACCTCGTCCCCTTCGTGCGTGGTTTTGAGGACGTCCCAAATTTCTTTGGCGTTCTTCAACCCTTGCACCTTGTTATAATCCTCTCAACACAAGGAGGCGAGGAGTATAGAAGTTGCTTGGGAGTTGAAGTGCCTAATTTGGGCGGCTTTGTCCGAGTCATAGTCCTCGTCCCCCACTTGAGGTGTCTGTGCTCCAAACTCAATAATATCCCAAATACTTTCGTGGAGTGAGGTTAGATGGTGCCTCATTTTATCACTCCACATGCAATAATCTTCACCATCAAAATATGGTGGTTTGCCTAAGTGTACGAAAAGTAATAGAGCGCGCTTTGAAATACAGGGATAGCGTAGGGGCATCTTACTATACTTCTTGCGCTCATGGCGCTTAGAAGTAGTAGACGACTCGGTGCCGAACGTGGAGGGTGACAAAGACTCGGTCTTGTAGTAGACCACCTTCTTCATCTTCTTCTTCTTCTTGTCACCCCTCCTATGTGACTTGATGGAGGAAGAGGATTCCTCCTTGTACTTGTTGCCGGACTCTCTAGAGAGAGTCTTCCCCAAGCCCGCGGGCTTGTCGCCTGTCACGATCTCCCTCTTGGCGTGATCTCCAGACATCACTTTGAGTTGGTTAGACTCTTAATGAAGCAATAGCTTTGATACTAATTGAAAGTCGCCTAGAGGGGTGAACAGGCAAAACCTGAAATTTATAGACTTTAAACACACACTAGGTCCGGGTTAGCATTAGAATTAAATTCAAGTCCGAAAGAATGTTTCTCTTGCTAAAAGTTGCTCAAAGGATGCGCATGGCGTATGGGAGCAAACTCAAATTAATACTAGCAAGGAAACGTTAGAGAGAGGAAAGAGGGCAAACAAATCAGGTGAGAATCAAAGAGAGTAGACACGGAGATTTATTTTACCGAGGTTTGGTTCCAAAGAACCTAATCCCCGTTGAGGAGGCCACAAAGGTCGGGTCTATTTCAACCCTTTCCCTCTCTCTCAAACGGTCACTTAGACCGAGTGAGCCTTCCCTTAATCACACGGGTCACTAAGACCCCGCAAGGACCACCACACACTTGGTGTCTCTTGCATAGCTTTACAAACCACTTGAGAAATGGAATGAGAAAGGAAGAAGGCAATCCAAGCGACAAGAGAAACAAAAGAACACAAATGAACCTCTCAAAAAGCCCTTAAGCACTAGCGTTGATTTTGGGAACTTTGATTGGAATGATTGCTTTGATTGTGTCTTGGTGTGTTGCACTTTGCTCTTGCAATGACTGAGAAACTCAGAATGCTTGGATGGCTTTGAATGAGGTGGTTGGGGGTATTTATAGCCCCCAACCACTTCC
Organism: Zea mays; assembly: GCF_902167145.1. NCBI lineage: Eukaryota > Viridiplantae > Streptophyta > Magnoliopsida > Poales > Poaceae > Zea > Zea mays. The sequence goes on from NC_050098.1 coordinate 68,971,582, forward strand.
TAGCCGTTGGCAAAGGCTGCTGGCGATGGGCGCACCGGACAGTCCGGTGCGCCACCAGACAGTCATTGTTCACTGTCCGGTGCGCGCCACGTCAATGCATCCATTAGGGTTTGGGACAGTTGACCGTTGGAGGCGTTTGTCTTTTTGCTGCACCGGACAGTCCGGTGACCTCTGACTTCTGCGCTCTAACTTCTGTCGCGGCACTGTTCCGCACTGTAGCGTTTTGCAGTCGACCGTTGGTGCGTAGGGAGTCGTTGCTCCGCTTGCTCACCGAACAGTCCGATGAATTATAGCGGAGCGCGTCTCTGAATTCCCGAGAGTGGCCTGTTCGAAGGGCGCAGTGTCCGGTGCGCCGAAAATCAGCACACTCTATGTCTTGCTCCAATTTTTGATTGAGTCCCTAACTGAATTTCTTTCTTGGTTTGTGTTGAACCTTTTGCACCTGAGACAAATGATATCTAGACAAACTAGTTAGTCCACGTGGTTTGTGTTGGACATCAACCATCAAAATTGATTATAGGAAATGGTTAAGTCCATTTCCCTTTCAGGAACCACCATCACCGTGTGCGTCGCGCCGTGAGAAGTGAGAACAGGGGAAGGAGGGTGCCGTCACCGGTGATCTCTGCCCACATTGTCGAATCGCCCTTGGGACTTAGGTTCGGGGCTTCACTGATTTGCGTGGGTGCGCTCGCGAAATCGTCCGACTCGGTGTGCCGACCGGTTGTCGGCAATCGCTCGCCGACGCTCCGTCGCCAAAGTAGAACTGCGCCACGCCGTTGTCAGGGACCATTGCGTCGTTATCGTCGGTGAGATGTTCCCCATGCTGATCGCATTACCTCCACCTACGTATAACACCACTCCCCGATGAGTTTAGCACATTAGGGTAGTAGGGTACCCTTCTCCAGTGAAGTTTCGCCGTGAGGCTCGACGGCGCCGCCACTGTGTGTGGGTTCCGTTGGGGGAGGTGGTTGGGGATTGTTGATCCGGATTTGGGCGGCCCAGATTTGGCTGCCCATACCTGTTAGTGGAGAAACAAGGAACGTCTGATCGGGATCAGACGAATTAGGGTTAAGTCGCGCCCTGTTGAACTGTGATCGCCGAATCTACGTGGACGGTGCGGATTAGATGAAGCATGCCCTTTCGCTTATTAGATCGGGTCCGTCGATTGGATCGAATGGCTGCTGTAGATCTAAATCCAAGGGTTTACATCGCGTACTGGTTCGGGCTGGGACCAATCTAATCCACGTCGTCGACTGTTGATCGGACGGATCAGACCTCGCCATACCCCTTCGGCGCAGGCTTTTTACAAAAGAGACCTTGGAATTTTAGAAAACCAACCCGTGATCGTCTGTAACGTTAGAATAATTACCGTGGGGTCCTGAAAAATATGATTTGAACCCTAAACTCTCTGGAATTTATACCTGCAGCCAGATAGTAAATAAAATAGGATAAATATCTACATGAAATGATTTGTAATATTGTAATATCCAAAGTTGTAAACCGTAGAAAAGGGGTAACTCTCTTCTGTACTTTGTTTCCAATTATTATCATATGTGAATAACCACACCTAAAAGTGACTAATTAACAAATGAGACATGAATAATTTGTGCATCATGTTGGGATTTATTTGTGTGTGCATTTGATAACAATAAAAATAATATTAATAGAAATACATTGGTACCAAATTTGAATTTAATAACTACCTTGAATTTTAGATTTTGGAGAAAAAGAAGGATAATACTATGTAAGGCAAAGGAAATAAATATATAAATAGATATAATCCTTCCACATTAGTATGTTCAAATTTGTATATTTAAATTGAGTACATGATCACAGTCAAATTTGGATTTAAATCTGAAATCTAAAAATAAGAGAAGAAAAAGAAGAGAAGAGAAAAGCAAAATAGGGAAAACCCTCGTGGGCCGCTGACCCCAAATCTGGCCCGCTCGCGCCATCGCTCCGCACGGCCCTTTCCCATTTTCCCCGCACCGTTGGTGCGCACTGGCGGGTGGGCCCCAATTGCCATACGCACAGTCGGCGTCCAAGCGCCAACAGACACTGCACCGCTGGCCCACGCCCTTGCTGCGAGCGCCTCGCTCTGTATCTCCGCCGCGGGGTCCCAAATTGTCAGCCTCTCTCCCTCATCCAACTGTCGTACCGGGCATGGCGGCACCTTGGTCGGTGATCTCGGGGAAGCTCGGTTCGTGCGTGTGGACCGACCTGCGGGTACTTAAGTACCGAGTCACCAGTGCCCAGACCTTCCCCCTCTCCCCCATCGCACCTCCTCTGTCCTCGGCGAGGGCATAATTTTGGGAACAACGGAAGTAAACTTGTCGCTGTCGTCGTCGCGTCCGTGCACCGCCGCTGCAATCCTTTGAGGGGCTCAGGGGCCATCAATAGGGTGCCCAGTTTACGCCTGTGGGATCCGTGAGCTTCAGCGGGGCTGGGTCGTCGGGGAATTCCTTGTCAGTGTTCGATGATCGAACCAATCTGCCGCTCACCGCGGACCGGTCTCCTGTGCACGCCACCCTTGGTGAGTGGAGGTTCCCCTGTTTCTACTCGCTCGTTGTTATCTTTCGTGACCAAGTGATTGAAGCCTAGTACGGTAGATCGAGAGATCGTGGTGGCCGGCGATGAGTGCCGTCGTGCGGTGTTTTAGCGCCGCTGGTCGGTTTGGCGGAGGTAGCTGACGGGTTTCTAACCGTCGATCTGTGATGAACGGTTCAGATCAGTATTAGAGTACTGCTTGGATTGGTTAATCTGGATCGTCCGATGTATGACTGGCGCGTAGGATTTAATCCGAGGCAAATTAATCTGGATCCATCGGATCGCGATCCAACGGGCTGGATCGCGTACCGATTCGAGATGGGGCCGATCTAATCTGTATCGTATGTTTCTAATCCAACGGCTGAGAGCAAACCATACCCTTCGGCCGAGAACATTTACTAAAGAAACCCTAGATTTTTAGGATATCAACCCGCAGTTCGTGGTGACTGTTTACTGAGTCTTAAGATAATTTGCGTAGAGGCCCCTGTACTCCTCTGATTTAATGTGTGCAGTCCAGGGAAAAAGAGAATTAAAGAAAAGGAAATAGAAACTGATTTTAATGCAAAAATAATTAATAGAACTTGTATAATTCCTAGAAAAATCATATGAAGTCCAAATTGACCCATTCTAGTTCCTATAATTTTATAATAATATTGTTCATCATATGGCGTCTCTGTTTTGACATGAAAGTTGTATTAAAATTTATCTCTTAATTAATCTGGTGACAAATACATAAAACCTTCAGAAATTTATAACTTAAAATCCATAACTCCGAATTTAGTGATTCTTTTTCCTATGACCTCATTTTAATGAGTAGATTATTAATATGTATTTTGTATACATGTTTAGTGTGATGTTAATTTCTCCTTTGTACTATGCTTGTTTGTATTGTGGCAAGTAGAAGAGCCAGTGACTAAGGATCTCGGTGTTCAGTAGGTAGAAGTTGCTAAGCAGGAGCTCATTGAAGGCAAGTTGTGCCCTTGACCACTTTTATTACCCAATAATGTTCTTTATTATCACTTATTCATGCATAGGTTTAATTTTGATGGGACCCAATAGGTCACCCTAGTCTGGTTATCCTTTTACCTTGTTCACCCCTGAATCATTTGGGTAGTTTTGTTATTGCTCTATATGGTTTTAGGATTAATATCACATTATGTCCATGTTCCAATTATTCTATTATTTTATTTATTATTCATGTGAAGATCATTATTTTTAATTGGAACATGGAGCTTAACTTGAGAAACATGTGCCACCACAAGGGTGAAATGGGACGCCCTTGGCTAACTAACTAGGAAAGCTAGTGGAGGACTACCTTACCCGATAGGGGCAAGGGAAGTAGGGGAGTAGGCGTGTAGGGAGGTTCCCGGGTTGATTTAGCTGCGATGGCGGTCAGACGGTGTAATACCCAATTCTTAGGCAATAAGAAAGTAGGGTTAAAATGTGTAAATAGGGGTGCCCATCCTTTATGAACAAGATAAAATAGATAAATGCATGGCATGATGTTGTCTTTTGTAATAAGTGCATAATAATGGGAATCTGAACATTTAAACCCAACTGGAATTCAAAATTTAACATGAAGAAGTGGGAAGATAAACTTAAAAATTAAATTATATTTGGCTTCTGTGTTGAACTTTTCTTTGGGTTAACTTAACTTAGAATATATATATATATATTCTCTAGGTAGGATGAGTTGAGACTATCCTTTAGTCTCAAAAATATGTAATGATATCCTTAAAACATGTGAATTAGATATATAGTCATAATACAATTACTCATGCACAATAAAACAAGTGGGTTATGCCTTTCAATAACTAGGAAGTTTAAAATATTTAAACGAATGTTGTAGAAATAAATGAAATGTTTCTACAAAATCATGTTGAAATTTAGACCTGAAGTAGTCCGTTTGCTTGGGATTGGCGTGTCAGGTACGAGGGTGACGCCCAGCAAGTCCTTCGCGAGCATGCTAGCGTCGTCCGTTTGCTTGGGATTGGCGTGTTGCGGGGAGACGGCGCTCGTCTTCGTCTCAGACGCGAGGTCGATGCCCGACGTGCCCTCCGTTGGGGTGCCGTCGACTCGCTCGACAGCCGACGAGGTGCCGCCTCCTGCTTGGCCTTGGTTGCCCCGCCTCCTCCTCCGTCGGCGGGGGAGGGGACGAGGTGAGCTCGAATGTTCTTCTTCCACCACGCGGGGAAGACGTCGTCGATTCCGCCGCCGGCGGGCGGGCTGTCGGTCGCCATTATCGTTGTCGCACGGCGGGGGAAGGAGTATCATGTCGTAGCTGCCGTCGAGGGACATGAACTCTAGACTCCCGAAACGGAGCACCGTCCCGGGCTGGAAAGGTTGCTGGAGACTGCCCATCTGGAGCTTGACGGGAAGCTGTTCGTCAACACGCAGCAGGCCCCTACCTGGCGCGCCAACTGTCGGCGTTTCGAGACCGGGGGGTCCCTGGACCGACGAGTAAACTGTCGCCGCGTGCCCCAGCCCAGATGGTTCGGCGCGAGACGGAGCGCGAAGGGGGGAAAGGCGGCCGGAGGGAGACGGGCGTGAGAGGTGGAAATCCCGCGGCCTTCGTGTTTGTCCCGCGCCCAGGTCGGGTGCGCTTGCAGTAGGGGGTTACAAGCGTCCACGCGGGAGGGAGCGAGCGGCCTCACGCGAGCGCCTGTCCCGTCCTTTCCCCGCGCGGCCAACCCTTCGTAAGAGGGCACTGGTCCTTCCTTTTATAGGTGCAAGGAGAGGATCCAGGTGTACAATGGGGGGTGTAGCAGTGTGCTAACGTGTCTAGCGGAGGAGAGCTAGCGCCCTAAGTACACGCCATCGTGGCAGCCGAAGAGGTTTTGGCACCCAGTTCGTGTGGTGTCGTGGCCGTCGGAGGAGCGCTGGAGCCTGGCGGAAGGACAGCTGTCGGGGCTGTCGAGTCCTTGCTGACGTCCTCTTGCTTCCGTAAGGGGGCTGAGAGCCGCCGTCGTCATAGAGCGTGCGGGGCGCCATCATTACTTGTCTGGCGGAGCGAGCCAGATGGGACGCCGGTCTTGTTCCTCGTAGCATGAGTCAGCTTGGGGTAGGGTAATGATGGCGCCTCCTGTTGACGTGGTCGGTCCGTGGTGCCCTAGGTTTGGCGATGTGGAGGCTCCTCCGAGGTCGAGGTCGAGTCTGTCTTCCGAGGCCGAGGTCGAGTCCGAGCCCCTGGGTCGAGCGAGGCGGAGACCGTCGGCTGAGGCCAGAGCTGAGTCCGAGCCCTAGGGTCGGGCGAAGCGGAGTTCGTCGTCTTCCGGGGCTGAGCCTGAGTCCGAGCCCTGGGGTCGGGCGGAGCGGAGTTCGTCGTCTTCCGGGGCTGAGCCCGAGTCCGAGCCCTGGGGTCGGGCGGAGCGGAGTTCGTCGTCTTCAGGGGCTGAGCCCGAGTCTGAGTCCTGGGTCGGGCGGAGCGGAGTTCGTCGTCTTCCGGGGCTGAGCCTGAGTCCGAGCCCTGGGGTCGGGCGGAGCGGAGTTCGTCGTCTTCCGGGGCTGAGCCCGAGTCCGAGCCCTGGGGTCGGGCGGAGCGGAGTTCGTCGTCTTCAGGGGCTGAGCCCGAGTCCGAGACTTGGGGTCGGGCGGAGCGGAGTTCGTCGTTTTCCGGGGCTGAGCCCGAGTCCGAGCCCTGGGGTCGGGCGGAGCGGAGTTCGTCGTCTTTCGGGGATGAGCCCGAGTCCGAGCCCTGGGGTCGAGCGGAGCGGAGTTCATCGTCTTCCGGGGCTGAGCCCGAGTCCGAGCCCTGGGGTCGAGCGAAGCGGAGTTTCCTATGGCGCCTGAGGCCAGGCCTGGCCGCTTGTCAGCCTCACTCTGTGGAGTGGCACATCAGTCGGAGCGGCGCAGGCGGCGCTGTCCTTTTGTCAGACCGGTCAGTGGAGCGGCGAAGTGACTGCAGTCACTTCGGCTCTGTCGACCGGAGGGCGCGCGTCAGGATAAAGGTGTCAGGCCACCTTTGCATTAAATGCTCCTACGATTTGGTCGGTTGGCGTGGCGATTTGGCCAAGGTTGCTTCTTGGTGAAGGCTGGGCCTCGGGCGAGCCGAAAGTATGTCCGTTGCTGGAGGGGGCCTCGGGCGAGACGTAGATCCTCCGGGGTCGGCTGCCCTTGCCCGAGGCTAGGCTCGGGCGAGGCGTGATCGGGTCCCTCGAATGGACCGATCCTTGACTTAGTCGCACCCATCAGGCCTTTGCTGCTTTGCGCTGATGGGGGTTACCAGCTGAGAATTAGGAGTCTTGAGGGTACCCCTAATTATGGTCCCCGACAGTAGCCCCCGAGCCTCGAAGGGAGTGTTAACACTCGCTTGGAGGCTTTTGTCGCACTTTTTTGCAAGGGGACCAGCCTTTCTCGGTTGCGTTTTGTTCCGGTGGGTGCGCGCGAGCGCACCCGCCGGGTGTAGCCCCCGAGGCCTCGGAGGAGTGGTTTGACTCCTCCGAGGTCTTAACGCCTCGCGCAATGCTTCGGCTGGTCTGGTCGTTTCCTCATGCGAGCTGGCCGTAGCCCGGGTGCACGGTCGGGTCCCAAGTTCTCGGGCTGGTATGTTGACGTTGTCAATGGTCTGGCCGGAGCCGAGTTTGCGAGAGCAGCCCCCGAGCCTCTGCACAGGGCGAGAGGACGGTCAAGGACAGACTCGACTTTTTTACATATGCCCCTGCGTCGCCTTTCCGCAAGGAGGAGGGGGGAAAGCGCCATGTTGCCCTCGAAGGGCGCCGAACATGGTGTCTCCGGTGAGCTGCTGGTGGGTAATCCGAGTGGACGCCCGTGCCCCATTTGTTAGGGGTCGGTTAGAGGCCCGGAGGCGCGCTCAAAAGTACCTGCGGGTGATCTGCCGGACCTGGTCCCCTGTCGACGGGGTCCGAGGGCTCGATACCTCCCTCTGATGGGATTCCGTTACAAGATCGTTCCCGCTGGTCTCGGAAATGTCCTAGGGTACCTCGGGAGCGTAGCCCGAGCCTTGGTTATGTATCGAACGTACCCAGGGTCATCCCTCGCTCTGTGTCTGAGGCGGCTATGAACCCTTCGAGGGCCAGCCTACGAACCCCTGATCAGTAGTGGGCGCGGAGCCCGTGTGGCCTGAGGCGGCCGTTGAACCCTTCCGAGGGGCCGGCCTTCGAACCTCTGATCAGTAGTGGGTGTGGAGCCCACGCGCTCTGAGGCGGCTGTTAAACCCCTCCGAGGGGCCAGCCTTTGAACCTCTGATCAGTAGGGAGGCTCGAAGCCTGTTTCCTTCATGGAGAAGGATCCTTTTCGGGGTATCCCCCTTTCCCGGTCCCTGTTGTAAGAGAGAGAAAGAGGAAAAGGAAAAGGATACGAAATCGAATGACGTGGCGTACCTTTTTCGACGCGGTCATTATGGCGAAGGCGAAGCGTCGCTCGCTTCCCCTGCCAGAGGCGCCACCTGTCCCGCCGTGGAGTTAATGCGACGGGGCGAGTGGTTCGCGGGGCGGCCGTTGCGCGTGTGCGAGCCGTTCGAGGAACAGAACACGGGCGCGCCGTCTTCGCGCCGTGAGAGAGGGTTCTCTCGCTGTCCCACGAGGTGACGTGAGCTTGGCTGACGACGTGACCGCTGCTCCTGCCCGCCTGCCACCGCCATTACTGCCGGCCCATTTTTGGCCGTATTGACCGTCGCGCCTGGCTGGCACTGCTGGGTCGTATGCAGGGTTGCCTCGAGTCGCGGTACTGGTTCCGCAGTCAAGGAGGCGTGGTAGTGGTGCGATTGGCGGTGCAGTTGCTTGCACGTAGCAACCGGCGCGCCGGTTGCATGACGCGTGGGCCTGGGCCTCCATGCTGGGTGCGTTGGAAGTCGAAGGGGCGCACCCACTTGGCGCGGTTGCATGCCGCCTGCACGGCTGTCCGCCCTTTCACCCGCTGGTCTGGGCGAAAGTGGAGGGACGCTTGTAACCGCTAGGCGGTTGCATGCACCGCGCGCGGCGGTTTGGCTTCTTCTGCCCTGGGCCAGCTTGCATGACGCGTGGGACCCAGCCCCCGCGCCATAGGGGGAGGACCTTGGAGCGTGTTGGAGAAGACTCAGCCCACGACGACTGGGGACGCAAGTAGGGAGAGTCGCCTTTAAAAGGAGGGCGGCCCCCTTGAAAGGCGACCATGTCTTCGCGCTCCCTTATGCATCGTGTCTTTCCACCTTCCGAGCCCCCAGATGGGGAACACCCGTAATCCTTCCGCCTTGTCGTTGCAGGAACGCAACTTCGTGGAAGTTGGTACCTTTCAGCCATCGTTCGGCTTCAAGGATTTTCATCAGTCAGCCCGGCTGCATCCCCTCGCCGGTGGTCACCCAAGACGGTGACCACCAGCCCCTGGGTGGGGAGAAGCAAGCCGGGCTGCGATCTTGGTCCCACCCTCAGCTTCAAGGATGTTCATCATCCTCGCTGGGGCGGAGGCCGGGCTGAGCCGGAGCTCTACCTCCCGCGCGGGTTCGTGGGTCAGCCTCTCCTTCAGCATTCGGGGGAGAGGGCGCTCACTGGCCCTGCGAGAGGGGCGGACTTCGACAACGCGGGGCTGGTCGACGGCGGGCGTCGTCAGCTTCAGCGCGTTGGGCTCGCCGGCTTGGCTCTCGGTGCCCCCTCCTGCCGCAAGGGCGGTTGTCGCGTCGCGCGCACGGGAGGACCGCCCAAGACGTCGCGCGCTGCTATGGCGGCGTTCGTGTTCTGGGGCAGTCCTGCCTTTGCACCGGTACGGCACCTCCGCGCGGAGGTCGGTGCTCCACTCGTCCGGGAGGATCTGAGTGGGGATCTGTCGGAGGGCTGACGGCTCCTGTCGTCGGTGCCGAGGTGGGGGCGGCTCGAGAAGTCCCCGTCGCCGACGGGATCACCGCCACCATCTGCGCTTCGGGCCTCCGTCTCTTTGTACTTGTCCTCGCCCCTCGAGCGTCGGCGTGGGCGAGGGCAAGGTTGCAGCGGCGTTCGCCCTGAGGCCATCGCTGCTGCAGTTCGGCCACCCGTAGCGGGGGTCGTTGTCGCTGCTGCTGGAGCGGGTGACGGTGAGCCGTCCGTCAGCCTTCTGTTGCTCTGCAGGCCCCCCCAATCGTGTGGGGTTGTTCGTACCTGCGGAGGTGGAACCGGGGTTCCGTTTGTAATGGCATCTTGAATGCCGGTGTTTTGTTCATTGCGGCTGTCGGGGCCTGAACATGTATGTGTTTTTTCCTCATTCTCGAGCACTAAGACTCGTCTGTCGGCTAACAGAACCGCTTCACCAAACGTGAGTCGCCCCGTGCAAAGGTGACGAGTGAGGTATCCGTATCCCGGAGGCATAGGAGTCCCTCGGCTCGGTCGGCCTTGCTGTCCGAGGCTTCTCTTGCTTAGTTAAAGGAACCCCTCGGCCGCTCTTCGATGAGCCGAAGCCGGGGGTAGCGGTGTCAGCACGGACAGAGGCAGAGTTGGCTCGAAAACAAGACTTGGTCGGCCAGAGCCTGGCCGGGTCGTCCACTGGCGGGACCGACGCCGGAATTGAGTTGCCGAGGCCTCGGGCTGGGCTGATGTCTTCGGGGGACAGCTGGCCGAGGCCTCGGGCCGGGCTGATATCTTCAAGGGACAGTTGGCTGAGGCCTCGGGGTGACCGGCCGAGCCGTCTGCTCGAGCCGGATTCCCGGAGAAGACCCTGGCGGCGATGGCCTGGGCGTGGTGATGATGTCGTCCTTCAGAGTGGAGATCCTCCGACTGCGTCGCCGTCCGAGGCTAGGTCGGACCTCGCCGAAGGTGTAGTTGACGCCGAGGGTGCTGCTGCTCCCTTCAACTGTCAAGATCTGAGCCTGCTGGATCGGATTATCTTGTAGCGTGTGTTTTTTCTGCGGCCGCCGAGGCCCAAACACACCATCGTCGTGTTGTAAAGTTGTGCTTCTTTTCCTCTTGTTTTGAGTATCTGGACTTTTTCGTCGGTAACAGAATTGTCTGTGCGAGCGAGAGTTGCTTTTCACGGAAGGTGATGAGTGAGGTATTTGTATCCCGGAGGCGTAGGAATCCCTCGGCTCGGTCGGCCTTGCCGCTTACGCGCACTCTTGCCCGTCCATAGGGTTCTGTCACTGACACAGTCGAGAAGGCTCGAAGAATCGCTTCGGTAGAGGAGCTTTCGAGCGTGAAGACTTGTCCGGTCTGTGGAATCACTTATCCGAACGTGAGTTACTTATCGCAGAAGGTGATGAGTGAGGTATCCGTATCCCGGAGGCGTAGGAGTCCCTCGGCTCGGTCAGCCTTGGCTGCTTACGTGTACTCTGTCGTTTTCAGGATCCACTTTCGAAGTAGTCAAAAAGCACGAAAGACATTCTGGCAGAAAGGATCTTTTTTCGAGGAAAATTTTGACGCAGAGGGGGTTCCCCCCTTTTAACCCCCGAGGGAGGGTCGGGCTTTGCCGAGGCAAGGCTGATCCTTCCTTGATGACTAAACTTTGCGTGGGAACAAGGTATACGAACAACTTGAAAGCATCTTAAGGGTAGAAGCGACGTAGCTGTTGGATGTTCCAAGCGTTGCTGTAGACCTCGCCTTGACTGTTGGCCAGCTTGTACGTTCCGGGCTTCAGAACTTTGGCGATGACGAACGGCCCTTCCCTGGGAGGCGTGAGCTTGTGCCGCCCTCGGGCGTCTTGTCGCAGCCGAAGCACCAGGTCGCCCACCTGGAGGTCTCGGGACCGAACCCCTCGGGCGTGGTAGCGTCGTAGAGACTGCTGGTACCACGCTGACTGTAGTAAAGCCATGTCCCGAGCCTCTTCCAGCTGGTCCAATGAGTCTTCTCGACTAGCTTGATTGCTTCGGTCGGCGTAGGCCCTCGTCCTCGGGGAACCGTATTCTAAGTCTATGGGCAAGATGGCCTCGGCCCCATAGACTAGAAAGAACGGCGTGAAGCCCGTGGCTCGGCTCGGCGTTGTCCTCAGACTCCAGACCACCGAGGGGAGTTCCTTCATCCATCGCTTGCCGAACTTGTTGAGGTCGTTGTAGATTCGAGGCTTGAGTCCTTGTAGAATCATGTCGTTGGCACGCTCTACTTGCCCATTCGTCATGGGGTGAGCCACGGCGGCCCAGTCCACCCGGATGTGGTGATCCTCGCAGAAATCCAGGAACTTTCTGCCGGTGAACTGGGTGCCGTTGTCGGTGATGATGGAGTTCAGGACCCCAAAGCGATGGATGATGTTGGTGAAGAACGCCACCGCCTGTTCGGACCTGATGCTGTTTAGGGGTTGGACCTCGATCCACTTGGAGAATTTGTCGATGGCGACCAACAGGTGCGTGTAGCCCCCGGGTGCCTTCTTCAAGGGGTCGACGAGGTCCAGACCCCACACAGCAAAAGGCTAGGTGATGGGTATCGTCTGCAGGGCCTGAGCGGGCTGGTGGGTCTGCCTTGCGTAGAACTGACACCCTTCGCAGGTGCGGACAATTCTAGTGGCGTCGGCCACCGCCGTCAGCCAGTAGAAACCTTGTCGGAAGGCGTTTCCAACAAGGGCTCGAGGTGATGCATGATGGCCGCAAGCCCCCGAGTGTATCTCTTGTAGGAGCTCCTGGCCTTCGGCGATGGAAATGCATCGCTGGAGGATGCCTGAGGGGCTGCGGTGGTAGAGTTCCTTCCCGTCCCCCAGCAAGACAAACGACTTGGTGCGCCGCGCCAACCGCCAAGCTTCGGCTCGGTCGAGGGGTAGCTCTCCTTGGTGGAGATATTGCAGGTACGGGGTCTGCCAGTTTCGATTAGGCGTGACCCCGCTTCACTCCTCCTCGATGCGTAGCGCCTCACCCTCGAGGGCCAAGGGTACCTAGGGCCGAACCGAGGGTGCCTCGGACCGAGCCGAGGGTACCTTGGACTGAGCCGAGGGTGCCTCAGGTTGGGCCGAGGGTGCCTCGGGCCGAGCCGAGGGTACCTCGGACTGAGCCGAGGGTGCCTCAGGCTCGGCCGAGGCCTTCTCGGGCTCGGGCGTGTCGTCGGTCTTGACGGAGGGTTGATGCAGGTCTCGGGAGAAGACATCCGGGGGAACCGTTGTTCGCCCCGAGGCTATTTTAGCCAGCTCGTCCGCAGTCTCGTTGTAGAGTCGAGCGATGTGGTTGAGCTCGAGCCCGTAGAACTTGTCTTCCAGGCGCCGAACCTCATCGCAGTAGGCTTCCATCTTCGGGTCGCGGCAGTGGGAGTTCTTCATGACTTGGTCGATGACGAGTTGCGAGTCACCGCGAGCGTCGAGGCGTCAGACCCCTAGCTCGATGGCGATGTGCAACCCGTTGACCAGAGCCTCGTACTCAGCCACATTGTTGGACGCCGGGAAGTGGAGGCGTAGCACGTAGCGTAGGTGCTTCCCGAGGGGCGAGATGAAGAGCAGGCCTGCGCCTGCTCCTGTCTTCATCAGCGACCCGTCGAAGAACATGGTCTAGAGTTCCGGTTGGATCGGAACTGTTGGGAGCTCGGTGTCGACCCATTCAGCCACGAAGTCCGCCAAGACCTGGGACTTGATGGCCTTCCGAGGGGCGAACGAGATCGCTTCGCCCATGATTTCCACTGCCCACTTTGCGATTCTACCTGAGGCCTCTCGGCACTGGATGATCTCCCCCAGGGGGAAGGATGACACCACAGTTACCGGATGAGACTCGAAGTAGTGTCGCAACTTCCGCCGCGTCAGGATCACCGCGTATAGCAGCTTCTGAACTTGTGGGTAGCGGGCCTTGGTCTCGGACAGTACCTCGCTGATGAAGTAGACTGGCCTTTGGACGGGCAATGCATGCCCCTCTTCTCGTCTCTCAACCACAATCGCGGCGCTAACCACATGAGTGGTCGCGGCGACGTAGATCAAGAGGGCTTCTCCGGCAGCGGGGGCACCAGGATGGGCGCGTTCGTGAGGAGCGCCTTCAGGTTCCCGAGGGCTTCCTCGGCCTCAGGGGTCCAAGTGAAGCACTCGGCCTTCCTTAAGAGGCGGTACAGAGGCAGGCCTCTTTCACCGAGGCGCGAGATGAAGCGGCTCAGAGCCGCAAGGCATCCCGTGACTCTCTGTACGCCTTTCAAGTCCTTGATGGGCCCCATGCTGGTGATGGCCGCGATCTTCTCCGGGTTGGCTTCGATGCCCCGCTCGGAGATGATGAACCCCAAGAGCATGCCTCGGGGAACCCCGAAGACACACTTCTCGGGATTAAGCTTCACGCCTTTCGCCTTGAGACATCGGAATGTCACTTCAAGGTAGGAAAGGAGGTTAGAGGCTTTCCTCGTCTTGACTACGATGTCATCGACGTAGGCCTCGACTGTCCGGCCAATGTGTTCGCCGAACACATGGTTCATGCACCGTTGGTACGTCGCACCCGCATTCCTCAAGTCGAACAGCATGGTGACATAGCAGTACATGTCGAAGGGTGTGATGAAAGAAGTCGCGAGCTGGTCGGACTCTTTCATCCTGATTTGGTGATACCCTGAGTAGGCATCGAGGAAAGACAGGGTTTCGCACCCAGCAGTGGAATCCACGATTTGGTCGATGCGAGGCAGAGGGTAGGGAACCTTCGGACATGCTTTGTTTAGACCAGTGTAGTCTACACACATCCGCCATTTCCCTCCTTTCTTTATCATAAGCACAGGGTTGGCAAGCCATTCGGGATGGAATACCTCTTTGATGAACCCTGCCGCCATTAGCTTGTGGATCTCCTCGCCTATGGCTCTGCGCTTTTCTTCGTCGAATCGGCGCAGAGGCTGCTTCACGGGTCGGGCTCCAGCTCGGATATCCAGCGAGTGCTCGGCGACATCCCTCGGTATGTCGGGCATGTCCGAGGGACTCCATGGCGAAAACGTCGGCGTTTGCGCGGAGAAAGTCGACTAGCACTGCTTCCTATTTGGGATCGAGCTCGGAGCCGATCCGGATCTGCTTGGAGGCGTCGCTGCTGGGGTCGAGGGGGATGGACTTAACCGTCTCCGCTGGCTCAAAGTTGCCGGCGTGGCGCTTCACGTCTGGCACCTCCTTAGAGAGGCTCTCCAGGTCGGCGATGAGGGCCTCGGATTCGGCGAGGGCCTCGGCGTACTCCACGCACTCCACGTCGCATTCGAACGCGTGTCGGTACGTGGGGCCGACGGTGATGACCCCGTTGGGGCCCGGCATCTTGAGCTTGAGGTAGGTGTAGTTGGGGACGGCCATGAACTTCGCGTAGCATGGCCTCCCTAGTACTGCGTGGTAGGTTCCTCGGAACCCGACCACCTCGAACGTGAGGGTCTCCCTTCGGAAGTTGGAGGGCGTCCCAAAGCAAACGGGAAGATCGAGTTGTCCGAGGGGCTGGATGCGCTTCCCGGGGATGATCCCGTGGAAAGGCGCAGCGCCTGCCCGGACCGAGGACAGATCAACACGCAGGAGCCTGAGGGTCTCGGCGTAGATGATGTTGAGGCTGCTGCCTCCGTCCATGAGGACCTTGGTGAGCCTGACGTCGCCGATGACGGGGTCGACAACGGGTGGGTATTTCCCTGGGCTCGGCACGCGGTCGGGATGGTCGGCTTGGTCGAAGGTGATGGGCTTGTCAGACCAGTCTAAGTAGACTGGCGCCGCCACCTTTACCGAACAGACCTCCCGACGCTCTTGCTTGCGGTGCCGAGACGAGGTGTTCGCCGCTTGCCCACCGTAGATCATGAAGCAGTCGCGGACCTTGGGGAACTCTCCTGCCTGGTGATCTTCCTTCTTATCGTCGTCGCGAGCCCTGCCACCCTTCGCGGGCGGCCCGGCCTTGTGAAAGTGGCGCCAAAGCATGGCGCACTCCTCAAGGGTGTGCTTGACGGGCCCCTGATGATAGGGGCATGGCTCCTTGAGCATCTTGTCGAAGAGGTTGGCACCTCCGGGGGGTTTCCGAGGGTTCTTGTACTCGGCGGCGGCGACAAGGTCCGCGTCAGCGGCGTCGCGTTTCGCTTGCGACTTCTTCTTGCCCTTCTTCTTGGCGCCGCGCTGAGTTGACGCCTCGGGGGCATCTTCCGGTGGGCGGCCCTGGGGCTGCTTGTCCTTCTAGAAGATAGCCTCAACCGCCTCCTGGCCAGAGGCGAACTTGGTGGCGATGTCCATCAGCTCGCTCGCCCTGGTGGGGGTCTTGCGACCCAGCTTGCTCACCAGGTCGCGGTAGGTGGTGCCGGCGAGGAACGCGCCGATGACATCTGAATCGGTGATGTTGGGCAGCTCGGTGCGCTGCTTCGAGAATCGCCGGATGTAGTCGCGGAGAGACTCTCCCGGCTGCTGTCGGCAGCTTCGGAGGTCCCAGGAGTTTCCAGGGCGCACGTACGTGCCCTGGAAATTGTCGGTGAAGGCTTGGACCAGGTCGTCCCAGTTGGAGATCTGCCCCGGAGGCAGGTGCTCCAACCAGGCGCGAGCGGTGTCGGAGAGGAACAGGGGGAGGTTGCGGATGATGAGGTTGTCATCGTCCGTTCCACCCAGTTGGCAGGCCAGCCTATAGTCCGCGAGCCACAGTTCCGGTCTCGTCTCCCCCGAGTACTTTGTGATTGTAGTCGGGGTTCAGAACCGGGTCGGGAACGGCGCCCGTCGTATGGCGCGGCTGAAAGCCTGCGGACCGGGTGGTTCGGGCGAGGGACTCCGATCCTCCCCGCTGTCGTAGTGTCCCCCACGCCTGGTGAGAGCACCTAGAGGGGGGGTGAATAGGTGATCCTGTAAAACTTAAACTTATAGCCACAAAAACTTGTTAAGTGTTAGCACAATAATTGCCAAGTGGCTAGAGAGGAGTCTCAACAAAACACAATACCACAAGAGATCAAACACAGAGATGACACAGTGGTTTATCCCGTGGTTCGGCCAAGACCAACGCTTGCCTACTCCACGTTGTGGCGTCCCAACGGACGAGGGTTGCAATCAACCCCTCTCAAGCGGTCCAAGGACCAACTTGAATACCACGGTGTTTTGCTTGCTTTTTCTCAATCCCGTTTGCGAGGAATCTCCACAACTTGGAGCCTCTCGCCGTTACAATTGAAGTTCACAAAGAAACACAGAGCAAGGGGGGAATGAGCAACGCACACAAGACTTCAAAAGATCAGAGCAACAACACGCACACAAGTCGCAACAAGAGCTCGCAACACAACTCAAAGAGTACACAACTCCACAAGAGCTCTATATGCTATCACAATGAAACGAATGCGCGAGATCTGTGTCTTGGTGCTTAGGAATGTTGTAGGAATGCTTGGTGTTACTCCTCATGCGCCTAGGGGTCCCTTTTATAGCCCCAAGGCAGCTAGGAGCCGTTGAGAACAAATCTGGAAGGCCATCCTTGCCTTCTGTCGTCGGGCGCACCGGACAGTCCGGTGCACACCGGACACTGTCCGGTGCCCGATTTCCTTCCTTAAACAGCGCAGCCGACCGTTGCAGATCTGGGAGCCGTTGGCGCACCGGACATGTCCGGTGCACACCGGACAGTCCGGTGCCCCCTTCCGACCGTTGGCTCGGCCACGTGTCTCGCGCAGATCGCGCGGCCGACCGTTGGCCCAGCCGACCGTTGGCTCACCGGACAGTCCGGTGCACACCGGACAGTCCGGTGAATTTTAGCCGTACGCCGTCGGCAAATTCCCGAGAGCGGCCACTTCGCGTCGTGTCAGCCTGGCGCACCGGACACTGTCCGGTGCACCACCGGACAGTCCGGTGTGCCAGACCGAGCTGAGGCTTGGCTGTACACAGCCAAGTCTTTGCACCTTTCTTCTTTTCTTTCTCTTTCTGTTTCTAACACTTAGACAAGTATATTAGTACATAAAACCATTGTACTAAGGCTTAGAAACATACCTTTACTCATGATTTGCACTTTGTTCATCCATGGGCATAAGTTCACATTTAAGCACTTGTGTTGACACTCAATCACCAAAATACTTAGAAATGGCCCAAGGGCACATTTCCCTTTCACCTGGGGTGGTAGCCTCGGCGCACCCTCTCATCGAGGTGGGCCCGACGGTTGCGGTGATGGTGCTCGTTGCCGAGGCGACTCGGGGCCGCAGGCGCTGTGTTGCGCGTGCGCCCGGTGTGGACCGAGGCTTCCCGCATGAATCGGGAAGTCGCGGCGCGATGTTCCGAGGGGTACCCCTGCCTTCGGGAGGCGGAGCTTTCGGCCCGTCGGACCGCGGCGTCCTCCAGGAGATTCTTGAGCTCTCCCTGAATTCGCCGCCCCTCGGTGGTTGACGGCTCCGGCATCACGCGGAGAAGCATTGCCGCTGCAGCCAGGTTCTGGCTGACTCCACTAGAAGTGGGTGGCGGCCTTACCCTGACATCGTCGGCGATGCGGTGCTGGATACCCTGGGGTAGATGACGCACTTCTCCGGCCGGAGGTTGGCCCGCCCATTCCTGCCCGACGTCCCGGCGGATCGGCTCAAGTGTTCCTGCTCCCTCGTCGAGCCTGGCCTGCACCCCACGGATTTGCTCGAGCTGTGGGTCATGACCCCCCGCCGGAACGGGGACCACAGCTAGCTCCCGTAGGATGTCAACGTGAGGCACAGGCCTAGGGAGATTACCGTTCTCCGGCATACCAAGATGGTTGCCTTCGGAGGGACCCCCTAGATCGACGTGGAAACATTCACGACTTGAGTCGCAGTCCTCGTCGCCGAGGCTGTGGCTACCGTCGGAACAGTCGGAAAGGCAGTAGTCACACGCGGTCATAAAGTCCCGCATGGCACTGGGGTTACCAAGTCCGGAGAAATCCCAACAGAAGTCGGGCTCGTCATCTTCCTCGGACCCCGAGGGCCCGTAGGTCGAGACGTCCGTCAGCCGGTCCCAGGGTGACCGCATACGATACCGCAGAGGGTTTGGACTCGCCTCTACGAGAGCGTCCACCAAAGCGAAGTCGCTTGGCGGGTCGAGGCTGAATCCAAAAGACGTGAGATGAGAATCGGTTGGTACCTCTTGGTCGACGGGCGGTGACGAAGTCACGTCAGGGACTGACTGCACCGTCGTCTCAGGTACGAGGGTGATGCCCAGCAAGTCCTTCGTGAGCGTGCTGGCATCGTCCATTTGCTTGGGATTGGCGTGTTGCGGGGAGACGACGCTCGTCTTCGTCTCATACGCGAGGTCGATGCCCGACGTGCCCTCCGTTGGGGCGTCGGCGCCGTCGACTCGCTTGACAGCCGACGAGGTGCCGCCTCCTGCTTGGCCTTGGTTGCCCCGCCTCCTCCTCCGTCGGCGGGGGAGGGGACGAGGTGAGCTCGAATGTTGTTCTTCCACCACGCGGGGAAGACGTCGTCGATTCCGCCGCCGGCGGGCGGGCTGTCGGCCGCCATTGTCGTTGTCGCACGGCGGGGGAAGGAGTATCATATCGTAGCTGCCGTCGAGGGACATGAACTCAAGACTCCAGAAACGGAGCACCGTCCCGGGCTGGAAAGGTTGCTGGAGACTGCCCATCTGGAGCTTGACGGGAAGTTGTTCGTCAACACGCAGCAGGCCCCTACCTGGCGCGCCAACTGTCGGCGTTTCGAGACCGGGGGGTCCCTGGACCGATGAGTAAACTGTCGCCGCGTGCCCCAGCCCAGATGGGTCGGCGCGAGACGGAGCGCGAAGGGAGGAAAGGCGGCCGGAGGGAGACGGGCGTGAGAGGTGGAAATCCCGCGGCCTTCATGTTTGTCCCGCGCCCAGGTCGGGTGCGCTTGCAGTAGGGGGTTACAAGCATCCACGCGGGAGGGAGCGAGCGACCTCACGCAAGCGCCTGTCCCGTCCTTTCCCCGCGCGGCCAACCCTCCGTAAGAGGGCCCTGGTCCTTCCTTTTATAGGCGCAAGGAGAGGATCCAGGTGTACAATGGGGGGTGTAGCAGTGTGCTAACGTGTCTAGCGGAGGAGAGCTAGCGCCCTAAGTACACGCCATTGTGGCAGCCGGAGAGGTTTTGGCACCCAGTTCGTGTGGTGTCATGGCCGTCGGAGGAGCGCTGGAGCCTGGCGGAAGGACAGCTGTCGGGGCTGTCGAGTCCTTGCTGACGTCCTCTTGCTTCCGTAAGGGGCTGAGAGCCACCGTCGTCATAGAGCGTTTGGGGCGCCATCATTACTTGTCTGGCGGAGCGAGCCAGATGGGACACCGGTCTTGTTCCCCGTAGCCTGAGTCAGCTTAGGGTAGGGTAATGATGGCGCCTCCTGTTGACGTGGTCGGTCCGTGGTGCCCTAGGTTAGGCGATGTGGAGGCTCCTCCGAGGTCGAGGTCGAGTCTGTCTTCCGAGGCCGAGGTCGAGTCCGAGCCTGTGGGTCGAGCAAGGCGGAGACCGTCGGCTGAGGCCAGAGCTGAGTCCGAGCCCTGGGGTCGGGCGAAGCGGAGTTCGTCGTCTTCCGGGGCTGAGCCCGAGTCCGAGCCCTGGGGTCGGGCGGAGCGTAGTTCGTCGTCTTCCGGGGCTGAGCCCGAGTCCGTGCCCTGGGGTCGGGCGGAGCGGAGTTCGTCGTCTTCAGGGGCTGAGCCCGAGTCCGAGCCCTGGGGTCGGGCGGAGCGGAGTTCGTCGTCTTCCGGGGCTGAGCCCGAGTCCGAGCCCTGGGGTCGGGCAGAGCGGAGTTCGTCGTCTTCCGGGGCTGAGCCCGAGTCCGAGCCCTGGGGTCGGGCGGAGCGGAGTTCGTCGTCTTCCAGGGCTGAGCCCGAGTCCGAGCCCTAGGGTCGGGCGAAGCGGAGTTTCCTATGGCGCCTGAGGCCGGGCCTGGCTGCTTGTCAGCCTCACTCTGTGGAGTGGCACATCAGTCGGAGCGGCGCAGGCGACGCTGTCCTTTTGTCAGACCGGTCAGTGGACCGGCGAAGTGACTGCGGTCACTTCGGCTCTATCGACCGGAGGGCGCGCGTCAGGATAAAGGTGTTAGGCCACCTTTGCATTAAATGCACCTGCGATTTGGTCGGTTGGCGTGGCGATTTGGCCAAGGTTGCTTCTTGGTGAAGGCTGGGCCTCGGGCGAGCCGAAAGTATGTCCGTTGCTGGAGGGGGCCTCGGGCGAGACGTAGATCCTCCGGGGTTGGCTGCCCTTGCCCGAGGCTGGGCTCGGGCGAGGCGTGATCGGGTCCCTCGAATGGACCGATCCTTGACTTAGTCGCACCCATCAGGCCTTTGCAGCTTTGCGCTGATGGGGGTTACCAGCTAAGAATTAGGAGTCTTGAGGGTACCCCTAATTATGGTCCCCGACAAGTTTACAACTAGAGCATCTTCACTCTGGAATTATAGTGCAACAATCAGCCTATATCCAAAAATCATTAGAGAAATTCAATATGGATAAATCATATCCATCTAAACATTTATGGTCATTAGATATGGAGAAAGGTCCATTTAGACCATGTGATGATGGAGAGGAAATATTAGGACCGAAGTTCCTTATCTCAGTGTCATTGGAGCGCTAATGTATCTTGCAAATTGCAGAAGGCCTGATATTGCATTTGCAGTAAACTTACTAGCTATACACAGTGTTGCACCTACGTGACGTCATTGGATAGGTGTAAAACATATCCTTAGATATCTAAATGGCACAAGAGATCTAGGATTGAATTTCGCAAGGAATCAAGACCCCCAATATGATTGGATACATGGATGCCAGCTACTTATCAGATCCCAAACATGCTTCGTATTTTTACATGGAGGGACAGCTATTTCATGGAAGTCTTCCAAACAGACTCTTGTAGCTACTTCCACTAATCATTCTGAAATCGTAGTGCTATATGAAGGTTTACGTGAATGTGTATGGTTTCGCAGAATGATCAACCATGTACAACAATCATGTAAAATTGGTTCCAATGAATCACCTACAACTATCTATTAAGATAATTTTGCTTGTGTTACACAGATGCGGACAGGTTGCATGAAGAGCAACATCACAAAACATATTGCTCCAAAATTATTTTATCCTCATGAGTTACAACAATGTGGGATATAAATATCTTGCAACTAAATCATGCGATAATCTCGCTGATCTTTTATTAAGTCATTACCATGCTCTATATTCTAGAAGTTTGACATGGGTTGGTATGAGACGACTTCAGAATTTGCAAGAATCAAGGGCAACTATCTTCTAAGAGCAACTCCAAAAGAAGTCGTAAATCTATCCCAAAACATATATTAGGAAAGAAAATTGATTTTTCTTGCTCCAACAGCTTCCTCGTTCTTCCCTCAAAAATTTTGCGCCCTAAATCTGGCTTTTCTCCTCCACATATTTACGTGTGCGCGATCCTCCCGATCCGCTAGCGTCATCGCACGCGCCTGAGTGGGTGAACCTAACGGTCTTGCAGCGTTCACCACATCATGTGTCTGGGAGGGTGCATGGACGTTGCCAGGCAAAGTCCCATTTACCATACACAGGGCAAAGAGGCCTAGATGAAGCTCTTTTTAAAAAAATGGCCCAATTTCAGTTTTTTTAGCTTTTGTTCAAGGGAATTGTTGGATTATACACAATAATTTACCTCAAAATCTTTAGCCTGCCCCAATAATTATTTTTGGGGAGAACTTTTTAACATTGTGTTGACGGTGCTCTAACTATTAAACATTTGCTAACATAGTATTACACTCTTTTCTTTCCATGACATATAATAGTTTTTTTTTCTCACAAGGTTTCTCATGAAAAGTTTTTAATGAGGTAATAATAATACAAGTTCATGACATGTTTTCTATTTTTCCCAATGGAGTTCTTAAGAGAACATCTATTGTTCTTAAGCTTGGTATAGATTTTTTTTTTCTCTTCATAGTTTTCTCATACAAGCTCACAAAAGAAAATCCTTAAAATAGTGTAACCATTTCTCCTAATTTTCTCATTAAGTTTTCAGATAAATTTAACAGTATATCGACATATTTTTCTCACATTTTTCCTACATTGTTTTTAGAGAAATTAATATTATGTTGTATCTCTAATTTTTCCGCAGGATTTTTAGAGAAGCTACCAAAGACATAATGGTTCATTAATTACAATAAGATATTCTTCAAATTTTTTCTATTGAGTTTTTCAAGGAATTAACAACGTGTCAATCTTAAGAAAGATTAGATGAGGAGTATTGCGAAATGATGTCTACTCAAAAATACATAATGATCTCATCTACAAGACACTTCAAGTCCTAAGATTAGAGATAGAATAGACAGTTAATTATGCATTTAAAGAGTGTATACTTTAGCCAAATGCTTGGACGGTTACGTTAATTACACCCCTAGACCTTGTATATATTCCAATGACAAATCGATGCAAAGGTACTTCTTCCATGTGGATTGAGTGGGATTGAGTCGATTTAAATCTATAGCAAGTCAAATCCGTCTCGATTCCGCCCAATACATTCCAATCCACATGGATCAGAAATAACCGAAGGCCTTAGCGGATCCACCTTAACGATCAGAGTAATAGCTTAAACATGATTGGCTGTTAACATATACCACCAGCCGAGTTGGGACGTTATGCCTCAACTCATTTTTGTGTACGTGGATCCTGAGTGCAACAGTTACTACTGCCGCGTTGGGTTTAGCCTTGGGTGCAAAATCAGTGGCGGCAAAATGCAGGACCGCATTGCAGCGAAAGGGATCTGTGTCAGCTGGGCAGCAACAGTTGCAATTGCAAAGTCCAGATCTACGACACTAACACAGCATGCGCATACATGCTTCATTTAGGATTAATAACTAACCTATGTCATCATTGCATAAATTACGCTAGTCACATGCCCTTGAGGTATTCGACTCACGTGCAAGAGGAACTAAGCACTACTGCGCGGCAGGGTATTAAAATCATTGTAGAGACGGCATGTCTAAGGGAGGATGCCAAACGTGGTCAGCCTCTCTTACGCTTTCCCTGAAACATATTAAGAAATTACAACCGGTGAGCCACACAATACACATTCTTTGGTAGACATAGGTTACTAGCATGGATGAACTGAATTGAGTTCTCTTACCGAGCCCACATAGTCGTCCATAAGGGACTGCCGTCGTCTCTTGAATGAACTCGGTGGAGTATTCTCACCCTCTGAATTCTTTAGTGCAGCTCGCTTTGTTGGAGTCATGTTCTGTTGATATCAAGTTTGATGTCAGATCATTGCAAACCCTATAACATTAGCTAGGTCTTTAATGACATAATGAAGAGCTGCACAATGATGAGTAGCGAATAAGTTTAGGATTTGCCTTAGCAAGCCTTTTCTCCTTCCTTGCTTGCCTCTCTTGCTCATCATATTCTTGATTTTCTTTCTCAACCAGTCGGATAAGGGTATCACACCGCCTAGCCAACTCTTGGGTAGTTCTGGACTTCACAAACCAATCAAATCGAAACAAGGGAGACATACGGAAGGCAGCTTTCAGTTCATCCCAGTTTCCATATCCAAGTTTGTGCACCATGCAAAGCTGGAATGTAACTCCAGCTTAGTAGCCATGTCATGTACTCAAATACATAAATACACATAACATGGTGAGAAAAACATACCATAAAGCGGTCACATTCCTCGTTATAGAACTTCCCTTTATTTTGGCCGTACTGAATTTTCAACTCTAACCATGGGTTCTTGTAGCGGTCTAGCTTCTTCCCAATAGCCTTCATAATCTCATCCTTGCGGGATATCCTTGCTTCCCCCCTTTCAATATTTTTTATAATTCTATCATAATCTGGTTGTACAATGATCAAAACATACACAATCCATCAGTATGGAAAGTTTGATCTTCAGTATGCAAACAGTTGCTTTTATTAAAAAAAAAATATAATGGTAAAAGTAAAACTATCACATTGTAAAATGTTTTCAAGAAATAAATAATCAACTAATTGAACATAGCCAACCCGCATATTTCCTTAAAATTGTCAGTCAAAATTAGATATTTGTTGAAACTGCAGTTTCTAAAATGCTATATATTAGCTATCTTGGAATTACTGCCTTACCACTCAGTTCCTTGTATCTCTCCTTGAAAACTCTAGCATAACGTTGAACTTCCTCTTCTGTCTTACCCTCCATTTCAGATGATATACTTTTAATATCATTGCGACCATATTTCTCACATGCACGAATAAATGTGTTGAAGTCTCTCCTTGTCCATGACGCAAAACCCTGAAATTTGTACCATGGTAGACAAATAAAGTTAGAGAAATGACAGCACAAAAGAGCAAGCAGAAAGGTACAAAAGCAAGAAAGTTTATTTTGGTGTGCTGCGCTATGGTTCTAACCTCCTCTAATAATTGTTCCTTCTCTTCCTGCTCCTCTGCTGTCAAAGGCTCCAACTGATCTGAGCATCACATGAAAATAATAAAGTTAGCAAGATCTACTTGGATGTAATACAACCTAGGAAAAGCAAGAGATACCTTCGTCTTCACCATCAATGGTATCTTTCTTCTGGTTCGCTTGCTGCATCAAAATTTTCTAATGTTAACCACCAAGGTTACGAGTGACAGATGCCAAACAATATATTGCAAAATAATGAGAAAGTAATGTCTAATGTTCTGCCAAAACAGGCAACAGGCACAAAAAAAGCAAAAATGGAGCAAATTAGTTACTTCATATCCAGTAGAAATACCAAAACAGTAATCTGGACGATAATTACCATAAGGTACCGCACTTCCTTTTCATACAATTCATTTAGCCTTTGGTTATTGAAAAACTGGAAATCATGTCTAACACAAAAAATTAAAGCCAAGTCAGGTACAAATCAGTGAAATAGAACCATTGATTAGTATTCGAGAAAACAAGAATTTACAAGTGCGGCATTCTTGGAATCCTTGGTTCCCTAGGCTTTGCTGGTGCACCTTGGCGAAGTGCTTGCTTAAAGTAGTCAGACTCAGAGTAGCTACAAATGACAGTTAAAATAAGGTCAAATAAGTACTACAGTACCATGGCCTAAAAATAGAAGAGGAGCATACTTTCTCTTCCTTTCTCTTCTAGGTGGCTCAATCCAGTTATCACTAACAAGTTTCTTGAAATCAACCTTGTTTTCATCCTTCAAGCAATCATGGAGGAGAATTAAATTGGTGATGAGCAAGACACTTCAAAAAAAATAACTCATCAAAGCACATGAATTGAATGTTTGAATGACTACCTTCTCATCATCGAAGTCATACAATTCAGCATCTGCATCAGAAAATAAAAGGTGTTAGGTAGATTGACAGAAGACACAGAAAGAGAGAATAAGTCACAAGAAATAGAAACAGAAAACAGGTACATACTATCATCCATCTTAAATTTGATGGCATCCTCAGTGAACTTTTTCATTTTCGCATCAAGTTCTGCTGTTGTCTCCTCTCCTTTAGCTATAATACGGTCAATGTCCTCATCAGTTATTGTGCTGTCCTTAGAACTGAAAACCATTTCAGCACCAAACCGCACCATTTGCAGAAGATCATCCTTATTGACAGCTTAATAAATGAGAATGTTGTCAGAACAATCCAGATCAAACTAGTAAAAAATGCTTAAAACAAATAGAAATGGCAAATATCAAAACCATACTTTTCTGCTCTGCCAATCGTCCTTGCTGAATAACCAAAGCATCCAATGCTAGCTTCTTATATGCTCTCTCAATCACCTTTTCCTCAATAGTGTACTGTAATTTTGTTTGCATTATCTTCCATACAGGTAGAAGTATAAAATTTGGCACTACAGTAATTATTAATCTAGAAACAACAAACCTCAGTGCAAAAGCGGAACACTTGAACTTCTTTCTTTTGACCTATTCTATGTGCACGGTCCTGAGCTTGCAGATCAGCTTGGGGATTCCTGGAGGCACAGAAGTACTAGGAACATAAGGTTCATGGCTTCATGCTTAGGGTATAAGCAACAAAACTAAATTTAGCATAACAAAGTCGCATACCAATCGCTGTCATAGAGAACCACAACATCAGCAGTGGCCAAGTTGATACCAAGGCCACCTGCCCTAGTTGAAAGTAAGAAAACAAACTTCTCACTTCCTGGACTATTGAAGGCTTCAATGGATGCATCACGATCTTCTCCACCTGTATTTCCATCAATTCGACAATACTGATATCCCCTATACATAAGATAATCTTCCAAGATATCCAAAAGCCTGGTCATCTGCAGGATGGTGCTATGTCAGGCAAATAAAAATTCTAGGACAACCAAGTTTTTAATGAGGTGCACTGTGCACATGCTCACCATCCAGAGTGGTGTCTGATATCTCCTAACACACACTTGCTAAATAAATAATGCATTCAAATCTGCATGGGATTGGAAAACACACCTGTGAAAAAATAAGGACTCTGGAATCACGCTCCTTTAGCTTGGGCAGCAATTTATCAAGTAGAACCATTTTTCCTATGTAAATATCAAAAAAACTGTCAATAAGCATTCATATAAATTATGTAGTAAAATATGTTACTATTATGAAAACAAAATAACATGGTGTTACCTGCATTCTCAATTAGATGTTCACCAGTTGTGTAGGGTGGCCCAGGTTCAGCTCCTTGGAATAAATATGGATGGTTGCAGCACTTGCGCAACTGCATGGCAATGTTAAGCAATCGCTTGCGTTCACCACCAGCATTAATAACCTCCAAATCCTTCTGAAGCAGAGCACGATAGTACTGCTTTTGCATCTGAGACATTCCAACTTTAAGAATTGTTTCTTTCTTTGGAGGTAGGCCCTTTTCTACATCAGACTTGAGCCTCCTAAGAAGGAATGGGCGAAGAACCTTTGCAAAAGTTGCGAGAAACAATTATAAAGAGTTCATTTTAAGGTACTAAAATTGGTGATCACGAAAACTATATCCCAACCTTATGAAGCTGCTGCACCACCTCCTGTTGATCATTTTCCCCAGATATTTGAAACCATTCATCAAAGGTCTCCGCAGAGCTAAATATTTCAGGTAGCAAGAAATTGAGGAGAGCCCAGAGCTCATGGAGATTATTCTGCCATGTAGCAGCAAATCAGACTAGGATCAGATTAAACCAAAAAATAAATATGGCACAACACGGTTACTGAAGTGGTACCTAAATCATTGTTCCAGGTGCACGCATTATATAAAAACAAATAGTGGCAAGAGAAGCCTACCTGGAGTGGAGTGCCTGTGATGAGGAGACGATAATTAGTGTTGTAAATCCTCATAGTCTTTGATAGAAGAGAATTTTCATTTTTTATCCGGTGAGCTTCATCAATGATTATGTAGCGCCAGCTGAAGCGCCTCAACGCAGATTTTTCTTTGATTGCCATTTCAAAACTAGTCACACACACATCAAATTTCCCAGGTTGCAGCAAATTGTCCCTTATATGGTTCTGACACAGAAGAGAAGGTCAGTAACATGGCAATATAGGCTCCATAAGTCATTAGAGATTAGACTTTAGAGTTGAGACTAACCCGCTCTTCTGGGTTCCCCAAAAACTTCACGGCACGTAAGATAGGGCAAAAACGTTGGATTTCCTTCATCCAGTTGCCAAGAGTGGACTTTGGCGCAACAACCATGTGAGGACCAGCTATACCTCTGAACTCATGCAGATAGCCCAGCAATGAAATAGTTTGAAGTGTTTTCCCAAGACCCTAAATAACAATTTAAAAAAACATACATTCAAAGTTAAAGTGTCAAACACAACAAAATGGAGTAAAAGATAATCTTAATCAAGATTAACACCTATCGCATACCATCTCATCAGCTAATATCCCATTGATACCATTCTCATACAATCGTATAAGCCAATTAAGTCCAGCCAACTGGTAATCACGCATCTTTCCCTTGATGCCTGGAGAAATTCAAACATTTAATAAAAGTTTACATAAGACAAAAGGAACAAAGGATATAAAACCTAAGAAAACTAAAACCAAAAATTATTGGTTGGTTTCCATGAAAATGCACATCAATTCTTTTAACAAGAAATTTGGAAGTAGTTAGGCCACTGCTTATGGAACAAAAAGTGAAATAGACGTTCCTTTATGAGAAGAATCAACAAGCAAAAGCACCATGGCATTTACTGGGTAGGAATAATTATTGGGAAAAATAGGTCAGCATTCATTTCAGTGTTTCTGAACATCTTAGATACAACACTTGAATATGAACATATTGGTTCAGTCTGCACCTCACCAAATTAGAATACTTAATAATATTGGTTTAGTTTGCACCTCAATTGAAACCCTTATTCACTTTCAAAATCGTTGCAAGATTCAATTTGCCTAGGTTCAGTTTGCCTTATAAATAGTGTCAAAAAAATGATGGCAGCAGAGAAAATCATCTATCTGTAATTCTATAAACTTTGAGGTAGTTATTAAAGGAAATTACATGTCAAGGTAGTAACAAGTAGTCAGCAAAGTACTCACATGAAGGCTGTGAAACTAAACGTGTACCCCCTGCACCAGCAAGGGCATCTTCTTCCTCTTTGAGGTATTCTTCGTCTTCCTCTTCTTCAGTCATCTTTGATGCATGACGTCCCCTGCAGATTGACTCAATTCATCAACAAATAAATTACTCTAACATATACACAAACAGAAAAGAATCTCAAAGTTTATTGAGCTAAGTCTTATGGATCTGCATACAAAGTTGTGAGCAGCAGTTCATAATATAACGATACTGAGTATTGGTAACTTTCCCATGCTATATAGCACCTTAGGATCCCATTATGTATTGATGTCTCTAGAGGTATGTGCTGAACATGTTCAAACCATCTCAACCGATCTTGGACAAGCTTCTCTTTAATTGGTATTAGTGTTACCCCTGCCTATCACATATATCACTGTTCCTCTTCTTGTATGGCCACAAATCCAACAAAACATATGAATTTTCCAACAGTTATGTGCTGAACATGTCGTACTTTTGTAGGTCAACATTCTACATCATACAACATAGCAGGTATAATGATCGTCCTACACCATATGCATGATGACACTTCATCCACCCTGCTTTGATTCTATGCCTAACATGTTCATCAATATCCTCATCTCTTTATACCATTTATCCTAAATACCTAAAGGTGTCCTTCCTGGGCACTCCTTGACCTCCCGAACTAATATCACCTTCCTCATGTATAGTAGTGCCAAAATCACATCTTATATATCGATTTTAGTTCTACTAAGTTTAAACCTTGCCACAACTCTAGTTTCCTATTTACTCATGTTTAACTTTCATCAACTAGCACTACATCGTCCGCAAAAACATACAGGAAGGGATATCCCCTTGTATGTCCCTTATGACCTTATCTGTCACCTAGACAAAAAGGTAAGGGCTCAAAATTGATCCTTGATGTAGTCCTATTCTAATCAGGGAGTCATGTGTCTCCATCACTTGTTCAAACACTACCGCAACATTGTTGTACATGCCCTTAATAAGTCCAACATACTTCAATGGAACTTTATATTTGTCCAAAATCCACAATATAACATTCCTTGGTATTTTGTCATAAGCTTTCTCCAAGTCCATGAAAACCATGTGTAGTTCCTTCTTATGCTCCCTATAATGCTCCATCACTTGTATTATTAAAAAAAATGGCTTCCATGGTTGCCATTCGAGCAAGAAACCAAATTGGTTGAAAGAGATTCTCGTTATTCCTCTCAGATGATGTTCGATAACTCTCTCCCGTAACTTCGTAGTATGGTTCATCAACTTAATTCCTTAGTAATTATATAACTTTGAATATCTCCCTTATTCTTGAAGATCGGTACCAATATACTTCTCTACTCGTCAGGCATCTTGTTCGACTAAAATGGTTGAACAACTTTGTTAGCCATATTATAGCTACGTTCGCAAGGCATCTCCATACCTCAATTGGGATAGCATCAGGGCCATTGCGTTACCCCCTTTCATCATTTTCAATGCCTCTCTAACACCTAATGGTGTCATCAAAAGAAAAGGAGGCATCCAACTAAAAGGTTGGGTCCCCGTTCTCCCAATTAAACAATTTGTCAAAATACTCTAGCCATGTATGTTTGATCTCAGTCTCACCCCCATTCATCAAGAGGTGCTCGTTCCATCCTTAATGCACTTGGCTTGGTTGAAGTCCCTTTTCTTCCTCTCACGGGCCCTAACCATCCTATATATGTCCTCCTTCGTACTCAAACGTTGGTAAAGATTATCATACACCCTTCCCTGTGCCAAACTTACAGGTTTCATAGTCTTCTTTGCTATCTTGTACTTCTCTATGTTGCCACTCCTGTCATGATACATTTATATGTAACATTCTTTCTTCTCCTTAAGACTGTGTCCAGCAGTTCACCCATATGGTCACCCAAAACACAATTTTGCATTGTTTTGCATTGTAGACTACATTGTTCGCAAAGTGGAGTTTGAATATGGGTATGGGGATGGGTAAGCTGTTGTAGATAGCCTAAATGTAAGTTGTCAAATTCTCTCACATGTTCTCTGTGTCATCTTCCTTACAAGTGTCCTCCTTGATGGCCCTTTCCTTGAAGACTTTTGCCTTCTCCCCTTTCAGTTTTCACAATTTTGTTCTCACAATCTTGGCTTGTTTATCCCTACGAGCACTCTATCTAAGTATCACCTTATAATCCAAGCATGCTCGTTTATCATCTCTTCTTGAGGGCAAGTCAACCTAATTAGAGTGTGGGCCACTACTATAGGTCACTAAATGAGAGCCTCTTCCTAGAGGAAATGATGACTATCAACAAGTCAAAAGCTACCACGAAGTCCAAGGTTTCCTCTCCCTCCCGATTCCTACTACCATACCCAAAACCTCCATGAACCACCTCAAAATGTGCACTTGTTCCTACATGTCCATTGAAATCTCTTATGAAAGGCTTCTCACTAATAGGTATAGCGCTAACCATGATATCAAAGTCTTCCCAAAAATATCTCTTAGCACTCTCACCGTGGACTACTTGGGGGACATAGACGGTAATTATGTTCTAGACCAAATCACCCACTCTCATCATGGCCTAAGTATTACAAGGTGAGCTATTCAAATTAACAACACCACTCTAAACCTTCTTTAACTCCATGTCTACAAAATGAAAATATAGGAACATGTAAAATGTGCAACAAATGTCTTAACAACTTCACCCTAAACTTTCTTCAGCTCCATATCTACAAAACAAAAATATAGGAACCTATGTAAAAGGTGCAACATGCATCACCATAATACAATACTAACAATTTCAAGAAAATAATGACAAGATCAGGGGATGCACCTGCAAACTTGAACAGAAAAAGGTTGGTTATAGTGTGCGTTGATGCATGTGCGACGGTACTTCAATCAGTTTGAAGTGATAGCATAGCTATTAAAGTGTCCTTAAGGCGACGCCTAAGCGCCAAGGCGAGCACCGAGCGCAAGGCGTCCACATCGCCTTACCAGGAGGAGCAAGGCGTCCACTTCGGCCTCTATGGTGTTGCCCCGCCGCCTTGGAGAGGCATAAGGCGATGAGAAGCGGATGCCTTAGGGTGTTTAGGGATGGACTAAGGTGGATCTGACCTGAGCCGCTGATCGATTGAGCTCTAGAAGTGGTGGCGGCGCTGGTTCCTGGTTGTTGGCTCCTGGCGACGGTGTCCCTCCCTTGCGCCGGCGAGGTCCTCTGTTGGCTCCTGGCGCGCGACCTCCACTCCTCCCTCCCTCTGAGGCAGCTACAGGGTGAGGGTGGCAGCTGAGGGAGGGTGACTGGGTGAGGGTGGCGGCTGATTTAGGTCAAGTAGGCTAGCTAGGCTGAGTTAGGTCAAGTAGGCTAGCTGGGCATGGAAACCGGTGGCCCATATAACCTTAATTGTTTTATTTTTTTTATTTTCTTTTGACTTCTCTATTAAACCAATAAATCTATTAGTTATGTATTCATTTTTTTTCTTAATCTTCTACTACTATGTATTAGTTATGTTAGATTTTATGCCTATTATATTGGTTTATGTTGAACTTGTTCTCATTTGGTACTATTATCCCTACCTATTTAAGATTATATTTCTACATATTCCTATATTTATATATTAGTATGGCGTCACCTCGTCTTACCGCTTAAAAGGTAAAAGGGGGGTCGACCCCCTTGCCTCCTTAACAACTACGAGATAGTCAAAACCCTTTCCTAGGGCCAAACATTTTTAAAAATTATGTGGTCATGATTGAAAGTTGGCAGCATCCTTCATAATCTTTTCAACTTCAAAAGTGTCGTGCCAAATGAAGTGCCAGTAATTTCCACCAAACTTCAAAGATAATTCATATAATCATGGCACAAACAAGATATTACCTCCCACGAGGCTTTTTCTCATTCGACTGACTTCCTTTTGCAAAGTGAGCAAATATTTCTGTCTGCTGAAGAAGGTATTTCAACCGTCCCTTCCCTTTATTGTTCTATTGAAAAATATAAGATCAAGATAACAGCAAATTGTAATGCAAACCATGTAATTGTATATGAGAATCCATTTAAAAACAGCACATACCATGTCAGCATCAATGGCAGCGTTTTGAGTATCCAGTATTTCCTGGATTTTCTGCTTCTTCATCTTCTGGAGTTCTTTTAGCCTTGTTTTCTCACGCTTCCCAACCACTGCATCAGTCTGCAAAAGAAGCGGGAGGGGCAAAGAAATGTAAAATTATCACTAGTGGATTGCAGGGCATAATACAACAAAGTGTCCCCTCAACACATTAAACTCGGAACTAGACATATATTTATTTACCAATATTACTAGTATATTTGTAACGTAGAAGAAGCAGGCAACAACAGCTTATGCCACAGCAATGAGAAAAAAAATAAAAGTAGCATTCGCAACAATAACAAAACAAACAAATTAACAGATGCCATGTCTAAGAATAACTTGAAATGATTATTCTGAAACTATCAGGTCAAGTAATTTTTCATATATTAGTATATTTCCAAAGCCCTCGTCAACCGAATCTCTAAAAACGCGATTAAAGCGCCCAAACCCTAACCTCCCACTCACCTCGTCGCCGTTGTCCTTGTCCCTTGCGACGGATTCGTCGTCCTCGGTGGACTGGGACTCCTCTTCGCCTTCAGCGGCGGTAGCGGCACTGGCGTCCTCTCCGTCCTCAGCTCCAGCGCCGGTAGTGACGGCTTCGATCTCTTCCTCGTCGACCTCCTCCTCTTGCTGCCCCTCGCCCTCAGCTTCCTCCTCCTCCGTGGGCAGCGCCGCAGCATCCTCCTCATCGTCATCCCCTTCCTCACCAGATCCGGAGGCGGCGGCGGCGGACTGGTCATCGTCCTCCTCGGCGGAGGAGGAGGAGATCTCCTCCTCGTCGTCATACTTCACCGGCTTCGCCATTGGGGCGGGCGGTGGCGGGAAAGGAAATGCAGGATTAGGGTTCGGGTCGGGGCGGGGCGCTTTGGATTTCGAGTGCGGAGGAATGAAGCTTGGACGCGGTGGATTGACCGAGAGGCGGAGGGGATTTCAAGAGTGAAAGCGAACAGGGGGCAAGGGCGCTTGTATGAGAATATTGTGTGGTTTGCAGTTTTGGCCGAATATGTTTACGTATTTCTGGTTACCCCTTGAACATATAGTTCTATTAGAATCCAAATTCAGAGCAACAATTTCAGTTATTCATACTAATGTAAATTCAAACAACCTTATCAATTTGGAAATACCAAAAACAAATTTCTCAAAGTAATGCCTCTACCAAATGTGAACATACCAATATACATCTACTTCGATAGAAAAGTCAAAATGGTTTTTAAGTGCTTTCGAATAAATAGGCTAATATTAGTTCTCATTTCAACACGCCCAAAGGTGACTCATGTACCTCTATTTAACTGACAGTAAATTAGCAACATCATTGGTGGTATATAAATCCTCGAGAGGTGACTAAAGAATTTGTCGAAGAAGTTCAACAGCGAGGCAACAATGTCAAAAGATTTGTGGCTTGAACAGTGGATACCCATGTCAAGAAAAAGAACAAATACACTGATAATCTTGGGAAGAAACAGTAAGGACATCAAATTTATTTATATAAAGGGGTATACCGGTATTCCTCAGTACAACATTGAACGTTTCTGCGAGATCAAAAAAATATACATGTCTTCCGCGGACCAGAATGAAAAACGTTGCCGAACCTTTTCCGTGCATCCGATCCGCGGTGCACCCGGCCTGGGGTCCATGCTCAGAGTGTCCCTGGCGTTGGCTAATCATAGACCACGCGTACAACTCCTAGTCAGCACAGGGAAATGAGCGGGACTTCCTTCCCGCCAACGAGACGGGGTTGATTTTAGGCCTCCCGCCGCGCTCGGATTTGGGTACGAACGAACAATTGTTCGGGCCTCGATTAAATATATCGGTGGATCCAACCGTATCTCGAGGTAGCGTAAGAGTATATGTGAGAGCTTCTCTACTAAATTAATTTTTTTTTGGAAAATACAAAAACATGTCTCTACCAGCTCCTCAAACACTCCTAACTTTTTCATAATCCTTAAAACTCTCTCATTATAGTTACAAATTAAGGGTTTTTTAGGCTCACCAGAAACAATATGTCGCTTTAAGTAATTTGTTGGAGAAAGGATTAAAATACACCCTACTATTTTTTAGATGCCACTTAAAATTGATTTTGACGAGTCATTTTATAGGGATCCATGCTCTAAGGTTATCTTCCGCACATTCCCTATTTTATCCACTATCACATTTTTTATTTTAAACTTCACTATATAAGTAGGGTCAAACAACATTTATCTACTAATTACTGGAGAGAGTATAAACAGTGTTGCTTCTGATGTGGGCATGCGTTTTTAATAAAAGTGATAAATATGGACATGTGGTCTAACTCCTAGCGAACAAAATACTAATTACAAGAAGAAAAAAAAGTCCAAATTGCTCCCTCTACACAATGTTTACATAACCTCTAAAGACTGATTTGGTGGCAATGATATTGCAGGGTGTCACACCCGGTTTTAGAAGGCAAACCGAATGCGAACCATGTACGTACCAGGATCAGCAATTCACGTACACAGCAGTTACATAACATGGACATCATCACACAGTGCTCAAATAGTATTAAAAGGGGAAATAGTCGATTACATCATGATGTCCAAGACATCCACGTAGTCTTTACAATAGATCAAAGTGCGAAAACGAAACGTAGATAACCGCGGCCTTCACAGGCAGCCGACTGGGGGGTTGCCGCTAACCCACGCCTAGAACTCGTCGTAGTCTTGGAACTCCTGAAGTCTCCTTCCACGGCTTCATCTTCTCCTGAGCAGTGGTTGCAATGCTGACAACCTGGGGATGGGGGGTTTGGTGTGTAGAGCAAGGGTGAGTACACATCAACATACTCAACAAGTATCCTGTTTTGGCTGTAGTGGACTAGCTTTATGTGGGGATAAGTCAAGCAGTTGCTTTTAGTTGGTCAGATTATTATTTTACTAATAGAAAGTCAGGTTTTAGCATTAACCCAAGTTATTAGCCCGATATACTCTTTCCAAACAGAAAGAATACCACTTACTAGTACCATAGTCATAACCAGAACCATCAATCTCATTGCCACCTGTAAACCAAAATGTCTCTGATCAAGTACCACTAATCGCTGGAGCTCCCTTGGCCGCTCATAACCGCGAGCACGGCTGATATATCTGTTTTCAAACACTCTGCAGAGATTGTGCACTTTACCCACAAGCCGTGATTCCCTTTCTGTCCGGAGAGAGCTACTCCCCATTGACCACTACCTAGGTGGCCTAGCAGGGCATCACTACGTAGCCTTTACAAAGATTCCCCGGGGCTGTAGCCACCCGTTAGGTTTCCTAAATGTACCGCACTCCTCCCCAAGGGACAAATCAACCTTGGCAGAGCGAGCCGCATACACCGAGCCCCATTGACGGCACGACGGCGAAGCGAACTACACCCCGGATCCTCTAATTATTCAGTTAAGGGCATCCCATTCCACCCTCATGGTTGCACTGTTTTCCCGGGCGGTCATCCATAGAACAGGTCCTTACGGAGAGGCGCTCGAGAAACCGCTCGAGCCCCCTTAAAGGCCACAAGTACAACATCATAATAAGAGAAGGGAAAACAGTGTATCATTGATAATCTCATCATGTTCATTGATTAGAGTTTGAGCAATAGCATAAAGCTAAACAATAATAATCCAACCCAAATAGGTAAACAAGGACATGGACAACAAAACTAGTCAATCCTTAGGCATAAATATGTAAAGCGGGAGGTGAATTAAAGAATGAATAGGACAGAGATAGGTCAAGGGACACTTGCCTCCACCAACCGACTGCTGCTCAGGGGCTTCTCCTGCGAGTTCCTCGGGCTCTTCAACCGGATCGTTCTCTATGCGATTGCAAGCATACATACATCCATCCATTCAAATTAGGAAACAAACAGTACACCATACAAGAGAACAAATAAAGTAAATATGCATAGAATATCACATACGATAATGAATTTACCATGGTTAGAAAGATGCGGGGAAATGTTTCGCGAGGGTTAAAGCTTATGCTCGAGGCGCATTACGGGTAGGCGAATAACTAGACGTTACGCGCTCTAGTTCCAGTTAGTTCTAACAAAAGGATTAGCTACATGCACTAATGTAAACGTGACCACTTTTAGTAGATTAACATTGAATGAGATAGATGATTAGCTATACAAATTAACTAACGTAACCAATTTCCAAATTGAGACTCCTATCTTATTAATATAAACACGTGATTAGCGCGCATAGGACACGAGGGGTAGACGGGGCGTCTGGGGGTAGACGGGGGCACGACGGGTCGTGCCAAGGCACGCGCACTACACGAGCACGCGCGCGAGGCCGCACGCATATGCCACGAACTAGCCATGCGCACGTCGGGGTCGTGCGCTAGCCGAGCTCAAGGCCGCGTGCCATGGGCACGCTGGGCCGAGCTCGAGGCCACGCCGGGACCGTCACGACGCGAGCAAGGCACGGCGGGGCGAGCGGGCAAGCACGCCGGGGCAAGCGAGCACGGGCGAGCGAGGACACGGTCGGCCGCCACGCCGGGGCGGGGACGGCACGGCCGAGCCGGGCACGGGGCGGGGCTCGCCGGGGACGGGCGCGACGGGGGGCGGCCGAGCCGGGCACGGGACGGGGCGAGGCGGCTCGCCGGGGCGAGGCGACGCGGGGGCGGGCTCGCCGGAGGGGGGCGGGCGCGCCGGGGGCAGCCGGGGCGAGGCCGGGCGCCGGCGAGCGCGGGACGAAGCCGCGGCGGCGCGGGGCGAGGCGGGGCCGGCGCGGGCGCGGCCGGGCGCGGTGAGGCGGGGCCGAGGCGCGGCAGGGCGGGGCCGGCGCGGGACGGGCTCGCCAGAGCGGCCGAGCCGGGCGGCCGAGCTCGCCGAGGCCGGGCGAGCACGCCCATGGCGCTGGGGAGGGCGCCGACGAGAGGGGGAAAGAGGAGGGAGGGGAGGGAGAAGGGGGAGGAGAGGGGAAGCCTCACCGTGGGCGGGGGAGGGCGCGGCGACGGCGCTAGGGCGGCGGCGGCTAGGGTTAGGGGAGAGGGAGTTGGGGGAGGGGATGACGGGCGGGGCCCGCAGGAGAGGAGAGAGAGGGAATTTGGGGAGGAAGGGGCGGCTGGGCCGCTTGGGCCCAAAGGGGGAAGGGGGGCGCGGCTGGGCCGCCAGGACGACCCATGGCGGGGGAGGGGGCGGCTGGGCCCCGCGGGGCCCACGCGGGAAGGGGGGCGGCTGGGCCGCCAGCTGGGCCGGCGCGAAGGGGGAGGGGCGGCTGGGCCAAAAGGGAGAAGGGGGGGAAGAGAAAAAGAAAAGGCTTTTCTTTTTCTAATTTCCATATTTTCTTATATGCCTAATTCTCCAATTCACCTGACCACAAGCAGAAGAGTGCATAATCCGGCATGATGCAACAACCAAAAATAGTTCTAGGTTTTGCTTACACAAGATGTCGAGCTAATTCTCGCTATAACTTTTGGAAAAGATCAAGGCTTAGCGAGAAGAAAAGGGAAAAGGAAAGGGTAACGCCTGAATTTGGTGAGAGAAAAGAAAAAAAAATCTACCCCCAAATTCAGGGCGTTACAAACCTATCCCCCTTAAAAAAATCTTGCCCTCGAGATTCAGGGTTGGCTAGCAAAGAGCTCAGGGTATTTGACCATCAGATCATCTTCACGCTCCTAGGTTGCTTCTTCCTCTGAATGGTGATTCCATCTGACCTTGCACATTCTGATGGTCTTCCTTCGGGTGACTCTGTCTGCAACCTCAAGGATTTGCACTGGCTTTTCAACGTAGGTCAAGTCCTCCTGGATTTCAAGACCTTCCACTGGCAACTGCTCTTCTGGCACACGCAAGCACTTCTTCAACTGAGACACATGAAAGACATCATGCACAGCAGACAAATTCTCTGGCAGACTGAGCTGATAGGCCACTTCTCCACGCCTTGAGAGAATTTGGTACGGACCAATGTAGCGGGGTGCTAGCTTGCCTTTGACTCCGAACCTTCTGACTCCTCTGATCGGTGACACTTTCAGATAGACAAAGTCTCCGACTTCAAAACTCAGCTCTCTTCTTCTTGTGTCTGCATAGCTTCGCTGCCTTGATTGCGCTATCTTCATATTCTCTCGGACCATCTTGATGTTCTCTTCAGCTTCAAGTAGAATGTCTGGCCCAAACACCTGCTTTTCTCCAGGCTGATCCCATTGCAACGGAGTTCTACAACTCCTTCCATTGAGCGCCTGAAATGGTGACATCTTCAAACTGGCCTGGTAACTGTTGTTATAGGAAAACTCTACATAAGGCAATCTCTTGTCCCATCCGGACTGATCTTGCAACGCACAGGCTCTCAACATGTCTTCAAGAATTTGATTGGTCCTTTCGGTCTGACCATCTGTCTACGGATGATAAGCTGAACTGAAATTCAGATGTGTGCCCAAGGCTTCATGCAACTGCTGCCAGAAATGAGAGGTGAACTGCATTCCTCTGTCTGACACTATCTTCTTTGGCACACCATGAAGACAAACGATCCGAGACATGTACAACTCTGCCAATACTGCACTGTTGTAGTTGGTCTTGACAGGTATGAAGTGGGCTGACTTGGTCAAGTGGTCCACTACTACCCAAATGGAATCGTAGCCAGCTCAAGTACGAGGCAATCCGACTATGAAATCCATACCGATTTCATCCCATTTCCACTAAGGGATTTGCAACGGTTGCAACAATCCAACTGGTCTCTGGTGCTCTGCCTTGATTCTTCGACAACTATCGCACATAGCCACATGCCCTGCGATTTCCCTCTTCATTCCGTACCACCAGAATTTATTCTTCAGATCCTGATACATCTTCTCACTACCAGGGTGAATCGAATAGGCTGTCTCATGAGCTTCCTTGAGTATCAACTCCCGAATGGATTGGACATTGGGAACACACAAGCGGTCTTTGAACCATATCACACCTTCTGCATCTTCCCGAAAATCTTTGCTTTGCCTTCCAGAATCAGTCGCTGGATCTCACTGATCTTCTCATCATTCTTCTGCGCTTCTTTGATTTCCCGCTCCAAGGTAGGTTCCAACTCAACTGTGACTCCTCGCGAATTGTTCAGAAATTCGAGACTCAACCTGTCAAACTCCTTGGCCAACTCATAAGGCATCGGACGAGCGATCATCAGGTTGACTTGACTCTTCCTGCTCAAAGCATCTGCCACTACGTTTGCTTTACCTGGATGGTAGTGAATCTCCAACTCATAGTCTTTGATCAACTCTAACCATCTTCGCTGCCTCATATTCAACTCTGACTGAGTGAATATGTACTTCAGACTCTTGTGGTCTGTGTAAACATCGCATTTCTGTCCATACAGATAGTGCCTCCATGTCTTCAGTGCGTGAACCACTACTGCCAACTCTAGGTCATGGATTGGGTAATTCTTCTCATGAACCTTCAACTGTCGGGACGAGTAAGCCACCACTCTTCCCTCTTGCATCAACACACATCCCAAACCTGTGTAACAAGCATCACAATACACCGAGAAGGGCTTGTGCACATCAGGCAAGACTAGGACAGGCGCTGTTGTCAACTTCTCTTTCAGCGCTTCAAAGGCCTCTTGGCATTTCTGGGTCCACTTGAACTCAACTTTGTTGCCTAGCAACGCTGTCATTGGTTTCGCAATCTTTGAAAACCCTTCAATGAATCGTCGATAATATCCGGCCATTCCAATGAAACTCTTGATTCCTCGGGCATCTGTTGGCGCTTTCCAGTTCAGAATGTCTGCCACTTTCTTCGGATCCACAGCCAATCCTTCTTTGTTGATCAGGTGACCCAAGAATAGGACTTCATTGATCCAGAATTCACACTTGCTCAACTTTGCATACAGCTGGTGCTCTCGCAATCTCTGCAATACCATCTTCAAATGACTTGCATGCTCTTCTTTGCTTTGAGAATAAATCAGAATGTCATCGATGAATACCACCACAAACTTATCAAGGTAATCCATGAATACACTGTTCATCAAGTTCATGAAGAACGCTGGTGCATTGGTCAAACCAAAAGACATCACTGTGAACTCATACAACCCATACTTGGTAATGAATGCCGTCTTCGGAATGTCCGAAGGTCGGATCTTGAGCTGATGATAACCTGACCTCAAATCAATCTTGGAGAACACACTGGCTCCCCTCAACTGGTCGAACAGATCTTCTATCCTAGGCAAAGGGTACTTGTTCTTGATCGTGACTTCATTCAAAGCTCGATAATCGATACACATCCTTTTGGTGCCATCTTTCTTCTCCACAAACAAGACAGGGGCGACCCAAGGCGAGGTGCTTGGCCGGATGTAACCTTTCTCTGACAGCTCATCAATCTGCTTCTTAAGTTCAACCAACTCTGGTCCGGATATTCTGTAAGCTCTCTTAAAGATAGGGGCGGTTCCAGGAAGAAGCTTTATGGCAAACTCAACTTTCCGCTCTGGTGGCATACCCGGTAAGTCCTTTGGAAACACATCTGGGAACTCGGACACAACCTTGATACTCTCAATTGGGTCTGCTTCACTGCTATCGACAGCTATCTGATAACAACTTCTTTTCTCTGGCTCAGGCGGGACTAACTCGGTCACCACTTCCTCTCCTAGTGGGGACACCAACTTGATTGTCCTCTTATCACAACTGATAATTGTCTGATACTTATCTAGCCAATTCATCCCTATGATGACATCTATTCCCTGAGTACCCATTACTATAAGGCTAGCAGGAAACGCTATCCCCCTTATTTCCACACATACATTCAAACAAATGCTATCGGCTCGAATTCTACCACCGGTTGAGTCAATTTGAATGGGGGTTGACATGGTAGTAATTGGAAGATTATGTGCTTCTACCCATGATGCAGTAATGAAAGAATGTGTTGCTCCAGTATCAAATAACACTTCTGCAATATGGGAGTCGACTGGGAACATACCTACTATCATGCCGGAGGTCTCCTGAACTGCTTCAGCCTCCAAGTGGTTCAGTCTCCCATGGTTATAGCGCGGCTGAGAGCGGTTGCCTGCTCCAGGCTGAGACACGTTCTGCTTTGCTGGGGCATTGGGGCCTGATTGCTGCTGGGCTGTCTTCTTCGGACATTGCATCACCCAGTGGCCTTGCTCTCCACAGTGGAAACATGCTCTATTTCCAACCTGAGCTGGTGTTGCCTGACTGTTCTGCTGGTTTGCTGGGGCAGGAAGACGAGGTGCCTGCTGATTCTGCCTCTGAAACTGACCTCCTGACTGATTGCTCTGACGGTTCTGATACTGGTGCTGAGGATACTGCCTTTGGAACTGCTGATGCTGCTGAGGTGGACGCTGGTTCTGCCTGAACTGCTGAGGTT
Source organism: Zea mays (assembly GCF_902167145.1). Lineage (NCBI taxonomy): Eukaryota > Viridiplantae > Streptophyta > Magnoliopsida > Poales > Poaceae > Zea > Zea mays. The sequence continues at coordinate 69,013,618 of NC_050098.1, forward strand.
GATTGCCTGAGAAACGAGGACGATTGCTGCTTCTAGGCTGGGGTCCACTAATCTTGCGCTTACGATCCTCCATCTCCTTACGCTTCCTCTCTGTCATGATTGCTCTGTCAATCAGGTGCTGAAATGTCGGGAAGGTGTGATTCATCAGTTGGTACTGCAGAGGGTCAACCAAGCCTCTCAGGAAACGGTACTGCCGCTTGGCGTCGGTGTTGACATCTTCAGGAGCATAGCGAGACAACTGCAGAAACCTGTCCCGGTACTCACTGACAGACAATGGCCTCTGCTTGAGGGCCAGGAACTCCTCCTTCTTCACTGTCATCAGACCTGCAGGAACATGGTACTGACGAAAGCTTCCTCTGAACTCTTCCCAGGTGATGGTGTCGGGGTGGGCGTGGGTGGCGAGGTAAGACTCCCACCATGACTGAGCTGCTCCTCTCAACAGACGGGGACCATACAGGACTTTCTCCCTATCATCGCACTGAGCGGTATGCAACTCCCGCTCCACAGTGCGCAGCCAGTCTTCAGCATCCATGGGGTCAGAAGAGTGAGCAAACGTTGGTGGATGACCTCTCATGAACTCAGCACACTTGTCTCTGGGCATCTGAGGCATCTGAGGCTGAGGTGGGGCCTACTGCTGTTGTTGTTGCTGCTGCTGAATGGCGGCCAGAGTCTGACCGATGGCTTGAACTGCCTGAGTCTGCATCAGAAACATCTGCTCGATCGACATCGGGGGCGGGGGCGGCAGGTGCTGTTGCTGGGGCACCTCATCCTGCTGAGCGGCTCGCTCCTGCTGAACACGCCTTCCTCCTCTGCGCCTGTTCTCTGACATCTGCAGAATGCAACCACACATCAGAACTGATCTGGCAAATCTTGCAGCATAAGAAAAGAGTATAGAATTCTTCAACAGCACTGAACAGATGAGCATCTTCACTGATCTCCAACACAGACCACACAACTTCTCAGATAAAGAGGAAAGTGGAATAAAAGGTTTCCCAACTATATAGCTAACTCCATTAACATATAACAGGTAAACCATAGTGCAGGGGATACCCACACTCTGGTGACAGTCATTACAAAGATCCAAACCAAACATAGTTCATCATGACAAACATAAATGCACAGGATATAGCAAACTACCCTGTCTAACTAAGACTAACTAAGAGCGAGACTAATGCTAAGACTGTAGCTTCTACGTATATATTTTGTATTAATTACAAGATCCAACTCTAACGATCTATGGTTCTAGATTTATCTTGGTCTTGCAGTCGGGATTGCCATAAGGCTGGCGTCCACGCCGAGGTGAGCGGTACGGGTGCTGAGTCCCGACGGGAGTGGGGGAACCATCATCTAGGTGACGACGTTCCGCGCGCTCAGCCCGCAGCAGGGCGACCTTAGCACGAGCCCTACTCAGCTCGTCTAATGCATGGTCCAGCTCCGTGTTTAGCACGGCGGCTAGGTTGACTGTGCTGCTCAACCTAGGATTGTCCTCACCAACAGGTGAGACAATCACGCCTCCTGTGCTGCCAGATGGACGGCGGGGGTAATACTTCAGGTTGAGACCGTCAGCTACCCCACCGAGAACCGAGCAGTAGTGCGAAAGCGCACGCCGTGCTGCATCTTGCATGGTCGCCTCAGCTGAGTCCCGCTCAGAGATGGAATAGTGCTCTGAGCAGACCTCAGCACCCTGGAGACTGTTCTCCGGACGGCGCACCAAGCAGGTCGCCTCCCAGCGGTCCGGGTAGACCCCGCGACTATGCTAGTAGACCACACAGCGATACTCGATGGACCAAGTACGCCGGTTAAGTGCCCGACGTAGCAGGGTGTCGAGCGCATCGTTGAAGTGACACCCGCGAGCAGCATCGCGAGTGATGGGTCGAGCAACCCATCCTTCCGGCTCCTGGTCAGCAGAAAAGTCGGTGCCGTGGCTCGAGCTGTCGTCACCACCTCCGTCGTCTGGGTCTCCTCCAGCAGTTACTCCAGGGGCTGGGGCGCCCAGTGGTGGTGCAGGGGGCGCCTCCAGAGGAATCACAGGGGAGCAGCTCCTCTGTAACGCCCCGAATTTTTGCAGTTGAATTTTTTTTCTTTCTTTACTCGCCAAAATTCGGGCGTTACCTTTTCTTTTTCTTTTTGCCCTCGCTACACCTTGACCTTTTCCAAAGTTCTAGCGGGAATCGGTTTGGATTTCCCGTGTAAGAAAAACCCTAAATACTTTATGTTGTTTGATGCACCATGCCGAACCTTGCATTTCTTTTGATTGCTTTGAAATTGCAAATGCATTCATGTAGAAAGATCGGATTTCGAAAATGAGGAGAAGATCTTTTCTTTCTTTTTCTCTCTCTTTCTCTCTCCTCTTTTTCTCTCTCTCCCGCGCCGTGGGCCGACCCCGGCCGGCCCAGCCGCCCCTGGCGCCCCCCCCTTGGGCCCAATTGGCCCATGCCGCCCCCCCTCCCTTTATTTTTCCCAAAACCCCCCCAATCCCACTCCCTCTCTCTCATTTTCCCTCTCTCTCCCCTAGCGCCGCCCCTACCCGCCCCTGCCCTAGCGCCGCCCCTCCCCGTCGCCGATCGGCCGCCCCGCCCCGTCCCCGTCGCCGGTGAGCCCCCTCCCCCTCCCCCTCTCCTCCCTCCCCCTCTCCTCCCTCCCCTTCCCCTCGCCGCTCGGCCCCATGGCCGGTTCGGCCGCCCGCCCCACCCCGCCCGCTCGGCCCCTTGGCCGCGCCCCCGGCCCCCCCCGCGCGCGCCCCCATGGCCGGCTCGGCCGCTCGGCCGCCCCGCGCCCTGCCCCGCGCCCCTGCGCCGCCCGCCCCCCTGCTCGGCCGGCTCGGCCGCCCCCTGCGCCGCCCGCCCTCGCCAGCCCGGCCGCCCCTGCGCGCCCCGCCTAGGGCCGGTTCAACCGCCCCTAGGGCCGGTTCAACCGCCCCCCCCCTTCTGTTTTTTTTATTTTTTTTATTTTATTTTATTTACTTTCTGTGATCATAATTACTGTATTTTAAGTAGGCTAATCACTGTTCATGCTATGAGAAAATAGGAAGTTTAATTTAAAATTCCGTTATGTTATTGATTTACGTAGTTAATTGTTTACCCTGTGCAATGTTGATCAACTAAAAGTGATTAGGTTTCCATCAGTATATATAAATATATATAACAGAATTATTTTGTTAAAAACCAATTGTGTCATTAGTGCATAAGATTTAACCCCCTGCGAGACCTTTCCCGTTTCTTTCTAACCACAACAAATGCGTTATCGAATGTCATACTTGATGCATATTCGCTTTATTGGTTATCTTGTATGGTGTACTGTTCTTTTGTATTAAATATGTGGATGGATGTATGTATGTTTGCGCTCGCATAGAGAACGATCCGGTCGAAGAGCCCGAGGAATTCGCAGGAGAAGCCCCTGAGCAGCAGTCGTTTGGTGGAGGCAAGTGTCCTTTGACCTATCTATGTCCTATTCATTCTTTAATTCACCTCCCGCATTACACGTTTATACCTAAGGATTGACTAGCTTTTGTTATCCATGTCCTTGTTTACCTATTTGGGTCGGATTATTACTACTTAGTCTGATGCTATTGCTCAACTCTAATCAATGAACATGATGTGATTATCTATGATACGCTGTTTTCCCGTTCTTCTTTATGATTATACTTGTGGTTTTCAAGGGGACTCGAGCGGTTTCTCGAGTGCCTCTCCGTAAGGACCTGTTCTATGGATGACCGCCCGGGAAAACAGTGCAACCATGAGGGTGGAATGGGGTGCCCTTAGCTGAATAATTAGAGGATCCGGGATGTAGTTCACTTAGCCGTCGTGCCGTCAATGGGGCTCGGTGTATGCGGCTCGCTCTGCCAAGTTTGGGTTCGCCCCTTGGGGAGGAGTGCGGTGCATTTAGGAAACCTAACGGGTGGCTACAGCCCCGGGGAATCTTTGTAAAGGCTACGTAGTGAAACCCTGCCTATTCACCTTGGTAGTGTTTAAGGGTTTGATCGGCCCGAGGCAAGAGGGAATCACGGCTTGTGGGTAAAGTGCACAACCTCTGCAGAGTGTTATGAAACTGATATATCAGCCGTGCTCGCGGTTATGAGCGGCCAAGGGAGCTCCAGAGATTAGTGGTACTTGATCAGAGACATTGTGGTACAGGTGGTTATGAGATTGATGGTTTTGGTTATGACTATGGTATTGGTAAGTGGTATTCTTTCCGTTTGGAAAGGGTACATCGGGTTAATAACTTGGGTTAATGCTAAAACTTGGCTTTCTACTAGTAAATAATAATCTGACCAACTAAAAGCAACTGCTTGACTTATCCCCACATAAAGCTAGTCCACTACAGCCAAACAGGATACTTGCTGAGTATGTTGATGTGTACTCACCCTTGCTCTACACACCAAACCCCCCCCAGGTTGTCAGCATTGCAACCACTGCTCAGGCGAAGATGAAGCTGTGGAAGGAGACTTCCAGGAGTTCCAAGATTACGACGAGTTCTAGGTGTGGGTTAGCGGCAACCCCCAGTCGGCTGCCTGTGAAGGCCGCGTTATCTACGTTTCTTTTCCGCACTTTGATTTATTGTAAGAACTATATGGACGTCTCAGACGTATGATGTAATCGACTATTTTCCCTTATTAATACTATTTTGAGCACTGTGTGATGATGTCCATATTATGTAACTGCTGTGTACGTGAATAACTGATCCTGGCACGTACATGGTTCGCATTCGGTTTGCCTTCTAAAACCGGGTGTGACATAAGTGGTATCAAAGCCGTGCTGACTGTAGGACCGCTAACCTAGAGTAGAATGGTCGTTCTAAGGATTATAGACCTCTGTCTCTTCCTTGACTTTGATATCCCTTCAAAAGTTGGTCTTACTGACCAAACCTATGTTCTACTACATATTATACCTTGCTGAAAATTATGTTTTATTCTGATCCTTCATTTACTTATGATTCATTACTTGCTGGTCATATTAATTCTGTTCTCACCCTTTTGCTTGCGATGTCTTTTGTAGATGGCTCGACTTAGACACACTGCACGAAAGTCAGTCATCCCCTTCTTACCCTCCCGCCTTGCTGAGCGTCCGCTTCGCCGTCCTGTGGCCGGACAGTCCAGCCACTTGGAGAGACTACACCACCGCCTGCGTGAGGAGCAGGAGCGTCGACGACAGGAGCAGCAGAGCTCTTCCCTCTCGCTCCACCAGGAGATAGAGTCTGTGAGGAGCTGCTCCCCTGTGCTTCCTCTGGAGCCGCCCCCTGCACCACCACTGGGCGCCCCAGCCTCTGGAGTAGCTGCTGGAGGAGACCCAGACGACGGAGATGGCGACGACAGCTCGAGCCACGACACCGACTTCTCTGCTAACCCTGAGCCGGAAGGATGGGTTGCTCGACCCATCACTCGCGACGCTGCTCGCGGGTGTCACTTCCATGATGCGCTCGACACCCTGCTACGTCGGGCATTTGACCGGCATACTTGGTCCGTCGAGTATCGCTGTGTGGTCTACCAGCACAGTCGCGGGGTCTACCCGGACCGCTGGGAGGCGACTTGCTTGGTGCGCTGCCCGGAGGACAGTCTCCAGGGTGCAGAGGCCTGTTCAGAGCACTATTCTATCTCTGAGCGGGACTCAGCTGAGGCAGCCATGCAAGATGCTGCACGGCGTGCGCTTTCGCACTACTGCTCGGTTTTCGGTGGGGCAGCTGACGGTCTTGACCTGAAGTATTACCCCCGCCGTTCATCTGGCAGCACAGGAGGCGTGATTGTCTCACCTGTCGGTGAGGGCAATCCTAGGTTGAGCAGCACAGTCAACCTAGCCGCCGTGCTAAACACGGAGCTGGACCATGCATTAGACGAGCTGAGTAGGGCTCGTGCTGAGATCGCCCAGCTGCGGGCTGAGCGCGCGGAACGTCGTTATCTGGACGGTGGTTCCCCCGCTCCCGTTGGGACTCAGCACCCGTACCGCTCACCTCAGCGTGGACACCAGTCTTATGGCAATCCCGCCTGCAAGACCAAGATAAACCTAGAACCATAGATCGTTAGAGTTGGATCTTGTAATTAATACGAAATAAATATATACATGGAAGCTTCAGTCTTAGCGTTAGTCTCGGTCTTAGTTAGTTTTAGTTAGACAGGGTAGTTTGCTATATCCTGTGCATTTATGTTTGTCATGATGAACTATGTTTGATTTGGATCTTTGTAATGATTGTCACCAGAGTGTGGGTATCCCCTGCATTTTGGTTTACATACTATGTCAATAAAGTTAGCTATATAGTTGGGAAACCCATTATTCTCCTTTCCTCTTTATCTGAGAAGCTGTGTGGTCTGTGTTGGAGATCAGTGAAGATGCTCATCTGTTCAGTGCTGTTGGAGAATTCTATACTCTTTTCTTATGCTGCAAGCTTTGCCAGATCAGTTCTGATGTGTGGTTGCGTTCTGCAGATGTCAGAGAACAGGCGTAGAGGAGGAAGGCGTGCTCAGCAGGAGCGAGCCGCTCCGCAGGATGAGGTGCCCCAGCAGCAGCACCTGCCGCCCCCGCCCCCGATGTCGATTGAGCAGATGTTTCTGATGCAGACTCAGGCAGTTCAAGCCATCGGTCAGACTCTGGCCGCCATTCAGCAGCAGCAGCAGCAGCAGCAGCAAGCACCACCCCAGCCTCAGATGCCTCAGATGCCTAGAGACAAGCGTGCTGAATTCATGAGAGGTCATCCACCAACGTTCGCTCACTCTTCTGACCCCATGGATGCTGAAGATTGGCTGCGCACTGTGGAGCGGGAGTTGCATACCGCTCAGTGCGATGACCGGGAGAAAGTCTTGTATGGTCCCCGTCTGTTGAGAGGAGCAGCCCAGTCATGGTGGGAGTCTTACCTCGCCACCCATGCCAACCCCGACACCATCACCTGGGAAGAATTCCGAGGTAGCTTTCGTCAGTACCATGTGCCTGCAGGTCTGATGACAGTGAAGAAGGAGGAGTTCCTGGCCCTTAAGCAAGGGTCATCGTCTGTCAGTGAGTATCGGGACAGGTTTCTGCAGTTGTCTCGCTATGCTCCTGAAGATGTCAACACCGACGCCAAGCGACAGTACCGTTTCCTGAGAGGCTTGGTTGACCCTCTGCAGTATCAGCTGATGAACCACACCTTCCCGACATTCCAGCACCTGATTGACAGAGCAATCATGACGGAGAGAAAGCGCAAGGAGATGGAAGACCGTAAGCGCAAGATCAGTGGACCCCAGCCTGGAAGCAGCAGCCGTCCCCGTTTCTCAGGCAATCAACCTCAGCAGTTCAGGCAGAACCAGCGTCCACCTCAGCAGCATCAGCAGCGTCAGCAGTATCAGCAGTTCCAAAGGCAGTATCCTCAGCATCAGTACCAGAACCGTCAGAGCAATCAGTCAGGAGGTCAGTTTCAAAAGCAGAATCAGCAAACACCTCGTCTTCCTGCCCCAGCAAATCAGCAGAACAGTCAGGCAGCACCAGCTCAGGTTGGAAACAGGGCATGTTTCCACTGTGGAGAGCAAGGCCATTGGGTGATGCAATGTCCGAAGAAGGCAGCCCAGCAGCAGTCAGGCCCCAATGCCCCAGCAAAGCAGAATGTGCCTCAGCCTGGAGCAGGCAATCGCTCTCAGCAGCGCTATAATCATGGAAGATTGAATCACTTGGAGGCTGAAGCAGTTCAGGAGACCCCCGACATGACAGTAGGTATGTTCCCAGTCGATTCCCATATTGCAGAAGTGTTATTTGATACTGGAGCAACACATTCTTTCATTACTGCATCATGGGTAGAAGCACATAATCTTCCAACTACTACCATGTCAACCCCTATTCAAATTGACTCAGCCGGTGGTAGAATTCGAGCTGATAGCATTTGTTTGAATATAAGTGTGAAAATAAGGGGGATAGCGTTTCCCGCCAACCTTATAGTAATGGGTACTCAGGGAATAGATGTCATCCTAGGGATGAATTGGTTAGATAAGTATCAGGCAGTTATCAGTTGTGATAAAAAGGACAATCAAGTTGGTGTCCCCACTAGGAGAGGAAGTGGTGACCGAGTTAGTCCCGCCTGAGCCAAAGAAAGGAAGTTGTTATCAGATGGCTGTCGATAGCAGTGAAGCAGACCCAATTGAGAGTATCAAGGTTGTGTCTGAATTCCCAGATGTGTTTCCAAAGGATTTACCGGGTATGCCACCAGAGCGGAAAGTTGAATTTGCTATAGAGCTTCTTCCTGGAACCGCCCCTATCTTCAAGAGAGCTTACAGAATATCTGGACCAGAGTTGGATGAGCTTAAGAAGCAAATTGATGAGCTGTCAGAGAAAGGTTACATCCGGCCAAGCACCTCGCCTTGGGCCGCCCCTGTCTTGTTCGTAGAAAAGAAAGATGGCACTAAGAGGATGTGCATCGATTATCGAGCTTTGAATGAGGTCACGATCAAGAACAAGTATCCTTTGCCCAGAATAGAAGATCTGTTCGACCAGTTGAGAGGAGCCAGTGTGTTCTCCAAGATCGATCTGAGGTCAGGTTATCATCAGCTCAGGATCCGACCTTCGGACATTCCGAAGACGGCATTCATTACCAAGTATGGTTTATATGAGTTCACAGTGATGTCTTTTGGTTTGACCAATGCGCCAGCATTCTTCATGAACTTGATGAACAGTGTATTCATGGATTATCTTGATAAGTTCGTGGTGGTATTCATTGATGACATTCTGGTTTATTCTCAAAGTGAAGAAGAGCATGCAGATCATTTGAGGATGGTATTGCAGAGATTGCGAGAGCACCAGTTGTATGCAAAGTTGAGCAAGTGTGAGTTCTGGATCAGTGAAGTCCTGTTCTTGGGTCACATAATCAACAAAGAAGGATTGGCTGTGGATCCGAAGAAAGTGGCAGACATTCTAAATTGGAAAGCGCCAACGGATGCTCGAGGAATCAAGAGCTTCATTGGAATGGCCGGATATTATCGACGATTCATTGAAGGGTTTTCGAAGATTGCGAAACCTATGACAGCGTTGCTAGGCAACAAGGTTGAGTTCAAGTGGACCCAGAAATGCCAAGAGGCCTTTGAAGCGCTGAAAGAGAAGTTGACTACAGCGCCCGTCCTAGTCTTGCCTGATGTGCACAAGCCCTTCTCGGTGTATTGCGATGCTTGTTACACAGGTTTGGGATGTGTGTTGATGCAAGAGGGAAGAGTTGTGGCTTACTCGTCCCGACAGTTGAAGGTTCATGAGAAGAACTACCCAATCCATGATCTAGAGTTGGCAGCAGTGGTTCACGCACTGAAGACATGGAGGCACTATCTGTATGGACAGAAATGCGATGTTTACACAGACCACAAGAGTCTGAAGTACATATTCACTCAGTCAGAATTGAACATGAGGCAACGAAGATGGTTAGAATTGATCAAAGACTATGAGTTGGAGATTCATTACCATCCAGGCAAAGCAAACGTAGTGGCAGATGCTCTGAGCAGAAAGAGTCAAGTCAATCTGATGGTTGCTCGCCCGATGCCTTATGAGTTGGCCAAAGAGTTTGACAGGTTGAGTCTCGGATTTCTGAACAATTCGCGAGGAGTCACAGTTGAATTGGAACCTACCTTGGAGTGTGAAATCAAAGAAGCGCAGAAAAATGATGAGAAGATCAGTGAGATCCGGCGACTGATTCTAGATGGTAAAGGCAAAGATTTTCGAGAAGATGCGGAAGGCGTGATATGGTTCAAAGACCGCTTGTGTGTTCCCAATGTCCAGTCTATTCGGGAGTTGATTCTTAAGGAAGCTCATGAGACAGCTTATTCGATTCACCCTGGCAGTGAGAAGATGTATCAGGATCTGAAGAAGAAATTCTGGTGGTACGGAATGAAAAGAGAAATCGCAGAGCATGTGGCTATGTGCGATAGTTGTCGAAGAATTAAGGCAGAACACCAGAGACCAGCTGGATTGTTGCAACCGTTGCAGATCCCTCAGTGGAAATGGGATGAAATTGGTATGGATTTCATAGTCGGATTGCCTCGCACTCGAGCCGGCTACGATTCCATTTGGGTAGTAGTGGACCGCTTGACCAAGTCAGCCCACTTCATACCTGTCAAGATCAACTACAGCAGTGCAGTATTGGCAGAATTGTATATGTCTCGGATCGTTTGTCTTCATGGTGTGCCAAAGAAGATAGTGTCAGACAGAGGAACGCAGTTCACCTCTCATTTCTGGCAGCAGTTGCATGAAGCCTTGGGCACGCATCTGAATTTCAGTTCAGCTTATCACCCGCAGACAGATGGTCAGACTGAAAGAACCAATCAAATTCTTGAAGATATGTTGAGAGCCTGTGCGTTGCAAGATCAGTCCGGATGGGACAAGCGATTGCCTTATGCAGAGTTTTCCTATAACAACAGTTATCAGGCCAGTTTGAAGATGTCACCGTTTCAAGCGCTGTATGGAAGGAGTTGCAGAACTCCGTTGCAATGGGATCAGCCTGGAGAGAAGCAGGTGTTTGGGCCAGATATTTTGCTTGAAGCCGAAGAGAACATCAAGATGGTCCGAGAGAATCTGAAGATAGCGCAATCAAGGCAGCGAAGCTATGCAGACACAAGAAGAAGAGAGCTGAGTTTCGAAGTCGGAGACTTTGTCTATCTGAAAGTGTCACCGATCAGAGGAGTCAGAAGGTTCGGAGTGAAAGGCAAGCTAGCACCCCGCTACATTGGTCCGTATCAGATTCTTGCAAAGCGAGGAGAAGTGGCCTATCAGCTCAGTTTGCCCGAGAATTTGTCTGCTGTGCATAATGTCTTTCATGTGTCTCAATTGAAGAAGTGCTTGCGTGTGCCAGAAGAGCAGTTGCCAGTGGAAGGTCTTGAGGTCCAGGAGGACTTGACCTATGTTGAGAAGCCAGCTCAGATCCTTGAGGTTGCAGATAGAGTCACCCGAAGGAAGACCGTCAGAATGTGCAAAGTCAGATGGAGTCACCACTCTGAGGAAGAAGCAACCTGGGAGCGTGAAGATGATCTGATGGCCAAGTACCCGGAGCTCTTTGCTAGCCAGCCCTGAATCTCGAGGGCGAGATTCTTTTAAGGGGGATAGGTTTGTAACGCCCCGAATTTTTGCAGTTGAATTTTTTTTCTTTCTTTACTCGCCAAAATTCGGGCGTTACCTTTTCTTTTTCTTTTTGCCCTCGCTACACCTTGACCTTTTCCAAAGTTCTAGCGGGAATCGGTTTGGATTTCCCGTGTAAGAAAAACCCTAAATACTTTATGTTGTTTGATGCACCATGCCGAACCTTGCATTTCTTTTGATTGCTTTGAAATTGCAAATGCATTCATGTAGAAAGATCGGATTTCGAAAATGAGGAGAAGATCTTTTCTTTCTTTTTCTCTCTCTTTCTCTCTCCTCTTTTTCTCTCTCTCCCGCGCCGTGGGCCGACCCCGGCCGGCCCAGCCGCCCCTGGCGCCCCCCCCTTGGGCCCAATTGGCCCATGCCGCCCCCCCTCCCTTTATTTTTCCCAAAACCCCCCCAATCCCACTCCCTCTCTCTCATTTTCCCTCTCTCTCCCCTAGCGCCGCCCCTACCCACCCCTGCCCTAGCGCCGCCCCTCCCCGTCGCCGATCGGCCGCCCCGCCCCGTCCCCGTCGCCGGTGAGCCCCCTCCCCCTCCCCCTCTCCTCCCTCCCCCTCTCCTCCCTCCCCTTCCCCTCGCCGCTCGGCCCCATGGCCGGTTCGGCCGCCCGCCCCACCCCGCCCGCTCGGCCCCTTGGCCGCGCCCCCGGCCCCCCCGCGCGCGCCCCCATGGCCGGCTCGGCCGCTCGGCCGCCCCGCGCCCTGCCCCGCGCCCCTGCGCCGCCCGCCCCCCTGCTCGGCCGGCTCGGCCGCCCCCTGCGCCGCCCGCCCTCGCCAGCCCGGCCGCCCCTGCGCGCCCCGCCTAGGGCCGGTTCAACCGCCCCTAGGGCCGGTTCAACCGCCCCCCCCTTCTGTTTTTTTTATTTTTTTTATTTTATTTTATTTACTTTCTGTGATCATAATTACTGTATTTTAAGTAGGCTAATCACTGTTCATGCTATGAGAAAATAGGAAGTTTAATTTAAAATTCCGTTATGTTATTGATTTACGTAGTTAATTGTTTACCCTGTGCAATGTTGATCAACTAAAAGTGATTAGGTTTCCATCAGTATATATAAATATATATAACAGAATTATTTTGTTAAAAACCAATTGTGTCATTAGTGCATAAGATTTAACCCCCTGCGAGACCTTTCCCGTTTCTTTCTAACCACAACAAATGCGTTATCGAATGTCATACTTGATGCATATTCGCTTTATTGGTTATCTTGTATGGTGTACTGTTCTTTTGTATTAAATATGTGGATGGATGTATGTATGTTTGCGCTCGCATAGAGAACGATCCGGTCGAAGAGCCCGAGGAATTCGCAGGAGAAGCCCCTGAGCAGCAGTCGTTTGGTGGAGGCAAGTGTCCTTTGACCTATCTATGTCCTATTCATTCTTTAATTCACCTCCCGCATTACACGTTTATACCTAAGGATTGACTAGCTTTTGTTATCCATGTCCTTGTTTACCTATTTGGGTCGGATTATTACTACTTAGTCTGATGCTATTGCTCAACTCTAATCAATGAACATGATGTGATTATCTATGATACGCTGTTTTCCCGTTCTTCTTTATGATTATACTTGTGGTTTTCAAGGGGACTCGAGCGGTTTCTCGAGTGCCTCTCCGTAAGGACCTGTTCTATGGATGACCGCCCGGGAAAACAGTGCAACCATGAGGGTGGAATGGGGTGCCCTTAGCTGAATAATTAGAGGATCCGGGATGTAGTTCACTTAGCCGTCGTGCCGTCAATGGGGCTCGGTGTATGCGGCTCGCTCTGCCAAGTTTGGGTTCGCCCCTTGGGGAGGAGTGCGGTGCATTTAGGAAACCTAACGGGTGGCTACAGCCCCGGGGAATCTTTGTAAAGGCTACGTAGTGAAACCCTGCCTATTCACCTTGGTAGTGTTTAAGGGTTTGATCGGCCCGAGGCAAGAGGGAATCACGGCTTGTGGGTAAAGTGCACAACCTCTGCAGAGTGTTATGAAACTGATATATCAGCCGTGCTCGCGGTTATGAGCGGCCAAGGGAGCTCCAGAGATTAGTGGTACTTGATCAGAGACATTGTGGTACAGGTGGTTATGAGATTGATGGTTTTGGTTATGACTATGGTATTGGTAAGTGGTATTCTTTCCGTTTGGAAAGGGTACATCGGGTTAATAACTTGGGTTAATGCTAAAACTTGGCTTTCTACTAGTAAATAATAATCTGACCAACTAAAAGCAACTGCTTGACTTATCCCCACATAAAGCTAGTCCACTACAGCCAAACAGGATACTTGCTGAGTATGTTGATGTGTACTCACCCTTGCTCTACACACCAAACCCCCCCCCCCAGGTTGTCAGCATTGCAACCACTGCTCAGGCGAAGATGAAGCTGTGGAAGGAGACTTCCAGGAGTTCCAAGATTACGACGAGTTCTAGGTGTGGGTTAGCGGCAACCCCCAGTCGGCTGCCTGTGAAGGCCGCGTTATCTACGTTTCTTTTCCGCACTTTGATTTATTGTAAGAACTATATGGACGTCTCAGACGTATGATGTAATCGACTATTTTCCCTTATTAATACTATTTTGAGCACTGTGTGATGATGTCCATATTATGTAACTGCTGTGTACGTGAATAACTGATCCTGGCACGTACATGGTTCGCATTCGGTTTGCCTTCTAAAACCGGGTGTGACATCCTCACAGACTCTATCTCCTAGTGGAGTGAGAAAGAAGAGCCCTGCTGCTCCTGTCGTCGACACTCCTGCTCCTCATGCAGGTGGTGGTGTAGCCTCTCCAAATGGCTGGACTGTCCGGCCACGGGACGGCGAAGCGGACGCTCAGCTAGGCGGGAGGGTAAGAAGGGGATGACAGACTTTCGTGCAATGTGTCTAAGACGAGCCATCTACAAAGGACACCACAAGCAAAAGAGTGAGAACAGAATTAATATGACCAGCAAATAATGAATCATAAATAAATGAAGGATTAGAATAAAACATAATTTTCAGCAAGGTATATTATATAGTAGAACATAGGTTTGGTCGGTATGACCAACTTTTGAAGGGATATCAAAGTCAAGGCAGGGACAAAGGTCTAAAGTCCTTAGAACGACCATTCTACTCTAGGTTAGCGGTCCTACAGTCAGCACAACTTTGATACCACTTATGTCACACCCGGTTTTAGAAGGCAAACCGAATGCGAACCATGTACGTGCCAAGATCAGCAATTCACGTACACAGCAGTTACATAACATGGACATCATCACACAGTGCTCAAATAGTATTAAAAAGGGAAATAGTCGATTACATCATGATGTCCAAGACATCCACGTAGTCTTTACAATAGATCAAAGTGCAAAAACGAAACGTAGATAACCGCGGCCTTCACAGGCAGCCGACTGGGGGGGTTGCCGCTAACCCACGCCTAGAACTCGTCGTAGTCTTGGAACTCCTGGAAGTCTCCTTCCACGGCTTCATCTTCTCCTGAGCAGTGGTTGCAATGCTGACAACCTGGGGATGGGGGGGTTTGGTGTGTAGAGCAAGGGTGAGTACACATCAACATACTCAACAAGTATCCTGTTTTGGCTGTAGTGGACTAGCTTTATGTGGGGATAAGTCAAGCAATTGCTTTTAGTTGGTCAGATTATTATTTTACTAATAGAAAGCCAGGTTTTAGCATTAACCCAAGTTATTAGCCCGATGTACTCTTTCCAAACGGAAAGAATACCACTTACAAGTACCATAGTCATAACCAGAACCATCAATCTCATTGCCACCTGTAAACCAAAATGTCTCTGATCAAGTACCACTAATCACTGGAGCTCCCTTGGCCGCTCATAACCGCGAGCACGGCTGATATATCAGTTTTCAAACACTCTGCAGAGGTTGTGCACTTTACCCACAAGCCGTGATTCCCTTTCTGCCCAGAGAGAGCTACTCCCCATTGACCACTACCTAGGTGGCCTAGCAGGGCATCACTACGTAGCCTTTACAAAGATTCCCCGGGGCTGTAGCCACCCGTTAGGTTTCCTAAATGTACCGCACTCCTCCCCAAGGGACAAATCAACCTTGGCAGAGCGAGCCGCATACACCGAGCCCCATTGACGGCACGACGACGAAGCGAACTACACCCCGGATCCTCTAATTATTCAGCTAAGGGCATCCCATTCCACCCTCATGGTTGCACTGTTTTCCCGGGCGGTCATCCATAGAACAGGTCCTTACGGAGAGGCACTCAAGAAACCGCTCGAGCCCCCTTAAAAACCACAAGTACAACATCATAATAAGAGAAGGGAAAACAGCGTATCATAAATAATCTCATCATGTTCATTGATTAGAGTTTGAGCAATAGCATAAAGCTAAACAATAATAATCCAACCCAAATAGGTAAACAAGGACATGGACAACAAAACTAGTCAATCCTTAGGCATAAATGTGTAAAGCGAGAGGTGAATTAAAGAATGAATAGGACAAAGATAGGTCAAGGGACACTTGCCTCCACCAACCGACTGCTGCTCAGGGGCTTCTCCTGCGAGTTCCTCGGGCTCTTCAATCGGATCGTTCTCTATGTGATTGCAAGCATACATACATCCATCCATTCAAATTAGGAAACAAACAATACACCATACAAGAGAACAAATAAAGTAAATATGCATAGAATATCACATACGATAATGAATTTACCATGGTTAGAAAGAGGCGGGGAAAGGTCTCGCGAGGGTTAAAGCTTATGCTCGAGGCGCATTACGGGTAGGCGAATAACTAGACGTTACGTGCTCTAGTTCCAGTTGGTTCTAACAAAAGGATTAGCTACATGCACTAATGTAAACGTGACCACTTTTAGTAGATTAACATTGAATGAGATAGATGATTAGCTATACAAATTAACTAACGTAACCAATTTCCAAATTGAGACTCCTATCTTATTAATATAAACACGTGATTAGCGCGCATAGGACACGGGGGGGGGGGGGGGGGGGGGGGGGGTAGACGGGGGCACGACGGGTCGTGCCAAGGCACGCGCACTACACAAGCACGCGCGCGAGGCCGCACGCACATGCCACGAACTAGCCGTGCGCACGTCGGGGCCGTGCGCTAGCCGAGCTCAAGGCCGCGCGCCATGGGCACGCTGGGCCGAGCTCGAGGCCACGCCGGGACCGTCACGACGCGAGCAAGGCACGACGGGGCGAGCGGGCAAGCACGCCGGGGCAAGCGAGCACGGGCGAGCGAGGACACGACCGGCCACCACGCCGGGGCGGGGACGGCACGGTCGAGCCGGGCACGGGGCGGGCGACCGAGCCGGGGCGGGGCTCGCCGGGGACGGGCGCGACGGGGGGGCGGCCGAGCCGGGCACGGGACGGGGCGGGGCGGCTCGCCGGAGCGAGGCCGGGCGAGGGTGGGGCTCGCTGGGGCGAGGCGACGCGGGGCGGGCTCGCCGGAGGGGGGCGGGAGCGGCGAGGCGGGGGGCGGGCTCGCCGGGCGCCGGCGAGCGCGGGACGAAGCCGCGGCGGCGCGGCGAGGCGGGGCCGAGGCGCGGCAGGGCGGGGCCGGCGCGGGACGGGCTCGCCGGAGCGACCGAGCTCGCCGGGGCCGGGCGAGCGCGCCCATGGCGCGGGGGAGGGCGCCGACGAGAGGGGGAAAGAGGAGGGAGGGGAGGGAGAAGGGGGAGGAGAGGGAAAGCCTCACCGTGGGCGAGGGAGGGCGTGACGGCAGCGCTAGGGCGGCGGCGGCTAGGGCGGTGGCGGCTAGGGTTAGGGGAGAGGGAGTTGGGGAAGGGGATGACGGGCGGGGCCCGCGGGAGAGGAGAGAGAGGGAATTTGGGGGGGAAGGGGCGGCTGGGCCGCTTGGGCCCAAAGGGGGAGGGGGGGGGGCGCGGCTGGGCCGCCAGGACGGCCCACGGCGGGGGAGGGGGCGGCTGGGCCGCCGCGGGGCCCACGCGGGAAGGGGGGGGGGGAAGGGGGGGGGGGGGGCGGCTGGGCCGCCAGCTGGGCCGACGCGAAGGGGGAGGGGGCGGCTAGGCCAAAAGGGAGAAGGGGGGAGAGAAAAAGAAAAAGCTTTTCTTTTTCTAATTTCCATATTTTCTTATATGCCTAATTCTCCAATTCACCTGACCACAAGCAGAAGAGTGCATAATCCGGCATGATGCAACAACCAAAAATAGTTCTAGGTTTTGCTTACACAAGATGTCGAGCTAATTCTCGCTATAACTTTTGGAAAAGATCAAGGCTTAGCGAGAAGAAAAGGGAAAAGGAAAGGGTAACGCCTGAATTTGGTGAGAGAAAAGAAGAAAAAAAATCTACCCCCAAATTCAGGGCGTTACACAGGGATCCATAGAAGCAAATATCTGGCTATTCAAATTTAAAGTATTTCACCCATCCACTTGTTTTAGTTGGTTCCATTTACTTCTTAACAAAATTTATCTTTTTTATTTTTTATGTACAAGCTGAGTTTTCAGTTCTAATTGTATTAGTTAGCATAATTTAGTCTAGAAAACAAATTGTATTTTTTTATAATTAATTTGATAGGTTAGGGATTAGATAAAATAATAATTTTAATGATATAAAATTAAATATGAAATAATGATAGAAATTCTTAATATATTTTTTAACATAAGTTATGATGTGCTCAATCACCTTAGAGCCACGCCTTCATCATCAGACAAGCTTTCATCATTCGAATCTCACTTCTTTCCCATGTGAGTTCCACAACCTTCTTCTTGTTCTTCTCATATTTTTATCCTCTCTCTTTTCTTCCCCATCAACATCCTTAGAATATGGACAATTAGCCACAAAATGACCACCCTTACCTCAATTATAGCAATTTCTTTTTTCATGTGCCTGGTAGTCTTTTACTCCTTTGTTCTTGCGGGTCCTCATGATCTACTAGAAGCTCTTGATGTAGAGAGTCATCTTCTTTTCATCAAGATCGGAATCTTCGATTCCTTCTATCTTGCTTGGGGCCTCCTCCTCCTTAGTGATTTCCTTCAAGGCAATTCTTTGTGGCTTGGTGGAGGTGTTGCCTTGGAATCCTTCTCCATCGTCTCATGATTTAGAAATTTCCTAAGTACTTGCTTCGATGTCATCTTCTTGTACCTAGAACTTTCATGGATTAGTGTAACTAATGTGATGTTTCTTACTACAAAAGCTCGAAGCATCAACTTGACGACTTCATGGTTGATCCACTTCTTACTTCCATAGCTTTGAATCTTGTTAACCAACATCTTGAGCCGGTTGTACATCTTTTGGGGTCTCTCTACCTTGATCATGGCGAATATCTTGAGCTTCCCTTCTTGGAGCAAGATATTGGCGATTCTTGTGGAATTGTCTCCCTCATGGGCCACTTTGAGAGTGTCACATGTCTCCTTTGCGCTCTCTAATCTGTCCACTTAATGTACTCCTCTCTACAAAGAGAACATAGAAGTACAATAGTGGCTTGGGTGTTGCGGTGGATCATTTGCTCCGTCTCCATCGGATTGTAGTCCTCTATCGTAGCTATTTGGTACCACATCCCTACTTCAACAATGGTGGTCACTTACTTTTGATTCCTGAGAGGAACCAAGAACAAGGAACCACGAATGGGTTAATTTTCTCTTCTCCCTTAGTAAATTCCCTTTTTTGAAGGGGTTGACCAAAGGGAGAAGGTTGAATATGAATGAAATCTTAGAGCATTTTGGGTATGAAGGAATAGACAATTAACTCAACTTCATCTCGTTTCATTATGAATGGTTACAAATATACCGTCGACTTTACAAAAGAGAGCGCGAAGGTAAGATGAAACACCTTCGAAGGTGAAGAAAACCCAGTCTTGTCCGTTCTCCACCGTGTCCTAATGCATGACATTGTTCTTCTATTTATAGTAACGGGATACAGCTTCATGTGAATTTACATATATGCCCACATATTTCATATATATGTGCTACAAACCCTATGAGGGTAATGCCATATTTTCCTCCTTCATGTTGAGTCGGTCAATCTTCTCGATTCTTCTCATCCTCTTTTGCTTCATGTGTTAGCATTTTGGTGTCGAAGCTTTTTCTCTTCTTCGTTCTTGTCCATCAATCATGTTCACGGGACGAAGCTCTCTAGCTTCGCCTTTTCTTTACGCATTGCTTCATATATATAGAATCAATTTCCATCTCTCATACCATGAATTTGATATAGGCTTATATGATAACTTTTGAAAGTGGTGGAATGTCACATTCTAAAAAAAACAGCCTATTCCATTAGTAAGTGTCGGGGACCATAATTAGGGGTACCCCAAGACTCTTAAACTCGGCTGGTAAACACCATCAGCACAAAGCTGCAAAGGCCTGATGGGCGCAACACAGGACAAAACACTGTCCGCTCAAAGGACACGATCTCGCCTCGCCCGAGCCCAGCCTCGGGCAGGAACAGCAGACCAAGGCAGATTCGCGCCTCGCCCGAGGGCCTCCTCAAGAAACGGGCGCGCCTCCAACTCGCCCGAGGCCCAACTCGGGCAGGCTTCGCAGAGAAGCAACCTTGGCCAAGATCGCCTCGCCAGCCGACCGGATCGTAGGAGCATCCAATGCTAGGATCGCCTGACACCTTATCCTAACGCGCGCTCTTCAGTCGACAGAGCCAAAGTGACCGCAGTCAATTCGCCCCTCCACTGGCTGACCTGACAGGAAAACAGCGCCGCCTGCGCTGCTCTGATTGTCGTGCCACCCATCAGGGTGAGGCTGACAGCCGCCAAGTCCGGTCTCAGGCGCCATAGGAAGCTCTGCCTCGCCCGACCCCAGGGCTTGGACTCTACCTCGACCTTGGACGACAGACTCCGCGTTGCCTGACCCCAGGGCTCGGACTCAACCTCGACCACGGACAACGGACTCCGCCTCGCCCGACCTCAGGGCTCGGACTCAACCTCGACCTCGGACGACGGACTCCGCCTTGTCCAAACCTAGGGCTCGGACTCAACCTCGACCTCGGACGATGGTCTCCGCCTCGCCCGACCCCAGGGCTCGGACTCAACCTCGACCTCGGACGACGGTCTCCGCCTCGCCCGACCCCAGGGCTCGGACTCAACCTCGACCTCGGACGAGCCTCCGCCTCGCCCGACCTTGGGCCCGGACCGACCACGCCGCAGGGGGGTACATCATTACCCTACCCCTAGCTAGCTCAGGCTACGGGGAACAAGACCGGCGTCCCATCTGGCTCGCCCCGGTAAACAAGTAATGATGGCACCCCGCGTGCTCCATGACGATGGCGGTTCTCAGCCCCCTACGGAAGCAAGGATACGTCAGCAAGGACCCGACAGCTCCGACAGCTGTGCTCCTATAGGGCTCAGGCGCTCCTCCGACGGCCACGACATCACATGAACAGGGCGTCAAAACCTCTCCGACAGCCACGTCGGCATGTACATAGGACTCTGGCTTCCCTCTGCTAGACACGTTAGCACAATGCTACACCCCCCATTGTACACCTGGGCCTTCTCCTTACATCTATAAAAGGAAGGTCCAGGGCCCTCGTACGAAAAAGGTGGTCGCGCGGGAGGACGGGCTGACGCACAAGCTCTCTCTCTCTCTCCCTCGTGAACGCTTGTAACCCCCTACTGCAAGCGCATCCGCCCTGGGCGTAGGACAACACGAGGCCGCGGTTCCCCTTATTGTTCCCCCTTGTGCTCCGTCTCGCGCCGACCCATCTGGGCTGGGACAGGCAGCGATAATTTACTCGTCGGTCCAGGGACCCCCTGGGGTCGAAACGCCGACAGTTGGCGCGCCAGGTAGGGGCCTGCTGCGTGTTGACGAACAGCTTCCCGTCAAGCTCCAGATGGGTAGTCTCCAGCAACCTCTCCAACCCGGGACGATGCTCCGTTTCGGGAGTCTCGAGTTCATGTCCCTCGACGGCAGCTACGACATGATACTCCTTCCTCCGTCGCGCGACAACGACAATGGCGGCCGTCAGCCCGCCCGCCGGCGGTGGAATCGACGACATCTTCCCCGCGTGGCGGAAGAACAGCATCCGGGTCTGTCCCGTCACCTTCCCCGCCGACGGAGGAGGAGGCGGGGCAACCATGGCCAAGCAAGAGGCGACACCTCGTCTGCTGTCGAGCGAGTCGATGGCGCCGGCGCCCCGGCGGGGGACACGTCGGGCGTTGACCTCGCGTCTGAGACAAAGACGAGCGTCATTTCCCCGCAACACGCCAACCCCAAGCAGACGGACGACGCCAGCACGCTCGCGAAGGACCTGCTGGGCGTTAGCCTCGTACCTAAGATAACGGTGCAGTCCGTCCTCGACGCAACTTCGTCACCATCCGTCGATCAAGAGGTACCGTTCGTTTTTCATCCTGTGCCTTTTAGATTCAGCTTCGACCCACTAAGCGACCCCGCTTCGGTGGATGCTTTCATAAAGGCATATCCGAACCTTCCGGGGTATCATATGTGGTCAACCTAGGACCGACTGACGGCCGTCTCGACCTACGGGCCCCCGGGTTCCGAGGAAGATGACGAGCCCGACTATGGTTGGGATTTCTCCGGGCTCGGTAACCCTAGTGCCATGCGGGACTTCATGACCGCATGTGACTACTGCCTCTCTGATTGCTCCGATGGTAGCCACAGCCTCGGCGACGAGGACTGTGGCCCAAGTCGCGAATGTTTCCACGTCGATCTAGGGGGTCTCGACGAAGGCAACCACCTTGGTATGCTGGAGGACGGCGATCCCCCTAGGCCTGCGCCTCGCGTTGACATCCTTCGGGAGCTAGCCGTGGTCCCAGTCCCTGCGGGGGTCAGGACGCACAGCTCGAGCAAATCTGCGAGATGCAGGCTAGGCTCGACGAGGAAACAGGACAACTTGTGCAGCTCCGGCTGAATGTCGGGCAGGTGTGTGCAGGCCGAGCACCGGTCGGAGAAGCGCGTCATCTGGCCTAGGACGTCTAGCACCGCATCGCCAACGATGCCAGGGCGAGGCTGCCCCCGGCTTCTAGTGGGGTCGGCCAGAACATGGCTGCAGCAGCAATACTACTCCGAGCGATGCCGGAACCATCCACCACCGAGGGGCGACATATCCAGGGAGAGTTCAAGAATATCCTGGAGGATGCCGCGGTCCGACGGGCCGAAAGCTCTACCTCCCGAAGGCAAGGGTACCCCCCGGAGCATCGCGCCGCGACTTCTCGATTCATGCGGGAAGCCTCGGTCCACACCGGGCGCACACGGGACACAGCGCCTGCGGCCCCGAGACGCCTCGGCAACGAGCACCGCCGCCGCGACCGTCGAGCCCACCTCGACGATAAGGTGCACCGAGGCTACCACCCCAGACGTGGGGGGACGCTACGACAGCGGGGAGGATCAGAGCCCCTCGCCTGAACCACCCGGTCCTCAAGCTTTCAGCCGGGCCATACGACGGGCGCCGTTCCCGACCCGGTTCCGAACCCCGACTACCATCACCAAGTACTCGGGGGAGACAAGGCCGGAACTGTGGCTCGCGGACTACCGGCTGGCCTGCCAGCTGGGTGGAATGGACGATGACAACCTCATCATCCGCAACCTCCCCCTGTTCCTCTCCGACGCCGCCCGAGCCTGGCTAGAGCATCTGCCCCCTGCGTAGATCTCCAACTGGGACGACCTGGTCAAAGCCGTCACCGGCAACTTCCAGGGCACATACGTGCGCCCTGGGAACTCCTGGGATCTCTAAAGCTGCCGCCAGCAGCCAGGAGAATCCCTGCGGGACTACATCCGACGATTTTCGAAGCAGCGCACCGAGCTGCCCAACATCACCGACTCAGATGTCATCAGCGCATTCCTCGCCGGTACCACTTGCCGCGACCTGGTGAGCAAGCTGGGCCGCAAGACTCCCACCAGGGCGAGCGAGCTGATGGACATCGCCACCAAGTTCGCCTCTGGTCAGGAGGCGGTCGAGGCCATCTTCCGGAAGGACAAGCAGCCTCAGGGGCGCCAGCCAGAAGACGTCCCCGAGGCGTCCACTCAGCGCGGCACCAAGAAGAAGTCGCAAGCGAAACACGACGCCACCGACGCAGACCTTGTCGCCGCCGCCGAGCACAGGAACCCTCGGAAGCCTCCTGGAGGCGCCAACCTGTTCGACAAGATGCTCAAGGAGTCGTGCCCCTATCATCAGGGTCCCGTCAAGCACACCCTGGAGGAGTGCGTCATGCTTCGGCTCTACTTCCACAAGGCCGGGCCACCGGCGAAAGGTGGCAAAGCCCACGACAACGACAAGAAGGAGAGCCACAAGGCAGAAGAGTTCCCCGAGGTCCATGATTGCTTCATGATCTACGGTGGGCAGGTGGCGAACGCCTCGGCTCGGCACCGCAAGCAAGAGCACCGGGAGGTCTGCTCGGTGAAGGTGGCAGCGTCGGTCTACCTAGACTGGTCCGACAAGCCCATCACCTTCGACAAAGGCGACCACCCCGACCGCGTGCCGAGCCCGGGAAAGTACCCGCTCGTTGTCGATCCCGTCATCGGCAACGTCAGGCTTACCAAGGTCCTCATGGACGGAGGCAGCAACCTCAACATCATCTACGCCGAGACCCTTGGGCTCCTGCAGATCGATCTGTCCACGATCCGGGCCGGTGCGGCGCCCTTTCACGGGATCATCCCCGGGAAACGCGTCTGACCCCTTGGGCAACTCAATCTGCCTGTCTGCTTCGGGACTCCCTCCAACTTCCGAAAGGAAACCCTCACGTTCGAGGTGGTCGGGTTCCGAGGAACCTACCACACAGTGTTGGGGAGACCATGCTACGCCAAGTTCATGGCCGTCCCCAACTACACCTACCTCAAGCTCAAGATGTCGGGCCCCAACGCGGTCATCACCGTCGGCTCCACGTACCGACACACGTACGAATGCGACATGGAGTGTGTGGAGTACGCCGAGGCCCTCGCCGAATCCGA
This sequence comes from Zea mays, assembly GCF_902167145.1. Lineage (NCBI taxonomy): Eukaryota > Viridiplantae > Streptophyta > Magnoliopsida > Poales > Poaceae > Zea > Zea mays. The sequence goes on from NC_050098.1 coordinate 69,037,502, forward strand.
GGCCCTCATCGCCGACCTGGAGAGCCTCTCCAAGGAGGTGCCAGATGCGAAGCGCCACACCGGCAACTTCGAGCCAGCTGAGACGGTTAAGTCTGTCCCTCTCGACCCCAGCAACGACACCTCCAAGCAAGTTCGGATCGGCTCCGAGCTCAACCCCAAATAGGAAGCAGTGCTCGTCGACTTTCTCCGCGCGAACGCCGAGGTTTTTGCGTGGAGTCCCTCGGACATGCCTGGCATACCGAGGGATGTCGCCGAGCACTCGCTGGATATCCGAGCTGGAGCCCGACCCGTGAAGCAGCCTCTGCGCCGATTCGACGAAGAAAAGCGCAGAGCCATAGGCGAGGAGATCCACAAGCTGATGGCTGTGGGGTTCATCAAAGAGGTATTCCATCCTGAATGGTTAGCCAACCCTGTGCTTGTGAAAAAGAAAGGTGGAAAATGGCGGATGTGTGTAGACTATACTGGTCTAAACAAAGCATGTCCGAAGGTTCCCTACCCTCTGCCTCGCATTGATCAAATCGTGGATTCCACTGCTGGGTGCGAAACCCTGTCATTCCTTGATGCCTACTCGGGGTATCACCAAATCAGGATGAAAGAGTCCGACCAGCTCGCGACTTCTTTCATCACACCTTTTGGCATGTACTGCTACATTACTATACCATTCGGTTTGAGGAACACGGGTGCGACATACCAAAGGTGCATGAACCACGTGTTCGGAGAGCACATTGGTCGAATGGTCGAGGCTTATGTCGATAACATCGTAGTCAAGACGAGGAAAGCCTTTGACCTCCTCTCCGACCTTGAAACGACATTCAAGTGTCTCAAGGTGAAAGGCGTAAAACTCAATCCCGAGAAGTGTGTCTTCGGAGTCCCCCGAGGCATGCTCCTGGGGTTCATCGTCTCCGAGCGGGGCATCGAGGCCAACCCGGAGAAGATCGCGACCATCACCAACATGGACCCCATCAAGGACTTGAAAGGAGTACAGAGGGTCATGGGATGCCTTGCGGCTCTGAGCCGCTTCATCTCGCGCCTCGGCGAAAAAGGCCTACCTCTGTACCGCCTCTTAAGGAAGGCCGAGCGCTTCACTTGGACCCCCGAGGCCGAGAAAGCCCTTGGGAACTTAAAGGCGCTCCTTTCAAGCGCGCCCATCTTGGTACCCCCCACTGCGGGAGAAGCCCTCTTGATCTACGTAGCCGCAACCACTCAGGTGGTCAGCGCCGCGATCGTAGTCGAGAGACAAGAAGAAGAGCATGCATTGCTCGTCCAGAGGCCGGTCTACTTCATCAGTGAGGTACTGTCCGAGACCAAAATTCGCTACCCGCAAATTCAGAAGCTACTGTACGCGGTAATTCTGACGCGGCAAAAGTTGTGACACTACTTCGAGTCTCATCCGGTGACTGTGGTGTCATCCTTCCCCCTAGGGGAGATCATCCAGTGCAAAGAGGCCTCGGGCAGGATTGCAAAGTGGGCGGTGGAGATCATGAGCGAGACAATCTCGTTTGCCCCTCGGAAGGCCATCAAGTCCCAAGTCCTGGCGGACTTTGTGGCTGAATGGGTCGACACCCAGCTTCCAGCAGCTCCGATCTAACCGGAACTCCGGACCATGTTTTTTGACGGGTCGTTGATGAAAACAGGAGCGGACGCGGGCCTGCTCTTCATCTCACCCCTCGGGAAGCACCTCCGCTACGTGCCGCGCCTCCATTTCCCGGCGTCCAACAATGTGGCCGAGTACGAGGCTTTGGTTAACGGGTTGCGCATCGCCATCGAGCTAGGGGTCCGGCGCCACGACACTCGGGGCGACTCGCAGCTTGTCATTGACCAAGTCATGAAGAACTCCCATTACCGCGACCCGAAGATGGAAGCCTACTGTGACGAGGTTCGGCGCCTGGAGGACAAGTTCTACGGGCTCGAGCTCAACCACATCGCTCGACGATACAACGAGACTGCGGACGAGCTGGCTAAGATAGCCTCGGGGCGGACAACGGTTCCTCCGGACGTCTTCTCTCGAGACCTACATCAACCCTCCGTCAAGACCGACGACACGCCCGAGCCCGAGGAGGCCTTGGCTCAGCCCGAGGCACCCTCGGCCCTTGAGGGTGAGGCACTGCGCGCCGAGGAAGAGCGGAATGGGGTCACGCCTAATCGAAACTGGCAGACCCCGTACCTGCAATATCTCCACTAAGGAGAGCTACCCCTCGACAGAGCCGAAAAGGAGCTCTACCACCGTAGCCCCTCAGGCATCCTCCAGCGATGCATATCCATCACCGAAGGTCAGGAGCTATTACAAGAAATACACTCGGGGGCTTGCGGTCACCACGCGGCACCTTGGGCCCTCGTTGGAAACGCCTTCCGACGGGGTTTCTACTGGCCAACCGCGGTGGCCGACGCCACTAGGATTGTACGCACCTGCCAAGGGTGTCAATTCTACGCAAGGCAGACGCACCTGCCCGCTTAGGCTCTGCAAACAATACCCATCACCTGGGCGTTTGCTGTGTGGGGTCTGGACCTCGTCGGTCCCTTGCAGAAGGCACCCGGGGGCTACACGCACCTGCTGGTCGCTATCGACAAATTCTCCAAGTGGATTGAGGTCCGACCCCTAAACAACATCAGGTCCAAACAGGCGGTGGCGTTCTTCACCAACATCATCCATCGCTTCGGGGTCCTGAACTCCATCATCACCGACAACGGCACCCAGTTCACTGGCAGAAAGTTCCTGGACTTCTGCGAGGACCACCATATCCGGGTGGACTGGGCCGCCGTAGCTCACCCCATGACGAATGGGCAGGTAGAACGTGCCAACGACATGATTCTACACGGACTCAAGCCGAGGATCTACAACGACCTCAACAAGTTCGGCAGGCGATGGATGAAGGAACTCCCCTCGGTGGTTTGGAGTCTGAGGACGACGCCAAGCCAAGCCACGGGCTTCACGCTGTTTTTTCTAGTCTATGGGGCCGAGGATATCTTGCCAACAGACTTAGAATACGGCTCCCCGAGGACAAGGACGTACGACGATCGAAGCAACCAATCTAGCCGAGAAGACTCACTGGACTAGCTGGAAGAGGCTCGGGACGTAGCCTTACTACACTCGGCACGGTATCAGCAGTCTCTGCGACGCTACCATGCCCGAGGGGTTCGGTCCCGAGACCTCCAGGTGGGGGACTTGGTGCTTCGGCTATGACAAGACGCCCGAGGGCGCCACAAGCTCACGCCTCCCTGGGAAGGGCCGTTCATCATCGCCAAGATTTTGAAGCCCGGAACATACAAGCTGGCCAACAGTCAAGGCGAGGTCTACACCAACACTTGGAACATCCGACAGCTACGTCGCTTCTACCCTTAAGATGTTTTCAAGTCGTTCATATACCTCGTTTACATACACAAATAAAGCCTAACCATCAAGGAAGGGTCAGCCTTGCCTCGGCAAAGCCCGACCCTCCCTCGGGGGCTAGAAGGGGGGAACCCCCTCTGCATCAAAATTTTCCTCGAAAAAAGTCTTTCTGCCAGAACATCTTTCGTGCTTTTCGACTACTTCGATAATGGGATCTTGAAAACAACGGAGTACACGTAAGTGGCAAGGCCGACCGAGCCGAGGGACTCCTACGCCTCCAGGATACGGATACCTCACTCATCACCTTCTGCGATAAGTAACTCACGCTCAGATAAGCGATTCCGCTGGCCGAACAAGTCTTAACTCTCAAAAACTTTTCTGCCGAAACGATTTTTCGTGCCTTCTCAACTATATCGATAACAGAATCCTACGGACGAGTAAGAGTACACGTAAGCGGCAAGGCCGACCGAGCCGAGGGACTCCTACGCCTCCGGGATATGGATACCTCACTCATCACCTTTCGTGAAAAGTAACTCTCGCTCGGATAAACGATTCTGCTACCGACGAACAAGTCCTGACACTCGAAACAAGGGGAAAAGAAACACAACTTTACAACACGACGACAGTATGTTTGGGCCTCGTCGGCCGCAAAAAAACATACGCATACTACAGACAAACTGATCCTGCAGGTTCAGACATCAATAGGGGGGCAGCAGCTGTGACACCCCAGTGTCACCTAGGGTTTCTCTTGTAAAAGCCCAACCAAGAACCATTATTTCATGTAAATCCAAGTAAGCATGAGCATCAAATTAACTTAAGTAAAAAAGAATTCACCAAGTATATACTTAAAAGTGTCATGATCAAAACAAATGAGTCTTTGAAAAGATAAGAATATGCAACCCTAATTAAGAACTCTAAGTGAACCCCATGAGCAAAATTCAAAAGAATAAGCAAAAGGGAATGAAAAGTTTAAAATTTTGAGTTAAGCCAATTATATAAGTTAAAGTATATTTTATAAGCAACAAGAAAGATTGAGAAAGCTTAGCCAAAATAATTCAAGAAAACCCCCAAATCAAACTTCTTTTGTTGGGACTCATTGGGAATTCTGAATTTCAGAATTCTGAAATTCAGACCTTGAGCCAAAGATCAGGGATGTTCACCTTGATCCCTAACTTGAATCCTAATGGCCCCATTGACAAAATTGTGTCTAACTAAACCCTCTGTCGTGTGCCAGAAGATGGCATTGGGACGCGAGCCCTAGACACGACAAAACCTTGGATTTGCCTCGGGTTTAGGCAGGGAGACAGACCAGATTTCCTGGCTCCATATCTCTGCAACCAGTAGGCAAAATCCTATGACCTCCACACAAGAATGGTAGCTTGTAGGGAGGAGAAGAGGTTTCGTGCACTGACCAAGGCGAGAGCAGGCTCGGATGAGCGACCACACGCGCCAGAGCTTGGGCAGAACGCACGGGCACACGTGTTCGACCCTGGTCGGCACGCCAGAGCTCGCCCAACCCGCGCGCGCGCTCGCCCCGGCGTCCGGTCAAGTCCGCCGCGCGCCCACGCCCTCGGCCGTGCCCGCCCGCGCCTATAAAGCCTCCCCGGGCGCACCTCTCTTCGCCCCGCACTCACCCTCACCGGCCAGCCACCGTTCCTTAGCTCCGGCGAGCGTATTTCCGCCCGCCATTGCCGCCAGAGCTACGGCCGCCGTGGCCAGCCCACTCCAGCCACCCTCAAGCCCAACCTGTGCTTCGGCTAGCTCCACCAGTAGCCCGTGAAGCTCGCCAAGCCCTCGGACCCGACCGGACTTCACCGGAGGCCCGAGATCATCCTCACCGGACTTCGGTCTTCCGCCGCCGCGCGTGGACCGAGCTATCCAGTGAGTCTCCACCCAATTCCTTTCGCTCATGTCTTCTCTAGCATCCCGTGGACCTCTCTGACCTATTCAATTGAACTATCTCGCCGTGACCAGGCCGGTCTCCTCGCCGCCGACGAGCATCCCCGCCTGCGCGCGTGGACCGACCGACTCCGGCCATCTCCGTCGACGTTCCGCACACCGTTGTGATCCCCGCGACCTCCCCTTCACCCTCGACCACTTCACCGGAACAGTCTCGCCGCCGGTAAGCCCCTCCGCCCTTTTCTTCGCCGCGACTACTGTTTGAGGTAGAAGAAGGACCTCGGGTTAGGTTTTGTAGAACCCGAGGGGTTTTCTGTAATGTCAGCGACCCATGTGAATAGTAACCTAAGGACTGATTCGCGTAGAAAACTTAGAAAAACCGCCAGGGACCCCAGTGCAAAGTGGTTTTCCATTTAATCAATTCTGTTATTCTTTTAAAATAACCAGAGAACTTAGAAAATCCATAACTTGATGAAATCTTAATGAAAAGTTGTCAAACCAATTTTGCTAGCTCTGGAATATTATGATCCATCATTTAAAAATAGTGAACCATATGCTTTCTGTTCTAAATTTTAGAGTTTAAAATTAAAAACAGAAACCCCCTAAACCTTGTTTAATTAAGGAAAATTAGTTTTTCTTCTGTACTGAGCTTAAGAAAATTTGTAGATGCTTATACCCTAATTAGACATTGTTTAAAAATAGTAGGATCCCCAGCATTAGAGATTATGATGTAGTTATTCATTTAAAGCCATTTTGTCCACAACTTAGAGGAAATCAGAAAAGCATTAGGAATTATTGAACAGTGATTAAGATTATTTTTCCTAGTTTACTTATGTAACAGAGAACCTAGGAAAAATACAGAGACCATTAATTTGGACCAGTTTTAAATTAAAATGATTTGTTTAGCCTTATGTGGACTGAAAACCAATTATTAGAGTTGCAAAACTATAACCAAAGTGGTTAACAAAAATCCAGTGAACTTATAACCACCAGAGCCCCACTACAAAAATACAAAACACCCCAGCCTAACTTTTTAAGTAGGGAAAATAAATACAGAAGGATAATAAGGCATTTTTCCAATAAATCATAAGCAACCCCTTTTTATGAGATAATGGGCAACCAAAAATTTGCTAAGTCCATGATGAGATAAACCACCAGAGAAAAATGCAAACCCATGAAAAAGAAGTGAACCCATACCTTTTGCTAGTAATTTGTGAGAAAGGCCATTTAGCTCAAATAATGCAAACCACCCCTTCCCTTAAGCAAAAAGAAGCCAAACTCCAGAATGATTGCTCTTGCACAAAATACTAGCTAAGAAAAATAAGAACTCTGTTGTTTGATGTTTTTCAAGTATAGTAGTAGTAGAAAGCACCCCTTTGGCTAGAAACCTTAAGAAAACCATAGGAAAAGAATTAAAAGGTATTAATGACTAGAAATTTGTATCAAGTCATGTTATAACACCTAAAAGCCAGCAAAAATAAGTTTTAAAGAATTACCCACTGTTAAATAATAGTTGTAGTTCCAAGTACCCCTTCTGCCCTAAAATTTGGTAATTTTGTCCAGAGAAAACCATTTACTTTCTGAACCCCAAATTTTGAGACAGAGAATCATACACCAGTAGCAAGCCACTGTAATTTTTGCAGAATTTTTGGAATTTTATAAAAGCAACTTGTAGTTCAAACCTACTCCAAAACATTAAAGAGAATAAAAGAAAAGAGAAGAAGGAATAAACCTCATCCCATTAAAACTAACCCAATTTACCAAGTATGCCACTAAAAGGTTTTACATAAGTAAGGTTAACCTGTTTAAATTCAAAAAGACCATACATCTTCAAAGTTGTAAATTCTAAAGCACATATCCTATCATGCATATATCTTACGCATTGCATTCATTAGATTGTAATCTTGCCGACGGAGAGTACGTGCTCATTCCCGAGCAAGGATCTGTCCAAGAGGAGGACCAGGAGCAGGCTTCAGAGGCTGCTATTGAGGATCTCCCCGCAGCCCCAGCAATTGAAGGCAAGCCCCGGTTTTATGCATAACCATGTTATTATATGCTACTTTACTACACTTAATGCTTGTAGGACTGTAATGTGCACTTAAGTGTAGGAGTTGCTTGAAACCTCTAGTTGCATGAACTTAGGACTCCTTTTTGAGATGAATACTAGTATGATAGGTCGAGTAGCTGCTTGCTAATCAGGATCTCGGTAGAAGTCGAGTGATTTTTCTAGCACTCGCGCGAGGTCAGGAATTGATTGTATTCATCTTGATAATGGGATATATGTTGGTCTATGGACTTGGATCCAGGGAGGATGCCTTGTCCAGGAGACGGGAAAATGAATTAAGGATTAATGTGTGGATACCTGAGTCAAGCTTTTGAACGTACTAAGCACATGCCGGGAAAAATGGTAACCGGTAAACCTAGTACCTGATTGAAGCCGGGCGCGGACTTTATCCCTCATGCGACCTGAGACAGGGTCTCCCATGCTAGCTATGGTGGGTACAAGTGCGGTCACTGCACGACGGCAGCCGGGGTCAGTGGAGCATTGTATGCCAAGGCGGTGAGGCCTGGACGCGAACGGGGAATCGATGGGGACGGTTGTCTTGTGTGGGGTCGGAGTACCCTGACTTGACGTGTGTTTAGGTTTACCTTGCAAGGTTAAAACTCGATTCGAATCGTCTGCTTCTCGCAGCTAATGAGACTGCTTGATTCCTTGTACTGCATCGAGTAAGAAGTGAAATGTGGATTATGAGATAACTTGTTGGTTGAACTAATTGATTGTTACCATGTATGCTTAGAAGGAGCAAATCTAGCTAAGTCAATGATGGTAGAATTTGAAAAGCTAAAAGTTGATTTTAGAAACAGCTAGTGCTTTTGGCAAACCAAACCCCTCAGCCAAACAGCCGCATAGTCTAGAGGTAGAGGAGTAGACTCCTCACACCGGTTAAGTCTAGCTGAGTATTAGTATACTCAGCCTTGCTTGTGGCACCATTTTTGCAGGTACCATGCAGGATGTAGTTGATGGTGTGACTTGGCCTACCACCCTGCCACCGGGTTGGACGGTCGAGTGGGATGTTGCTCCGGCAGGAGAGGAGCATGAGGAGTAGTGGGCTAGGCCTTGCCCATTCCCTCGTTACCGACGACATCGATTATCCGCTGCACTTTAATTTGTGAACTTTATTTGCTACTCCAAAAACTCCGATTTATGTAATAACTCCGTACTTAATTTGAGGTTTCCTGTTCTATTGTAATTCTTCTGTGACTCACCTTCGAGTGAGATTGTGGAATTTGATCCTGGTTAAGTGGCTCTATCAGACTAGATCTGAGGGACTGACGGGTTATTCCGATTTAAGTGTGTTACGGCCCCTGAGGCGTGACCTAGGCACTTAAGCTGGAATAATTCGGGTGGTTCTGCCACAGCTGGTATCGGAGCAAATTCCACCACAGAAAAGGACAATAAACCACGAATACCAACTTTTAAAAACCTAAAACTTGCCTAGAAACTGTTACGGATCGTCAGGACTAGACCGCTAGACCTAGGACGAAAGGCCTTAGGCATAGAGGGGGAAATAGGTGGCTAATTAATTAGGCCCTGTGGGCCAATACTTATATTTAGGATGCCCAAAAAGGCACCTGTTGGGGGCCTTCGTCCTCCGAAGGTCCTCAAAAACATGATTTGACAATGTTTTCCAAGTGGATTATGTGAACAGGTACCTTCGGACTCAGAATTACGAACATGAAGTGCGGTCAGGACGAAGCCTGAACCAGACGAAGGACGGGCTGATTACCAAGCTCCACGAAGGATGGCGCACAGCCGAAGCTGTGCGCAGGGAAGCTTCGTCGCGATAGCAGAGAGGGGAACCGACTTAAAGATGAAAAGACTACGTGGACCTTGTCAGGTTTCCATAAGTCATTGACAAATGTAATGGACATAAATGTAATTTTACGTGGGCTGCGTCCCGCGTCTATAAATAGATGAACAGTACTCCCGTACTGTTCACGCTGACTTGGCATTTGCTTTTGCGTCACGCTTGTACTTTTTATCTTCTCTCAGGACCGAAGGTACATTTGTAATTTGAAATCATTTCTATTTTTCCATGTTAATAAAATAGAAATGATTCTATGATGATGCTTATATTATATTTCATGCTTTATATGAATCCTTCGTCATTACTTGTTATGTTTACGAAGGTATGTCTCTTATGACCTTCGTCCGAAACTCATTATTTCCCGAAGGGACATAATGCTTCGAAGGACGAAGGACTTTAACACTTAACACTTTTTATGTTGCCTTGTTCTTAATTCTTAGCATTTGAGAACAAGTCCCCAACATTGGCGCCCACCTCCGGTGAACTCACTTCCACTTCGAGTTTTTTGAACACCTTCGGAAGCTATAGACCCTCGCTATGGCACCGAAGAAAGCTTCAGCGACTGGGGCTGCAGCACTGCAACCGCTGGACCCCAACCAGGAGACCGTCTCTCTCCGGGAGGCCCGAAACCAGAAGAGGAAGGCTGTCAGCCCGACGATTCAGGAGGATGAACTAGACCAAGAGATCAGGGACATGGAGATGCTACATCAACAGGTGCAGAGGAAGAAGGAGAAGATGGCCAGGCTAGCTGAGCTACAGAGGCAGATAGACGAAGCTTCTGAAGAAGTCCGTCATCTTACCCACGATGAGCAGAACCGAAGGCCTCAACAAAAAGACCTTCATCAGGAGGGCTTCTTCAATGAAGATGACTGGTATGATAATTTTCATCATGGAAATTTTGTTTTCGACGATGCTTCTCCTCTGTCCGCTGAGCTGCAGGCTACACCTTGGCCTTCGTCCTATAAGCCACCCCAGCTTCCCATGTTCGATGGCCATTCGGACCCGAAGCAGTTCTTGATGAGTTACGAAGCAACAGTGTCTTCGTATGGTGGCAATGCTGCAGTAATGGCAAAGTCTTTCGTTATGGCCGTCAGGAGTGTTGCTCAGACCTGGTATTCCTCCCTTCGGCCAGGAACGATCACTTCATGGCAGAAGCTGAAGGATATGTTATTGACCAGCTTTCAAGGATTTCAGACGAAGCCGGTCACTGCTCAAGCCTTGTTCCAGTACACTCAGGATCATGAAGAATACCTTCAGGCGTATGTCAGAAGGTTCTTGCGTTTGAGGGCGCAGGCACCAACGGTGCCCAATGAAATTGTCACCGAAGCCATGATCAAGGGGCTTCGTCCTGGACCTGCTGCTCAATACTTTGCTAGGAAGCCTCCTCAGACCCTGGAGAAGCTGCTCCAAAAGATGGACGAGTACATTCGTGCTGACAATGACTTTCGCCAAAGAAGGGAGGAGGCCTTCAGATTTTCCGAAATGACCAGGGGCTTCGGAGGAAGATCCTATCCGAGGCATGTCAGGTCCATCCACAACTCCACTCAGAATGATGATAAGGGGAGTCAGCAGAACAGACCGCAGTGCTCCTCACAGGCTTCGGGGCAACAGCAAAGCTCCTTCCGACCACCAGCTCCAAGAGGCAGAGGCGCCAGGGGCTTCGGCGGAAGATTCGGGGATCAACCCAGAAGAATATTTTGCTTATTCTGTGGTGAAAACAAAGGTCATACTACCAGGATGTGTCATGTTACCATTCAGAAGCAAAAAGAGATAGCCGAAGCTGCCGCGCAACAGGCTCAGCCGAAGCAGGTCATGCACACTGCTTCGTATCATTCGCCCTACATCCCAGAATATGTGGGCAACCATCCTGCACTCTCTGCTGCTTCGGCAAGTCAGCCTTCAGCTTCCTGGCAACAGCCCCCGCCTCCACCTCCGTTGCAACAAGGCCAGCAGCCAGAAGGGAGCCAATATGCTCCACATCAAAGGGACTTCAGAGAACAGTCCGAAGCTCGCACAGTCAACAGCACCGTGCCAGAGTCAAAACACATCTATTGACAAATATCCTACCTTAATAGCAATCTTTTTCATTCAGTTTTATTTTTTGTAATAAAGGACATTGTTTAGGTTTCATGTAATTAGTTTCGTTGATTCCTACAAGAAAAATATGTTTTCTTCACAGGTTTGTGATAATAAAAAGGACCTTCGGACTATCGAAAATCCTTCGAAGCAACAAAAAGTCGTTCTAAGGAACGCAGAGTAAGTCTGACGAAGTCACAAAAAGTCGTTCCGAAGGGAGCGCAGTGTAAGTTTTCTGCTCCAAAGTCGTTCCAAAAGGAATGCAGAGCATACAGCGAAAAGTCAACGCTGATACCGCCTAAGTAAAAGGCGAAGAAGCTCCAAAGACGTTCCTAAGGGAATGCAGAGCTTATACCGCCTAAGTAAAAGGCGAAGAAGTTCCAAAGACGTTCCTAAGGGGATGCAGAACTTACAGCGAAAAATAAACGCTGATTCCGCTGAAGTAAAAGGCGAAGAAGCTCCTAAGGGAGGCTTATAATGAAAAAGTCAGTATTGATACAAAAGATTGTGCCCCATTGCAGGAATGTGCGTATCTTCGGCACAAAATATCATTTTGCATAACATAACATCATCACATCATTTTGCATAGCATAATCATCATACATCATGCTGCATGTGGCACAAGAAGGGGGCATGTTATCGATCTTCGGAAAATGCTTTGAAAAAGGGCAAATCATGCCAAGTTACAGGGAGAAACAATATTGATTTTCGAGGTATAGCTTCGGAGATTATTTTTACGAAGCTTGGATATTTCTTATCAGAATACTATGGATATTGTCGTGATAAATGATAAATTCTTCTTCACGAAGCATGAAAAGAAGGGAAGGTGTTTTTTCGTCGAAGACTCAAAAATGGTACGTGTTTAAAGTTTCATGCATCGTAAAGAATTGAATCATAAAACAAGTATATTACATACAGGATTACAGAATATTACACAAATCATATATCAAATGTTTTTTGCAATAGCACTTAGTCTTCCCTAAGTACTATCTCTGCAGCTTCGTTCAGCAGTCGATCGACAACCTGATCCATGATAGCTTCGGCCATCTTTTTAATTTCGTCGTCATCTTTAGGCTGAGGGCCCGAAGATGCTTTAGTAGGATCTGAGTGAGGACGGGATACTATTACATCATTATTACAGATCGCGAACGAACTATAAAATTAAAAGTTATAATGCAATGAAAACTATTCGCTAGTACCTATTTGCCCTTCGGGCTCTGCGTTTTTCTCAGCAACCTCGGCTACTTTTCTAGCCTCATGAATCCCTTTCTCGCTTTTCTGAATGATTTCTTGGGCCATTTCTCTACCACCGTTGTCCCAGATGTCGGTGAAAAATTTTCCCCCAACCGCGCTAGCTTCGGCTGAAGGATCTTTTATATCTTCAGTGGACAAGGTGGCTTCGGACTGCGATAAAATCTTTACATGTTCACATCCTTTCCCCTCCAAAATAGTGGCAATCCCTCTGGCACCAGAAAAAGCGCAGATGTCACCGCGGCTACTCAGGATTTCCTCGAAGGCCTCCGCCTCATGATTGATCCATTCCAGGGGACCTTCGGGGTTACCTCTTATAAAGTTTTCTTCTTGCGAAAATGCGCCAACGCTGGCGAAGCTAGTTTTTATTTTCTTGACACACTCTATAGATTTGTCGAAGCATTTCTTCTTGGCTGACCGAAGCTCTTTAACAGTTTCTTCTAAATGATTTGCCCATTGGTCGCTGAGTTCTCGCCTTGTTTCTTCAAGTATGCATTCCTCTTTAGCTCTGGCTAATTGTTTACGAAGGTTTTCAATTTCACACTTCTGAGCTTCGGCCTGACCTTTGAAAATAGCTTCGTCTTCTTTTATTTTATTTATTAAGGAATGCAATATTTTGTCTTTTTCGAGACCTTCGTTCCTCAGTTCAATTACTTCGGAACGAAGGTTGCTCAGGGCTATAGTACATCCTTCGTCCTCAGCATCTTTCTGTGCTCTGAGGGCATTGCTGAGTATCAGGCCCTGCAGACAGGAATATGTCTGTGTTAATAGTTTTAAACAAACGAAAAATTTTGAATTCAACAAAAATATAAGAATTCCATTTGTCGCACCTTTAAACTGTTGTAAGCTAGGCTGTCAGCCAGATCGTTCTTTGACAGCACCGAAAGTCCGTCTTCTAAAGTTGGAAATCCGAAGCTTCTGCTCATCTCCCGACAGACAGAAATTTCCTTGCTGTCGGGGAGGCAATACAAGAAATCTTCTTCTCCACTGCCATTAAATATCAACGCCCCCTTTGGATATTTCAACTTTTGGGCATAGTGTTGGGCCTCTTGTTCTTCTTTTTCTGTTAATTTTTTCCCCGAAGCATGACGAAAAATATAATCACGAATTTTGGATGCTTCGGGGGTAACAACACCAGTTCCTTCAGCAAAAGTTGGCTTTGTTATTTTTTCTGCCTCACTTTCCAAGGTCTTTGCCTTTGAGGGCTCTGAGGGCCCAGCTTCGGCTTCAGTATCTTGCTCTGGAGCTTTAGAACCCGAAGCTTCGACTGTTGTTTCAGGAGTGACGGCAGCCTTCTTCGGAGGGGTGCTTGAAGATTTGATCGTTTCCAGCACATCTAGCACATTAGCCATTCTCCTTCTTTTCGGAGTCACTGCTGGCACTTTTTGATTACTTACTGTTTCAATGTTTGCCGCAGGACTCAAAACTTCTGATGTTTTGGAGTCCTCGGTTGCTTCCTTTACCTCTTCCATTTTTTCTGTGAATGGCGCTTTGGCCTTCTCTTTCGTTTCTGATAACAAAATTTTTGATTGCTCCAATTTTGTCTTCATTGGTATTTCGGCTGTTTCTGTGACTTCTGGCAGCAAAGTTGGCTCGGCTGGTTTTTCAGCTTCGGTGGCCGAAGAAGTCTCTCCGGTAAACTCAGGCACCGAAGCTGGTTCAATATAACGCGGTCGATAAGTAAGAACCTTTATCTTCTTCCTTTTCGGTTCTGGCTCGCTAGGAGCAGCTGCAGTTTCTTCTTTTGCAGAGGTTGTATTTTTTCTCTTCTGCCTTCGAATGGGGTAGCAATAGTCAGGGTAGACGAACCCGATGGCATCAAATACCCGATTCAGCCTTTTCTTTTTTCGGCCTCCGAAGGCTGCTGACATTGCAGTATCTTCGGCCTTCGAGTATGTCCCAAGCAGCTCATCACTTAAATTGTCAATGCTTTTCAACCACTCATCGTCTGGCTCAATAAATTTATCTTCAAATTTAAAAGTGTACTTAAACCTGACGAGTCCACCTTCGTCGGCCTTTTTAACGATTTCTTGTGGCATTTCCCATTTCTCCACAAGCGGCCACACCCTGAAGGCAATATGCTCTTGTACTAAGTCCCTTGTTCCTATAAAAGAGCAGACAACGCCGAAGGCTCTTTGGCACTCTTCGGCGGCTTCGTTCATTTCAACCTTCGGCCTCCGAAGGCCGAAGCTTTGCCAAATAGGACGCATAATTATACCTTTGATGTCTTCTCGTGCTGATAAGTCATTCTTCACATAAAACCATTCTGTCATCCAATCCCCGGGCCATCTCTTCCGAAAGGTTGGTACGGGACAGCTTGCCCCGGACCGAGAGACGAAGCTGTAGCAGCCAAAGTTGTTATGGTACTGTTCTTTGCCCCAAGGTTTTGTTTCATATAATAATTCATGAACATTACAGAAGCTTCTTGCGTCAGGCTTCAGACCTTGGCTTCTCGTGGCCCACACGAAGATATTTAGCCTTATAATAGCCTCTGGAGTAAGTTGATGAAGATAGACTTCGAAGATTTTCAACACCTCCACGACGAAGCTGCTCAAGGGGAATCGCAATCCGGCTTTCAAAAAGCTTCGGTACACCACAACTTCATTTTCTTCAGGGTGTGGACAAGTCTTTTCCCCTTCGTCCGCCCTCACAATGGACAGATCCCGGAAATACCTTCCTCTCATATTAACAAGATGATTCTCTTTGATAGTTGATTTACCATAAACTGAATGGCTTGGTCGCCAGGGGCGATCTTCGGAGTCTTCGCCACCGCTGTCCACATCATAACTTTCACTGTCACCAGTATCTTCAGACAGCCCTTCCAGAATTTCCCTGGTGATCTTTTCTGTGTTGGTCTTCGACATTGCTATAAGAAACCCTAAGTTCTTCTCTTCATCAAGACTCAGCTTCATTTCAGCAGCAGCCTTCTTAGCAGCTTCAGACATCTTCGGAAACACTAAAAAACTGTTTTCAAAGCCGAAGCTTCAAAGCTAAAAGCTTAGCAGATCACAGTGCACAAGAGCTAAAAAATGAGTGAGCAAGAGTGGTTGGCCAGAAAGCGTGCAAAATAAGTTTGCGGTATGGCCGTATTTATACGCTTGATGCGTTGAAAGTTGAAAGACCCCACTTGTCATTGAATGTTGCTATTCTAGCAAAGGGAAGGTGTTTTTTCGGACCTTCGGCATAAAGCCTTCGTTCATATCGCAATCTGAATTTATTATTTCAAACAAATTAATATTGCGAGGGGCTACTGTTGGGGGCCTTCGTCCTCCGAAGGTCCTCAAAAACATGATTTGACAATGTTTTCCAAGTGGATTATGTGAACAGGTACCTTCGGACTCAGAATTACGAACATGAAGTGCGGTCAGGACGAAGCCTGAACCAGACGAAGGACGGGCTGATTACCAAGCTCCACGAAGGATGGCGCACAGCCGAAGCTGTGCGCAGGGAAGCTTCGTCGCGATAGCAGAGAGGGGAACCGACTTAAAGATGAAAAGACTACGTGGACCTTGTCAGGTTTCCATAAGTCATTGACAAATGTAATGGACATAAATGTAATTTTACGTGGGCTGCGTCCCGCGTCTATAAATAGATGAACAGTACTCCCGTACTGTTCACGCTGACTTGGCATTTGCTTTTGCGTCACGCTTGTACTTTTTATCTTCTCTCAGGACCGAAGGTACATTTGTAATTTGAAATCATTTCTATTTTTCCATGTTAATAAAATAGAAATGATTCTATGATGATGCTTATATTATATTTCATGCTTTATATGAATCCTTCGTCATTACTTGTTATGTTTACGAAGGTATGTCTCTTATGACCTTCGTCCGAAACTCATTATTTCCCGAAGGGACATAATGCTTCGAAGGACGAAGGACTTTAACACTTAACACTTTTTATGTTGCCTTGTTCTTAATTCTTAGCATTTGAGAACAAGTCCCCAACAGCACCCTATTTTCCTTTTGAGAGGCAACGTTTCTTTCCGCATGCATGCATTATAAAACACAAAGAGGAACTAAAAATTTGAGCTAACCCCTTTTCTTTAAAATCATCCGGGCTCTCTTTTTTTTTTCTTTTTCCTTCCACCATAATCTTTATCTTGATTCCCTTCCGCAGATGAATTCACCCACCCCCGCCAGTGGAGGAGACTCTCGTTTCAGTTCTGACTTCCTTTCTCGCGATGGCTTTCCTTCCATCTTGTGGGAAGTGCTTAACTCCGCCGGTTACCCTACGCCCCCTTTGTACACGGTGCAGTTGTATGAGGAGCATCGGGTACCTCGTTGTCGGGTCTGGCTAACTTTGGAGGCTCATCCCCTTCAGCCGGGTTGGCGTTCTCTTGACTCTGAGACGATTGGACTCAGGACGGACGACACCGTTGAGGCAGCAGCCATGAAGACTCTGACGACTTTCTGTGGCTACCATCCCCTGGAGATGGTGATGCACCCCTTGGGACTCTTCCCTGCTGAGAAGAAGGATGATCCCATGTGGTGTAACCGCGTGAGCCATGTGAAGGATGTGTGGGCAATGTATCCTGACTTGGTTGGGAGGGTCACTGTTCAGTGCATGAGTGCGCTGTACCGCCTTCAGGCCCTTCAGAGCGATGCTATGACACTTCTTGCTAACACCGCTCAGACTGCCAAGCTCACTCTCGACAGTCGGGAAGATTTTGTGGTCGACCTATCCACAGAGTTGGTGGAGAAGGATCTGCAGGTGGAAAGGCTGAACCAGCGTATTACCACCCTGGAGCAGCAAGTGGAGATCCGAGATAACACTATTGATGTCTTGGAGAACCAGCTCCACGACGTGCAGAGGGAACTTGAGGAAGCCAATGACCACTTGGACATGCACCACCTGGAGATGGAGGCCAATGAAGCAGGAAGCGAGGGAGAAGAGGCTCCCGAGGAGCTAGGACCAGCCCCTGGTGCTAATGGGACTACCTCCGCGATACCTCCTTCACCCGTATCCAGTGTCGCTTCCACCGCCCAGGGTTAAGCAGTAGCTTTGACATTTCTTTAGGCGGATAGAAACCTATGCGAGCTTAGTGGTATCACATTTTGGACTAGGCTTGTGGGTACCTTCCCCTGATTAATGTAACCCTGTAAACTTTTGATATCTGTGGGATCCTTGTCACCATGCTATCTTCACTTTCGAACCTAATATTATGATTATGGCATTTTCCTTCCATATGAGATGATATCTTGTCGTTCGGAAATGTGAGTTGGGATAACAATGGCGACAATCTCTGTTTTCAGATGGCAGCGAGGCAGCGTCGCGGGCAGAATGAGCAAGCTCCCCCGCCACCTCCTCCAGCTCCCACAGTGCAGGAGCTGATGGCCCAGCAGAATGAGATTCTGCGACAGCTCTTGCAGCGCCAGCCCCACCAACAGCATCATGGTGGAGGCCAGCATCAGCGACCTCCGGCTATGGCAACATACCAGGAGTTTCTGAGCACGCAGCCGCCCTTGTTCACCAAGGCAGAGGATCCGTTGGACGCCGACGTGTGGCTTTGCGTCGTCGAGTCCAAGTTTCCCCTCCTCACGGGAGACTGCCCTGATGAGGCCAAGGCTCGCTTCGCCGCACAGCAGCTTCGCGGCCCAGCTCGGACTTGGTGGGACCACTTCCGTGCTATGCTCCCCGCTGATCATGAAGTATCTTGGGAGGAATTCAAGACTGCCTTCAGAGGACACCACATTCCAGCTGGCATTCTTGATCGGAAGTTGAATGAATTCTTGGCCCTCAATCAAGGAACCCGCACGGTACTGCAGTATGCGCAAGCCTTCAACGACTTATGCCAGTATGCAGGGTATCATGCTGATTCTGATGAAAAGAAGAGGGATCGCTTCCGCAGGGGTCTCAATACCAAGCTGCGGGAACGACTCAACACTGTCCGGGCCGATAGCTTCAATGAGTTGGTCAACATGGCCATCTCCCAGGAGGATTGCATTGTTGCTCACCGGGCAGAGAAGAAGAGGAAGGCACCAATGGCAGCACCATCCGCTCAGGCTCAGAGGTTCCGGATTGTTTCTCACAATCAGAGCAGGGGTTTTCAGCAGCAGGCAGGCAGATGGGTGATCAGGCCACCTCAGCAGCAGCAGCAGCCGGCACCCAACCGCTATCCAGCTCCCGCCCCAAGGAACAATCAGCCTCAGCAGCAGCAGCAGTTCCGCCAGGGCAATGGGAACAAGTGTTTCACTTGTGGCAATGTGGGCCACTATGCCAAGAATTGTCCCAGGAGCCAGCAGAGGCAGATGCCAGCACCAAATCAAGACAAAGGAAGAAAGCAGAAGGTGCAAGTCAGGCAAGGGAAGCTCAACTTCACTGCTCTAGAGGAAGTGCCAGAAGGAGCTCCTATCATGACCGGTACCTTTTCAGTTTATAATCAACCTGCTTTAATTCTGTTTGATTCTGGTGCATCTCATAGTTTCATTAGCCAAAAGTTCAGTGCTAATTGCAAACTGCCATTCTCTCACTCAAAAGGGTCATTCATGATAGTCACACCTGGGGGTAAAATTGCAACTAATCAATTAAACCAAAGTGTGCCTATTCAACTGGGAAGCCACATTGTCAAAACCACTCTTCTTGTGTTGGGATTGGAAAATGTGGACATTATTCTAGGAGCAAATTGGATGACCTTGCACCAAGTTGTGCTTGATGTAGCCAGTCGTACCGTGGAAGTTAACTCTCCTTTCTGCGGGAATTTCACTCTGATTCTGCCTAGTCAGGGTTCTTCTCAGTCATGTGCTTTCTCTATGACGGAGTTGCCCCTGAAGAAGATCCCAGTGGTCTGTGAGTATGCAGATGTCTTTCCTGATGAATTGCCAGGAATGCCACCGGACCGGGATATTGAATTCGCCATCGAGTTGCAACCGGGAACGACCCCAATTTCCAAGAGGCCCTACCGAATGCCACCCGCTGAGTTGGCAGAGTTGAAGAAGCAGTTGCAAGAGTTGCTGGACAAGGGATTTATTCGCCCAAGCACTTCGCCTTGGGGATGTCCAGCACTATTTGTGAAGAAGAAGGATGAAAGCTTGAGGCTGTGTATAGATTACCGCCCTCTTAATGCGGTAACTATCAAGAACAAGTATCCTTTGCCTCGTATTGATGTTCTCTTTGACCAATTGGTCGGGGCTAAGGTGTTTTCCAAGATAGACCTTCGCTCTGGCTACCATCAGATCAAAATACGAGCAAGTGATATTCCGAAGACGGCATTCTCAACCAGATATGGGCTGTATGAATTCTTGGTGATGTCATTCGGGCTGACAAATGCACCAGCATACTTCATGTATCTAATGAATTCTGTTTTCATGCCGGAATTGGATAAGTTCGTGGTGGTTTTCATCGATGATATTCTGGTGTACTCAAAGAACGAAGAAGAACATGCCGGGCATTTGCATGTAGTGCTTCAACGTCTGCGAGAGCACCACCTTTATGCCAAGCTATCCAAGTGTGATTTTTGGCTAAAGGAAATCAAATTCTTGGGTCACACTATCTCTCAGGATGGAATAGCTGTTGATCCTGATAAAGTGCAAGAGGTGATGAACTGGAGGCCACCAACGACTGTTCGCCAGATTCGGAGTTTTCTGGGATTGGCCGGTTATTACCGAAGATTTATTCCGGACTTCTCTCGAATTGCGAAGCCTATTACTGAGTTGCTGAAGAAAGAGGTCAAGTTTGTGTGGAGTCAGAAGTGCGAAGATGCCTTCCATGCGTTGAGGCAGCATCTGACCACCGCACCAGTATTGGCGCAACCCGACAGCAGCAAGCCTTTTGATGTATATTGCGATGCCTCTGGCACCGGGCTAGGTTGTGTCTTGATGCAAGACAACCGAGTCATTGCTTATGCCTCAAGAGCACTCAGGCCTCATGAGCAAAATTATCCCACTCATGACCTTGAGTTAGCAGCAGTGGTTCATGCATTGAAGATGTGGAGGCACTATCTGATGGGAACCCACTGCAACATCTTCACTGATCATAAGAGCCTTAAGTACATTTTTACTCAGGCTAATCTCAACATGAGGCAGAGAAGATGGCTAGAGCTGATCAAGGATTATGACCTGGAGGTACATTATCACCCAGGGAAAGCTAATGTGGTAGCTGATGCCTTGAGTCGGAAGTTGCAATGCAACTGTATTCTGATGGATTCTCATGTTAACACCTTGTGTGATGAGTTGAGCAAGATGCAGATTGAAGTGATTCCTTCTGGTTCTTTGTCTCACATTTCTGTTGAGCCAGCTTTGCAAGACCAGATCATCATGGCCCAGCTCAGTGACAAGGGAGTGCAGATTATCAAGAAGAATCTCCATCAGAAGGTTGAGAAGTATAATTGTTTCCGCCAGGATGAGAAGGGTGTGTTATGGTTCAAAAGCAGATTGGTAATTCCTAAGGACCAGGATCTCAAGAAGAAAATTTTGGATGAGGCTCATCTCTCCAAATTCTCTATGCATCCGGGAAGCACCAAGATGTACCATGATTTGAAGCTTTTATACTGGTGGACCAGAATGAAGAGGGAAATAGCCCAGTATGTATCAGAATGTGACACCTGTCAGAGGGTTAAGGCAAGCCACTTGAAGTCCGCTGGAGCCTTGCGACCACTGTCCGTACCTTCGTGGAAGTGGGACGATATCAGCATGGATTTCATTGTGGGTCTACCCAACACCTCTCGTCAACATGATTCGATTTGGGTTATTGTGGACCGATTGACGAAAGTGGCACATTTTCTTCCTGTGCACACCACTGATAAGGCTCAGAAGTATGCAGAATTGTATATCGACCGGATCGTGTGTTTGCATGGATTACCTCGGACCATTGTTTCTGACCGAGGAGCCCAATTTGTTGCCAGATTTTGGGAACAATTGCAAGAGTCTTTGGGAACCAAGCTAATCAGGAGTTCAGCTTACCACCCACAGACTGATGGTCAGACGGAAAGGGTAAACCAGATTCTGGAGGATATGCTGAGAGCTTGTGCGATCGATTGTGGCAAGAACTGGGATAAGCACCTCTCCTTGGCAGAGTTTGCTTATAACAATAGTTATCAGTCCAGCCTAAAGATGGCACCTTTTGAAGCTCTCTACGGAAGAAGGTGCAGGACACCACTCAATTGGTCTCAGCCTGGTGAAAGAGAAGTTTTTGGACCTGATTTGGTGACTGAAGCCGAAAGGAAGGTCAAGCTAATCAGGAAGAATCTAGAAGCTGCTCAGGCCAGGCAGAAGAGCTATCATGACAGAAGAAGGAAACCTCTCCAGTTCGAGGTGGGAAGTTTTGTATACCTCAAGGTATCACCCACCAAGGGAGTGCAGAGGTTTGGGATCAAAGGCAAGCTAGCCCCTCGTTACATTGGACCTTATGAGATCATTGAAGCATGTGGACCCGTGGCATACAAGCTGAAGTTACCTTCAAAGATGTCTGCCATTCACAGCGTATTCCATGTATCTCAGCTGAAGAAGTGTGTTCGATTGCCGACTGAGATTCTAGCAGAGCCAGAATTGGAGATAGAGCCAGATCTCTCGTACCAAGAGTACCCCTCCAAGATTCTGGATTGCAAGGAAAGATCAACTCGGGCTAAATCGATCAAGATGTTCAAGGTCCAGTGGAGTAATCACTCAGAGGAGGAAGCTACTTGGGAAACCGAGGAATTCTTAAGATCCAACTTCCCCGATTGCCTACCTAAGGAAGCTGGTATGTAATCACCCCCAACCCCTCCTCCTGCCTTTCGAATCTAATTTCCAAAAATATGATCTTAATTCAGAATGAAGTAACTATAAAGTAAAACTTAAAAGGACTTCCTTCTGAAGTTGCAAAGAGAATGACATTCGAAGAGCAGTTTTGCCCTAATAATAACGATCATCACCCTTTTTCCTATCAGTCTCACCCTTCGCTTCACCTCGGAAGGACTCTGGCCCGAATCTCGGGACGAGATTCCTTTAAGGGGGGAAGGCTGTGACACCCCAGTGTCACCTAGGGTTTCTCTTGTAAAAGCCCAACCAAGAACCATTATTTCATGTAAATCCAAGTAAGCATGAGCATCAAATTAACTTAAGTAATAAAGAATTCACCAAGTATATACTTAAAAGTGTCATGATCAAAACAAATGAGTCTTTGAAAAGATAAGAATATGCAACCCTAATTAAGAACTCTAAGTGAACCCCATGAGCAAAATTCAAAAGAATAAGCAAAAGGGAATGAAAAGTTTAAAATTTTGAGTTAAGCCAATTATATAAGTTAAAGTATATTTTATAAGCAACAAGAAAGATTGAGAAAGCTTAGCCAAAATAATTCAAGAAAACCCCCAAATCAAACTTCTTTTGTTGGGACTCATTGGGAATTCTGAATTTCAGAATTCTGAAATTCAGACCTTGAGCCAAAGATCAGGGATGTTCACCTTGATCCCTAACTCGAATCCTAATGGCCCCATTGACAAAATTGTGTCTAACTAAACCCTCTGTCGTGTGCCAGAAGATGGCATTGGGACGCGAGCCCTAGACACGACAAAACCTTGGATTTGCCTCGGGTTTAGGCAGGGAGACAGACCAGATTTCCTGGCTCCATATCTCTGCAACCAGTAGGCAAAATCCTATGACCTCCACACAAGAATGGTAGCTTGTAGGGAGGAGAAGAGGTTTCGTGCACTGACCAAGGCGAGAGCAGGCTCGGATGAGCGACCACACGCGCCAGAGCTTGGGCAGAACGCACGGGCACACGTGTTCGACCCTGGTCGGCACGCCAGAGCTCGCCCAACCCGCGCGCGCGCTCGCCCCGGCGTCCGGTCAAGTCCGCCGCGCGCCCACGCCCTCGGCCGTGCCCGCCCGCGCCTATAAAGCCTCCCCGGGCGCACCTCTCTTCGCCCCGCACTCACCCTCACCGGCCAGCCACCGTTCCTTAGCTCCGGCGAGCGTATTTCCGCCCGCCATCGCCGCCAGAGCTACGGCCGCCGTGGCCAGCCCACTCCAGCCACCCTCAAGCCCAACCTGTGCTTCGGCTAGCTCCACCAGTAGCCCGTGAAGCTCGCCAAGCCCTCGGACCCGACCGGACTTCACCGGAGGCCCGAGATCATCCTCACCGGACTTCGGTCTTCCGCCGCCGCGCGTGGACCGAGCTATCCAGTGAGTCTCCGCCCAATTCCTTTCGCTCATGTCTTCTCTGGCATCCCGTGGACCTCTCTGACCTATTCAATTGAACTATCTCGCCGTGACCAGGCCGGTCTCCTCGCCGCCGACGAGCATCCCCGCCTGCGCGCGTGGACCGACCGACTCCGGCCATCTCCGTCGACGTTCCGCACACCGTTGTGATCCCCGCGACCTCCCCTTCACCCTCGACCACTTCACCGGAACAGTCTCGCCGCCGGTAAGCCCCTCCGCCCTTTTCTTCGCCGCGGCTACTGTTTGAGGTAGAAGAAGGACCTCGGGTTAGGTTTTGTAGAACCCGAGGGGTTTTCTGTAATGTCAGCGACCCATGTGAATAGTAACCTAAGGACTGATTCACGTAGAAAACTTAGAAAAACCGCCAGGGACCCCAGTGCAAAGTGGTTTTCCATTTAATCAATTCTGTTATTCTTTTAAAATAACCAGAGAACTTAGAAAATCCATAACTTGATGAAATCTTAATGAAAAGTTGTCAAACCAATTTTGCTAGCTCTGGAATATTATGATCCATCATTTAAAAATAGTGAACCATATGCTTTCTGTTCTAAATTTTAGAGTTTAAAATTAAAAACAGAAACCCCCTAAACCTTGTTTAATTAAGGAAAATTAGTTTTTCTTCTGTACTGAGCTTAAGAAAATTTGTAGATGCTTATACCCTAATTAGACATTGTTTAAAAATAGTAGGATCCCCAGCATTAGAGATTATGATGTAGTTATTCATTTAAAGCCATTTTGTCCACAACTTAGAGGAAATCAGAAAAGCATTAGGAATTATTGAACAGTGATTAAGATTATTTTTCCTAGTTTACTTATGTAACAGAGAACCTAGGAAAAATACAGAGACCATTAATTTGGACCAGTTTTAAATTAAAATGATTTGTTTAGCCTTATGTGGACTGAAAACCAATTATTAGAGTTGCAAAACTATAACCAAAGTGGTTAACAAAAATCCAGTGAACTTATAACCACCAGAGCCCCACTACAAAAATA
The DNA here is from genome assembly GCF_902167145.1 of Zea mays. Classification (NCBI taxonomy): domain Eukaryota; kingdom Viridiplantae; phylum Streptophyta; class Magnoliopsida; order Poales; family Poaceae; genus Zea; species Zea mays. The sequence goes on from NC_050098.1 coordinate 69,062,056, forward strand.
CAAAACACCCCAGCCTAACTTTTTAAGTAGGGAAAATAAATACAGAAGGATAATAAGGCATTTTTCCAATAAATCATAAGCAACCCCTTTTTATGAGATAATGGGCAACCAAAAATTTGCTAAGTCCATGATGAGATAAACCACCAGAGAAAAATGCAAACCCATGAAAAAGAAGTGAACCCATACCTTTTGCTAGTAATTTGTGAGAAAGGCCATTTAGCTCAAATAATGCAAACCACCCCTTCCCTTAAGCAAAAAGAAGCCAAACTCCAGAATGATTGCTCTTGCACAAAATACTAGCTAAGAAAAATAAGAACTCTGTTGTTTGATGTTTTTCAAGTATAGTAGTAGTAGAAAGCACCCCTTTGGCTAGAAACCTTAAGAAAACCATAGGAAAAGAATTAAAAGGTATTAATGACTAGAAATTTGTATCAAGTCATGTTATAACACCTAAAAGCCAGCAAAAATAAGTTTTAAAGAATTACCCACTGTTAAATAATAGTTGTAGTTCCAAGTACCCCTTCTGCCCTAAAATTTGGTAATTTTGTCCAGAGAAAACCATTTACTTTCTGAACCCCAAATTTTGAGACAGAGAATCATACACCAGTAGCAAGCCACTGTAATTTTTGCAGAATTTTTGGAATTTTATAAAAGCAACTTGTAGTTCAAACCTACTCCAAAACATTAAAGAGAATAAAAGAAAAGAGAAGAAGGAATAAACCTCATCCCATTAAAACTAACCCAATTTACCAAGTATGCCACTAAAAGGTTTTACATAAGTAAGGTTAACCTGTTTAAATTCAAAAAGACCATACATCTTCAAAGTTGTAAATTCTAAAGCACATATCCTATCATGCATATATCTTACGCATTGCATTCATTAGATTGTAATCTTGCCGACGGAGAGTACGTGCTCATTCCCGAGCAAGGATCTGTCCAAGAGGAGGACCAGGAGCAGGCTTCAGAGGCTACTATTGAGGATCTCCCCGCAGCCCCAGCAATTGAAGGCAAGCCCCGGTTTTATGCATAACCATGTTATTATATGCTACTTTACTACACTTAATGCTTGTAGGACTGTAATGTGCACTTAAGTGTAGGAGTTGCTTGAAACCTCTAGTTGCATGAACTTAGGACTCCTTTTTGAGATGAATACTAGTATGATAGGTCGAGTAGCTGCTTGCTAATCAGGATCTCGGTAGAAGTCGAGTGATTTTTCTAGCACTCGCGCGAGGTCAGGAATTGATTGTATTCATCTTGATAATGGGATATATGTTGGTCTATGGACTTGGATCCAGGGAGGATGCCTTGTCCAGGAGACGGGAAAATGAATTAAGGATTAATGTGTGGATACCTGAGTCAAGCTTTTGAACGTACTAAGCACATGCCGGGAAAAATGGTAACCGGTAAACCTAGTACCTGATTGAAGCCGGGCGCGGACTTTATCCCTCATGCGACCTGAGACAGGGTCTCCCATGCTAGCTATGGTGGGTACAAGTGCGGTCACTGCACGACGGCAGCCGGGGTCAGTGGAGCATTGTATGCCAAGGCGGTGAGGCCTGGACGCGAACGGGGAATCGATGGGGACGGTTGTCTTGTGTGGGGTCGGAGTACCCTGACTTGACGTGTGTTTAGGTTTACCTTGCAAGGTTAAAACTCGATTCGAATCGTCTGCTTCTCGCAGCTAATGAGACTGCTTGATTCCTTGTACTGCATCGAGTAAGAAGTGAAATGTGGATTATGAGATAACTTGTTGGTTGAACTAATTGATTGTTACCATGTATGCTTAGAAGGAGCAAATCTAGCTAAGTCAATGATGGTAGAATTTGAAAAGCTAAAAGTTGATTTTAGAAACAGCTAGTGCTTTTGGCAAACCAAACCCCTCAGCCAAACAGCCGCATAGTCTAGAGGTAGAGGAGTAGACTCCTCACACCGGTTAAGTCTAGCTGAGTATTAGTATACTCAGCCTTGCTTGTGGCACCATTTTTGCAGGTACCATGCAGGATGTAGTTGATGGTGTGACTTGGCCTACCACCCTGCCACCGGGTTGGACGGTCGAGTGGGATGTTGCTCCGGCAGGAGAGGAGCATGAGGAGTAGTGGGCTAGGCCTTGCCCATTCCCTCGTTACCGACGACATCGATTATCCGCTGCACTTTAATTTGTGAACTTTATTTGCTACTCCAAAAACTCCGATTTATGTAATAACTCCGTACTTAATTTGAGGTTTCCTGTTTTATTGTAATTCTTCTGTGACTCACCTTCGAGTGAGATTGTGGAATTTGATCCTGGTTAAGTGGCTCTATCAGACTAGATCTGAGGGACTGACGGGTTATTCCGATTTAAGTGTGTTACGGCCCCTGAGGCGTTACCTAGGCACTTAAGCTGGAATAATTCGGGTGGTTCTGCCACAGCAGCACCCTCGGCGTCGACTCCACCTTCGACGGAATCCAACCCGGCCTCGGACGGCGATACGGTCGGAGGATCTCCCCCTCGAAGGAAGACGTCAGCACCGCGCCTGGGCCATTGCCGCCAGGGTCTCCTCCAGAAACCCGACCCAAGCAGACGACTTGATCAGCCGCCCCGTAGCCTCAGCGAGCTGTCCCCCGAGGACATCAGCCCGGCTCATGGCCTCGGCAACCCGACTCCGGCGTTGGTCCCGTCAGTGGACGACCCAGCCAGGTTCCAGCCGCCACTGCTACACCTCCTCGGCCTAGGAAGTCACCTGCTCCTAGGTCGACGAAGTTTCCTTTTCGAGCTGACTCCGCCTCTGTCCATGCTGACACTGCTGCCTCCGGCTCCGGCTCATCGCAGAGTAGCCGAGGTTTTCCTTTAACTAAACAAGAGAGGCCTTGGGTGGCAAGGCCGAGCGAGCTGAGGGACTCCTACGCCTCCGGGATACGGATACCTCACTTGTCACCTTCCGCACGGGGCAACTCGCACTTGGTTAAGCGGTCCAGCTAGCCGATAGGCGAGTCCTGCTGCTCGAAATGAGGAAGAAACACAGTATTGCGCTCAAATACCTCGGTGTTCAGGCCCCGATAGCCACAATGAACAGACACCAGCACTCAAGGTGCCATTACAAACAGAACTCCGGTTCCACCCCCGCAGGTACGAACAACCCCCCACATTGGAGGGCCTGCGGGACGACAAAATCCCAGGTGGCTCGCCGCCGCCCGCTCCGGCCCAGCTCGACCTCCGCCCCAGCAAGGATGATGAAGATCCTTGAAGCTGAGGGCGGGGCAGAGGTCGCAGCCCGGCTTGCCTCTCCCCACCATCAAACTGGTGGTCACCATCTTGGGTGACCATCGGCGAGGGGATGCAGCCGGGCTGCCTGATGAAAATCCTTGAAGCCGAGCGATGGCTGAAAGGTACCAACTTCCGCGAAGTTGCGCTCCTCCAACGACAGCAAGACGAAAGCGACGCGGGCGCTCCCCATCCCGGGGCTCGGAAGGTGGAAGGACGCGATGCATGAGGGGAGTGCGAAGGCATGACTGCCATCCAAGGGGGTCGCCCCCTTTTTAAAGGCGACTCTCCCCACTTGCGTCCTCAGGCGTCACGGACTAAGTCTTCACCAACACGCTCCAAGGTCCTCCCCCTACGACACGGGGGCTGGGTCCCACGCGTCATGCGAGCTAGCCCAGGACAGAAGAAGCCAAACCGCCGCGCGCAGAGCGCGTAACTGCCCAGCGGTTACAAGCGCTCCTCCATATTCGCCTAAACCAGCGAGCGAAAGGGCGGACCGCCATGCAGGCGGCATGCAACTGCACCAAGGGGATGCACCTTTTCGACTTCGATGCGTCCAGCATGGAGGCCCAGGCCCACACGTCATGTAACCGGCGCGCCGGTTACTACGTGCGAGGAACTGCACCGCCGCTTGCGCCAGTACCGCGCCTTCTCGACTGTGGAACCGGTGCCGCGACTCGAGGCGACCCTGCGCATGGCCCAACAGTGCTAACCGAGCACATCGGTCACGAGTTAGTCAGCCGCGGGAGAAGGCGCGACGGTCGATTGGCCAAAAGTGGGCCGGCAGTAATGGCGGCGGCAGGCGGGCGGAAGCAGCAATCAAATCGTCTGCAGGCTCACGTCCCCTCCTGGGACAGCAAGAGAGCCCTCTCCCACGGCGTGAAGACGATGCGCCCGTGTTCCGTTCCTCGAATGGCACACGCATGCACAACGGCTGCCCCGCGAACCACTCGTCCCGTCGCATTAACTCCGCGGCAGGGCAGGCGACACCTTTGGCAGGCGAAGCGGGCGATGCTTCACCTCCGCCATAATGACCGCGTCAAAAAAGGTGCGCCACATCGTTCAATTTCGTATCCTTTTCCTCTTCCCCTTTCTCTCTCTTGCTACAGGGACCGGGAAAGGGGATACTCCAAAAGGGATCCTTCTCTGCGAAGGAAGCGGGCCCCCGAGCCCTCCTACTGATAAGAGGTTCGAAGGCTGGCCCCTCGGAAGGGTTCGGCAGCCGCCTCAGAGCACTCGGGCTCCGCGCCCACTACTGGTCAGAGGTTCGAAGGCTGGCCCCTTGGAAGGGTTCGACAGCCGCCTCAGGCCACCCGGGCTCCGCGCCCACTACTGATCAGGGGTTCGAAGGCTGGCCCCCCGAAGGGTTCGACAGCCGCCTCAGAACACACAGAGCGAGGGATGACTCTGGGTACGTCCGATACATGGCCGAGGCTCGGGCTACGCTCCCGAGGTACCCTAGGACATTTCCGAGACCAGCAGGAGCGATTCTGTAATGAAATCCCATCATAGGGAGGCATCGAGCCCTCGGACCCGATCAAACGGGACCGGGTCCAGCAAATCACCTGCAGGTACTTTTGGAGCGCGCCTCTGGGCCACTAGCGGACCCTTATCGAATGGGGAACGGGCGTCCACTCGGACCACCCGTTAGCAACTCACTGGAGACACCATGTTCGGCGCCCTCCGAGGGCAACATGGCGCTTTCCCCCCTCCTCCTTGCGGAAAGGCGACGAAGGGGCGTATGAAAAAAGCCGAGTGAGTCCTTGATCGTCCTCTCGCTCTGTGCGGAGGCTCAGGGGCTTCTCTTGCAAACCCGGCTCCGGCCAAACCGTTGACGGCGTCAACATACCAGCCCGAGAACTCGGAACCTGACTATGCACCCGGGCTACGACTAGTTCGCATGAGGGAACAATCAGACCGGCCGAGGCATCACGAAAGGCATTAAGACCTCAAAGGAGTCAAACCACTCCTCCGAGGCCTCGGGGGCTACACCCGGCGGGTGCGCTCGCGCGCACCCACCGGAACAAAATGCAACCGAGAGAGGCCGGTCCCCTTGCAAAAAAGTGCGACAAAGCCTCCAAGCGAGTACTCACACTCCCTTTGAGGCTCGGGGGCTATTGTCGGTGACCATAATTAGGGGTACCCCCAAGACTCTTAAACTCGGCTGGTAAACACCATCAGCACAAAGCTGCAAAGTCCTGATGGGCGCAACACAGGACAAAGCTCTGTCCGCTTAAGGGACACGATCTCGCCTCGCCCGAGCCCAGCCTCGGGCAGGAACAACAGACCCAGGCAGATTCGCGCCTCGCCCGAGGGCCTCCTCAAGCAACGGGCGCACCTCCGACTCGCCCGAGGCCCAGCTCGGGCAGGCTTCGCGGAGAAGCAACCTTGGCCAAGATCGCCTCGCCAGCCGACCGGATCGCAGGAGCATTCAATGCTAGGATCGCCTGACACATTATCCTGACGCGCGCTCTTCAGTCGACAGAGCCGAAGTGATCACAGTCACTTCGCCCCTCCACTGGCTGACCTGACAGGAAAACAACACCGCCTGCGCTGCTCCGACTGCCGTGCCACCCGTCACGGTGAGGCTGACAGCCGCCAAGTCCGGTCTCAGGCGCCATAGGATGCTCCGCCTCGCCCGACCCCAGGGCTCGGACTCAACCTCGACCTCGGACGACGGTCTCCGCCTCGCCCGACCCCAGGGCTCGGACTCAACCTCGACCTCGGACGACGGACTCCGCCTCGCCCGACCCCAGGGCTCGGACTCAACCTCGACCTCGGACGACGGTCTCCGCCTCGCCCGACCCCAGGGCTCGGACTCAACCTCGACCTCGGACGACGGTCTCTGCCTCGCCCAACCCCAGGGCTCGGACTCAAGCTCGACCTCGGACGACGGACTCCGCCTCGCCCGACCCCAGGGCTCGGACTCAACCTCGACCTCGGACGACGGTCTCCGCCTCGCCCGACCCCAGGGCTCGGACTCAACCTCGACCTCGGACGACGGTCTCCGCCTCGCCCGACCCCAGGGCTCGGACTCAACCTCGACCTCGGACGACGGTCTCCGCCTTGCCCGACCCCAGGGCTCGGACTCAACCTCGACCTTGGACGACGGTCTCTGCCTCGCCCGACCCCAGGGCTCGGACTCAACCTCGACCTCGGACGAGCCTCCGCCTCGCCCGACCTTGGGCTCGGACCGACCACGCCGCAGGGGGGTACATCATTACCCTACCCCTAGCTAGCTCAGGCTACGCGGAACAAGACCGGCGTCCCATCTGGCTCGCCCCGGAAAACAAATAATGATGGCACCCCGCGTGATCCATGACGACGGCGGTTCTCAGCCCCCTACGGAAGCAAGGAGACGTCAGCAAGGACCCAACAGCTCCGACAACTGTGCTCCTACAGGGATCAGGCGCTCCTCCGACGACCACGACATCACATGAACAGGGCGCCAAAACCTCTCCGACAACCACATCGGCATGTACATAGGACTCTGGCTTCCCACTGCTAGACACGTTAGCACATTGCTACACCCCCATTGTACACCTGGGCCTTCTCCTTACATCTATAAACGGAAGGTCCAGGGCCCTCGTACGAAAAAGGTGGCCGCGCGGGAGGACGGGCTGACGCACAGGCTCTCTCTCTCTCCCTCGCGAACGCTTGTAACCCCCTACTGCAAGCGCATCCGCCCTGGGCGCAGGACAACACGAGGCCGCAGTTCCCCTTATTGTTCCCCCTTGTGCTCCATCTCGCGTCGACCCATCTGGGCTGGGACACGTAGCGACAATTTACTCGTCGGTCCAGGGACCCCCCGGGGTCGAAACGCCGACAGTAAGATTCCAATTCCTCAAAATGAAAGGAAACAAACGGGACCTAAGTGATTTTGGTGTTTGATGATCAACATAACCTTGTGGACTAATATTTCCCAAGTGTTTGTGTGTTATAGTTCATAGAACACGAAGTGGATTGGACCGACGCTCTGAGGATGCAACATGTAACACCTCAAATCCGTCAATTAAAATAATGCAGTTAAAATATAGTAGAGAGTAAAGTAAAAAATTTAAATCAAGTGTTTGATCTTATTTATCTTTAGAATGATTTTTGTTTGTTCATAGTTGATTGATGATTATATTCATTAAATTTATTTTATAAGAAAACCCAATTAATTAATATGGAAACCATGGTTCAAAAATAAATACTTTAATGGAAAATATTTTTGGATAATTATTATGAATTTTTAGAAATACTTAAAAACATATTTATTTATATTATTATGGGAAATAAGGATAAAAGAAAAAGAAAAAGGAAAAACATAACCCTAGCCCGAACGGTTATCGGCCTAGCCGCCGCCACCCCTTCCTCCCTCTCCCTCCCACTTACACACGGGCCCCACCCAGCTCCTTCTTTCTCCTCCAGCCGCCATGCGCCCGACCCCGGCCACGCCTCCTCACCTCCCTCGGACCCAAAACCGACTACACTCTTTCCTCTCCCCTCTCCCCACCTCCTCTTCATTGCGTCCGACGCCATCAATGGCGTTGATGGCGTCGCCGACCCTCCCTCTCCCCTCTATAAAAGTTGCCAAGCCCCTTGCTCCTCCACTGTCGAGCTCGCCCTCTCCCTATCCTCTCTCTTACTCGCCCGTGCTCGCCTCGCCGGATCGCGCCCTCGCGCGTGCCCTGCCCGTGCCCCTGCTCGTCGGACCGTTCGCCGTCACCGTCCCCTCCACCGTCCACTGTTCCGACCGTGCCCCACCTCGCCGTGACCAAACCCCCCTCCGTTCGTCCAAGGTTGAAGACAACCCGTATTTTTTATTAATTTTTCAAATCATGTTTTAAATTAGTTCATGAATTTTGTAATCATTTTGTTGTAATTTGGGAATATTGTTATTTGGAATGCATGTGTATGTGAACTATTGATTTTGGGTATATATGCGATGAATTAGTAAATTGTTATTAGTCATGATATTGGTTTACGATTACTTTCGAATTTGGGATTAGAAAAGAAGGATGATAAAATTTGGTAGAAGATGTGTTAGTAATAAAAACACTAGATAATTAGTTTCACTGTTACCTTTGTTTATGATGAATTTTAGAATTAATCTAGAAATTTATAATCATAAGTTCATTTAGACCCACTAAATAAGTAATAGAAGCTTTATTAACACTTAAGTGATAAGTAGTACAATGTTCATAATTATTATATGAGAACTCAGCATATGGTAGACTCTTGTCCCAACTGCCTCCATGCTGAAGGGCACAAGCTCTCAACATATCTTCCAATACTTGATTAGTCCTTTTAGTCTGGCCATCAGTTTTAGGATGATAGTCCGAACTGAAACTCGGCTTTGTATCCATATTCTCATGCATGAAAGCTTTTCCAAAATCTGGAGGTAAACTGTGAGCCTCTATCAGAAACAATATTCTTCGGTACACCGTGTAAACACACAATTCGAGTCATATATAATTCTGTCAACTGAGATCCCTTGTAAGTAGTCTTGACCGGAATGAAGTGAGCTACTTTGGTTAGCCTGTCCACGATCACCCATATGGAATCATACCCCTTTGAGGTGCGAGGCAACCCGACAATATAATCCATACCAATTTCTTCCCACTTCCATTGGGGTACCTTTAACGGGTGCAGTAGTCCAGCTGGTCTTTGGTGTTCCGCTTTAACTCTTTGACACACATCACACACAGTCACATGTGCAGACACATCTCTTTTCAGCCCATACCACTAGTACTTCTGCTTTAAATTCTGTTACATTTTAGTGCTCCAAGGATGAATAGAGTAATCAGAGTCATGGACTTCCTTCAGTATAGTTTCACGGAGGCTGTCAATCTCAGGAACACATATCCGGTTCTTAAACCATACTGTGCCTTGCTCATCCTCCGTGAATTCGGGACCTCTACCTTCAGTAATCAGATCTTTGATCTCTTTGATTTTAGCATCACCAATCTGACCCTTGCGGATTTCTTGCTCCAAGGTAGGTTCCACTTCAATAGTGACTCCTTCCGTGTGTGCAACTATTCCCAGATTGAGTCTTCTAAAATCCTCAACAAGCTCATCAGGTAGCTGGGCAACAATAGCTGCATGGACATGCTCCTTCCGACTCAAGGCATCTGCAACCAGATTCGCCTTGCCCGGGTGATATTGATTCATCAAATCATAATCCTTAATGAGCTCCAATCAATGGCGTTGCCTAAGGTTGAGATCTTTCTGAGTTATAGATGGCCATTTGGCACTAACACGATGGGCCGGCCCAGGCACGGCACGAAAAAGCACGGTCCAGGCACGACCCGGTCCGGTTAGTATAGTGCCAGTGCCTGGCACGGCACGGCTATAGTGCCGTGCCTGGGCCACTATCTCGACCTGTAGTGCTGGCACGGGCACGACACGGTTACATTTTTTATTTTAAAAATAATAGTTTACATATATTAAGTATAAGAATTCAACATATAACACAATAAAACTGCAGTTGCACTGGTTAGATGGATGCGTTTAAGCCTCTTATGCACTAGGTTGTGAGTTCGAACCCCCACAACTACACATTTTTTGCTAAATTCTACAATATACTCAGATGGGCCATAGTGCCACCGGGCCGGCCCGGCACGACTAACAGACTCACGGGCCGTGCCTGGGCCGCGGCAGTGGCACGCCGACCCATCTAGGCACGGCACGGTTTGCTACCCGGGCCTGGCGGGCCGTGCCGGCCCGTTTGGCCATCTATATTCTGAGTGAAGATGTATTTCAAGCTCTTGTGATCGGTGTACACTTGGCACTTAGTTCCCATAATGAAAGGGAAATAGTCTCAATATTTCCTATAATCGATTTTGGTGCTTGACGACCATCACAAACCTTGTGGACTAACCGGTTTGCCTAGTTGATCATTTCACAGGTGCATAAGTTCATCTACAACCATTCTAACTCAACTGTCCGGAATACCGGACAGGAGAAGCTTTTTGGAAAAACACCTACGCGCGGACCGTCCGGGCCCTTGCGGCGGACCGTCCGCGGCGCCAAGGTGACCCTCGGACAGGAACACTGCAAAAATACAATTCTACACTACGGACCGTCCGATGGAGAAGCGAGCACCGTCCGAGACCAAGCGCGGACCGTCCGGCCTCAGGCGCGGACCATCCGGTCGTGAAGAACCAGAAAAACCCGAAGGTGACGGGTTCGATAAAATGAATTATAAGCGTCCTCGCGGACCGTCCGGAGTGCACGACCGGACCGTCCGCGACTGCTTTATCTGACATCTGACGACGCATTAAATGCTTTATAGCCGTTGATATAGCCGTTACTGCTGACCGTTGCGATTTTAGCCATTGATGTGCAGGGGCGGACCGTCCGGACCAGGAGCGTGGACCGTCCGTGGCTGGCAGAAAGGGAGCAACGGCTAGGAAGTGGTTGGGGGCTATAAATACAACCCCAACCACCTCCATTCACTTCATCCAAGCACTCCACTCATATACATTCAATACAAGAGCTAGCAATCCATTCCAAGACACAATCAAAGCTTCTAATCTCTCCAAGTTCCACAATTGAGACAAGTGATCATTAGTGTTTAGTGACTTGAGAGAGAGTGATCTGTGTATTATTTGTCGCTTGGCTCTTGCAATCATGCTTTCTTCTTATCCCATTCTTATTCTCAAGTGACTTGTAATCAAAGCAAGAGACACCAAGTGTGTGGTGGTCCTTGCGGGGTCTAAGTGACCCGTTTGATTAAGGAGAAAGCTCACTCGGTCTAAGTGACCATTTGAGAGAGGGAAAGGGTTGAAAGAGACCCGGTCTTTGTGACCACCTCAACGGGGACTAGGTTCTTTGGAACCGAACCTCGGTAAAACAAATCACCGTGTTCATCTGCTTTATTTCTTGGTTGATTTGTTTTCCCTCTCTTTTGGACTCAGATTTAATTCTAACACTAACCCCGACTTGTAGTGTGTGCTTAAGTTTGTAAATTTCAGATTCCGCCTATCCACCCCCCTCTAGATGACTTTCAATTGTCATCAAAGCCCGGTGCTTCATTAGAGTCTAACCACTCGAAGTGATGTCGGGAGATCACGCCAAGAGGGAGATCATGACCGATAGTGACAAGTCCGCAAGCTCGGGGAGAACCCATTCGAGGGAGTCCAGCCACAAGCATAAGGAGGAATCCTCTTCCTCCATCAAGTCACAACGGAGAGGTGACAAGAAGAATAAAATGAAGAAAGTGGTCTACTACGAGACCGACTCTTCGTCACCCTCCACCTCCGGCTCCGACTCGTCGTCCACTACTTCTAAGCGCCATGAGCGCAAGAAGTATAGTAAGATGCCCCTCCGGTACTCTCGCATTTCTAAGCGCACTCCATTACTTTCCGTTCCCTTAGGCAAACCACCATCCTTTGATGGTGAGGATTATTCTATGTGGAGTAATAAAATGATGCTCCATTTAACATCTCTCCACAAAAGTCTTTGGGATAATGTCTCCATATCTTGAGCGCATGCACTACAACTACTAGTTCTAAGTCATGAGTGGGTTAGTTAAACTCATGTTTCCGCAACTGATGAGACGAGTAGGCGATCACATGTCCTTCTTGCATAAGAACACATCCCAAGCCTTGGCCGCACACATCACAATAGATATCAAATCCCTTTTGCAGATCCGACGTAATCAACACTAGGGTGACATCAATCTCAACTTCAGTTGATTAAAACTATCTTGGCACTTCTAGGTCCATTCAAACTCTTTTCCCTTCTCTAACAGTGAGGTCATAGGCTTAGCAATCTTGGAGAACCCTTCAATAAATCGTCGGTAGTAGCCTACAAGTCCCAAGAAACTCTGGACCTCAGTAACTATGCTAGGTATGCTCCACGCTACTATCTCCCTGACTTTAGCAGGATCCACTGATATTCCGCCATTAGAGACGATGTGCCCAAGGAATGGCATTTCGTCAATCCAGAACTCGCACTTGCTGAACTTGGCGTAGAGTCGATTATCCCGTAGCTTTTGTAGCACCAACCGTATATGTTCCTCATGATCACTATCGCTCTTGGAATAAGTAAGTATATCGTCGATGAATACCACGACAAATCTGTCAAGATACTCCATGAACACCTTATTCATCAGATTCATAAAATAGGCTGGTGCATTAGTTAGTCCAAATGACATAACTACGAATTCATATAAACCATATCGGGTTGATAAAGCCGTCTTGGGAATATCAGATGGCCTAATCTTTATTTGGTGGTAACCCGATCAGAGATCAATCTTGGAAAACACCCTGGTGCCTCTCATTTGATCAAATAAATCTTCAATGCGGGGTAAAGGATACTTGTTCTTCACAGTAACATCATTAAGAGATCTATAATCCACACACATCCTTTGCGAACCATTCTTCTTCTGTACAAACAAAACCGATGCTCCCCAAGGTGAGGAACTTGGACGAATATACCCAGCCTCCTGTAACTCCATTAACTGTTTATTAAGTTCTTTTAGTTCTTCTAAGGACATCCTGTATGGTCTTTTTGAAATAGGAGCAGTCCCAGGTAAGAGATCCATGACAAACTCAACTTCCCTATCTGGTGGCATCCCGGGTAACTCCTCTGGAAAGACATCGGGGAAACCTCTAACCACACAAATGTTGTTGCCTACAAACTTCCCATCTACTAAAAATACGGTGGGTCTGGTAGAGGCAGTTACGGTAATTTCAACTTCAAATCTTTCTCCTTTAGAGCTGGTGAGTTCTATATTTCCCCTAGCACAGTGTATAACTGCCTCTGCTTTTCTTAACCATGACATACCAAGAATTAGGTCTATACTGCTTTCTTCTAATACTATAGGGGTAGCCCAGAATTCTCTTCCCATAATTGTCAATGTTAATCTATGTGTCATATAGTTTGCTTCAACAGGCCCTTTAGGTATAATTACTACCATTGGTGTTTTCATAGCTTGAAGTGGTAATTCATTTGTGTTGGTATATCGAGCAGAAATAAATCAATGTGTAGCACCAGAATCAAATAATATTGCTGCAGGAATTGCATTAATATAAAATATACCAATTGTGATGCCAGCTCCATCAGCGGTAGCCTCAACACTGACTTGATTAACCCTGGCAATGCTGAATCCCTTGCCAGATCCTAGACTCTGTTGCTTGTTGTGAACGGGGGTACTAGTAATCCTTTGCGGTCATACATTAGCATAATGCCCAGTCTTACCGCACTTGTAGCATGTGGTGCCTGCATTCTGTCATGAGAATTTCGCCGGGGTGCTAGTGGGGGCAGCCTGACGAGTCGGTGGAGTCCCCTATGGTGTGTACTGAGCTGGACGCTGACCTCCTCCAGTGCGAGCCAGTGTACTCTAGGGTGGAACATAGTGAGGACGAACGCTACTGCTCCCCTGACGCTGGGTGATCGCCTTCCTTTTCATATCTCCCAGCTGAACACGCTTGTGTTCAATAGCTAGGGCCTTGTCAAGCAGCCTCTGGAATGACGGAAAGGAATGAGCCACTAGCACATACTGCAGAGGTCCATTAAGTCCTTCGATGAAGTGTTGAAGAAGCGATTCTCGCGTGGTGCTCGTCAAATATTCGACGAACTTCTTGAACATGTGATCGTCGTCATTTCTGCAAATTCCACGTCGGATTTAGGTAAGCTGATTCACTATTTTTATTAGTTGATTGGGTTGATGGATCAAATAGAATTGTTGAACGCGATGATTTTCTTGATTTAGTATACGTGTATTGAAATCGGGATTTTAGATGCGATTCATATGAAGGGTAAGGGTAGACATATCTAAATTATGTGACCGAATTAATAATACAAATTATAGGACTAGTGTTTCTAAGGTCTGGCAGATAGAAGTTGATTAAATTGCTTTGGATGTATTTCGTCGATGTCCCGATGTGGGAGCCATTATATGATATTTAGTGGTCGATTAGGTGTCTTGGCTAATTGTTGAGTAACATCGACGAGCCGACATCTGTTGGAAATCCGAGAAAAATCATGTAGTCGAAGATGTGTAAATAATTTTAGGAATTTAGGTTGATGAGAATATTGTTGGTGAGAAGTGCATGTATAGGTCTAGTATAATTGAAGTGATTCTATTTATACAGTACGAGTGCATTCCGGTGTTAATAAGTAGACGCCCTGCAATTGTGTGATGGGGTCGGTAAATTGCTGTAGTAGTTGTCATGTTCTATGTTAGTGGCCGAGTAAACGTCATGGTTGAATATTACTTGTTTCTCCAAGAATTTGGAATCGACTAATATCGATAGATATTCTAATTGAAATCTGAAATCTACATAATAAAAGATGGGTATATGCACTTTAGGTCTTTTGCTTATAAAGTTGTAGTCGAGTGGACTCGCATAATGTTGGTGATATTCTACTTATTAAATCAAGTAGTATCTGTACTAACTATTAAGGGGGCAGTGTAGACTGCCCCCGCTTCCTACCCGCACGCGCACGCCCCGGCGTCCTCCGCTCGCCCGCGCACCGCAGCCTCCGCGAAATCCCGCTCCCGCACGCCCGCGCCAGCGAAACCCCGCTTCCGCAACGGCCTCCCGCACCCTACCCGCACGCGCATGCCCCGCAACGGCCTCCCGTACCGCCAGCAAAACCCCCCCTCGCTCCCCTCCCCCCAAACCCTAGAGCACATTGTCTCTCTGTTCGTCAGCAATGGTGGCGGCGGAGGCGAGGAGGAGGCCGGCGAGAGTCGCACGCTATTCGTGGGCAAGATCCTGGCCGGAGGAGCCTGAGCCGCAAGCGCACTTCGCGGCCGCGACGAGCCGACGAGCTAATCGAAGGTAACGACTCCGCCCACACTCCATTTGCTGGCGATCTGGCCGCATGCCCGGCCCGTCCCCTCCCGATCCGGCCGGACGGACGCACGCACACATCCCTCCATCGTCTGCTCGCACAACTCCGCCCAGTTCGTTGTGGTTCTTGGCGCCGGAACTGCTTGGTGCTCCCACGGAAGCACACCGCCCCTCTCCATCCTCCCGCCTCCCCTGGTGCTTAAGTTCTTATTAGTTTCTCTGTGCATACAGATGTTTCTATGAAGTTACTTGCAATTTGTGTGTAGTAAGAACAAGCAATTTGTGTATACAACTGTTTCTGAGATGTAACAACCAAGATGTTGTTTCTGTGAGTCACAAGCAATTTGTGTGAATTAAGAACAAGAAGTATGTGTATCTGCAATAAGAAGAACTAGCACAGTCATTTTGATGGTTTCTTTCTTGTATGAAATTTTCTATTCAAGACTGAGGTACCAATTTGAATTAATTTATTTAGTATAATTTGTAATTTTCTATGATGCAGCTGTAGCACAGATTTGTAATTTTCTTAGTTTCTAGCATGGTCAAGTCTGGTTTGATGAAAAGAACCAAGGGGCCTTTATTTTTTTATTATTGCAATGTTATAACATCTGTAGGTGTAGAAGTTGGGGGGTATTCTGATTGTCCCGGACTCATTTTTGAAGCGACAGCCATTTTCACGTATAACGCCACCGACGTCTACAACCTCCAGACAATCCAGCCGCTCCGCCTCGTCCGATCTCGCAAGATCGACACATATATTTATTATCAGGTAGATGCATATACAGACATATACAATGGTGTCCACATGCTGAAATTTGTATAATATCAAATAGCAATGAAGAACTTATGTAGGCTCATTCCTGTTTGTTATTTTTAACCATTTCATTCTGGTATATGCCAGAGGTTCATGATGTCATTTCTAGTCACATTATTGAAGTGTTTAAAATGTGAATTGATGCTCTGTAATCTATATCACTAACTAGACCTTCTCACTTTTGTGACTCAAATTTTTGATAATATATTCTAGCTGCTTACACAGAAATAAAAAAAGATGAGAATTTACCGTGAGTAACTCGTAGATGTAGTATCAAATGTCATAATCTGTTAGTGTTGGGTACAACACTTTGAAATATGTGTTGTTGGCATACTCCATACTCCAAGATCAAGCTGGGTGTTTTTGAATGTTGACCTCTAACAATATCAAGCAACTTCACAATGTTAGGGCCTCCATAATGATTCTAAAGAATTTTAATATCTCTTTTGATCTGCACCAACACGAGAGCTATGGCTTAAAATCGAGATAAAAATCGTCACTGAAATTAATAAATTTAAATAGGTGCGAAATGAAAACAGTAGCCTGTCATAGCCGAAGAATGACAAATTGCAGAAAATAGGATTCATGGTCTGTTTTTTTCCTTATTAAGCTAAAAATGCAAGCGGGCACCCAATGGAGTTTTCATTTCACTTTGAAATCTAAATTAGTTCATTTGCATGACTTTTGGGTCGACCCAATGACCTAGAGAAATCAAGAATTACATCCATATAAATGCAACTAATTGTGTGCTCAACTACTAATTTGCAGTAGCTAACTTCTAACTTCACATATTGAATATTAGTCGAGGCAATGTTTTGTGAGTAAGTAACATTCTGAAGATAGATGATGACATGAAAGTTATTGTGATCAAGTGAAATGTTCGAGACAAAATTGCACTGAGGTAAACCTGACCTCATACTAGCACTGGCTCTATTCAGTTGTGATCAAATCTTCATGCTGTTACAGGTCCCTTTCTTTCTTTTTCCTCTTCTTTTTTGGGCATAACTGAGTAATAGAAATGTCAAGTGTTTCAGGACACCCCTAATTATGTGTTTTTTGTAAAGTAATGTACACAAAGGAAGCACCCATATTTGTAATTGTAATATGCCTACTACAATTTTTTTGTTACTTTTTTGCAGGTTGTTGTGAATCTGGATTATGTGATGAAGTCTCTGAGTACTCCCTTATTCCACGTTTGAAAACATTCTCTGATTGGACTCTTAAAGCAATGGCTTTAGGTAATTTTGAAGACATCTTTCCTGCAGCAAGCCGTGAATATGCACCCCTTGTTGACGAACTATGGAAAGATACTACTATTCAAGATACATATAGAAGACATGTTTCTCACGTTGATGCCTCTAAACAGTGCATCTGTCAGGGTGTGTGAACTATAAAGTAACCTTAGGACAGATGCATAGTCTCTTAGATTGTTTCCCAAGGTAGCACAGGGTTAGTTACTACATGCCAGTCATGAAGGTATTAGAAGATAACGTTAAATTAGATAAAGCAGAATTTATATAGATTTCCCTAAGTAAGTAGGTTCTGGACAAGGTTTCATTGGCACAGTATTCATACACCAGGTACTGGTTTAGTGCTGTAGCTTGCAATGTGTTTATTCTTTTGTACCAGTGAAATGTATGTAGCCTATTTGGTGGTAGTTTCCCTGATGCATATTTAGAGTCTGCTTTCTCTAATGGTTTTCAATTGGCCAGGATCCTGCAAATAAGAATGGTGGCAAGTGGGTAATTAGATTCAAAAAGGCAGTTTTCAGGTCGATTCTATGTGGAGTTTGTAAGTTAACTTGTACTATCAATATATGTGTGTTTACAAAATTGTTTGTTGCGTTGATCATATTTTGGTTAAACCCCAAACTCTTCCATTACTTGAACCCCTACTCTATGATGACAGTCACATAGGCTTGTTTGGTACTATATGCAGAATGATCTGTTAATTGCGAGAGCCTGAGCCAAAAAGTAAAAAAAATGTTTGTGCTTCAATTTCTAAATTCTTTCAAAGAAACGCAACAAATTAGTATACAAGTATCAAATAGTTACTGTGAGATTGAGCCTGAGCCAAAAAGCTAAAAAACATGTTTGTGCTTCGATTTCTAAATTATGACAAAGAAATATATAGATTAGTATACAAGTGAAAATAGTATATCTTCCATTTCTTGCTTAACTTTAGTTTTATATTTAGGCTTGTACTTTGGGTACCCAGCTTGGAGTGTTTCTTTCTCTCTCTAAAAATTCTCTTCATTTTATGACACTTGAGTGGGAGTAAATAGTAGGTTCACTACAGTCTTACAGAAGCCAATAACCCACTTGATCTTGCTATAATGATGTTATTAGAATACTTATAGATGTGTTGGCTGGAACATTAGCTCTGACAAGATAGAAGCTTGTTTGTTCTGTTATTTAGTCATGTCTGCCCCTGAAACTACTGAAACCTAAAATCTGAAACTGAAAATCTGAAAATCTAAAACTAAAAATCTGAAACTGAATATTGTATGTCATGTTTGTGTCATGTTTTCTTAGACTGCATTGAACTCCAACAGAGACTGAGAAACAAGGAATTATAGCTAGAACTTGGAATTATAGCTAGAACTTGGATCTATGTCTGTCCCTTCATGACGTGAGTCAGAATCATAATGCACGTTTTGGCATAATTATATTGTTCTAGCAGATTGATGTTGGTGCAATAATTCGTAATTTCTGTGATGCAGCTGAGTAATTTCCGTCCAGAGTTCAGATCCGGTCTGGATGGTTTCATCCTTGCTGGATTGACACAATCGTTTCTTGATGCTATTAATAATGGTGTTGTCCCTACAATCTCTTCATCATGGCATGTATATTATGATTTCTTATAGCAATGTGGCTTCTGTTTTTTTGGCTTACAGTTTCACAGATCGTGTTTCCCTCTGGGTGGAAGCTATCTGATTCTTTTAAAAATTTATTATGCAGAGTGTGGAGGAGGCAGAATGCCAGAGGGCATTTGATTCTGCTGTGGGCACTTACAATTCTTCTTTTGACACAGATGTGTTAGATCATCTACCAAGATTTATGAATCAAAGCGTGTTTCACTGGTTCCAGTGTCACCAAAATCTGCAATAAATATGCTATTCCTTTGGAATGTAAACAACTGCATATTCATGTCAGTTAATAGAGTTCAGGCACATTTTCTCCATTGTAGTCTTGAGAAGGGCATTTTTCTAATAGATAACTATGAAGTGTGTTGAACATCATGTTTAGTAGGAGTGTCAGGTTTACTCAGGTTGTTGTTTCTTTGCATTGCAACCTTAAAAACAAAGGATTCTTATCTATCTAGACAATATTTCTCTGTTTTACACCCAAATTCTAATATTCCATTCTCTCACCAATTTCAACATTTTTTACTTCTGCATTTGCTACTGCACCTTCAGTCCTTTCATCATTTAATGCAGACTAATCGACTGAGGTTTGCCTCATGTGATCGGAAAAGACTGAAGATTTAAATCTGTATAGTAGGCTAAGAAAATTTCACACGCTGTTTTGCTTCCATTATTATGTATATATAGCTTTTGTTTATGTCCTTCATAGCAGTATTGAAAGGGAAATGTGCCCTTGGGCCATTTCTAAGTGTTTTGGTGAGTTAGTGTCCAACACAAGTGCTTAAGTGTTAATATATGCAAAGTGGTGGACAAAGTGCAAATCAAGTGAAAAGGTATGTTTCTCAGACTTGGTACATTGTTTTAAGGACTAATGTATTGTGTCTAAGTGCTGGAAACAGGTGAAAATAAAATGGAGAGAGATTGCCTTGTTTCAGCCAAAGCCAGCGCTGTCTTGGTGCACCGGACTGTCCGGTGTGCCAGGCTGTCTCAGGCGAACTTGGCGCTCTCGGGAATAAATTAACAGCGTACGACTATAATTCACCGGACTGTCCGGTGTGCACCGGACTGTCCGGTGAGCCAACGGTCGGCCGGGCCAACGGTCGGCTGCGCGATCTGCGCGAGACACGTGGCCGAGCCAACGGTCGGGATGGGGCACCGGACTGTCCGGTGTGCACCGGACAGTGTCCAGTGTGCACCAGACAGTGTCCGGTGCGCCAACGGCTCCCAGGCGCCAACGGTCGACTACGCCACAGAAGGAAAGAAATCCGCACCGGACAGTGTCCGGTGTGCACCGGACTGTCCGGTGCGCCAGGCGACAGAAGGCAAGATTTGCCTTCCTGGAATGCTCTCAACGGCTCCTAGCTGCCTTGGGGCTATAAAAGGGACCCCTAGGCGCATGGAGGAGTACACCAAGCATCCTCTAAGCACTCCTAAGCACTAAGACATCGATTCCGCGCCTTTGATTCTTTGCGATAGCAATTAGAGCTCTAGTTGAGTTGTGAACTCATTGAGTTGTGTTGTGAGCTCTTGTTGCGACTTGTGTGCGTGGTGTTGCTGTGATTTCTTGTCTTGAGTGTGTTGCTTATCCCTCCCTTACTCCGTGCTTCTTTGTGAACTTCAAGTGTAAGGGCGAGAGGCTCCAAAGTGTGGAGATTCCTCGCAAACGGGATATAGTAAAGCAAGCAAAACACCATGGTATTCAAGTGGGTCTTTGGACCGCTTGAGAGGGGTTGATTGCAACCCTCGTCCGTTGGGACGCCACAACGTGGAGTAGGCAAGCGTTGGTCTTGGCCGAACCACGGGATAAACCACTGTGCCATCTCTGTGATTGATCTCTTGTGGTTATTGTGTTTTGTTGAGACTCCTCTCTAGTCACTTGGCATTATTGTGCTAACGCCTAATCAAGTTTTGTGGATTAAGTTTCAAGTTTCACAGGATCACCTATTCACCCCCCTCTAGGTGCTCTCAATTGGTATCGGAGCCGTTCTCTTCAAGAAGGGACTAATCGCCCGAAGAGATGGATCATAAGGGAAAGGGGATGGTGGTCAACAACAACGAGAAGGAGTCTATCTTCAATGAGTCGAAAGATGACAAGCCTACGGACTCGGGCTCAAGCCACAAAAGAAGAGACGGGAAGAAGAAGAAGACAAGGCGCATCAAGGAGATAGTCTACTACGACAGCGACGAATCTTCCTCTTCCCAAAAGGACAACGACGACTACGAGAAAAAGAAAACGATCAATTCGAACTTTTCTTTTGATTACTCTCGTATTCCTCAAAGTACAAATGCTCATTTATTATCCATTCCACTTGGTAAACCTCCTCATTTTGATGGAGAGGACTACGAATTTTGGAGTCACAAAATGCGTAGTCACTTGTTCTCTCTCCATCCTAGCATATGGGAGATAGTAGAGAGTGGAATGAAATTTGATAGCTCGGATAGCCCTTTGTTTATCAATGAACAAATTCATAAAAACGCACAAGCTACTACTGTGTTGCTAGCTTCATTATGCAGGGATGAGTACCATAAGGTGAGCGGCTTGGACAATGCCAAGCAGATCTGGGACACCCTCAAGATCTCACATGAGGGCAACGACGTCACCATGCTCACCAAGATGGAGTTGGTGGAGGGCGAACTTGGGAGATTCGCTATGATAAGGGGGAGGAGCCAACCCAAACATACAACCGGCTCAAGACCCTTGTCAACAAGATAAGGAGCTATGGAAGCACGCGATGGACAGACCACGACGTCGTCCGCCTAATGCTAAGGTCCTTTACTGTTCTTGATCCTCATCTTGTGAACAATATTCGTGAGAATCCTAGGTACACCAAGATGACGCCCGAGGAGATACTTGGAAAGTTCGTAAGCGGGCGGATGATGATCAAGGAGGCTAGATACGTGGATGATGCATTGAATGGCCCAATCCAAGAGCCTCAAACTATCGCTCTCAAGGCAACGAGAAGCAATGAGGCGCTACCGAGCAAGGTGGCGCAAATTGAGGCGGCCGGGCTTAATGATGAAGAAATGGCCCTCATCATCAAGCGCTTCAAGACGGCGCTAAGGGGTCGCAAGGAGCATCCCAACAAGACCAAGACGAAGGGGAAGCGCTCATGCTTCAAATGTGGTAAGATTGGCCACTTTATCGCTAATTGCCCCGATAATGATAGTGACCAGGAAAAGAAGAGTGGAAAATGGGAAAAGAAGAAGAATTACAAGAAGGCAAAGGGAGAGGCACATATTGGAAAGGAGTGGGATTCGGATTGCTCCACGTCCGACTCCGACAATGAAGGACTCGCCGCCACCGCCTTCAACAAGTCATCCCTCTTCCCCAACGAGCATCACACATGCCTCATGGCTAAGGAGAAGAAAGTAAGTATTCGAAACTCTACTTATGCTTCTTCTAGTGAGGATGAGTCTAGTGATGATGATGAAATAGACTATTCATGCTTATTTAAGGGCTTAGATAGATCTAAGATTGACAAGATTAATGAATTGATTGATGCTTTAAATGATAAGAATAGGCTACTAGAAAAGCAAGAGGATCTTTTGTATGAAGAACATGATAAGTTTGTAGAGGCACAAAAATCCCTTGCATTAGAAATTAAGAGGAATGAAATGCTTGCTTGTTAGTTGTCTACATGCCATGATTCTATTTCTAACTTAAAGATCATAAATGATGATTTGAATGCTAAGTTAAAAATAACTAGTAAATCAACATCTTGTGTAGAAAATGATGTTATTTGTAATAGGTGTAAAGATTTTGATATTGATGCTTGTAGTGAACACATAGCCTCTATTACAAAATTAAATGATGAAATTGCCAGTCTTAATGCCCAACTTAAGACTAGCAAAAGTGAATTTGACAAATTAAAATTTGCAAGGGATGCCTACACAATTGGTAGACACCCCTCAATTAAGGATGGTCTTGGCTTCAAGAGGGAAGTCAAGAACTTAACACGCCATAAGGCTTCCATCTCCGCAAAGGAGAAAGGGAAGGCCCCTATGGCTAGCAGTGTGCAAAAGAACCATGCCTACATGTACCACGATATGAAATTTTCTAGAAATGATCATTATGATAGGAGTTGTAATGCTTACAATTCAAATGCCATGGTTGCTTCTAGTTCTTCTATTATGCATGATAGAAATTTGGCTAGGAGAAATGTTATTAATCACATGCCTAGAAGAAATGTTGTTCATGTTTCTAGGAAAATAATTAATGAACCTTCTACAATTTATCATGCTTGTAATGCTTCATTTGCAATTTGTAGAAAGGATATAAAGGTGATTGCTAGGAAATTAGGGGCAAAATGCAAGGGAGATAAAACTTGCATTTGGGTCCCTAAGGATATTGTAACTAACCTTGTAGGACCCAACAAGAGTTGGGTACCTAAGACCCAAGCCTAAATTTGCCTTGCAGGTTTATGCATCCGGAGGCTCAAGCTGGATTATCGACAGCGGATGCACAAACCACATGACGGGGGAAAAGAGGATGTTCTCTTCCTACGTCAAGAACAAGGATCCCCAAGATTCAATCATATTCGGTGATGGGAACCAAGGCAAGGTGAAAGGGTTAGGAAAAATTGCTATTTCATCCGAGCACTCTATATCTAATGTGTTTTTAGTTGAGTCTCTTGGATATAATTTGTTATCTGTTAGTCAATTATGCAATATGGGATATAATTGTCTATTCACAAATGTAGATGTGTCTGTCTTTAGAAGAAGTGATGGTTCACTAGCTTTTAAGGGTGTATTAGACGACAAACTTTACTTAGTTGATTTTGCAAAAGAGGAGGCCGGTCTAGATGCATGCTTAATTGCTAAGACTAGCATGGGCTGGCTGTGGCATCGCCGCTTAGCACATGTGGGGATGAAGAACCTTCACAAGCTTCTAAAGGGAGAACACGTGATAGGTTTAACTAATGTGCAATTCGAAAAAGATAGACCTTGTGCAGCTTGTCAAGCAGGTAAACAAGTGGGAGGAGCACATCACACCAAAAATGTGATGACCACATCAAGACCTTTGGAGATGCTTCACATGGACCTCTTCGGACCTATCGCCTATCTAAGTATAGGAGGAAGTAAGTATGGTCTTGTTATAGTTGATGACTTTTCCCGCTTCACTTGGGTATTCTTTTTGCAGGATAAATCTGAAACCCAAGGGACCCTCAAGCGCTTCCTAAGGAGAGCTCAAAACGAGTTTGAGCTCAAGGTGAAAAAGATAAGGAGCGACAATGGGTCCGAATTCAAGAACCTTCAAGTGGAGGTGTACCTTGAGGAGGAAGGGATCAAGCACGAGTTCTCCGCTCCCTACACACCACAGCAAAATGGTGTGGTAGAGAGGAAGAACAGGACGCTTATAGACATGGCGAGGACAATGTTTGGAGAGTTCAAGACCCCCGAGCGCTTTTGGTCGGAAGCCGTGAACACGGCTTGCCACGCCATCAGCAGGGTCTACCTTCATCGCCTCCTCAAGAAGACGTCGTATGAGCTACTAACCGGTAACAAACCCAATGTTTCGTATTTTCGAGTTTTTGGGAGTAAATGCTACATTCTAGTGAAGAAAGGTAGGAATTCCAAATTTGCTCCCAAAGCCATAGAAGGGTTTTTGTTAGGTTATGACTCAAATACAAAGGCGTATAGAGTCTTCAACAAATCATCGGGTTTGGTTGAAGTCTCTAGCGATGTTGTATTTGATGAGACTAATGGCTCTCCAAAAGAGCAAGTTGTTGATTTTGATGATGTAGATGAAGAAGAAGTTCCAATGGCCGCAATACACACCATGGCGATTGGAGATGTGCGGCCACAGGAACAAGATGAACGAGATCAACCTTCTTCCTCAACAATGGTGCATCCCCCAACTCAAGATGATGAGCAGGAGGCGTGTGATCAAGGGGGAGCACAAGATGATCTTGCAATGGAGGAAGAAGCACAACCGGCACCTCCAACCCAAGTTCGAGCAATGATTCAAAGGGATCATCTCGTCGACCAAATTTTGGGTGATATTAGCAAGGGAGTAACTACTCGGTCTAGATTAGTTAATTTTTGTGAGCATTACTCCTTTGTCTCTTCTATTGAGCCTTTCAGGGTAGAAGAGGCCTTGCTAGATCCGGACTGGGTGTTGGCCATGCAGGAGGAGCTCAACAACTTCAAAAGAAATGAAGTTTGGACACTGTTGCCTCGTCCTAAGCAAAATGTTGTGGGAACCAAGTGGGTGTTCCGCAACAAACAAGACGAGCACGAGGTGGTGACAAGGAACAAGGCACGACTTGTGGCAAAAGGTTATGCCCAAGTCGCAGGTTTGGACTTTGAGGAGACTTTTGCTCCTGTGGCTAGGCTAGAGTCCATTCGTATCTTGCTAGCATATGCCGCTCACCATTCTTTCAGGTTGTTCCAAATGAATGTGAAGAGCGCTTTCCTCAACGGGCCAATTAAGGAGGAGGTGTACGTGGAGCAACCCCTGGCTTCGAGGATGAACGGTACCCCGACCACGTGTGTAAGCTCTCTAAGGCGCTCTATGGACTTAAGCAAGCCCCAAGAGCATGGTATGAATGCCTTAGAGACTTTTTAATTGCTAATACTTTCAAGGTTGGGAAAGCCGATCCAACTCTTTTTACCAAGACTTGTGATGGTGATCTTTTTGTGTGCCAAATTTATGTCGACGACATAATATTTGGTTCTACTAACCAAAAGTCTTGTGAAGAGTTTAGCAGGGTGATGACTCAGAAATTCGAGATGTCGATGATGGGAGAGTTAAGCTACTTCCTTGGGTTCCAAGTGAGGCAACTCAAGGATGGAACCTTCATCTCCCAAACGAAGTACACGCAAGACTTGATCAAGAGGTTTGGGATGAAGGACGCCAAGCCCGCAAAGACTCCGATGGGAACCGACGGACACACCGACCTCAACAAAGGAGGTAAGTCTGTTGATCAAAAAGCATACCGGTCTATGATAGGGTCTTTACTTTATTTATGTGCTAGTAGACCGGATATTATGCTTAGTGTATGCATGTGTGCTAGATTTCAATCTGATCCAAGGGAGTGCCACTTAGTGGCTGTGAAGCGAATTCTTAGATATTTAGTCGCTACGCCTTGTTTCGGGATCTGGTATCCAAAGGGGTCTACCTTTGACTTGATTGGATACTCAGACTCCGACTATGCTAGATGTAAGGTCGATAGGAAGAGTACATCGGGGACGTGCCAATTCTTAGGAAGGTCCCTGGTGTCATGGAGTTCTAAGAAACAAACCTCCGTTGCCCTATCCACCGCTGAGGCCGAGTACGTTGCCGCAGGACAGTGTTGCGCGCAACTACTTTGGATGAGGCAAACCCTCAGGGACTTTGGCTACAATTTGAGCAAAGTCCCACTCCTATGTGATAATGAGAGTGCTATCCGCATGGCAGATAATCCTGTTGAACACAGCCGCACAAAGCACATTGACATCCGACATCACTTTTTGAGAGACCACCAGCAAAAGGGAGATATCGAAGTGTTTCATGTTAGCTCCGAGAACCAGCTAGCCGATATCTTTACCAAGCCTTTAGATGAGCAGACCTTTTGCAAGTTGCATAGTGAGCTAAATGTCTTAGATTCGCGAAACTTGGATTGATTTATAGCATGCATGTGTTTATGCCTTTGATCATGTTCCTTATGCATTTTGTTGCTTATTTATGGTGCTCAAGTTGTACAAGCACTCCCCGGACCTCACAAGTCCGTTGCAAAGTGATGCACATATTTAGGGGGAGCTGTGCTACAACTTGACCCTTTGAGACTAACTGTGTGCTTGAGTTTGCTTGATTTAGTCTCAAAGGTGGGTTGAAAGGGAAAAGGTGGACTTGGACAATGCAAGACTTCCACTGCACTCCGATGAAAGAGTAAATTTTTCCGAGTTCATCTTTGTACTCTTATTGCCTTTTACTCTTAGTTGAAGATTTTGGTGAGGCAATGGGGTTAAAGGGCCAAGATTGATCCCGTTTTGGTGCTTAATGCCAAAGGGGGAGAAAATAAAGGCCAAAGCAATAAATGGATCAGCTACCACTTGAGAAATTTTGAAAATAGTAGAATAGAGCTTTTGGTTTGTTTGTCTCTTTTGTCAAAAAGTTGACCTCTTGTGGGGAAAAGTGTTGATTATGGGAAAAAGGGGGAGTTTTTGAAATCCTTGATCAATTTCTTTTGGAATACCTCTCTTTATGTCTCTACAAGTGAATTTGACTTAGAGATAGGAAATTGAGTTTGATTTGCAAAAATAAACCAAGTGGTGGCAAAGAATGATCCATGTATGCCAAATTTGATTCAAAACAAATTTGAGTTTTCATTTGCAGTGATATTGCACTTGTTCTAGTTGCTCTATGTTGTGTTGGCATAAATCACCAAAAAGGGGGAGATTGAAAGGGAAATGTTCCCTTGGGCCATTTCTAAGTGTTTTGGTGAGTTAGTGTCCAACACAAGTGCTTAAGTGTTAATATATGCAAAGTGGTGGACAAAGTGCAAATCAAGTCAAAAGGTATGTTTCTCAGACTTAGTACATTGTTTTAAGGACTAATGTATTGTGTCTAAGTGCTGGAAGCAGGTGAAAACAAAATGGAGAGAGATTGCCTTGTTTCAGCCAAAGCCAGCGCTGTCTCGGTGCACCGGACTGTCCGGTGGAGCACCGGACAGTGTCCGGTGTGCCAGGCTGTCTCAGGCGAACTTGGCGCTCTCGGGAATAAATTAACGGCGTACGGCTATAATTCACCGGACTGTCCGGTGTGCACCGGACTGTCCGGTGAGCCAACGGTCGGCCGGGCCAACGGTCGGCTGCGCGATCTGCGCGAGACACGTGGCCGAGCCAACAGTCGGGACGGGGCACCGGACTGTCCGGTGTGCACCGGACAGTGTTCGGTGCGCCAACGGCTCCCAAGCGCCAACGGTCGACTACGCCACAGAAGGAAAGAAATCCGCACCGGACAGTGTCCGGTGTGCACCGGACTGTCCGGTGCGCCAAGCGACAGAAGGCAAGATTTGCCTTCCTGGAATGCTCTCAACGGCTCCTAGCTGCCTTGGGGCTATAAAAGGGACCCCTATGCACATGGAGGAGTACACCAAGCATCCTCTAAGCACTCCTAAGCACTAAGACATCGATTCCGCGCCTTTGATTCTTTGCGATAGCAATTAGAGCTCTAGTTGAGTTGTGAACTCATTGAGTTGTGTTGTGAGCTTTTGTTGCGACTTGTGTGCGTGGTGTTGCTGTGATTTCTTGTCTTGAGTGTGTTGCTTATCCCTCCCTTACTCTGTGCTTCTTTGTGAACTTCAAGTGTAAGGGCGAGAGGCTCCAAAGTGTGGAGATTCCGCGCAAACGGGATATAGTAAAGCAAGCAAAACACCGTGGTATTCAAGTGGGTCTTTGGACCGCTTGAGAGGGGTTGATTGCAACCCTCGCCCGTTGGGACGCCACAACGTGGAGTAGGCAAGCGTTGGTCTTGGCCGAACCACGGGATAAACCACTGTGCCATCTCTGTGATTGATCTCTTGTGGTTATTGTGTTTTGTTGAGACTCCTCTCTAGTCACTTGGCATTATTGTGCTAACGCCTAATCAAGTTTTGTGGATTAAGTTTCAAGTTTCACAGGATCACCTATTCACCCCCCCTCTAGGTGCTCTCAAGTATTCAATTTTTAGGTTGAGTTGTTTTAACCTCAATACAATCCCTTTTTGTTCAGGTTATTATCAAAGCTCGTGATGGTGCTAGGAGCAGTGCTCGGAATAGCTTGTCTGAAAGTAACAATTTGAAGGCTATGGATCACTGCGGTCTCAAAGGATAGTTTCTTTAGCATTTCACAAATGACTACTTGTGTGGGACAACAGGATGTTGAAGGCAAGCATGTCCCTTTTGGTTTCATTGATCGGATGTTGGCACATTTCACAAAAGATGACTATGGTCTTGAAAGGCAGTAAAATGTGAGATATTTTTGCCACGATCGCGTGATCCGGGACCGACTGTTGCATCTGCAGAACATTCGGAAAGCGTCGTCTCTGTCATTATGTCGTTGCAATGCACGGTCATTGCTTATGCAAATATCTATTTTAGTGATGCTAATAAAAGTGTAAAATAACAATTAGTATTTTTTGTATATTAATTTATTTTACCATATTGATCCCGTAGCAACGCACGGGTATATACCTAGTATGACATTTTAATTAGTTGGCGGGTTATGCAAAGTAGTCCGGTCGGATGGTTTAGAAAGTTGATGTGCTTCTATCCTTATTCCAAAATTAGATGTCTAAGACTAATGATTCTAAGTTTGTTAGTCTTGTGGTGTTGAACGTTAGCTAAGGGAAGTAGAGTGTGGGTATAGCTTATTGTTTTCGTGATATTGTAACTAGATCTAGTTATACTAGAAGAACGCGACTGTTGTGTGTTTACTTTATTGTTTTATGATGTATGAGCTACCTTCGAATAGGCTGGAAAAGCATAATTATTATATTTAGTCATATATCGATAGCTAGTGTTTGCTTATGAAATGTCGTGATGCCTTCCCATTAAGTGTTTGATTCTTTACTGTGTAAAATCATAATATTATCTTGCGATATTTGTCTTGATATTCATACATGTGCATCATGCATCCCATAAGGTACGCTAGTTGATCACGTGATGTAAAGGACAAGAACTGGATTAATCTCTAGGTGATGCGGATGATGAACCTGAAGATGGACAGACTGAGCGAGTGCCAAGACAAAGGAAAATCGTCAAGTGATCGTCGTCTAACAAACAATAACCTAGTGTTATTCCAGGCAAACCCTGGTGCATTATCCATTTCCTTGTTGTTTTAAAATCTTTATCACCTTATATGATGCACTAGGTGAGTACCCGTGCGTTGCAACGGGGACATATAATAACATAATAACTTATATACAAAATGTGTCTTATATTGTTATAAGAAAATGTTTCATAATCCATTTGTAATCCTAGCCATACATAAATTTTGTTATTTTAATTTAGCTGTTTCACTCCTACATTACAACCATCAGTATGATGCAGACTTCGATATATGCCACGATTTGCATGGTCTCATCATTGAAGAGCACGTGCCACACCTACGGTAGAAGTTCCCTCGTACATTATCAGTCATCAGGTAGGCACCACCCTACACGCTTGCTTAAACAAAAAAAGCAAGTGTATGTGTTTGTGAAGAGAATTAAAGGCAGGCCGGCACAAAAGCTATCCCGACGATGATGAGTGGTCATTGATGTCGGTCCTCCTCTGCGTCACCTCTGGCGCCAAGATGACGCCATAGTCCTTGATATAGTAGTCGTCGAACATGCACGACATGGCGAGTACCGATGACTCTTGGTTGGGCTGCCAAACGAAGTGCACCCCGGGCTCATCAGTGAGGTAATACACCTAGCCGTTGCACCACCGGATGTGCTACTCCTCTACATACATCTTGTTCGAGGACACTCACACAATGTCAGCAACGGCCGTTGTCCCAGCGCACAAGAATTCATGGCCGGTCAGTAGTGACTTACGTGGCAGGTTGAGCTTCAGGTGATGATGAGCTGGACGGTGTGGCGGCACCGTTGTCGGATGTGGTGCCCAGAACAACCCAAGAGTCGCCGACATTGGTGACGACCATTAGGTCCCCCTATTTGAGATGGACAACGCGGTGCAGCCGCTCTGGACCGCGTCCAAGCGACGGCTGCGGCGGAGCTTGCCGAACACAGCGACGCATGTGGCCACGTTTACTGCTTCCAGAGGTCGAACTTACAGTCGCCAAGCTTCTTCTCGTCGTCGATGAGCGATGCCAACGCGAGCGCCTCCTGCCAGTGGTGTTTGTTCGGGGTTTCCAAGTAAGAAACATGGATTCATCTTTAGTGTTGGTTTATGAAAATGACTCACAAGTCAAATCCATGGAAAAAATATTACGGAGAATAAATGTCACACATATAAAAAAGAATTTAAGTTGAAAACATTATTCAAACAAAAAGAAATTACATGCAAGGCTCTTCTTTAAATACTACTCCCTACATCCAAAAATATAATTCAGGAATCTCGTTGATAATTATCTACTACTACACATTGTGCAAAAGTAGCAGGTAGGCTTTGGGAGAGATGTAGTAGATATTTTTACTGTAACAGGT
Organism: Zea mays; assembly: GCF_902167145.1. Taxonomy (NCBI): domain Eukaryota; kingdom Viridiplantae; phylum Streptophyta; class Magnoliopsida; order Poales; family Poaceae; genus Zea; species Zea mays. The sequence goes on from NC_050098.1 coordinate 69,092,881, forward strand.
ATTGACATAAACATACATGTGGTGTAGTGGTAGCTATGAGCACATTTGCTTGAGAGGTCGCAGGTTCGAATCCCATTGGGGCCACATTTATGTTTTTTTAATTTAATTTTAGCTAGGCGTGGGATGCACGTGGGAATGGGAATGAGATTTGCGGGGAGGGGGGAATGAGAAAGATAGTGACAGCCGGGAATGGGAATGAGCTTTGCGGGGAGGGGGAATGGGAATGGCAGAACACTGGCAGAACACCGGGAATGGGAATGGGCTTTGCGGGGAGGGGAATGGGAATGGCACAACACGGAATGACAGCCTACCCCTTACCGTCTTAATAAGTAGTAGAGATTAGGTAATAGGAGTTGCGTGCTAAACAATTGATGCATTTCCTTCCTTGGAAAATTGATTATCATCCCGGGGAGGGGGAATGGGAATGGCAGAACACTGGCAGAACACCGGGAATGGGAATGGGCTTTGCGGGGAGGGGAATGGGAATGGCACAACACGGAATGACAGCCTACCCCTTACCGTCTTAATAAGTAGTAGAGATTAGGTAATAGGAGTTGCGTGCTAAACAATTGATGCATTTCCTTCCTTGGAAAATTGATTATCATCCCTTGATACCCTTTTATGAAAAGGATTTTTACGATGCTTAGCATTGCTATAGAAAAAACAAAATGTTTTGTTTTAAAACAAAAGGTGATGCTTCATACTGGATGGGAATTTTTACAAAGAAAAGACTGATGATGGTGGATCCATCACGGCCGTGATGGGTTCAACATCTGAAAAGATGTACCTCTGTTAGGTACCAAACTTTGGGTTGTAAATGATTAAGACGAGACCGGGTGGGTGACTTGCACGAGAAGGAAGTCTCGGTGTAGTGTCTCCATCTGAGTCGCTTAAGGACCGAGCTGATGTAGGCTTGCTGATCGAGGACCTTTTAACTGGCCATATGCCTCGTCATGGGTAAGCTTTGCCTCGGTCAGACCAATACCAGAAAGGCCACCACGCAATGGGAGTGGAGAGATGGCGAAGTAGCGTGTACCCTCCGTGGCAAGAGGCTGGACGGTGGTGTATCTGTGCTCTCGGTTGGCGTGAACCCATTCTGGTCTTGAGAAACCTGGTGGTGAGTTGACATATGCAAGGGTTAAGTGCTACATATGTCGTGTGGTTGGAGATCCCCAGCTGGGTATTAATCAATTTGGATCGCCGTTACTTCTCGGACATGAAGACTTGGTCACTGCCCTACACGTAGCAATCCAGTGAACTGAAGGGGATGATAAAAGACGGCTAGCATAGGCTAAGGGACTGAACTAGGATAGAAAGAAATCTAGATGCAGGTAATGACTTAACCTGATAATAAAAATGTATTTTTAAGGATCCACTGTTAGTAAGCTTTTCTGCAAACAGAGTCTTTGATTCTTGATCAGCTTTACCTTGATTCCCAAAAGCCAGCATATCCTTGAGAGTATTTTCTTTTGACGGGTAAGACTTGAGAAAGTACACTTCGTACTCAGGGTTTTCGAACCCATGTTGTTGCAGGTACTAAATTTGTGTTGTTGTGGATGGTGTTAAGCGCCGGTGGGCACAACCTTCTTATAGGTTAAAGTAGCTCTTCTATGCTTCTTATTGAGGATTGTCATTGAGCTAGCATATAAATTTCAAACTTATAAATAATTTATAACATTTCAAAGTTTATTTCTTTGAATAACTTTTGTTATCACTCCAATAAATATAATGTAAATTTGTTGAAACTTGTAACTTTTTGTAATAGAGAAATTCCGCTGCAAAATGTTGGTGTGTGATTTGTGTTTACTTAATCTTGCGATCCTGGTTGTAAGTGGTTTATCCGGGGTCCTTGGGACACTCAGACGGATCCTATTAAGTTATCTGGTGCACATGCATAGCCGTTTGAGGTCTTTGAGACAAGGGCAGATGCATGTGGGCCTAATAACTTGGGAGGTTCTGCCACAGTCTTTAAACCATATCACAGCTTGATCATCTTTCCTAAAACAATTAGCTTTGTTGGCCTCCAATTTCTCATGAATATATTTCATACCCTGTTGGGGACTTGCTCTCAAATGGTATAAATTGAGAACAAGGCAACACCAAAACAAGTTATTTGTTAATGCCCTTCGTCCTTCGAAGCATTATTTCCCCAAGGATATAATGATCTTCGGACGAAGGTCATGAAGGACATACCTTCATCATCTCGACATACATAAATGTATAAATATTAACAACGAATGGAGCATGTAAAGCATACGAAACAATGTGAACAGTAACATTATCATATATATATATTTCTCAGTATATAATTGTTGGGGGCCTTCGTCCTCCGAAGGTCCTCAAAAACATGATTTGACAATGTTTTCCGAGTGGATTATGTGAACAGGTATTTTCGGATCCAGAATTATGAATATGGAGCACGGCCAGGACGAAGCCTGAACCAGACGAAGGTCGAGTGTAGCCGAAGCTGTGCGCAGGGAAGCTTCGGCGCGATGGCAGAAGGGGGAACCGACTTAAAGATGAAAAGACTTCGGGGGCCTCGACAGATTTCCATAAGCCGTTAACAAATGTAATGGACATGGATGTAATTTTACGTGGGCTGCGTCCCGCGTCTATAAATAGATGAACAGTACTCCCGTACTGGACACGCTGACTTGGCATTTGCTTTTGGCATCACGCTCGTACTTTTCACCTTCTCTCAGGACCGAAGGTACATTTGTAATCTGGAATCATTTCTGTTTTTCCATGTTAATAAAATAGAAATGATTCTATGGTGATGCTTATATCATATTTCATGCTTTATGTGAGTCCTTCGTCATTACTTGTTATGTTTACGAAGGTATGTCTCTCATGACCTTCGTCCGAGACTCATTATTTCCCGAAGGAACATAATGCTTCGAAGGACGAAGGATTTTAACACTTAACACTTTTTATGTTGCCTTGTTCTTAACTCTTAGCACTTGAGAACAAGTCCCCAACAATAATTGTAAGTTAATATGATTGTAAGTTAATATAAAGACAATATTGAATAACATTTGATACCTTCGGCTTGACAGAGAACAAAGGTACGAGCGTGACGCAAAAGCAAATGCCAAATCAGCGTGAACAGTACGGGGGTACTGTTCACCTATTTATAGGCACAGGACACAGCCTGTGAGAAATTACATTCATGCCCTTTACATTTATTATTAACTTATATACAATTCTATGAGGACTAGATAGCCTTTTCCCCTTTAAGTCGGTTCCTTTTTCCGCCATCTAGCCGAAGCTTTCTTGCGCATAGCTTTGGGGTTGACTCGACCTTCGTCAGGATCGACCTTCGTCCCGATCATGCTTTCCATATTATATATGCTTTTGACCCGAGTCCGAAGGTACCTGCTTACATATCACACTTGGAAAATATTGTTAAATCATATTTTTGAGGACCTTCGGAAGACAAAGGCCCCCAACATACCCTTATCGATCCTTTGAGCATCAATAATCCTTTGTAAAATAACTGACTCAAGCTTCAATTATGTCAAGGTTCCTTGTTGTACTATTCCTAGATTTAATTTTTCCATTTCTTGACATAAAGTGGTGTCAGGTGATCTTACTGTGAGATGTGACAAGAGGCTTTATGGCTTAAAGCATCTACCACCACATTAGTCTTTCCTCGGTGATAATGAATTTCCAAATCATAATCCTTGATCAGCTCGAGCCACCTTCGTTGTCTCATGTTTAGCTTCGACTGGGTGAAGATATATTTTGAACTCTTGTGATCCGTATATAAGTGACATATATTCCCTAGTAGATAATGACGCCAAATCTTAAGGGCATGAACTACTGCGGCCAGTTCCAAATCATGTGTTGGGTAATGTTCCTCATGCCGGCGCAGCTGCCTTGAAGCATAAGCTATTACTCGTTCTTCTTGCATCATGACACATCCAAGCCCACTACCTGATGCATCACAATAAACATCAAATGGCTTCTCAATATCCGGTTGAGCCAAAACCGGTGCAGTGGTCAACAATACTTTCAATTGTTCAAAGGCCTCGTTGCACTTAGAGGACCAGTCAAACTTAGCATCATTTTTCAGTAACCCAGTAATGGGTTTAACAATCTTGGAGAAATCTGGGATAAATCTGCGATAATAACCAGCCAATCCAAGGAAAATTCTAACTTGATGCACTGAAGTGGGTGATTTCCATTCCAAAATATCCTTGACCTTGCTGGGATCAACCGCAATCCCTTTGGCAGATAAAACATGTCCTAGAAATTGGATTTCCTCCAACCAAAACGCGCACTTGTTGAATTTGGCATAAAGCTGATGTTCTCTCAAGCGCGTTAATACAATCCGCAAATGTTTTTCATGCTCCTCCTCATTCTTGGAATAGATCAAAATGTCATCAATGAAGACCACCACAAACTTGTCTAACTCGGGCATGAATACCAAATTCATCAAGTATGTGAAGTGGGCTGAAGCATTTGTCAATCCAAAAGACATAACCAAATATTCAAATAACCCATACCGAGTGGTAAAAGCGGTCTTGGGTATATCCTCAGGTCGAATTCTGATCTAATGATAGCCCGATCTGAGATCAATTTTAGAAAATACCCGGGCTCCGATGAGTTGATCGACTAAAATATCGATTCGGGGAAGAGGATACTTATTCTTAATAGTTACTTCATTAAGGGTTCTGTAGTCCACACACATTCGAAGGGTCTGATCCTTCTTCTTGACAAAGATTGCTGGACATCCCCATGGCAATGAACTCGATCTAATAAATCCTTTCTCCAATAAGTCTTGCAATTGCATCTTAAGTTCCGCCAGCTCATTGGGTGGCATACGGTACGATCTTCTGGAGATAGGAGCCGTACTGGGCTTCAATTCAATCACAAACTCCACATCCCTTTCCGGAGGTAACCCAGGAAAATCTTCAGGGAATACATCCGGGAATTCACACACAACTGAAATGTCATGTATCTCTTGCACTATAGTTTCAAAAACTTGTCCAGGTACTTTAACTGGGACAGATATAGGGATGGCAACTTGACTTCTTCTTGTCCATGACTCGATGAATAGTTCTTTGATCCGCATTGATGATAGCCTTATTCTGGGCTAACCAGTTCATGCCTAGAATTACATCTACATCTTGTACCTTTATAACTATCATGTTGGTAGGGAACTCATGTCCGACCAATGTTACGGGTACGTTGAAGACTACTTCCTTAGTAAATATTTGACCCCCAGGCGATTGAATAACAAAACCCTCTTTTGATTCAGTACTATGTATGCAATGTTTCTCAACAAAAGTCTTTCTCATAAAAGTATGTGATGCACCAGAATAAAAAAGGATAACGACGGGATGGTTGGCAACGAAAAACGTACCCATCATCACCGGTTCTCCTTCCGGGGTGGTCGCCACTTAGGTGTAGTAAACTCGTCCAGGTTACCTTGTATTTTTGCTCGTTGGAGCGTTGGCCACATTTCCCTTCCCTTGAGTCGGGTTCCCAGAAGTCTGTTGAAAATTTGATTTATTCTGCTTTGGATAGGGGCAGTTCTTGATGAAGTGTATGGACTTCCCACAATTAAAGCAACCATTAGAGGAACTGGGTAGGGTGGGGAAACGAGCACCAGGGGCACTCGACTGATTGTTCTAGGCGGGGGCAGGAGTGGGACGGAGGAAAACTGGTTGTTTGAAAGGATATGTGGGTGGACGAGGAGAAGAGAGATTTGGGTTGAAAGGACGAATTACCAACCTTGACCACTTTTCAGATCCCTGAGACGATCCTTCACCCCCATATCTCCTTGTTTTACCTTGTCCCGAATTCTTGGCTTCCACTAACAACGCTATGCTTACGACCCTTCTATAAGTGAGATCCAGGCATGTGGCCATTTTGCACTGGAGTCGATCATTCAAACCTCTCATGAAGCAATTTTTCTTCTTGAAATCCGTGTCCACTTGATCTATGGCATACTGAGAGAGATGATTGAACTTGTTGAGATACTGTATTACTGAATCTCCCCCTTGCTTTAAACGTATAAACTCTTCCAGTTTCATCTGTAAAACCCCTTCTGGAACATAGTGTTCCCTGAACGCCTGCTTGAATTCCGCCCACGTGACAAGATGTCCTGTAGGCTGAATAGCTGAAAAATTTGCCCACTAGGTGCTGGCAGGACCTCTCAATTGTTGGGCATCGAATAGGGGCTTATAGGTTTCAGTACACCAAATCAATCAGAATTTTTGCTCCATGACCCGTACCCATTCATACGCTTCCAAATGTTCTTCAGCTTTAACCAAAAGCGGTGGACGAGTTTCAGAAAACTCCAAGTATGTGGTGTCTCGGGGCCCTTGGGGTGGAACTCTGCCTCCATGCTGCTGAAACTGATTCCCCACCAATTCACGCAGGAAACATGTGTTGTCAGCGGTAGCATTAACTAAGGCAGCGATAACCTCAGCCAATGTGGGAGGTACAGGTGGCGGGTTCGGAGTTTCCTCCCTGCCGCGGGAAGTTCCCGCCCCGTCTTGAGCACGAGTTCTTGGTGGCATCTGAGGAAGAAAAATATACTTGATTATTACATGCTGAAAGTACACCACCTTTATTACATTGTGCCAAACTGGTACTAATTATACATACTCACTGATACAACTCAACTTTCCTTATTTAATTTACATAAGGAAAACAACTATACTACACTACTCTAATTATCTTCGTCCTTGGCCGCTCTCGCTCCAATGCCAGCCTTGGGAGAACGTTCATCTGCGAGGTTCATGGAAGGAGGGGCTCCAAAAAGATCCAACTCCCCATCAGGTCCTCCACTAGCTGCTCCAGATGTTCCGGCTCCCATTGCTGCAACTTCCGGTGGCACTTTTGGATGCAGCCGGTCGTATAACACATGCACTTCCTCATGCAGAGTGTTACAGTATGCTTGTAGATTCTCCAGAGCTACACTTAGTTCCACTACCCGGGTTAGAGCATTTGCCTCGCAATCCCAGGCAAAAGCGCGCGAATTTACGACCCAATCGATAGCTGTGTCTCGTTCCACGATTTCCTGCTGCAAGCAATTAACCTCCGCTGATAGCTCAGCAATGCGGCGGCTATCTCGCGCACGCTCCCTATTTCCATGGCGCAGTTCTGACATGAGTCGTACCACCCTGGCCTCTAGATCCCATATGGGATCATTGCTTCCGCTACTGCTCCCCTCATGTCGAGGAGCCAACTGGTGCGGGGCACGCCTCGAGGTCCAGTTGCCTTTCATTGGGTGGTCTTGGTACACGCCATACCTCCATAAGAGGGGAAGATTTATTTAGTGTAGTTTAAACATGATGCATGCATGACCTAATGATTATGGAATCAACTTTTCGTTGAACCCGTACCTCCTACGTATACTATTATTTGGCACTCTGTTACCCGACTTCAAAATATAAGTTACTACCAGAAAGTGGCAAGATAAGAATGAAAGAATGTTTCAAGGTAAGTATTTTAAAAATCTTTTGAAGTACTACGTAATGTCCGAAGAGACAGGCTTCGCTCTGATACCAGCTGTCACGGAACCTCCCAAGGTATTAGACCCACCTACAGATGTCCTTGTCCTAAGGACCACAGACAGTCATGCAGGTGTGCATAATGTCTCGGTAAGTTCGGTTACCTGTATCTCCATCATATCGCCCAAGAGCTCTTAACCCATCACGCAGACATTACACATAATCGGAGTAGTGAATGAGCGGAAAGGATTACAATAATATAATTTACATTTATACAAAAATAAAGAAAGAGTAGGTATTACATAACCGGGTGTTGGAGTGCAGAACTTATTATTACATTACTGGGAGGCAAAACACCCTCTCCAAATAAGTTTAGTGTTCTTCCTCCTGCTTGGGCACCACCTTGGAGCAGAAACAACAAAACTCAGCTGTTTCATCACCTACAACAACATGGGTTTGAAAACCCTGAGTACGGAGTGTACTTTCGCAAGTCTTACCCGTCAAAGGAAAAATACTCTCAAGGATATGCTGGCTTTTGGGAGTCAAGCTAAAGCTTATCGAGATTCAAAGACTCTGTTTGCAGCGAGGCTTACTATGAGTGGATCCTTAAAATAATTCATTTTTATTATCAGGTTAAATAGTTACCTGCATCTAGATTTCTTTCTATCCTAGATCAAGCACTTGGCCTATACTAACCGTCTTTTATCAACTTCAGTTCACTTGATTGCTACGTGTAAGTCAGTGACCAAGTCTTCATGTTCGAGAAGTAACGACGATCCGAATCGATTAATACCTAGCTAGGGATCTCCAACCACACGACATATGTAGCACTTAACCCTTGCATAAGTCAACTCGCCACTAGGTTTCTCAAGACCAGAATGGGTTCACGCCAACCGAGAGCACAGATACACCACCGTCCAGCCTCTTGCCACGGAGGGTACACACTACTCTCGCCATCTCTCCACTCCCATTGCGTGGTGGCCTTTTTGGTATTGGTCCAATCGAGGAAAAGCTTACCCATGACGAGGCATGTGGCCAGTTAAAAGGTCCTCGATCATCAAGCCTACATCAGTTCGGTCCTTAATCGACTCAGACGGAGACACTACACCGAGACTTCCTTCTCGTGCAAGTGACTCGCCCAGTCCCGTCTTTATCATTTACAACCCAAAGTTTGGTACCTGACAGAGGTACATCTTTTCAGATGTTGAACCCATTACGGCCATGATGGATCCACCATCATAATTCTTTTCTTTGTAAAAATTCCCATCCAATATAAGTAAATCATGTACATCAGGTAACAAGGAATGGTAATCGCCTTTTGTTTAAAACAAAACATTCTGTTTTCTAAAGCAAGGCTAAGCATCAGAAAACTATAAGTAAATCACGTAACAAGGAATGGTAATCAGTTTCCAAGGAAGGGAATGCATCAATTGTTTAGCACACAACTCCTATCACCTAATGCATCATATAAGGTGATAAAGATTTTAAAACAACAAGGAAAAATGGATAATGCACCGGGGCTTGCCTTGTGTTGCAGGAGGTTCAGGGTCCACTTTGCAGATGTCAAAGTAGAAGTTGTTCTTGGCTGGAGGATTTTCAGCTTGGTAGAAACATACTAAGTTGTATCTTGAATACAACTTTCCTTCACGGTATAGAGTAATTACTAGGGTTTCCTAAACTGGCATTCTATTAGTATTAAGTAACTTAACCCTAGGAGGCTAGCTATTGGGTATGACCAAACAATGTCCAAATCATTTCAAACTTCACTCAGGGTCTTTAATCATCATACAAAGCCTACCCAAAAAGTTTTACAATTTTTGGAGTTACTAAATTATTTCTAAAATTCTAAAAGGCTTGGTTTGAGCAGCTTTAAAGGCTACATAATTCTAGGTTTGGAATAAAAATCTTGGAACTATTTTTATTGAATACTCTGTGATTTTAGGAGTCTAGCGAAATTTGTCTTATGATTTTACCAATTTCTACTATTTTCTACAAATTTCCTAAGCTGACAGCAAAAAGAAAATGAGAAATGATGAATAGTGTCGGGCCGGATCTGGCCCAAGCCAACCCGCGAACGAGGAAAAGCGCCCACACCCGCGAGTTCTGTTTTGCGCAAAAGTCCTTGACCATTTGAATAACTAGAAAAGAGTCCATGGCACTATTCACACGTTTCGCTGATAGTTGCACAAAGGCCCTTGCATTTCTATTTGTTTACGACTCGAGTCCCTGACCGTGCGTAGGTCGAACACTTGGCCGGAACCGTGTGTACTTGCCGGCGACGACGTGCTCAGGCGGTGTCGAGCACGTGGACATCCTCACAGATGAATCTCGAACACAATAACGTGCCTAATTAGGTCAAAGCGTCGCTAGCTCATAGCTTTCCGTGGTGGCGGCGAAACCGAATCACCGGCGCGTCGTTACCGGCGTACCCAAGCCGGTCTAGCTTAATCCAAGGATGCAGCACAAACCAGTGACCTACCGGGGCTATGGTGCTTGCACAATTTTGGACGGAGACTACCAGGAACGGCCGGTCAACGTGAGCTATGTCCGCAGCGGCGTTCCTGGACAATAACGTGATGTTCACTATGCTACAGCGCAGTAAAGTTTAATCAGTTGAGCCGATGAGCTTCATTAATGCTTAAGGATGCTAAAACATGGCACGAAGGGGAATGAACGGACCTGCGAATGGCTGATCACGGCAGGGAGTTTCACGACGGTGTTCTTGGTCGATTTGGGGGAAAACTATAATTCACGAGCTATGGTGGACGATTTGAGGCGAGGAGTGGTGCGCTGGGTGAGTAACAAGAAGGCGGAGCAGGAAGGGCCTCCAATTTATAGTGACCACTCAAGTGTTTCACGATTTTGGGATGAGATGAGCTTGCGACTGGAGGGGAGGTGAGTCACCGGACCACAACTACCGTGGCGCTCAACAAGGTAAAGACTCAGGCTGCAGATGGGCTGTCTACTGTGACCTACTGCGACGTGGTAACGTCCCCAAGCACGTGGCATCTTTGCGGCAAGCGGCAAACTCCGGCGATGGCATCTCGACCGGTCATGAGGCAAGTGGGTACGGTGGCCAACTCACAATCTCATCCGCGGTCATGATCTTTTCACTGGTCCGGTAATATCCATGCCGCGCCGTGCATGAATCTTTACGGCGAGCTCGAATCATTTCGCTCGATCGCCGGCGGTGAGGTGCGCTGCACCTAGGATCTTTGCAGTTCACTGTACAATGGCGATCTTCTTTAGTGCGCCTGATAGTGATTTAAGGAGCTTCATTCTCCAATTTTCATGTGGGAAGCTACCAATCTGACTCTACGAAAGTTGTTGCTCTATATACCAGCTTTGATTTTGTTACAAAGTTCTTGGTCGAATACTCACTAGATGTCACACCCGGATTTCGGGGCACCAAGACCCGAGCGCGAACATAATCACCAGGTGTGCTGGGACTAAGTCTCACACATATGATGAATCATGGCACATGATCGAATGTCACATCTTTACGACTTAACAGGAATTCTATACAAAATAAATAATTACATTATAAGGAGACAACGGTCTAGCAACCCAAAGTTGACTGGGAGACGACGGCCTAGACCTCTCACGAACTCGCCACAACATCCTCCATGCGCCTCATCCTGTGGTCCCTGTTCTTGACCTGTGGGGGGGGGGTGTGAGACAGCAAGAGTGAGCTCACATACGTTCATTGCTCAACAAGTTGTGGGGAATAATGTGCATGAACTCACCAAAGGTGGGAGCTCACGCGAAGTGTAAGGCTTACCAAAGAGGATGGTTAGAGTTGAGCATTGCTTTTAAAGTTGGTCAAAATTTTATTAGCAGTTACTAAGTACAAGTAAATACCAACCCAATTAAATAGTAGAACAAAAGTAACAACCTCACCTGCGATGCAATGCATATGACAAATTGAATTTAGTTCCATAATTTAATCATGTGAGGGTCCGAGCTGCTCATGACCGTGAGCACGGCTAGTATACCAGTTTTACATTCTGCAAAGGTTGCGCATCTTTACCCACAAGTCATGTTACCCATCTGCCAAGGGATCGCGACTTCCCATACACCTCTACCGAGGAGGCGAGGCAGGGTAACACTACGAGGCCTTTACAAAGTTCCACTAGCTTCAGAAAACCCGCTACAGTTTATAGGAAGCTCCAATGCAGGGATCCCTTGCCTGACCGCCATCACAGCAAAATCAACCAAGGACCTCCCTACACTGACCACTCCCCTACTGCCCTTGCCCCTTTCGGGTAAGGTAGTCCTCCACTAGCTTTCCTAATTAATCAGCCAAGGGCGTCCATAAACCCTTGTGGTAGCACTGTTTTCCCGGGTGGTCGCTCCATGTTCCAATTAACATAATGATCTTATCATGAACAGTAAATAACAACGGATAACAAAAGTATAATCATGAATAATGTGTATCTCAATGCCCAAAACCACATATAGCACTAGCAAGTACTACCCAAAAAGTTCAGTGGTAAACAAGGCATAAAGATAGACAAACTAGGGTAACCTATTAGGTCCCATCAAAATTAACCTATGCAGATCATTATGATTAATTAGAACATGAGTGGGTAAAAGAAGTGATCAAGGACACAACTTGCCTGGGACTTGAGATTCCAGGTACCAGGATGATCTTTAGGTGGCTCGTTACCTCACGCTAGTCGTAGCAATACAAACAAACATGGTATAGGCAGAATTAACATCACACCAAACATAAGAATAAACTGCGTAACAATAATCTACGTGTCGCTACGAGATCGTGGGTTTGAGAACCACTAAAATCAGAGTTATGGTTACAAATTTATGATTTATGAAAGGTCTATGTGATTAAACTGTATTATAAATTGATTAGCATACATGATATGAGAAAGTATATTCTAAATAGTTAATCCAACTTTAACCTAGATCATAACTTGGTTAGGGATTACCTTTTACCCAGATTATATTTATAGAGAGATTAATCCTAGGTTAGCCGAGTTAATCTACTGAATAAAGATTGAACATTTTCCTAATTATAATTATATGGAATACGTCACACATGATGTTGCTACTGCGTAAAGAATATTTTTATGAAGCCAACACAATTCGAATGGATCAAATCGGAGTTAAAACAAAGGGGATATGATTTTTCGAAGTTTAGGGAATTGTTTTTATCCTAAAATCATTTTCTCCATCAAATTTATCTATTTTATTTAATTTCTGGGACGCTGCCACAATTCCAGCGAAGCCCAGGGGGTCGCAAGCAAGTTTTCAGGACCTAGCCGTGATGGTTCTTAAGACCAGGTGGGACCGCATGTTGATTTAATAAAAGGTTAGGGTCTTTTTAACAAAACAGCCTGGCCGAAGGGGTATCTTCTAATCAAAGCCATTCGATTGAAAATCCAGGGCCAGTATGAGATCACGGGTATAAAGAATAAGTGTGCCATTTTGTCCGTTGGATCAAGATCCCATGGGTCGAATCGAGAGCGAAATTAACATGTGACCAGAGTCGTTCATCCATGGATCAACGACTCATATTGACACATGAAGCGGTATGTGGCCGGTCTAATCGTGATCATCCATGGCCAGATCAACGGCCATTACACCATCTTCCACCCTCAAGCCAACCCGAGCCACGCCGTCCGCCAGGCGCGGCGGCGATCTCACCGGCGCCAATCGAGCTGCCCCCCGTGACCAATACGTGCCCCGAATGGTTCCCACCCCTAGAGACAACCCAGGCGAACACATAGGCGACATCCATACCTCGATTTATGGCGACAACCGTGCGGTTCATGGCGCAGGGCGGATCCGCGGCAAAACTGGTGCGACGTCGAGAAATTGCTAGAGCATCGTCGTCCAATTGCCAAATTAGTAGTAGGGGCAGCCTCCATGTATCTCCATGATTCTTCAGAGACACCCGCCGAGGACCCATTGATGCTCACCAGCAAGAACGACGACGGCGGCACAAGCTCATCTCTCTCTCCCAATCGCGAGCTCACTGTTGGCGCTGGTTCGACACGACGAGAGGGCTAGGATGCGCGTCGGTATTTATACACAGTGGGGAGGGTCCAAGTGGTCGCAACAACTCCGAGATTTCCCCGTGCTTCGCGATTCTGGTGCCGGATTCTGCGCATTAAGCGTGCCTCTGTTGTTCTCGTCGCGCTTGGATAGGGATGAAGGGAAACCTGTCATACGGGACCCACAAGGCAACGACGACAGACCAGATGCGTGCGTGCCTGGGGCTGTAGGCGTGCGAGCAGGGAGGCTGAGGGATCGGCCCCACACGTAAGTGGCGAGTGCGGCTGAAGACAAGTGGGCCGCACGGGATTTCTAGGCCCGGACCGAAGGGGAGAAGAGTGGGCTGAGGGAAGGAGTTTTGGCCCAAACGCAGGGAGAGGTCCCTTCCTTTTCTTTTCTTCTAGTTTCTTATTCTTTTTCTAATTTCTATTTATGTTTTACATTTTCAAGTTTTTCCAAATTAGATTTTTAAATTCTCATTTGTTTTCAAAGTGTGACTCAAAATCAAATACATAACTCAAGAACTTCAGCATAAATGCAGAAATATTTCTTTCATTCTTTATTTGCTTATTATTTATCCCCTTCAAATAAATGTTTCTAAATGTAATTTTAGTGAAAGAAACATTTGTTAAATTAAATAGGAAAACTCCCTATTATTTATTTTTCTGAGATTTGAAATCATAATCTAAATTTTATAAGTTAAATTTAAATCTGAGTCATTAAACCCTAATATATTTTTTTATTTGTTTAATCATTTGGAAGGATAAATCATACACTAGATTCAATCCCTTTATTACTCATCAAAGAGAACAAAGTTACTTCCTATTTTCTCAAAAATGTATTTAGGGTTTACAAATCCTACCCCTCTTAACAGAAATCTCGACCTCGAGATTTGTGAGAAAAGGGACACAGAAGGATTGGCCAGCTGTTAGTTTATTTTTGGTTCAAAAATTCAGAGTCTCATTTTTTGTCAATAGTGGGTGATTAGGAGAGCATATGTATCCAACTACTTATTATGTGGAATAAGAGATGGATAGGTTAGGGCAAGAATAGCCTGGGGTAAGAAAGTTTACGGTGAGAAAGAACTCCGTGTTTGGTGGTGATGTATCCAAAGATCGAGTTTGACTTCTCTCCTTCCTTGACGAGGTTGATCTTGTTCGTTTCTGGTCTTGGTCTCATTGGGTCAGGGTCAGTGTATATCATCAGAGTTTAGGCAATATGGTTAGTATAGATGTGGATGAGAGAGATTACATGTTGTGGATCAAAATCTTATTTGATGTTAGGTGGGGATAGATAGATTATACAATTCATCATGACTCTATTGTTGGGTTGGTCTGTCGTGCTTTATTTAGTACAGAGTGAACTAAGATAAAAACATGTTCTATAGGAGTAGAGTCTCATTTATTTTACCACTATTAACTGGCTAAGTGATTGTCCTTAGGTTAGCTCAACTTAAGGTTAGACTTTGTTAGGTTAGATTAACTTATTAGATTGGATTAGATCTAGAATAAATTGATATGACAATTTTAGACTAGATAAGATCTAAATAAATTTTGGATTAGCTCATGGTTGTTATTCTAGAGTGGGATAAATATGCTTATTAGGGCAAGATGAAACCATAAGGATAAGGTAGCATCTTTTGGGGTCAGTTAGATCTATTAGGATAAGATAAAAATATTTTCAAGATAAGATGAATCTACTAAGGTAACAGAGTATCTTTTAAGATAAGATGGATTTATGAGTGTAGGATAGAACCTTTTAAGATAGATGAATATTGTTAGGCTAGATACTTTAATGAGAGATAATCTAGTTTGTCTAGTTATTTTGATGAGCATTTTTTCCCTATATGTATGTGCAGATGTAATTGTGGACATTACTCCACAACTCATTACACTCAATCAAAGATCCAAATTAGACAAGTATCATAAGAACAAACATTCAAGTTCATAGATATTTATAAAAAATAGTTTTGTTTTTGTTTCTAATGTTAGGTCTCCTATTCCTAAAAGTCACTTTAGGCACAAGATTTCAAAGTGTGAAATCCACATTTGTCTTTAGAAAGAAAAGATAAGAATAATCAGAGTAAAGCGAAAATAGATGAGAATAGATTAAGAAAAGTTTAGAAAGAATCAGAGTGGCAAAGGTAAGTAGAGAATGGTTGTCTAGTTCTATCTAGGTTTCGTCCTACAGTCAACATTGCTTTGATACCACTTCTGTCACACCCGGATTTCGGGGCACCAAGACCCGGGCGCGAACATAATCACCAGGTGTGCTGGGACCAAGTCTCACACATATGATGAATCATGGCACAGGATCGAATGTCACATCTTTACGACTTAACAGGAATTCTATACAAAATAAATAATTACATTATAAGGAGACAACGGTCCAGCAACCCAAAGTTGACTGGGAGACGACGACCTAGACTGTCGGTGTTTTGGGTCCGACCGTGCACCCAGGGTTACCCCTCAAGGTGCTTTTAGGAGTAGGACGGTGTTACCGACTGTAGCTCGATGGTTCGTGCTGGGCGCACGAGAAATAGTAGACAATGATGTACATGTTTGGGCCGCTTTGAGATGCGTAACACCCTACATCCTGGCGGGATTGCTTTATGCGATGGGTTACAAGGGAGTTCTCTAGTGCTGGAAAACGTAGAGAGCGGGGTGGATGGCTAAGTAATGAATGATGTCGATCCTCTTGAAGGGGTGCCCCCTAGGCCTTATATACTCGACCGTGGGGCATTACATGTGGATATGATAACAACGTGTGCCAAAGTAATAGCGAACTAACTGAGTCTATCTTCCTATAGTTCAGCCGACTCATCCTCGCTCAGTTCCGATGTACGGGGCCCCTGCGCGGGAAGGTCGGGTCACTGTTGTGATTACTGCTCGAATTTGTTGGGCCGTCTGGGCTTGCGCCGACCCGGCCTTGAGCTAATCCGTTCCACTGGTCGTTCCTCCCAGGCCCACGAGGGGATGACTGTTGGAACTTGCTCTCCGGTGCAAGTTGATCCAACGGGGGAGTGTAGCAATGTAAACAGGGTTTTTGCTTGAGACGACAATAGCTCTGTTAATCTAGCCTCTCAAGGGCACTGTGCGGGGGTATTTATAGGTAGCTGAGTGCCCAGTGTCTAGTGTTAAGGACGCATGTGCCCTCAGACACCTAGGTTATCCCCGGAATATTCCCTTAAAGCGGGGTTACAGACCGTAATTACAGGGAGACCTTTACAAATTAGGCCCGTAATGCGTAGCGGCCGCACAGGGCATGTTACAATGGGCCGGATCACACGTGGGCCTCCATGTTGGACGAGGTCGCAAGATGAGACGACCTCATCACAGGTCTTCGCTTGGTGACGTGTGGGACGAAGGGTGATTCTGCCCGTTGTCTTGTCTCCGTTGGTGCAGCGAGGGCGGCGAAGGCGTCGAGCGAAGGGTGGCGTCTCCGCCTTCGCCCCAACATTTGCCCTCCGAGGGACCAGTTCGACTAAGTCATCTGGTGCCGAAGACGTCGCTAGATGTTGGAGACGCTGCCCTCGCTCGAAGTGGTCCCGCGGGGGTTTTTGACATGACCGTTGATTGACGCTGTACTGTTGGATTGCGGGTTTCCCGAAGCGTCGCGCCCTGTGTATAAAAGGGGGCGGGGGCGGCGCGTTTTGAACTTTATCTTTCCCCGCTCCGCGAAAACCCTAACTGCCTTTTCAAACCGCTCGCTGCTCGTCTGCCCTCCTTGCTCTTGCTCGTCAGAGATCTGGCCCGTGTGAAGCAGACCGCCCGCCGCCGCCGACGGTACGTAGCGATGCCGTCCTCTTCCTCTTCTGCTGCCGCTACACCGCCGGCCGACGCGTCATCGGAGGAGACGCTGAGCAATGTGGCGGCGGAGGAGTTGCGCGCCGACGACACAGTGGAGTTCGGCGTGTCGCGGATGTCCTCGGTCCGCGTGCAAGACATGCAACAGCTCGGTTATTTTGGTGGCGGAGTGGCCCGTGTCCCGGGGGCGGAGGAGGTCCCCGAGCCAGAAGGCGAGTTGGTTGTCTTCGAGGCTTTCTTCGCCGCTGGCCTTCGTCTGCCCACGCATCGATTCGTGGGAGAAGTTCTGCGTAGGTTCAACGTTCAAGTCCACCAGCTGACGCCGAATGCCATGGTGGCCCTGTCAAAATATGTCTGGGCAACGACTTCGTACGGCGAGCAGCCATCGGTCGAAGTCTTCGTGAAGTATCATTGTCTGCATTGGCAGAAAAGGATGATTGGAAATAAGATTGCTCAATTTGGGTCTTGTACATTTACGCCGAAGACCGGCAATACTTCGATGGAAGTCGTTGAGGTGGTTCCCTGCGCCCGCAATAAATGGGGCAACTGGTGGGAGTTTTGGTTCTACGTTGCCGAGGGCACAGTCGAAGACCACCCGGGGCTCCCCGTGGCCGAGATGTGCTCGCATTATTACTCGGCGTACCCGCAGTTTGAAGTGGTGGAGGAGGATGCAGACGAAGGGGCCCTACGGTGCGCGGCCGGCATGAGTAGAGGGCGCGATCTGGTTGAGGAGTTTGTCGCGTATGGGGTGTGGCCCTTGGCGCGTGGCTGGGCGCTAGGCGAAGTATGCCCTCGCCAGATGCCCTCCCGTGGCGGGATGCAGGTGCGGAGTCCCGCCTTCGCCTTGGATTTGCATGGCCTAGATTCCGCCGCATTCGTGCGTGAGGTGGAGGATGGGGCGGTGCAGATTGTTGGTCGCTATGTGCCAAAGACGGAGGCCCAGTGTAGTTGGGATATACGCGGATCCAATGATCGCTTGAATAGGGTCTTTGAGTTGAACCGTCTGCCGTATGGCGGTTACCCCGGGCAAGACGTTGCCGACCGTCGCGGGAAAAACCCGGCGGCGGAGACTGAAGACGACTCCGCGATGGCGGCCGCCCCATCCTCCAAGAAGAGGAAGCTAGGTACTGCGAAGGGAGGACTTGCGGTTTCCGATAGTTTTGCTATGGAGTTGATGGGGACATGCGCGGCCCCCGGGGGAAGGATGTCTTCGCCCGAGCTCCGGGAGTCTTCGGAGCGGATGCTGAAGGTTACCGGGGGTTGGTGGCCTAAGAACGTTCCTATCCCCCGCGCGGCCGGCGAAGACTTTTTTACATCTCGCATGGTTCGTGATATGAGGGTGTTTCCTTATGGATGGAATATTGCTGCTGTTGTGTCGGCAGTGATGGACAAGGATCGTCAGGAGGCTGCGCAGAAGCGTCGGGCGGTCATCAGGCTGCCCGAGGCTAGGCCGAAGAGGGCGCGGGGGACTGCGAAGTCTGCCGCCCCTGGCGGTAGCCAGTCGACGCTGGCAGCGAAGTCGGCCGCCCCTGGGTCTAGCAAGGTGCCGGAGGTCGTGAAGGCGGCCGACGGAACCAAGTCCGCCTCGGCCGGAACCGCGAAGGCCCGAGAATTGCCTTCGCCAGGGAAGCGCGTTGCCGACTTCGGCACCGACATTAGCGTGGA
Source organism: Zea mays (assembly GCF_902167145.1). Lineage (NCBI taxonomy): Eukaryota > Viridiplantae > Streptophyta > Magnoliopsida > Poales > Poaceae > Zea > Zea mays. Next base: position 69,111,833 of record NC_050098.1, read on the forward strand.
CGATATTCTCGTTGGTAAGTCGTTAGCTCAGGGTTTTTTTGACTGTTGATACGTTGCAGGATCGGGCGAGGGGCAACTTGTTGTTGTTCCGCCTGCGGTGGCGACCGTGGTGTCTACCGCGGTGCCCGGGGCGAAGGGTAGCGCTCTCAGCGCTGGTGGTGAGATTCCGGCGCTCACTGCCGTCAATGACGAGGCGGGGGCTGTGTCCCGCCGGCTGAAGGAGGAGTCGCAGCGGCTAAGTCAGGTAAGTTGAGCTAGACTTCGGTTTTACCGGTTTCGTTGGGATTGTGGTCTTATGTGTGTCTTTTAGGCAGCTGATTTCGCTGACCGTGTGGCGTCGGGGGCCCTTACGGCTGTTGTGTCAGCCGAAGTCAAGAGACTTCGAGCGCAGCATGCTGATGCCGTCCAGGAAAAATCGGCCGCCGATAGCAAGTGTCGCAAGCTGACGGAGAAGGTGGCCGCGCTGGAGGGCGAGAGGACTGACCTCCGGCGCCAGCTGGCGGAGGAGAGGAGGGAGGCTAATCAGGCCCTCGCCAAGGCGCAGTCTGCGCAGGCGGAGGCCAATTTGGCGCGGGTGGAGGGTAGTCTCGCCAGCCAACGCGCCGAGGAATGGGAGGAGCGGTTCAACGCTCTGCAGGCCCGTATGGAGAGGGCCGAGGCTTCTACGCGCTCGGAAGTTGAGCGGACACGCAAACAGCTTATGGACTCATACCACGAGCTGGGCGCGCGGACCGCTAACTTCGAAGTGCCCAACCGAGAGTCGGGCCTTCATTGCCTCGAGTGGCTGCAAGAGGAGTTGCAGGCGCTCCCGACCATTGTGGAGGGTTTTATGTCTTTTGCCTCCCTCGTCACCTGCGAAGGGGCGATGAACACGCTGTCCCGTGAAGGGTGCCACCACTATGAGGTCTTCGACCAATCTGATGAAGATTTTAAGCGCGAGATCTACAAGGTCGAGGACCCGGTGGTGAAGGAGTCCGCGGGGGCCCTTTTTGACCGGATGTGGGGCCCTCACGGGCAGGAGGTGGTTAGGGAGCGGTCCGACCGGGCGAGGGGCCAGGTAATGTTCGTCTTTTGTTTAGTGTTGTTGGATGTGGTTTCTACGTGGGCTTGCTGAATCGGTGTGCTGTGTTTTAGGCGGCACGTGCCGAGACCGTGGAGGACTTCGGAACTTTGAACAGCGCGCGGCTCGAAGCCGAGACGAACCCGGTGGCAGTTGAGGCTGAGGTCGTCCCGGCGCCGCCTCTGGAAACCGGCGAAGGCTCCCTCGCTGCCCCTGTGGCTACTGCGTCCGGCGATGGCTCGTCGCCAACTGCTGTGCCGAGGGCTGAGGATCTCCCGAAGACGGCGACGGGGCCGGCGGCGGAGGATCCCACGGCGGCTGGGCCTTCGCAGGTGGCTTAGTGGGTGTGGATAGTTAGAGAATTTTGTCTATGTTGCTGAACCTTGGTTGCTGCGCAGGTTCAAGATTTTGGGCCTGCGCACGCAACCGCTACTGCTAATTTTGTGGCGGCTTCGACCGTGGATGCTGGTAATGAATTGGATGAGTCTGCTTCTAAGTTTTCTGATTTTGGTGACTCTGGGAGTTCGGTTGAGTGGATGGAAGGGTCGTCGGATGAGGACTTGGATTACTTTGCGGCCTTGGATGTGGCAGCGACGGAGGCTTCGCCGCGTGCTGCGGATGTTGAACTTGTGCCTGGTCCGAGTGCTGGGCGTAGACGGCGAAGGGCGGTTGCGAAGCGTAGAGTGAGTGAGGCGGACGGCGGTCGGCTTCGTGTGGGCAGGGCTGGCAAGCAGGAATTGTTGTCCTTGCCGGCCGTTGCAAGTGTAGGTGAGGGGGAGCTGTGAAGTCTTTTTGAGGGTGAGGAGCTGAGGATAATGCTATTTAACTATAGGGAGATGGGAATCATTCCGAAGGCTGAACCGATGTAAGGTGTGATGCCCTCACTGTACATATGTAATAGCTTGTATGATGAGGCTGTGCACCTTCGCACATTCGGTTATGCTCATAAAGGCGTTGCGTACTTCGATTTTTCGCACTTGTTGTGCTAGTCCGGCTGCACCCTTAAGCGACTTTTACGCGGATAGTCTTTTGGAGGAAGACTTCGATGTTTCGCACTTGTTGTGCTTAGTCCGGCTGCACCCTTAGGCGACTTTGGCACGGATAGTCTTTTGGAGGAAGACTTCGATTTTTCGCACTTGTTGTGCTTAGTCCAGCTGCACCCTTAGGCGACTTTTGCACGGATAGTCTTTTTGAGGAAGACTTCGATTTTTCGCACTTGTTGTGCTTAGTCCGGCTGCACCCTTAGGCGACTTTTGCACGGATAGTCTTTTTGAGGAAGACTTCGATTTTTCGCACTTGTTGTGCTTAGTCTGGCTGCACCCTTAGGCGACTTTTGCGCGGAGTGTCGCACGCGGAGGGTAGCTAGCGCTGCCCCTCGCGGTGACTTTGTATTGGTCGAATGTCGAAGACCGTCGACGCGGTCTTTTTTCGACGTAGATTTTTGCGGGGGATTTTTCACTTGTATATTACATGACTCCGCCTCATTAAAAACCTCACCCCCCGGGAGGAAAAGAGTGCGGCCAGAATAAGATTGTTTTTGCGAATTACAAGGGCGAGCTGGCCCTGATGAGTCAAACAAAAAATTTGCGGAGATTGTCAATGTTCCAGGAATGCTCCAAGTCCTCGCCGGATGGTGTTGCGAGCCTGTATGCGCTGGGGGATGCCTTCGTCTTGACGATGAAAGGACCCTCCCACTTGGGCTCCAGTTTGCCCCTGGACTCTGTCCGAGCTGTTCGGACGAGTACGAGGTCCCCTTCGCTGAATTCCCTTGGGATGACTGCGTGGTCACGCCATGCTTCTGTTTGGGCTTGGTACTTATTTAGAGCCTGTAGGGCGAAGACGCGGTCTCCATCGATGAGATCCTTTGAAGTGGGTTCGTCCACGTCGGGGACAGCTGACGAGACTGTCCATGGGGACCCATGTTTTATTTCTTGCGGGGTCATGGCCTCCGATCCATATAGAAGGCGGAAAGGGGTGAACCCAGTCGCCCTGCACTCAGTCGTGTTTAGCGCCCAGACCGCTTCAGGTAACAAATCGTCCCATTTGCCCTTTTTCTCGTCGAGGAGCATCTTCTTGACAGCTGTGAAAATTTTGCCATTTGCGTGTTCCACAACTCCGTTGGACTGCGGGTGGTATACTGAGGCGAAGGCAAGCTTGGTTCCAATGGAGAAGCAGAAATCCTTGAAGTCTTGGCTGTCAAACTGCTTGCTGTTGTCAACTGTGAGTTCGGACGGTACTCCGAAGCGGCAAACAATGTTTTGCCAGAAGAATTTCTGTGCGGTCTTTGATGTTACTGTGGATACAACCCTCGCCTCGATCCATTTGGTAAAATACTCGACAGCGACGAAGGTGAACTTGAGGTTCCCCTGAGCCGTGGGCAGGGGCTCGACAATGTCCAGGCCCTAGCGCTGGAGAGGCCATGTGTGGGCAATTAGTTTCGTGAATTGCGAAGGGCTGCCTGATCGAGGAGAAAACTTCTGGCAGGCTTCGCAGGACCTTGTGACCCGATTTGCGGCGCAGATCATTGCGGGCCAGTAGAAACCTTGACGGATCACCTTTGCGGCTAGGGCCCTTGGCCCTGCGTGAGAGCCGCAGGTACCGCTGTGGACTTCGCGCAGGATTTGGACGCCTTCGGTCTCGGTGACACATTTAAGCATTGGTTGACTGACCCCCTTCTTGTAAAGCTAGCCTTCAATCAGCGCAAAGTCCCGGCTTTGATGTTTGAGGCGCTTGGCCTCGTTGATGTCGGTTGGGTGGTAGTACCCCTGTAGAAACAGGGTTATTGGTGCCCGCCAGTCTTCGATCATAATGAGGTTGACTATGCGGTGGCCCTCGCTATCATTGGTTATTTGGAGCCCTTCGGGGCTCTAGACGGCTGGCGTGCCGATAACATGGTAGAACACGTCGGAGGGCAGGGACTCGCCTCTGGCGGCAGCCTTGGCCAATGCGTCGGCCTCCTTATTCTTGACCCGGTCCACATGCTGCAAGGTGAAACCCTTGAATTGTCTCTCGAGACTACGGATGGCCGCGAGGTATTGCATAAGTGCGGGGTCTTTTGCTGCGTAGCCTTTCTCGACTTGGCCGGCGACTACCTTGGAGTTTGTTCTGATAATGCAGGTGGTGACACTGAGGGCTCTTAGTTTGCGGAGGCTGAGGATGACAGCTTCGTATTCTGCTATGTTGTTTGTGCATCTGTCAGATTCCAGAGCAAAGCTGAGGCGTGCCGCGTATTTGTGCTTGACCCCGGTGGGTGAGGTAATGACTGCAGCAGCGCTTGCCCCCGCATGGCACCATGTGCCGTCGCAATGGATTGTCCAAACCTTCTCTGCGAACGGGTCCGGCTATGTTATTGGCCCAGTCCAGTCGACAACGAAGTCTGCCAGAACTTGTGACTTGATGGCTGTCCTGGGCTCAAATGTGATGTGGTAGCCAGAGAGTTCGGCTGCCCATTTGGCGATCCGTACCGATGCCTCCGGGTTCCTGAACAATTCGCTGAGTCCCCTATCTGAGGTGACTCAGACCTTGAATGCTTCAAAATAGTGGCGCAATTTGCGCGAAGACATAACAACCGCATAGGCAATCTTTTCCAGTTCTGTCATATTGCATTTTGATGGTGTGAGCACTTCGGAGACATAATAAACTGGACGCTGCCTGATCACAACCTCTACTGTCTGCTCCTGAACCAGTGCCGCGCTGACCGCATGCGGCGAAGCCGCAACATAAAGCAACAGGGGTAGCGAAGAGTCGGGGCTTGTAAGAACTGCCAATTCCGATAGGTACTGTTTCAATGAGGCGAAGGCCGCCGCCTGCTCTGGTCCCCAAGCGAAGTCTTTTGCGCCGCAGAGAGTTTTGAGGAAGGGGAGACTTCGCTCTGCGGATTTGGAGATGAATCTGTTGAGGGCGGCCAATCTGCCTGTCAGGCGCTGGACGTCTCTGGCTGACTGCGGGGGCGTCATGTTGATGATGGCCTGAATTTTGGTTGGGTTGGCCTCGATCCCACGGTGCGACACCAGGTAGCCCAATATTTTCCCCTGGCGAACTCCGAAAACACACTTTTCGGGGTTTAGGCGAAGTTGTGCGTCCCGCATGTTCGCGAACGTTTCGGCGAGGTCAGCAAGATGGTCCTCCTTGCTCCTGCTGGCGACGACGATATCGTCAACATACGTGAATATATTTCTGCCGATTTGCCCCTCGAGCACCGTTTTGGTAAGCCGGGAGAAAGTGGACTCGGCGTTCTTGAGTCCCTCCGGCATTCTGATGAAGCAGTACGTGCCGAAGGGTGTTATGAAGCTGGTGCTGGCCTTGTCCTCCTCCTTCATGTATATTTGATGGTAACCGGAGAAGCAGTCGAGGAGTGACATGACTTCGCACCCGGCCGCGCTATCGACTATTTTGTCGATCCGAGGCAGCGGGAAGTTGTCCTTTGGGCAGGCCTTGTTGAGACTGGTGAAGTCGATACACATCCGCCATTTGCTGCTCTTTTTTTGCACCATCACAACGTTGGCGAGCCACGTGGGGTAGTCCACTGGCTCGATAAATTTGGCCTCCAGGAGGCGATGTACCTCGGCCTTGGCGGCTTCTGTCTTCTCATCAGACATTTTGCGGAGCCGCTGTTTTTTCGGTCTCACCGAAGGGTCGATTCCCAAGTTGTGCTCAATGATGGACCGGCTGACTCCGACCAGATCGAGGGCGGACCAGGCGAAGACGTCTTTGTTCTTGGACAAACAGCGGAGGAGTTTCTCCTCGTCATGCGAAGTGAGGTCTTCACTGATGGTGACCGTCTGCTTGGGCGTGGCCTGGTCGAGGGGAACCGTCTTGGTCCCGTCGTTGCTCTGCAGCTGTGCTTTGTCGTGTTCTTTGTCAGTTGGGCTGGCGGACGCGGGGACCTCGCGCTGGGCCGTGAGGCAGTGCACGTTTCTTTGCCCGGGGACGAAGTCCCGCTCTATGTTTCGCGCAGTCTGCTGGTTGCCGTAGACCGTGATGGCGCCTAGCGGACCTGGTATCTTCATGCACAGGTAAAGTCCATGAATGGCTGCTTCAAACTTATTGATGGAGCCCCGGCCCATAATGGCGTTGTACGAATACACCATATCGACGATATCGAAGGTCACTTGCTCACTTCGGGCATTGGGTGCTACACCGAAGGAGAGAGGCAACTCTATTTTGCCGACGGGAAACGTGCCCTTGCCGCCGAAGCCATACAGTGGGTTGTCCGAAGGCTTGAGCAGGCTGTGGCTTATGCCCATGCGGTCGAAGGCATGGAGGAAAATGATGTCTGCTTGGCTGCCATTGTCGACTAGGACTTTGTGCAGGTCCCAGCCTGCCACGCTGCAGTTGATAACCATGTCGTCAATGTGGGGGGCGCTGCGCAGATCGATGTCTCGGGCGTCGAAGGTTAGTGGCACATGGGACCACTTCGTCTGCACGACCAGACCGGTGATGGCGACGTGGTTGATGCTGCGGTAGTGGTCCCGCTTCTGCCACTTCGTGTCGAAGTCGGTGCTGGACCCCCCAGTGATCATATGAATGACTCCACGATACGACTGATCGGCGAAGTCCTCTTGCTTTGGGGCATGGGGGTGGTGGATGTTTTGTTGTTGCTAGTGTGGAGGTGGGGGTGGGGGAGGTACGATTTGTACTTCCTGGTGGTGTTGGTATGCGTGGTGCGGGGGATGCAGAGCGGGGGCGTGGATGTATGGCGGAGGGGGTTGCTGATATGTGTGCGCGACAACTCTAGGGTTGTCGACTGGTTGTGTCCGTGCCATCCTGTCTTTGGTGGCCTTCGTCTCTGGGCAGTCTCTGGTTTGGTGGGCGCAGTCTTCGCCGTGGAATAGGCAGTAAAATCGGCGCGGCTGCTGCGCACGTCCCCGGCCCCGATCGTGAGTTCCGTTACCGCGGCCCTGGGGGGGATATTCCTGGCGGCGGGGGGCCTCGCCAGCGGGGTGCTGGTTGGCAATGTTGAGCACTTGTTGCTGATTGCGGCCGTCCCTACTGGGGTCTGGCTGCGAAGGCCTCATCCACGTGCGGCTGGACTGTGGAGTGTCTTTGGGTTTCCTCTGAGACTCGAGTTTGTGCTGGTGGAGCTCTTCGGATCTGGCATATTTTTCAAATAGCTGATACAACTCCTGGAGGTTCTTGGGCGGATCCCTGATGCAGTGGCTGTAAAGGACGCCGGCTCGAAGGCCACTGATGGCGTAGTGGATGGCGATTTAGTCATCGACCGAAGGCAGCTGTGACTTGAGGGTCAGAAACTTGAGGTAGTACTCCCGCAAAGTCTCTTTTTCCAGCTACTTGCAGAGTGAAAGTTCAGCCAAGGCGTCGGTGTCTGGGCGGTACCCTTGGAAGTTGAGCAGGAATTTGTCCCGGAGACTTCTCCAGGAGTCGATGGACAACGGGGGCAACCTGGAGTACCAGGTGAGAGCTAGGCCTTCGAGGGCGATGATGAAGGACTTGGCCATCGTGGCGTCGTCCCCTCCGGAAGATGCAACGGCGACCTGATAACTCATGATGTACTGTGCTGGGTCAGTGCTGCCGTTGTACTTGGGATAGGTCCCTGCCCGGAAGTTGGCAGGCCAAGGTGTCACTTGCAGGTGAGGCGCTAGGGGACTTCGCTCGTCGAGGTAGTTGACACCCTGGAATGCCGCGGCGTGTGGAATGGCGTGGTCGCGCTGGGGGAAGTGTAGGTCTTCGACTTGGGCGCGCTGTTGCAAGGGTGGCCCGTGTTGCAGGCCGAGGTGGCCTTCGCGCTGCATTAGCGCAATCTCCTGCTCGAGCTCCTGGGCCTTCTACTCTTCGTCGCGTATCATTTGCCGCACCTTGGCTTGTGCAGACACACATTGGCGCTTGGCCTCAAGTATCTCCTTTTGCCTCTGGAGATTGCGGTTCTTGATACGCAAGGCGCGCAGCTGTAGCTGCTCTTCCGCTGAAACACCGAGGACTTCGCCGTCCTCTGCGACGTCCGCGCCCTCCGGTGGAGCGAAGCCTAGGGGAGGTTGCGGCTGTCCTTCAGAGCCACAGGTGCGGAGAGCGTCGTCTTCGCAGGTGCGGAGAGCGTCGTCTTCAGTGGCCTCTTGGTGGGTGGTGTGGGTGAGGGCGAGGGCGTTGCCCTTTTTTGCGGCCAGCAGTGCTACCTTCGCAGCCTCGTCAGCCTTCGAGCTAGCTTTCTTGGGTTCCATCGCGAGTGTTTTTTTCGTAGCATGAACAGTGGGCGCCAAATGTTGGAACTTGCTCTCCGGTGCAAGTTGATCCAACGGGGGAGTGTAGCAATGTAAACTGGGTTTTTGCTTGAGACGACAATAGCTCTGTTAATCTAGCCTCTCAAGGGCACTGTGCGGGGGTATTTATAGGTAGCTGAGTGCCCAGCGTCCAGTGTTAAGGACGCATGTGCCCTCAGACACCTAGGTTATCCCCGGAATATTCCCTTAAAGCGGGGTTACAGACCGTAATTACAGGGAGACCTTTACAAATTAGGCCCGTAATGCGCAGCGGCCGCGCAGGGCATGTTACAATGGGCCGGATCACACGTGGGACTCCATGTTGGACGAGGTCGCAAGATGAGACGACCTCGTCACAGGTCTTCGCTCGGTGACGTGTGGGACGAAGGGTGAGTCTGCCCGTTGTCTTGTCTCCGTTGGTGCAGCGAGGGCGGCGAAGGCGTCGAGCGAAGGGTGGCGTCTCCGCCTTCGCCCCAACAATGACCTTACGAATTATGGGGCCCTTCGGCCTTTCGTGAGGTCTTTTATCCTTCTAGTGGACCCGGGGGATATCTGTCCCCCACAAGCCCCCGATCTTTGGGCTGATTTTGGAATAAACGGCCCAAAGATCCTAGGTCCAGCTTGCAGTATTTGATTTTAACAGGGGATGCTTTGGGAATAAGTCTGCCGGGCCACTGCTTCTGAATTCTGAGTGCTTCGGTTAACACGTTTTCTTTTTACTGTCTTCTTCTGCTATTATTTCTCGTAATTTGGCGTTCTGTCTCAGGTTCATGCTTCTGAGGTCAGCATTTTGCACTGTTGGACTTCGATTTTCATTGGGTGCATCGAAGGTGCACCCAATGGGTGTAGCCCCTGAGCTTTGAGTGGATTTTTGCACACAATCCACTCGAAGGTCTTCACTTCAAGTGTTATCAGAAACCACTTTCATCTTCCACTTGTGCGTTTTCAGAGGTCAGCCTTGTCTTAATTTTGCCTTGTGCTTTAGAGGTCAACATTTTGCTTCTTCGGGGATGATGATTCATTGGGTGCACGAAAGGTGCACCCAATGGGTGTAGCCCCCGAGCTTCGAGTGAATTTTTGAAAATAATCCACTCGAAGGTCTTCATTTCGTGCCTTTTTTGGGAATCATCCTTTCTTTTTGTCGAATGCCTTCGGAGATCCGCATTATATTATTAACACTATGCTTTAGAGGCCAGCACACATTTTTGTCTTTGAGGCTGAGTACACGATCTGCCCATATCTTGCCAGGTCCTGCAATAATTTTGATCTGCGACTGATTGGACGTTCGATAGATGGCCCTTGACTAGTCTTCATGTCACTTCGTGCTTTGATGCTTCTGTTGATTAGACTTGTACCTTATCGGCTATATTTGGCTTTCCTTTGATCCTTGCTGGTATCTCTCTTCTGTCTTGGAGTATTCATTGCATGTACCATACGGATGTGACAGTTTTGGAAAACATACTGATACTTCTAGGCGTCCCCCCAATGGGTGTAGGCAAGGGACGGCTTGGTACGCCGAGCGTTTAGCAGACTGCTTCTGAGTAGTAACTTGATGTGACCGCGGGTGTAATCATATCGCCCGTGCAGTTGACTGGAGTCCCAATGGGTGTCATGTTACGTGAAACGGCGTCAGCCGCCTGACGTGTCTTCAGACGGTTTGAATTGCATATTGAATTTTTGTGACTGTTCAGTGGCCGTGGTAGGAGGTGAGCGGTTGCCTTCTTCTTCTATAAATAGTGCTCTTGCTTCTCCGACATTTTCACATTTCTTGCTACTGCTTGCTATTTCATCTCCTCTCCTTCCTTCCACTCCGCCATGGGCAAGAGCAAGAAAGGTGGTGGCTCTTCGCATCACTCGGGCGACAAGCGCAAGCGCGAGCCGACTCCTCCCTCAGAGGACTTCGGTGTCTCAGAGTACTCGGAGGAGGAGTTCTCCTCCGAGTCCGAGGGCTCTCCGGCTCCTGCCTCTCCCCCGGCATCGTCTGATGATTCAGACGACTCCTAGGGGATTGCCGCGGAGGTATGGACTTACATCCGGGCTGTCGAGCGCGCCGGGCTCGAGGGCTCGGATGAGTCGGAGTACTCCTCGGACGAGGAGAATTCCTCCGACTCGTCCGAGGAGGGTGGTGGCGGCGACGGCGACAACGACGGAGGCGACAGTGAAGGTGGCGGCGACAGCGGCAAGGGCGGTGACAACAGCGGCAAGGGCGGTGACGGCAGCGGCAAGGGCGGCAGCGACGACAGCAAGGGCAGCAACAAGGCCAGTGGCTAGATGCCACTGGTTTTAGATGTTAGTGTAGATTAGTAGTAGAAATAGTATTAGCGAAATAATGTAGTATTAGCTAGTAGTATAGTTAGTGAAATGTAATGTAGTAGTTGGGAAAGCATCAGCTCATAATGAGTTGATTTGTAAGTTCGGTAGTGCTTCCCGTATAATGAAGAATGATTTCGCTCCATCTCGTGTGTATCATTTTGCCTTCTTGCTGATCGTCGATCGTGTTAATGCCTACTGCAGAGGCTGTTTCTGAACATAATGCTTGAGTAGCGACATAGAATCATTGAGCCGTGCTTCAGACTGCCTTCTTCACGATGCCAGCGCTTTAGTAGTGGTAGCCGAGTGATTATCAGTGATGTTAGGGCTTTTAGGAGTGACAGCCGAGCAATAGCGGGCCATGTCGGTGTTTTTAGAAATAACGACTGAGCGGTTACTGGCGATGTCGGCGTTTTAGAGGTAACTGTCGAATCTTCTGGAGCCACGTCACTGTTTTAGGAATAACAGCCGAGTGACTGCTGGCGACATCGGCGTTTTAGAAGTAACAGCCGAGTGATAACAAACCATGTCGGCCGCTTTGGAAATAGTGGCCGAGTGAAGTCAGGTAACGTCAGCATTTTTAGAAATAACAGCTGAGTTAACTTGGGCTGCGTCGGCCGTTTTGGAAATAACGGCCGAGTGATGACATGGCACGCCACTGTTTTAGAAATAACCGCTGGGTGATGACATGGCACGCCTGCGTTTTATAAATAACCGCTGGGTGATGACTGGACACTTTTTTAGAAATGGCGTCTGGCCCGGGAAAACCACATATGTACTGCACTGTCGCACGCCTCCACGTTCTGTGCCCTAGTTTCTGCTTTTCTGCATCCAGGCTTTCTCTGCTCTCCTGCAATATTGCTTCCGCTCCGTTCGCTAGCAAGGTTGATGTTGGGGACTTGTTCTCAAATGCTATGAATTAAGAACAAGGCAACATAAAATGTTAAATATCAATACCCTTCGTCCGCCAAAGCATTATTTCCACAAGGATTTAATGAACTTCGGACGAAGGCCATGAGCATAATATTACGAAGGTTTCACCTTCGTAATTAAACTTATAAAGATAATACAAAGTAAAGTAAAACATGAAACATTAAAGATAAATACATTGAAAATAAATGACATCATTCACATATCTTATTATATGAATTTAAGATATTTGAATACAACGTTTAGGTACATTTATACCTTTGCCTTGATAAACAATAATTCCCGAGTGATGCGTGAGCAATTACAGGAATCCGTGAACAGTAAAGGAATACTGTTCACTATTTATAGGCACAGGACACAGCCCGTGAGGAATTACAATCATGCCCCTCATAAAAGTTTACAACATTGACTCAGACCCTTATGGACTAAAAGGTCATTCTATCTCTAAGTCGGTTCGATCCCTCATCTTCGGACATGCTGTAATACCAAAGATTCATGAATGATACTTTCGTCATTACGTTCAAGTAGCTTCAGCCGAAGCTGTTTCCTTTCCGCAGGACCTTCGGCGACGAAGCATGGTCCCAACAGTAGCCCCTTCGTGGTGCTAGATCGTTTTTCGTAACGAGCTTGGTCCGTGAAAAAAGTCTCTTAGGCCTCAGGAAGCCGAAGGTCCGAAAAACACCTTCCCTGAGCTCGTTGTCGAGAAACGATACAGTTTTCGAGCACGTAGCGGTCCCACCATGCAGGTTCACTATTTTGGTTTTTGCGGCCCACCGTGCAGCGGGTGCGAGCAACTGTTTGCCTGGTGTAAAAATCCTGACGATTCACCTTCTTACCTGCAGCACTATATAAACAGACGTGTAGGTGTAAAGTTACCACAGCATTCATTGCTATTGCACTGTTTTGCTGCCAAAATTTTTAACCATAGCCAAAGCTTGACTTTCGCATTCAAACGAAGCTCCAGTTTAGTTTCTGCTTCGTCAGAAGAAGAGCTTCGGACGAAAAGTTGTTAATTTCCAAGCAATTTTCAAGAAATTCAAAATCAAATGGCCAGAGTGCGCTCTACTGCTAGAGCTGAGCGCGAAGGAGACGAAGCCGAAGCTGTGGAAACTGTTCCCATCTCGGAAGCAATGAGGCGATCTGGGTTGGTGACATCGGAAGACACCCCTGCTGCCGAAGCAGAACAAGCAGATATTGAAGAGACTGATTCTGAAGGTGATCACAATATCGCAGTACCAAGCAAGCCTAGCCACTTGGACTTCGGAAAGTCAACCATCTGTAAGGCCGATTTTCCTAAGATGGTGAAGTCGGGCTACTTTAGCGAAGATGAGAAAAAGCTGATTCGCTTTGGTGGAGAAGAGACTACCCCAAATCCACAGAAAGATGAAATAGTGATTTTCAAGAGTTTCCTCAAAGCTGGTTTGAGATTTCCTTTGAATAGGATGATTGCTGATGTGCTAAAGAAGTTTGGGATCTATCTTCATCAACTAACTCCTAACGCTATTGTTAGGCTTAGTGTTTATATTTGGGCTCTCCGAAGCCAGGGGGTGGAACCGTTTTCCGAAGGTTTCTACTGAGTGCACTAGCTACATTACCAAACCAAGGCCAGAAAGGATGGGTTACATGAAAATTTTGGTTGTTACAATTTTGCCTATCGGAAAACTACAAAATTTCCTGTGATCAGCTACCGAAGCAAGTGGCCGGCAGGCTGGAAATCAGAATGGTTCTACATCAAAGTTGACGATGACAAGGAGAAGCTGGTACAGAGTTCGCTTGAACTGATCTTCGGAGAGACCAGACCCCGATGCAGTATCACACCAGAAGGTCCAACGCAAATCGCGTTGGCTGAATTCAGGATTATTGCAGAGCACATTGGCACTAGAGATTTGGTGCATGAATTTCTGGCATTCAAAATATTTCCAACTATGAAGGAATGGGCTATGCCGAAGCTCAAAAGAGAGAAGAAGGAAGGGGAGCTTGTCCGCCTGCCCTACCACTATAAGTTCAAGAAATATTTTAAAACACCCTGCCAAGAATGGCTCGAAACAATCGAAGTGACGAGTACTGAAATTCTTGGGAATTATTCTAAAAAAGAGGATCAATTGATGACAGCAGCCTTCGGCACCCGGCCGAAACGAAGGCTAAACAGAGTGCTTGATGCTATAGGCTTTGAATACCCTGACTACGAGCGGCTAGACAAGGGTGCCGAAGGGCAGAAAAGGAAAAGAGTAGCTAGCACTTTAATTAAAGACGACGAAGATCAACCAAAAAAGAAGAAAGAAAAGTTTGAACCGAAGGTAGTTGCTCCAAGAAAAAGAAAAGCTGCATCTCCAAAGCCTGCATCTCCAGAACCAGAGAGATTGGTCCGAGATGAGGAAGTTCCTGCGACACCTTCTGCTACCGAAGTAGAAGAAATTCTGAAGGTAATGACTGAATCTTTGCCTGTCAAGCTAAGTCCGCTGGCACCGGAACTGACGAAGTTTTTTCAGAAGGACAAGGAAGCTTCGGCAGCAGAAAGTCCCGCAAAGCCGAAAAACGCAGAATTATCCAAGTGACAGATGTGATTCATCAGACGCCGCCACCGGTATCGGCGTCAAAAATTGTTGTTGCCGAGACCGCCGAAGCCGAAGCCGCCGCAGCCGAAGCTACCGGGGCTGAAATCACTGAAATTGCACCTGCCGGAGCCGAAGCTACCGGAGCCGAAGTCGAGGCCACCGAAGATTCAAACCTGGAAACCACACTGGAAGTTATTGACAATATTCTTCTGAAAATGGCTGAAGAAGAAGCTGCTATGGCTGCGGTGAACACGACAACTGAAAAGGGGAAAGAGTAGATTGACGAAATTTCGGAGGAAGGAGATTTTAACTTTCAAGATTTGCTTGGACAAGAGTTAACAGACGTCGAAAAAGAAGAGTTGAAAAAATATGCCATATCTTGCGGATATAAATCAGGGGCTACGCTATTTGGTGGGGTCAACGAAGGGAAGCTAAGATGCCTTCGGAATCGCACCGAGGCCAAAATTGTTAGAACCCTCTCCAAAAGCGTTGGCCTGCCGAAGATAGAAGCAGACCTCTGCAGGTACCAGCAACATCATGTCGCCGGCAGCTTGCTCTATGCGAATTTTAAGGTAAAAATATTATTATTATTTTATTATTATTATTTATTTTTATGTCTTTTTCTGACGAAGGTTGTTTTGGCAGAGTATATTATTAAGTAAAGTGCTAAAAATGCAACAAGATCTTGAAGAGGAGAAGAACAAAGCTATCATCAAAGAATTAGAAAAAAAAGTTGAAAATTACGAAGCTGTTCTGAAGAAGAAGGATTTCACCATTCAAGATCTTGAAATTATGGCTAAAGAACACGAAGGTGCTTTAGAGAAGAAAGACTTTATTATTCAGTCTATGGAAGGCTCCTTGGCTGAGGTCCAAGCCGAAAATGACAGTTTAAAGAATGAACTACTCAAAAAGTCAAAAAAATATGAGCAAGAAAAGGAGAAGCTTGAAGCAAGTCTCAAGACTGAGGTCGAGAAAAATTCAAATTTGCAAAAATCATTGAAGGATCTCCAAGAGAAATGCCTAAATTTCGGCAGCCGATGCGTGCAGCGGCTGAAGGACGTATTTCACTCTATCGGAGCCAATTCTAAAAAATTTTCACCTTCAGCCGAAAACCTGCCCAGCACCTTGGAACATATTGAAGGCGAGGTTGATGCTCTTGACTAAGTTATTGTTGGGCATGCCGATTTCTGCGCCCAGGTAGCTTCTCGAGGCACAGCTGCCGCTTTTTTGAAGGCTGGCTGTACGCACAGAAAAATTGTGAATAGACCAAACTTCAGCTTGTCAGCAGCAGACTTGATTGATATCCCGAGCCTAGCCCGAAGCATCGGAAATAGATTCATGACCCAGATTTGGGTAAATGGCTGGCGAAGGATGGTTGGTGACGAAGCTCGAAGTCACCTTAAGCCGGTAAGAAACTTATATTTGTTACTTTTACCTTCTCCTTGAAATTTGCACCTTTCTTATTCTGCTCTTTATTATATGCAGGATGACGAAGCTGAAGTATGACGAAACTGAAGTATGACGGCCTGAAGCTTGATAGTTGTTATAATAGACTTTCCTACAAAAAATTCTGAAGGGATCTTTGTAATATAATTATGGAAAAAATTATGTAAATTTGTACATACCTTGTAATATATTTTGTCTCCTTTATCCGTGTACAATCTGCTTTGCTGTGGACGAAACTTCTCTTTTTGAGCCGAAGGCGAAAAACACCTTCCCTTCTTTTCGTACGCAACGAAGCATGAAAATTTTTCTCTTTCTTCGAAATTTTTCCTCATTGCCGAAGCATCTGTCTTTTTTGTGTGATATGATGATGATTCTATATATGTCTAAATGAATGTTTATGAATGCAAATGACATGATGTAATGTATCGTGCAAATGAATATCGAAACACATATTCAAAAACCATAATCATAGCCCTTCATCCCCTTGGGAATGATTCAAATCTTTTGGCCGTTTACTTTTCGGCTTCACCGTTTACTTTTCGGTGTGTCAGCGTTGACTTTTTGCTGTAAGCCTCCCTTAGGAGCTTCTTCGCCTTTTACTTTTAGCGGAATCAGCGTTTATTCTTCGCTGTAAGCCTCCCTTAGGAGCTTCTTCGCCTTTTACTTTCGGCGGAATCAGCGTTTATTTTTCGTTGTAAGCTCTGAGGAACGACTTTTGAGCTTCTCCCTGTTTTCTTTTCTTTTTCCTTTTGCATTTACATTTACATTTTTGGGGGATATCACTCTTATAGAATTAAAATAAGGAAAATTACATGTTGTGGCCCCATTAAAAACCATTCTCCCCCTTTGGAAAGGAAAAGGGTGCCACAAAAAAAAATAGAAAAAGAAAATCACATCAAGCTAAACATAATATCGCCGAAGCTCATCCACATTCCATGATCTAGGAATGTCGTTGCCGTCCATATCCTTCAATCTATAGGAACCGGGTCTTGACGAAGATGCTACCAAAAAAGGTCCTTCCCACTTCAGCTGTAATTTGCCTACTGTCTCAGGGTTGGCTATTCTTCGAAGTACCAAGTGTCCTGGCTCAATGTTCTTCAACCTAACCTTTCTGTCACGCCATTTTATTGTTTCAGCTTGATATTTGTTGATGTTTTCCACAGCTTGAAGCCTGATCCCTTCTATAGCATCTTTTTCCACAGAGTGATCAACTGCATCTTCGCCTTCTGCCGAAGCTACTGTTCTTATTGATCCTGCTTTGGCTTCTTCCGGGGTTATTGCTTCGTCACCAAACAATAGTTTGAATGGCGTAAAACCTGTTGATCTTGACACTGTTGTGTTATGGCTCCACACCACTTTGATTAATTCTTCTGGCCACTTTCCCCTGGGCTGATTGAAGATTAGCTTCATTATCCCTGTCATTATGATCCCATTAGCTCTTTCAACAAGTCCGTTTGACTCTGGATGTCGAACTGATGCAAAATGGATCTTCGTGCCAATTTGATCACAAAATTCTCTGAAAGCTTCAGAATCAAACTGTGTCCCATTATCCACAGTAATGGCCTTCGGCACTCCGAAGCGACAAACAATATTTTGCCAGAAGAACTTTTGAATAATAACCGAAGTTATTGTGGCTAAAGGCTTTGCCTCAATCCACTTGGAAAAATATTCCACTGCCACTACAACATATCTTAAGTTCCCCTGTGCTGGTGGTAATGGACCTAGCAAATCAAGGCCCCACCTTTGCAACGGCCAAGTGGGTTGTATTAATTGAGTTAAAGACGAAGGTTGTTTTTGATCTCTTGCACATTTCTGACAACCTTCGCACTTTTGAACTAAATCCGCTGCATCCGAAGCTGCCTTTGGCCAATAAAATCCTTGACGAAAAACTTTTCCGAGAAAAGGCCTAGATCCAATGTGAGATCCACACATGCCTGCGTGTATTTCTTTCATCAATTCTATGCCTTCGGCTCTTGCATAAACATTTGAGTAACGGGGAACATACCCCCCGCTTGTATAATTCCCCTTCTATTATGACATCTGGTCGATCTCTTGCTTCTATCCTCCTGTTATAGGCTTCGTCATCTGAAAGAAAATTGCCCTGAAGGAAAGAGATGATCTCAGTTCTCCAATCTTCACTATAAACAGGGGATATGTTGAGGACTGCTCTTTCAAGAAGCTCGACCGAATGTGCTTTTATTGTTTCGAAAAATACTTCCGAAGGTAAGGGCAGCCCCTGTGCTGCTGACTTGGCTAATAGATCAACATATTCATTTTCTCCACGAGGAATATTTTTAACAGAAAATCCTTCGAAGGAAGCCTCAATCCTTCGGACTGTATCTAAATATTTTTCAAGCTTCGGATCTCTAGCTTTGTAGCTTTTGTCAATATGACCAGAAATAACTTGGGAATCAGTTTTAAGAATGGCCCTTCTGATTCCCATTGCCTTTAACTTCCGAAGACCCAAGAGCAGAGCTTCGTACTCAGCAATATTGTTTGTGCAACTGAAATCAAGTCTTGTCGCATAACAAGTTTTAACTTTGGAAGGTGAAACCAACACAGCAGCTGCTCCTGCTCCAAAGGTTCCCCAAGACCCATCGCAAAACACTGTTTATACTTCGGCATATTTATTCGTTTCTTCCTCTTGAGCCCCTGGCGTCCAGTCAGCAATGAAGTCTGCCAACGCTTGGGATCGAATCGAAGACCTATGCACATAATCAATACAAAATTCATTGAGCTCTGCAGCCCATTTTCCAATCCTTCCAGTAGCTTCTCGGTTTCTCATGATGTCCTTCAATGGTTGTGAAGAAGGAACAATTATATTGTAAGCTTGAAAATAATGCCGAAGCTTCCTGGAGGCCATCAAAATAGCATACAGTACATTCTCCAATTCCGTATAATTTTTCTTTGATAGACTAAGAACTTCTGATACGAAGTATATTGGGGCTTGCTTTTTGACTTGGCCTTCAAGCTTCTCCTGGACGAGTGCTGCACTTACCGCTGAGTGCGAAGCTGCCACATATAATAACAGAGGAGCCCCTGGCGTTGGTGGAGTTAGTGTTGTTAGGTCTATCAAATATTGCTTCAGCTCTTCGAAGGCTTTCTGCTGAACTGGTCCCCATTGAAAAACTTCAGCTGATTTCAGTACTTCGAAAAATGGTAAGTTTCTCTCTGCTGATCTAGATATAAATCTGTTGAGAGATGCCAGTCTTCCTGTCAATCTTTGAGCCCCCTTCTTTGTACTTGGTGGCTCCATTCGAAGGATAGCTTCGATTTTGTTTGGATTAGCTTCAATTCCTTTTGTTGAGACTAGACAACCAAGAAATTTCCCTTTCTTCACTCCGAAGACACATTTTTCTGGGTTCAATTTTAAACCAGCCTGTCTAAAATTAGCGAAGGTCTCTTGCAGATCAGCAATGTGATTATCTTGCTTCGTGCTTTTTACAATGATATCATCAACATAAGTTAGCACATTTCTGCCTATCTGGGAATGAAGAACCTTCGCTGTCATTCTGCTGAAGCTTCCTCTAGCATTCTTAAGCCCCTCAGGCATCCGAAGGTAACAATATGTTCCACTAGGGGTTATGAAGCTGGTTTTCGGTTCATCCTCCTTCTTCATCCAAATTTGGTGATAGCCTGAATAACAATCCAGTAGACTCATAAGCTCTGATGAAGCTGCTGCATCAACCAGGGAATCTATCCTTGGCAATGGAAACTCGTCCTTCGGACAGGCCTTATTGAGATCAGTAAAATCGATACACATTCTCCATTTACCATTGGCCTTCTTTACCATAACAGTGTTAGCCAACCATTCTGGGTATTTTACCTCTCTGATAACTCCGGCACTTAGGAGTCTTTTCACTTCATTCCGAGCACCTTCGGCCTTGTCATCAGACATCTTCCGAAGCCTCTGCTTTCTGGGTCTGAAGGATGGATCAACATTGAGCGAGTGTTCAATAACATCCCTGTTGACTCCACAAAGATCATTAGCTGACCAAGCAAAAACATCTTTGTTGTTGAACAAAAACCTTATCAAGGTTTTCTCCTGCTCTTCGGACAGTTGAGATCCCAAGAGCACCTTCTGCTCTGCTATATCCTCACACAAGAGCATGGGCTTCGGCTGATCAGCCGAAGCAGCTTTTTCCCTTCTGAACTTGTATTGCTCACAAGCTTCAGCTCCATCTATATTATGGATTGCTTTTGAATCTGTCTAATTTCCTTCGACTCTTCTGGTAGCTTCCTGACTTCCATGAATAGCAATGGGCCCTTGGTCCGAAGGTATCTTCATGCAAAGATAAGCTGGATGAAGAATTGCTTCGAAGGTATTGAGAGTACCACGACCAATGATTGCATTGTAAGGGTATTCCATGTCAACAATATCAAATACAATTTGTTCAGTCCTTGTGTTGTTAACGAATCCGAAGGTTACTGGCATTGTGATTTTTCCAATGCTACGATCTGTCTTCCTCCGAAGCCACAAAGGGGATGTGTGGCATCATGGATTTTGTCCTTGGGCTCTTGCATCTGTCTGAAGGCCTTAGCAAATATGATATCAGCTGTGCTGCCTGTATCAACCAAAACATTATGGACCCGAAATCCTTTGATCACACAAGAGATAACCATAGCATCGTTGTGTTGGTAATCCTTGAGTTGAAGATCCTCTTGAGAGAAGGTAATTGGGATGTGAGACCATCTTGACTTGATGAAGGGTCCTTGCACCCCGACATGCTGTACCCTTCTCTATGCCTCCTTCTTCTGCTTCTTGTTGGCTGACTCTGAGCATGAACCGCCTGTTATCGGGAGTACCAGCTTCGGAGCCGAAGTAGCTCTAGCTTGATTGTTGAACGAAGCCATCAGCTCAAAAAAGTGGAAGTGAGTTCACCGGAGGTGGGCGCCAATGTTGGGGACTTGTTCTCAAATGCTATGAATTAAGAACAAGGCAACATAAAATGTTAAATATCAATGCCCTTCGTCCGCCAAAGCATTATTTCCACAAGGATTTAATGAACTTCGGACGAAGGCCACGAGCATAATATTACGAAAGTTTCACCTTCGTAATTAAACTTATAAAGATAATACAAAGTAAAGTAAAACATGAAACATTAAAGATAAATACATTGAAAATAAATGACATCATTCACATATCTTATTATATGAATTTAAGATATTTGAATACAACGTTTAGGTACATTTATACCTTTGCCTTGATAAACAATAATTCCCGAGTGATGCGTCAGCAATTACAGGAATCCGTGAACAGTAAAGGAATAATGTTCACTATTTATAGGCACAGGACACAGCCCGTGAGGAATTACAGTCATGCCCCTCATAAAAGTTTACAACACTGACTCAGACCCTTATGGACTAAAAGGTCATTCTATCTCTAAGTCGGTTCGATCCCTCATCTTCGGACATGCTGTAATACCGAAGCTTCATGACTGATACTTTCGTCATTACGTTCAAGCAGCTTCAGCCGAAGCTGTTTCCTTTCCGCAGGACCTTCGGCGACGAAGCATGGTCCCGACAGTTGAGATGGCGCCCAAGCGGAAAGCTTCGAGTTCGTCTGTCGCAATCATTCCCCCCATCGATCCCAATAGTCAGTACCATATGTCTGTTGTCTCTGAATCTGACCTTCTTCATCTCGTTTCTATCGGAGTTCTTCCTCCAAAGGAGCTCTGTTCGTGGTGGATCTGCCGTGGGGTCACTGTTCCGATAGAAGACACCCACGAATCCGTCATTTACGTTCCTTTTCTTATCCGCGGACTTGCTCTTCCCATTTCTCCTTTCTTCCGTGGTCTCCTTGATTTCTATCGCTTGAATCTGACCCATCTGAACCCCAATTCCATTCTTCAAGTTTCTGTTTTTGTTCATTTATGCAAAGCCTTTCTTGGTGTTTTGCCCCACTTTGGCCTTTGGAAGTGTTTGTACCACTGTCGGCCTAGGATGGCCGGAGGGCAGCACCAGCTGGTGGGGGGCGCGAGCTTGGAGATGTGTCGTGGGAGGAAAACTGACTACCTCGACATCCCACTAAAGGATACCATCAAGGGATGGCGCCTGGAATGGTTCATCGTGGAGAATCATGGGAATTCCCTCCCCCCACGGTCAGGGAGACAACCGGATGTCCGCACACCGAGCTGGACCGAATCCTCCACAGACTAGGAGGTGGCTGAGGCAGGGGCTCTGCTAGCTGAGGTTGGATTGTTGAAAGAAAGGGGTCTGACTGCAGAAGCTGTGGTCGCTGACTTTGTTTTCAAGAACATTCAGCTGCTGAAAGACAGAGCGTATCCGGCCTATCTGTATCGAGGCCAGGCTGATTCAACCCGGGTAACCAACAGAAGAATTCCTGCTGTGGACTTGGTGAGCCGGCTCGAGATGATGCTTAGAGGCAAGGTGTCTAACATCGGCGCTCCTGTTGCATACTCGGCCTGGAATCTGCCTCCTTCCCAGGCCTTTACCAGTTTCATGTCAAATCCTCCTGCTGGTGATAGCGGTTTGGGCCTTAGAGTGCGACCCTCTCCCGAAGAAGTTAGTCTTTTGGTTGCCTCACTCGGAGAAATTCCTGACGATAAGAGGCAGGTTCATTTTGAGGTGCCTTTAAATCCAAGTGACGTAGAGATAAGTGCCATGCTGGATATGTTAGCTGAGGATTCTTCTGACGCCGCTCCTGCTGAAACACTGGTGGTTGCGCCCATCCCTGAAGCCGGCAAAGCTTTGGATGCTCAGAAGTCTGACAGTGTTCGCCCGAAGCGTTCTCGCCGAGCCGATCAACCCACTTCTCCTGCTGAGGGGCAACATGGTTCCAGAAGATCTGTTGTCAGAGCCGGCAGATGGTGGCGTGATGGATGTTTGTGCTGATGTGCCCAATGCTGGGTTGGGGTCATCTCGGGTAGCGTCCCGCGCCTCATCGACCTTAGAGCGCGGTCTTGAGGGTCAAGAGGCTGGTCTGGATTGCACTGCCCCCACGGAAATGACTAAGGGTCCTTCAGCCTTAGAGGTGGCTGTTGCAGAGAACTCGGTCCCCATGGATGGCGCTAGCGCTTACCTAGCCCCCGAGGGTGTTACCGGAGATGACCCGGCTCGGATGGGTAGCGTGAGCTGTGACCCAGCCCCTGAGGGTGTCTGAGTGGGTTCTCCCTCCCACACTTCCATGGATGTTCACGTAGGGTTTTCTCCTCCACACTCTGGTTGCATGGCGATAGCCCAAGCCTTCGGTCAAGGAGTCGCTTTAGAGGCCGCGCACCCGATGACAGAGTTCTGGCTTCTGCTGATGACACTGAATTGGTTCTTGCTGATTCGTTGCGAGTTGTTCCTGTTGGTGATCCTTCGCCGAGCCATCAGTTGACCTCTCACGACTTGGGGGTTCCCTCATTCTTCTCCAACCTCCAGGTATTTTGGTTTCTTCTGGTCTGACTTTACCCCAGGCAGATAATTGTTCTCATGCTTGTCTGTTTTTAATGCCAGGCGTTGGTTGATGAGATGTCTAGTCGGCTGAAGTTGCAGGGTGCCTTTGTCCCAGAAGGAGCTTTGTCTGTGGCGTGTTGGAATCCAGTGCTGCTTCAGCGGCGTGTATCTGAGTTGGAGGTGGCAAATGCCGGTCAGTGCTCTTTTGCTTCCTTTTTTGGCTACCTGATTAATCTGCTTTTTATCTTAACACCTTTGCTTGACTGTTTCTTGTCAGATATGGCTCGGCAGTACTTTGATCTTGAAGAAAAATATTCTCAAGGTCAGACTGAACTGGCCCGGCGGTGCTCTGATCTTGAAGAAAAATATTCTCAAGGTCAGACTGAACTGGCACGGGTTTCTGCTTCTCTGAATGATGCTAACACGCTAAACTCTACTCTCCATGCTCAGCTCGACTCTGAAAAGGTGACCTATGAATCTTGGATTTGTTTGCTGTGTTCTTATTGCTTGCTTGACGTTTGGAGAAACTGATTCTTGTCTGTAGGAAGAAAAGCGTGCCATCGCTACTTCTCGTGACAATCTTGATAAGCTATACCGCGACGCCAGCAATTCGTTGACCATCTTGGAGAGGCGTCATCGCTTCACCAGGGAGGAGT
Organism: Zea mays; assembly: GCF_902167145.1. Classification (NCBI taxonomy): domain Eukaryota; kingdom Viridiplantae; phylum Streptophyta; class Magnoliopsida; order Poales; family Poaceae; genus Zea; species Zea mays. The sequence goes on from NC_050098.1 coordinate 69,135,405, forward strand.
TAGATAATCATCGTTATAAGCTGCAAGAGTCCTTGGATGATGTGATTCGCCTTAGACAGTTGGTGTCGACCAAAGATGATGTCATCAAGGATCTGCGTGCTTCCAAGAAATCCGTCGCCCAGGAGCTAGAAATCGCTCGGTTGGCTGTCAAGGCTGCTGAAGAGACTTCTGCTACTCTAAGGGCCCAGCGCGATAAAGCTATGAATAAAGATATTCGCGCGGGGCAGATCCTGATGAGGAGACCCGATGTGGTTGTTCCTGACGACATAATGGCAGATGTGAACGCCGCTCCTGATTCCTCAAGTCGCCCCTCTTCGTCGGTTGCTCCTGAGAAGAACATTGCCAAATAGAAAACACTGCATGCTTTGATCACGTGGTTAATGTGCTCGGATGTTTTGTTAGAGAACACTTTTTAGTACTAAATGCTACTATTGTTTTCCCATTGTTCAGAATTCAATAGTGTCTACAATTGTAGAAGTAAATGCAGTGTGATGGTTTTGAAATTTTATCATGGGGCATAGAAGTTGCCCTAAGATGGGTGATTGCAAACGTGCCAAGCGTGCCGTGCCAATTTAAATCAGTGCCAACTTAAACCGACTGCTCCTCTAGTAGGGCATAGTGGTCACCCCGAGTTTAGTAAGCGTGAGCATGTTGCACCGCCTTAAGTCATTGCCGACTTAAGCCGATTGCTCCGTTAGTAGGGCATAGTGGTCACCCCGAATTAAGTAAGCGTGAGCATGTCACACCGCCTTAAGTCATTGCCGACTTAAGCCGATTGTTCCGTTAGTAGGGCATAGTGGTCACCCCGAATTAAGTAAGCGTGAGCATGTCGCACCGCCTTAAGTCATCACCGACTTAAGCCGATTGCTCCGTTGGTAGGGCATAGTGGTCACCCCGAGTTAAGTAAGCGTGAGCATGTCACACCGCCTTAAGTCATTGCCGACTTAAGCCGATTTCTCCGTTAGTAGAGCATAGTGGTCACCCCGAATTAAGTAAGCGTGAGCATGTTGCACCGCCTTAAGTCATTGCCGACTTAAGCCGATTGCTCCGTTAGTAGGGCATAGTGGTCACCCTGAATTAAGTAAGCATGAGCATGTCGCACCGCCTTAAGTCATCGCCGACTTAAGCCGATTGCTCCGTGGTAGGGCATAGTGGTCACCCCGAGTTAAGTAAGCGTGCCAATTGACAGTGAACAATCTGAGTGCCTTTGAAACCTTTTTATTGATGATATTTTTCTCGATTTACAGAATACATCGTCGTTCCGAGAGCTTCTGGGATGTAGCTAGGGGTAAAACTTCCTGAGGTGTTCTATGTTCCATGAGTTCCCAATTTCCGTGCCGTCCATCTGAGTGAGACGATATGATCCCGGCTGAGTGACTTCTACTACTATGAATGGTCCTTCCCATAGAGGTGACAATTTATGCCGTCCCTCCCCCATTAGAATTCGGCGGAGGATGAGATCTCCCACTGCGAAGGATCGATGTCGTATGGCCTTATCATGATATCGCCTCAGAGTTTGCTGATATCACACTGATTGAATCACCGTATTCGGTCGCTCTTCTTCGAGTACATCAATGTCCTCCAGCCTAGTAGCTTTAGCTTCTGCTATGTTTTCAAAGATTAACCTCGGTGCCCCGAACTTGAGATCAGCAGGTAGCACTGCCTCCGAACCATAAACCATAAAGAAGAGGGTATTTCCATGCAGAGCTCGGCTAGGTTGAGTTCTCAGGCTCCAAACCACATACGACAACTCTCTGATCCACTTTCCTGCGAACTTCTCATTCTTGTCGAAGACTTTCTTTCTGAGTGCTTCTAATATCATTCCGTTGGCTCTTTCTACTTGCCCGTTGGCTCTTGGGTGCGCCACCGAGGCATATTTGATCTGAATGCTCTTTTGCTTGCAGAAATCAAAGAATTCTAAACTGGTGAAGTTGGATCCTAGGTCAGTTATGATGCTATTCGGTATCCCGAACCTGAATATTATATCTTGTATGAATTCCACTGCCTTAGCTGAAGTTAGAGAAGCAATGGGTTTGAACTCTATCCATTTAGTGAATTTGTCGATAGCCACCAGTACATGAGTGTATCCTCCTTGAGCTTTCTTGAAAGGTCCAATCATATCCAATCCCCAGCATGCGAACGACTAGGTTACGGGTATAGTCTGCAGCTGCTGTGCTGGTAGATGCTGCTGTTTTGACAAGTACTGGCAGGCTTCACACCTCTGGACTAACTCGGCCGCATAACTCTTTGCTGTTGGCCAGTAAAAACCTGACCTGAAGACCTTCCCAACCAGGGTCCTGGATGCTGCGTGTACTCCACATTGCCCAGCATGGACCTCATCCAGAAGTTGCTTTCCAGTAGCTGAGAGAATGCATTTCATGAGGACTTCTGATGCGCCCCTTCTGTATAGTGTTTCCCCAATGAGTGTATAGTGAGCTGACTGTCTTGCGATGCGCTCGGCTGCATTCTTGTCATCTAGCTCCTCCTCATTCTTTATATATTTGATGATCGGCCCCCCTCCAGTCATCAGAATCTGACTCTGGTTGGCTCAGAGTATTACATTCCTCTACTCGATCCAGTGAAATGCTTGGATGTAATATTTCTTGAACAAAAAACTCCAGGCGGGACCTGAGTTCGACTGGATCCTAGCTTGGACAATACATCGACTGTCGTGTTTCGATCTCTCTCTACATGATGAAATTCCAGGCCTTCAAATTTATCTTCTAGTTTCTGGACAACAGTGCAGTATTTTCCCATGGAATCGCTCGAACAATCCCATTCTTTGTTTATCTGACTTATGACCACCAGAGAATCTCCATATACCATCAGTCTCTTGATGCCCAGTGATATAGCAATGTTCAGTCCATGAATCAGAGCTCCATATTCTGCTGCATTGTTAGAGGCTGGAAATAACAACTGAAGGGCATATCTGAGGTGTTCGCCTCCAGGTGCAGTAAAGAGGATCCCTACACCTGCTCCCTACAGCTTTAACGAGCCATCAAAATACATTCGCCATACTTCTGCGGTTTCTGGGTTATCCGTTACTTGTTGTTTTGTCCACTCTGATACGAAATCAACCAGTGCTTGAGTTTTGATGGCAGTGCGAGGTCGAAATTCAATGTCATGAGATCCCAGCTCGCAGGTCCACTTGGCTATTCTCCCGATGGCTTTTTTGCTGTGAAGAATATATCCTATTGGAAATCCGGTGACTACTATGATTTTGTGGTCATCGAAGTAGTGACGGAGCTTGCGTGTAGTTAGAAGTACTGCATATAATAGCTTCTGAACTTGAGGGTATTTCTTCTTCGAGGGACCCAGAACTTCACTGATGAAATAAACAGGATGCTGTACTGGGTATGCATGTCCTTCTTCTGCTCGCTCGACTACCAACACGGTGCTCACCACGTGAGTCATGCAAGAGATATATAACAGCAGATCTTCTGCTGGTTGAGTCGGCGTGGCTCGACGCGGTGGTTTCAGCACTGGCGGTGTCATCAAGAACTTTTTCAATGCATCTAGGGCTTCCTGTGCTTCTGAAGTCCATTGAAATTTGTCCACCTTCTTGAGTAACTTATAAAATGGTAAGCCTTTTTCTCCTAGCCTAGATATAAATCTGCTCAGGGCTGCCATACATCCAGTAAGTCTTTGAACTTTCTTCTGTGATCGTGGTGCTTCCATCCTCATGATAGCTTCGATCTTTTCTGGATTAGCTTCAATCCCCCGGTGGCTGACAATAAACCCGAGTAACTTTCCTGCTGGTACTCCGAAAACACATTTTTTGGGATTAAGCTTCCATCGATATCGCCGTAGACTGTTGAAAACCAGCTATAAATCTTCAATGAAATTTTCTGAATTTTCTGTTTTGATCACCACATCATCCACATAAGCTTCCACACGCTTGCCCCAATGATCGGCTAAGCATGTTTGAATAGCTCTCTGATAAGTTGCTCCAGCGTTTTTGAGGCCGAACGGCATGGAGGTATAGAAGAAAGCTCCGAATGGAGTGATGAATGCTGTTTTTTCCTCCTCTTCTTTCGCTAGGCTAATCTGATGATACCCAGAGTAGCAATCCAAGAAGGACAACACAGAACATCCAGCGGTGGAATCTACCACCTGATCTATCCTAGGAAGCCCGAAGGGATCCTTTAGACAGTGTTTGTTGAGATCCGTATAGTCGACGCACATGCGCCAATCCACTTTATTCTTTTTGAGTACAAGAACAGGGTTGGCTAACCACTCGGGATGTAACACTTCTCTAATAAATCCAGCCACGACCAAGCGAGCCAACTCAGCGCGGATGGCCTCTCTCTTGTCGGGCGTGAAACGACGTAATTTTTGCCAAATCGGCCTTGCCTGGGTGTAGACCTTCAATTTGTGCTCGACCAGTTCTCTTGGGACTCCCGGCATATCCGCAGGTGGCCATGCGAATACGTCTCGGTTATCTTGCAGGAACTGGACGAGCGCGCCTTCCTATTTGTCATCCAGGCTAGAGCTGATGATGGCGGTTTTGCGTTCATCAGTGAACCCAAGGTTGATCCTTTTGGTTTCTTCAGTCGGCCGCATAGAGGTCGCGACTTGAGCCTCGTTCGCGGGTACTGCGAGGTCTTCCTCAGGCTTTGAGTTCGCCTGCGCAGAAGAAGTCGCCGATGGTTTGGTGGTGAGGGCCGCCTGAATGGCCACTCGGAAACATTCTGCGGCGCCTTGGAAGTCAGCGCGCACAGTTATGATCCTTGCGGCCCTGTCATCTTCAATATCATGTATGTATAATGCGGAATGGCCATGAATTTTGCCAATCTAGGCCTCCCGATGATGGCGTTGTACCTGCAGTCGAAGTTCGCCACTTCGAACCTTAGGAACTCGGTTCTATAGTTCTCCGGAGTTCCAAAGGTGACTGACATGTAGATGTGGCCCAGCGGGTATTCTCCTTCAGTCGGCACGATGCCGAAGAAAGGAGTGTCTGACTCGTGGAGCTCTTTGAGGTGAACTCCTAAGCCTTGGAGCGTCCGGGGGAAGGTGACATTGATGCTGCTACCCCCGTCCACTAATACCTTCTTTACCCTGCTCTCTCGGATCACCAGATCGACGAGGAGCGGGTATTTGCCTGGGTGGTCAAAGTTGAGCCACTGGTCTGCCCGGGTGAAGGTGATCGGGTGCTCCGACCATCGGTATGGGGCAGGTGGACCGGTAGCCGCCACCCGTATCTGACGATCGTTGAGCTTTTGTTGTCTCTTGTTCTCCTGCGATCCGTGTCTGCCGAAGATGACATTGACCTCTCTGTCGACGTGCGGGAAGGCTCCACCTCCTCCCTCCTCCTGCTGCTGGGGTTGTCGCGGTTCTCCTGGTCCTCCTTGCGGCGGAGGAGGAGGTAGAGGTTGGAAGGGTCGGCCGTGCCCGACGGAGTGCTTGAAGTCTCTGCAGTTCCGAAGGGTGTGGCGCATGTCCTTGTGGTACGGGCACTGGGCGTCGAGGATGTCGTCCAGCGTGCGTTCGCCTCCACGAGGTCCTCCTCGGGCGCGAGAGGCAGGTGGTCCGGCGGCGTGGACTTCTTCGCGAGGCCTCTTCTCCCAACACTTGTCGGGCTGCTGGTTTGTGTCGCGTCACGGTGCCGCTGGTGCTGGCTTTGCTCCTCTGATGAGGTCCTGAGCTCGCTCGTCGGCGGTGATGTAGAGGTTGGCTTCCCAGAACAGTTGCTCGGAGGTAGTCGGCGCCTTATTTTGAGGTATGACCGAAGAGTTTCGTCCCCTCGGCGCTTGATGGATTTGAGGTCCCATGGTTGTGCTGGTTTATCGGAGAGAGACTGAAAGTTGGCGGTGAAGCGCCGACTGAAGTCGCTCTAGTCGTCAATGCAGTGTCGGGGTAGGTGTCGCAGCCATTGCGGCTCGTCTTGCCCGAGGACGATAGGTAAGTACACGGTCATTACGTCCTCGGTTGCTCCAGCAGCTCGGGCAGTGGTGGTGTAGACGGCCAGCCAGCCTCCCAGATCCTGCTTAGGTTCATATTTGTCGATGTTGGATACCTTGAAGTTAGTGGGCCATTGAATGGCCTTGAGGCGCGGAGTAAGTGCCGATACTCCACATGTGTCCTCCTGTCGTCGATGATGTTGTCTGTCCCGGGGAGGGGAGTGGTCGTCGTGGTGCCTCGACTGTCCCCGGGTGGTGCCACCAGTTGAAGCCGTGGACGACTCGGTCCTGGTAACCTGACTCCGTGCTGGGATGCCATGGTCCCGGTCGTACTCTTCCCGGCGACATATCTCGTTCTCGTGTGGTCGTTCACGCGAAGCATTGATGGAGCTCCGCGCGTCCCGGCGACTGTTGATGGTGTGTCGTAGATCATTCGACGGGTGAGCGAGGGGTAGAAGGTGATTGGCTGCTTGAGTGAACAGCCGCCGATAGCCCTCGGCGTCGGGAGTCCGAGGGAGGCCATCAGCTATCCGAGCCAACACCCCTCCGACTTCACTCGGCGTGTTCATGGCTCGGCCGAAGTCGGGGTTCAGGTTGCGCCCGAAGAGTGGATTTTCCCGACGCTGCCTTGTCTCCTGCTCGGCCTATTCTTGAGCCCATCGACGATCGCATCGTCGGGAATTCCTTCGTTCCATGAAGACACTTTCCTCCGGAGTTTCTCCTATCTCCGAGACCTCGTCTCGCGATACAGGTTGTGCCGGGTCCCGCTCTCTAGCCTCGTGATGTCGCCAGATATTTCGGCGTCGGTTCCTTCGTCGGCGGGATTCCCGCTGAGGAGGTTCCTCTCCGGGTGCAGTCGGCTCGTCGTCGGAGATGGGGGGCGACTCCACTCTCCCGATGAAGAGGACGTCGGGGTAGAATGGAGTAGCTGTCACGACGATCTTCTTTTTGTTCTCCTTTGAGGGTGGAGGCACATAAAGATCAGCTTGATGATCCTTTGCTTCCTTTTTCCTTGTGATCTGTGTCCATCCTCTTGTCGGAGAGGTGGACAACAGAGTTCTCCGGGCTGAAGGACCCTCGGCTCCTAGCTTGCTGGAGGTAATCTTTTTTAGGAGCGTTGGAGGTTGCGCTTTTTCCTGCCTCGCCCCGATTTTCTCGGAGATTTCTGAGGAAGGCTTTCTCTCTGGCGGATCCGCGAGGCGATGCAGAGTTCCCTCCTCATCCGCTACAGATGAGATAGTACTGAAGCAGAATATGGATCCGGGGCGGAGGATGATCTTGTGCTGGAAGGTGACGGCCATTGAGCTAGCTTGGATCGATGACACACCCCCTACCTGGCGCGCCAGCTGTTGGTGTTTCGGGTCCAACCGCGCACCCATGGTTACCCCTCAAGGTGCTTTTAGGAGTAGGACGGTGTTACCGACTGTAGCTCGATGGTTCGTGCTGGGCGCACGAGAAATAGTAGACAATGATGTACAGGTTCGGGCCGCTTTGAGATGCGTAACACCCTACGTCCTGGCGGGAGTGCTTTATGCGATGGGTTACAAGGGAGTTCTCTAGTGCTGGAAAACGTAGAGAGCGGGGTGGATGGCTAAGTAATGAATGATGTCGGTCCTCTTGAAGGGGTGCCCCCTAGGCCTTATATACTCGACCATGGGGCATTACATGTGGATATGATAACAACGTGTGCCATAGTAATAGCAAACTAACTGAGTCTATCTTCCTATAGTTCAGCCGACTCATCCTCGCTCAGTTCCGATGTACGGGGCCCCTGCGCGGGAAGGTCGGGTCACTGTTGCGATTACTGCTCGAATTTGTTGGGCCGTCTGGGCTTGCGCCGACCCGGCCTTGTGCTAATCCGTTCCACTGGTCGTTCCTCCCAGGCCCACGAGGGGATGACCTTACGAATTATGGGGCCCTTAGGCCTTTTGTGAGGTCTTTTATCCTTCTAGTGGACCCGGGGGATATCTGTCCCCCACATAGACCTCTCATGAACTCACCACAACATCCTCCATGCGCCTCATCCTGTGGTACCTGTTCTTGACCTGTGGGGGGGGGGGTGTGAGACAGCAAGAGTGAGCTCACATACGTTCATTGCTCAACAAGTTGTGGGGAATAATGTGCATGAACTCGCCAAAGGTGGGAGCTCACGCGAAGTGTAAGGCTTACCAAAGAGGATGGTTAGAGCTGAGCATTGCTTTTAAAGTTGGTCAAAATTTTATTAGCAGTTACTAAGTACAAGTAAATACCAACCCAATTAAATAGTAGAACAAAAGTAACAACCTCACCTGCAATGCAATGCATATGACAAATTGAATTTAGTTCCATAATTTAATCATGTGAGGGTCCGAGCTGCTCATGACCGTGAGCACGGATAGTATACCAGTTTTACACTCTGCAGAGGTTGCACATCTTTACCCACAAGTCATGTTACCCATCTGCCAAGGGATCGCGACTTCCCATACACCTCTACCGAGGAGGCGAGGCAGGGTAACACTATGAGGCCTTTACAAAGTTCCACTAGCTTCAGAAAACCCGCTACAGTTTATAGGAAGCTCCAATGCAGGGATCCCTTGCCTGACCGCCATCGCAACAAAATCAACCAAGGACCTCCCTACACTGACCACTCCCCTACTGCCCTTGCCCCTTTCGGGTAAGGTAGTCCTCCACTAGCTTTCCTAATTAATCAGCCAAGGGCGTCCATAAACCCTTGTGGTAGCACTGTTTTCCCGGGTGGTCGCTCCATGTTCCAATTAACATAATGATCTTATCATGAACAGTAAATAACAACAGATAACAAAAGTATAATCATGAATAATGTGTATCTCAATGCCCAAAACCACATATAGCACTAGCAAGTACTACCCAAAAAGTTTAGTGGTAAACAAGGCATAAAGATAGACAAACTAGGGTAACCTATTAGGCCCCTTAAAAATTAACCTATGCAGATCATTATGATTAATTAGAACATGAGTGGGTAAAAGAAGTGATCAAGGGCACAACTTGCCTGGGACTTGAGATTCCAGGTACCAGGATGATCTTTAGGTGGCTCGTTACCTCACGCTAGTCGTAGCAATACAAACAAACATGGTATAGGCAGAATTAACATCACACCAAACATAAGAATAAGCTGCATAACAATAATCTATGCGTCGCTACGAGATTGTGGGTTTGAGAACCACTAAAATCGGAGTTATGGTTATAGATTTATGATTTATGAAAGGTCTATGTAATTAAACTGTATTATAAATTGATTAGCATACAAGATATGAGAAAGTATATTCTAAATAGTTAATCCAACTTTAACCTAGATCATAACTTGGTTAGGGATTACCTTTTACCCAGATTATATTTATAGAGAGATTAATCCTAGGTTAGCCGAGTTAATCTACTGAATAAAGATTGAACATTTTCCTAATTATAATTATATGGAATACGTCACACATGATGTTGCTACTGCGTAAAGAATATTTTTATGAAGCCAACACAATTCGAATGGATCAAATCGGAGTTAAAACAAAGGGGATATGATTTTTCGAAGTTTAGGGAATTGTTTTTGTCCTAAAATCATTTTCTCCATCAAATTTATCTATTTTGTTTAATTTCTGGGACGCTGCCACAATTCCAGCGAAGCCCACGGGGTGGCAAGCAAGTTTTCAGGACCTAGCCGTGATGGTTCTTAAGACCAGGTGGGACCGCTGGTTGATTTAATAAAAGGTTAGGGTCTTTTTAACAAAACAGCCTGGCCGAAGGGGTATCTTCTAATCAAAGCCGTTCGATTGAAAATCCAGGGCCATGATGAGATCACGGGTATAAAGAACAAATGTGCCATTTTGTCCGTTGGATAAAGATCCCATGGGTCGGATCGAGAGCGAAATTAACATGTGACCAGAGTCGTTCATCCATGGATCAACGACTCATATTGACACACGAAGCGGTATGTGGCCGGTCTAATCGTGATCATCCATGGCCAGATCAATGGCCATTACACCATCTTCCACCCTCAAGCCAACCCGAGCCACGCCGTTCGCCAGGCGCGGCGGCGATCTCATCGGCGCCAATCGAGCTGCCCCCCGTGACCAATACGTGCCCCGAATGGTTCCCACCCCTAGAGACAACCCAGGCGAACACATAGGCGACATCCATACCTCGATTTATGGCGACAACCGCGCGGTTCATGGCGCAGGGCGGATCCGCGACAAAACTGGTGCGACATCGAGAAATTGCTAGAGCATCGTCGTCCAATTGCCAAATTAGTAGTAGGGGCAGCCTCCATGTATCTCCATGATTCTTCAGAGACACCCGCCGAGGACCCATTGATGCTCACCAGCAAGAACGACGACAGCGGCACAAGCTCATCTCTCTCTCCCAATCGCGAGCTCACTGTTGGCGCTGGTTCGACACGGCGAGAGGGCGAGGATGCGCGTCGGTATTTATACATAGTGGGGAGGGTCCAAGTGGTCGCAACAACTTCGAGATTTCCCCGTGCTTCACGATTCTGGCGCCGTATTCCGCGCATTAAGCGTGCCTCTGTTGTTCTCGTCGCGCTTGGATAGGGATGAAGGGAAACCTGTCATACGGGACCCACAAGGCAACGACGACAGACCAGATGCGTGCGTGACTGGGGCTGTAGGCGTGCGAGCAGGGAGGCTGAGGGATCGGCCCCACACATAAGTGGCGAGTGCGGCTGAAGACAAGTGGGCCGCACGGGATTTCTGGGCCCGGACCGAGGGGGAGAAGAGTGGGCTGAGGGAAGGAGTTTTGGCCCAAACGTAGGGAGAGGTCCCTTCTTTTTCTTTTCTTCTAGTTTCTTATTCTTTTTCTAATTTCTATTTATGTTTTACATTTTCAAGTTTTTCCAAATTAGATTTTTAAATTCTCATTTGTTTTCAAAGTGTGACTCAAAATCAAATACATAACTCAAGAACTTCAGCATAAATGCAGAAATATTTCTTTCATTCTTTATTTGCTTATTATTTATCCCCTTCAAATAAATGTTTCTAAATGTAATTTTAGTGAAATAAACATTTGTTAAATTAAATAGGAAAACTCCCTATTATTTATTTTTCTGAGATTTGAAATCATAATCTAAATTTTATAAGTTAAATTTAAATCTGAGTCATTAAACCCTAATATATATTTTTATTTGTTTAATCATTTGGAAGGATAAATCATACACTAGATTCAATCCCTTTATTACTCCTCAAAGAGAACAAAGTTACTTCCTATTTTCTCAAAAATGTATTTTAGGGTTTACACTAGATCATGCAAAATTTGGCCACAAAGTTCATCAGAGTTCAGTGACAGTCAAACTTCAGTGCCTGATCCGACTGACAGTCCAACTTCAAGTCCATTTTACTCCAATTTCTGTACAGTTCTTGGGCTAGATCACCTAATCAAACTTGAACTACTAAAATAGCTCTACAAGTTTGTTGTAATGACCCATGGCAAAATCTTCATAGATCAAGAGATAATAGGGTCTGAACTTAGCCTGATATCACTAGTTTCAGAGTTAACCTTACGAGTGCCTTTGGGACCTTTTTGCAATTTACTCTAATTTGCTCCACAAAACTTGTAAATCTCCAAATGTAAAAGTTGCTTGATTTTTGCTACTCTACCACTTTGATATATGCACTTTGGACCAAAAGTGCATAGAAATTGGAGTCACCTCATAGAACACTAATTAGGGTTTCTAGGGTCCTTATTAGGATTTTGAGTGTTCTAGGGTTTATGTGCCACTCAAACACTCTAAGTTTAGTCTCTTTTGAACATCTCCACTAACCTTTGAGTTCATATTCAAATTTTTATCTCACACACCCACATGCTTCTAGTCCTTGGGTAAGTATCCTATCCTAGGGTTAAGGATTAATTCAAGTCATCACATCACAACTTGTTTTGAAATTTTAGTCTAGTGGATGCACTTTAGGTGTAACATACATAATGAAATTTTAATGCATATGATGCCATGCCCAAGTTTTAGTCCTTGTAACACCAGGGGTGTTACAAGTGAGAGCGTCTCCTGATTGGTGTCCAGTGGCTGCAGAGCAGCCCCTGGCGCTGTTGTCTTCTTTGACAGCATGTCGAAGGCTAGCGTTTGCCGAAGGTTGTGGAAGTGAGTTCACCGGAGGTGGGAGCCAATGTTGGTCACTTGTTCTCAAATGTTGTGAATCAAGAACAAGGCAACACAATTGTTAATCATTAGGGACCTTCGTCTTTCGAAGCATTATTTCCCCAAGGATATAATGATCATCAGACGAAGGTCGTGAAGGGTATGCCTTCATCATTCAATATGTGAACAAGAATACAAAGAAACAAAAGCAATAACTATATCTTGTTAATCCATTCAAATTTGCATTCTATAAAACATGTATGAATATCAACATGATTCATATTACATTGCTACCTTCGGCTTGCTCGAAGGTGAAGACGTGAGAGAGTGATTACAATTCAGCGTGAACAGTACGGTGCTACTGTTCATCTATTTATAGGAACGGGATGCAGCCCGTGTAAAAGTACATTTATGTCCCCAATATTCACGTATGATCGTAATACAAGTCATTAAGAACTAAGTAGTCTTTTCCCCTTTAGTCAGCATCATCATCATACTTCATCTCTGTTACGAGCCGAAGCTATCCATTTGGCGATAGCTTCGGCGTTTACTCTTATCATCTTTAGATCTGTCTTCATCTCATATGCCTTCATCATGAGGAAAAAGGCTTGCATCCTGAAGACGAAGTGTAACACCCTGAATTTGGGGGTAGAAATTTTTCTTCTTTTTACTCACAAAATTCAGGCGTTACTCTCTTTTCTCTTCCCGTTTCGCTCCTTCTCCCCAATTTCAAAGCAGTATAGCGACTGGTGTCCGTATTGCGTGTGAACAAAAACCTAAGTTGACATGAGTGTTGCATCATGCCGAATCATATTTCTTTGGTCTAATGTCGTGTTTAATCGCGTGTTTTGCCTGGTCTCGTTTCGGATTTTGTTTCGCAATTGGATTCCGATCTGAGGCTGTGCGTGTCGTGGGTTTTTGTCCCGCGACGCGACCCAGCCCGTCCCAGCCCGGCCCGCTCTGGCCCGCGCGCCCCCGGCGCCCTGCCCCTCCCCATGCGCGCGCCCCCTCCCCCTTCTCTTCCTTTCTCTCATTCAACTTTCCCACGCAGCAACCTCCTCTCCTCCACCTCTCTCTCTCCCCCGTGGTGCCCTAGGTTTTGGAAATGGTGATCGCCAGATTTGGACCCCGAGGTGAGCTCCCCTACCCTCCCCTCCCCTCTCCCTCTCTCTCTTCCCCTCCCCCTCCCTTTCTTCTTTCCCCGCGCGGCCTCTCTGCGCACGCCCCTGGCGGCTCCCCGCGCGCCCTCCCGCACGCGCCCCTGGCGGCGCCCCTGCGTGGCTCCCCCGGCGGCGCTCCCCCGCGGCCCCCTGGTGGTGCCCCTTGCGGCCCCCACATGACCCTCGCGGCCCCGCGCGCCCCCGGCGGCGCCCCTCACGGCCCCCTGCCCCGCCCCCCCGCGCGCCACCTGCCCGGCCCCTGGCGGCCCCTCGCGCGTGCCCCCGCGCAGCCCCGGCGGCTCCCTGCCCGGCCCCGGCGGCGCCCCCCCACGCGCCCCTGCTCGGCCCCTCCCCGGCGGCGCACACACATGTCCCCGGCGCGGCCTCGCGCGCCCCGGCCAAGCAACGTGATCCCGCGCGCGCAGCCCCACGTGCGCGGTGATTGATTTTGGTTTTAATTAATTTTAGACGTTGTTCAATTAATGTGCTGCGTCGCGCGCTTCGTCGCACAACTAATTAATTTGATTTCATATTCTATTAATGTGCTGCGTCGCGCGCTTCGTCGCGCGACGATCCATTTTAATTTTAGATTATTTAATGTGTGGCGTCGAGCGTCCAATCGCACGACGTTTCGTTTTAAATTCAGTTTGGATGACATATGCTGTCGTGCGCTTTGTCGCACGACGTTTGACGTTATTTTCATAATTAGTTCAAGAGTCTCGTGGCGCACCCCATCGTGCGACGAGTCGTTTTGTTCTTAATTCAGTCTAAGTGTTGTGTCGCGCGCTTCGCCACGCGACAATCCTTTTAAATTCACTTTGATCCGTTCATAATGATTAAACATAGAACATGACTTTACCCGATGCATAATGCGATGGCCAAATTAATATCATTCTGTTTAGACGATTATTTTGATTTATAATCGTGTGACGTGATCACTCTTCGATCGTAGCCTCGACCGTTACTCTCTCTTTCTCGCTTTGTCGTAGGTGTGAGCCCTGCGCCGAGTGTCTGCTTATTTATAACTATCTATTGTATGGTGTACTATTCTTTTGTATTAAATGTGTGGAATGTATGTTTGAACTCGTATAGATAACGATCAGTTGGTGGAGTCCGAAGGAATTGCAGGTGAAGACCCTGAGCAACAGCTGGTTGGTGAAGGCAAGTGTCCCTTGACCCATCTATGTCCAACTCATTCTTATAATTCACTCCCCGCATTTACACAGTTAATACCTAAGGATTGACTAGCTTTTGTTTATCTTGTCCTTGTTTACCTATTCTAGTTGGGTTATTTTGGTTTAGCCATATGCTAGTTGTTGGGGGCCTTCGTCTTCCGAAGGTCCTCAAAAACATGATTAACAATGTTTCCCAAGTATAATATATGTACAAGAACTTTTGGACTCAGGATGAAGCTGTTCACAAAATGAAAAGCATGGTCGGGATGAAGGTCGAACTAGCTCCGAAGCTACGTGCAAGGAAGCTTTGGCTCAGTAGCAGAAAAGGAACCGATTTAACGAGGAAAAGGCTATTTAGTCCTCGATAGGTTGTCGTAATGTCAATAGTAAACATGAAGGGCATGAATATAATTTTACACAGGCTGCACCCTGTGCCTATAAATAGATGAACAGTACTCCCGTACTGTTCACGCTGACTTGTAATCGCTCGTGCGTCACGCTTGTACTTTCTCCTTCTGTCAAGCCGAAGGTACAAATGTAATTTTATGTTATTTCTGTTTATCCATAATAATATAATAAAGTTGAACTAATAATGTTATATGATTATTCATGTTGTCTCTTATATTTCACATGCTTCTTCTTTCATTAACGTATATTGCGATGATGAAGGTTCGTCCTTCGTGACCTTCGTCTGAATATCATTATATTCTAAGGGAAATAATGCTTCGAAGGACGAAGGGTATTAACCTTTAACATTTTGTGTTGCCTTGTTCTTAATACATAGAATTTGAGAACAAGTCCCCAACATTGGCGCCCACCTTCGGTGAACTCATTCGACCACCTTCGGCAAGCCTTGACCTTCGTCATGCCGCCGAAGAAAGCTTCAGCGCCAGGGGCTGCTGCACTACAGCCACTGGACACAAACTAGGAAACTCTCTCTCTCCGAGAGGCTCGAATCCAGAAGAGAAAGGCCACCCGTCCAACACTCCAGGAGGAGGAGTTGGACCAAGAGATCAGGGACATGGAAATCATCCATCAACAAGTGCAAAGGAAGAAGGAGAAGATGGCTCGGCTGGCCGATCTTCAAAGGAAGATCGACGAAGCTACTGAAGAAGTGCGTCATCTTTCTCAAGATGAACAAGACTGAAGGCCTCAACACAGGGAACTTCATCAGAAAGGCTTATTCAACGAAGATGGATGGTATGATGATTTTAATCATGATACCTTTACTTTTAATGATGCTTCTCCCTTGGCAGCAGAACTGCAGGCTATCCCATGGCCACAATCTTACAAGCCACCTCAACTACCCATGTACGATGGGCACTCAGACCCAAAACAATTTTTGATGAGCTATGAGGCAACAATATCCTCATACGGAGGCAATGCAGCTGTCATGGCTAAGTCCTTCGTCATGGCAGTCTAGAACATGGCCCAAACATGGTATTCTTCCCTTCGGCCAGGGACAATTACGTCGTGGCAAAAGCTCAAGGATATGCTGGTGACCAGTTTCCAAGGCTTTCAGACGAAGCCAGTCACAGCTCTGGCCTTGTTCCAGTGCACGCAAGACCATGAGGAATACCTCTAGGCGTATGTCCGAAGGTTCTTGCGACTAAGGGCACAAGCGCCCACAGTGCCCAACGAAATTGTCATTGAGGCCATGATTAAGGGTCTCCGGCCAGGACCCACGGCTCAATACTTCGCTAGGAAGCCCCCACAAACTCTAGAGAAGCTGCTTCAGAAGATGGATGAATACATTCGGGCTGACAATGACTTTTGCCAAAGAAGGGAGGAAGCTTACAGATTCTCGAAGATGACCAGGGGCTTCAGAGGAAGAATCCAGCCGAGGCATGTCAGGTCAATCCACAATTCCAGCCAGAATGACGACAAAGGAAGCCAGCTTCAGAGGCCACAATACACCTCACAATCTTCGGGGCAACAACAAAGCTCTTTCAGGTCGCCAGCTCCAAGGGGCAGAGGCGCCATGGGCTTTGGAGGAAGATATGGGGATCAGCCTAGGAAGATTTATTGCTTATTCTGTGGTGAGGACAAGGGCCATACTACAAGAATGTGCCAAATCACCATTCAAAAGCAAAAGGAGATCGCGGAAGCCGAAGCTCAGCAGAATTAGCCGAAGCAGGTCTTGCACACTGCTTCGTGCCACTCTCCCTACAGACCATAATATGTGGGCAATCATCCTGCAGCTTCTGTTGCTTCGGCTAGCCATTCACAGGCTTCTTGGCCACAGTTCCCACCCCCACCACCGCTGCAACCGACCTATTCCCGAAGCCAGCAGCCAGAAGAGCGCCAACACACCCAACAACAACGGGAGTTCAGGGAGGAATCCGAAGCTCGCACAGTCAACAGTACTGTGCTAGAATCAAAGCACATTTATTGAGCGATATCCTACCCCTAAAATACTTTTATGTTCTATGTCATTTTGTTTTTCAATAAGGAACAAGCAATGTAAATCTAGTTTTAATTCCTTGTAATAGTCTCACTTTTATCAGAATGAAGTATATCTTCTTCACAGACTTACGAAGCTCAAAAGTCGTTCCTAAGGGAATCCAGAGCTAAAAATTGCCGAAGCTACAAAAAGTCGTTCCTAAGGGAGCGCAGCGTAAGTTCTGCCGAAGCTAAAAAAAATCGTTCCTAAGGGAGCGCAGTGTAAGTTTTCTGCTCAAAAGTCGTTCCAAAAGGAATGCAGAGCCAAATACCGCCGAAATATAAGGCGAAGAAGTTCAAAAGACGTTCCTAAGGGGATGCAGAACTTATACCGCCGAAATAGAAGGCGAAGAGGTTCAAAAGACTTTCCTAAGGGGATGCAGAACTTACACCGAAAAATAAGCGGTGAAGCCGAAAAATAAACGGCAAAGAGATTCCAATCGTTCCTAAGGGGACGCAGAGATTGTGTGTTTCAGTGTGGGCGTGTGGGTGTGTGTCTTCGGCATTAGCATCATTTTTTGCATCATATCATCACATCATCCCGCATGGCATCGCATCATACATCATATCGCACCAATGACACGAGTTGAATACCAAGTCGATTTTCGGAGAATGCTTTGTAAAAAATAAAAATATGCTAAGGCACAAAGTAAGCTGAGAAATACAGTTTCATCAGCTCTATTGCAAAAGAAGGGATCCCTTGTTTACGAACCATGGATGTTTTTACGAAGTATGGATATTTTTACGAAGCATGGATGTTTTTACGAAGTATGGATATTTTCACGAAGCACAGATCTTTTTCTTTACGAAGCATCAAAAGAAGGGAAGGTGTTTTTTCGCCGAAGGCTCAAAAATGGTATGTATATAAAGTCTCATGCATCACAAAGAAGTGAATTACAAATAATTTACATATTAGATTCAAAGATATGCACATCGAATATTACAGTCTTGTTACAACAAAGCTACATTGACCATTTAAAAATGTTTATACAAAAAGTGCTAGTCTTCTTTCAGGATCTTCTCCGCAACTTCATTTAGCAATTTATTGACGACTTCGTCAACAATAGATTCAGCCATATTAATGATCTCTAGTGCTTCCTTCGTTTCTAGATCGGCCAGGGGATCAAACGGTTTCGGTGGCGGAGATAATTCAGCTACAGTGGAAAAAATTAATCAGTCCGAAGCCACAAAAACAAATGTTGAAGCTAAAAGCCGCGAAACAATACCTATATGTTTTTCACGCTCTGCAGCTTCCTCAGCTTGTTTTGCTTCCACTCGGGCGTCATGATTGTCTTTTTCACTTTTCTTCATAATTTCGTGAGCCATCTCTCGGCCACCATTTACCCAGATGTCATTGTAAAATTTTCCGCCCATTAAACTTGCTTCAGCCGAGGGATCCTTTGTATCATCCACGGAGAAGGCAGCTTCGGCCTGGGCCAGGATCTTGACATGGTCGCATCCCGCCTTCTCCAGGATGGCTGAAATTCCCCTTGCACCGGAGAACGCGCAGACATCCCCGCGATCACTTAAAATTTCTTCGAAAGCTTCGGCCTCTCCACTTATCCATTCAATAACACCTTCAGGGTTGCCTCGTATGAAGTTATCTTCGTTTGAATAGGCGCCCACGTTGGCGAAGCTAGCCTTTATTTTCTCCACGCAGCCCAAGGATTTTTCAAAGCATCTTTCCTTGGATGCGTGAAGTTCTTCAACTATTTTCTCTAAATGGTTTTTCCAATTTTCATTGATCTCCCGGTTAGCTTCTGCAAGAGCCCATTTTTCTTTGGCTTCTGCCAACTGTTTCCAAAGGTCTTCGATTTCATTCTTTTGGATTTCGGCTTGAGCCTTGAAACTAGCTTCATCTTCTTCCACTTTGTTTACCAATGAAACCAAGATTTTGTCTTTTTCAAGACCTTTGTTCCCTAATTAGATTACCTCTGAACGAAGATTGTTCAAAGCCATCGTATATCCTTCATCTTCAATATTTTTTCTGTGCCCTGAGGGCATTACTAAGAATCAGGCCCTGCAAGTGGAGGAAAGAATAAGTATGACAAATAAAATACCCCATTTTTAAATTCAAATGTAACTCTTATACCTTTATGCTATTTGTTGGGGGCCTTCGGCTTCCGAAGGTCCTCAAAAATGTAATTTGGCTATGTTTTCCAAGAGAAATATGTGAACATGTACCTTCGAAGTCAGATTGCGAGTATACAAGAGCATAGTTAAGACGAAGCTTGACTGGGACGGCGATCACGACGAAGGATAAGACGATCATGAAGCTATGTGCAGAAGAGCTTCGGCATAACGGCGGGAAGGGGAAACCGACTTAAAGATGAAAAGTCAAATTAGACCTCGAAGAATTACTATAGAGTTATTGATAAATGTAAAGGGCATTAATGTAATTTAGCATGGGCTGCGACCCGTGCCTATAAATAGGTGAACAGTATTCCCGTACTGTTCACGCTGACTTGGCATTCACTTTTGCGTCACGCCTGTATTCTTATTCCTTCAAGCCGAAGGTACATTTGTAATTGACCATTGTTTACACAAGTAATATAAATGGAAATAGATTAATAATAATGTTTACAGAAATTACGTTACTTTCTGTACTTTGTATGAATGTTCTACATCTTTTATCATGATCATGAAGGTATGTCCTTCATGACCTTCGTCCTAGATTCATTATATCCGAAGGGAAATAATGATCTGAAGGACGAAGGGGCTTTGATATTTAACATTTTATGTTGCCTTGTTCTTGATTCATAGCATTTGAGAACAAGTCCCCAACATTGGCGCCCACCTCCGGTGAACTCACTTCCATTTCTTGAGCTTTGAATACCTTCGGCAAGCATCATCTTCGTCATGCCGCCGAAAAAAGCTTCAGCAACAGGGGCTGCCACTCTGCAGCCGCTGGACCCCAATCAGGACGTCCTTTCCCTTAGGGAGGCCCGAAGCCAGAAGAGGAAGGCCGCTAGTCCAACGCCTCCGGAGGACGACTTGGATCAGGAGATC
Organism: Zea mays; assembly: GCF_902167145.1. Classification (NCBI taxonomy): domain Eukaryota; kingdom Viridiplantae; phylum Streptophyta; class Magnoliopsida; order Poales; family Poaceae; genus Zea; species Zea mays. The sequence continues at coordinate 69,155,200 of NC_050098.1, forward strand.
CAAAACCTGGAGATCCTTCAGCAGCAGGTGCAACGAAAGAAGGAGAAGATGGCTCGTCTAGCTGATCTTCAGAGATAGATAGATGAAGCTTCGGAAGAGGTTCGTCATCTTGTTCAAGATGATCAGAACCGAAGGCCTCCGCGCAGAGAGCTTCATCAAGAAGGCTTTTACAATGAGGACGACTGGTATGAAGATTTCCATCATGGAAATTTTGCTTTCGATGATGCTTCTCCTCTCTCAACAGAATTGCAGGCTACACCATGGCCCCAGTCTTACAAGCCACCCCAGCTCCCCATGTACGACGGTCATACAGACCCGAAGCAATTCTTGATGAGCTATGAAGCAACCATATCTTCGTATGGTGGCAATACTGCAGTCATGGCAAAGTCTTTTGTCATGGCCGTCAAGAGCGTCGCTCAGACCTAGTACTCCTCTCTTCGGCCAGGGACAATCACTTCTTGGCAGAAGTTGAAGGATATGTTGATAACTAGTTTCCAAGGGTTTCAGACGAAGCCAGTTACTGCTCAAGCTCTATTCCAGTGTACCCAGGACCACGAAGAATACCTCCAGGCGTATGTCCGAAGGTTTCTGTGTCTGAGGGCACAAGCGCCAACAGTGCCCAATGAAATTGTCATTGAGGCCATGATTAAGGGACTTCGGCCAGGACCCTCAGCACAATACTTTGCCAGGAAGCCACCACAAACTTTGGAGAAGCTGCTCCAAAAAATGGACGAGTACATCCGAGCTGACAATGACTTCCGCCAGAGAAGGGAGGAGGCATTCAGGTTCTCTGAGATGACTAGGGGCTTCGGAGGAAGATTTCATCCGAGGAATGTCAGGTCAATTCATAACTCCACCCAAGGTGATGATAGAGGGAGCCAACAGCAAAGGCCACAATACTCTTCGCAAGCTTCAGGCCAACAGCAAAGCTCTGCTCGGCCGCCAGCGCCAAGGGGCAGAGGCGCCAGGGGCTTCGGGGGAAGATTTGGGGATCAGCCAAGAAGAATTTACTGTCTATTCTATGGTGAAGACAAGGGCCATACCACCAGGATGTGCCATGTCACCATCCAGAAGCAAAAGGAGATAGCAGAAGCTGCAGCACAACAGAGTCAGCCGAAGCAGGTTATGCATACTTCTTCGTACCATTCGCCTTACATTCCAGAATATGTAGGCAATCACCCTGCAGCTTCTGTTGCTTCGGCAAGTCAACCCCAAGCATCTTGGCAACAGCCTTCACCACCACCACCAACGCAGCGAGGACAACAGCCAGAAGGGAGTCAGCACACTCACATTCAGAGGGACTTCAGAGAGGAGTCCGAAGCTCGCACAGTCAATAGCACCGTGCCAGAGTCGAAGCACATTTATTGACAAATATCCTACCTCGACAGTAGTTTTTTCGCATTTTTACATTCAGTATTACTTTCTTGTTAACAAGGAACAATTATGGGAAGTCTAAGTGTCGTTTATCGTTTTTCAATTTCGTGTAACAATTTCGTCTTTTATCATAATAAAAATATGTCTTCTCCATAGGATTGAGTTCCCGAAGCATACAAATTTATGGTGGTATGAAGGACCTTTGTACTATCAAAAATTTGTTCTAAGAGGCACACTGCAATTTATTCGAAGCAGTAGAAAGTCGTTCCTAAGGGAGCGCAGTGTAAGTTTTCTGAGCTTACAGCGAAAAGTCAGCGCTGATTCCGCCGAAAGTAAAAGGCGAAGAAGCTCCTAAGGGAGGCTTACAGCGAAAAATAAACGCTGATTCCGCTGAAAGTAAAAGGCGAAGAAGCTCCTAAGGGAGGCTTACAGCGAAAAATAAACGCTGATTCCGCTGAAAGTAAAAGGCGAAGAAGCTCCTAAGGGAGGCTTACAGCGAAAAGTCAGCGCTGATATAAAAATTGTGTGTGCTCTATTGCAGGGATATGTATCTGCGGCACAAATATCATTTTGCATAACATAACATCATCACATCATTCTGCATAACATAAGCATCATATAGCATATTGCATGTGGAACAAGAAGGGGATACAATATTGATCTTCGGAGAATATTTTGGAAAAGAAAAAATCGTGCTAAGGCACAAGATAAATCGAGAAGAAGTGTAGCTTCATTAGAGAGGCAACATAAGACTTTTATATAGCTTCGGAGAATATTTCACGAAGCTTGGATATTCTTCATCAGAGAAGTATGCAAATTCTTGTGATATAAGATTTTCTTCACGAAGCATGAAAAGAAGGGAAGGTGTTTTTTCGCCGAAGGCTCAAAAAATGGTATGTATGCAAAATTTCATGCATCGTAAAGAATTAAACTATAAATAGATTATATATTACATTCAAAGTTACAATGTATTACACACGTTACGTTCCAAATGTTTCTACAATAGCATTTAATCCTCCTTAAGAACTATTTCTGCAGCTTCGTTCAGTAGCTGGTCGACAACCTTGTCCATAATGGCTTCGGCCATTTTTCTAATTTCGTCGTCCCCCTTCGGGGGGGGGGGGGGGCGGAGTTGCCTCAGCAGGTTCTGAGGGAAGAGAAGATACGACTATATTACTATTACAAACCGCGAACAAAGTCTGGAATCAAAAATTACAACATAATAAAAATCACTAATTAATACCTATTTGCCCTTCGGGCTCTGTACTTTTCTCGGCAGCCTCCGCTATTTTTCTAGCATCGTGGATGCCTTTTTCGCTCTTTTGAATAATTTCTTGCGCCATTTCTCGGCCGCCGTTGTCCCAGATATCGGTGAAAAATTTTCCGCCGATCATGCTTGCTTCGGCTGAGGGGTCTTTAATGTCTTCGGAGGACAAAGTAGCTTCGGATTGCGCTAAAGCTTTTACATGCTCACAACCTTTCTTCTCCAAAACAGTAGCAATTCCTCTAGCACCCGAAAAAGCACATATGTCTCCGCGGCTATTCAGGATTTCTTCGAAGGCCTCAGCTTCGTTACTGATCCATTCCATTGGACCTTCGGGATTGCCCCTTGAGAAATTCTCTTCGCTAGAGAATGCGCCAACGTTGGCGAAGCTGGATTTTATTTTCCTGACACACACTATGGATTTATCATAGCATCTTCTCTGGGATGCACGAAGCTCTTTAACATTTATTTCTAAATGATTGGCCCATTGATCACTAAGTTCTCGTTTTGTCTCCTCAAGTATACGCTCTTCTTTAGCTCTGGCTAACTGCTTCTGAAGATCTTTAATTTCGCGTTTTTGGGCTTCAGCTTGAGCTTTGGAGGAAGCTTCATCTTCCTTTATCTTGTCCACCAATGTAAGCAGAATTTTATCTTTTTCCAGAGCTTCGTTCCTCAGCTTAATAACCTCTGATCGTAGATTGTTGAAAGCAATGTCATAGCTCTCATCTTCAGCATTCTTTTGTGCTCTCAACGCGTTGCTCAATATTAAACCCTATATATGCAAGAATTAGTATAAGAATAAAAGAATGATTCAAAAATTGTAAATTTCTAAATATACAATTCTCGCACCTTCAGGCTATTGTATGCAAGGCTATCCGCAAGATCCTCCTTCGTCATAGCGCATAATCCAGCTTCAAGCTTCGGAAATCCCATACTCCTAGCCATCTCCCGGCAGACAGATATTTCTTTGTTGTCAGGGAGGCAGTATAGGAAGTCATCTTCGTCTGTTCCATTGAACACTAGTGCCCCCTTCGGATATTTTAATTCTCTAGCATAGTGATTAGCTTCATAAACCTCTTCTTCAGATAGTTTTTTCCCCGAAGCATGTCGCACAATATAATCGCGTATGTTGGAAGGTGCTTCGGGGGCAGCAGTGTCAATTTCTTCAGCCGGAATTGGCTCTGACATTTTCATTTTTTCGGTTGCCTCTGCAATTTTCATTTCTTCTGGTTCCAAAGGTTTTACCTTGGTTGGCTCTGAAGGCCCGACTTCAGTTCCAGTATGTTACTTCGAAGCTTCAACAACAGATGCTTCAGCAGACGCTTCAGATGTTTCAGCAGTTTTCTTTGGAGTTATGCTTGAAGATTTAATTGTCTCCAAAACATCTAACACATTAACCATTCTTTTTCTTTTCGGGGTCACTGTTGGCCCCTTTTTAATTTCTGCTTCTTCAATTTCTCCTGAAGGACTTAAAATTTCTGATATTTTTACTCCCTCAGCTGATGTTTTTGCTTCTTCAGTCTTTGATTCTTCCATCTTTTCTGTTATTGGCACTTCGGCCAACTCTTTGATTTCTGGCAGCAGGGTTGGTTCTTTAGCTTCGGTGGCCGAAGAGGTCTCACCGGCGAACTCAGGCACCGTGGCTGGTTCAATATAGCGTGGCCGGTGTGTGAGAACCTTTACCCTTTTTCTCTTCGGCGCTGGCTCGCTAGGGGCAGCTGAAGCATTTTCTTTCGCAGAAGTTGTGCCTTTTCTTTTTTGCCCCCGCGCTGGATAGCGGTAGTCGGGGTAGACAAAACCAATTGCATCAAATACTCGGTTGAGTCTTTTCTTTTTTCGGCCTCCGAAGGCCGCTGACAATGCAGTGTCTTCGGCCTTCGAATATACCCCAAGCAATTCATCACTTACAGTCTCAATGCTCTTTAACCAATCATCATCTGGTTCAACGAACTTGTCTCTGTACTTGAATGTATACTTCAGCCTGACTAGCCCACCTTTCTCAGTTTCTTTAACAGTTTCTTTCGGCATTTCCCAGTTATCTGCAAGTGGCCACACTCTCAAGGCAATGTGTTCTTGTATTAAATCCCTTGTCCTAATAAAAGAGCAGACTACGCCGAAGGCCCGTTGGCATTCTTCGGCTACTTCATCCATTTCTACCTTCGGTTTCCGGAGTCCGAAGCGCTGCCAGATAGGGCACATGATGATATCCTTAATATCTTCTCGAACATTCAAATCATTTTTTACATAGAACCATTCCTTCATCCATTCCCCGGGCCACCTCTTCCGAAAGGTTGGCACGAGACAGATTGATCTAGAGCGAGCACCAAAGCTGTAACAACCAAAGTTGTTATGATATTGCTCTTTACCCCAGGGCTTCATCTCATATAATAACTCATGTATATTGCAAAAGCTTTTCGCACTTGGCTCTAGGCCCTGGCTCTTCACGGCCCAGACGAAGACTCCCATTCTTATTATTGCTTCAGGGGTAAGTTGATGAAGGTAAACCTGATATATTTTCAGAACTTCTACCACAAACCTGCTTATAGGGAATCGTAGCCCAGCTTTAAAAAAGCTTCGGAAGATCACGACTTCATTATCTTCGGGAGTTGGCACAGTCCTCTCTCCGTCATCTGCCCTCACGATGGACACATCTCGAAAATATCTTCCCCTCATGTTGTCAAGGTGACTTTGCCCAATAGTTGATTTTCCGAAGACTGAATGGCTTGGTCGCCATGGTCGGTCTTCGGAATCCTCACCCCCGTTGTCTGCATCATAACTATCACTCTCACCAGTATCTTCAGATAAGCCTTCCAAAATCTCCCTAGTAATTTTCTCTGTATTTGTTTTTGCTATTGATTCAATGAAACCCAGATTTTTCTCCTCGGAAAGGCTCAGCTTCACTCCGGCAGCAACTTTCTTTTCCTGAGACATCCCTTCGGAAATCCTGCCTCTCGGCTCCGAAGCTTAAAACTAGGGAGACAGTTACATATTTGTGGACAGAAAGCTATTTGAGCAGGTAAAACAGATGGCAAGAGAGCGTGCCAAATAACTTGTGGTGAGCCCTTATTTATACACCAAGTGTGTCGAAAACTGGAGGGTCCCGCTTGTCAATGACTGTTGCTATTCTAGCAAAAGGAAGGTGTTTTTTCGGACCTTCGACCCATAGCCTTCGTCCATATCGCAATATAAATTTATCTTTACAGCAAATTAATATTGCGAGGGGCTACTGTTGGGGGCCTTCGGCTTCCGAAGGTCCTCAAAAATGTAATTTGACTATGTTTTCCAAGAGAAATATGTGAACAGGTACCTTCGAAGTCAGATTGCGAGTATACAAGAGCATGGTTAAGACGAAGCTTGACTGGGACGGCGATCACGACGAAGGATAAGACGATCATGAAGCTATGTGCAGAAGAGCTTCGGCATAACGACAGGAAGGGGAAACCGACTTAAAGATGAAAAGCCAAATTAGACCTCGAAGAATTACTATAGAGTTATTGATAAATGTAAAGGGCATTAATGTAACTTTGCATGGGCTGCGACCCGTGCCTATAAATAGGTGAACAGTATTCCCGTACTGTTCACGCTGACTTGACATTCACTTTTGCGTCACGCCTGTATTCTTATTCCTTCAAGCCGAAGGTACATTTGTAATTGACCATTGTTTACACAAGTAATATAAATGGAAATAGATTAATAATAATGTTTATAGAAATTATGTTACTTTCTGTACTTTGTATGAATGTTCTACATCTTTTATCATGATCATGAAGGTATGTCCTTCATGACCTTCGTCCTAGATTCATTATATCCGAAGGGAAATAATGATCTGAAGGACGAAGGGGCTTTGATATTTAACATTTTATGTTGCCTTGTTCTTGATTCATAGCATTTGAGAACAAGTCCCCAACACTATTATACGCTAAGCTGTCAGCAAGCTCATCCTTCGATAAGATTGAAAGGCCATCCTCCAGCTTCGTGAATCCGATGCTTCTACCTATCTCCCGGCAACCGGATATTTCATTATTATCCGGGAGACAGTACAAAAAATCTTCTTCCCCACTGCCATTAAACACCAGTGCCCCCTTCGGATATTTCAATCTTTGGGCATAATGTTGTGCTTCTAATATTTCTTCTGGAGATAATACCTTTCCCGAAGCATGACGAATAATGTAATCAATACTTTTGCCCGATGCTTCGGGACCAGGAGCTTCGATTTTTCCAGTTGCAATCTGTTCTGTTGATTTTTCTTTAGGATCATCATGCTCCATTTCAGTGGGCACTGAAGGCCCAGCTTTGGTTTCAGCTTGAATTGTTGCAGCCTCGACTCCTGCTTGTTTCGTTTCAGCTTCGGGTTGTGCCTTGGAAGCTTTGGCAATTTTTCTTGTAGGAGCAGGACTCAAGGTTTTTGCTGTTTCTAGCACAACATCTAGCACATTTGCCATCCTTCTCCTCTTAGGAGTTGTGGCAGAACCTTTTTGTGCCTTCGTCATCGTTGCCTCTGTTGAAGGGCTCAAAATCTCTGGCATTTTTGTCATTTCTTTAATTTTTGGCCCTTCAGCCTTCGTTTCAACTAGCTTAACTGTAAGCACCTTCGGCATTACAACCGGCTCTTCAGTGCTCTGCGCAGACGGAGCAGTTACACTTGTTTCAGCAGCTGAAGAGGCCCCCTCGCCAAACTCAGGTACCACAACTGGTTCAATGTAACGCGACCGGTGGGTAAGAACCTTCATCTTTTTGCTCTTCGGCACAGGCTCAACTGGGGAAGCCGAAGTAGCAGTTTTCCTCTTTTTCCCCTGTCCCCGCAGTGGGTAGCGGTAATCGGGGTAGACGAAGCTAATGGCGTCAAAAACTCTGTTCAGTCTCTTTTTTCCCCGGCCGCCGAAGGCTACATACAGCGCATTATCTTTCGCCTTGGAATATGCTCCAAGTAGTTCATCACTTGTAGCTTCGATACACTTCAGCCAGTCATCGTTCGGCTCATCAAACTTCTCCCTGAATCTGAAGGTATACTTCAGCCGGACCAGACCACCTTCGCTAGCGTCGGTGGTGGTCTCCTTCGGCATTTCCCAGCTGTCTATAAGCGGCCATACTCTGAAGGCTATATGTTCTTGAATTAAATCCCTTGACCCAATAAAGGAGCAAACAGTGCTGAAGGCCCTCTGACACGCTTCAACTGTCTCATCAATTTCTATCTTTGGCCTTCAAAGGCCGAAGCAGGACCAAATAGGACGCATAATGACTTCCTTAATGTCTTCCCTCACTGTCAAATCATTCTTTACATAAAACCATTCTTCCATTCAAGCCCCGGGCCACCTTTTCCGAAATGTCGACACCGGGTGGCTTGCATTGGGGCGAGCGATAAATCCATAACAACCAAAGTTGTTATGGTACTGTTCTTTACCCATGGCCTTCGTCTCATATAGAAGTTCATGCATACTGCAGAAGCACTTGGCGCTTGGCTCTAGCCCTTGACTTTTCACTGCCCAGACAAAAATCCCCATACTTATTATGGCTTTGGGGGTGATCTGATGAAGGAAGATTTGGTAGGTCTTCATCACTTCAACTACAAACTTACTCAAAGGGAACCGAAGCCTAGCCTTGAAGAAGCTTTGGAAAATCACAACTTCGTTCTCCTCAGGGGCAGGGACGTTGTTGTCTCCGCTAGCCCTCACGATAGATACATCCCGAAAGTACCTTCCTCTCATGTTTTCAAGATGACTCTGTTTGATGGTCGTTTTTTCGAAGATTGAATGGCTTGGCCTCCAGGGCCGATCCTCAGAAACTTTGTCCCCACTTTCCACATCATAGCTATCGCTGTCACCAGTATCTTCAGATAAGCCTTCCAGTATCTCTTTAGTAATCTTCTCTGTATTTGTTTTTGCCATCGACTTGACAAATCCAGCAATATAAGGATCCACAATCTTCTTCTCCTCAAACAGCTTATCCTCTTTAGTCAGCTTCATCTCAGCAACAACCTTCTTGTCTTGAGACATTTTTTCTTCAGAAATGGTGAAAACGCGTCTTTTAAACCGAACTTCAGAGAGCTTGAAAAACTAGCAAGTGCTAGTGAACAAGAGCTATAAAATTGAGAAAATAATGCAAATGGCACAAACAGCGTATCAAATGTAGCTGGTGTGAGTTCTTATTTATACGCCCAGCGCGCTACAAGTGGAGGGCCCCATCTGTCATTGTTTATTGCTATTCTAGCAAAGGGAAGGTATTTTTTCGGACCTTCGACTTAAGGCCTTCGTCCATGTCGCAGTCTGAATTTGTTATCTTAACAAATTAATACTGCGAGGGGCTACTGTTGGGGGCCTTTGTCTTCCAAAGGTCCTCAAAAACATGATTAACAATGTTTCCCAAGTATAATATATGTACAGGAACTTTCGGACTCGGGATGAAGCTGTTCACAAAATGAAAAGCATGGTCGTGACGAAGGTCGAACCAGCTCCGAAGCTACGCGAAAGGAAGCTTCGGCTCAGTAGCAGAAAAGGAACCGACTTAAAGAGGAAAAGGCTATTTAGTCCTTGATAGGTTGTCCTAATGTCAATAGTAAACATGAAGGGCATGAATGTAATTTTACACAGGCTGCGCCCTGTGCCTATAAATAGATGAACAATACCCCCGTACTGTTCACGCTGACTTGTAATCGCTCGTGCGTCACGCTTGTACTTTCTCCTTCTGCCAAGCCGAAGGTACAAATGTAATTTTATGTTATTTTTGTTTATCCATAATAATATAATAAAGTTGAACTAATAATGTTATATGATTATTCATGTTGTCTCTTATATTTCACATGCTTCTTCTTTCATTAACGTATATTGCGATGATGAAGGTTTGTCCTTCGTGACCTTCGTCTGAAGATCATTATATCCTAAGGGAAATAATGCTTCGAAGGACGAAGGTTATTAACCTTTAACATTTTGTGTTGCCTTGTTCTTAATACATAGCATTTGAGAACAAGTCCCCAACACTAGTGCTTCACATTAATCAATGAACATGATGAGATTATCTATGATACGTTGTTTTCCGTTTTGATCATGATGATATACTTATGGCCCTTAAGGGGACTCGATCTGTTTCTCGAGTGCCTCTCCGTAAGGACTAGTTCGTTGGATGACCGCCCGGGAAAATAGTGCAACCATGAGGGTGGAATGGGACGCCCTTAGTTGAACAATTAGAGGAACTGGGGTGTAGTTCGCTTCACCGTCGCACTGTTAATGGGGCTCGGTGTATGCGGCTTGGTCTACCAAGGTTGGTTTACCCCTTGGGGAGGACTGCGGTGCATTTAGGAAACCTAACGGGCGGCTACAGCCTCAGGGAATCTTTGTAAAGGCTACATAGTGAAACCCTGCCTATTCACCTTGGTAGTGTTTAAGGGTTTGATCGACCCGAGGCAAGAGGGAATCACGGCTTGTGGGTAAAGTGCGCAACCTCTGTAGAGTGTTATGAAACTGATATATCAGCCGTGCTCGCGGTTATGAGCGGCCAAGGGAGCTCCATTGATTAGAGATACTTGATCAGAGATGTTTGGTTTACAGGTGGTGATGAGGATGATGGTTTTGGTTATGACTATGGTAATGGTAAGTGGTATTCTTTCCGTTTGGAAAGGGTACATTAGGTTAATAACTTGGGTTAATGCTAAAACCTGGCTTTCTACTAGTACTAATAACCTGACCAACTAAAAGCAACCGCTTGACTAAACTCCATATAAAGCTAGTCCACTACAGCCAAACATGACATATTGCTGAGTATGTTGATGTGTACTCACCCTTGATTTAAACACCAAACCCCCCCAGGTTGTCCGCGTTGCAACCACTGCTCAGGTGAGGATGAAGTCATGGAGGAGGACTTCTAGGAGTTCCAAGAGTACGACGAGTTCTAGGCATGGGTTAGCGGCAAACCCCCAGTCGGCTGCCTGTGTAGGCCGTTTGTATCTACGTTTTTTTCCGCACTTTGATAATTGTTAAAGACTATGTGGATGTCCTGGACATCATGATGTAATCAACTATTATATTTTCTTTTATGTTATTATTTGAGCACAATGTGATGATGTCTAGTTATGTAACTGCTATGTACGTGAATTGCTGATTCTGGCACGTACATGGTTTGCATTCGGTTTGCCTTCTAAAACCGGGTGTGACATAGGTGGTATCAGAGCCATGCTGACTGTAGTACCGCTAACCTAGAATAGAATGGTCGTTCTAAGGATTATAGACCCCTATTATCACCTTGACTTTGGTATCCCTTCAAAAGTTGGTCATATCGACCAAATCTATGTTCTACTATATATTATACCTTGCTGAAAAAATTGTTTTATTCTAATTCCTAATTTTTTTATGGTTTACTTGCTGGTCATATTAGCTCTGTTCTCACTCTTATGCTTATGGTGTCTTTTGTAGATGGCTCGTCTTAGACACACTGCACGGAAGTCAGTCAATCCTTTCTTGCCTTCTCCTCTCGCGGAGCGTCCGCTTCGCCGTCCGGTGGATGGTCAGTCTAGCCATTTGGAGAGGCTGCACCACCACTTGCACGAGGAGCAGGAGCGTCGGCGACAGGAGCTAGAGTGGCATGGCTCTTCTTTCTTGCTTCAGCAGGAGATAGAGTCTGTGAGGAGCTGCTCCCCTGTGCCCCCGCTGGAGGTGCCCCCTACACCACCACTGGGTGTCCCGTCCACTGGAGTAGCTGTTGGAGGAGACCTTGACGGCGAAGGTGACGACAGCAGCTCGAGCCACAGCACCGACCTTTCAGAGGAGCAGGAGCCGGAGCCGGAGGGATGGGTTGCTCGACCCATCACTCGTGACGCCGCTTGCAGGTGTCACTTTCACGATGCGCTCAACACCTTGCTACGCCAGGCACTTGACCGGCGTACCTGGTCTATCGAGTATCGCTGTGTAGTCTTTCAGCATAGTCGTGGGGTTTACCCGGACCGCTGGGAGGCGACTTGTTTGGTGCGCCGTCCGGAGAACAGTCTCTGGGGTGCGGAGGTCTGCTCAGAACACTACTCTATTTCTGAGTGGGACTCAGCTGAGGCGGCCATGCAAGATGCCGCACGGCGTGCGCTTTTGCACTACTGCTCAGTGCTCGGTGGGGTAGCTGATGGTCTTAACCAGAAGTATTACCCCCGCCGTCCATCTGGCAGCACAAGAGGCGTGGTTGTCTCGCCTGTTGGTGAGGAGAATCCTAGGTTGAGCAGCACAGTCAACCTAGCCGTCGTGCTAAACACGGAGCTGGACCATGCATTAGATGAGCTGAGTAGGGCTCATGCTGAGATCGCCCAGATGTGGGCTGAGCGCGCAGAGCATCGTCAACTGGAGGATGGCTCCCCCGCTCCCGTCGGGACTCAGCACCCGTACCGCTCACCTCAGCGTGGACACCATGCTTATGGTAACCCCGTCTGCAGGACCAAGATAAATTTAGAACCATAGATCGTCAGCATCGTACCTTGTAATTAATGCTTAAAAAATATATATAGAAGTTATAGTCTTAGTTTTAGTCTTACTCTTAGTTAGTCTTAGTTAGACAGGGTAGTTTGCTTATCCTGTGCTTTTTATGTTTGTCATGATGAACTATGATGGATTTGGATCTTTGTAATGACGGTCGCCAGAGTGCGGGTATCCCCTGCACTTTGGTTTACCTGTTAAATGTTAATAAGATTAGTTATCTTGTTGGGAAGCCCTTTTATTCTACTCTCCTCTTTATCTGAGAAACTGTGTTTGTCTGTGTTGGAAATCAGTGAAGATGTTCATCTGTTCAGAATTATGGAAAGATTCTATACTCTTTTCTTATGCTGCAAGGTTTGCAAGATCAGTTCTGATGTGTGATTGCATTCTGCAGATGTCAGACAATAGGCGCAGAGGAGGAAGGCGTGCTCAGCAGGAGCAGGCAGCACCGCAGGATGAGACACCCCAATAGCAGCTGCAACCACCGCCCCCGATGATGATATAGCAGATGTTCTTGATGCAGACTCAGGTAGTTCAAGCCATTGGTCAAACTCTGGCCGCCATCCAGCAGCAGCAGCAGCATCAGCCCCCACCTCAGCCCTAGATGCCTCAGATGCCCAGAGACAAGCGTGCTGAATTTATGAGAGGTCACCCCCTAGTGTTCGCTCACTCTTCTAACCCCATGGATGCCGAAGATTGGCTACGTACCGTGGAGCGGGAGTTGCACACCGCTCAGTGCGACGACAGAGAGAAAGTTCTATATGGTCCCCGTATGTTGAGAGGAGCAGCTCAGTCTTGGTGGGAGTCCTACCTCGCCACCCATGCCAACCCCAACACTATCACCTGGGAGGAATTCAGAGATCATTTCTGTCAGTACCATGTTCCCGTAGGTCTGATGATAGTGAAGAAGGAGGAGTTCCTGGAGCTCAAGCAAGGGCCTATGTCTATCAGTGAGTACCGAGACAAGTTTCTGCAGCTGTCCCGCTATGCTCCTGGAGATGTCAACACAGATGCTAAGAGGCAGTACCATTTCTTGAGAGGCCTAGTCGATCCCTTGCATTATCAGCTGATGAATCATACCTTTCCCATATTTCAGCACCTGACCGACAGAGCGATCATGACAGAGAAGAAGCGCAAGAAGATGGAGGATCATAAGTGCAAGATTGGTAGACCTCAACCTGGAAGCAGCAATCGCCCCCATTTCTCAGGCAACTTGCCTCAATAGTTCAAGCAGAATCAGCGTCCGCCTCAACAGCAGTTTCAGAGACAGTACCCTCAGCACCAGCAGTAGAATCGCCAGAACAATCAGTCAAGAGGAGGTCAGTTCCAGAGGCAGAATCAGTAGGCACCTCGCCTCCTCGCCCTAGCAAACAACCAGAGCAGTCATGTAGCCCTAGTTCAAGGTGGAAGCAGAGCATGTTTCCATTGTGGAGAGCAAGGCCATTGGGTGATGCAATGTCCAAAGAAGATAGCCCAGCAGTAGTCAGGCCCTAGTGCCCCAGCAAAGCAGAATGTGCCCCAGCCAGGAGCAGGCAACCGCTCCCAGACGCGCTACAACCATGGGAGACTCAACCATTTGGAAGCTGAAGCAGTTCAGGAAACACCCGACATGACAGTAGGTATGTTTTCCAGTTGACTCCCATATTGCAGAAGTGTTATTTGATACTGGAGCAACACATTCATTTATCACTGCATCATGGGTAGAAGCACATAATCTTCCAGTAACTACCATATCAATCCCCATCCAAATTGACTCAGCCAGTGGTAGAATTTGAGCCGATAGCATTTGCTTGAATGTAAGTGTGGAAATAAGGGGGATAGACTTTCCCGCTAATCTCATAGTAATGGGTACTCAGGGAATAGATGTCATCCTAGGGATGAATTGGCTAGATAAATACCAAGCAATTATCAGTTGTGATAGGAGGATAATTAAGTTGGTGTCCCCACTAGGAGAAGAAGTGGTAGCCGAGTTAATCTCACCTGAGCCAAGGAAAGGAGGTTGTCATCAGATGGCTATTAATAGTAAGGAGCCTGATTCACTCGAGATTATCAAGGTTGTTTCCGAATTCCCAGATGTGTTCCCGGAAGACTTACCAGGTATGCCACCTGAGCGGAAAGTTGAGTTTGCCATAGAGCTTCTTTTTGGCACCACCCCCATTTCTAAAAGATCCTACAGGGTATCTGGACCAGAGTTGGTTGAACTTAAGAAGCAGATTGATGAGCTGTCAGAGAAAGGTTATATAAGGCCAAGCACCTCGCCTTGGGCCACCCCTATCCTATTCGTGGAGAAGAAAGGTGGCACCAGGAGGATGTGCATCGATTATTGAGCCCTGAATGAGGTCACAATCAATAACAAGTACCCCTTGCCCAGAATAGAAGATCTGTTCGACCAGTTGAGAGGAGCCAGCGTGTTCTCAAAGATAGATCTGAGGTCAGGTTATCACCAGCTCAGTATTCGACCTTCAGACATTCCGAAGACGACATTCATTACCAAGTATGGATTGTATGAGTTCACTGTTATGTCCTTTGGTCTAACGAATGCACCAGCCTTCTTCATGAATCTAATGAACAGTGTATTCATGGATTATCTTGACAAGTTTGTGATGGTATTTATTGATGATATTCTTATATATTCTCAAAGTGAGGAAGAAAATGTGGATCATTTGAAGATGGTATTGCAGAGATTGCGAGAGCACCAGTTGTATGCAAAGTTGAGTAAGTGCGAGTTCTGGATCAATGAAGTCATGTTCTTGGGTCACATAATTAACAAAGACGGATTAGCTGTGGATCCGAAGAAAGTGGCAGATATTCTAAACTGGAAAGCGCCAACAGATGCTCGAGGAATCAAGAGCTTCGTTGGAATGGTTGGATATTATCGGCGATTCATTGAAGGGTTCTCGAAGATTGCAAAACCAATGACAGCTTTGCTAGCCAACAAAGTTGAGTTCAAGTGGACCCAGAAATGCCAAGAAGCCTTTGAAGCGCTGAAAGAGAAGTTGACTACATCGCCTGTCTTAGTCTTGCCTGATGTGCACAAGCCATTCTCGGTGTATTCTTGTTACACTGGTTTGGGATGCGTGTTGATGCAAGAGGGAAGAGTTGTAGCTTACTCGTCCCGACAGCTGAAGGTTCATGAGAAGAATTACCCAATCCATGACCTAGAGTTGGCAACAGTGGTTCATGCACTGAAGACATGGAGACACTATCTGTATAGGCAGAAGTGTGATGTTTACACATACCACAAGAGTCTGAAATACATATTCACTCAGTCGGAGCTGAATATGAGACAACGAAGATGGTTAGAGTTGATCAAAGACTATGAATTGGAGATTCATTACCATCCAGGAAAAGCTAACATAGTGGCAGATGCTTTGAGCAGGAAAAGTCAGGTCAATATGATGGTCGCTCATCCGATGCCTCATGAGTTGGCCAAAGAGTTTGACAGGTTGAGCCTCGAATTTCTGAACGACATGCGAGGAGTAACAGTTGAGTTAGAGCCCACTTTAGAGCGGGAAATCAAAGAAGCACAGAAGAATGATGAGAAGATCAATGAAATCCGGCAACTAATTCTAGAAGGAAGAGGCAAAGATTTTCGGGAAGATGCAGAAGGTGTGGTATGGTTCAAGGACCGTTTGTGTGTTCCCAATGTCTAGTCCATTCGGGAGTTGATCCTCAAGGAAGCTCATGAGTCAGCTTATTCTATACACCCTAGAAGTGAGAAGATGTATCAGGATCTGAAGAAGAAATTCTGGTGGTACGGAGTGAAAAGGGAGATCGTAGAGCATGTGGCTGTATGTGACAGTTGTCAAAGGATCAAGGTAGAGCATCAGAGGCCAGCTAGATTGTTGCAACCATTGTGAATTCCTCAATGGTAATGGGATGAAATCGGGATGGACCTCATAGTCGGATTGCCTCGCACTCGAGCCAGCTACGATTCCATTTGGGTAGTGGTGGACCGCTTAACCAAGTCAGCCCACTTCATACCTTTCAAGACTAACTACAACAGTGCAGTGTTGGCAGAGTTGTACATGTCTCGGATCGTTTGTCTCCATGGTGTACCAAAGAAGATAGTGTCAGACAGAGGAACGTAGTTCACCTCTCATTTCTGGCAACAGTTGCATGAAGCCTTGGGTACACATCTGAATTTCAGTTCAGCTTACCATCCGCAGACAGACAGTCAGACTGAAAGAACTAATCAAATCCTTGAAGATATGTTGAGAGCCTGTGCGTTGCAAGATCAGTCCGGATGGGACAAGAGATTGCCTTATGCAGAATTTTCCTATAACAACAGTTACCAGGCCAGCTTGAAGATGTCACCATTTCAGGCGCTTTATGGAAGAAGTTGTAGAACCCCGTTGCAATGGGATCAGCCTGGAGAAAAGCAAGTGTTTGGGCCAGACATTTTGCTCGAAGCTAAAGAGAACATCAAGATGGTTCGAGAGAACCTGAAGATAGCACAATCAAGGCATCAAAGTTATGCAGACACAAGAAGGAGAGAGCTGAGTTTTGAAGTCGGAGATTTTGTCTACCTGAAAGTATCGCCTATTAGAGGAGTCAGAAGATTCAGAGTCAAAGGCAAGCTGGCACCTCGCTATGTTGGTCCGTATCAGATTCTCGCAAAGCGTGGAGAAGTGGCCTATCAGCTTAGTCTGCCAGAGGGTTTGTCAGCGGTGCATGATGTCTTTCATGTCAGTTGAAGAAGTGTATGTTGTGCCAGAAGAGCAGTTGCCAGTGGAAGGTCTGGAAGTCCAAGAAGACTTGACCTACATAGAGAAGCTAGTGCAGATTCTTGAGACTACAAACAGAGTCACCCGGAGGAAAACTATCGGAATGTGCAAAGTCAGATGGGGTCATCACTCTGAGGAAGAAGCAACCTGGAAGCGTGAGGATGATCTGATGGCTCAATATCCCGAACTCTTTGCTAGCCAACCTTGAATCTCGAGGGCGAGATTCTTTTAAGGGGGGTAGGTTTGTAACGCCCTGAATTTGGGGGTAGAATTCTTTCTTCTTTTTACTCACCAAATTCAGGCATTACTCTCTTTTCTCTTCCCATTTTGTTCCTTCTCCCCAATTTCAATGCAGTATAGCGACTGGTGTCCGTATTGCATGTGAACAAAAACCTAAGTTGACGTGAGTGTTGCATCATGCCGAATCATATTTCTTTGGTCTGATGTCGTGTTTAATCGCGTGTTTTGCCTGGTCTCGTTTCGGATTTCGTTTCACAACTGGATTCCGATCTAAGGCTGTGCGTGTAGTGGGTTTTTGTCCCGCGACGCGACCCAGCCTGGCTCGCTCTGGCCCGCGCGCCCCCGACGCCCTGCCCCTCCCCATGTGCGCGCCCCCTCCCCCTTCTCTTCCTTTCTCTCATTCAACTTTCCCGCGCAGCAACCTCCTTTCCTCCACCTCTCTCTCTCCCCCGTGGTGCCCTAGGTTTTGGAGCCGGTGATCGCCGGATTTGGACCCCGAGGTGAGCTCCCCTCTTCTCCCCTCCCCTCTCCCTCTCTCTCTCTCTCCCCTGTGGTGCCCTAGGTTTTGGAGACGCTGATCACTGGATTTGGACCCCGAGGTGGCTCCCCTTCCCTCTCCCTCTCTGTCTTCCCCTCCCCCTCCCCTTCTTCTTTCCCCGCGCGGCCTCCCTGCGCGTGCCCCTGGTGGCTCCCCGCGCGCCCTCCCGCGCGCGTCCCGCGTGGCACCCTGGCGGCGCCCCTGCGTGGCCCCCGGCGGCGCTCCCCCGCGGCCCCCTGCGCGTGCCCTGCGTGGCTCCCCTGGCGGCGCCCCTCGCGGCCCCTGCCCCGCCCCTCGCACCCCCCGGTGGCGCCCCTCGCGACCCCCTGTGCGTGCCCCTCGTGCCCCGCGTGCGCCCCCTGGCGGCACCCCTCGCGACCCCTTGCACCGCCCCCACGTGCCCCTCGCTCGCCCCCGTTGGGCCCCGGTGGCGGCCCCTCCCCGGCGGGCGCCGACTCGTGTCCCCGGCGCAGCCTCGCGCGCCCCGACACGCACAACGTGATCCCACGCGCGCAGCCCCACGTGCGTGGTGATTGATTTTGGTTTTAATTAATTTTAGACGTTGTTCAATTAACATGCTGAGTCGCGCGCTTCGTCGCGCGGCTAATTAATTTGATTTCAGATTCTATTAATGTGCTGCGTCGCGCGACGATCCATTTTAATTTCAGATTATTTAATGTGCGGCGTCGCGCGTCCAATCACGCGACGTTTCGTTTTAAATTCAGTTTGTATGACATATGCCGCCGTGCGCTTCGTCGCGCGACGTTTGACGTTATTTTCATAACTAGTTCAAGTGTCTCGTGGCGCGCGCCGTCGCGCGACGAGTTGTTTTGTTCTTAATTCAGTCTAAGTGCTGTGTCGCGCGCTTCGCCACTCGACAATCCTTTTAAATTCACTTTGATCCGTTCATAATGATTAAATATGGAACATGACTTTACCCGATGCATAACGCGATGGCCAAATTAATATCATTCTGTTTATACGATTATTTTGATTTATAATCGTGTGACGTGATCACTCTTCGACCGTAGCCTCGACCGTTACTCTCTCTTTCTCGCTTTGTCGTAGTTGTGAGCCCTGCGCCGAGTGTCTGTTTATTTATAACATTCTATTGTATGGTGTACTGTTCTTTTGTATTAAATGTGTGGAATGTATGTTTGAACTCATATAGATAACGGTCAGTTGGTGGAGTCCGAAAGAGTTTGCAGGTGAAGACCCTGAGCAGCAGCTGGTTGGTGAAGGCAAGTGTCCCTTGACCCATCTATGTCCTACTCATTCTTATAATTCACTCCCCGCATTTACACAGTTTATACCTAAGGATTGACTAGCTTTTGTTTATCTTGTCCTTGTTTACCTATTCTGGTTGGGTTATTTTGGTTTAGCCATATGCTAGTGCTTCACATTAATCAATGAACATGATGAGATTATCTATGATACACTGTTTTCCCTTTTGATCATGATGATATACTTGTGGCCCTTAAGGGGACTCGAGCTGTTTCTCGAGTGCCTCTCCGTAAGGACTGGTTCGTTGGATGACCGCCCGGGAAAACAGTGCAACCATGAGGGTGGAATGGGATGCCCTTAGCTGAATAATTAGAGGAACTGGGGTGTATTTGCTTCGCCGTCGTGCCGTTAATGGGGCTCGATGTTTGCGGCTCGCTCTGCCAAGGTTGGTTCGCCCCTTGGGGAGGAGTGCGGTGCATTTAGGAAACCTAACGGGCGGCTACAGCCTCAGGGAATCTTTGTAAAGGCTACGTAGTGAAACCCTGCCTATTCACCTTGGTAGTGTTTAAGGGTTTGATCGGCCTGAGGCAAGAGGGAATCACGGCTTGTGGGTAAAGTGCGCAACCTCTGCAGAGTGTTATGAAACTGATATATCAGCCATGCTCACGGTTATGAGTGGCCAAGGGAGCTCCATTGATTAGAGATACTTGATCAGAGATGTTTGGTTTACAGGTGGTGATGAGGATGATGGTTTTGGTTATGACTATGGTAATGGTAAGTGGTATTCTTTCCGTTTGGAAAGGGTACATTGGGTTAATAACTTGGGTTAATGCTAAAACCTGGCTTTCTACTAGTAATAATAACCTGACCAACTAAAAGCAACCGCTTGACTAAACTCCATATAAAGCAAGTCCACTACAGCCAAACGAGACATATTGCTGAGTATGTTGATGTGTACTCACCCTTTCTTTACACACCAAACTCCCCCAGGTTGTCCGCGTTGCAACCACTGCTCAGGTGAGGATGAAGTCGTGGAGGAGGACTTCCAGGAGTTCCAAGAGTACGACGAGTTCTAGGCGTGGATTAGCGGCAAACCCCCAGTCGGCTGCCTGTGTCGGCCGTGTGTATCTATGTTTCTTTTCCGCACTTTGATAATTGTTAAAGACTATGTGGATGTCCCGGACATCATGATGTAATCGACTATTATACCTTCTTTTATGTTATTATTTGAGCATTGTGTGATGATGTCTAGTTATGTAACTGCTGTGTACGTGAATTGCTGATCCTGGCACGTACATGGTTCGCATTCGGTTTGCCTTCTAAAACCGGGTGTGACACGAAGCTTCCTGTAATAGCTTATGCTGAAAACAAATGGTTAATTATGTTTTTGAGGACCTTCAGAAGATGAAGGCCCCCAACATATGACTTGGTGAAATTAGGCTTATGTCTCTATTATTGCACCCAAATGCTAGGAAAACATCCATTAGAGCAGTAGCTACTTCTAGATAGGAGGTGTAGTGTAATGTGCCATCTCTGCCCTAGATTTTGTTATTTTTGTCCAGAGCGGTCCCTAATTACTTCTAACCCCAAATTTCTAGGATAACCTAATTTAACTAGTAGGAAGTCACTGTAATTTTTTACATAATTTTTGAAATTTTCTAAAACAAGGTTGTAGTTCAGATCACCCTTTGAAAAAAGAGGATTAATGGTTAACAAATGTTGATTAAATAACTTCAGCAGAACCCATCTGAGACTTAACTAAATTGTTAAGAAAACAGTCTAAGTCTTAATCCACCCTTTCCCTTTCAACAATTCATAATATGGACTCCAAATGCAAAGTCCTATAAATGCTTATTCTAATAAGTAAACATCACTTTTGCTAAGTAACTTAGTGTTACTTCACCATGCATCTTCAATAAACCTTTTGCATATCATAGCATATATACCTCATATATTGCATTCATTAGATTGCAACCTTACTGACGGAGAGTACATGCGGATCCGGAGCAAGAAGTTGATCAGGAGAAAATCCAAGAGCCTACTCCTAAACCTGCCCCTGAGGGTCTCCCTTCTGCGCCGACACCTGAAGGCAAGCTCCAGTTTTATTCATAACCTATTATATGCTATTTTACTACAATATTGTTTGTAGGCTTTTATTGTGCACTAAGTGTAGGAATTGTTTTAAACCCTAGATGCATGAACCTAGGTTCCTTAATGAAATGGATACTAGTATGCTAGGTCGTCCTAATTAAGGATCTCGGTAGAAGCCGAGCGATTTTTTAGCACTCGTGCGGGGTCAGGAAATTGGCTGTATTCATTTTTACAATGAGATTATGATTGTCTATGGACATGGATCCCTGGGGATGCTCTGTCTATGCAACGAAACTGGAATAAGGATTAATGTGTGATACCATGTGTCAAGCATTTGAAAGTACTAAGCACATGCTGAGAAATCTAGTAATCAGTAAGCCTAGTACCTGATTGAATCTATTCGCATACGCATTACCCACTTGCCTAAGAATTTGGTCTGCCATTCCGCATATGGTGGGTACATGATGCAGTCATTGCATGGCTGGGTCCGGGGCATTGGGGCTCTGTATGCCAAGGGAGTGGGGTCCGATCTGTTGTCGGGGAATCAATGGGGATGGTTGATGTGTGGTGGGACAGAGTGCCCCTACATGTTGTGTGTTTAGGTTTCCCTTGCAAGGTAAAAACTTGATTCAAATCGTCTTCTTCTCGCAGCTAATGAGACTGCTTGATCCTTGTTGCTGCATCAAGTTAGAAGTGTAATGAGGTTTCATGATATGAAGTGTTGTTTGCTATAAATGCTTGTTATGATGTGTGATTAGAAGGATGCTAACCTAGTCTAAAGAATACTCTAGAACTTGAAAAGTTGAAACTTGACATAGACTCAGCTAGTGCTTTGGTAAACCAAACCCCTCAACCAAACAACTTTATGGTCTAGAGTTAGAGGAGTAGACTACTCACACCGGATAAGTCTAGCTAAGTATTAGTATACTCAGTCTTGCTTGTCACACCAAAATTTTTAGGTTTTCTGCAAGATATGGTTGATGGGATGACTTGGCCCTCCACCCTGCCACCGGGTTGGATGGTTGAGTGGAAGAATGCTACCGCTGCAAGAGAGGACCAGGAGGAGTGACTTGGCCAGGCTTCGCCATTTACTTGTTTGCCTTCGTTAGTTATTTCTGCTGCAACAAAAACTATGGTTACTACTTTTAAACTCCGATTGTTGTAATAACACTTAAGTACTTCCTTAATCTATGGTATTGTGCTTTATTATATTTCTCTGTATCTCACCTTCGAGTGAGAAAGTGGTACTCGATCCATGTTGAGTAGTTTCATTGGACTTGATCCAATGGACTAATAGTTTATTCCGATTTAAGTGTGTCACTACCTCCAAGGCAGGACTTGGACACTTAAGCTAGAATAATCTAGATAGTTCTACCACAGCCAACGAATCGATGACTGGTGGGACACGTGTCCAGGACGTGGGGGATGCGCACGCGGTGCGATACTCAAGATGGTTCGGTGGTTTGGGCCTGAAAACCACCGAGCGCTACGGATGACGAGTTTTGTTGTGTTTGGGCCTCAAAACTCGGTGGCGGCGGTTCCAGAGGGAGTCGGTGGTGGCATGTGGTATCATAGCAAAGGGTGTGTCAAGGCGAAGCAACTCGGTGGCGGCCGTTTGTGGAGCACGTGGCCGTCAAATCGAAAGCATAGGAGTTGGTATATTTTGCCCTTGGCGGAGTGGATAAACTATATGTAAATAGGGGTGGTTTAGAAAAGGTAACAACCCTCTATAAAGAGAGGCATATGGCTGTTGTTATAGCTATCTCTTGGCTGCCATTTGTTTAGGTTTCTTGGTTTTGAATTCCTATTTTTCTCTCTAGGTAGTCATCACTTGAGCCGGGGGATCCACAACGATTTTTGTAAACGTCGACTGTGTTTGTGGTCTGCAAGTTTAACCCGAGGAAGGGTCGCTGGTACAACCCACATGTTTTGGTCACTTCTCAATCTCAGTTTTGTTCACTTCTCAATCTCAGTTTTGTTCACTTCTCAATCTCAGTTTTGTTCCTTGCTGAAATTCTGAAGTCTTGTGTTCTTGGATTCTCCCTTCCCCTTGTGAATTTGGGGAGAACCTTCAAGTTTTTGTGACATGGGTGTTGTTGGGGACTTATTTGGAGACGGACTCTTTGGATCACTGTGGATGCCCTTAGAGTGCAGTTCTTGGTCGTGATCCGAGTTGATTCTTGTTTGAGTTCATTTTGAGAAAACCCTAACAAAACCCCATCTCTCTCAGTTTTTTTGATCTACTCTTAGATTTTTGGTTTGTTCGGATTCATATTTCACCAGTAAACATCTTCTAACCCACGCAAACATTCTATGGAGTTTGAGAATTTTCTAGGCATTTTTTAGTGTTCGGCACTGTCGCCCGTGTGCGCTGCACTGTCGGACCCCGGAACTACCAGACCTAAGGCCAGCATGCCGCCCTGACTCTCTGGTGTTTTTGACTCTAATATTTTCCAAGAAGTTGGGTCTGTAGTTCTTAGAGTTTTTATGCATACAACCGACATTAGTCTGTGTTGCACTCTAATCTGCTGCTTTGAGTCCCTAGAGGGCTTCCAGGTTGAACTTTGGGATCAAAGTCACGTGCTCGCAAGTCGAGAATTTTTAGTGGCTCCCATTCAACCCCTCTGGTCGCCTCATTGATCCTACACTTTCTTCTCCACTATCACAATATTAGAGACCCAATCAGTATACCAACAAGGTCTAATAAAGTTAGCCTCCAAGAGCTGATGGATTTCGTCCTCGATCCTAGGATGCAAGTTTGGATGAAATGGTCTTAGTCTTTGTTTGAATGACCTGAAACTAGGTTTGATAGGTAACTGATGCTTAACTAGCTCTCGGCTTCAAGTCTGACATCTTAGTATAACTCCAAGCAAAGCAATCATAGTACTCTTGTAATAACCTGATTATTTTCTTCCTATAATCAACTTTCAGGTTTTTGTTTACAAAAGTCGGCCTTAGAATGCCACCATCTTCTATGTCAGCTTCCTCCAAAGGATTGGCCAAAGTAAACCCCTTGTAAAGCCCAATTTTGTATCAGAAAAAAAATTATACAAATAAATAAATAAAATTATGATAGTGTTTTGAGATCTTTTGAAAACCTTTGGATATTATTGGGTTTATTTTGTTCTTGAATAAATAGGATTAGACTAGCCAAATAATAAAAATAAATAAAAATAGAAGCATGCACCTCATGATAAAGTTCTTGCATTTTTGTAGTCAAATTGTGAGACAAGTTTAAATTAGGAAATTAGAATTTGAAAATGGAAATAGAAAATAAATGGGATGGAAAGAAAAATAATATTAACGCAAATAGTGGATGTTATATCTTCATTAGAGATGAGTTTTATGTTTTGAAATTGAAAGTTCAAAACATGAATTTGAATTTGGTTTGGATAATTCAAATTGGAAATAGAGAAAAGAAAATAAAAATAGAAAAGGGAATTGGAAAAGATAAAAGTCCTACTACCTGCGCCTGGACCGAATCCGGCTTGTGGCCTAGCTTCTCACCTGACTCAGGCCAAATTCTCCTCGATCGCGTGGCCCATCTCTCCCTTCCACACTCCCGTGGCCCACTTCCTCTTTAAATCCTCTTCAAGCCCATAGCGACCCACCGGCCTCACTTCTGGGTCTCTAGCGCATGGGGCCGTGGTGCCAGGGCGCGTTTCCCCCACGGTTTCCGCCAACAGAAACCAAATCCCGCCTTCTCTGCCAGTTCCGGCGCTGACTGCGGGCCCGCCCCGGCTGGGGGTCTTCTTCATCGCACGGCTCGGTGATGACGGAGTTGTTGAGATCCCTCCGAGCTAGCCACCGCCCTAGCTATAAGACCCGTGCGCTCGCGGCCCTTCGACCATCCTATCGAAAGCCCATATACCGTGTGATGCTCATGAGCGTGGGGCGTCATGGCGGCTGAGCGAATCGTGAGGGAAGGAATCGCGCACTACCGCGAGACCTCCGGTCCGTGCCGTTGTCCGTTGGTGAAGTGGCCTCGCTGGAGCTTCGCCATTACATAGGAGGAACCGTCCGCGGAATAATCAGGCGGAGAACAGCGGCCGAGACCTTCTCTGGCGTACAGAATTGCTCACTGGAGCAATTTGCGCCGCTGCGGGCTTGACCTGCTCCATGGGTGCTGGTCATCTTGACACAATCGGCGGTAGGTATGCTACTAACATGTTCACCACTTCCCCTGCATCGTGTAGCTCATGTTAGAACATAATTTGGATCACCGGTACGCGGATTCGACCTTCTATGGCATGGCCTCCGTCGTGCCTGAGCGCCGTCACGGGGCAAGGGCGTTGCCGCCGTTCTCGGAGTCGATGGGGGAAAAGGAGAAGGGTGGTGGGCCGAGCGATCGCGGTTGGACGGCTACAATTAGGCTCTACGTACCCCCCCCCCTTCGGCTTTTTGACCCGGACCGTTGGATCCATATTGTGCGGATATGATTAGACCGTAGGAGAGCTATTCGGTTAAATGGATTCGTTCCTTCGGATCTCGATCTAACGGTTGGCGCTGCGTTACAGTTCACGGTGGTGTTAGAGCCATTGATCTTGATCCAAGGGCTGCCAGTCCATACCACGTTAATGAAGACTCAATCTGATCTACGCTGCTGATCGCCGATCCAACGACCAACGTGTGCCGATACCCCCCTTCGGTGGCCGCTTTCCTAAAGAGACCCCGCATTTTTCTCGAAATAACCCGCAGTGCACACTGAGGGTTAGATGAGTCTGGGGGATACTTATGATTTCGCCCCTGTGTTTCTATAGATTTAGTGCTCGGTCCAGGGACCATTTAAATGGGATAAATAAATATGGAAATGGATTTTTAGTGTAAAAACAAATGCTAGAACTTGTTTAATTCATACAAAATTCATATGAAGTCCAAATTAATCCATTCTAGTTCCTATAATTTTGTAATAATGTTGTTTATCAAATAGTTTCACTGTTTTGACATGGAAGCCACATTAAAATTTATATCTTAATTAATCTTGTATCAAATACATAAAATCTTCAGAAATTCATAACTCTTTTGTTTTAATTCCAAATTGACTCGTTCTAGTTGCGTTAGCTTCGTATAAATATTTACTACGCAGTAGCAACATTTGTTGTATGACATTCCATACTTTTATAATTAGGTGACTAATTGGATTAATCTGTGACTATTGGATTAACTTCTTTAATATTAATATAGTATTATGATCTTATGGTTATAATTTGACTAGATGATCTTTAATCAAATAATGACTTAGATTAAAGTTGAGATAATTATTTATAGAATAGTCTCTCACATGATTTATACTAACCAATTTATAATATAGTTTAATATTTTAAACCATATAGATCTTTTATAAATCATAACTCCTTAACCGTAACCCCGATCTTAGTGATTCTCGTTCTCACGATCTCGTAGCAACGCGTAGATTATTATTACACAGTTTATTCTTATGTTTGGTGTGATGTTAATTTTGCCTATACATGTTTGTCTATATTGCTAGGTTTAGCAGTGAGGTCACGAGAATATGAGGATCATCCTGGTACCTGGAATCTCAAGTCCCAGGCAAGTTGTGCCCTTGATCACTTCTTTTTACCCAGTCATGTTCTGATTAATCATAATGATCTGCATAGGTTAATTTTGATGGGACCAATAGGTTACCCTAGTTTGACTATCTTTATACCTTGTTCAGCACTGAATTTTTGGGTAGTACTTGCTATTGCTTTATATGGTTTTGGTTATAGAGATATACATTATTCATGATTATACTTTTATTATCAGTTGTTATTTACTGTTCATGTTAAGATCATTATGTTAATTGGAACATGGAGAACCACCCGGGAAAATAGTGCTACCACAAGGGTGGTATGGGACGCCCTTGGCTGACTAATTAGGAAAGCTAGTGGATGACTACCTTACCCGAAAGGGGCAAGGGCAGTAGGGGAGTGGTCAGTGTAGGGAGGTCCTTGGATTGATTTTGCTACGATGGAGGTCAGGCGAGGGATCCCTGCATTAGAGCTTCCTAGAAACTATAACAGGTTTTCTGAAGCTAGTGGAACTTTGTAAAGGCCTTGTAGTGTTACCCTGCCTCGCCTCCTCGGTAGAGGTGTATGGGATTGGCCGTCTCTTGGCAGATGGGTAACATGACTTATGGGTAAAGATGTGCAACCTCTGCAGAGTGAAAAACTGGTATACTAGCCGTGCTCACGGTCATGAGCAGCTCGGACACTCACATGACTAATTTATGGAATTAAATTCAATTTGTCATATGCATTGCATTGCAGGTGATGTTGTTACTTTTGTTCTACTACTTAATTGAGTTGGTATTTACTTATACTTAGTAACTACTAATAAAATTTTGACCAACTTTAAAAGCAATGCTCAGCTTCAACCATCCTCTTTGGTAAGCTTTACACTTCACATGAGCTCCCATCTTTGGCGAGTTCATACACATTATTCCCTACAACTTGTTGAGCTATGAACGTATGTGAGCTCACTCATGCTGTCTCACACCCCCCACAAGTCAAGAACAGGTACCGCAGGATGAGGCGCATGGAGGATGTTGCGGCGAGTTCGTGAGAGGTCTAGGCCGTCGTCTCCCAGTCAACATTGGGTTGCTGGACCGTTGTCTCCTTATAATGTAATTATTGATTTATTTTGTACAGAACTCCAATTATATAGTAAAGATGTGACATTCGATCCTGTGCCATTATTCATCATATGTGTGAGACTTGGTCCCAGCACACCTGGTGATTATGTTCGTGCCCGGGTCTTGGTGCCCCGAAACCCGGGTGTGACACCCCTGTCCTAACTTGTATAAATCCCTAAACTCCTCTATTCTATACACACTAGAGGAGGGTGTTGTTCTCTAGTCATGGTCGGATGGTCTGGTCAGTCCAGTTGTGGGGAATGATCCTCCTCCTATGAGCCCTCGTACTGCCTGGCCTTCGAGCCCGGACCATCCAGAAGGGTTGCCACATCTTGAGACCCTCTTTGGCCAACTTTGAACCATATGGTCTTTGGATTTAGACTTTGTGTGAGGTCATCTTTGATCTAGTGCCCTCTCTGTTTGCATCTAGACCATCTAACCTCCAAGCCTAGACCGTCCATGCTTCTAGCAAGGACTAGGGATGAAAACGGGACGGATACAGCCGGATACAGGGTCATCCCGTATCCTACCCTAATGTATTTATCTCGGATACGGGACCGGATACGGGTACTTCAGATTCGGGACGGATACAGGACGGGACCGGGTAATAATACGGGCGGATAAGAAACGGATAACAGATACTAATCGGGTAGGTACCAGATAGTTGTCGGGTAGTTCGTATCGATGGCATTAATTACCCAACCATCCAACAAATACATAAATTAAGCAATACATAATCATGTATATGATAGATCAAATGTGGAACCAACAACACAATATTAAAAAAATCGACAGCATGTACCCTCTTTTAGGCATAATCCACAAGTATATAACAGATAGATAATAGATAAATGACAAAATGAAACACTTGCACATCACAAAATGAAACAACACAAATCACAATAGATAGAGTCATTTGATCATGTCCAGTTCAGAACAACATAACAAGTGAAGAAGTGCAAACAAGAAAATATAGTTCCACAGCATTACAACAATAAATAACAAGTTCAACATCATCCATTCCATGGTAACTTGAAGTCGAACATCTCAAGTCCCAATTGCAGAACATCTCAAGTCCCAATTGCAAAATCATCCTCCAAGTCAACTCCATCCATAGCTTCAGTTAAGGTTTTAATTTCGATCTCCAAATCTGAAATTAATAGAAAACATGTTATTGATCATGATGATGATGTGAATCATTACGCTATAAATATAACAATACCTTTCTCCAAAGCAATCTTCCAATCTTTACAACAAACCAATGCCTCAATAATTTCTGGTTTGAGCCTTGAACGGAATGCATCAACAATGCGTCCACCAGAGCTAAATGCAGACTCTGAAGCAACAGTAGAAACTTGCATAGACAAAACATCACGAGCAAGGGTTGAAAGAATAGGAAAATTTGTGACTTGCCCTTTCCACCATGATAGGACATCAAATGTTGCTTCATTGTCATTGACCTTCACTAGGTCCTCACTCATGTACAAATCCAACTCTGACACCTTCTTGTCATTGCTTGTTGTCACATACAACTCATCAAGATCAACCTCATCATCATCCTCATCCACCAAAGTATTTTTATGTTGAACAAACTCGCTCTCTTTTGAACTAGCACCTTTTGAGGTTTTTGTGGTTGATTTTGCAGTGATGACTGATGAATAATATGTAAATAATTCATTGATAACATTCATGAATACCAACTTCTCTAACTCAGCTTTATCAATGTCATACATCTTAGATATATATAGCTCAACCATCCTATGTTTGTATCTAGGATCAAGAATGCTCCCACTGCCAAAGCTACATTATTCATTTCCCAATATTTATCAAACTTCTGTCTCATAGAAAATGCCATTGTGCAAATTGTTAGATCACTGCTATCACACCATCTTGAAATAGCCATCTTAATCTCAGAAAACTTGCGAAAGAAATGATTTGCAGTAGGATATGAAGTGCCAGAAAAAAGCAATGTGACATCATAGAATTTTTTCAAACACTTGCTAATATTTGCAGCATTCAACCACTCAGTGCTTGAAGGATTGATATGACCATATTTGTCCTTATCTTTTTTAGCAAGACGATCAAAAGCATTCTTATAGTAAATGGCATCTCTAATCATGATGTATGTGGAGTTCCATCTAGTGGCAACATCTAAGGAAAGAGCCTTTTTAGGGTCCAGATCACATTCTTTAGCACACTTCTCAAATGCCTCCAATTGCAAAGGTGATCTTTTGGTAATTGTTACAAACTGCCTAATGTTTCCAATGACACTTCCAATGCATGATAACCCATCTCTAGCAACTAGGTTCAGTATATGATTTGCACATCTAACATGAAAAAATTTTCCATCACAGACAAGCAGCTCTTTGCAATTTTGAGTTACTATCTCAACTGCTACCTTGTTTGCAGCAGCATTGTCCAAAGAAAGAGCAAACATTTTCTTATCAAGGTTCCAATTCAACACATTTGCATAAAAGGTATCACTCAATTTTATTCCTCCATGGCTACCTTCTACATGCATAAAGTTGATAATCCTTTTTTGCATATTCCAATTATCATCAATCCAATGTGCAGTAACACACAAGTATGACTTGTTCTGAATAGATGTCCATGTATCCATTGTAAAACTAACACGACATGCAAGTTTACTAAATTGTGCATACAATTGATTCTTTTCCTCCTTATAAAGATCCATGACCTCTTTACAAACAGTAACACGATTCTTCATAGGAAATGATGGCCTTAATGATTTGATGAATTTCACAAAGTACTTGTGCTGAGCAATACTGAAAGGATATTCATGCATGATGATGGCATAATATAGAAGTCTCACACTGACATTCTCATCATATTTATATGTTCCTATGGAATTTCCACTCTGACTAAGGATTTGCTGACCTTTCAAGATTTGATGCTTCAACTTTAAATGGTTACTAAAAGCCTTTGTACCATTAGCACTTTCTGCCCTAGCTTTATGTGTACATCTATTGCATTTAGCCCATGGTTGCTTAATAATCGAACCATCAGATTGTTGAACCTCTAACTCATACCTTGTGAAGTGACCCAAACCCATGAAGTGAGTTTTTTTCCAATCTTGACATCATTTTCTTCTTCTTCGTTGTCTCCAATACTTCCTTGAGCAGTTGCACTTGCATTTGCGCATTGGCTACCACTTGGAGTGCTTGCACTTGCATTTGCGCTTTGACTTGCACTTGCATTTGCGCTTTGACTTGCACTTGCATTTGCGCTTTGACTTGCACTTGCATTTGCGCTTTGCACAGCTGTAACAAGTACAAACTAATGTTAATATACAATTACTAGTTGCATAGAGCCTGCGAAACTAATTTGTGCAAATTGGAAAATATACAAACCTTTTGCAAATGATGGCACTAAAACAATAGCTCTATCCTTGTTTGATCCTACTGCCTTGGATGCCTTAAGCTTGCTCACAGGAGTAGTGGTTCGCTGTTTGACCGCACGATTCTCTACACCCATGAATTTCTTCTTCTTTCCAACAAGAGGGGTAGCAACAACATTAGCACCATCAGAAGGTTCACCAGCAACTTGGTCATCGCTGCGAGCACTGCCATCATCTATAATTGGGGCTTGCACTTCATTCTCATTAGGCCCATTCTCAATATCAACTCTAACATCCACATCCATAGCACTGCAAATCACAAATGAGTACAAAAATTCAGTCCTTGGTGTCGTGTACTCGTGTTTGGCTTGGCTGTTTGCTACCTCTACCTGGAAATCATAAATGAAGTGATTGAGTGAAGTACCTGGCCGGCTGCTCTGCTATGATGGTGTGGTCGGCCGCTGCGAGGCAGTGAGGTGGGGGGTCGACGGCGAGGCAGTGAGGTGGGGCCGTGGGGGCGGTGGTGTCGACGGCC
This sequence comes from Zea mays, assembly GCF_902167145.1. Taxonomy (NCBI): domain Eukaryota; kingdom Viridiplantae; phylum Streptophyta; class Magnoliopsida; order Poales; family Poaceae; genus Zea; species Zea mays. Next base: position 69,186,628 of record NC_050098.1, read on the forward strand.
TTCCCTTCCAGAAGCTGCTCGAGCTCGACTGCTCGTCCACGCGCCCAGTGCCAGTGCAGCGGTGAGCCGGTGACCGGCGTGCCGGCGTTCGTGCTCGAGCTCGACTGCTCGTCCACCAGAGCGTTCGTGGCGGGCGGTGGCGGCTCCCGCGGCGGCGGCCGGGAGCACGGGAGACGGGACGGGCGGACGACGTTCGTGGCTCGGCGGTCGGCAGCGTGTGCGTGTGGTTCGGCAGAGAACTTGTGGCTCGGCGTCGGCGGCTGGATGCCTGGATGTGCACAGCGCTAAACCCTAAACAGTAAACACCTGATGCTTGTCGCTTGATGGGCCGGCTGATCAAGCAGCCCAAGTGCCCAACAGCAAGAGCCAACGCCCAACAGGAAGTAGGCCCAAGCCAAATCCAGAAATCGGGTACCCGCCCGAATAGTACCCGTATCCTACCCGGGATTTTCGGGTACTGACCGGGTATTAGTGATTTCGTATCCTACCCGTATCCGAGAGCCAATATCCGGGTAGTACCCGTATCCGTCCCGACAAATAAAATACCCGTTTCCGTATCCGAAAATTCGTCCCGTTTTGGTACCCGTATCCGGTACCTGTTCCGGGTACCCGTCCCGTTTTCATCCCTAGCAAGGACATCTTCTCCTAAAATATGCATTATGGTTCATTTGTGATTTAACTGATTTTTTATCGGCTCTAGTACGACAGAGATGAACTCTCCTTTATATACACTAATGAATTGGTAATCAGAAAAGTCAACCCAACTTAGATAGTTAGGAAACTCAAAGGTTCAAAGTACGAGGACATTTTCCATAACAATACAAGTCGGTGCGTCTGCTTGTACATTTTCAACTTCATCACCTATCCATTGTATCAACATTTGGTGTAAACTTGAAGGAACACACTGATTTGCATGTATCCAATCTCTTCCTAACATAACACTATAATTGCTTTCTACTTCAGCGATGGAGAATGCAACAGCTAGGGTCTTGGTTCCTATGGTCAACTCATTAGACGTGACACCTTTGGCCTCGATCGAACTGTTGGTACCGACTCAACTAAGAGTCATGTTTGTCTTGATGAGCTCATTGTCTTACTTGCCCAACTCTCCATATAGAGAATAAGGCATCAGGTTGATGGCCACACCACCATCAATCATCATGCGTGAAATCGGTGTTCCATCAATATGGCCACGCACGAAGAGTGGCTTTAGATGATTGACCGATGCCTTGGGTTTGGTGAAGACCACATACTTAGGACCAAAATTAAATTGAGCCATCACAAGTTCATCATCACTGATAATATCATAATCAATTGAAAAGGTAATGACATTAATTTCTATAACTGTGTTCTTTGGAGATGCTTCGTAGTCCACCATATCCTCCTCTACCACATCTTCTCTTGCAGTCTTGCCATCAGGCTCATCCATGACAGTTGATGTGTCTTCATGTGCTTCCTGGTCAGGGTCAGATGGTCCGGCTATGGGAGCCAAACTATCTGCGATGGGTTCAAACGGTCTAGCTAGATGGGCTAGATGTCTACAAGTTGTGCATGGGCCTACATCGTAGGTGTCTTGTTGAATACAACCACTTGTGCCTTAGCTTCGATGGCCTTTGGCTTCCATTGCTTCTGTGGGTATTTTGGATGTGTATCACTGATACCCACTCAACTTTGTTTTCTTTATTTTCTTTTGCTCTTAAGCGCTGAAGCTTGTGCTTTTGAGAGCGTGTCAGTCATAATGGGCACCATCGGAGCATAGAATACTTTGGTTATGTACTTTGCTACTGGCTTTATTATCACTAGTTGTAGAAACTTCCTTCCCCTTGGCTGATTCACCTAAGGTCATTGGCCCTTCATTGTTAGCCTTGATAACGACATCTGTGGTGCCTACCTTAATAACATCACCGACTATCATTCTCTCTAGTTTTTTAGAACTGCAAATGTGGGAGTTCTCTCCCTATGACCCCTATCAGATTGGCTGACCTTTGTGGCTGAGGATTTTGACATTCTTGCTGAATTTATGCCTGGGGACCAGATCGAGGAGCACTCAATTGGTCAAGCACCGAAGTTTGGAATGCCCCCCATGATGGGTGATACATCATCTCATAGGGATATTATGTATTCAACATAGGTGCTCCCCACTTTTGGTTGGACACATATGGTGGACATGGATAGATAAACACATAAGGAGGTGGATAAATTGGTGGATACATAGATGCATAATTAAGTGGAGGTGTCCATGATGTTGGTGGCATTGATTGTGTATTTGGGACTAGCTAGACAACATCCCAGGCCGATTTCCTCAGCCTTATCTCCTGGGATGAACCATTTTCTTTTGCATGTTTCTTTTGGGTAGATGAATGAGGTCGCTTTGCTAGCTGGTCATGGGGAACAACCTTTTTGTTGACATATTTAGCTAATAATTGATCAAAAGTATGGCTAGCTTTAATCAGCCAACTAGGTGCCTTAACCATGTTTTGTTTCCACGTACCTATTTTGGTTCGTCATGGTTTGAAGGTGTGTGGGCATGGTTACACGCGTCTCTTGTCACCTCCGAATTGTCTAGATTAAGAACCTGGACTGTTCGCTCTAGCACCAGACCATCAGGCCAAGGTCGTCAAACTGTCCACGTGGCACTGGATAGGGAGACATGATTGGTTATCCAATCGAGCTTGCCCCTCAGTGCCTTATGTTCTAATGGTGATTTTTAGTGTTCCCCTCCATTAGGGGTCTTCTCAGCTACCACCTCTCTAGAGAGGACCCTCCTGCCCTCATCGAGGACCCGAGGGTTGCCGATGGCAATGCTCTTTCCTTTGTCTTTATCGGCCATGTCCGACCAAACCAAGACTTTCTTGTCATTCAGATATATTAAGTTGACAGGGAAGGGATGCCTATAAATTAATGCCTCTTTTAAGTAATTCATCAAATATTTATTGTTATCACATTTAGCAACATTAAAAGTAATTTAACCTCTTCTTGCTCATTCTTTTGAACCAGCTATAAAGAGGATCAAGCTGGAGGTTTAGCCTTGGTGAGCCAAACTATCTCAGTAGCATACACCTCCTATGGCTTGTCACCTGAGCTACTTTGGTCACAATCCACTACGTGGACATTGTGATGAGCTATCTTAGGTGTATCTTTGCTTCGAATTCCGTAGGCCAAAGCCCGTTGTTGCAATTGGGTTAATGTAAAAATTGGGTACCATCTAATTTTTCATTTAAATATGAACATAACCCATAAAAAGCTAACCCTTCTAACTGCTTATCAGTGACATGGATTTGAAGCATCGGTTTCTAGTATCCTGGAACCTCTAGACATAATAATTGATCGATTCCTCATGCCCCTATCGTAGTGAGGTTAAGTCAACTAGCTCTAACTCATATTCTCCTAAGAAAAGTGTTCATGATTTTTTTGTTCTAATCCCCCCAAGAGCTAATAAAATGCATTATGCGAATCTCTTTGACTGCCAAATGGGCTCTTTCCCCATGATGTATCTTGGGGTCACTGTTAGTCCTTTCCATCTGCGAATTGCAGATTGGATAAGGTTGGAAGAGAAGTTTGACAAAAGGTTGGATAGCTGGAAGGGAAGCTCTCTTTCCATTGCTGGGAGGATTACTTTGATTAATGCTTGTTTATCCAATTCCCCAGTCTATCATATGTCGATGTATCTTCTTCCTAGCACCACTATCAAAAAACTGGACATTAAACGAAAAAATTTCTGTGGCAAGGTGGAGGAGATAGGAAAAAATACCACCTTGTTAAATGGGATAGAGTCTGTGCTAATAGGAAAAAAGGTGGACTTGCCATTAAAGATTTGAGAGTCATGAATATTTGCCTAATGTGCAAATGGTGGCGGAAACTTGAATATGAAACTGGAACCTGGCAAGAAATTATGAAAAAGAAATATATTCATGGTGACAGTATTCTGAATGTTAGCCACAAATCTTTTGATTCTCATGTCTGGCATGACCTGTTGAATATTAGAGATTACAATGTAATTGGGAGGAAAATTATCACTCGGTCGGGTGATAAAACCAGATTCTGGGAAGACCCTTGGCTCAGTGAGACTCCTCTGGCTATGTCTGAACCAGATCTATATGAAATGTGTAATGATAAATTTCTTCTTGTCCAGCATGTTAGGGAAAGGGATGCCCAACTTGACTTCCGAAGATGGCTGAATGATGATATCAGGGGTAATTGGGACAAAATCATGGAGAAATTCCAGGATTTTGAGTTTCAAGAGATAGGAGACTCTGTCTCCTGGAAATGGGGTAAAAATAAAGAATTTTCTGTGAAATCTTTATATGATAATATTACTAGTATTACCTATGGTCCATATCTGAAACATATTTGGAAAGGGAAAATCCCTCCGAAAATCAAGATTTTCATGTGGTTACTTGAAAATAATGTGCTGCTCACCAAAGAGAACATGGTTAGGAGAAATTGGAATGAAAATACTTCCTGTGGTTTCTGTGATGAGTTTGAATCAACCACTCATCTATTTTTTAATTGTCATACAACCAAATGTGTGTGGGGAGTTGTTGCTAAATGCTTTAATTCCAATGTTGTTCCTTGAAACTTACATCAGTGCTGGGCTTGGCTTGAACATAATCTGGGTGATGCCAAAGAAATTTGCATTGTTTGTGCTGCTGCCATCTGCTGGGCCCTTTGGAAAGCTAGAAATAATGTGTGCTTTCAAAACATTGTGGTCAACTCTCCTGTCGAAATTGTATGTCATGCTTGTGCATTGATCTTTAATTGGGCAGGCCTGAGCAAGAAAGAGTTGCAGGATTTACTTCATGATGGGGCCAAGCTTCTGCTGAAAGCTGCAAATGCGAGGAATTCTGGGAGAGAGCTACAAGGGAACACTGAAGATGATGACCAGAGGATGGATTTGGAGTGACCGTCGGTCTCTGGGTCCTGGATGGCTGCTTTGTGGCTTGAGTCTCCTTTATCTAGTCGGTCCTGTTTAGACTGCTTTATGGTTTAGCGCTTTGTCGCAGTTTGGTGTTGTGTTTTGGCTCCTTTGGATGATGTCCTTCTGCTTGTTGTCGTGAACTTAGACAATGCCTGGTAGATGTCTTTGACCTAAATCAGGTCGGTTATGTTTTCTTCCCTATGTGTTGGTGCTTGGTTGCTTTTGCAACTGGTACGTACATTTGTATTTCTGTTATGCAAGTAATAGAAATGGAGGTTCTCCGGTAAAAAAAAAGGAAGGATACCACGTGAATGCAGTACTAGTTAGGGATAATGAGATAAGCGGATGTAGAAGGCTTCTCTATCAGCCAAGTCCCCTAGCCGTGCTAGGAACTGGCCTATATGCTCATGTGTGCTCTTCCCGCACGCATAAAAAAACTTGAAGAAATTCGATATCCTAGTCCCCTGTGGATATGGTACGGTGTCAAATCCATGGTCATAAGGCTTCCGATATGACTATCCCATGTCAAACAAACTAACACATAGTTTATCCCTGAACAACACAACTACCTCTTCCCTAATCTTTTCTACAACATTCAGTGACCATCTGCTAACCTTGAGAATGGGGGCTTTAGGTGGCTAGTCATCATTATGTCAGCCTTTTGTCTAAGGATGCTCCAAGTGCGTGCTTAGTGCATGACTGGTGCCACCTGCTACTGCCCTATATCTCTCTGGCTCCTTAGAGTCTGAAGACTATTTGGCCCTAGGATATGGAGGTGGTGTGCCGCAAGTGGGATGGTGTAATGCTGCTAGGACGGATGTAGAAATTGTGCATATGGTGCAGCTCCATGCTCTGCGTACACATAGCTGAACAGTCCGGTTCGTAACTAGGCCGATGAGACCCAGGATATACCTAGATTGTCCGGCCATATGTGGCATTGCCTGGGTTACGTGCGTGTAGATCAGTGTAGGGTCAGACTATCTAGTGAAGGATGTTGGATGGTCCGTAAGGTGACAGGACTGTACGAGATTAGGCTCGAACGATACGATCATGTCCAGAGCCGGTCTTGTGCTAGGTGCTAGTGGTGACATCTATGGTTGTGTTGTGAATGTGTTCATTGGCATACCATATGATGGTTAGGCCAGTGACCACCCATTTATAGCCGATGCCTCAGGTAAAGGTGGCTCTATATTAGGTTCATATGAGGGGAAACTTGGGGCAATAGATTTTTCATATTAACATGTTAATATCTTAATAGATTCATATATATATATATATATATATATATATATATATATATATATATATATATATATATATATATATATATATATATATATATATATATAGTTTTAGCTAATCCCCCATCGATCTACATAAGATTTAAAAGATGGATCTGACTTACTTACAGTGGGGCCCTGAAGCGAAGCCAGGAGAGAAGCTGTCTTGATCTCTCCTTGACGGATGATCTTATGATGGCAAGACATCGTGAAATGCGATAGGTACTTCTCCTTTGCCTTCTCACACCATTCAGTGTACTGTCGCAACGCTTCTTCCTCTTCTTGCTTCATGTAATACTAAAAATTGTATACAAGAAATATATAGGAGTCTTCTTATTTTGTATGCCATATTTTCATCATAAAAGAGCATACCTATAATTAAGAGATGAATTAAAACAAATGATAAAAAAATATATGCATCATGTTGGAGTTATATGTTTGTGCATTAAATGAAAATAATAAGGATAATAATAATAAGATGATAATTTTAAAGGTTGGATTAAACCCTAAATTAAAATTAGGGTTTTGAAAATAAGAAGAGAAATGATATAAAAAATATAATTATATTTCCAAAATTGTTATTTTTAATTTCACAATATGATTTAAGAATAAATTTGGAACAAGTTTGAATTCAAATTCAAAATTGAATTGAAGTTGGTAATAGAGAAAAGAAAAACAGAAATGAAAAAGAAAATAAAATGCCGTTTGGGCCAAAACACCACTCTCAGCCTATTTAACTAAGACCTAGCGCAGCCCAGGTAGCTGAAACGCGCGCCGTTACACTGCCCGTGGGACCGCCTGCTCAGCCGCTGCCTCGCGCCCACGGCGGCCTTACCCTTCACTGCACTACTGGGCCCACTAGTCATCCAGCTCTCGCGTACCCGCTTCCACTCCTCGCTGGCGTGTGGGCCTCTCGTGTCAGTGCCGTCCTCAACGAACTCGCCGCGCATGGCGGCATGCGCAGCCTCCGCGCAACCCGTCGTGATGCCCTGGCCACGTCGCGTACATATAGAGGGGGGCACGACGGGATTCGCCTTTTCTCCTCTGTTATCCATCTTCTCTCCACCAAATAATCGAGCCAATCACCGCGCCGCCGTGGAGCACTCGGTCGTCGTGGATTCAAGCGTGGGCGCCGCTGTCGTCGACCGCGATTCACTTCACCGTCGGTAAATCCCCAGCCCAAGAACCCTAATTAGCATTCTCCGCCATGTGTAGAAGCATTCTGTGTCGGTAATCGGTCATCTGGGTGCGTGTAATTGGACATCGCCGTTGATGTTCCGCCACGGCGCATCGGGGCTGGGGGCGAGTACTTAGGCGCTGGTGTTCTCGGGAAAAGATATTCCCATATCTTCGTTTCCTCGGCGCGATCGCGGAGGACCAATCGAATTTAAGGTTGGGGCCTGGAATGGCGCGCTGCAGCTTCTCCGGCCATCTCTCCGCCGTCTGCTTGGGCAGCGCCGCCGCGGGCTGGCCAGCTTGGGCGCGGGATAGACCAGGGGAAGCCGTGACCGTTGATCCCTTGCGCAACGGTCGCGATTAGATCATAGGGGTACCGGTTGGGTGGATTAGCCAGTGCCGTTTGATCAAGATCCAACATGCGTAGATTGATCTAGGTATTTTAAATCTGAGCCGTCCGATTCAATCCGACGCTTTATGATCGATCGCGTGCACCTTTTTGTCAGGGTCGTTGATCGTTAATCTAACGGGCGGATCTGATCAGGCGCATGGCGAGTGCTCGGCCGTGGATCGTGGATCCAACGGCTCTGAGTGAAGCAGCTTTAAGCACCGGAATGATTTAATCTGAGCCGTAGAATCTAATCCTACGGTTGATATTAGACGATACCCCTTCGCGGGTATATTTTGTTAAAGAGCCCCCGCCAAACACTGAAATCAACCCGCAGTCCTTAGACAGGGTCGCTTGTGTCTCGGTTACTTTTGTGCCAGGGCCCCTGAGCTTACCAGAAATCGAGGCCCAGTCCAGAAAGGATTAATAATAGAGAAATAATTATAGAAATTAGTTTTTAATACAAAAAACAATTCTAGAAACTTGTAAAATGCATAGAAAATTCATTTTTAGTCCAAATTGACCCATTCCAATTTCTAAAATTTTATAATATTACTGTTTATCATCTAGTGTCCCTGTTTTGGCATGAAAACAGTAAGAAAATTAATTCCACACTTAATCCTATTTCAAGCACATAAAACCTTTGGAAATTTATATCTAAAAATCTATAACTCTAAAATTAATGATTCCTGATCTTAGGATCTTATTTTAATGTATAGATTGTTATTGTGTATTTTATTTACATGTATGGTGTGATGTTAATTTTTTCTATACTATGTATGTATTGTATTAATGTGAGTAGACGAGCAAGCTAGTGCGGATCCTGAGGCCCAGCAGATAGAAGTAGCTGAGCAGGAGCTCATTGAAGGCAAGTTGTGCCCTTGATCACTTACTTTTTCCCAGCCATGTTCTTATTAATTATAATGATCTGCATAGGTTAATTTTGATGGGATCAAATAGGCTACCCTAGTTTTGGCTATCTTTATACCTTGTTGCCACTGAATATTTTTGGGTAGTACTTGCTACTGCTTATTGTGGTTTCGGGTATGTCGATACACTATTCATGATTACACTTTTATTATCTGTTTATTATTACTGTTTATGTTAAGATCATTATGTTAATGGGAACATGGAGCGACCACCCGGGAAAACAGTGCTACCACTAGGGTAGTATGGGATGCCCTTGGCTGATTAACTAGGAAAGGTAGTGGACGACTTCCTTACCCGAAAGGGGTTAGTGCAGTAGGGGAGTGGTCAGTGTAGGGAGGTCCTTGAGTTGATTTTGTTGCGATGGCGGTCAGGCGAGGGATTCCTGCACTGGAGCTTCCTATAAACTGTAGCGGGTTTTCTGAAGCTAGTGGAACTTTGTAATGGCCTCGTAGTCTTACCCTGCCTCGCCTCCTCGGTAGAGGTGTATGGGATTTGCCGTCTCTTGGCAGATGGGTAACATGACTTGTGGGTAAAGATACGCAACCTCTACAGAGTGTAAAACTAGTATACACTAGCCGTGATCACGGTCATGAGCAGCTCGGACCCTCACATGATTAATCTATGGAATTAAAACTCAATTTGTCATTTGAATCGCATTGGGATTATTTATTTATTACTTTTCTTTATTATTATTAAGGTTAGATATTTACTTATACTTAGTAACTGCTAATAAAATTTTGACCAACTTATAAAAGCAATGCTAAGCTTCAGCCTTTATTTTGTTGATCAGCCTTACACTTCATATGAAGTCCCACCTTTGGTGAGTTCATGTACATTATTCCCCACAACTTGTTGAGCTATGATCATATGTGAGCTCACTCTTGCTGTCTCACACCCCCACAGGAGAAGAACAGGTGGTCGAAGAGGAGCTGCCTAACTCTGAGGCTTTCGACTTGATCTAGGTGACGTCTCCCAGTTAGCTTTGTGGCGCCAGTGAATAATATATAGTTCGCTTTATTTTATCATTTATTTTTGTAAGACTTTCGCCATGTAATAAGTACATTTATGATATTTATGACAATTATCTCTATGCACTCTATTATTATATGTGTTGTCTTCTCTGGCGCATTGTTGGGGCGAAGGCGAAGACACCACCCTTCGCTCGATGCCTTCGCCGATCTCACCAAACCAACGGAGGCTAAACGGCCGGTAGTTTCCACCCTTCGTCCAATACGCTGCAAGACAAAGGCCTACAACGAGGTCGCTCCGTCTCGCGGCCTCGTCCAACGCGAAGGCCCACGTAGAATTCGGCCCATTGTAACAGGCCCCGCGCGGCTGAGCGCATTACGGGCCCGGTTTCTGAAGGCTTTTCTGTAATGACAGTTTGTAACCCTGCTTTATGGGAATATTCCGAGGATGACCTAGGCGCCTGAGGGCACATGCGTCCTTAATCCATGACGCTGGGCACTCAGGCACCTATAAATACCCCCGCACAGTGCCCTTGAGAGGCGAGATCAACAGAGCAATTGCCTTCTTGAGCTAAAACCTTGTACGCATTACTTTCGCTCCCCCGTTGGATCATCTTGCTCGGGAGAGCGAGTTCCAACATTTGGCGCCCACCGTTCGTTCTACGAAAAACCACCCGCGATGGCACCCAAGAGAGCTAGCTCGAAGGCAGCCCCATCCGTTGACGGAGCTGCGAAGGCAGCGTTGGTGGCTGAGAAAAAGGGCAAGGCCCTTGTCGACACCACCCACCAAGAAGCCTGCGAAGACGACGCACTCAGCAAGGGGCAGCGCAATGAACAACTCACACCCGAAGGCAGCCTCCGCACCTGCAGCTCCGGAGGACAACCGCAACCTCCCCTAGGCTTCACTCCACCGGAGGGCGCGGACGCCACCGAGGACGGCGAAGTCATCGACATTTCAGCAGAGGAACAACTACAGCTGCGTGCCTTGCGCATCAAGAACCGCAACCTCCAGAAGCAAAAAGAGATCCTCGAAGCCAAGCGCCAATGTGTTTCTGCGCAAGCCAAGGTGCACCAGATGATACGCGACGAAGAGAAAAAGGCTCAGGAGCTTGAGCAAGAGATCGCACTCATGCAGCGCGAAGGCCAACTCGGTCTGCAACATGGCCCACCCCTCCAGCAGCACGCGCAAATCGAAGACCTGTTCATCCCTCAGCGCGGACAAGCCATCCCGCACACCACAGCATTCCAAGGTGTCAACTACCTTGACGAGCGGAGTCCCCTGGCGCCACACCTGCAAGTGTCACCATGGCCCGCCAACTTCAGGGCAGGGACCTATCCCAAGTACAACGGTAGCACTGACCCAGCACAGTACATCATGAGCTATCAGGTCGCTGTTGCATTATCCGGAGGGGATGATGCCACGATGGCCAAGTCATTCATCATCGCCCTCGAAGGCCCGGCCCTCACCTGGTACACCAGGTTGCTCCCGTTGTCCATCGACTCCTGGAGAAGTCTCCAGGACAAATTCCTGCTCAACTTCCAAGGGTACCGCCCAGACACCGACGCCTTGGCTGAACTTTCACTCTGCAAGCAGCTAGAAAGAGAAACTCTGCGGGAGTACTACCGCGAGTTTCTGACCCTCAAGTCACAACTGCCCTCGGTTGATGACCAAATCACCATTCATTACGCCATCAGTGGCCTTCGGGCTGGCGTCCTTTACAACCACTGCATCAGGGACCCGCCCAGGAACCTCCAAGAGCTGTATCAGCTATTCGAAAAATACGCCAGATTCGAAGAGCTCCACCAGCGCAAAGTCGAGTCTTAGAGGAAACCTAAAGACCCTCCACAGTCCAGCCGTACATGGACGAGGCCTTCGCAGGCAGACTCCGGTCGGGATGGCCGCAATCAGCAGCAGGTACACAACATCGCCAACCAGCACCTCGCTGGCGAGGCCCCTCGCCGCAAGGAGTATCCCCCTCGGGCCGCGGAAACGGAACTTGTGGTCGGGGCCGGGGACATGCGCAGTAGCCGCGCAGATTTTACTGCTTGTTCCACGGCGAAGACTGCGTGCACCCTACAAGAGACTGCCCAGAGACAAAGGCCACCAGAGACAGGATGGCACGGGCGCAACCAGTCGACAACCCTAGAGTTGTCGCACACACATATCAACAACCCCCTCCGCCATACAACCACGGCCCCGCTCCGCATCCACCGCACCACGCATACCAACACCACCAGGAGGTACAAATCGTACCTCCCCCGCCCCCACCTCCACACCCACAACAGCAAAACATCCACCACCCCAACCACCCCCAAGCCCCAAAGCAAGAAGACTTCGCCGATCAGCCGTATCGCGGAGTCATTCACATGATCAGTGGGCGGTCCAGCGTCAACTTCGACACGAAGCGACAGAAGAGGGACCATTACCACAGCATCAACCGTCGCCGTCAGCAGTCCAGTCGTGCAGACAAAGTGGTCCCATGTGCCATTGACCTTCGACGCCCGAGACGTCGATCTGCGCAGCGCACCCCACATCGACGCCATGGTTATCAACTGCAGCGTGGCAGGCTGGGACCTGCACAAAGTCTTAGTCGACAATGGCAGCCAGGCAGATATCATTTTCCTCCATGCCTTCGACTGCATGGGCATAAGCCACAGCCTGCTTAAGCCTTCGGACAACCCACTGTATGGCTTCGGCGGCAAGGGCACCTTTCCTGTCGGCAAGATAGAGCTACCCCTCTCCTTTGGTGTAGCACCCAATGCACGAAGTGAGCAAGTCACGTTCGACATCGTCGACATGGTGTACCCGTACAACGCCATAATGGGTCGGGGCTCCATCAACAAGTTTGAGGCAGCCATTCACGGACTTTACCTGTGCATGAAGATCCCAGGTCCGCAAGGCGCCATCACAGTCTACGGCAACCAGTAGGCCGCGCGCAACATAGAAAGAGACTTCGTTCCCGGACAAAGGAATGTACACTGCCTCACGGCCCAGCGCGAGGTCCCCGAGTCTGCCAGCCCAACCGCCAAAGAACATGACAAAGCACAGCTGCAGAGCAACGACGGGACCAAGACTGTTCCCCTCGACCAGGCAACGCCCAAGCAAACGGTCACCATCAGCGAAGACCTCACTTCGCATGACGAGCAGAGACTCCTCTCACTACTAGAAATATGCTTATTTAAGACGCACATTTTAAGACAGATACATGTGCATTTTATAGAAGCGTCTTTTATCATATGGTGATGAATAAGGTAAGACAGTTTGTTGGAGATCCGTCTTTAATAAAGAAGTGTTTTGAGACGGTTACATCGTAAGAAATGTCTTATGTTGATTTAAGACGGATTGTTATTGAAAACCATCTTAAATAAATATACCTTTTGATTCATTATGATTTTAAGAATTGTCTTAGATTTTGGTTAGTATATTAGACACTTCTACTTATGAAATCATCTCAAATAAAGATATTATTAGAGTCATCTAGAGTATAAGAACTGACTTAGATGTTAGTGGGTATACTAGACACTTCTAAATACGAAACCATCTTAGTATGATATTTATGATAAGTCGTATTGTGAAAACAACATAGTGAATAGTGAATTCGACTTAGTTTGATGATATATATGATATAAATGTAAAACTTATCTATGTAACTTGATATAGATGGTAAAATGGACCACATGCGACCCGATCATTAATGTGTCACACAACAGAACTAAATCATCATTTTGCTTTAATTCCTGTCATTTATGTACCAAGGAGTTTAGTAAGATACACCCATCCTATGTTGAACATATAAATAGTTTTATATTTACATTATCAAACTCCCAAAACCCGACCATTTCAAAGATTCGGACTAAAAAAGAAAAACCCAACATGTAAATAATTCCTTCTGATCTCTTTTATTAAAACCGGGGAGGATTTGAGACCCTCTCCACATTCTGCAACCCGCTCGTCTCCACCTTATCACGACATGTGGCATGAGTATGGATCCAACTGAGGGATTGTTCAATTAGTCTGGATTGCAGGTATGAATTGTTCCAGCTTACGAAAATTATGTAAATTATTCCATTCGTTCCAAAATATAGTTCTTTCTAGCCTACTTTTTCTATCTACATTCATTCAAATTATAATGAATATAAACATACATACAAACCACATTTATATATTACTTAATAAATGTGTAATTAGTCTAAAATAAATTATATTTTAAGATGGATGAAGTACTAAATTTTTGACTAGAATCATTTTAGGCGTTCGTTTCGGAGGAACCGAACGAGACCTGAGCGACCCAGATCCGAATTTTTCATGCAATAGACCTTTGAGCATTCCCATTCCTCTCCCTTTTCACCTGTCTAGTCTCCAAATCTGACTGTTGTGCCATAGCCCTGTTGCCGTCGCCCGCTCGCCCTCATCCTTCACAATCCTTCAGGCCTCCGTTTCTCCGATTAGGGCGAGTTCATGGCGAGCGGGCACGGATCCAACGCCAGCGTCTCCGCTTCAACGACCTCTCCCTCCTCAACGCCTCCGCTGCCCCTCTCCCTGTTCGGCGCCGATGGACAGGAAGAGGAGGAAGGGCCGCTCGACCGCCACCGATGGCCATGGCGTCACAGTGTGCCCTGTCCGTCCCGCCCAACCGGTCAGGTACCTGTATCAAGCGAAGTCTCCCTACGGAACCCCTCTTTCTTCTCTCATCTCCACATCGATCGAATCCAATCTAATCCAATCCAATCCACAGCAAACAATGGCGTCCAATGACATGGTGATGATGTACGGGACACAATGACGTCGTTTGTTCTTTTTTCACTCATAATGCAGGAACAGAAATAGGGCATTTGATTTTTGTGCATATATTAATTAAAATGATAAATCGTGCAATGTGCCAGTTTTTGCCCAAATGATGCTTATTCCCTTGGCTTCATTAAACCACATTGGAGATGCTTTGTACATTTAGGAATAAGACAAGAAAACATGATTACTTCTGGTATTTTGAGGAATAAGACAAAAAACATGATTACATTTAGGATATGCTTTGTGCGAGGTCAAATGATTAGTGAATTTCTCATTATTGATGACGGTATTGTTTGATTTGTTCACCACCGAAAAGTGAAAACTTGGCAGTAGTAGTCTCTGAGATTAATGTGACAATGGCAGACATGATCATTTGCTTCAAAAAGCGACGGCTGTTTGTATTGATGAATAAATATCCTATTAACATATTTTGAATGAAGTACTTTGGTTGATGTCTAGGATACTCAAGTTATATGTTTCTTCAGTCAGATATCATACAAGAGTACAAATGAGATTAATGGTAAATGCATAAGGATAGAGGGTATGAAGGAAGATTGTTTGCTCTGCTAAGAAGTCTGAATACTCAAAATATCAGCTTTACTGCTATAGTGATTCAACAAAAAATATATTCTATAGTGCTAATTTTATATGGAAAGATGATTTCTCGATGGACATTCACATGTGAATTTGGATAGTACTATGGATATAAATGTCCAAATGAAGGTTATTGGGTTCTCATGTACAACATTGCATAAGTGCTCACTTTATTCATGGGTACAACATTCATATACATTTAACACAGACAACTGCTACACCGTCGTTACTAGCTTCACCTCATCAATCTACCAGTGTGTCAACGAGTTTGCATACTGGATTTCTGCGTTCTCGAAGTACCTCGGGTGGCTTGCTAGCTTAACACATTCATGATAACATTAGTTACTCAAGCCTTTTACCTTTTATTTACAGTTACACTGTCATGCCTGTCTTTTATAGGATTGCCTAGGCAACCTTCATATACTACTGGATTTGGGACTGCTTTAAATATAGAGACACTTGTTGCTGCCGCGGAACAAAGAGATACACCAATTGAGGTTGGTTTTGTTTTCTGAGTTTCCTCTTTTGGGTTAATACATAACTCATCCCGTGCTAATAGACTTCTCTTAACCTAGACACCTCCACCTGAAGTTCAGGACAAGATTCTTTTTATGATCAACAATATATCCATCTCAAATATGGAAGCTAAGGCAAAGGAATTTAATGAGGTCATACAGGAACAGTATTATACTTGGTTTGCACAATACATGGTCATGAAAAGGTATCATTCTCAATTACTGATTTTGTATAGATTTGTCTGACAATGCTGAGGTATACAAATCACTGCTCATCTTAACAGGGCAAGCATTGAACCAAATTTCCATGATCTGTATCTGAAGTTCTTTGATAAAGTAAACTCAAAATCCATGAACAAGGAAATACTGAAAGCCACATATGAGAACTGCAAGGTTTTTGTTCTCTCCAATTTGTCTGCCCTGTTTTTATTTTTTTGCTAGCCATTTTGTTTAAACTTGGATACTTTTGCTGCAGGTCTTGTTAAGATCAGACCTTATCAAATCTAGTTCCGAGGAGCGCTCCTTGCTAAAAAACCTAGGCAGTTGGTTGGGAAAGTTCACCATTGGTAGGAATCAGGCACTAAGGGCTAAGGAGATTGATCCAAAATCTCTTATCGTGGAGGTACTGCTTCTCTGCATTAAACTCATTGGTAGTTGGAGACTTGGAGTTCCAAAAGCTCCCTTAGGCTGTCTATATCCTTTATTTAGTATTGCTCTATATTATTTAATATGATATTTCTGTTTCACCTGTGTTTTTTGGTAAAATTTATGTGCTTCCTGAGGTGTACAATTCACTTCAATCGATTCAATTTGTCTGCTCATAATCTTTGGAGAATTTTTTCTTCAGGCATATGAGAAAGGATTGATGATTGCGGTCATACCATTCACTTCAAAGGTGTCCATTCCTGCTAACTTTTTTTGTAAAATATTTCTCCAAAGATTACAATCTGATTAAACTAGCTCAAAGAAAATCCAATTATTAACTTGGGTGCATCATGAGTCATGACCATTGGCTGCTCTGCAGATCCTTGAACCTTGCCAGTCAAGTATCGCATATCGATCTCCAAATCCCTGGACCATGGGAATTCTAAGTCTACTTGCTGAAATTTATAATCTTCCAAACCTCAAGATGAATCTGAAATTTGATATTGAGGTCCTCAACATTCCTTTTTTTGATAGTTTCTTTATTGACTTTGTATCTGCCATGCTACCCATGGCCATGCTAAATGTTCTTTTGGGATTTCAGGTGCTATTTAAGAACCTTACTGTTGACATAAAGGATGTGAAACCAACCTCCCTGCTCAAAGATCGTCTGTGCGAAGTCGAGGGAAATCCAGATTTTTCAAATAAAGATGTTACTGCATCTCAAACCCCTGTGGTTGCAGAAGTCCCTTCAGGGACCATCCCTTCACTAACTCATATGGAACAACAACCTGAGATCAATATCACATCCCGAGCTATGAGCCTTCCAAATATACTTAATCAGGTTGGCTTTGAACTTCTGTATCGAATATGTGGTGCACTCTTCTGCCATTATAGTTGGAATATATTTTCTTTGCAGTATGCTGCTCCTGTCCGTCTACCTACAAACAGCACGGTAGAAGATGACAAAGTTGCTCTAATGATGCCTGAGCAAGTGCCCTCGTTGACCCAGGTTTCGCCAGCACAAACACAATCAACATCACCATCTCCATTTTCTGTTAACCAGGTTAACTTAATGTTTTAACTGCTATTATTTATCTAAACAACTAGATTATGTTATATGATTTGTTTTCATTTGTGATATGTAGCTTATGGCAGCTATTCCACGTGAAGAGATACGTTTCAAAATAAATCCAAAGCTCGGCTCCCTTGGTCCACAACTGCAATATAGCAAGTATGCCTCCAAGTTTCTGAAAGGAATTTGTTATATTTCATTTCGTATTTAATCTGAACTTCTTTTGTTGTTGATAAATTAGTTGCTTTATCTAGAATTATGGATTTGGCTTTGGATAAGGCTAACAGGGAGATAATACTCCCTGTTATTCAAAGAAGTGTGACTGGCGGGAGGAACACCGGGCGTGTAGGAGTCATCAAGAACAGGGAGAAGCACAAGGGCAGCTTTGAGACCATCCATGTGCTGCTTGGACCTTTTTGCTATGTCTAGTTTTCTCCTATTTGTTGTATAGGAAAACATAGAATATAATTCAAATTTGGTGGTCGCAAAAGTGTGGAGACTTTAATTCATATAAAGTTAGGCTTAACATTAATGCAAACAGTTGTATTTTAGTTTAGATTTAGAGTACACTTATGTATGCGTTGTTTGACAATGCTTATGATATATTGAATGGTACTTATTTATATTATATTAATTATAATGTTGTTCAATATATGTGTATGTATATTTCTCTTTCAAATTATTATAACATGATATCTGAAAAAATGATTATAAATTGAAGAATGTATTGCCGTGTAAGTCATTTCGTTTAAATCTTAATAAGACGGTTACCAAAATGTCTAATATCAGTCTCCTAAATAAGACGGTTTCTAAAACGTCCATTATTAGTCACCTAAATAAGATGGATTTCCTATTGTAATCGTCTATTATTGTAGGATATTCGAGACGTTTGATAAATACTTTATGACTTTTAATGTTTGTATTCTCTATGGTTCTTTAGAAGCAGTGTCTTAAAAAAACCTAATTCAAAGCGGTTTATCGAACGAAATGACTTAAACAAATACCTTTTTCAGACGGTTTATCGGACAAAATGACTTAAACAAATACATTTTTCAGACGGTTATAAATTAAAAACTGTCTTATATAATATCTTTTAAGACGGTTTATAACCATCTTAAATGTGTGACATCTTTTGCGACTCCATCAAAATTGGACACTTCATAAGCGTCTTAATAACTGAAAATTAACCGTCTCATATAGCATGATCTGTAGTAGTGTCTGCTGCCTGTCCAAAAATAAAGACGTCTTCACCTGGTCCACCCTCGACCTGGTCGGTGTCAGTCGTTCCATCATCGAGCACAGCTTGGGAATCGACCCTTCGGTGAGGTCGAAGAAGCAGCGGCTATGCAAGATGTCTGATGAGAAGACAGAAGCCGCCAAGGCCGAGGTACATCGCCTGCTTGAGGCCAAATTTATCGAGCCAATCGCCTTCCCTACATGGCTCGCCAACGTAGTAATGGTGCAGAAGAAGAGCGGCAAATGGCGGATGTGCATTGATTTCACCAGTCTCAACAAGGCCTGCCCCAAGGACAACTTCCCGCTGCCTCGGATCGATAAAATCGTCGATAGTGCGGCCGGGTGCGAAGTCATGTCGCTCCTTGATTGCTTCTCCGGCTACCATCAAATATATATGAAGGAGGAAGACAAGGCAAGCACCAGTTTCATAACACCCTTCAGCACGTATTGCTTCATCAGAATGCCGGAGGGACTTAAGAATGTCGGGTCCACATTGTCTCGACTCACCAAAACGGTGCTCGAGAGCCAAGTCGGCAGAAACATATTTACGTATGTGGACGACATCGTCGTCGCCAGCAGAAGCAAGGAGGACCATTTGGCTGACCTCGCCGAAACGTTTGCGAACATGCGGGACGCACGACTTCGCCTAAACCCCGAAAAGTGCGTCTTCGGCGTTCGCCAAGGGAAAATATTGGGCTACCTGGTGTCGCACTGCGGGATTGAAGCCAATCCAACCAAAATCTAGGCCATCATCAGCATGACGCCCCCGCAGTCAGCCAGAGACGTCCAACGATTGACAAGCAGATTGGCCGCCCTCAACAGATTCATCTCCAAATCCGCAGAGCGAAGCCTCCCTTTCCTCAGAACACTCCGCGGCGCAAAAGACTTCGCATGGGGACCAGAGCAGGCGGCGGCCTTCGCTTCATTAAAGTAGTACATGTCAGAGTTGGCGATTCTCACAAGCCCCGACCCCTCGCTACCCCTGTTGCTCTACATCGCAGCTTCGCCGCATGCGGTCAGCGCAGCACTGGTTCAAGAGCAGAACAGAGAGGGCACGATCAGGCAGTGTCCAGTTTATTACGTCTCTGAAGTACTCACGACATCAAAATGCATTATGACAGAACTGGAAAAAATCGCCTACGCAGTTGTTATGACTTCGCGCAAATTGCGCCATTATTTTGAAGCGTTCAAGGTCCGGGTCACCTCAGATAGGGGACTCGGCGAATTGTTTAGAAACCCGGAGGCATCAGTCCAGATTGCCAAATGGGCAGCCAAACTCTCCGGCTACCACATCACATTCGAACCTAGGACAGCCATCAAGTCACAAGTCCTGGTAGACTTCATCGTCGACTAGACTGGGCCAATAACACAGCCGGACCCGTCCGCAGAGAAGGTGTGGACAATCCATTGTGACGGCGCATGGTGCCATGCGGGGGCAGGTGCCGCTGCAGTCATTACTTCACCCACAGGGGTCAAGCACAGATACGCAGCATGCCTCAGCTTTGCTTTGGAGTCTGACAGATGCACCAACAATATAGCAGAATATGAAGCTGTCATCCTCGGCCTTCGCAAGCTAAGGGCACTTGGTGTCACCACCTGCATCATCAGAACAGACTCCAAGGTAGTTGCCGACCAAGTTGAGAAAGACTACGCAGCGAAGGACCCCGCACTTATGCAGTACCTTGCGGCTATCCGCAGCCTCGAAAGACAATTCAAAGGTTTTACCTTACAGCATGTGGACCGCGCCAAGAATGAGGAAGCCGACGCATTGGCCAAGGCAGCCGCCAGAGGCGAGGCCCTGCCCTCCGACGTCTTCTACCATGTCATCGGCACGCCAGCCGTCCGCAGCCCAGAGGGGCTCCAAATAACCAATGACAGCGAGGGCCACCGCATAGTCAACCTCATCATGACCGAAGACTGGCGGGCACCAATAACCCTGTTCCTACAGGGGTACTATCATCCAACCGATATCAATGAGGCCAAGCGCCTCAAACATCGAAGCCGGGACTTCGCACTAATCGAAGGTCAGCTTTACAAGAAGCGGGTCAGTCAACCCATGCTTAAATGTGTCACCGAGACCGAAGGCATCCAAATCCTGCACGAAGTCCACAGCGGGACTTGCGGATCTCACGCAGGGCCTAGGGCCCTAGCCGCAAAGGTGATCCGTCAAGGTTTCTACTGGCCCGCCATGATCTGCGCCGCAAATCGGGTCACAAGGTCCTGCGAAGCCTGCCAGAAGTTTTCTCCACGCTCGGGAAGCCCTTCGCAATTCACAAAGCTAATCGCCCACACGTGGCCTCTTCAGCGCTGGGCCCTGGACATTGTCGGGCCCCTACCCACGGCCTAGGGGAACCTCAAGTTCACCTTCGTCGCCGTCGAGTATTTTACCAAATGGATCGAGGCAGGGCTGTATCCATGATAACATCGAAGACTGCCCAGAAGTTCTTCTGGCAAAACATTGTTTGCCGCTTCGGAGTCCCGTCCGAGCTCACAGTTGACAATGGCAAGCAATTTGACAGCCAAGATTTCAAGGATTTTTGCTTCTCCATTGGCACCAAGCTCGCCTTCGCCTCAGTGTACCACCCGCAATCCAACGGAGTCGTGGAACGCGCCAATGGTAAAATTTTCACAGCCGTCAAGAAAATGCTCCTCGACGACAAGAAAGGCAAGTGGGCCGACCTGCTACCTGAAGTGGTCTGGGCGCTGAACACGACTGAGTGCAGGGCGACTGGGTTCACCCCTTTCCGCCTTCTATATGGATCGGAGGCCATGACCCTGCAAGAAATAAAACATGGGTCACCACGGACAGTCACGTCCGCCGTCCCCGATGTAGACGAGCCTACTTCGAAGGACCTCATCGACGGAGACCGCATCTTCGCCCTACAGGCTCTAAACAAATACCAAGCTCAAACAAAAGCATGGCGCGACCACACAGTCATCCCAATGGAATTCAGTGAAGGAGACCTCGTACTTGTCTGGACAGCTCGGACAGAGTCCCGGGGCAAGCTAGAGCCAAAGTGGGAGGGCCCTTTCATCGTCAAGACGAAGGCGTCCCCCAGCGTGTACAGGCTCACAACGCCATCCGGCGAAGACCTAGAGCACTCTTGGAACATTGACAATCTCCGCAAATTTTTTGTTTGACTCCTCAGGGTCATCTCGCCCTTGTAATTTGCAAAACAGCTTTATTCCGGCCCGCACTCTTTTCCTCCCGGGGGTGAGGTTTTTAATGAGGCGGAGCCATGTAATATACACGCAAAAAAACTCCCGCAAAAATTACGTCGAAAAAGACCGCATCGACGGTCTTCGGCATTCGACCACAACGAAGTCACCGCGAGGGGCAGCGCTGGCTACCCTCGCGTGCGACAATCCGAGCAAAAGTCGCCCAAGGGTGCAGCCGGACTAGCACAACAAGTGCGCAAAATCGAAGTCTACCCCAAAAGACTATCCGTGCAAAAGTCGCCTTAGGGTGCAGCCGGACTAGCACAACGAGTGCGCAAAACCGAGGTCTTCCTCATAAATCCGAGCAAAAGTCGCCCAAGGGTGCAGCCGGACTAGCACAACAAGTGTGCAAAATCAAAGTCTACCCCAAAAGACTATCCGTGCAAAAGTCGCCTAAGGGTGCAGCCGGATTAGCACAAGTGCGCAAAACCAAGGTCTTCCCCAAAAGACTATCCGTGCAAAAGTCGCCTAAGGGTGCAGCCAGATTAGCACAACAAGTGCGCAATACCAAGGACTTCCCCAAAAGACTATCTGTGCAAAAGTCGCCTAAGGATGCAGCCGGACTAGCACAAGTGCTCAAAATCGAAGTCTCCCTCAAAAGCAGGTGCAGCCGGACCGACATAACAAACACGCTAGATCAAGTGCACAAGTCCCCCACGGGCACCGCCAGATCAGCAAACGCACACAACCTCATCATACAAATCATCATACGAATTAAAGTTACACACATACAGCGAGGGCATCACACCTTACATTGGTTCAACTTCCGGGATAATACCCATTTCCCTGTAGTTAAACAACATTATCCTCAGCTCCTCACCCTCAAAGAGACTTCGGAACTCCCCCTCACCTACACTCGCCCCAGCTGGCGAGGACAACAATTCCCGCTTGCCAGCCCTATCCACACGCAGACGCCCACCCTTCATCTCACTCACTCTACGCTTCACCACCGCCCTTTGCCGCATGTGCCCAGCACTTGGACCAGGAAAAACTTCAGCATCCATCACACGCGGAGAAGCCTCCGCCGCAGCTACATCCAAGGCCACAAAATAATCGAAGTCCTCATCCGAAGACTCTTCAGTCCACACAACCGAACCCCCAGAATCATCAAACTCAAAAAACTTAGACACAGAATCATCCGATTCATTTTCAGCAATCACAGTCGAAGCCGCCACAAAATTAGCAGTATCAGTAGCGGTTGCGTGCGTAGGCCCAAAATCTTGAACCTGCGCAGCAACCAAGGTTCAGTAACACAGACAAAATTTACTAACTCCCCCACACCTACTAAGCCACCTGCAAAGGCCCGGCCGCCGCCATAGGATCCTCCGCTGCTAGCTCCGCCACCGCCTTCGGGGGGTCCTCCGCCATCGGCGCAGGGGCTGGCAAGGAGCCTTCACCGGACACAGTGGACACAGGCCCAGCGGAGGCGCCCTCAACAGCTTCCGTGCACAGGGCCGGGTCGACCTCAGCCTCGGGCAGCACCGGGTTGACCTCGGCCTCGGGCCGCGCGCCGTTCAGATGCCCAAGGTCTTTGACATCCTCAGCACGCGCCACCTGCAGCAACAGCACACTCATTCAGCAAACCCACACGTACCACAATCAACCACACGAAACAAAAAACAAGCCTTACCTGCTCTCTCGCCCGATCAGACCGCTCCCTAACCGCCTCCCGGCCATGAGGACCCCACATACGATCGAAGAGTGCCCCCACGGAATCCTTTACCACAGGGTCTTCGACCTTAAAAATTTCGCACTCAAAGTTTTCATCGGACTGGTCGAAGACCTCATAGTGTTTGCACCCCTCGCGGGACAGCGCATTCATGGCCCCTTTGCAGGTGACGAGGGAGGCAAAAGACATGAAACCCTCCACGATGGTAGGGAGTACCAGCAGTTCCTCTTGCAACCACTCGAGGAAACGAAGGCCCGCCTCTCGGTCGGGCACCTTGAAGTCAGACGTCTGCGCACCCAGCTTGCGGTACGAGTCCACGAGCTGTGCACGCGTCCGCTCAACCTCCGAGCGCGTAGAGGCCTCGGCCTTGTCCACGCGGTCGTGCAGAGCGTTGAACCTCACCTCCCATTCCTCGGCGCGTTGGCTGGCGAGGCTTCCCTCCGCCCGCGCCAATTTGGCATCCGCCTGCGCAGCCTGCGCCTCGGCGATGGCCTGGTTGGCCTCCCTCCTTTCCTCCGCCAGCTGGCGCCGGAGGTCTGTCTTCTCGGCCTCCAGGGCAGCCACCTTCTCCGCCAGCCTGCGGTTTTTGATCTCCGCAGCCGACTTCTCCCGGATGGCGTCCGCGTGCTGCGCCCGAAGTCTCTCGACTTCGGCAGACACATCTACAGTAAGGGCACCCGACGCCACACGGTCGGCGAAGTCGGCCACCTAACAGAAACACATAAGACCACAATCCCCATGGAAACAACAAACACTGAAGTCCAGCTCAACTTACTTGACTTAGCTGCTGCGACAGCTGCTGCGACGCCTCCCTCAGCCGACGGGACATGGCGCCCGCCTCGTCCTTGACGGCGGCGGCCGACGAAATCTCGACGCTCGCGCAGAAAGCGTCACCCTTCACCCCAACCACCACGTTTGACGCCGTGGTTGCCACCACAGGCGGGGCAACAACCATTTGCCCCTCGCCCGACCCTGCAACGCACCACCGGTCAAAAAAAAATACTTAACAACGAAATAGTCGTCCACACTAATATTCGTGCTGAAGTCGGCAACGCGTCTCCCCGGCGAAGGTAGCTCCCGGACCTTCGCAGCTCCACCCGAGGTAGACATGGTTCCGCCGGCGACGACTGCCTTCGTGCTCTCCGTCACCTTGCTGGATCCGGTTGCGGCCGGTTTTGCGGCCAGCGTCGGCTGGCTACCGCCGGGGGCGGTGGCCTTCGCACTCCCCCGCGATCTCTTCGCTTCACGCCTAGGATCGGGGAGTCTGACGACCGCCCGATGCTTCTGCGCAGCATCCTGGCGATCCTTGTTCATCACTGCCGACACAACAACAGCAATGTTCCGTCCGTAAGGGAAAATCCTCAAGCCATGAGCTATATGAGACGTAGACATGTCTTCGCCCTCTACCCAGGGGATCGGAAGATTCTTTGGCCACCGACCCCCGGTAACCTCCAGCATTCGCGCCGAAGACTCCCGGAGTTTGGGCGAAGACATCCTTCCCCCGGGGGCTGCACATGTCCCCATCAAATCCACATCAAAAGTATCAGACACCCCTTTCCCCCCACTATAGTACCTAATTTTCTCTTCTTAGTGGCCGGGGCAGTCTCCTGCGAAGGCCCTTTCTCGGTACCGCCCATCGGTTTCTTCCCGCGGCGGTCGGCGACGTCTTCCCCGGGATAACAACCGTACGACAAACGGTTCAATTCGAAGACCCGATTCAGCCTGTCATTGGACCCACGGATATCCCAGCTCCGTAGACCCTCTGTCTTCGGCACGTAGCGACCCACGATCCTCGCCGCACCGTCTTCCGCTTCACGCACGAATGCGGTAGGATCTCGGCCATGCAAATCTAGAGCGAAGACAGGACTTCGCACCAGCATCCCGCCGCGAGAGGGCATCTGGCGAGGGCATACTTCGCCCAGCACCCAGCCATGCACCAAAGGCCATAACCCATACCCGACAAACTCCTCAACAAGGTCGCGCCCTCTACTCATGCAGACAGCGCACCGAAGGGCCCCCTCGTTTTCATCATCCTCCGCTACCTCGAACTGCGGGTACGCTACGTAATAATGTGAGCACATGACGGCCACGGGGAGCCATGGATGGTCTTCAACTGTGCCTTCGGAAACGTAAAACCAAAATTCCCACCAGTTGCCCCATTTATTGCGGGCGCAGGGCACCAACTCCACGACTTCCATCGAAGTCTTGCCGGTCTTCGGCGTAAATGTGCAAGATCCAATTTTCCTTTTCTGCCAATGCAGACAATAATGCTTCGCGAAGACCTCCATAGAGGGCTGCCCGACGTACGAAGTCGTCGCCCAGACATACTTCGCCAGGGCCACCACAGCATTCGGTGTCAGCTGGTGGACCTGGACCTCGAATCTACGCAGGACCTCCGCCATGAATCGATGCGCAGGCAGACGAAGGCCAGTGGCGAAAAAGGCCTCGAAGACAACCAACTCGCCTTCTGGCTCGGGGACCTCCTCCGCCCCCGGGACACGCGCCACTCCGCCGCCGAAATATCCAAGCTGCTGCATGTCGTGCACGCGGACCGAGGACATCTGCGACACGCCGAATTCCACTGTGTCACCAGGATGCAACTCCTCCGCCGCCACATTGCTCAGCGTGCCCTCGGACGATGCGCCGACCGGCAGTGTATCGGCAGCAGAAGAGGAAGAGGACGGCATGGCTACATACCGTCGATGGCGGCGGGCGGTCTGCTTCACACGGGCTAGATCCCCGACGAGCAGGAGCAAGGAGGGCAGGCAAGCGGTTGGTTTCAAAAGGAGGCTAGGGTTTTGTGGCACGCAGAAAGAGTACCTAACCCGCTCCGCCCCGCCCCCTTTTATACACAGGACGCGACGCTTCGAGAAACCCGCAGTCCAACAGTGTCGCGTCCATCAACGGTCACATAAAAAACCCCCGCGGAACCACTTCGAGCGAGGGCAGCGTCTCCACCATCTAGCGACGCCTTCGGCACCAGATGACTTAGTCGAACTGGTCCCTCGGAGGGCAAATGTTGGGGCGAAGGCGAAGACGCCACCCTTCGCTCGATGCCTTCGCTGATCTCACCAAACCAACGGAGGCTAAACGCAGCGTCTCCACCATCTAGCAATTCCTTCGGCACCAGATGACTTAGTCGAACTGGTCCCTCGGAGGGCAAATGTTGGGGCGAAGGCGAAGATGCCACCCTTCGCTCGATGCCTTCGCCGACCTCACCAAACCAACGGAGGCTAAACGGCCGGCAGTTTCCACCCTTCGTCCAATACGCTGCAATACGAAGGCCTACGACGAGGTCGCTCCATCTCGCGGCCTCGTCCAATGCGAAGGCCCACATAGAATTTGGCCCATTGTAATAGGCCCCGTGCGGCTGAGCGCATTACGGGCCCGGTTTCTGAAGGCTTTTCTGTAATGACAGTTTGTAACCCTGCTTTATGGGAATATTCCGGGGATGACCTAGGCGCCTGAGGGCACATGCGTCCTTAATCCATGATGCTGGGCACTCAGGCACCTATAAATACCCCCGCACAGTGCCCTTGAGAGGCGAGATCAACAGAGCAATTGCCTTCTTGAGCTAAAACCTTGTCCGCATTACTTTCACTCCCCCGTTGGATCATCTTGCTCAGGAGAGCGAGTTCCAACATTCAGAGTATCCACCATCTAGTGACGCCTTCAGCACCAGATGACTTAGTCAAACTGGTCCCTCAGAGGGCAAATGTTGGGGCGAAGGCGAAGATGCCACCCTTCGCCCGATGCCTTCGCCGATCTCACCAAACCAACGGAGGCTAAACGACCGGCAGTTTCCACCCTTCGTCCAATACACTGCAAGACGAAGGCATACGACGAGGTCGCTCCGTCTCGTGGCCTCGTCCAACGTGAAGGCCCACGTAGAATTCGGCCAATTGTAACAGGCCCCGCATGGCTGAGCGCATTATGGGCCCGGTTTGTGAAGGCTTTTCTGTAATGACAGTTTGTAACCCTGCTTTATGGGAATATTCCGGGGATGACCTAGGCGCCTGAGGGCACATGCGTCCTTAATCCATGACGTTGGGTACTCAGGCACCTATAAATACCCCCGCATAGTGCCCTTGAGAGGCGAGATCAACAGAGCAATTGCCTTCTTGAGCTAAAACCTTGTCCGCATTACTTTCACTCCCCCGTTGGATCATCTTGCTCAGGAGAGCGAGTTCCAACACACATATATGAGATTCACCCGGCTTTGTTCCTTAAATGCAGGTGTGACAGAAGTGGTATCAGAGTAAATGTTGACTGTAGGACGAAACCTAGATAGAAATGGACAAAACTCTTACCTACTTACCTTACTCTGATTCATTCTATACTTATCTCACTCTGATTCTCTCTATACTTACCTTGATCCTGTCTCACCTTCTACTATTCCACTTTGATTATTCTTATCTTTTCTACTCTAAGACAAGATGGATTTCACACCTTGGAATCCTACATTTATAACTTTTTTAAGGGATAGGAGACCTAAGACAAAATTATTAAAATTATTTTCTCTATTAAAAATGTTGGTTGATTGTTCTGATGATCAATGCTTGATTTGCTTCTTTGATTGATTGAAATAGTATAGACGGGCATCTTAGCATGTACCACCATAAGTTAATGAATTAGCTTTAGTAGGCAACACATCTAGCTAACGAATCCCCAAAAGTAACATGATTCGTAATCACCTGCCTTGTCTACTATTATTTATTACCATATGTTTCTAACTCAGATGGTCAATACCAGGAAGGGTGGTGGAATTGATCTACCTCCCAATCGACACACTCGGAGGATATTTAGACAACCCTAGCGACAACCAGCAGAGATGGATCCTCCACCACCGCCTCCACCAGTCGAAGCTGATCCCGCAGTTACTACCCAGATGCGGATAATGCAGAAGATGGCAGATACCATGGCAGACATGCATGCACAGATGCAGCAAGAACGCCAAGAGATGCGCCACGAGAGAGAGGATATATGTCAGGAAATGCGCCAGGAGCGAGAGGAGATACGCCACGAGAGAAGGGCGCAGCTGCAACAGCAACAACAACATCAGCAAGCACCACTGCCTCCACCTCCACCACCAGTTCCACCCTGGGACAAGCACCGGGAATTTATGAGTCACAAGCCACCTTACTTCGCCAGCTCGCCAGATCCACTAGATGCTGATGATTGGTTGAAGTCAATTGAGAAGATGCTCAACATCGCCCAATGCTCTGACTGGGAGAAGGTACTTTATTCTTCTGGTCGCCTGACTGGTCCTGCTGCTGACTCGTGGGATTCTTATGTTGCTGCCCATGATGCTGCTGATACTATTACTTGGGCGGAATTCACAACTCAGTTCAGAAACTACCACATTCATGCTGGATTGATGAAGATCAAGAAGGAGTGTCTGTCATTGAAGCAAGGCAACATGTCTTTCAGCGAGTACAGAGACAAATTCATTCAGCTGTCCAGATATGCTCATGATGAGGTGGCAGATGATGAAAGGAAGCAAGAGCACTTCATATAAGGACTCAATGGGCCACTACAGTATGCATTGGTTGCCCACACATTTCCATCATTTCAGAGACTGCTGGATAAGGCTCTTTCTATTGAACACAAGCGTGTTCAACTGGGTGACTTGAAGAGGAAGGCCATTACCCAGGGACAGGGTAGCAGCAGTGTTCGACCTCGCTACGTTCCACCTCAGGGTACCCTAGCTCGTCTAGAAGGAGGACCACGCCCAACTCAGTACACTCCACAGGGGTCACCACTGTAGGGTCGAGATGGCGGACTAGAGGGGGGGTGAATAGTCCTTTCTAAAACTAATTACAATGGCTAACACAAATAAATACGGAATTAAAACTATTTTGGTTTAGCCAAGACTACATTCCTCTAACTATTACAAACACCTGACAAAAGATTCTAATTGAAACAACTAAGGTGCCAAGATAGTGAAAGAGCTCTCCCATACAAATCTAGTTAGCAACGACATACAAATTATGCAAATGTAATTTTAAGCACAACGATAGCTCCTAAACATACTAGTAAGCAAAGAGCACAAAGCACAAGCACTACTAGAGAGAAACAACTACTTAGCTACACAAGCTAAGTAAAACAGATTAGCTACACAAGCTAACAACAAGTGAGCAACTATTTTATTATAGGTATGACTAGATATACAAGAGCATACACGAGCAATAGATACTCACTAGCATAAGTATATGAACAAGTAAATACAAGCTAGTGAGGAAAGTTGCAAACCAACGGGAAGATGATGACACGTGGCACAATGATTTTTTTCCGTGGTGTCGATGACTTGCCGGTCACCCCTAGTCCACGTTGAGGTAGATTCAAAGCTCCCAACCGCTCCTCTATCAAGTCTCCACTTGATCTCTTGAGCCGGATTGGTCAATGAACCCTCAAACCTCGATTCCACTAGAGTTGCTTTTCACCGCTCCGGCGAGGCAAGCACAACGCCTCTCACAATCACCACCGCGGCCTCTTCACAATCTCATTTGAAGAGCTCACGGGGAACCACCACCAAGCCATCTAGGAGGCGGCAACCTCCAAGAGTAACAAGCCAACGACCTCACTTGATGATCTCCCTAGTGCCTCAAAGATCAACAACTTGATGCAATGCACTAGATGGCTCTCAATCTCACTAGAATGCAATCCCAACCAATACGAGTGAGAGAGAGGGAGAGGAAAGGCTCCAATATGCTCACAAGTGTTCCAACTAGCCTCCTACTGCCTTTCAACCCGGGCAACACAAGGATATATAGCCCCCTCTCCAAAACTAGCCGTTATGGGTCAATTTCCCCTTTTCTGCGCACATGCGGACGGTCTGCAATACAAGTCCGGACTGTCCGCACAAGAATCCCAACGACTATAAACGATTATAAAAATGTTAGAGCATTCAAAAATGACTTGCGGACGGTCTGCCCCTCAAGGTCGGATGGTCCACGATACATAAAACTGAGCCAAAATGAAGTTTTGCTGACTCTGCACATTTGCTGAAATTTTTACTGCGGACGGTCCGCACCTGGACCCCAGACGGTCCGCAATACAAAATATTTGTACTGTGGACGGTCCGCACCTGGACCCTGGACGGTCCGCAATACAAAATATTTGTACTGTGGACGGTCCGCACTCAGGCCCCGGACGGTCCGCAGTTCAAAAAATAAAACCAAAACAGAACTACTCGAGTTCTGTCCAAACACCAATCCTTCAACTACGAACGGTCCGCCACCTTGGACCAGACGGTCCGCAGTACAAAAACTTCATGAAACATAGAAACTCCGCGTTTCTGCCCATCATCTCAAGTTAGACCTGCGGACGGTCCACCATGCTGGTCCGGACGGTCCGTGGTACCTCAATTCAACCCACATTCAAGAAATCGCTTTTGAATAAGTTTTTATTTAACGAACCAAAGCGTTGTTAGCCCTCATGCAAATGCACCAACTATATGAGCAATGAGGCACTAAAGACATGTCAAGTAAGATAATTGACCCCTCTTGATAGTACGGCTATCTAGCCTACTAACCCGGTCAATTATCAACCTCTAAGCACCTTTTGACCGGTAAAACAAAAAACCTATTATTATACCTTTGCCTTGAGCATTCAATTCCATCTCCTTAAATGATGAACAATGGGCATCCATAAGTGTAGCCAACCATGATACCTTTTACCATTTGTCCATATCATGAAGTTCCTCCACCATCATCATCAAGCCACTTGATCAAAAGCCCAGATCAACACATGTCTTGATAATTCTATAATGATATGATCCACTCCATGTTATCACATGGCCTTCTTGGTTCATCAATCTCAACATAGCTTGCTCTTCACCATTGCTTTATGTCCATCGGTGCTAAGTCCTTGCTCTTGCTTCACCGCCACGCGGTCCCTCACACATGAGCCTTTGACTTGCCCTTCACACTAGCCACTTGGTCCATCGAAGCCAAGCCATATCTCTTGATCTTCTCCATATAGCCACATGACACCATGTCATGTCTTCATATGCAATGAGCTCCTTTATCACACTAGTTGAGCATCTCAATATCACCAAGCCACATCACCACCATGGCTAAAATAACTCACACTAGTGTACCTGTGGACTAATCACCTGTGTATCTCAACATAAACACTTATTAGTCCATATAAGTTGGCAATCAATTACCAAAACCAAACACGGTCTCACAATCTCCCCCTTCTTGGTAATTGATGACAACTCTACAAAGATTTGTCGTTTTTGTTCTTTTTCCAAGCTAGCTTTTCACACAAGTGTAAATTGCTAGTTTGGCAAAGTTCTTATGTTCCTTATCCAACTTTAAGCTCATTTGTTAAGATTTGGATAAGCACCATAAAAACGGTTTGGTAGTGATATCCTCGCCTACATGTGTGCTTGGATGGTTTGGTTTCAAGCTTACACACATGCAAAGATATGAAAATTGAGGGGACATTATCACTACCACATGATGCTAAAGTATACAAAATAGAAATGTACCTTTGTAGCGTGTTTACTACTTTTCATTTCATCCTTAGAATCATCTTGCTAGAAACAAGTGAAACTAGATACCACATGAGATCATAATAAATAGGATTCTAGTTACTCTTTTCACACTAAGACTAGTCTTATAAATATCACTAAATCAATCATCATCCAAGTCTTAGTTCTAGCAAACACTTACACACAAGTATGTAGGAATATAAGACAAATGTGATGCAAGCAAGAAATGTTGTGCACAAACAAATGCATCAAACATATATTCACGAGCTTGCTCCCCCTACTTGTGTGCATCTCTTGTTAAATAAAATATCATACCATTATACTTTGCTCTTGATCCATTCGTATTCATTCTAACTCAATTGATCAAAAGCTCCCCCTGAGTTCATGTCCAATTTTCTCTTGTGCATATTTCCATATCTTTGTTCCAACTTGCACATTTACATACCTTTGTTCCAACCTCTCCCCCTTTGTCATTAATTGCCATAAAAGGGTTGTTCTAAGGCTCTGGGAAAATGTACTTGTGAATATTATACCAACTTGAAAGTAATCAATAAGTTTTTGATGGACACCATATGCATGAAAAAATCCTTGACATCACTTGCATGAACTTATTTTAGGAGAGAGTTGCTCTCTTGAGTTGATGATCACTTAAGGTTGTGGATCACTTGAAGTCTTGTACCACTCAAAGGATATCAATTGTATGATTGATCTAGACACCACTTAGTGAATACCATTTGAAGGAATAATATTGCTTGGACATTTCTCTGTAGATATTGATGCCACTTGAAGGTTTTGATATTCATTTGCATTGGTATCTTCTTCATAAGTCATCCTCATGAGCAGCTCAATATGTGACTTAACCAAATAGATTTGCTTAAGCTTCCAAGTTCGAGTTTAACCCTCTTTAAGCTTCTTCACACGCATTAAGCGGTTATCTTATCGAGGTTGTTCTTGTAGCTTGTTGCAATCCAAAATAAATTAAGTACATGGGTTCACTTTGCTCATGAACAAACTCATATGCTACCACTAGTTTCAATCAACGAAAATAACCAATAGTGGTAGAACATGAATTTAAATCTTCCATTTAATATGCATGATACTATTAAGTATGTACTATATGCACTAACCGCATACTAGTAGGGATGATATGACCATGCACATCACAATGATACCTTTGCTATGTTGGAATAGTCAAGATTCTTTCGATTTAGCTCTCCAATAGCAATGTGAAGTCCAATTGAATAGCTTGGTGAAGACCAATTATCAATAAGAAATCCATTCTTCACCAGTATGAAGTTGAGAACCCATTTAAGATCAAGTGCACAATTGAACGTTGTAGTTCACATGCATTTGTTCCTTCAATACCACTTGTATGTGAGAGAATTATGAATTTGCACGAAATATAGGGATATCACTTGTAAGGATGATACCACTTGTTGAGATATTAGTCCAGAAAATTCCTTTGTTTATGCAAGACTGCTACTCATGGACGGTCCGCAGTGGGAGCTCGGACGGTCCGTGTCCTGATCTCTCGGACTGTCCGTGGCCTAGGACTGGACGTTCCGAGACCTAGAACTTGCACTCCATTGAGCTGACTGTTAATTTCTCAATAGTTGAATTTTAAAATAGGATCATTGCTCATTTATGAACTTTATGACTGCACCTGTAACACCCCGGGGTCCACAAACACCCCGAAATGCTACTGAACTACACATCTGACATCCATATATAAAATTTCGGCAGCATCTCCTTTGAAAGATTGCATAAACGAGGGGCAACAGTGTATAAACATATATCATGACAAAAAACATACTAAGCATTATTAATATGCTAGCAAAGGAAAGTTAAACATAACAACATGAACTGAATTAACCAGTGCACACGACTAGAAAAAAAACAAACATCATTTGACATCGAGTTTCTAATTAAATCATGGCTGCAACTGGGCAGCGTTATTATAATAGTGAAGGTGGACGTGCTGCTACTTCCCTCATTCCCAACATTAATCAAGTACCTGCATTGAGTAATGCAAGAGTGAGATGATACATCTCAGCAAGCAAATTATTTTGACGAGATATTTAAACCACAAATTGAATTAAACAACATTTTAAAGGAATCCCAATTGAGATCAGAAATACTTGTAGATATAGAACTCAATAGTCCCAATATAACCAATACCATCTCATTTCCTCGAACAACCACAATAGGTTGTATAACCCTTCCCTGCGTCAACAATACCTGCAGATATCACTTCAATGTATGCATAGGAATGCAATGTGTAGGTCATCTGCCCTCATACCTCTGAGAGTATAAAACCACATCATCTGCTAATATCACTTCAATGAATGCATATAAATGCAATGCATATGTCCTCTTCCTTCATACCTCTAAGGGTATGAAGCCGCATCGTACCCCTCCTCGGGCAACATACGATGCTAAGTTGTACCGGTACGGTCGGACCATAGGTCACGACCAAACTTCAGATGCAAATGAATAATGTAATGCATATGGCATGCTGCATTTATCAATATACTTCACTTCCTTCAAATACAAAACAAACCTCAAATAATACTTCATCTGCCTTTAGATACAATACAAACCTCAAATAATACTTTATGTGCCTTCAGGGGTGTAAATTAATCTCATGGGTCATACTCGAACCATAATCATCATCAATATATGATTGAGCATCAGTATAATACAAGCAAGTAAAGCATCACCATAGAGTTCAATTATGAAAGAATTCCATAATTCTGAATATTAGAGCGTAGGCGATAAAAAAAACAACAAGTCAAAACGGTAGCAACCACTGCTACATTCACTTGCCTTCATCGAAGAAGAAAGATGTACTAGGCATGATCCAGAGTGTAGCCACCTGCTAGCGGGCATAAAAATTAGTACAAATATTTCACAAATATTTGCTAACAATCAACAAATCGCTCGTACACTTGAAACCAAGTCCCGGTGGAAAGACTCTCACCCTGAACCACATGCCAAACAGCAGCAGCGCTGTTTGTTAATTTTGTATCTTTAAAATTATAACAGTGGTGATATTAAACAAATACTCTATGAGTGTCTACACAAAATATTCTATAACTTCGGTATTCAATGGATAATTAAATTCTGCCATCTATAAGTTCTAAAACATCTGGTAAGATAAATGTCTGAATCTGTTTCAGACAGCAGCATAGTTAACTTCAAAAATTCAATATCTACCAAACTACTCAACCAAAAATTATGAAATTCTGCTGGAAGTAAGAACTTTTTTCCCTCTACAAATGTCTCCATAGTTGGAACCGACAATTTGGCTATTTACTATATGAAACCCACCAGTGAACAGACCCGCTCATTTTTATCAGGCAAACAGGAACAGCCACAGTAAAACAAACATAACTGGACTTTCATAATTTATATGAATGCGCTCTTTAACAATCTGGAAAGCTTATGAAATTGTCTACAACTTCTTTTACAATCCTAAAGTTTAATTCTGTTGATAAAATTGCCTAAAGCTTAAGAGAACAGATTCTGTACAGAATTATGAGACTGAAAAACTGCTATAATCAAACTGCAATAACTTTCTGATCTGATGTTCGATTGAGGTGTTCTTCGCGGCCACGGAAAGATCTACAAATTATCTACGACTCATAGATAGACTCTTTATTTTTTGAGGTCACTAAGACCACGGAAAATTGGCATGAACAGAAACTATTGAATCTGCCATTCTGCAGAAACTAATTTCGAGATCAAAATCTAATCTCCCATCCAATCTAACCAAAAAAACTAATTGCAGGGCCTAAAACTCATCCAAAACAAGGGAAAGCATTCATCAAGTGGAGAAAAGAGAGAGAGGAAAGGAAATCCAACCAATTCTTGGAGAGGAACGTCGATGATGGGCGACGGTATGCCCTCATCTCCCCTCTCTTCTCTTCTTTTTTCTTCCTCTCTTCTCTTGGGGCAAGGCACAAAAGGGTGACGGCTGCTAG
Source organism: Zea mays (assembly GCF_902167145.1). Lineage (NCBI taxonomy): Eukaryota > Viridiplantae > Streptophyta > Magnoliopsida > Poales > Poaceae > Zea > Zea mays. Next base: position 69,222,510 of record NC_050098.1, read on the forward strand.
GGGTGAGAGGACGTGGCTTCTAGGGTTAGGGAGGTATAAATAGAAGAAAACTTCCACAATCCTAATATCCAATGGCTCAGATCAACCGGCACTCAAAAAGACTCATCCGGACTCCAAACAAGGCAAACTAGTGATTGATCGGAATCATCTTGATGAGATCTATACATCTACGGCCTCCGATCATCCATAGGACATACCATATTTGGATTATAAAAATGGTTTATTTTTTAGGGTGTTACATTCTACCCCCCTTAAAAAGAATTCGTCCTCGAATTCGATCACTCCAAGCAAAACATCCAAGGTACCCCAAATAGCACCACCATTCAAAACATGAGTCCATTATTGGTATTAATCAACACAAGAACTTCTACCTCGGACTAATGGTCTAAGGAAGCTACACAACCTGACAACAAGCATGAAACAACCTGCAATGAAGCTCAAAGCAAGTCATAGATGTGATCAACACTATGATTTCACAACATCGAATTTGGATGCAGCCATACATCAACATCAATGTCTTAAAACGACACTCTTTTATGAAGGGGTAATATGCACTAAGCACAACCCCTACCAACTTCAACAATTCATTTTAATTCAATGGTAAAACATCCACACCAGATGAACGTATATGAAGATCAGACACCTCACTTCACAGCACCACAAAACAAGTAGTTCTATTTAAACAAAACTCCTAATCTTCCTAAACCCCGTTCTTGCCATCATGAAAAGATAATCATGTAATCTAACATTCTTTGCACCCCACAAAAGGGAGAAAGTCTAAAGAACTAATGGAGCAATAAAGCCGACAAGAAGCCCATAACATTCTGCGTGACACATTTCATCGAAGAAATGCCAAAAACTCCACAAAGAGCATTGATAGCACAACAACAACACAATACTTGCTTAACCAATGTCGCTATACTTCATCCAACAACTCAACTAAGAAAAATAACCAAACTAGTAAGGTTAACCTACAAATAATATAAGTCTTCATCTACTGTAGTTCAGAAACTTACATTTCATTCTATCATATGATGCACTCAAAGTACCAGATATACGAGGTCAATAATAACCCCGTAATCCTTCACACATTTGACAAACATCTCAAGTTGTTGTAAAAACCACATCATTTAGGAATAGGTGACTAACCACACACAACCAACTCTAGGCTAGGCAATGACTTCATTCAAACCAATAGATAGGTGGTCCAACAATGGCTCCACCAGCATGCATCGGGGAGAGAACCATCTGATCCTCAACGTATTAATACATAATCAATGGATCAAGAAAAACAGAGATTTATTCTACAACTAGCATGACTAACATGCAACCACTTTAAACCACCTCTAGGCTTTGTGGCTACTAAAACACACAATAGAAGAGAGACATGTAAGCCATTCTGGCTATGTAAAGACTTCCCCAAAATTCATATAAAAGTATCAATATTCATTTCTTTTAGAACTGGTTTCTCGACATAAACAATCATTCTTTGCAAAGATAGTTGGAACTATCCACCAACCACTCAACAACTTAAATTCAAATTGATGGTTATCTTGTAACCCAAAACACGCAATTCACACTCCTCTTAGGAACATCCACAATCAAGCATATATAACAATATTATTGCAATAAAACTCAACCACGAAAAACATGATGAAAACAACATAGGCATACTTGTATATCACAAGCATAATAACAACTTCGATCTTACCAAAGACCAGCGATATCAATCGCATTAATAAAACAATATAAAGATATAGAGATAAAACATATTAGGCATTAAGTCATAAACAACTTACCACATCACCGTAAAGGAATAGGGAGGGGTGAAATTATTGTCATATGCACTTCAAAGACACTAATATATATCAAAGATATTTGAACCCATACCCTTCCTATATGTGCAAGTGTATCAAATTTATCTTCAAATTGCCAAGAATCTAAAGCCTATGCTTTGATACCAACTGTAACACCCCGGGGTCCACAAACACCCCGAAATGCTACTGAACTACACATCTGACATCCATATATAAAATTTCGGCAGCATCTCCTTTGAAAGATTGCATAAACGAGGGGCAACAATGTATAAACATATATCATGACAAAAAACATACTAAGCATTATTAATATGCTAGCAAAGGAAAGTTAAACATAACAACATGAACTGAATTAACCAGTGCACACGACTAGAAAAAAACAAACATCATTTGACATCGAGTTTCTAATTAAATCATGGCTGCAACTGGGCAGCGTTATTATAATAGTGAAGGTGGACGTGCTGCTACTTCCCTCATTCCCAACATGAATCAAGTACCTGCATTGAGTAATGCAAGAGTGAGATGATACATCTCAGCAAGCAAATTATTTTGACGAGATATTTAAACCACAAATTGAATTAAACAACATTTTAAAGGAATCCCAATTGAGATCAGAAATACTTGTAGATATAGAACTCAATAGTCCCAATATAACCAATACCATCTCATTTCCTCGAACAACCACAATAGGTTGTATAACCCTTCCCTGCGTCAACAATACCTGCAGATATCACTTCAATGTATGCATAGGAATGCAATGTGTAGGTCATCTGCCCTCATACCTCTGAGAGTATAAAACCACATCATCTGCTAATATCACTTCAATGAATGCATATAAATGCAATGCATATGTCCTCTGCCTTCATACCTCTAAGGGTATGAAGCCGCATCGTACCCCTCCTCGGGCAACGTACGATGCTAAGTTGTACCGGTACGGTCGGACCATAGGTCACGACCAAACTTCAGATGCAAATGAATAATGTAATGCATATGGCATGCTGCATTTATCAATATACTTCACTTCCTTCAAATACAAAACAAACCTCAAATAATACTTCATCTGCTTTTAGATACAATACAAACCTCAAATAATACTTTATGTGCCTTCAGGGGTGTAAATTAATCTCATGGGTCATACTCGAACCATAATCATCATCAATATATGATTGAGCATCAGTATAATACAAGCAAGTAAAGCATCACCATAGAGTTAAATTATGAAAGAATTCCATAATTCTGAATATTAGAGCGTAGGCGATAAAAAAAACAATAAGTCAAAACGGTAGCAACCACTGCTACATTCACTTGCCTTCATCGAAGAAGAAAGATGTACTAGGCATGATCCAGAGTGTAGCCACCTGCTAGCGGGCATAAAAATTAGTACAAATATTTCACAAATATTTGCTAACAATCAACAAATCGCTCGTACACTTGAAACCAAGTCCCGGTGGAAAGACTCTCACCCTGAACCACATGCCAAACAGCAGCAGCGCTGTTTGTTAATTTTGTATCTTTAAAATTATAACAGTGGTGATATTAAACAAATACTCTATGAGTGTCTACACAAAATATTCTATAACTTCGGTATTCAATGGATAATTAAATTCTGCAATCTATAAGTTCTAAAACATCTGGTAAGATAAATGTCTGAATCTGTTTCAGACAGCAGCATAGTTAACTTCAAAAATTCAATATCTACCAAACTACTCAACCAAAAATTATGAAATTCTGCTGGCAGTAAGAACTTTTATCCCTCTACAAATGTCTCCATAGTTGGAACAGCCAATTTGGCTATTTACTATATAAAACCCACCAGTGAACAGACCCGCTCATTTTTATCAGGCAAACAGGAACAGCCACAGTAAAACAAACATAACTGGACTTTCATAATTCATATGAATGCGCTCTTTAACAATCTGGAAAGCTTATGAAATTGTCTACAACTTATTTTACAATCCTAAAGTTTAATTCTGTTGATAAAATTGCCTAAAGCTTAAGAGAACAGATTCTGTACAGAATTATGAGACTGAAAAACTGCTATAATCAAACTGCAATAACTTTCTGATCTGATGTCCGATTGAGGTGTTCTTCGCGGCCACGGAAAGATCTACAAATTATCTACGACTCATAGATAGACTCTTTATTTTTTTGAGGTCACTAAGACCACGGAAAACTGGCATGAACAGAAACTATTGAATCTGCCATTCTGCAGAAACTAATTTCGAGATCAAAATCTAATCTCCCATCCAATCTAACCAAAAAAACTAATTGCAGGGCCTAAAACTCATCCAAAACAAGGGAAAGCATTCATCAAGTGGAGAAAAGAGAGAGAGGAAAGGAAATCCAACCAATTCTTGGAGAGGAACGGCGATGATGGGCGACGGTATGCCCTCATCTCCCCTCTCTTCTCTTCTTTTTTCTTCCTCTCTTCTCTTGGGGCAAGGCACAAAAGGGTGACGGCTGCTAGGGGTGGGAGGACGTGGCTTCTAGGGTTAGGGAGGTATAAATAGAAGAAAACTTCCACAATCCTAATATCCAATGGCTCAGATCATCCGGCACTCAAAAAGACTCATCCGGACTCCAAACAAGGCAAACTAGTGATTGATCGGAATCATCTTGATGAGATCTATACATCTACGGCCTCCGATCATCCATAGGACATACCATATTTGGATTATAAAAATGGTTTATTTTTTTAGGGTGTTACAGCACCAAGCATTAGCATTCAACCATATATAAATAATTTGCATGAAAGCACATGATTTGAGTATAAGTGATCATGAATCGATGTCAAACCAAAAATACTTGGAAAATACTCAAAATCAATCCACGTTTGAAACATCAATCATATATGCTTGATTTGCCTTTGAATGTGTTGCTTGTTCTCTTTCCTGATCAATCTTTTGATTGCTCCAATTAAGTACCACTTTGCCTCTAGAAATTCTTTTCTTACTTTTTGGTGAGGAGTAACCAATTTGAACATATGTAATCTCTTTTCACTTAATTTCATGAACAAGCTCAAAAGAGATGTCGTTAGTAATACAAGCACCAAATTCTCTTTTATAACACTTTGAATATATAAAGTAGGCAGATACTTAAACAAGGAAACCTTATTATATGAACTAAAATTCTCTTAATCTTCAATGCTTAATTTTAACAAATTAAACATGCATGATAAATTGATTAAGTTCAAAGGCTAATTTTAAATCATATCATGGTGAGTATTTAATGTAGAAGAAATAAATCCAAATGTACAAGAGAGAATACATCACATAGTTTTGGGTTGTTCTTCTTTATACGTTTAATTGCATAGTGCATTGAGAAACTCATTCTCATGCTGTGAAACTACATAGATCACTTAGGTAAAAACATTAGTTTTACAACTCTTGTCACATAGAGAATTCCCTCTTTGATAAGTGCTTTAAGAATTTGAATTTCTTACTTAGCACCTTATTCATTCACGAACACGGGGTTTTTCTCTTTTATGTCTAGATCATGGCAATAATAGAGTAATCAAATTGAAATGTGCGAAGAAATACTTACAACGAATTTAAGTATTTGGATTGCCATATGTAAGAAAGAAGATTATGTAATCTGTTATATCATAACGTCAATTTTGATCATCTTTGGTCTTGATCTTCAATTTTGAGTACCAAGATAAGTGCCAAAATATTTCTCAACAAATATCCTTGTACCCCTTCACTTTCCATGATTATAGATCAATTCAAAACCAAACTATGGTCTCTCAAACAACTTATGTGATTTATCCTATATGAGAGCCTTCCAATCAAAGTGACTTTCAATATTTCAAATACTTGTCACTTATGACAGATTCTGTATACTCCAAAGAAACATCCATAAATTTTGATGTACAGATCCTATGACCACGAAAATTGGTGGAGATGTGCTTTAATAAGTCTGCTAACAGCTGTAAAAAGTTGAGACTCATTTTACTTCATATGTGCTGCCAGCCACAACATCTCCCACAATAGGTACATGCTGAAAACTGCTGTGTTTGTGTTGACAAGATTGACTTAATCAAGAAGTTTCACTTATCCAATAATTATGAAATTTGCACAGACTTTGCTATCATATGCATAGAGAAAGTAAACTGAATTTCAAGCCAATACAAATAGATTTGATCACTCAAACATGGCTATGAGCACAGCCTTGTCAGATTTTCAATATTGGCTAGATTTCAGTATATTGAGTTATTCTTCTTCAAGTTGAATCAAATCTGAAATGAACTACTTTCAAAAGACAAATATCCATTCAAACCACTTACTAAATGAAGTCTCTTGAATTTATTCAACACAAATCAATCCAAACTTGATTATTTAGCAAATTGTCCATTCAATCATCTTATAGCAAGCAACATATGCATATATATCCAATTCAATCAACTCATATGCATTCAAATGAATTTGATCAACAAATATTATACTTTATATACCTCATGATCATCCAATAGCAAGTTTGAACTTAACTTATTTGCCATCCATTCATAATTTAACCAACTTGAATAAAGCACTTGTATTTGGTATAATTTGGACTTCACTTATTATTGACTTGGCATTGGGATAGAATTTTATTAGTCTTCAACACTTAATTCAACATAGGATGATTAAATGAATATTATCGAATCAAGCCTCCAACGCTCAAGGTACCTGTTCATGATCATCCACGTTTTGATGGTACCCAAACTAAGTTGGGTCCTCTTAAGTTAGGAGCAACATACTTAGGCATTGCCTTAGTATGAATAGCGCGATGTTTTGCAATTGCAACAAATGAGGTACCATTGCCATCCTTTCTAAGCATAATATTATTATGAATTAAAATAGGCTTAGAATTGTTACCTAAAGGACATGAATTTGCTATGTGTCCTCTTTCCCGACATGTGTAGCAAGTTCTCTTTGTTTGAGCCTTCTCTTTCTTTCTCAAATTTTGCTTCACATTGTCTTGCCTCTTCTCATTTGCTTGAGCTTTCTTCTCAAGATTGTTGGGACACCTTGAGGCAAAGTGACCCATATCACCATACATGTAGCACTTGATTTGAGCCAAATCATCCTTCTTCTTTTGATTTGTGCTCATCATGTTATCTTGATTATATATTGAATGCCTTCTTCTTTCTCTTCTTGTTTTCTTTTTCTTCCCCACATCACCATTATATTCATGGTTAATATTGATTTGCTTTTGGGGATCCTTCCTTTGCTCAACTCGTGGCTTTGGTTGAGGCTTCACTTGTGGCTTCACTAATTTCTTGGTTGGGCACATTGAGGTGAGGTGACCCCAAGTGTGGCACTTGAAGCACTTGTCATGCTTTAGCCTCCTTTCTTCCTTCTTCAACTTGAGCTTCCTTTTATTGGGGCATGCCTTTGCAAGATGACCCATCTCATGGCATTTATAGCACATGAAGTGAGATAGCTTATTTCCTTTTAATTTGAATTGTCTGCCTTTGATATTGCTCTTGTTGAAACCAAGGCCACTCTTGTCATCATATCTTCTTTGATTTTTCATTATAAGATCATGAGTGACTTTTGATTTATGCCACCTCTCAAACATGTTGCTTAAATTCTTCACTTTGTTTTTGAGCTTATTATTTTCCTTCAAAAGGTTAGTCCCACAAGACAAGGAAGAATAATAATAATCTATAGTTGAAGAACATTGCATAGCTAATAAATCTTCACAAGAGGTGGATACATTCTTCTTATCTTCATCACATGGATTAGCAGCATTTTGCAATTGATCATATAAATCATGTGATGAGTTCTCACTAGTTTTAATTTCTTCACTATAAATCTTGTTAGTGAGAAAAACATGATCTTGTACCAAATTTTCATGAGCAACACTAAGTTCCTCATGACTCAATTTTAGTTCCTCATGTGAACAAGTGATAACATAAAGTAGATGTTTTTGTTGTTCACATGAATTCTTTAGAAATAAGTTTTCACTTTCCAAATTTCTTGTTTTATCTTTCTCATTTTCTAAATCAATGTTCATGCTAGCAAGTCTATCAACAAGCTCATCATATGAATATGAATGATTAGTCACATTAGCATTATATACCTTTGTATTACCTTGTGACATCAAGCAATGTGGTGTAATAGATGGGATTGTAGTAGCGATATCATCGTCCGAGCATGAACAATCACCATAATCATCAAGTATGGTTGAGATAGAACAATCATTTGCATCACTTGAGTTTGAGCCAGCACCATCATGATTATCAAGTGAACTTATGGTATGCCTTCCATCATTATCACTTGACCATGAGGTGAAGCAATCTTCCACAACCACCGTGTTGAGGATGTGCTCCACATCCTCGATAGAGATCCTCCCATATACGCCATCAAGATATGTCCAAATATCATGGGCGGTCTCCATATACATAATTTCCTTAAACACCTTATCACTTATCCATTGATATAAAATGTTAGTAGCTTGGTGTTCAAGATGTAAGCATTTCTCTTTTTCTTGGGTGAGATCTTTTGTGTTCTCATCAAAGGGTTTATAAAAGCCTACACTTATGATCCACCACAATTTTGCATCAATTGTATGAAAATAATGACTCATGCAAGTTTTCCACTGTGCAAAATGTGTGCTATCAAAAATGTGTGGTTCACAAGCAACCTCTAGCCCTTTAGACGCCATCCAGCTTACTCTCGGGTCGGTTAAGACCACCAAATGAGAGAACCAGGCTTTGATACCACTTGTAGGGTCGAGATGGCGGACTAGAGGGGGGTGAATAGTCCTTTCTAAAACTAATTACAATGGCTAACACAAATAAATACGGAATTAAAACTATTTTGGTTTAGCCAAGACTACATTCCTCTAGCTATTACAAACACCTGACAAAAGATTCTAATTGAAACAACTAAGGTGCCAAGATAGTGAAAGAGCTCTCCCATACAAATCTAGTTAGCAACGACATACAAATTATGCAAATGTAATTTTAAGCACAACGATAGCTCCTAAACATACTAGTAAGCAAAGAGCACAAAGCACAAGCACTACTAGAGAAACAACTACTTAGCTACACAAGCTAAGTAAAACAGATTAGCTACACAAGCTAACAACAAGTGAGCAACTATTTTATTATAGGTATGACTAGATATACACGAGCATACACGAGCAACAGATACTCACTAGCATAAGTATATGAACAAGTAAATACAAGCTAGTGAGGAAAGTTGCAAACCAACGGGAAGATGATGACACGTGGCACAATGATTTTTCCCGTGGTGTCGATGACTTGCCGGTCACCCCTAGTCCACGTTGAGGTAGATTCAAAGCTCCCAACCGCTCCTCTATCAAGTCTCCACTTGATCTCTTGAGCCGGATTGGTCAATGAACCCTCAAACCTCGATTCCACTAGAGTTGCTTTTCACCGCTCCAGCGAGGCAAGCACAACGCCTCTCACAATCACCACTGCGGCCTCTTCACAATCTCCTTTGAAGAGCTCACGGGGAACCACCACCAAGCCGTCTAGGAGGCGGCAACCTCCAAGAGTAACAAGCCAACGATCTCACTTGATGATCTCCCTAGTGCCTCAAAGATCAACAACTTGATGCAATGCACTAGATGGCTCTCAATCTCACTAGAATGCAATCCCAACCAATATGAGTGAGAGAGAGGGAGAGGAAAGGCTCCAATATGCTCACAAGTGTTCCAACTAGCCTCCTACTGCCTTTCAACCCGGGCAACACAAGGATATATAGCCCCCTCTCCAAAACTAGCCGTTATGGGTCAATTTCCCCTTTTCTACGCACATGCGGACGGTCTGCAATACAAGCCCGGACTGTCCGCACAAGAATCCCAACGGCTATAAACGGTTATAAAAATGTTAGAGCATTCAAAAATGACTTGCGGACGGTCTGCCCCTCAAGGTCGGACGGTCCACGATACATAAAACTGAGCCAAAACGAAGTTTTGCTGACTCTGCACATTTGCTGAAATTTGTACTGCGGACGGTCCGCACCTGGACCCCAGATGGTCCGCAATACAAAATATTTGTACTATGGACGGTCCGCAATACAAAATATTTGTACTGTGGACGGTCCGCACTCACGCCCCGGACGGTCCGCAGTTCAAAAAATAAAACCAAAACAGAACTACTCGAGTTCTGTCCAAACACCAATCCTTCAACTACGGACGGTCCGCCACCTGGGACCAGACGGTCCGCAGTACAAAAACTTCATGAAACACAGAAACTCCGCATTTCTGCCCATCATCTCAAGTTAGACCTATGGACGGTCCGCCATGCTGGTCCGGACGGTCCGCGGTACCTCAATTCAACCCACATTCAAGAAATCGCTTTTGAATAAGTTTTTATTTCACGAACCAAAGCGTTGTTAGCCCTCGTGCAAATGCACCAACTATATGAGCAATGAGGCACTAAAGACATGTCAAGTAAGATAATTGACCCCTCTTGATAGTACGGCTATCTAGCCTACTAACCCGGTCAATTATCAACCTCTAAGCACCTTTTGACCGGTAAAACAAAAAACCTATTGTTATACCTTTGCCTTGAGCATTCAATTCCATCTCCTTAAATGATGAACAATGGGCATCCATAAGTGTAGCCAACCATGATACCTTTTACCATTTGTCCATATCATGAAGTTCCTCCACCATCATCATCAAGCCACTTGATCAAAAGCCCAGATCAACACATGTCTTGATAATTCTATAATGATATGATCCACTCCATGTTATCACATGGCCTTCTTGGTTCATCAATCTCAACATAGCTTGCTCTTCACCATTGCTTTATGTCCATCGGTGCTAAGTCCTTGCTCTTGCTTCACCGCCACGCGGTCCCTCACACATGAGCCTTTGACTTGCCCTTCACACTAGCCACTTGGTCCATCGAAGCCAAGCCATATCTCTTGATCTTCTCCATATAGCCACATGACACCATGTCATGTCTTCATATGCAATGAGCTCCTTTATCACACTAGTTGAGCATCTCAATATCACCAAGCCACATCACCACCATGGCTAAAATAACTCACACTAGTGTACCTGTGGACTAATCACCTGTGTATCTCAACATAAACACTTATTAGTCCATATAAGTTGGCAATCAATTACCGAAACCAAACAGGGTCTCACAACCACGGACACCTCCCACTCGTCAGGCTGCCCCCACTAGCACCCCGGTGAGGCCTACAGGATAGAAGACCGGCCCTACATGCTTCAAGTGCAGTTAGATTGGGCACTATGCTAAGTCTGGTGGGGAATTCTGGTACACCAGCTCAGAACAAGCAACAGACTCCTGGCAAGGGATATTCTATTGCCAGGGTTAATCAAGTCACCGCTGATGCTAATCCTGATGGTGCTGACATCGCACTTGGTATGTTTTATATTAATGCAATTCCTGCAACAATATTATTTGATTCTGGTGCTACACATTCATTTGTGTCTGCTCAATATGCCAATACAAATGAGATACCACTGCAACATATGAGAAAACTAATGATAGTAATCACACCTAAAGGGCATGTTGAGGCAAATCATATGACACATAAATTGACATTAACAATTATGGAAAGAGAATTCTGGGCTACCGCTATAGTATTAGAGGAAAGCAGTATAGATCTGATCTTCAGTATGTCATGGTTAAGGAAGGCAAAGGCCATTATACAATGTGGTAGGGGTACTATAGAACTCACCAGCCCTAAAGGAGAAAGATTTCAAGTTCAAATTGCAGTAACCACCTCTTCCAAACGTGCGATGTTCTTTATAGCTGAGGAGTTTGTTGGTGACAACATCCGTGTGGTTAGAGATTTTCCAGAGGAGTTACCAGGGATGCCACCGAAGAGGGAAGTTGAGTTTGTCATTGATCTCTTACCTGTGACTGCTCCTATTTCTAAACGCCCCTACAGAATGTCCGTAGAAGAGTTACAAGAACTTAAGAAGCAGTTAACGGAGTTGCAGGAGGCAGGGTACATTCATCCGAGTTCCTCACCTTGGGGAGCACCAGTACTGTTTGTATAGAAGAAGGATGGTTCGCAACGGATGTGTGTGGACTATAGATCACTTAATGATGTCACCATTAAGAACAAGTACCCGTTACCTTGTATTGGTGAACTATTTGATTAGATGAGAGGTGCTAGGGTGTTCTCTAAGATTGACCTCAGGTCGGGCTACCATCAAATGAAGATTCGACCATCTGATATTTCCAAGACGGTTTTCTCAACCCGATATGGTCTATATGAATTCACAGTCATGTCATTTGGCTTAACCAATGCACCAGCCTATTCTATGAATCTGATGAATAAGGTGTTCATGGAGTATCTTGATAAATTTGTCGTAGTATTCATCGACGACATTCTTATTTACTCCAAGAATGATAGTGAGCATGAGGAGCATTTGCGAAGGGTGCTACAGAAGTTACGGGATAATCAGCTTTATGCCAAATTTACCAAGTGTGACTTTTGGCTTGATGAAGTACATTTTCTCGGGCATATCATCTCCAAAGGAGGAATTGCTATTGATCCGGCTAAAGTAACAGCAATAATGGATTGGAAGACACCAAGTACAGTTCGGAGATCCAGAGTTTCTTGGGACTCGTAGGCTATTACCGGCGTTTCATTGAAGGGTTCTCCAAGATTGCTAAGCCTATAACTTCGTTGTTGGAGAAAGGCAAGGAGTTTAAGTGGACTAGGGAATGCCAAGAGAGTATCGATCAGTTGAGATCTAAGTTGATGGCTGCTCCAGTACTGATTATGCCAGATCTGCAGAAGAATTTTGATATATATTGTGATGCAAGTCGTCAAGGTCTGGGATGTGTGCTTATGCAGGTGTTGGAACTTGCTCTCAAACGCAAGGAGGCCAACAAGGGTGAATAGTGGTGACAACAGGGTTACGTGCTAGGAGGCAATAGCTCTGTTTATCTGGCCTCCCACGGGCACTGTACAGGGGTATTTATAGGTACCTGAGCGCCCAGCGCCTTGTGCTAAGGACGCATGTGCCCTCAGCTACCTAGGTTATCCCCAGAATATTCCCACAAAGTGGGGTTACAGACTGTAATTACAGGGGTGCCTTTACAGATCAGGCCCGTAACCCGCGGCGGCCACGCAGGGCCCGTTACAATGGGCCGGAATGCATGTGGGCCTCTGAGCTGGACGAGGCCGCACTGTGGGATGACTTCGTCGCCGGTCTTCGTCCGGTGCCGATCAAGCGAAGGGTGTCCCTGCCTGCTCTGTCCCTGTCTGACCAGCGGTTATCAGCGAAGACTTCGAGCGAGGGGTGACGCCTTTGCCTTCGCCCCAACATTTGCCCTCCGAGGGACCAGTTCGACAAAGTCACCTGGTGCCGAAGACGTCGCTAGATGGCGGAGACGCTGCCCTCGCTCGAAGTGGTTCCGCGGGGGTTTTTGATGTGACCGTTGATGGACGGCGTACTGTTGGATTGCGGGTTTCCCGAAGCGCCGCGCCCTGTCGGATTGCGGGTTTCCCGAAGAGCCGCGCCCTGCCTATAAAAGGGGGCGGGGGTCGGCGCTTTTTGAACTTTGCCTTCCGTGCTCCGTGAAAACCCTAGCCGCCCGCCGTCTTGCTGCTCGTCTGCCCGCCGTCTCTTGTTCGCCGGAGATCTGGCTCGAGTGAAGCAGACCGCCCGACGCCGCCGACGGTACGTAGCGATGCCGTCCTCTTCTTCTTCCGCTGCCGCTACGCCGCCGGCCGCCGCCTCGTCTGAGGAGACGCTGAGTAGTTTGATGGTGGAGGAGTTGCGCGCCGGCGACTCTGTTGATTTTGGCGTGTCGCGGATGACGTCAGCCCGCGTTGAAGATATGCAGCGGTTGGGTTACTTTGGCGGCGGAGTCGCTCGTGCTCCGGAGACGGAGGAAGTCCCCGAGCCGGAGGGTGAGTTGGTCGTTTTCGAGGCGTTCTTCGCCGCCAGTCTCCGCTTGCCTGCGCACCGGTTTGTTGGCGAAGTCCTGCGTAGGTTCAACGTTCAAATACATCAGCTGACACCGAATGCCATGGTGGCGCTGTCGAAGTATGTCTGGGCGATGACTTCGTACGGCGGACAGCCATCGGTTGAAGTTTTTGCGAAGTATTATTGTTTGCACTGGCAGAAGAGGATGATTGGGGACGAAGTTGCTCAGTTTGGGTCATGCACATTCACGCCAAAGACCGGCAAGACCACAATGCAATTAGTGGAGTTGGTTCCATGCGCCCGCAACAAGTGGGGCAACTGGAATGAATTTTGGTTTTACGTTGCTGAGGGTACCGTCGAAGGCCATGAGGGACTCCCCGTGTCCGAGATGTGCTCTCATTATTACTTAGCGTATCCGCCCTTTGAGGTGGCAGAGGAGGATGCGGACGAAGGGGCCCTTCGCTGCGCCGCCGGTCAGAGCAGTGGGCGTGATTTAGTTGAAGAGTTCGTGGCGTACGGGGTGTGGCCCTTGGCGCATGGCTGGGCGTTGGGCGAAGTGTGCCCTCGCCAGATGCCTTTTCACGGAGGAAGGGTGGTGCGAAGTCCGGCCTTCGCACTGAATCTGCGGAACCGCGACCCGGCCGCCTTTGTGCGCGATGCGGAGGATGGGGCGGTGCGGCTCGTGGGACGTTACGTGCCGAGGACGGAAGGCCAGCGCAGCTTTGATATCCGCGGGTCAAATGACCGTTTGAACAGGGTTTTCGAATTAAATCAATTGCCGTACGACGGCTATCCTGGTCAAGACGAAGCGGACCGCCGTGGAAAGAAGCCGGTGGTGGAGACTGGAGACGACCCTGCGCCGGCGGCCGCCCCTTCCTCAAAAAAGAGAAAATTAGGTACTGCGATGGGAGGACTTGGGGTGTCTGATAGTTTTGCTAGAGAGTTGATGAGGACGTGCGCGGCCCCGGGGGAAAGGATGTCTTCGCCCGAGCTCCGGGAGTCTTCGGCTCGGATGCTGAGGGTTACCGGGGGTTGCTGGCCTAGGAATGTTCCTATCCCCTGCGCGGCTGACGAGGACTGTTTTACATCTCGCATGGTTCGTCAATGGAGAGTTTTTCCTTACGGGTGGAATATCGCTGCTGTTGTGTCGGCAGTGATGGACAAGGATCGCCAAGGGGCAGCGCAAAAACGCCAGGCGGCTGTCAGGCTGCATGAAGCTAGGCCGAAGAGGCAGCGGGGGGCTGCGAAGGCTGCGGCCTTCGGCGGAGGCAAGCCACCGCTGGCGGCGAAGTCGGGCGCCTCTGCACCTAGCAAGGCGCCGGAGGCAACGGCGGGCGCCGGAGGCTCCAAATCGACGAAGGTGGTGCCGCCGGCCAGCGGAGTGGCGGAGGCTTCGAAGGCGGCCCGAGCGTTGCCGTTGTCTGGCAAACGTGTTGCCGACTTCGGCACCGATATTACTGTGGACGACTATCTTGGTGGTAAGTCGTTGGCTTTTTTTTTCTTAAATTCGTTGATGCGTTGCAGGGTCGTACGAGGGCCACCTTGCTATGGTTGCGCCTGCTCCGGCGATCGCGACGACTGCCGTAGTGCCGAAGGCGAGGGGCGAGGCTCTTGGCGCCGGAGGCGAGGTGTCGGCCCTCGCGGTTGTCAGGGACGAGGTGGGCGCAGCGACCCGCCGGCTGAAGGAGGTGACGGAGGCGCTGAGTCAGGTCCGCTGAGCTATACTCTCTCCCCCCCCTCTTTCTTTTGGGGCAACGGCCTTACGTGTGCTCTGCAGGTGGCTGACTTCGCCAGCCGTACTGCGTCGGGGGCCCTCACGGCAGCTGTGTCTGCCGAAGTCGAGAGACTTCGGACGCAACATGCTGACGCTGTCCGTGAGAAATCAGCCTCCGACAGCAAGTGCCGTAAACTGACGGACAAGGTGGCCGCACTGGAGAGGGAGAAGGCTGACCTCCGGCGCCAACTGGCGGCGGAGAGGAGGGAGGCCAACGAGGCCATCGCCAAGGAGCAGGCGGCGCAGGCGGAGGCCAAACTGGCGCGGGCAGAGGGCAATCTTGCCAAGGAGCTCGCCGAACATCTGCAGGAGCGGCTCACCGCCCTTGAGAGCTGCGCGAAGGGGGCCGAGGTCGCGATGCGTGCGGAGGCCGAACGGACGCGCACGCAGCTTATGGATACATATCGTGAGCTGGGTGCGCGGACCGGTGACTTCGAGGTGCCGGACCGAGAGCCCGGGCTTCGTTGTCTGTAATGGGTGCAGGAGGAGCTGCAGGAACTCCCCGCTGTCGTGGGGGGGTTTATGTCGTACGCCTCCCTGGTCACCTGCGAGGGGGCGATGAACGCACTCTCCCGCGAAGGGTGCCGGCACTTTGAGGTCTTCGACCAGGCAGATGAAGATTTTGAGCGAGATGTCTATAAGGTCGAAGACCCCGTCGTGAAGGAATCCGCCGGGGCCCTCTATGACCGGATGTGGGGTCCGCACGGTCGTGAGGTGGTCAGGGAGCGGGCCGAGACTGCGAGGGCTCAGGTAACGTTGTTGTTTGTTTGGCGTTTGCTGTATGTGGGCTGTGCATGTGTTTGCTGAATTTTGTGTGTTTTGTCTTAGGCGGCGCGTGGCGAGCGGGTGGACGACTTCGGGGCGTTGAACAGCACGCTGCCTGACCCGGAGCCGACCCCTGCAGAGGCCGTGTCTGGGGTCGCCCTGGAGCCAACCCCGGAGACCGCGGCGATCGCGACGGCTGCCCCCACATCTGCTGCGGCCGGCAAAGACCTGCCCCCAAAGGTGGCCGAAGGCGCCCCTGATGCCCCCGCAGCTGCTGTGCCGAGTGCTGAAGATCCTGCGGCGGTGGCGGTTGAAACAACGGCGGAAGCGGCGGCGGAGCCAACGGCGGAGGCTCCCGCTGCGTCAGGGCCTTCGCAGGTGGCGTAGTGGGTGCATAGGGTTGGGGAATTTTGGATATTTTGCTGAATTTTGGTTGCTGCGCAGGTTCAAGATTTTGGGCCTGCGCACGCAACCGCTACTACTGAATTTTTGGCGGCTTCGACCGCGGAAGGTGGTAATGGATATGGTGAATCTGGATCTGAATTTTTTGTTTTTACTGACTCTGGGAGCTCGGTTGAGTGGACTGAGGAGTTGTCAGAGGAGGACTTGGATTATTTTGCGGCCTTGGACGTGGCTGCGGCGGAGGCTACGCCACACGCCGTGGACGTGCCAGACGTGCCAGGTCCTAGCACCGGGCGCCGACGACGAAGGGCGGTTGCAAAGCGTAGGGTTAGCACGGAGGAAGGGGCTCGGCTTCGTGTGAGTAGGGCTGGTCGGCAAGAACTGTTGTCTTTGCCGGCCGCCGCGAGTACAGGGGAAGGGGAACTGCGAAGTCTTTTTGCGGGTGAGGAGCTTAGGATAATGTTATTTAATTATAGGGAGATGGGAATTATTCCTAAGGTTGAGCCGATGTAGAGTGTGGCGCCCTCGCTTGTATATGTGTAAAGGCTTGTACGATGAAGTTGTGTGCCCTCGCTTGCCTGTGCCTGCGAGGGCGTTGTGTACTTTGTCTGGTATGTTTGGTTATGCTGTGCTGGTGTGATTGTAGACGGTCTTGGCGCGGACGGTTTGATGCTGTCGTTACTGCTTTTGTTGTACTAGTCCGGCTGCGCCCTTAGGCGGCTTCTGCGCGGATAGTCTTCGCGGTAAACTTCGGTTTTTTCGCACTTGTGCTGGTCCGGCTGCACCCTTAGGCGACTTCTGCGCGGATAGTCTTCGCGGTAGACTTCGGTTTTTTCGCACTTGTTGTGCTAGTCCGGCTGCACCCTTAGGCGACTTCTGCGCGGATAGTCTTCGCGGTAGACTTCGGTTTTTTCGCACTTGTTGTGCTAGTCCGGCTGCACCCTTAGGCGACTTCTGCGCAGATAGTCTTCGCGGTAGACTTCGGTTTTTTCGCACTTGTTGTGCTAGTCCGGCTGCACCCTTAGGCGACTTCTACGCGGATAGTCTTCGCGGTAGACTTTGGTTTTTTCGCACTTGTTGTGCTGGTCCGGCTGCACCCTTAGGCGACTTCTACGCGGATTTGTCGCACGCGAGGGTGGCTAGCGCTTAGCCTCGCGGTGACCTCGAATTGGTCGAATGTCGAAGACCGTCGTCGCGGTCTTTTTTCGACGCAAGCTTTTGCGGGGGATTTTTCTCACATATATTACATGGCTCCGCCTCGTTAAAAACCTCACCCCCCGGGAGGAAAAGAGTGCGGGCCGGTACAAGATTGTTTTTGGCGAATTACAAGGGCGAAATCAGCCCTAATGAGTCAAACAAAAAATTTGCGAAGGTTGTCGATGTTCTAGGAGTGCTCCAGGTCCTCGCCGTTTGGCGTTGTGAGCCTGTAAGCGCTGGGGGAAGCTTTTGTCTTGACTATAAAGGGGCCCTCCCACTTGGGCTCCAGCTTGCCCCTGGACTCCGTCCGAGCTGTTCGGACGAGAACGAGGTCCCCTTCGCTGAACTCCCTCGGGATGACCGCGTGGTCGCGCCATGCTTTGGTCTGGGCTTGGTATTTGTTTAGGGCCTGTAGGGCGAAGACCCGGTCTCCGTCAATGAGATCCTTTGAAGTTGGCTCGTCCACGTCGGGGACGGCTGACGGAACTGTTCGCGGGGACCCATGCTTTATTTCTTGCGGGGTCATGGCCTCCGATCCGTATAGAAGGCGGAAAGGAGTGAACCCGGTCGCCCTGCACTCAGTTGTGTTTAGCGCCCAGACTGCCTCAGGTAACAAATCGGTCCATCTGCCTTTTTTTTCATCGAGGAGCATTTTCTTGACAGATGTGAAGATTTTCCCATTGGCGCGCTCCACGACCCCGTTGGACTGCGGATGATAAACTGAAGCGAAGACAAGCTTGGTGCCGATGGAGAAACAAAAATCTTTGAAATCTTGGCTGTCAAACTGCTTGCTGTTGTCAACTGTTAGTTCGGATGGTACTCCGAAGCGGCAAACAATGTTTTGCCAGAGAAATTTTTGGGCAGTCTTTGATGTTATTGTAGAAACAGCCCTCGCCTCGATCCATTTGGTGAAGTATTCGACGGCTACGAAGGCGAACTTAAGGTTCCCCTGAGCGGTGGGCAGGGGCCCGACAATGTCCAGGCCCCAGCGCTGGAGAGGCCATGTATGGGCGATCAGCTTTGTATACTGCGAGGGGTTGCCTGACCAAGGAGAAAACTTCTGGCAGGCTTCGCAAGACCTTGTGACCCGATTTGCGGCGCAGATCATTGCGGGCCAGTAAAACCCTTAACGGATCACCTTGGCAGCTAGGGCCCTTGGCCCTGCGTGCGAGCCGCACGTGCCACTGTGGACTTTACGTAGGATCTGCATGCCTTCGGTTTCGGTGACACACTTAAGCATTGGCTGACTGACCCCTTTCTTGTAAAGTTGGCCCTCAATCAGTGTGAAGTCCCGGCTTCGATGTCTGAGGCGCTTGGCCTCGCTGACATCGGTTGGATGATAGTACCCCTGTAGGAATAGGGTTATTGGTGCCCGCCAGTCCTCGGTCATGATTAGGTTGACTATGCGGTGGCCCTCGCTATCATTAGTTATCTGGAGCCCTTCGGGGCTCCGGACGGCTGGCGTGCCGATGACGTGAAAGAATACGTCGGAGGGCAAGGACTCGCCCCTGGCGGCGGCCTTGGCCAATGCGTCGGCCTCCTCGTTCTTGGCCCTATCCACATGCTGCAAGGTGAACCCCTTGAACTGTCTCTCGAGACTTCGGATGGCCGCTAGGTATTGCATGAGCGCGGGGTCTTTTGCTGCATAGTCTTTCTCGACCTGGCCGGCAACTATCTTGGAGTCTGTTTTGATGATACATGTGGTGACTCCGAGGGCCCTTAGCTTGCGGAGGCCGAGGATAACCGCTTCATACTCTGCTATATTGTTTGTGCATCTGTCGGATTCCAGAGCGAAGCTGAGGCGTGTTGCATATCTGTGTTTGACTCCGGCTGGTGAGGTGACGACTGCAGCGACGCCTGCCCCCGCATGGCACCATGCGCCTTCGCAATGGATAGTCCAAACCTTCTCTGTGGACGGGTCTGGCTGTGTTATTGGCCCAGTCCAGTCGACGACGAAGTCTGCCAGGACTTGTGACTTGATGGCTGTCCTGGGCTCGAAGC
Organism: Zea mays; assembly: GCF_902167145.1. Lineage (NCBI taxonomy): Eukaryota > Viridiplantae > Streptophyta > Magnoliopsida > Poales > Poaceae > Zea > Zea mays. The sequence continues at coordinate 69,242,349 of NC_050098.1, forward strand.
TGATGTGGTAGCCGGATAGTTCGGCTGCCCACTTGGCAATCCTCACCGATGCCTCCGGGTTTCTGAAGAGTTCGCCGAGTCCCCTGTCTGAGGTGACTCGGACCTTGAATGCTTCAAAGTAATGGCGCAGCTTGCGCGAGGACATAATGACTGCGTAGGCGATCTTCTCCAGCTCTGTCATGTTGCACTTGGACGGTGTCAGTACCTCGGAGACATAGTAAACAGGGCACTGTCTGACCGCACCCTCGACTGCCTGCTCCTGCACTAGTGCCGCGCTGACCGAGTGTGGCGAAGCCGCGACATAGAGCAGTAGGGGGAGCGAAGAGTCGGGGCTTGTGAGGATGGCCAGCTCCGACAGGTACTGTTTTAGTGAGGCGAAGGCCGCTGCTTGCTCCGGTCCCCAGGCGAAGCCTTTTGCACCGCGGAGTGTTTTGAGGAAGGGGAGACTTCGCTCGGCGGACCTGGAGATGAATCTGTTGAGAGCGGCCAATCTGCCTTTCAGACGCTGGACGTCCCTAGCGGACTGCGGAGGCGACATGTCTACGATGGCCTGGATCTTGGTTGGGTTGGCCTCGATGCCGCGGTGTGACACCAGGTAGCCCAATATCTTGCCCTGGCGAACACCGAAGACGCACTTTTCCGGGTTTAGGCGGAGTCGTGCATCTCGCATGTTCGCGAATGTCTCGGCGAGGTCGGCGAGATGGTCCTCCTTATTCTTGCTGGCGACGACGATGTCGTCCACATATGTAAATATATTTCTGCCAACCTGCCCTTCGAGTACTGTTTTGGTGAGTCTGGAGAAGGTGGACCCGGCATTCTTGAGTCCCTCCGGCATTCTGATGAAGCAATAAGTGCTGAAGGGTGTTATAAAGCTGGTGCTAGCCTTGTCTTCCTCCTTCATGTATATCTGGTGATAGCCGGAGAACCAGTCGAGGAGTGACATGACCTCGCATCCGGCCGCGCTATCGACTATTTTGTCGATCCGTGGCAACGGGAAATTGTCTTTTGGGCAGGCCTTATTGAGACTGGTGAAGTCTATGCACATTCGCCATTTCCTGCTTTTTTCTGCACCATTACAACATTGGAGAGCCACGTGGGGTAAGCCACTGGCTCGATGAACTTAGCCTCTAGGAGGCGGTGCACCTCCGCCTTGGCGGCCTCTGTCTTTTCGTCGGACATTTTGCGAAGCCTTTGCTTTTTTGGTCGCACCGAAGGGTCAATTCCCAAGCTGTGCTCAATTATGGATCGGCTGACTCCGACCAGGTCGAGGGCGGACCAGGCGAAGACATCTTTATTCTTGGCCAGGCAGCAGAGAAGCTTCTCTTCTTCATGTGAGGTAAGGTCTTCGCTGATAGTGACTGTCTGCTTGGGCGTGGCCTGATCGAGGGGGGCGGTCTTGGTCCCGTCTTGGCTCTGCAACTGGGCCTTGTCGTGCTGCTTATCGGTTGGGCTGGCAGGCGCAGGGACCTCGCGCTGGGTCGTGAGACAGTGCACGTTCCTCTGACCAGGCACGAAGTCCCGCTCTATGTTGCGCGCCGTCTGCTGGATGCCGTAGATCGTAATAGCGCCTAGCAGACCTGGTATCTTCATACATAGGTACAGTCCGTGGATGGCAGCTTCGAACTTATTGATGGAGCCCCGGCCCATGATGGCGTTGTATGGATATACCATGTCGACAATATCGAAGGTTACTTGCTCACTTCGGGCATTGGGTGCTACACCGAAGGAGAGGGGCAACTCTATTTTGCCAACGAGAAAGGTGCCCTTGCCGCCGAAGCCATACAACGGGTTGTCCGAAGGCTTGAGCAGACTGTGGCTTATACCCATGCGGTCGAAGGCGTGGAGGAAGATGATGTCCGCCTGACTGCCGTTGTCGACTAGGACTTTGTGTAAGTCCCAGCCTGCCACGCTGCAATTGATGACCATAGCGTCGATGTGGGGGGCGCTGCGCAGGTCGACGTCTCGTGCGTCGAAGGTTAGCGGTATGTGGGACCACTTTGTCTGCACGACTGGGCCAGTGACGGCGACATGGTTGATGCTGCGGTAGTGGTCCCGCTTCTGCCGCTTGGTGTCGAAGTCAGTGCTGGACCCCCCTGTTATCATGTGGATGACTCCGCGATATGGTTGATCGGCGAAGTCTTCCAGCTTTGGGGCATGTCGGATGTTTTGGTGTTGCTGGTGTGGTGGTGGGGGTGGAGGAGGTACGATTTGTACTTCCTGATGGTGTTGGTAAGCGTGGTGCGGTGGATGCGGGGCGGGAGCGTGGATATATGGTGGAGGGGGTGGCTGGTAATTATGCGCGACAATTCTGGGATTGTCGGCTGGCTGCGCCCACGCCAATCTGTCTCTGGTGGCCTTCGTTTCGGGGCAGTCTTTGGTTTGGTGGGCGCAGTCTTCGCCGTGGAAAAGGCAGTAGAATCGGCGTGGCGGCTGTGCGCGCCCTCGGCCCCTGCCACGAGTTCCATTTCCGCGGCCCTAGGGGGATATTCCTGGCGACGAGGGGGGTCAGCAGCAGGCTGCTGGTTGGCGATGTTGTGCACTTGCTGCTGACTGCGGCCATCTCGACCGGAGTCTGGCTGCGGAGTCCTCGTCCACGTGCGGCTGGACTACGGGGCATCTTTGGGTTTCCGCTGTGACTCAACCTTGCGCTGGTGGAGCTCTTCGGATTTGGCATATTTTTCAAAGAGCTGATATAGCTCCTGGAGGTTCTTGGGTGGATCTCTGATACAGTGGCTGTAGAGGACGCTGGCCCGAAGGTCGCTGATGGCGTAGTGGATAGCGATCTGATCATCGACGGAGGGCAGCTGTGACTTGAGTGTTAAGAATTTGCGGTAATACTCCCGCAGAGTCTCCTTTTCCAGCTGCTTGCAAAGCGAGAGCTCGGCCAAGGCGTCGGTGTCTGGGCGGTACCCTTGGAAGTTGAGCAGGAACTTGTCCCTGAGACTTCCCCATGAATCAATGGACAGCGGAGGCAATCTGGTGAACCAGGTGAGTGCTGGGCCCTCTAGGGCGATGATGAAAGACTTCGCCATTGTGGCGTCGTCCCCTCCGGCGGATGCAACGGCGACCTGATAGCTCATTATGTATTGCGCCGGGTCGGTGCTGCCGTTGTACTTGGGATAGGTCCCTGCTCGGAAGTTAGCTGGCCAAGGCGTCACTTGCAGGTGTGGCGCCAGGGGACTTCGCTCGTCGAGGCAGTTGACCCCTTGGAATGGCGCGCCGTGCTGGAAGGTGTAGTCACGCTGGGGGAAACGCGGGTTCTCCGGCTGTGCTCGGTGGTGCAGGGGTGGCCCATGCTGCAGGCCGAGGTGGCCTTCGCGCGTGTCTTCCGGTTGTGCGCGCGGCTGGAGGGGTGGCTCTTGCTGCAGGCCAAGGTGGCCTTCGCGCTGCATCAGCGCGATCTCGCGCTCGAGGTCTTGGGCCTTCTGCTCCTCGTCGCGTATCATTTGCCGCACTTTGGCTAGTGCGGACACACGCTGGCGCTTGGCCTCCAGTATCTCTTTCTGCCTCTGGAGATTGCGGTTCTTGAGGCGCAGGGCGCGCAGCTGTAGCTGTTCTTCCGTTGAGACGCCGAGGACCTCACCGTCCTCGGTGAGGTCCGCGCCTTCCAGTGGGGCGAAGCCTGGGGGCGGCTGCGATTGTCCTTCGGGCCCGCAGGTGCGGAAGGTGTCGTCTTCGCAGGTGCGGGGAACATTGTCTTCAGTGGGCTCTTGGTGGGTGGATTGAGTGAGGGCGAGGGCCTTGCCCTTTCTTGCGGCGAGCAGTGCTGCCTTCGTAGCCTCGTCAGCCTTCGGGTTAGCTCTCTTGGGTGCCATCGCGGGTGGTTTTGTCGTAGCACGAATGGTGGGCGCCAAATGTTGGAACTTGCTCTCAAACGCAAGGAGGCCAACAAGGGTGAATAGTGGTGACAACAGGGTTACGTGCTAGGAGGCAATAGCTCTGTTTATCTGGCCTCCCACGGGCACTGTACAGGGGTATTTATAGGTACCTGAGCGCCCAGCGCCTTGTGCTAAGGACGCATGTGCCCTCAGCTACCTAGGTTATCCCCAGAATATTCCCACAAAGTGGGGTTACAGACTGTAATTACAGGGGTGCCTTTACAGATCAGGCCCGTAACCCGCGGCGGCCACGCAGGGCCCGTTACAATGGGCCGGAACGCACGTGGGCCTCTGAGCTGGATGAGGCCGCACTGTGGGATGACTTCGTCGCCGGTCTTCGTCCGGTGCCGATCAAGCGAAGGGTGTCCCTGCCTGCTCTGTCCCTGTCTGACCAGCGGTTATCAGCGAAGACTTCGAGCGAGGGGTGGCGCCTTTGCCTTCGCCCCAACAGCAGGAAGGACACGTCATTGCCTACGCGTCTCGCCAGTTGCGAAAACATGAGTTGAACTACCCCACTCATGACTTAGAACTGGCAGCCGTTGTGCATGCTCTCAAGATTTGGAGACACTATATTATGGGAACCAAGTGTCGAATCTACACTAATCACAAGAGCTTAAAATACATTTTCACTAAGAAGGATCTTAACCTTAGGCAATGCCGATGGTTGGAGCTCATCAAGGATTATGACCTGAAAATTCACTATCATCCGGGCAAGGCAAATCTGGATGCAGATGCTTTGAGTCGGAAGGGGCAGGTCCATGCAACTATTGTCACCCAGTTACCTGATGAGTTAGCAGAAGATTTTGAGAGGCTCAATCTGGGAATAGTTGCTCATACAGAAGGAATTACCATCAAAGTGGAACCTACCTTAGAGCAAGAAATACGAAAGGGTCAGATTGGTGATGCCAAAATTCAGGAGATCAAGGATCTTATAACAGAGGGTAGAGGCCCAGATTTCACGGAGGATGAGCAAGGCACGATATGGTTTAAGAATCGGATTTGTGTTCCATATATCGATAGTCTTCATGAAACCATATTGAAGGAGGCACATGACTCAGTTTATTCTATCCACCCTGGTAGTACTAAGATGTACTAGGACTTGAAGCAGAAGTATTGGTGGTATGGACTAAAGAACGATGTTGCTTCACATTTTTCTCTATGTGATGTTTGCTAGAGGGTGAAAGCGGAACATCAAAGACCTGCTGGTTTACTACACCTGCGTAATATACCTGAGTGGAAATGGGAAGAGATTGGCATGGACTTCATTGTGGGATTACCCCGCACATCTGCTGGGTATGACTCTATATGGGTGATTGTGGATAGGCTAACTAAGGTAGCCCATTTTATTCTAGTAAAGACCACGTATTCAGGTGCCAAGCTAGCAGAGTTGTACATGGCACGGATTGTATGCTTACATGGGGTGCCAAAGAAGATTGTGTCAAACCGGGGATCACAGTTTACTTCTCGATATTGGAAGAAGTTGCACGAGTCCTTGGATACAAGATTGAATTTTAGTTCAGCCTACCAGCCCCAAACTGATGGGCAGACCGAGAGAACCAACCAAGTACTAGAAGATATGTTAAGAGCTTGTGCTCTTAAACATGGTGGTAGTTGGGATAAGAGTTTACTGTATGCGGAGTTCTCATACAATAATAGTTATCAAGCCAGTTTGAAGATGTCCCCGTTTGAGGCTTTGTATGGCAGAAAGTGCAGGACTCCACTGTATTGGGATCAAACTGGTGAAAGGCATTTATTTGGGCCTGAGATTATACAAGAAGCAGAAGAACAAGGCCATCAAATTAGGGAGAATTTGAGAACTGCACAGTCAAGGCAGAAAAGCTATGCTGATACCCGGAGAAGACTACTAGAGTTTAAGGAGGGCGATCGTGTCTATTTGAAAGTGTCACCACTCCGGGGTATGCGGAGATTTAAAGTCAAAGGAAAGTTGTCCCCTCACTTCATTGGACCCTTCTTAATCCTAAAGTGAGTGGGAGAGGTGGCATATCAATTGGAGTTACCTGATCATCTTCCGAATTTGCACGATGTCTTTTATGTGTCGCAACTGAAGAAGTGTCTCAGGGTATCTGAAGAGCAGCTACCAATGGAGGACCTTAGTGTTCAAGAGGATCTGACTTATGATGAGTATCCTATCAAGATTCCGGATACACTGACTCGGGTTACAAGAAATAAGGTGATAAAGATGTGCAAAGTGCAATGGAGTCACCACGGAGAGGATGAAGCTACTTGGGAGAGAGAAGAAGAGCTTCGCATAGATTTTCCCCATCTTTTCCCTAGACCTTCCTAAATCTCGAGGACGAGATTCTTGTTAAGGGGGGGGGGGTAGGATTTGTAATACTCAAAATTGTATACAAGAAATATATAGGGGTCTTCTTATTTTGTATGCCATATTTTCATCATAAAAGAGCATACCTATAATTAAGAGATGAATTAAAACAAATGATAAAAAAAATATATGCATCATGTTGGAGTTATATGTTTGTGCATTAAATGAAAATAACAAGGATAATAATAATAAGATGATAATTCTAAAGGTTGGATTAAACCCTAAATTAAAATTAGGGTTTTGAAAATAAGAAGAAGAGAAATGATATAAAAATATAAATAATATAATTATATTTCCAAAATTGGTATTTTTAATTTCACAATATGATTTAAGGATAAATTTGGAACAAGTTTGAATTCAAATTCAAAATTGAATTGAAGTTGGTAATAGAGAAAAGAAAAACAGAAATGAAAAAGAAAAGAAAACACCGTTTGGGCCAAAACACCACTCTCGGCCCACTTAACTAAGACCTAGCGCAGCCCAGCTAGCTGAAACGCGTGCCGTTACATTGCCCGTGGGTCCGCCTGCTCAGCTGCTGCCTCGCGCCCACGGCGGCCTTACCCTTCACAGCACTACTGGGCCCACAAGTCATCCAGCTCTCGCGTACCTGCTTCCACTCCTCGCTGGCGTGTAGGCCTCTCGTGTCACTGCCGTCCTCAACGAACTCGCTGCGCATGGCGGCATGCACAGCCTCCGCGCAACCCCCCTTTTCGCCCTTGCCACGTCGCGTACATATAGAGGGGGGCACGACAGGATCCGCCTGTTTCTCCTCTGTTTCCCATCTTCTCTCCACCAAATAACCGAGCCAATCACCGCGCCGCCGTGGAGCACTCAGTCGCCGTGGATTCTAGCGTGGGCGCCGCTGTCGTCGACCGTGATTCACGTCACCATCGGTAAATCCCTAGCCCAAGAACCCTAATTATCATTCTCTTCCATGTGTAGAAGCATTCTGTGCCGGTAATCGGTCGTCTGGGTGCGTGTAATTGGACATCGCTGTTGATGTTCTGCTGCGGCGCATCAGGGCTAGGGGCAAGTACTTAGGCGCTGGTGTTCTCGGGAAAAGCTATTCCTGTAACACCCCTAGTGTTACTGTAACTAAAACTTGAGCATGACATCATAAACATTGGCATTGCATATGTTTGACACACCTAGAGTGCATTTACTAGGTAAAAATTTCAAACAAGTTGTATTGTTATAGCATTTTGCAAATAGAACCCTGGATAAGGAACTTAACCCTAAATAGGGATTAAAGGGGTAAAACTTAACCCAAGTTGAGAAAACCTAAAAGCTTTAGGGGAATAGTTATAAAATGTTCCCAAGAATGAACTTGAATCACATTTATACCCCTGGGATACCAAAAACCCCATTTGAACCCTGGAAAACCCTAAGTCCAAACCCTAGGGGCCTATGTGCAAAAACAGTGCACATTTGGACTAAAGTGTAAAAACTACAATGTCAAGACATATAAAGTCCCATGGTTCACATTTGGGAAGATTTACAAGCCAAACCCTAAGTTTTGGACTCATTTGCAAAAAGGACCCCAATTGTGATTCCACTCTAAGTCTGAAAAACACTGTTATGGGCTCAAATTTTGAGCTTTGCATCTTTCAAAGTATAGGGTTTTTTCCCTAGGTCACCACATCAAGTTTGTAGCTCAATCATAGGAGAACAACTTTGCTTAAGAGTGTGAGCTCAGTTGTTGAGAAAAATCTAGAGATAATTAAGCCCAAATTTGGACTGTCAGACTACTCAAAGCCTGAAATCAGACTGACAGCGGACTGACATCAATTTCAAGCTCAATTTCAAGCATGATCCAGTGGCTTTTTGTGGTAACACCATATAGCAATGTTGTAGATGGTGTATTGCTCTACAACTTTGCTACAATGTGTTGATCATGTTGCCATAGGAATCTGGGAGAAAATCAAGCTCCAAGATGCTCTGTCAGGTCGACTGAAGGGGGATCGCCATGGTACAGTAAGTTCTAAACTGAAGAATATCCCGACTCAACCCCTGCTCGTCGCCGGTGGTCCGTCGCCGTTGATCGATTCCTCGCCGTGATTCGTGCGTCGTGGCCATCAGATAAGCACCGCCCAGTAAAAATCTCGGCGTCTGATCCACTTGCGCTCGGTTGCGGCTAAGCTTGTCGTACTTCCCCCAGCTCGTCGGTCGCTCGGATAACTCTCACCGCCGTCGTGCTGCCGCCGTTGTGCGCCACGTTCCTCAGCGCGGGACTTCATCGTGGTGACTCACTAGTTGCATGTCCGGCGATCACCGGAGCCACTGCCACGGTGAAAGCCACTTTTCCCCCGTACTGAGCTCGCCTCCCCTCTCCGGCCGCCAACACCCCTCGGCCGAATTCTTCACCGTCGCTCGATGCGCCTATAAATTGAGTGCGCCACAAGCTCTTTAGGGCAGTAAGCTATCCAGCCACCACAAATCAGCCTCGACCATTCGCTAGAATCCACGAATTTTGAATTCGCCCCAAATCAGTCTCCGCCGCCGTGAAGAACAGCTCGCTGCGGCCAGCTCGATTCCGGTTAGCTCGCGTCCCTCTGTTGCTTGTTCTAGCATCCGTAGGCACCCCGCGAACCCCTCGACCCGTTCAATTGAACTGGACCACCACCCATCGCCGGGAACATCTTCATCCATCCGCAACCTTCACAGTCACCATGGCCAGCACAACCCTATTGATCATTAGTGAAATTAAGTTGGGGGAAAGGTTTGGGATGAGTCCAATTCTGTGTTCGTCGCTCGGGAACCCTAGTAGTTGCCCAATCCGGCCGGTCCAGGAGCTCGCCGGACTTCGGCCGCGCTCGACGCCGTCGTGGACTCAGCACAGTGAAGGATTAGAACCTGGAGGGGTTTTCTGTAGTATGTCAGCGACTCAGTGTAATAGTGATAGAACCCAGTTATGGTTAGCCAAGAAACCGAGGTCCTTTTCGCAAGACCGCCAGAGCAGCGCGGACGTGCGCATGGGAGCACTTCTGCCCTAACTGGGCCGACGCAGGCCTGTTTGAGCCCAGTACTGTTTAGAGTTTTCCCGTTTCTTTTTCAATGGAACTTTAGAAATATGTAGAAAATTATAGAAAATTCATAAAATTGTCAAACTAATTTTCCTAGGCTTCTTATTTTCCATAGAATTTAATAAAAATAGTTGACTGATTTTTAGATAAAATAAGAAATTTTGGAGTATTTAAAGTAGCTTAAAACATTAGTTCTGGATTTTTAGAAAATAAATGGTAATCCCAAAATTGCTCAAACTTTTTATATAAGCTCTACACATTATTTAGAAGCCTTGGGTAGAGTCTGGGTTGATTTGGACCTTGTTTGATACTTAGAACCCAAAACCCCCCCTGCCCTTTGAACTCCTTTACTGACTCCGGAAACCCTAAGTTCTCGGAGTTCCGTGAAGGAAAGTTGTATTCAAGACTTAGATAATAAATCTTTATTATCTTTGCACTCTCATGAGCATTACATGGCATTCATTCTTATATATACCTATATGGTTATATTTAGAAAACGAAGAAGAAATCGAAGTAACTGAAGAGAAGACACCACCACCTTCAGAATCTCAGGCCGGAAATTGTTTCTACTTCGATATCTGCGGGTCCGAGCCTGACTCACCTACTAACGAAGGCAAGCCCCGGTGCATTTGCCACCTTCCTTGATGTTTTAAAATCTTTCTCACTTGCTTGATGCATTAGGTGATAGGAGTTGATTGATAAAACAATTCCTGCATTACCTTCCTTGAATTTGATTACCTTCCTTGATCACCCGTTTTACAAAAGATTTTAATGCTTAACCTTGCTTTACAAAAACAAAATGTTTTGTTTTTACAAAAGATGATGTGGCAAAAGTGGGTGGGATGTTTTTCAAAAATAAAATGTGATGGTGGATCCATTAAGGCCTTGATGGGTTCAACATCGGAAAAGATGTACCTCTGCCAGGTACCAAACTTGGGGTTTGAAATGATTAAGTTGAGACCGGGCGGGTGACTTGCACGAGAAAAGAGTCTCGGTGTAGTGTCTCCGTCTGAGTCGATTAAGGACCGTGTCGATGTAGGCTTGATGACCGAGGACCCTTTAACTGGTCACATGCCTCATCATGGGTAAGCCTTGCCTCGGGCAGACTAAGGCCAGAATAAGATAACACGAAATGGGCGTGGAGCGGTGGCGGGAGTAGCGTGTACCCTCCGTTGCAAGAGGCTAGACGGTGGAGTATCTGTGCTCTCGGTTTGCGTGAACCTGATCTGGTCTTAAGAACCCCGGTGGTGGGTTGACATATGCAAGGGTTAAGTGCTACATATGTCGTGTGATTGGAGATCCTAAGCTGAGTATAATCGATTCGAATCGCCGTACCTTCGCGGTTATGAAGACTTGGTCACTGCCCTATACGTAGCAATCCACTAAAGATGAAGGGATTTGTTAAGAAACTGGCTAGTATAGGTCAAGTGATTGATCTAGGGTAGAAAGAACTCTAGCTGCAGGTAATTCTACCTAACTTGACAATAAAACTAGATTTTTAAGGATCCACTTTACTAAGCATTTCTGCAAAACAGAGTCTTTGATTATTGAAAAGCCTTACCTTGACTCCCTTAAGCCAGCATACCCTTGAGAGTCTTTTCTTTAGTCGGGTAAGACTTGCTGAGTAATTCCATACTCAGGGTTTATTCCCCCGTTGTTTTTAGGTGAGGAAGCGACAAATTTTTGTTGCTTTTGCTCCAAGGTGGTTCCCAATGAAGAAAAACAAGAGTGAAGCTGCGGGAGGACATGGTCCTCCATAAAACTTTTAAGTAAAAACTATCCGGAGGAGTTTTTGCCTCCCTTGGTATTGTAATAATACTACTCAGCACTCGTTTTATAACTCTGATCTGTAATAAGTAACTTGATCTTACTTTCTAAATAAATGTAAGTTTATGTAATCGCTTCCACATTTCTATATCTATAATGTTCTGTAATGTCTGCAAGACGGGTGAAACGTTCCTGGAAAGGTAAGAAAGAAGATACCGAACTTGTCGAGTGATTCAGAAACATCTACAGGGTTGTCTGATGTCTATTGGACAAGGACAACTGTAGGTGGGCCTAATTACTTGGGAGGTTCCGTCCCAATTCCTATATCTTCGTTTCCTCAGCGTGATCGCGTAGGACCAATCGGATTTAAGGTTGGGGACTGGAATGGCATGCTGCAGCTTCTCCGGCCATCTCTCCGCCATCTACTTGGGCGGTGCCGCCGCGGGTTGGCCGGCTCGGGCACGGGATAGACCAGGGGAAGTCCTGACCGTTGATCCCTTGCGCAACGATCGCGATTAGTTCATAGGGGTACCGGTTGGGTGGATTAGCCAGCGCCGTTTGATCAAGATCCAACAGGCGTAGATTGATCTAGGTATTTTAAATCTGAGCCATCCGATTCAATCCTACGCTTTAGGATCGATCGCGTGCACCTTTTAGTCAAGGCTGTTGATCGTTAATCTAATGGGCGGATCTGATCAGGCGCGCGGCTTTAAGCACCGGAACGATTTAATCTGAGCCGTAGAATCTATTCCTACGGTTGATATTAGATGATACCCCTTCGCGGGTATATTTTGTTAAAGAGCCCCCGCCAAACACTGAAATCAACTCGCAATCCTTAGATAGGGTCGCTTGTGTCTCGGTTACTTTTGCGCCAGGGCCCCTGAGCTTACCAGAAATCGAGGCCCAGTCCAGAATGGATTAAAAATAGAGAAATAATTATAGAAATTAGTTTTTAATACAAAAAACAATTCTAGAAACTTGTAAAATGCATAGAAAATTCATTTTAGTCCAATTTCTAAAATTTTATAATATTATTGTTTATCATCTAGTGTCCCTGTTTTGGCATAAAAACAGTAAGAAAATTAATTCCTCACTTAATCCTATTTCAAGCACATAAAACCTTTGGAAATTTATATCTTAAAATCTATAACTCCAAAATTAACGATTCTTGTTCCTAGGATCTTATTTTAATATATAGATTGTTATTGTGTATTTTATTTACATGTATGGTGTGATGTTAATTTTTGCTATACTATGTATGTATTGTATTAATGCGAGTAGACGAGGAAGCTACTGCGGATCCTGAGGCCCAACAGATAGAAGTAGCTGGGCAGGAGCTCATTGAAGTCAAGTTGTGCCTTGATCACTTACTTTTTCCCAGCCATGTTCTTATTAATTATAATGATCTGCATAGGTTAATTTTGATGGGATCAAATAGGTTACCCCAGTTTTGGCTAACTTTATACCTTGTTGGCACTGAATATTTTTTGGTAGTACTTGCTATTGCTTATTGTGGTTTTGGGTATGGAGATACACTATTCATGATTACACTTTTATTATATGCTTATTATTATTGTTCATGTTAAGATCATTATGTTAATGGAAATATGGAGCGACCACCCGGGAAAATAGTGCTACCACAAGGGTAGTATGGGATGCCCTTGGCTGATTAACTAGGAAAGCTAGTGGATAACTTCCATACCCGAAAGGGGCAAGGGCAGTAGGGGAGTGGTCAGTGTAGGGAGGTCCTAAGGTTGATTTTGCTGCAATGGCGGTCAGGCAAGGGATTCCTGCACTGGAGCTTCCTATAAACTGTAGCGGGTTTTCTGAAGCTAGTGGAACCTTGTAAAGGCCTCGTAGTGTTATCATGCCTCGCCTCCTCGGTAGAGGTGTATGGGATTGGCCGTCTCTTGGCAGATGGGTAACATGACTTGTGGGTAAAGATGCGCAACCTCTGCAGAGTGTAAAACTGGTATACTAGTCGTGCTCACGGTCATGAGCAGCTCGGACCCTCACATGATTAATCTATGGAATTAAAACTCAATTTATCATTTGCATCGCAGTGGGATTATTTATTTATTACTTTTATTTATTATTATTAAGGTTTGGTATTTACTTATACTTAGTAACTGCTAATAAAATTTTGACCAACTTATAAAAGCAATGCTCAGCTTCAGCCTTTATTTTGTTGATCAGGCTTACACTTCACATGAAGTCCCACCTTTGGTGCGTTCATACACATTATTCCCCACAACTTGTTGAGCTATGATCGTATGTGAGCTCACTCTTGCTGTCTCACAGCCCCCACAGGAGAAGAACAGGTGGTCCCGCTTAATTCTGAGGCTTTCGACTTGATCTAGGTGGCGTCTCCTAGTCAGCTTTGTGGCACCAGGGAATAATATATAGTTCGCTTTATTTTATCATTTATTTTTGTAAGACTTCCGCCATGTAATAAGTACATTTATGATATTTATGACATTCATCTCTATGCACTCTGTTATTATATGTGTTGTCTTCTCTAGCGCATATATGAGATGCACCCAGTTTTGTTCTTTAAATCCGGGTGTGACACTTCATGAAGTCCTTCAAGCGATGTTGATTGTTAGCATATAGTTCCTCTAGAGTCGGCTTGATGATGCTGCTGGTGGAGAACTCAATGTGATCTTTAGAACCGGCCATTAGAAGACAATAGTAGATCTAAACACCCTTGTCCCCATCGAAGTCGCCAAAAAAGTGTCTTTGCACTATTTTGGGCCAATCACCTAGCGCACCCTGATCCTGCTCGTAGGGAATAAGGACTTGGGGGTACTCTTTGTGTGAGCGTGGACCATCCGCTCTAGGTAGCTAGACCGTCCGCGACTTGCGCAAAGGGATCCACTCTTCTCTATAAGGCGGCAGACTGTCCGCTCAGGGCATCTGGACCATCCACGTGTCTGCAGAGGCAGCAATGATCTCTTGTAGAACCTGGACTTTGTGATATCCTGGACCCACAGGATAGTCATATCCTGGCCCAAGGCTTAATAGAATTAATAGAGTACTCATATTGACAAGGTGCATCTTCTTTTTTGGAAGCCTGTCTCGAAAGAACCACCAAGTTAAGCGTGCTTGGCTTGGAGCAATTTGGGATGGGTGACCGACCGGGAAGTTTTCTTGGGTGCGCATGAGTGAGGACAAAGTACACATAAAAGACTTATATTGGTCTGTGGGGACAACGTATGATCCTAGAGAGTTGCCAGGAGTAAGTACAAACGGTCCGGGAGTGGACGGGGTGTTACAAGTGGTATCAGAGCCGACCCTCGCGGTTTTACTAGCGTGTGTGGGTTTGGGGTTCGGGTATATGGCGCATGGTGCATGTGGGCCCGGAGTCGTCACATGGCATGGCATATGATGACACTAGACACACAGACGTAGCCAAGAGGGGAGGTTCCTGGATTGGGGTTGACCGACGAGGATGTCGGTCTTCTAAGGGGGGTGGATTTTGATATCCTGGCCCCAGTGGATGGTCATATCCTGTCCCAAGGCTTAATAGAATTAATAGAGTACTCATATCAACAAGATGCATCTTCTTTTTTGGAAACCTATCTCGAAAGAACAACCAAGTTAAGCGTTTTTGGCTTGGATCAATTTAGGATGGGTGACTGACCGGAAAGGTTTCTTAGGTGCGCATGAGTGAGGACAAAGTGCGCTCAAAAGACCTGTGTTGGTCTGTGTGGATAACGTATGATCCTAGAGGCTGCCAGGATTAAGTACCGCTGGTCTAGGATTGGACGGAGTGTTGCAGACTTCACCCTCCGAGAGGGACCCCATCCGGGTAGAAAGATCCTAGGGTTGTCTTATGAATAACAAGATACCCAAGGTGCCTTTAAACCACATCTAGTCGAGGAGAGTTGAAGACTTGGGATAAAGAAAACTAATCTAGGCTATGCTACTCATAGGGCAAGAATGTAAATGAACTAGTCAGTAGATTGATTTGATCGATTGGTTTATGCCTAAATTAGTCGTATCCCTTCATATATATAGGGGAGAGGTCTTGTAACACCCCTAGTCTTATGATAACTAAAATCTTGGCATGTCATCATATGCACTCGCATCATCATGCTTGGTACACCTAGAATGCATTCACTAGGTAAAAAGTTTAAACCAAATGTGGAGTGTTGTATTGTGGGAGCAAGAGAAGGTTAAAAGATTTGTTGGAAGTTAAGTAAGCAAATAACTTCTAAACCAATGACACTTTGGACATGAGTTCTATATATAAAACTGGATCGTAGGTTTAAGAGTAATGTTGCCTTTGGGGGATGGGTCAAGTGGTGTGACATTTGAAGAGTTGAAACACAGTTGAAACCCAAAAACAACCCCAAAAGAGAAACTCAAAAATTTATTAAGAATTTGCAAAAAGTACCTATACTAAAGTTGTAGAGCATGGAAAACTAAGCAACTTTTATATTTGTAGATTTGCAAGTTTTGTAGCAACATTTGAAGTAATTTGCAAAATTTCAAATTGAGGTCAACTTGGATTTCTGCAAAACAGTGACTTTGGTCTGACTTTGGAACTCTATATCTTGTAACCCATGAGCTTTTGATAAAAGATTACTATAGAAAACTTATAGTGACTATAGGGGAGCAAACTATATTAAGTGTTATAGCCCTAAAACATTTGGAACTAGGTGTAAAACTTGCTCAAATTGGACTGTTAGGCTGTGCCTTAACTAAATTGGATTCAGATTTCTGAAATTCAGATGCAGCGGTTTGTTGCCAACTTTGGAGCTCTGTGGTGCCAAATCTATAGAGCTTTGGACTAAGAGTTCTATAGTAAACGGAAATACCATATAAAAGTGAACAAGTTTCTCGTGAAGAGTGGGGCTTTCTGTTGTGTACAATCTGGAGAAAAGTGTGTCACAACTTTCTCTGTTAGTTGTGCTCAGTGGTGTTCTGATTCAATGATTGTAGCTATGGTTCAGTGTTTTTCTCCAGTTTTTGGAGCTTGTTTATGGCTTATCTAAGGAGGGTTGGATCATAGTTTCCTTAGCAAGAAGGTAGAGGGTTAGTTGGTGAACAAAGTTCATTAGGTACCCTGTTGTTATTGGAAACTGAGAGATTGGAGGGGGGAAAGATGTGGATTCAGTCGGGCAGTGAAGACTGGGTTCAGAGCTAGAAAAGATCTTCATCTCTGCTATACTCCACTCGTGCTGTTGCAGATTGAGGCTATCCGCAATCGTTACTCTTAAATTTTTCCCCCTATATCACTTTTTCCCCCTATTTTCCCCCTATTTTTTCATCTCCCGCAGCGGTTCCCCCTAAATACTCCCCCTATACCCCACTACAACTATAAAATATCATTTTCTATATCAACTATCAAGTTTTTATCTACTAACAATTACTCGTGGCCCCACAGCACAGTGCTGTAGGGGATGAACAGTGATCCCCTAGATTGAGGGGGAGAGAGAGGAGGATCGCGCGGTAGAGGGCTCTGCAGGGGGCAGCGCTGCGCGCGTGGAGGGCCCCTGCAGACGCCATGCAAGAGGAGAGGAGCTGCTGGCGGCAACCGCTGCAGCCAGCTTGAGATACGGATGGGTGTGTTAGCACACACAAGGATGCCAAGACAAGTGAACCTGCGCCAGAGACTGGAAGCGAAGAAGATGGTGTGCTGCTACAGCCAAGATTAAAAAGGAAGCTTAAGCCCAGTAGCAAGGTGTCCGTCCCAGAGTGGGTTCGTTGACTGTAATAGTGTGGCCCAGTCGTGGTGCCATATGTATGGCTTCAGTCTGTAAACTGGGACATCGAAAAAGAACAGAAAACACTACTGCCTATCTTCTTCCCCTCTTCCAAGTCTTCTCCTTCCCTGCCGCCGTCTTGCTTTCCCCTTTCCTCCAGGAAGCTAACAGTGGTATCAAAGACCATCGTTCCTCGGATCTGGATTCTATCCACTACACCAGCCGTGCCAAAACCCTAGGCGCTATGGATCCCCAACTCAAACTCGCCTTGGAAGCACAGACTCGCTCCTTCATCTCCGAACTCGACAAAAAATTCGCCGACCACGACGCCAAATGGGAGTCTCGCGTTGGTGAACTGGAGAAGGCGGCGGTGTCTGCTGCCGACCAGTTCTACGACCTCAAGGCGGACATCCATACCGATGTCACGGCGCAGTTGGAGTTCTTCGTCTCTTCTGCGACAGAACAAGCAAATCGGGTCGCCGCGGCCACGACGTCGCGCGTCTCAGCGCTGGAATCCGCCACAGCGGCCTTCGAGGCGTGGCGCCCCGCCATGGAATCGTCGGTCGCCGAGGTCAAACGCGGCGTCGCCGCTGTCCAAGCCGCCGTCACCAACATACCTCAACCAGGGGAACGTCGTCCGTTGGAGCCGCCGCACCTACAACCCGGCATCCTCGGCGAATTCGGATCGGGCCCTGCGCGTCCATCTACCGATCTGCGGGTCGACGGCCCCGACGGGCATTGCTCCGACCATCATCGTCGGGAGGCTGGTTTTGGACGCGTGTACGCGTCCACCCACCTCCCGCCCAATGGTATGCCCCCGTTCAATTCGCCCACATTTTCCCATCTTCTAGGGTCACCACACAGTCACAGCGGAGAGCCCCCAGCGGGGTTCACGCAGTCCTCACAGTTCGGTCCCTTACCGAAGGTTCCGTTTCCTCCATTTGACGGTGAAAACCCACGTCTTTGGATCACTCGTAGCGAGGACTATTTTGACTTATACAATGTTGATCCCTCCGCCTGGATCCGTGTGTCTACAATGCACTACACAGGACCAGCCTCTCGTTGGTTGCAATCATTAGGCCCGTGGTTTAGGTTTTTCCCTTGGGCAGAATTCACCAAACTACTCCTTGAACGTTTTGGTCGGGATCAACATGACGCCCTCATTAGACAACTTTTCCACATCAAACAATCCACCACCATAGCAGCTTATATTGAACAATTCTCAGGAATAGTAGATCAGCTATTGGCTTATGAGTCTCACACAGACCCTCGCTTCTACACTATGCGATTTATTGATGGCTTAAAAGATCATATCAAGTCTGCTGTATTGTTACAGCGACCTTCGACTCTCGATACTGCTTGTGCTCTTGCCCAATTGCAGGAGGAAGTCTCGGAGCCGGGGCGAGCAGATCATCGCAAGTTTATATCCACTTCTTCCACAAGACCAGCTTATTCACCGCTGCCCCTGCCCCGACCCCCACAACCTGAAGCGTTGGTGGCTGATTCTGGCAAGCTGAATTCCCTGCCTCGCTCTCGTCAGATGGATGATAAACTTGCATCATTGAAGGCTTATCGCAGAGCTCGTGGGTTATGCGACCGGTGTGCTGAAAAATGGGTGCCGGGACATCGTTGTGCACCAACAGTCCAACTTCATGCCCTCGAAGAATTGTGGGAATTAATTGAAGACAAGTCAAGCACTAACGAAGTGGATACTGGGCTCTCACCACCAGGCGAGCTACTGTCTCTCTCACTGTCAGCAGTTTCAGGGATTCCTTCGCGCCGGACTATACAATTCTCGGGCGAATGCCAAGGGCATCCTATTGTTCTGTTAGTAGATTCAGGCAGCTCACATTCATTTGTTAGCTCAACATTAGCTGGGCAGCTCTCTGGTATATCTCCTCTACCTCATCCTGTGACAGTCCAAGTGGCCGATGGAGGCAATGTTTCTTGTTCCCAATTTTTCAGCTCCATTCCATGGTCAGTTCAGGGCTACACATTCTTTACTGATTTTCGGGTGTTTCCCCTAAAGACTTATGATGCAGTGTTGGGCATGGACTGGCTTGAACAATTTAGTCCCATGAAAATTAATTGGACAGAAAAATGGTTGTCAATTCCCTACAAGGGCCATACTGTTGTACTTCAAGGCAAATATCAATATACAGATAGTCCAGACTTGTTCCATGTGGTCTATTTATTGCATGCTATGGACAGCGACTCGGCAATGGGGGATGTTGATCCAAAAATTTCTGAAGTATTGCAGAGTTTCCAACCAGTGTTTGATATTCCGCAAGGTCTACCTCCTTCACGTTCTTGTGATCACTCAATCCCTCTAATTCAAGGTTACCAGCCAGTTTTCATTTGGCCATACCGTTATGCCCCGGCTGTCAAAGATGAAATCGAACGACAAGTCAATGAGATGCTTGCGTCTGGCATAATTCAGCACAGTAACAGTCCGTTCTCGAGTCCGGTCTTGTTAGTGCGGAAAAAGGATCAATCATGGCGTTTTTGTGTCGATTTCAGACATCTCAACGCCCTCACGGTTAAGCGGAAATACCCTGTTCCTATCATTGAGGAGTTAATGGATGAGTTGCAAGGGGCCAGTTGGTTTTCCAGTTTGGACTTAAGGGCAGGTTTCCATCAGATTCTGCTCAAAGAAGGCGAGGAGTTCAAAACAGCGTTCCAAACCCACAGTGGCCACTATGAATTTCGCGTTATGGCATTCGGTTTGACTGGGGCACCAGCAACGTTCCAGAGCGCCATGAACTCTACCTTGCAGCCTGTTCTGCGCAAGTTCGCACTTGTTTTCTTCGATGATATATTAGTATACAGTCCAACACTGAACGATCATGTGGAGCACCTGTCCGTGGTACTATCTCTCTTGCAGAAAGATCAATGGAAAGTGAAGCTGTCCAAATGTACCTTTGCCACTCGTTCTATCTCCTATCTGGGGCACGTGATCAGTGCAGCTGGAGTGCAGACCGATCCCAACAAAGTTACTGCAGTGGTCAATTGGCCAACACCTTCTAATGTCAAAGAACTCCGTAGTTTCCTTGGCCTTGCAGGATACTACAGGAAATTCGTGCAGCACTTTGGTATTATCTCCAAGCCTTTAACCCTACTGCTCAAGAAGAATACCAGATTTATTTGGACTCAAGAACAGGACATTGCATTCCATTGTCTGAAAACCAAGCTAAGCCAAGCACCAGTTTTAGCCTTGCCTGATTTCTCCAAGCCTTTCGTGCTTGAAACAGACGCTTGTGACCAGGGCATCGGGGCAGTGCTAATGCAAGGTGGCCACCCACTCGCCTATGTCAGTAAAGCACTGGGACCACAAACTCGAGGCCTCTCTACATACGAAAAGGAATACCTCGCAATATTAATGGCCGTCGACCATTGGAGAGCTTATCTGCAACATTCGCAATTTGTTATTCACACGGATCAGAGAAGTTTAGTCCATTTGAATGAACAACGGCTGCATACAATTTGGCAACAGAAAGTTTTTTATAAGCTTTTGGGGCTGCAATATTCGGTTTCCTACAAGAAAGGAAGTGAAAACAGTGCAGCAGATGCTCTCTCTAGAAAACCTTCTCATGATTCCAGTTGTGCTGCTATTTCCACCGTAGCACCATCATGGGCTTCATCGGTCGCTGACTCTTATTTGCATGACTCGAAGGCTCAGGAATTATTGGTTAAACTCTCCCTGGATGCCTCCTCTGTTCCCCACTTCTCCCTCAAGGATGGTCTTTTGCGGTACAAGAACAGAATCTGGGTTGGCTCTGATCCTCAACTTCAACACAAGTTGGTTACTGCCTTCCACCATAGCCCCGTTGGTGGCCACTCCGGCGTGCCCGTCACGTACAGGAAGATCAAGCAAGTGTTTGCCTGGCCGGGTCTCAAGTCCTTTGTCCAGACTTGGGTGGCTTCCTGTGTTACTTGTCAACAGGCGAAACCAGACCGCACACTTTCACCTGGTTTGCTCCAGCCCTTGCCGGTTCCCACAGCTGCTTGGCATACGATCTCAATGGATTTTATTGAAGGGTTGCCACGGTCACAACGTTTTGACTGCATCTTAGTGGTGGTTGATTTATTCACTAAGTATGCTCACTTTATTCCCTTGGCGCACCCATTTTCAGCAGTTTCCATTGCTCAGATATTCTTTCAGCAAGTCTACAAGCTGCATGGCCTCCCAGTTGCTATTGTCTCTGACCGAGATAAGATTTTCACAAGTAATTTTTGGAAAGAACTCTTCAAGCTAGCCGGGGTCAGTCTCCACATGAGCAGTGCATACCATCCTCAATCGGACGGACAGACCGAGCGCGTGAATCAATGCCTCGAGACGTACCTAAGATGCTTTGTACACTCTTGTCCTTCCAAGTGGGCTAATTGGATAGCTTCAGCAGAGTTTTGGTATAATACTAGCCACCATTCCTCTATTGACAGATCGCCATTTGAAGCTCTCTATGGCTATGTCCCACGACATTTCGGTATTCCGGCATTGGAGAATTCTTCGTCTGATTTGGCTGCATTCATCCAAGACAAACAGCGTATCCATCTGTTATTGCAGCAACATCTACACCGTGCCAAACAGCGTATGAAGCATCAAGCGGACAAGCGTCGTTCCGATCGCACATTCCAAGTGGGGGATTTGGTGTTTGTCAAGCTTCAACCATACGTCCAAACATCCCTGGTCTCTCGTGCCAACCAGAAGCTCAGTTTTCGCTACTTTGGTCCTTACCAGATTCTGTCCAAGATTGGTTCAGCTGCATACAAATTGGACCTACCAAATTCATCAACAGTTCACCCCGTCTTTCATGTATCACAACTCAAACAGTTTATTCAGCCTCCTACACAGGTATCTGCTGTCATACCAGATTTGTCTGACCCATTTCAAGTGCCTGTGGCTATTCTTCAGCGTCGCATGGTATCTCGCGGAGTTCGCGCGTTGCAGCAAGGACTGGTGCAGTGGTCGTCCCTTCCCCAGTCACTTGCTACATGGGAAGATCTGGAGGCTCTGCGACAGCGCTTTCCATCAGCACCTGCTTGGGGACAAGCTGGCGCTCAAGGCGGGGGTACTGTTAGCACACACAAGGATGCCAAGACAAGTGAACCTGCGCCAGAGACTGGAAGCGAAGAAGATGGTGTGCTGCTACAGCTAAGATTAAAAAGGAAGCTTAAGCCCAATAGCAAGGTGTCCGGCCCAGAGTGGGTTCGTTGACTGTAATAGTGTGGCCCAGTCGTGGTGCCATATGTATGGCTTCAGTCTGTAAACTGGGACATCGAAAAAGAACAGAAAACACTACTGCCTATCTTCTTCCCCTCTTCCAAGTCTTCTCCTTCCCTGCCGCCGTCTTGCTTTCCCCTTTCCTCCAGGAAGCTAATAGGGTGGAACGAGGGACGGTGTATTCAACGTGTCTGGTATGTGAGGGTTATCCATGGTTATTAACCTGCCTGCCTACCTGCCCCTGGTGTGTGCGTCACTAGTCCAAGTTCGTCGTTTCACCGTGTCACCGCCTCACCGGTCCTACGTGGTGTCCATGCAGTGGAGCTGCGTGGCTGTGCTCTGGCAGTGGCTGTCATGCTTGCCTTACCCTCCTCTGTGATAAGCTCCAGCGGAGCCCGCAGGAGACCAGTTTCTTCTGTCCCTAGTCATCGTAGCTCTGGCTTTTGGGCAAAATTTACCGTGTCCACGCATCCATTGTCCAAATTGACGGCACACCGTGCTACGCCATTCTCTTGCGCCCGTATAGCCCCAGAATTGTTGCCTGTTTTTCCCTGAGACCTCCGTGAGACGTCTTGCCCCACCGATCGTCGCCGTACCGTCCAACCTCCGCCTCACCGCGGCAAGGGTTGCACGACATTGTTCCATGCCTCTATTCTCGTGTTCTGGTTTCCCATGCTTGTGATGAAGCTCATAGACTTCTTCATTTGAACTCCACTGCTCTAGGTTGTCCACAACGTGGCCAAGACGCCGTCGGTCATCACCGTGAGCCGCCTCATCATCGACTGACCTGTTTCCGCTTTCTCGGGTCGATTTTGCGTGAGCGCCGTAGTGTTTGTGAGTCACCGATGCTCCCTGTGCTGTGCATTTGAACTCTACTGCATCCTAGTGTTGGGAGAAATAGATATTTTCAGTTTTAATTTAATCCAAAAAATCACAGTAATGTATGAGATGATATTTATATGCATGTGTATCACTACTCACATAAGCAGTAAACAACAGTAAAACATGCACAATTACTAAAAACAGAATGTACCCTTCGGAGTGATCGATGCTCAAGGTATAAGTGGCTTCATTCTCACGAGACATCTCGTGTGTATGTTCGATATAGTCCTACGCAGTCAACGCAGGCAGATGTACGCAGTGCAGTCTCTCGAACGACGCCGGCGACGAGGAACTTGATCAGCGTTGGTCGGGCGGACGAAACGAGCAGTCGCGAGTACGCTCACCAAAAACCTGATCGCCCGCACACCCATGCAAGTGTCTCTCTGCGGACGGCGATTTTGGAGGCCTGCTCTCTCACACTCTCTGTGCTCGTAGAAGGTGGAACGGGGATGGGTTGTACGCAATGCGTCTAAAAATCGTACGTTTATTTTCTCGTAACCAGAAGAAGTCTCCCCTCCTCGTATATATACATGCGCGGAGGGAGACCAACGGACAGTAACGATCACCATCAGAGCTACCGTTACAGCCAGCCAGAAACTGACGCCATTAGTGACGTCCGTCAATAACTGACAGCCATTACAACTCGTCCGTTACTAGCCATAACACAGGAAACAGCTAGTAACGTACGACATTAATGGACGGTCATCACTCTAGGAAAAATGAGCAACCGTTAGGAAGGAATATTCGGACCAAGATCCATCTACCACGGCCTCGGCCCGGCCCAGCCAGCGGCGCGCGCGTGTGGCAGTCCTTCATCCTTTTCTCATCTTCTCAATAGATGCACCAACAGTCCATCTATTTAAGTTGAGTGAATTGTCCCTTAAACTTCCGGTATGGTACTAAAGTACTAGTACACAGTAACATTAAAGTGACATCTAGCATTGACTATTATTGAATATTAATATGAGCCAGACCCACATTAATTCAACAATCCCCACCAAATGCTAAGTCACACTAAAATGCTCTCATCATCTCAAACGTTTGATATACTGGTGTTTCGATGGAGACTGTTAAGTTGAACATCCACCTAGAATCTAGACTACACTTGACCACAACTGCACAATGGACTAGGCCTTGAATTGGGAGTTATGCGTGGAATAAGTTTCATCTAAACTCTTACCAGTACTAGGTTGCCGAGCACATCCCCTCTGGTTGGAGTATATAAGTCCAACTTCATAGCCTTTCATGGGTATCTAGAGACAACTCAGATCTCATAAACTGTGACTAACAGTGAACCCATATATGTATGTTCCTCTAAAGATGTTCTATAGGACAACATCTTTGCTTCACAAAGCCACTTGGAACATATTAAGGTGTAAACACCAACCTACCTTACAGTAAGGAAAGATGTGCATCTGAAATGAACCTTATTAAGGGTCTTTCCTCTCAGTTTACAACTAGCTCGTTTCACCATTCTAATTCACGGGATCTCCGATCACATAGAACAGGTTACCACTATGATAAACTTTAGGTGGGTCTCAGGCCCATCTCACTCGATGCACTATCTATCACACTACGTGATAGCCCTCTAGTAAATTGATCTGCCAGATTTTTAGACGTATAGACATAGTCCAACACTATTACTCCTGAGTTTCTCAATTTCCTGACAAATTTTGAACGCCTCTTTATGTGCCTTGTCGACTTCATATTATCCTTAGAACTGTTTATCTTGATTATCACAGACTGATTATCACAGTTCATAGAAATAGTCGGCATAGGTTTTTCAACCATCATTAAATCCATAAGGAGTTCACGAAGCCACTCAGCCTCAACTGAAGCGGTATCTAATGCTATGAGTTCTGCTTCCATAGTCGATCTTATTAAAATGGTCTGCTTGCAAGACTTCCATGAAACAGTGCCACCTCCAAGTGAAAACACATATCCACTTGTGGCATATATCTCATTAGCATCAGATATCCAATTTGCATCACAATAACCCTCTAGTACTGTTGGGTACCTGGTATAATGGATGTCTAAACTCATAGTACCTTTTAGATAGCACAAAACTCTCTCAAGAGCACGCCAGTGATCATCTCCCGGATTTGAAACAAACCGGCTCAATTTTCTCACAGCAAATGAGATGTCAGGCCTCGTAGCGCTAGCTAAGTACATGAGTGAACCAATTATTTGGGAATATCTCAATTGATCCCAAGCTATCCTTCGATTTTTCTTTAATAGCTTACTAGTATCATAAGGTGTTGGAGCAGGTTCATATTCGCTATAACCAAAGCGACTCAAAAACATTTTCCACATAATGGGATTGCACAAGTGTGACCCCACCATTGCCTTCTCTCAGTAGCTTAAAATGTTAAGAATAACATCAACTTCTCCCAAATCTTTCATTTCAAAATTATTGCACAGAAAGTCTTTTGTCTCTTTAATCACATCAAGACTCGTCCCCAAGATTAGAATGTCATCAACATACAACCATAAAATTACTCCCTCGCCCCACCATACCGATAGTATACACATTTGTCTTCTTCGTTCACAACAAAGCCGACAGATGTCAAAGTTCTATCAAACTTTTCATGCCATTGCTTAGGTTCTTGTTTTAGGCCATATAAAGATTTCAATAACTTACACACCATGCCTTCTTGACATTTTGCTACAAACCCAGCTGGCTGCTCCATGTAGATTTCCTTATCTAGCTCTCCATTTAGGAATGTTGTCTTAACATCTATTTGATGGACGAGAAGACCATGAGAGGAAGCCAGAGAAAGTAGTACACGAATTGTGGTCAATTGGGTCACAGGTGAATAAGTATCGAAGAAATCCTCACCTTCTTTTTGTGAATAGCCTTTAATTACAAGCCTCACCTTGTACCTTTCAATAGTACCATCAGGCCTAAGCTTTTTCTTGAACACCCATTTACTCCCAATGGAGTTACACCCATAAGGACGCTCAACGACCTCCCAAGTTTCATTAGACATAATAGAATCCATCTCACTCCTTATTGCTTCCTTCCAAAAGTCAGCATCAGGAGAGGAACACGCCTCTTCAATGGTACTTGAGGTGTCATCCACAAGATATACAATGTAATCATCACCAAAGGACTTTGCAATCCTTGGTCTCTTACTCTTTCGAGTTGATACAATGTCATCTTCCACAGGATTATGTATATGGGATTCCTCAGCGTGTTCTACCGGAATAAAATGCTCATGGGGTATCGTTGGTTCATCACTAGACGTATCATGTGTAACTTTCATGGGAAATTCGTCCTCAAAGAACGTAGCATATTTAGACTCCATAATAGTACCAACCAACATGTCCGGTACTCTAGAGTTTATAATTAAGAACCTATATCTAATGCTGTGAAAAACATACCCAAGGAAAACACAATCAATGGTTCTCAGTCCTAATTTGCTCTTCTTGTTAATTGGCACATTCACTTTAGCCAAACAACCCCAGGTGCGCAAATATGACATATTTAATTTCCTCTTTTCGCATTCCTCGAATGGTGTGATTTCTTTGTTCTTTGTGGGAACTTTATTCAGGACATGACACGCTGTCAAGATCGCCTCACCCCACCATTCCATAGATAGGCCCGAAGTCTCTAACATGGTGTTAACCAAATCAGTTAGAGTTTGGTTCTTTCTCTCAGCAACTCCATTGGATTGTGGTGAGTATGGTGGTGTCCTCTCATGAATAATACCATGTTCCACACAAAAATCAGAAAAATCACCTAAAAATATTCTCCACCACGATCAGACCTTAACCGTTTAATTTTCCTCTCGAGTTGATTTTCCACTTCAGCTTTGTAGGTCTTAAAATAATGCAAAGCTTCGTCTTTTGACTTTAAGAGATACACATAACAAAATCTAGTAGAATCATCGATAAAAGTAATAAAATATCGCATGCCTCCTTTAGTCAATATTCCATTCATCTCACATAAATCGGAATGTATTAAGTCTAGTGGTGCCAAGTTCCTCGCCTCCGCAGCCTTATGAGGCTTGCGAGGTTGCTTAGATTGCACGCACACTTGGCACTTAGAACCTTTGACTAAATCAAATTTCGGGATTACATTTAAATTTGCTAACCATGACACACAACCAAAATTGATGTGACAAAGTCGTGAATGCCAAATATATTTCTTGTTCGAAATAACATTGTTCACAGACTTATTACAAACATCATGCAAAGATAAGCGGAACAAGCCTCCACTGTCATATTATTTTCCAACAAATGTCCCATACTTTGACAATATACATTTATTGGACTCAAATACAAGTTTATAGCCATCTCGACATAGCAAGGAGCCACTAACAAGATTCTTTTTGATGGAGGGGACATGATGCACGTTCTTCAATAGCACCGTCTTTCCCGAAGTAAACTTTAGAATGACTGTACCAACACCAAGAACATGCGCATGTGTTTCGTTCCCCATCAGCAAGGCTCTAGCCCCTTTGCACTGATAAGAAGAAAACAAATAAATATCAGCACACACATGAATGTTAGCACCAGTGTCAGCCCACCACTCAGGGGATTGACACACTGAAAGAACAGTAGGTAAAAGATTATCATACCCCGATGTTCCTTCTGTGGTCTCACTAACAACCATGTTTGTTGTTTTCTTCTCTTGAGCTGGTTTTTTCTCTTGCTTAAATTTGTGGCTTGGACACACGCTTGCCCATTGATCAGTACTCCCGCAAACAAAGCAACCAGCTCCTTTGTTCTTCATTTTAAACGAGGCTGCCTGCTTGGGCTTCGTGGCATTCTGTTGCTTGTTCTTCCTTTTATTATTATGTGACGCATTGGAGTTCTTCTTTTGTACCATATTGGCACTAGAAGTCTCAACTCCTTTTCCACGAGTGTCTTTTGCTCTTGCCCTCTCCTCAACATCAAGAGACCCAATAAGCTC
Organism: Zea mays; assembly: GCF_902167145.1. NCBI lineage: Eukaryota > Viridiplantae > Streptophyta > Magnoliopsida > Poales > Poaceae > Zea > Zea mays. The sequence goes on from NC_050098.1 coordinate 69,270,093, forward strand.
AGCCACACTAAACTCTTGTATCTTATGTTTTAGAGTGGTAGCCAAATCCGTCCAAGAAGGTGGCGGCTTAGCGATAATACCGCCAGCCACGAACTTGTCAGGCAAGACACATGGGAACTGTTCGAGTTCCTTAGCCAATGCCTGTATTTCATGAGCCTGTTCAACTACAGGATGATTCTCAACCATCTTGTAGTCAAACAGCTCCTCCATGATGTACAACTCGCTATCAGCATCAGAAACCAAACTTCTCATCTAATGCATCCCATAATTCTTTTGCAGATGTGCACGTTAGGTAAGAATCAACATACTTGTTGGCAAGAGCGCCAATCACGATGCCTCGAAACAGGTTATCAGCAACGTCGAACATTCTCTCCTCCTCAGGAGTGAACTGTTTGGGTTTCCGCTGTGCGGCGTGAAAGCAGTTCATTGCAGTAAACCACATTATCATCTTACTACGCCACCTCTTGTAAAATGTCCCATCAAAAGGTTCACTTGGTTTTAACGCAGCAGCAAAACCACTAACAGAAAAATGCCTAACATTAGGTTTTTGGATTGTTGGAGAAGTAGGTATTTTCAGTTTTAATTTAATCTAGAAAATCATAGTGATGTATGTGACGACATGTATGTGCATATGTGTATCACTACTCACATAAGCAGTAAACAATAGTAAAACGTGCACAATTACTAAAAGCAGAATGTACCTTGCGGAGGGACCGATGCTCAAGGCATCAGTGGATCCATTCACACGAGACAACTCGTGTGTATGTTTGATTTAGTCGTACGCAGTCGACGCAGGCAGATGTACGTAGTGCAGTCCCTCAAACGGCGTCGGCGACGAGGAACTTGATCAGCGTTGATTGGGCGGATGAAGCGAGCAGTCGCGAGTACGCTCCCCAAAAACCTGATCGCTTGCACACCTGTGCAAGCCTCTATCTGTGGACGGTGATTTCGGAGGCCTGCTCTCCCACACTGTGTGCTCGTAGAAGGTGGGGCGGGGATGGGCTGTACGCAACGCGTCAGAGAATCGTACGTGTGTTTTCTCGTAACTAGAAGCAACCTCCCCTCCTTGTATATATACACGCACAGAGGGAGGCCAACGTTCAGTAACGGTCACCATCAGAGCTACCATTACAGCCAGCCAGAAACTGACGCCATTAGTAACTTTCGTCAATAGCTGACAGCCATTACAACTCGTCCGTTACTAGCCATAACACAGGAAACGACCAGTAACGTACGACATTAATGGACGGTCATCACTCTAGGGAAGGAATATTCGGACCAAGGTCCAATCTACCACGACCTTGTCCTCGACCTGGCCCGGCCGGTGGCGTGCGTGCGTGTGACAGTCCTTCATCCTTTTCTCAGCTTCTCAATAGATGCACAAACGGTCCACCTATTTAAGTTGAGTGAATTGTCCCTTGAACTTCTGGTATGGTACTAAAGTACTAGTACACCATAGCATTAATGTGGGCCTCTAGCATTGACTATTATTGAATATTAATATGGGCCAGGCCCACATTAATTCAACACCTAGTGCTTAGCTTGTGCTTGCCGAACTCCGAATTCTGCCGTGGTCGTGGTCTTCCAATTTTCTTTTGTGCGTTGTTGTGTATGGACGTGTTCGCTGAACATTGGGGACCACGAGGGTGCTCTCACCCTTGTCGGAGAAGATCTCCAGCAAGGCTGGACTTTGGTCTCATCCAGTGGTGGATCTAGGAATTTATCTCTGGGTACACTCAACCAATAATTCGGTGGCACCATAAAGAAAAACATATATAATATTGGTTCAATTATAATATTTTTTATAACCATGATAATATATTAATTTAGTTCAACATATGAATAAATTTCACTTACTCGATGGGATTTACTAGAAGATTACTTGTTTTTCTTTGGCATGTTGTTTGTGATGGTAAAAAAGTCTTGATTACATCATCTTCATCTAGTTGAAAGAAAACATCTCGCTTAATGAATGTGAGTAGACAGTCATCCAAAAGCTATCACCCATATTATTTCTCAACTTACTTTTGATGAATGTCATCGCAGAAAATTCCCTCTCAACACCTGCTGTTGCCACAAGCAGAAGTAATACTAATTTGAGAAGCGTGTATACTAAGTCATAAACTTTATGTCTCTTCGTTTGAACAAGCTTCACTGAGATATCAACAAGATTTTCTACTCCTTCAAATAAAACATCTTTTTTATGTCAGCAATAAAGTTATCCAACTGCAATTCAAGCTTTAATAAATCGGTACCAAATATGTCCTTTGGATAAAAATCAACAAGTCTGCGTAACTTCTGTGTATCAAAAGAAGAAAATGAGTTTTTAGGATTGAATGCCGACATACAAGAAATTAATTCCATATTAACCTCACCAAACGACTGTCAAGCTCTTGACTAATTTGATCAATAACCCCAATATATGCTTCTCTTCTGAAGTGATCATCATTTGTTTGGTTTCTGGCAAACCGAGCTAATCTTCCATAAGGCACATAATTATTCTCCATGATATGAACATGGACATCATGTTTGTTGCAAAATAAAGTGACCTTTTCAAGAAACTGACTCCATCCACTGGACCTTAATTCTTGCATTCTATCCTTTGCCACTCTAATAAGTGAGACTACATTTAGAATATCTTGCTTTCTTCTTTGCAAGCACTCTGATAATTCATTAGTGTATCCCAGAATGATAAACATCAAGTGTGCGCTAAAAATATAATCAAATGACTCCAATACTCCAACCATGGTATGTATTTTTGGCCAATCACTCTTTTGTGAAGTATCATTACCAAGAGATGTGAGTACATCACGTATTGTGGGATACATACCAATAAAGTTGACAACAATTTTGTAGTGAGATCCCCAACGAGTCTTGCCTGGCCTAGGCAACCCCATATCTTGATTTAATCCACTTCCAGTTTGAAGTTCACCACAATCAATTGCTTTTATGTCATTATCAAGTCTTGCATCTCGAAGAATGCCATGACATTTACAAGAAACACCAACAATATTCAGCAAAAGAGACACTTGATCAAAAAACCAAACACATTCACTATTCCCCTTGGCAAGAACAACAAAAACTAATTGAAGTTGATGAGCAAAACAATGAATATAATAAGCAGATGGTGACTCTTGCATGATTTATGTTTTGAGCCCTTTAGCCTCTCCCTTCATGTTGCTAGCACCATCGTAACCTTGCCCACGAATTTGAGTCATAGTCAAACCATTAATCACAAGAAAATCCTCAATTGCTTTCTTAAGTGACAAAGAAGTAGTATTATCCACATGAACAACTCCAAGAAATTACTCACATGGTCTACCTAATTTATCAACAAAACGCAAGCAAAGAGCAAGTTGTTCTCTATGTGATATGTCACTAGACTCATTAGCTAGAATTGCATAGGGCTCATCACCAATTTCTTCAACAATTTTCTTCCTAGTTTATAGGGCACAACACTGAATTAATTGTTTCTATATCTCAGGACTGGTTAAAGTGCAATTACCTAGAGCATTTTTCAAGACATGCTTATTCACTTCTTCACTATTTTGTGCAAGAAATTTCAGCAGTTCAAGAAAATTCCCCATGTTGCTAGATTCTTCACTTTCATCATGTCCATGAAATGCCAACCCTTGATGCAAAAGAAACTTCAAACATCTAAGTGAATAAGTCAATCTGATCTTATAGAGATAAGGATCCTCATCACTCCATTTGTCAATATGATTATCAATTGCAACATTGGGACTAACAAAGCCATTGTATCTCTCTTGAGCTCCAGCGTGTGCCTTAGAACCTTCATGTTTAAGAAGTGCTTTGTATCTTATATTCCAATTTCTCCAACCACTTGTAGTAAATGTATCTGCCCCACTGCCTTTCTTAAACAAGTAGCATACAAGACAAAACACAACATCCTTTTTGACACTATATTCAAGCCAATGATAATTATAAAACCATACCACATTAAAGTGACGATCTCTATCTCCGATCTTCGTTTTTGGAAAATCATGCCCATAACACTTGAATGGACCTTTAAGTATATATGCTCTTCGAATTGAATCTTGATCATTAACTTGATAACTTTGAATGGGTTGCCTTTCACCTGGATCAAGATGGAGATGATTGATGTCATAGCCTGATGGTGGTGTTGATGTCAATAACACTGATCAGATAGACGGTGGTATATGACCTTGAGGTTGCTCTTCAGCTACTCGCTCCTGAGGTTTTTCTTCAATAATTCTCCCTTGAGGTTGCTCTTCTGTCTCAGCTACAACTGGACATGGGGAAGGACATGGCGTAGCAACACTAGCAAGAGCCTTCTTTGCTGCATGTTTACGGAAAAGAGAAGCGATATTTCATGTCCTCTTCATAATTTATCTCATTAACTGTATAGGAATAACAACTTATTAAGGATAATTTATTGTTGTCAAAAATTACAAATGTGTATGAACTGAAGTGACTAAACTAATTCATATTCAACAAAAAAATATTGGGTAACAATATATGGAGAACAATCAATGAACCCATGATAAATAATCTAGCATCTAAGTGAAGTATAGAAAAACAATTTAATTATGTTCCTGTAGACTTCCCAGGACTGCTCACTACCAAGTAAAAGGTTGTTCGTCTACCCAGCAAGCAACAGTGAATGGGCTACAAGGTTAGAGCGTCAAGCACCGATAAAAGTTAGAGGTGATTAGCACCAGCGTGTTCTCCAATGTTGCATTTTCAAATCTCAATCTACAAGAACAGGATAATTGATAAAATAATAATTCTATTGATGCGATCGCACTCACCGTCAATGCGTCAAACATGAGGGCAGCTATGATATGCTCTTAGTCACTTCTGTGCCTACGCCAACTGCACCGTCTGGTCGTCAGGCACTTACGACAATCGCAATCGTCGCCTCGTCTCGTCGATCATTGTGCTGTCATGGAGAGCAGACACGTTTGCCGATTGGAATTTGGAAGTAGCCGAAAAGCTGAACCATCGCTAGGTTTGTTGGGTTAAAAACTCCTTATATCTAGGTTTAACTAGGACAAAACTACAGGGTATGCCGTGGCCCACCCGACATACCCTGTGGCTCCGCCCCTGGTCTTGTCGGTGCCCGGCTCGGCCGGTGTCGTGGATGTAGAAATAGGGGTGGTAATGGATCGCGATACAGATGCTCCTTCACAATTTGTTAGGGCCCTAAAATATTTCTAGTTCAAAAGTGAATAGAAATAGAGACTGATTCTAATCCGATCTGATCCTTAAATTTTAGAGAGTGTAAAATGTAGAGCCCATTGTCACCCCTACGTAGAAATGAGAATAGAAGAAAAGAGAGAGGGCTGGATGTGATGTCAATGAGAAGCACTAATAGTGTGTTGGACTTTGGAGTAGATTGTTTAGGCGCGAAGGTCTTTTGTGCAAATCGGGTGCGCAGGCGCGGACCTCTTGTGCTGTGCGTGGCTTTCACTATGACAAGGTCGGCGTGTGCCGAATTTGGCCTAATGTTGTTCCCGGTTTTCCTTTTTCTTTTAGCTGACTATTTGTAAAAAACTACCAAAATTTACAGAAAAATCCAAAAATTGTGAGACAAATTTTGTGGGATTCATAAAAATGAAAAGCTTATGGTAAAACTAGATTTAGAATTTTTGTAGCAATTAACAAATTTTAAGTGGTTTAAATGTGCTCTTAAAAGGCATATTTGAATTTTAGTGGTAAAAGTTGAGCACCAAAAAATATGAAAATTTTTGGAGTCTTGTTATCAGAATATTAGCACCTGATTTAAGTTTGAGGCTGTTTGGAAGCCAGTTATTTAGAAAGCCTTGTAGGGTTCAAAATAAGAAAGATAAATCCTTATTTAAGTCATAGATGAAGTGCTTGGTTGTTGAGGCAAGGTTCGCTAGTGTGGTTTGGAATCTTGGTTGTGGTATTAGATTGTTTAGATCTCATGTGGTTTGAACTTGTAGTGTTCTTGGTAGATCTCTAGTTGTTTTGGCTAGTTTTAGTGCACTTTGTTGGAAGGTGTATTCTAGATGTATTATTTGTTACCTTCTATGCAAGTTGCATTTTCATGACATAGCACGAGCATTCACAAGCATGTTATCTCATGTAGAGCTCCCTAAAGAATTGGACATTGAAGTGGAGTCTGTTCCAGCAACTGATTGCCATCGATTGGGTTTAGTGCTAACTGGTTATCTGGTAGAAGGATCTTGAGTCACCTCCTGTGAAAAAGCAAGCCCCAGTGCATTTGCCACCGCCCTTGTGTTTACAAATTTTATCACCTTATATGATGCATTAGGTGATAGGAGTTATGTGATGAAACAATCGATGCATTACCTTCCTTGGAATATTGAGTACCATCCTTGTTACCTGTTTTATAAAAGCTAGTGACGCTTAGCCCTCCTTATAGATTAGTGTTGAAAATTGATTTTGATCTCTAAATATTGTTTTTACAAAGAAAATGGGCTTGGGATAATGAAGGCATCAAGACGTTGATGAATTCAACATCCAAACATGGTGCCTCTGTCAGGTACCAAAGTTTTGGAAAAAAATGTTTTAAAACATGGAGACCAGAAGTTGAGTAGGATAGTTCGCCCGTCCGTGTCAATTAAGGATCGTACCAATTGTAGGCCTGCTGATCTAGGACCTTTTAGCTGGCCACATACCTCGTCAGGGGTAGGCCTGAACCCAACTTTTCCAATATGTGAAAAGACAACTGCGCCCTAGGAGTGGAGAGATGGCGAGAGTGGCATGTACCCACCTGGCACTTGGCTAGATGGTGGAGTACCGTGCTCTCAGGTGGTGTGGACCGGTTCACGTTTTGGGAAGAGTTGTGGGAATAGTCGACATATACAAAGGTTAAGTGCTACATATGTCATGTGGTTGCAGATCCCTAGCTGGGTATTAATCGATTTGAATCGTTGTTACTTCTCGGTTATGAAGACTAGATCACTGCTCTGCATCGTAGTATTTCTAATAACAAGAAAAACATAATTTTGTTAAAACAAACTTAGTGTAGGTCAAGTTAATGATCTAGTTTAGGCAAATCTAGATTTAGGAAATTACTTAACTTGTGAAATAAAACCTGACCTAAGGATGTACTTAGTAAGCTTGCTTTTATGCAAAAGAAGTCCCTGAAATTTTGTTGAGCTTTACCTTGATTTTCCCAAAGGCCAGTATACCCTTGGAGTCTTTTTCTTAGTCGGGTAAGTCTTGCTGAATAATTGTCTACTCAGGGTTTTATTCCATATGTTGTTGCAGGAAGGATTCTTGATATCTTCAGCTTTTGCTAGTTGTTTCATGTGGAGGCATTAAGCTTGTTATGCTTATGTGTTATCTTTTTTGGAAAGGCTTCACCTTTCCAAGTGTTGTGATAAGTTATGCACTTCGAATACTATTAGGACATGTAACAAATACAACTCTTTGTATAATGTTAAACTTGAGTTTGGAATAAATGTAATATGATGATTTTGTAAAGTCTTCCGCTCTATCTCCAGTGTATGTTTATCAAATGTTGATTACTATATGTATATGTTTATGGGAAATCATTGGGGATGATGAATTTAAGTTGATGAACTTGATAGCCTTGTTAGGTTACCCGGTACACGTGCATAGCCATATGAGACCATTATGGCAAGGATGGGTGCATGTGGGCCTTATAACTTGGGAGGGCTGTCATAGGTATGGATCCGTTCATAGGCGCTTCCCAAAAAATTGCCCCGCGATTAGCCAGATAAGAACGCGTGAGATTAAGATTCTCACATGAGTTAGTCTAATCACGGATTGTCCGGGCTATACTTGCAGACCGTCCGAGGTGCGCACAGTCCGAGTCACATGGCTGGACTGTCCGGTCATGCCCAGTGCCAAATTTGGTGCTCACAGCTAGCTTTGGATTTAAACCGACTAACTTCATATTGGTCAATAGTGTCGAGTGCCTTCTGCTTTGAAGGTAAGTTGTGTTTGTAATAATCTTTGATCGGTTTAGTTTCTTTTCATCGCAGAGGTCTAAAGCTAAAGCCAGAAACTATCCATTATCTAAAGAAAAAAAATTCATAGGTACATGAAAGTTCAATTCACTAACGGTCTTTTGTGTCATGCTTTAGGGAACGTATAATCCTATTTAATATGAGGTTTCTTTAGCGGATCTTAAAAGATTAAATGAAAACGTACAATAGATATACTCTTCGTAAAGAGTCTGTCTCTAAACGACTCTCCGTTACTCCACGTATATTGTTTATTAACTATATCTATGATCTATACAATTTCTTAGCTGTCTTTTATACTTAGAAAATCAATCCAAAAGTTCGTGGTTGTACATACCCTTATGAATTGGCACATCCTTGGAAAAGGAGACAATTCTATCACATCATACATGAAGTTAAAGTCAAAATTTGATTAAATAAAAATAGTTATAACATCAAATAAGTATTATTAGATTTGCTGTGATATATAATTTATTAATATCTATACTATACTTAAAGCACCAGTTTCAACGGTCGTCCTGCGTCATTTTTTACAAATAACCCCTCACAAGTATTTTAAATTAACTCGATGCACGCCTATAGATGGCCAAACGGCGACCCGGCATGGACCAGACACCCGCGGGCCACAACTTTGGCCCAGGCACGTCATGTCGTGCTGACTGTGCCAGGCCAGCACGTTAGCCCGTCGGTCCATTTGATTAAATCAGCGTAAAATGTTAAAAAACGATGTAAGAGGTGGGGTTCGAACCCATGCCAGACGCCCGCAGGCCACAACTTTGGCCCAGGCACGTCATGCCATGCTGACTGTGCCAGGCCAGCCCGTTAGCCCGTCGGTCCATTTGATTAAATCAGCGTAAAATGTTAAAAACGATGCAAGAGATGGGGTTCAAACCCATGCCCTGATGGAAGCAGGGCAAGAGACACTGGTGAAGTTGTCTAACCAGTAGAACATCATGCTCAAATGTTTTTAATATTGAATATAAATTGTATATATGTATATACTTTTTTTTGTAAAATAAAAAATATAATTGTGTTGGGCCGGGCCAGCACTACGGACCGAGGCTACAGCCTAAGCACGGCACGACGTTCTTGGCTCTTGCCAGCATTATGTCGTTTCTGAGATCACATTGGCGCAATTGACTCAATAGTGTTTGAGATTGCTGAATTGGATGAAGCAACAATGATTTATCACACTAACAGTAAAATGAACGGTTATTTGTTGCTTTTAAACGTTAGTAATTGCTATGAAGTAGCATAATTTATATGAAGCGCATCCAATTTTTATTGATGCCTGACTTTAGCACTCACTCCATATTTTGATCTATCTTTTTTATAAGTTTGAGTTCATGTGACTTATTTTAGAAACTTGAGCTCACAAACTTTCTCTTATTTGGTCTTTGTATGATGGAATTATGTCATTTTATAATCTCTGTTCGTTCAGTTAGTCGTTGTGAACTACCTTCTAATCGATTACTTCATTAGCCGTGTTGTACCAAGACATATTGTATAGAGTAAACAATAACATCAGTTAGCCAAATCAAAACATGTTATATAAAGAGCGGAGACAATTAATAAAAAATCTTAAAAACTTTTTAGTGGATAGTGAAAGGGAATTAGGCTTACACCTAGTTCCCAAATAATTTGGTGGTTGAATTGCCCACCACAAATAATTGAACTAACTAGTTTGCTCTAGTGTATAAGTTATACAGGTGTCAAAGGTTCACAACAAGCCATATAAAAAGACCAAAGTTGGGTTCAAAGTAGAGAGCTAAAGGCATCCCGAAAGGCTCCCTGGTCTGGCGCACCGGACTGTGTCCGGTGGCGCACCGGACTGTGTCCGGTGCACCAGGGGACTTCGCGCAGAACTCCTCAGCCTCGGGATTTTTCAGAAGCCGGCGCGCTATAATTCACCGGACTGTCCGGTGTACACCGGACAGTGTCCGGTGCTCCAAGAAGACGCGGCTCTGGAACTTGGCAGCCTCGGGAATTCACAACGGCTGCTCCGCTATAATTCACAGGACATGTCCGGTGTACACCGGACTGTCCGGTGTAACAGCGGGGCAACGGCTACTTCGCGCCAACGGTCGCCTGCAACTGCAATTAATGCGCGCCAGAGCGCGCAGAAGTCAGGCACGCCCATGCTGGCGCATCGGACATTCTACAGTACATGTCCGGTGCGCCACCGGACATCCAGGCGGGCCCAGAAGTCAGAACTCCAACGGTCGAATCGCAACGGCTTTGGTGACGTGGCTGGCGCACCAGACATGTCCGGTGTACACCGGACTGTCCGGTGCACCATACGACAGTCAGCCTCCACCAAACGGCTAGTTTGGTGGTTGGGGCTATAAATACCCCCAACCACCCCACATTCATGGCATCCAAGTTTTCCAGCTTCCAACCACTATACAAGAGCTAGCATTCATTGCAAAGCACACCAAAGAGATCAAATCCTCTCCCAACTCCACACAAAGCTTTAGTGACTAGAGAGAGTGATTTGTAGTGTTAGTGTTCATTTGAGCTCTTGCGCTTGGATCGCCTCTTTTCTTTCGCATTCTTTCTTGAGATCATACTCACTTGTAATTGAGACAAGAGACACCAATTGTGTGGTGGTCCTTGCGGGAAGTTTGATTCCCAAGTGATTTGAGAAGAGAAGCTCACTCGGTCCAAGGGACCGTTTGAGAGAGGGAAAGGGTTGAAAGAGACCCGGTCTTTGTGACCACCTCAACGAGGAGTAGGTTTGCGAGAACCGAACCTCGGTAAAACAAATCCTTGTGTCACACTCCTTATTTGCTTGAGATTTGTTTTGCACCCTTTCTCGCGGACTTGTTTTTATTTCTAACGCTAACCCGGCTTGTAGTTGTGTTTATATTTGTAAATTTCAGTTTCGCCCTATTCACCCCCCCTCTAGGCGACTATCAATTGGTATCAAAGCCACGGTGCTTCATTAGAGCCGAACCGCTCGAAGTGATGTCAGGAGATCACGCCAAGAAGGAGATGGAGACCAACGAAAAGCCCACTACAAGTCACGGGAGCACTTCATCGGAAGAATCCCGCACCAAGAGGAAGGAGAAGAAAGACTCCTCCAAAGGGAAGGAGAAGAAGAAGGACTCCTCCAAAGGGAAGGAGAAGAAATCTTCTTCACACAAAGAGAAGAAGGAGAAGTCTTCCTCCCACAAGCCGCAACGGAGTGGGGACAAGAAAAAGAGGATGAGGAAAGTGGTCTACTACGAGACCGATTCTTCATCAACCTCCACCTCCGGCTCCGACGCGGCATCCGTCACTTCTAAGCGCCAAGAGCGCAAGAAGTATAGTAAGATCCCCCTACGCTACCCTCGCATTTCTAAACATACACCTTTACTTTCTGTCCCATTAGGCAAACCACCAACATTTGATGGTGAAGATTACGCTAGGTGGAGTGATTTAATGCGATTTCATCTAACCTCACTCCACAAAAGCATATGGGATGTTGTTGAGTTTGGTGCACAGGTACCATCCGTAAGGGAAGAAGACTATGATGAGGATGAAGTGGCCCAAATCAAACACTTCAACTCCCAAGCCACAACCATACTCCTTGCCTCTCTAAGTAGAGAGGAATATAACAAGGTGCAAGGGTTGAAGAATGCGAAGGAGATTTGGGACTTACTCAAGACCGCGCACGAGGGTGATGAACTCACCAAGATCACCAAGCAGGAAACGATCGAGGGGGAGCTCGGTCGCTTTCGTCTTCGCCAAGGGGAGGAGCCACAAGATATGTACAACCGGCTCAAAACCTTCGTAAACCAAGTGCGCAACCTCGGGAGCAAGAAATGGGATGACCACGAGGTGGTTAAGGTTATTCTTAGATCACTCATCTTCCTTAACCCCACTCAAGTTCAATTAATTCGTGGTAATCCTAGATATACACTAATGACCCCCGAGGAAGTTATCGAGAATTTTGTGAGCTTTGAATGTATGATCAAGGGCTCAAAGAAGATCAACGAGCTTGATGATCCCTCCACGTCCGAAGCACAACCGGTGGCTTTCAAGGCGATGGAGGAGAACAAGGAGGAGTCTACACCAAGTAGACAACCAATCGACGCTTCAAAGCTCGACAATGAGGAGATGGCTTTAATCATCAAAAGCTTTCGCCAAATCCTCAAGCAACGGAAAGGGAAGGATTACAAATCCCGTTCCAAGAAGGTTTGTTACAAGTGTGGTAAGCCCGGTCACTTTATTGCTAAATGTCCATTATCAAGTGACAGTGACATGGATAACGACAAGAAGGGCAAGAGGAGAGAAAAGAAGAGGTACCACAAGAAGAGGGGCGGCGATGCCCACGTGTGCCGAGAGTGGGACTCCGACGAGAGCTCCACCGATTCCTCCTCCGACGAGGACGCCGCCAACATCGCCGTCACCAAGGGACTCCTCTTCCCCAACGTCGGCCACAAGTGCCTCATGGCAAAGGACGGCAAGAGGAAGAAGGTAAAATCCAAATCATCCACTAAGTATGAGTCTTCTAGTGATGATAATGCTAGTGATGAGGAGGATAACTTGCGTACCCTTTTTGCCAACCTTAACATGGAACAAAAGGAAAAATTAAATGAATTAATTAGTGCTATTCATGAAAAGGATGACCTTTTGGATTCTCAAGAGGACTTCCTAATTAAGGAAAATAAGAAACATGTTAAGGTTAAAAATGCTTATGCTCTAGAAATTGAGAAATGTGAAAAATTATCTAGTGAGCTAAGCACTTGCCATGAGACAATAGACAACCTTAGAAATGAAAATGCTAATTTGTTAGCTAAGGTTGATTCCCATGTTTGTAATGTTTCAATTACCAATTCTAGAAATAATGATGATGATTTACTTGCTAGGATTGAAGAATTGAACATTTCTCTTGCTAGCCTTAGGATTGAAAATGAAAAATTGCTTGCTAAGGCTAAAGATTTTGATGTTTGCAATGCTACTATTTCCGACCTTAGAACTAAGAATGACATGTTACATGCTAAGGTTGTAGAATTACAATTTTGCAAACCCTCTATATCTATCGTTGAGCATGTATCTATTTGTACTAGATGTAGAGATGTTGATATTAATGCTATTCATGATCACATGTCTTTAATTAAACAACAAAATGATCATATAGCAAAATTAGATGCTAAAATTGCCGAGCATAACTTAGAGAATGAAAAATTTAAATTTGCTCGTAGCATGCTTTATAATGGGAGACGCACTGGCATCAAGGATGGCATTGGCTTCCAAAGGGGAGACAATGTCAAACTTAATGCCCTTCCTAAGAAATTGTCCAACTTTGTTAAGGGCAAGGCTCCCATGCCTCAGGATAACGAGGGTTACATTTTGTACCCTGCCGGTTATCCCGAGAGCAAAATTAGGAGGATTCACTCTAGGAAGTCTCACTCTGGCCCTAACCATGCTTTCATGTATAAGGGTGAGACATCTAGCTCTAGGCAACCAACCCATGTTAAGTTGCCTAAGAAGAAAACTCCTAGTGCATCAAATGAACATAGTATTTCATTCAAAACTTTTGATGCATCATATGTTTTAACTAACAAATTCGGCAAGGTAGTTGCCAAGTTTGTTGGGGGCAAACACAAGGGCTCAAAGACTTGTGTTTGGGCACCCAAAGTTCTTGTCTCTAATGCCAAAGGACCCAAAACCATTTGGGTACCTAAAGTCAAGAACTAAACTTGTTTTGTAGGTTTATGCATCCGGGGGCTCAAGTTGGATCATCGACAGCAGGTGCACAAACCACATGACAGGGGAGAAGAAGATGTTCTCCTCCTACGAGAAAAACCAGGATTCCCAACGAGCTATCACATTCGGGGATGGAAATCAAGGTTTGGTCAAAGGTTTGGGTAAAATAGCTATATCCCCTGACCATTCTATTTCCAATGTTTTTCTTGTTGATTCATTAGATTACAATTTGCTTTCCGTATCTCAATTATGCAAAATGGGCTACAACTGTCTATTTACTGATGTAGGTGTCACTGTCTTTAGAAGAAGTGATGATTCAATAGCATTTAAGGGTGTGCTATAGGGTCAGCTATACTTGGTAGATTTTGATAGAGCAGAACTCGACACATGCTTAATTGCTAAGACTAACATGGGCTGGCTCTGGCATCGCCGACTAGCACATGTTGGGATGAAGAATCTTCATAAACTTCTAAAGGGAGAGCACATTTTAGGATTAACCAATGTTCATTTTGAGAAAGACAGGGTTTGTAGCGCATGCCAAGCAGGAAAGCAAGTTGGAGCCCATCATCCACACAAGAACATCATGACGACCGACAGGCCGCTTGAGCTACTCCACATGGATCTTTTCGGCCCGATTGCTTACATAAGCATCGGCGGGAGTAAGTATTGTCTTGTAATAGTGGATGATTATTCTCGCTTCACTTGGGTGTTCTTTTTGCAGGAAAAATCTCAAACCCAAGAAACCTTAAAGGGATTCTTGAGACGAGCTCAAAACGAGTTCGGCTTAAGGATCAAGAAAATTAGAAGCGACAACGGGACGGAGTTCAAGAACTCTCAAATCGAAGGCTTCCTTAAGGAGGAGGGCATCAAGCATGAGTTCTCTTCTCCCTACACGCCACAACAAAATGGTGTAGTGGAGAGGAAGAATCGAACTCTATTGGACATGGCAAGAACCATGCTTGATGAGTACAAGACTTCGGATCGGTTTTGGGCCGAGGCGGTCAACACCGCCTGCTACGCCATCAACCGGTTATATCTACAACAAATCCTCAAGAAGACATCTTATGAACTCCTAACCGGTAAAAAGCCCAATATTTCATATTTTAGAGTCTTTAGTAGCAAATGTTTTATTCTTGTTAAAAGAGGTAGAAAATCTAAATTTGCTCCTAAGACTGTAGAAGGCTTTTTACTAGGATATGATTCAAACACAAGGGCATATAGAGTCTTTAACAAGTCCTCTGGACAAGTTGAAGTTTCTTGTGACGTTGTGTTTGATGAGACTAACGGCTCTCAAGTAGAGCAAGTTGATCTTGATGAGATAGGTATTGAAGAGGCTCCATGCATCGCACTAAGGAACATGTCCGTTGGGGATGTGTGTCCTAAGGAATCCGAAGAGCCTCCAAATGCACAAGATCAACCATCCTCCTCCACGCAAGCATCTCCACCAACTCAAAATGAGGATGAAGCTCAAGTTGATGAAGTGGAAGATCAAACAAAAGAGCCACCTCAAGATGATGGCAATGATCAAGGGGGAGATACAAATGATCAAGACAAGGAGGATGAAGAGCAAAGGCCGCCACACCCAAGAGTCCACCAAGCAATCCAACGAGATCACCCTGTCGACACCATCCTCGGCGACATTCATAAGGGGGTAACTACTAGATCTCGTGTTGCAAATTTTTGTGAACATTACTCTTTTGTTTCCTCTATTGAGCCGCACAGGGTAGAGGAAGCACTCCAAGATTCGGATTGGGTGGTGGCAATGCAAGAGGAGCTCAACAACTTCACTAGGAATGAGGTATGACATTTAGTTCCACGTCCTAATCAAAATGTTGTAGGAACCAAATGGGTCTTCCGCAACAAGCAAGATGAGCATGGTGTGGTGACAAGGAACAAAGCTCGACTTGTGGCCAAAGGATACTCCCAAGTCGAAGGTTTGGATTTCGGTGAAACATATGCACCCGTAGCTAGGCTTGAGTCAATTCGCATTTTATTGGCCTATGCTACTTACCATGGCTTTAAGCTTTATCAAATGGACGTGAAAAGTGCCTTCCTCAATGGACCAATCAAGGAAGAGGTCTATGTTGAGCAACCTCCCGGCTTTGAAGATAGTGAGTGCCCTAACCATGTTTATAAACTCTCTAAGGCGCTTTATGGGCTTAAGCAAGCCCTAAGAGCATGGTATGAATGCCTTAGAGATTTCCTTATCGCTAATGGCTTTAAAGTCGGAAAGGCTGATCCTACTTTATTCACTAAAACTCTTGAAAATGACCTGTTTGTATGCCAAATTTATGTTGATGATATTATCTTTGGGTCTACTAACGAGTCTACATGTGAAGAATTTAGTAGGATCATGACACAAAAGTTCGAGATGTCTATGATGGGGGAGTTGAAGTACTTCTTGGGATTTCAAGTGAAGCAACTCCAAGAGGGCACCTTCATTAGCCAAACGAAGTATACTCAAGACATTCTAAACAAGTTTGGGATGAAGG
Source organism: Zea mays (assembly GCF_902167145.1). Taxonomy (NCBI): domain Eukaryota; kingdom Viridiplantae; phylum Streptophyta; class Magnoliopsida; order Poales; family Poaceae; genus Zea; species Zea mays. The sequence goes on from NC_050098.1 coordinate 69,286,246, forward strand.
ATGCCAAGCCCATCAAGACACCCATGGGAACTAATGGGCATCTCGACCTCGACACGGGAGGTAAATCCGTGGATCAAAAGGTATACCGGTCGATGATAGGTTCTCTACTCTATTTATGTGCATCTCGACCGGATATTATGCTTTCCGTATGCATGTGTGCAAGATTCCAAGCCGACCCTAAGGAAGCTCACCTTACGGCCGTAAAGCGAATCTTGAGATATTTGGCTTACACTCCTAAGTTTGGGCTTTGGTATCCTAGGGGATCCACTTTTGATTTGACTGGTTATTCGGATGCCGATTGGGCGGGGTGTAAAATCAATAGGAAGAGCACATCGGGGACTTGCCAGTTCTTGGGAAGATCCTTGGTGTCTTGGGATTCAAAGAAGCAAAATTCAGTCGCTCTTTCTACTGCCGAAGCCGAGTACATTGCCGCAGGCCATTGTTGCGCGCAATTGCTTTGGATGAGGAAAACCCTGCGGGACTACGGTTACAAACTAACCAAAGTCCCTTTGCTATGTGATAATGAGAGTGCAATCAAGATGACGAATAATCCCGTCGAGCATAGCCGCACTAAACACATAGCCATTCGGTATCATTTTCTTAGGGATCACCAACAAAAGGGAGATATCGAGATTTCTTACATTAACACTAAAGATCAATTAGCCGATATCTTTACCAAGCCTCTTGATGAACAAACTTTTAACAAACTTAGGCATGAGCTCAATATTTTTGATTCGCGCAATTTCTTTTGCTAACTTGCTCACATAGCTCATGTGTATACCTTTGATCATGTCTCTTTCACATACTATGACTAATGTGTTTTTCAAGTCTATTTCAAACCAAGTCATAGGTATATTGAAAGGGAATTGGAGTCTTCGGCGAAGACAAAGGCTTCCACTCCGTAACTCATCCTTCGCTGTCGCTCCGTGCCACTCTCCATCTTTGGGGGAGAGGGCAAAAGGACTTCATCTTTGGAATAATCTTGACTTACTTATTCATGTCCAAAGAGGGAGAGAGTTCTAATGAGGGCTCTAATGATTCCGTTTTTGGCGATTCATGCCAAAGGGGGAGAGAGTATGAGCCCAAAGCAAAAGGACCGCACCACCACCAATTTCAAAAAAACTTAGTTTTTCAAAGAGTATTTTCAATTGGTATCCTATTGTGTTCAAAAAGGGGGGAAAGTAGTATTTCAAAAATGATATATCAAAACCCTCTTGAACACTAAGAGGAGGATCTCATTTAGGGGGAGTTTTGTTTAGTCAAAGAAAGAGCATTTGAAACAGGGGGAGAAAATTTCAAATCTTGAAAACGCTTCATAAAATCGTATTCATTTACCTCTGACTATTTGCAAAAGAACTTTGAAAAGGATTTACAAAAGAGTTTGCAAAAACAAAACATGTGGTGCAAGTGTGGTCCAAAATGTTAAAAACAAAGGAACAATCCATGCATATCTTGTAAGTATTTATATTGGCTCAATTCCAAGCAACCTTTGCACTTACATTATGCAAACTAGTTCAATTATGCACTTCTATATTTGCTTTATTTTGTGTTGGCATCAATCACCAAAAAGGGGGAGATTGAAAGGGAATTAGGCTTACACCTAGTTCCTAAATAATTTTGGTGGTTGAATTGCCCAACACAAATAATTGAACTAACTAGTTTGCTCTAGTGTATAAGTTATACAGGTGTCCAAGGTTCACAACAAGCCAATTAAAAAGACCAAAGTTGGGTTCAAAGTAGAGAGCTAAAGGCATCCCGAAAGGCTCCCTGGTCTGGCGCACCGGACTGTCCGGTAGCGCACCGGACAGTGTCCGGTGCACCAGGGGACTTCGCGCAGAACTCCTCAGCCTCGGGATTTTCCAGAAGCCGGCGCGCTATAATTCACCGGACTGTCCGGTGTACACCGGACAGTGTCCGGTGCTCCAAGAAGACGCGGCTCTGGAACTTGGCAGCCTCGGGAATTCACAACGGCTGCTCCGCTATAATTCACCGGACATGTCCGGTGTACACCGGACTATCCGGTGTAACAGCGGGGCAACGACTACTTCGCGCCAACGGTCGCCTGCAACTGCAATTAATGCGCGCTAGAGCGCGCAGAAGTCAGGCACGCCATGCTGGCGCACCGGACATTCTACAGTACATGTCCGGTGCACCACCGGACATCCAGGCGGGCCCAGAAGTCAGAACTCCAACGGTCGAATCGCAACGGCTTTGGTGACGTGGCTGGCGCACCGGACATTTCCGGTGTACACCGGACTGTCCGGTGCACCATACGACAGTCAGCCTCCACCAAACGGCTAGTTTGGTGGTTGGGGCTATAAATACCCCCAACCACCCCACATTCATGGCATCCAAGTTTTCCAGCTTCCAACCACTATACAAGAGCTAGCATTCATTGCAAAGCACACCAAAGAGATCAAATCCTCTCCCAACTCCACACAAAGCTTTAGTGACTAGAGAGAGTGATTTGTAGTGTTCATTTGATCTCTTGCGATTGGATCGCCTCTTTTCTTTCGCATTCTTTCTTGAGATCATACTCACTTGTAATTGAGGCAAGAGACACTAATTGTGTGGTGGTCCTTGCGGGAAGTTTGATTCCCAAGTGATTTGAGAAGAGAAGCTCACTCGGTCCAAGGGACCGTTTGAGAGAGGGAAAGGGTTGAAAGAGACCCGGTCTTTGTGACCACCTTAACGAGGAGTAGGTTTGCGAGAACCGAACCTCGGTAAAACAAATCCTTGTGTCACACTCCTTATTTGTTTGAGATTTGTTTTGCACCCTTTCTCGCGGACTTGTTTTTATTTCTAACGCTAACCCGGCTTGTAGTTGTGTTTATATTTGTAAATTTCAGTTTCGCCCTATTCACCCCCTCTAGGCGACTATCAGATAGTTTACATGAGTATTGTTGTAAAACGTCGCAACGCACAGACAACCGACTAATATTTAGTTAAACTTTAGATACTTTAACCAAAAATATATTTAAAATTGTTTTTTTCCGAACGGAAGTATTTTTCAGGCCATACTTTCATTTCCTTTCTTTAGCTGCAACTCTCTATATATAATCTGGATTTGTTCTCGATGAGACCACCTCAACATGCATATATGCTTTGCCAATTGTCTCGTCTATTTGCTCTAATGCTCTTCATTCATTCAAAGTCTGGGGACAAAGCCCAAGATGCCTAGCCATATATAGCTTAGCTTACACATGGATACCAAAAGGAGGGGACGGATAATAATATATAAATGGAAATCGTGCAATAAAATATTTTGAGGCTTTAGCATTTATATCCCTGTTTTAAAGCGAAATATGGATTTATCTTTGTATATGCTGTGATTTTACTCCTGCGATTTCAAATCAAACACAATTTTGTCCCCACTGTGTTATCCTATCTTAATTGTGTCATTTACATCTGTTTTATAATAATATATTTATATTGTAACTTGATAGAATTGGTTAAGTTTGGTCAACTTAATTTGACACAATTTACAATAATTTCAATTTTGTTTCTTGCTTGAAAAAAATCAACATTTTGGCAAGCATAGCGAGGAATGCAAGGATAACCCCGATATAAGGAAAAAAATCAATAAAGGCTAATTTGGGACCTATTTTTCCATTTTTCGAAGAATTTTTTTTTCTAAGAGAAAATAAACTAATTTCTATTGGGAAAATAGAAATCTCTTGTAAAGATGTGGTTGCCAAACTAACGCTAAAAGATTTTCTAAATTTATGTTAAGCTCCTTTAAGTGAGTGAAATTATAGTACAGAAAAACAGTTCCCCACCTTCAAATTGGCACTAGAGATTAACGGTAGTCATAGTCCAGTCGCAGAGGTCAATCGTACGTGAAATATTTCGGGCGTTACATACCACTACTTTTGGCCGGGTCTTTGAACAAATCATTGCAATAGAGTACAGGGAGTTCTTGATTATCTATGGTTCCCACCTTACAGCGATTTGTTTTAGGCATTGTTGATATGATGTCTGAATTTAAAACTTTACGCCTTTCCTAGGGCCTAAGTTTTTCCGAATTCGCCTCCACAGTCAAGATGGCCCCATTGAAAAAAGCTCTATTGAGAACCATTTCTAGCACCTATACGATCCGACGGTCCGGTTTTGTGGACTAAGCGGGTTGAACATCGGACAGTCCGGGATGACAGACCGAATGGTCCGCGATCAAATTAATTTGGGTTGGAGTTCTTATCTTTTGCGAGATTATTCTAATATCTCGCGAGATTTTGTTAGTTTTCCGTCTAGGAACGGGTCCAAACATCCTCCTTATTATAAACAAGGAAAGTGCTTGTATATTACTACGATTTCCAATTATGTTTAAATTTAGAATATAAAACATAAATGTACGTGTGTTCTATTGGATATGTGGGCGTGAATGTGGGTGTAGAGTAAACAACCATGGTTTGAATCTCAACTATTACATAATTTTAGTATTTTTACAATTTAAATGTGAGGGGCATGAAAACGGTGGAAATTGTGGAACCAGAAAAACTGGTGCTTTAATATAGTAGAGATAGAGATATGAAGTGATACAGTTGAACCCAAATATCAATATATCTTATTTACCTTATGCATTGGCCTTAGGAGTAGTTTTAGCCTTAGTTATAATTTCCCGATCTCCGCCTCTTTTTGACTCTACATAGTCTAGAGGAGCTTTTTATGGCCTGCCGACAACAAAGGAACCCCAAGATCTCTTCTACCCGACGGAGTCCCTTCCGGGAGGTAAGATATGGTTTTCTTGGATCCCTCTGCGCCATCGCGTATGTTCCGCGCACCTTCACGGAAGAAACAAAGCTTTTTGCATATGTCACATACGGTCTAGCTACCTATCGCGGACGGTCCATGCTCCCACAAGACCCTAAAGGTCATGCGCATCATGACGGTGCCTATCGTGAATGGTCCACGCTCCCGTAGAGAGGACCCCAAAGGTCACGTGTGCCGCGCGCAGGCCCTAGATGTAACATCCCAATTTTCAACTATAGAATAAAGCTTATTTTAAAATTATTGATTGCTATGTTCGCTTAATCCAATCTATGTAAACCAGGGTCTCCATTGGTTATTCCTCGTTGCCCTTCTAAATTATAGCCCAAGCTTGTCTTTCACCATGGTAAATTCTAGAAAATGTTTGATGCTCGCCCGCCATAATGCATGCTAGACAAAGGGAGCCCACAATCACCTGTGGCAAAACACATGCGTGAAGAAACCTTATCATGAACGTCGAGCTGCTATATTAAAGTGTCGTGTTGCAGACCTTGAAGTGATGTCTTAGTGCAGAAATCCACTCCAGCAAGACCTCGTGCACCGGCGTGAGCACATGCCAGCCACTTGTCACTATCACAACTAAATGAATGCCCCACCATGAGCTAAGTTACCCTGCCAACCTCGGGATGTTACGACTGCAATGTGATGACGTCACCACTCACAGTACGACGATCAAGACTCCCTCCAGTATAAACTGTCGTTCCTTCGCCTATAAATAATGATGCCCTTACTGTGGAACCTCACAGTCCAGCCTCCATCTCATTGTCGCCCCACATCCGAACAATGTGTGCCTTACTCTTCAAACCAGAGAACAAGCCATCACCGTCGATTTGAGCCGTGAGCATGCCATGGTCTTTGACCTCTTCCTCCCTCTCTCGAAGTCATTCTTAAACTATAGAAGTTATGATCTTAGCATCGATTAAGACAACTTTCCTCATGGCCATAACTTGCCTATTAAAAATATGCAAGGGAAACCTCATTTAAACAATTGTCATATAATAAGCATAACCAAGTTTCTAGAAGCTTCTACAATATTCATGATAAACCTTAATCATAAGCAAGACAACTTTCTAGGAACAACTATGGATAACCATGATGTACATAGCCTTATAGAACTCCCTACACTAATCATGATAAGTCATGAAGCCTAGATATTTTTAGACCTCCCTAGAACTATGGTGATGTGTCATGGTGAGGTGTCCCCCATGTAAGGTGGAGGTGACACATGCATGGTGAGGCGTCACTCATCCATGGCTCGTAGGTGCCTATATAAGGATGTGCCCCTCTTGCCATGACATACCATCCCACCCCCATCCACACATTCAAGGGCAAGGTAGAAGTAAAGTAGTGTTGAAGTGTAGGAGCCCTTGCATAATCATACGTGTCCTTGTTGTAAGTATTTTGCTTTGCTGTAAAATTTCTATTTGCTCAGTGCATAAGTTGTGATCCATCTAAAGGAGTGCTCTGCCTCCTGGGATCACAAGGCTTCATCTGTAGGAGTGCTCTGCCTCCTGGAAGCAAATATGGCTGGCTCTGCCGCCTATCGTGCACTAACTAACTAGAGATTAAATGTGAACTATTGTAGTGTATTGATGTATGTTATTTTGATTATTGCCTATCCACCCGCGATGTCCCATAAGTAGAACCAGTTCTAGAAGAGAACCCGGAGGAGCCTGGAGAAGAAGAACGTGATGTCGCAGACGCGCAACTGAATGAAGGCAAGTCTCATCGACATCTTGCTTTGATCATTGTTGCTCCTAAGTGAGAAAATATATAAAACTTGCTAGACATAGTTGTTGAATAAGATGACACACCTGATATTGAGTGAACGAGAGAAACTATGCATTGACACCATGAAGCATGTTGATTATCTTATACCTTGATACTTGATGAAATTGGATGGGAATGAGGCCAGAGCAGCATGGTAAGTGTTGGAGCATGCACTACTCTGGTGGTAGACTTGTGACCGAGTTGCCGTAGTGACATCTCGGGTTTGCTAGTTTTGGTTGGTGGCTGCTTTGGTGAACCATATGGACTGTGTGTTGTGGTGCCATCTCACATAATTTATTTCCATTGTAACCACATGGGCTTGTATGGGAAAGCCTTAACCTAATCCCACTGGCTGACCTGGTAGTCGTCTGAGGTCGATATGTTTTGTGTTGGAGACTTAAGTGGTTAGAACTTGGGGTTTGTGGGTGGCTAGGCGAGATTGAGCCATGTTTGGGTGTCGGCTATGACAGAGTCGTCTTGGGACGGTGATGTGTGTGTGTGGGTACAACGTACAACCTCTGTAGAGTGTATAATCCATTCGAATGGTCTGTGTCCTCGGTATAGGACATGTTACGGTGTGGACACTTAAACTAGTTGAGCTACCTAACTTATGAGATGGATAACAAGCATGGATATAGTTCCAATAATGCACTCGCTAATCATGTTTATTTATCCATGCATACTAATATGTATCTCCCTCCCTGTAAGGGCAAGGTGGGACTTGCTGAGTACCTTTGTGCTCACTCGTTATTTTTACAGAGGATCTTGATTTCATGCCCGAGGAATTTTGAGTAGTTCGTGCCCTATACAAGTTTGGCTTGGTGCCGTTGCTGTAGAAGCCACCATATGTGAAGAAGAGACTACCCTTGTGTTTATCTTATCGACTATAGTTCTTCTAGTTTGTGTTACTATTGTAACCGAATGTACTAAATAAGGCTATGTATGATTGTGGCACCACTTGTGTAATGTATTTCACTAGAGACTATTTCTAGTGCTTAAATACATGTTTAGCTTCGGTTGTTTAGACCAGGGCGTTACAAGTGGTATCGGAGCCATACTTGGTTGTAGGGCGCGAACCGTTAGTTAGGATGACCGTAGGAGGCCTAGGATGGTCTACCCTTGAAAACCAAATACTCCTTGAAAAAGAAACCATATACTTGGTATATATGCTAACCTTATATCCTTGAAAGTCAGATGGACAACGATTGGATCACCACCTACTGCGTCAATGAAGATGGATTACCCAAGGTGCTTTATGTGGCAACTGTCCGTCTAGGCATTCTGGAGCATTTGGAATACGTGAGCCATGAGTCCATAGAGCATGGTACTGAAAGTTGTGAGGTCACCGTCCACATTGGCGCAAGTGACAAGTACTTGGAGATGCAACCCTGGAACGTCACCACCACTGGAAGCCATACGCAAGGCTCCATCCAACTTGCAGCTCAGAAAGCATTGAAGCACTTGTGCCAAATGTTTGAATGTCACTTGGGATCCACCCCCGTGAAGTACTTCCCTCCACTAGATCGTAACCGTCCTATTTGGGCGACAAGGATCCATAACTTGGGGAGTACCATGACCGAGAAAGACCCCACTATTGTCGCTATGTCTAGCTATCTGTTTAGCCTCGACAATTTGTGAAACCAACTGCACCAGCGTGTGAAGGACCTCATCCAACATGCTGAGAAAGCAGAGACCCACTGGCATAAGGCTAAGCTTGCCTTAGCTCAAGTAGAAGCCCGAGCGGTCGTGGTAGAAAGTCACCTTGCTGTGGCCAAAGAGGACCTTAGGGAGCAGGCGGACTGCCATAGTCAACTTCTCAGAGGTGTATACCTAGTGGATCATGCCTAATGCAAGGAGCACCAGCCCATGACCGCTACTGAGTCACCACCCATGGAGGGAATCCCTTTGTACCCTTTGTCCCACCCCCACAAGAGGATTTGTGAATCGGTGCCACTCACACCACCCGCATCTCCTCGTGAAGCCGAAGTAAGAGACCCCAAAGACCGTGCCATAGGGACCAGTAGCCAAGTTATTTCAGCCAACCCTTAAAAGGTCGAGACACGAAATTGTACCCTGTTGTATCATGAATGTCTGCATGTGGAATGAATGCTTGTGTGGTGCTTGAATGCTTTCACTTATGTGCATTGTGTAAGATGATATATATACACATAAGTATACCCCAATAATCTACTAGTGGAAGTAACCTAATCATCCGTACCCTTGACCACAGATGTCTCGCCGTTCGAGCCAAGTTCATGGACTCCATGCTCTGGAAGGTGGAGATGAGGTCAACCCAAGGAATCAGGCTGCACGTAATGTGATCCTAGATATGGTGCAAAATGGATAGCTACCCCCACCTCCACGTGCACCCGCACCCATGGACCTGACTGCTATAATGCAACAACAGAACCGGATTCTAGAAATGCTAGTGACCTTCCTCACTGCTCAAGCTCAAGGGAACCAAGGCAAGTTCATACCAGCACTTCCCCGAAATAATAGCAAGATTGGAGACTTCAATCGTCTACAACCACCCAAGTTTGGAGGTTCTGACAACCCAATGGAAATGGATGATTGGCTAAGGGAAATAGAGATGAAGTTGGAAGTTGTCCATGCTGATGACAGAGACTAAGTATTGTTGGCTATGCAACAATTGAAGGGGCCAGCCCTTGCATGGTTGCAAAGTTATAGAGAAGTCAATGAAGACACTGCAGTGATGATTTGGGATGACTTTATCAATATCTTTAGAGAACAACACATTCCTAGCAGTGCGATGAAGCTCAAGAAAGATGAGTTCAGGAAGCTCCGTCAGGGTGCCATGTCTGTGACGGAGTATCTATACAAGTTTACATAGTTGTCCTGTCATGCTCCTGAGGATTTCAACAATGATGAGAAGAGGTAGGAAGCCTTTCTAGGTGGTCTTAACTCTGAGGTCAAGACCTTGGTTGAGGTCACCACTCATAATGACTTTAACACCATGGTCAACAGAGCTATCACCATTGAGAGAATCAGGAAATCAGAGCTCAACGAGCGCAAACGTCGATTCGAGAACAAGAAGCCTCAACAGTGAGAAAAGTTCCTGAGGACTCAATTTCCTACTCACTCAGTCCAACAGAGCCAGAGTGCGTCGTATTTCGAAGCTCATCTGGTTCTTTCCAGAAGCCAGCTCAATCAGCCCCAACTGAAAAGACTCAAAACACCTTTCAAACTCAATAGTCTGCTGGAAGAAGCCAAGTGAGTAACCCAAGAGCATGCTTCCACTGTCGTGAGATAGGTCACTTCATTGCCAACTGCCCATACAAGAACTAGCTAGCACCATCGGTCTTTTCCAACTCGGTGAATGGACCATAACAACCAATTGGAGTCAACCGTGCTACACCAGCAAGGAGCCAACAAACATTTGGAAGAGCCAAGGTGAACCATGTCTAGGCAGAAGAAGTAGCTGAAGATGAACCGTGAGTGATTTTTGGTGAGTTCTTGATCGACTCAGTATTAGCTTCAGTGGCTTTTGATTCCGGAGCATCACATTCCTTTATATCATCACATTTTGTGGAGAAGAATGATATACCTAATATAGCCCTTAAGAGGCCACTAATGACCCATTCCCCTAGAGGTCAAACACCCTGCCACTTAGGTGTTATAAACATCCCTATAAACCTAAATGGGGTAGTCTTCTTTACTGACTTAGTGGTGCTTGACTCTAAAGGGATATATGTTATTCTCGGTATGGATTGGCTCACCAAGCACCGAGGCAACATAGTTTGTGCTGAGAGGGTAGTAACGGTTACCAACCACTAAGGAACAACAATCAGATGTAAGATCTACCCTAGATTGTTAAACTATATGGTGTATAACCTCCTAATAGAGTCAGTAGAAGATGTGACAATCGTTCAAGAATTTCTCGAGGTGTTCCTAGATGAATTGCCTGGTATGCCTCTAGAGCGAGATGTGGAGTTCGCTATTGATCTGGTCCCTGGAACCAAGCCAATAACAAAAAGTGTCTATCAGTTAGCAGCCCTAGAGATTGCAGAATTGAAGAAGAAACTTGGAGAACTCCAACAAAAAGAATTTATCAGGCCTGTCGCTTCTCTTTATGGAGCTCCAGTACTCTTTGTTAAGAAGAAAGATGGAAGCATGAGGTTATCTGTGGATTATCGACACCTCAATGTGTAAACCCTTAAATATATATATGTATAAGTGCATAGTGATAATGTACTAATTAAATATTTGGGAAATAAAATGAGAGTTAAGATGATTAATGTTGTAACAGTGAGGCATATCCTCTCCTAAATGCATATTAAACAACAATATAAAACTATGCATCATGCCCTGGTTTTCTTTGATTGTGCACTTAATTGGGGGGTTTAATCCTAGAGTTTGAGTTTGGTTGAATTTGAGAAGTCAAATAGGAAAAATAAAATTAGAAAAAGGAAAAGAAAAAGAAAATAGAGAAAAAAGAGAAAGAGCCGTCTGGGCCCAAAACCCCAACACAACCGGCCCATTTACCCTTACCCCACGTTCAGCCCAGGTCTATGTTGGCGTGCCAACTGGTGGGCCCCACCTAGCGGCTAGCTCGTCAACACATCGCGTAGCGTCTTCACTCTATGTCTCTGACTCGTGGGACCCGGTCGTCAGACTTGTCATCCTCATGTAACAGACCATGCTGGAGAACACGAAGATGGGCACAACCGAATACCAGCCGGGCGCATGCTCACAAGTCCGTAAAGGTGATGGCACCGCAACCCTCTTTCCTCCCCGTTTGAGGATTTCTAAGCTACCGCGAGAGAAATAGAGAGAATGGGGAGTGAAAGTCGGAGCACCGCCGTTGTAGCCGCATACTGGTGTTTGCCGCAAACGGGTCCGATCGGGAGTCTTCATCAGAGAGCGGTGAAGGTTGCAGCGGTTCCGGTGCTGGGAGAAGACCACTGGGGGCCATGAGATTTCTCACCAGAGCCAGGGAAGGGCCACCGGCCGCACCACGCCGTGGCCAAACATCGTCGCGTCATCATCGTCGGTGAGTCCTCGTCGATCAAGCTCGCTTCGTCCCTCTGCGTGTAGAGTAGACTAGAACATGGTTTGGAGCCTGACGTGCTGGATTGGGCATTCCGTGCATGGCGCCACAGTGGATGGAAGGGCGCCGCCGCCCGGTGCCGGCTATGGGAGGAGATGCGAAGGAGACCTAATCTTAGGAAAAAAACAAAACTATTTTTGTAGGTATCTATATGCTTGAATGTTTGTTCTTATGATACCTGTTTGATTTGGTTCTTTGGTTGAGTGAGATGGGTTATGGAGTAATATACACAATTGCATATGCATACACATATAGACAAAAAAATGTTTATAAGATAATTAGACAACCTAGATTATCCTCCATTCAAATGTATCTAGCGTCACAGATCCCTCTTATCTTAACAGATTCTATCTTATCCTTGGAGATTCATCTTATAAACATAGTTATCCCAACCTAGACACAACGCCGCCAACCAAAATTCTTTCTAACCTCCTTCAGCTGGGAACCAACTACTAGGCTATCTGTTACATCTACTAAATTATTTCTCTTGCAAAGTTATCATACCCTATGTCTTTAACCCAGATGGTTAATACCAGGAGGGGAGGAGGTGTCGACTACCTGCACGTATTCATCGAAGAAGGGCAGTACCTAATCTAGAATCGGAAATGAATCCTCCTCTGAATCCTCCGCCTGCTGGGACTGATGTCGTGGTTGCCGCTTAAATGCAACTGCTGCAATAAATGGCCAACACTATGACAAAAATGCACCACCCAAGGATTTATTTTTATAGAGGATCCTGATTTCGTGCCCATGGAATTTTGAGTAGTTCGTGCCCTATACCCAAGTTTGGCATGGTGCCGTTGTTGTAGAAGCCACCATGTGGCAAGAAGAGACTACCCTTGTGTTTATCTTATCGACTATAGTTCTTCTAGTTTGTGTTATTATTGTAACCGAATGTACTAAATAAGGCTATGTATGATTGTGGCACTACTTGAGTAATGTATTTCATCAGAGACTATTTTCTGGTGCTTAAATACATGTTTAGCTTCGGTTGTTGAGACCAGGGCATTACACTAGGGTGCCTATCGCGGACGGTCTATGCCCCGCAGAGAGGACCCAAATAGTCATACGCACCGCGCGCAGGCCCTAGGGTTCGTTTAGTGATTAAACCAAAAAGGCGTCAACAAGCTCTATATTCTAACCTTGTAGAATATTTTTCAGGCACATATGGTCGTTATGTATGTTTGTAATCTTGACAGATGAGATTAGTCTCCACCATAATATTTCATAGCTAAAAATATCGAACAGTTAAAACCATAATTGCACATAAGATAATTTGATTCTTTGCAAAGGTTTTGACTAGAAAAAATATAGAAGCCATAGATTAAGAGATATTATATTGTGTAATTATTTTCTCTTCTCTTAGACATCTTTTCCTACCGAGGCTGCTCCAAAATATATCCAAAATTTCCAAAGTGAGATTCATCTCCTCTGTTTGTAGAGTAAAATGAGCTACATCGGCGTTTAAAGAGATCCGTCAGCAGGATTTCCCCGTGCTAACTGTTGTAGTAAACCAATTTCCGCCGCTTCATTTAAAAATTGTGAGAGTAAAGTCATATAGTTAAAAAATAACATGAAGCTATTGCTTTATGCTTTTGAGCAATTATTGGTGCTGAAAATTAATTTTCATAAAAGCTAGTTATTTTGCTTTGGCGAGGCACATGATGCAATGGACCAATACACATAACCGTTGGGTTGCAATCCAGGAGACTTTCCTATAAAGTATTTAGGTCTTCCTATCATTATAGGAAGCTTTCGAATGCTGATTGGAAACGAGTAGTTGAAAGGTTTGAGAAAAAGCTTAGTAGTTGGAAAGGAAAACGTATATCCATGGGTGGAAGGACTAACACTGATTAATTCAGTGCTAAGTAGTCTACCGATATACATACTGATTAATTTAGTGCTAAGTAGTCTACCGATGTACATGATGTCTTTCTTTGTTATACCGAAAAAGGGTTCTTAAGAAATTGGACTACTTCCGCTCAAGATTTTTCTAGCGGAGTGGTGATCATAAACGAAAGTATCGTCTTATCAAATGGGACATTTTGTGTCAACCCAAGGATCAAGGAGGTTTAGGCATTCAGGACCTAAACTTAAAAAATATAGCTCTTCTCAGTAAATGGCTTTAGAGCAACTCCAAGAGGGTACTAAAAAAATGCTTCCCCAAGATCACTTATTGGTGGCCGTTGTTAAAATAACTAGAATAGAAAGCGCCCTATTGGGCGCTCAACCATTCGAATATGTATCAAGATCGATAAAATCATATTATACAACAAACATTTCAAACTCTCTAATACAACGAATATGTCAAATACTCTACAAGTCAGATGAAAGAGGAGTAATTAGAAATAGGTAAGTAGAGCATTCTGAAGAAAAGGCAATGACCATTGTTTCGATGAAGTGGCTTTCCCCTATTGCTTGCAATCTATGAATGACGATCAGTTGTCGCCCTAAAGAAACCTGGAGATAGTTCAAACAACTTCAAAAAAATAATATCGCCACATAAAATGAATAAATATTTATGAGCTTATGTTTCAGTACATTTGAACTGTAATCTTGGATTGTTCAATATATAGTAAACAGCTGGAAGAATACATAATATATAGTAAACAATCCCCAACTACTAATGAACAGCACTTGAAACTGCATTGTCGCTAGCAGTACAGTTGTCGCTAGCACTATAATAAACAATCCCCAACTGTTCAATATTATAGTGTTCTTCCTTGAAGAATCCCCTGGAAAATAGTATAGTAAACAATCCCTTGGAAAAATAATATCACCAGCAGTACAGTTGTCGCTAGCACTATAATCTTCCTTGAAGAACACATAATATATAGTGAACAATCCCCAACTACTAATGAACAGCTAGAAGAATATTGAACAATGCAAGGAATCAATCTATTAGTTCCAAACACAGAAGCAACAAGCTAAGTGCAACCTTCAAATCCAACATTTATCACCACAGTTGTGAGATGGTATAGAGGGAGAAGTCACCTAACAACCCAATTTTTATCCACTAAAAGATTGTGGGATTTCAGGCCATGATGAACAACGGTAGGATGGCTAGAGTGCAGATAGTTTATCCCATTTTCTTGAAAAATACAATAATAATCATTGCAAAAGAATAACCATAATGCATGTATTACCACCCTAATAAAGAAATTTCTTCACTGAAACCTCCTGGAATTTATATCAAGAGAACAGAAACTTGCAAAGAATCCAAAGTCAAGGGAAGACTACTCAAATATTGAATTGTGCTTCACATGTGCCTCAAGCTCGATTGCAACCAATGCTTCATGAGTGGATCGGCTCCCAAACTACAACAATCCATAACATGCATCAATGAGGACCAAACAATGAAAGGATGAGAAGATAACTCATATCATTTTTCATTTTGATGAATCTATCAACCATACCATCATGGTAATGCAATGAAACTGCTTTTATCCAAAAATATTCTCTATAGCTAGCTCTGAACACATGTACTAACATATTAGACAACCACCACCGCAAGGGGAAGAGCATCTTCAACAGCTCGCCAATACTTCATCCACGATAGGACAATATTGGTGATTACCAATACTGTTTTTTAGACTATCGGGGAATATGCTCCAGCAGATCACCAATAATCCCTCCAAATATATGGGACCCACATGTCATATTACAATTTATTTTTTCTTTCAGTTTCACCCTCGATGTCTTCTTCCAGCTCACATGTGTGGCTGTAATTTTTATGGGCATGTGCTATCGGTCTTGGCCACCGTGGCACTCATGTGCGGCCCTAGCCCTGGCCGACACAATGCCCAGCCCCAGCTAGCGTCGTGCCTAGTCCTACTCTTGGCCGTTGCTAGTGTCGCACCTATCCTAGCCTCGGCCGGACCCGGACGTAGCCATGACATTCTGTCCTTACTGCTACGCGCACTGTGTGGCTGCCGGATTTTTCGAGAGCCATGGCCACTGTGTAGAAAGAAGGAAATGGCAGTTATTGTGGGACCATCCTATTGGTGGAGATGCAATTCCTCCAATTTGAGGGGAGATGTGGGAACCTAATAAATGGCCTATCGGGGAGCTGTTGGTGCACCAAAACAAGTAAACAGCTCTATCTCCCTCAATACGACAGTTTCTGAGACCAGGGATGAGATTTGGGATCCATAGGAGATGCTTTTATGGCAATATCGTGTTTGTGCAGCTAGATCCTAGACTTTATTTGTGCTATGTTGTAATCAGACAAACAATGGTGTAAGCATATATACATACTATTTTATTTATTATAGGCGGTAATGTGATCAATAGGTAAATGATATCGATTGCACTGGATCTGAAAATCAGTTGCAATGGAAAATTAATAATAGAACCTACCTCTGTAAGAGGATGTTGGTAGTTGGATCGTCGAGGGTTAAGAGCGCGATGGCGAGGTGCTGAAGCGAGATGAAGCTGGAACCCATATTCTTAGAGAGCACAACCACGTCGAAGAACTGTTTGGTGGTCGCGGAGAAGGGCACGTCTCTGTCGACCCCCATGTTATGACAATATAGCCATCACTCGTTTCTTAAAATTATGTCAGCAATTTTGTTCACCTTGCCTGTCACATAATCATATGAAATTGTAGTTTACAATGAGTAAAAAAAATCGTTGATGCAGCAACCAATTCATATAAACAAACTCAGCATGATCATAGAACAATTTGTTGTTACAAAGACACCATACTCAAGTTAGGATCAGGTTTCGAGCAGAATACAGTTCTGAAATACAATATACATGTAGGTCATCAAAAGCTAGGGATATAATGAAAACTCTGCATAAATGTTTGAAGCTTGAACTCCAACAAAAAAGGTTGTTCACAACATGAACATGATCGATCATGTTGAAACTATGCATGTGAAGAAAACATATTTCCCTAAGCTAGGTTCTGTCCACCGAGAGACAAAATTGACTTAAAGAAAAGGTGTGCAGGAAGAGCACAAACTAAATAAGAAGGGCAGAGTTGTACTCACTATTTAATATTGTGTAATGTAGTTTAGCAACAGATGTGACCATGGCCTGATGTAATACTCACCCCTATGCAGAATTCGAACCATTGTGCAATACTCAAGCCATTGTTCTTGCAGACAATTTCACTAGCTTTTTCTAGAGTTCCTCCAACATGCTGTAACAAGCATATGCATGTACATAACTTCGAAATTTCAGGCAGAAAGTGGATTACTTTACCAACAGAAAAATGTATGGCAGTGTTAAACGTGGAACCAAGAAAATAGCTAGGACAATCCCTTACCACCTCACAGAATTTAGCTACAAACATTCGCAACCGATGACACAAGCAGATGACACAAGTAAATTCATCATCCTTCCCATCCACTGTAATATGCATTACGTGCATAAACAATTTTTGCTTTGCATTTGGAAAGTACTGCGTAGAATATATGACAACAACCCCCATCGTTTCAGACATTCCCGATTGATCCAAGCCACTTCTTAATACTAAATTAGCAACTTCAATCGGAGGTACCAAGGACGCAATAAAGAAACGCTTTATTCCCCTGGGCGGATGAGCACAACAAAACGCGGGCGCGAATGGAATAATAACGAGTAGGGGGAGGGAGAGTCTCGGGAACCTGGGCGACGGCGTCTTGGTCGTCCTTGCAGGAGGCGAGGACGACGTTCTTGGCGCGCAGGATTTCGTCGAACGACGCGCCCTCTGCGACGCCGAGCAGCTTCAGCGTGTCCTCCACCGTCATCTCGAACGGAGCCGGCGAGGAGTCATCCGCGCGGGAGGCCGACAAGCGCGGCGGCCTCCACCGCGAGCTCGGCTGCCATTGCGTGCTTCCACCGCTGTGCGTCGTTTACATGGTGTGGGCTGCCTTCGTCGCCTAAAGGCGTCGCACGCCGCTCTCGTTGGTCGTCGGTCATGGGGGAGGCAGATCCGCCTGTGATGGCGACGGATACGGAGAAGGGCCGGCTCTCGGCGACGGAGGAGGCGAGCGAGTCGATGGTGAAGAAGAGACAGCGACGGCGTTGAGCGCATCACACGTAGGGGAGAGGGAAGAAGCAGGGCCGACGGTGGGGGCAAGGAACCCGCCAGAGATTGGGGACGGACGCAGATGAGGAGGAGGATAGGGCGGAGGAGGAGGCGGTGGTGGAAGGGGAGGTCCAGGCGATGAGGGCCACGGACGCGAGCATCTGGTTCCGTTGAATTCAATAAAAAAAATTCGGGTCCGAGAGCCGCTTCCCACGCGTCGACGAGCCGTGGACTCAAGTACCGCGAAGTGCGGAGAGGCGCCCAAAAGGCTTCACGTTTTAATAACATAGATTTCTCCCCAAAAATCTTAGCCCACAACAGACTGCTATAAAGTGATCGCTAATTTTTTTGAAACCACTTAAGTGGGCCACGACAAACCAACTGTGTTTTTTCGTTCCAATGCCTCATGCAGCAGCAGGCATCGGACATGCATACTGTAGTCTCCAATTAAAGCATGAACCATAGAGCAGCAATTCGACGACCACAATTCAAAAGCAGACGTCTCTCTTCACTGCAACCTGAAACACTTGCTGGAATTGACAATGGAGCACAAGTGGCATCTCTCTTTTGGTTGTGTAGATCAGCTAGAGAAGTTGGCAACCCTCCAATTCAAGCATGAACCACACAGTGACATATTCATTAATCAAAACAGACTCCCAGCAAAACTTCTAGAAAGTATACTGGAACAACTACCACAAGCTACTGAGTTTTATCCAATATACAACACAATGTATGGACAGAAGCTAGCTAATTCGAGGGATTCTCCATGCTTAAAGCTACTTCAAAAATTCCAGTGCACAAACTTTGAAATTAAAGACAGATTATAAATATTTTACCTCAGTCTAATTTATTCTGGTAACTTCTCTTTACAGTATCAAGAGTTGTAATTGGAAATGGCAGCGAATGAGTTACTGAGTTCAGCACTAAAACACGATATGACGCAACCTTTAGGGTACCAACATGCAACATTGTAAAATGGTAATGTTGATTAATGTATAAACTTGACCTAGGAGGTCCACACCAGGCAGGCAAGCATTGCGGCTTCCTCCTCCCCTCCCCGAAGTTGTGTGTTTCGTGGTTCTGGGATGGAGCTGGGGCTGATCCTAGGCGACACAGCAATGCCAGACGCCGCCAGGGCGGCTCCCGAGCTAGGCCTTGGGTTTGGGGTCGGGATTGGAGCCAAAGCCGACGGAACCGGAAGGGGTGAGGAGGACAAGAGGGGAAGCAAGACGGCGGGGACAAGAACTGGTTGGTGGCCGGCGCCGGCCACACCGGAGTCGGTGGTGTGGCTCAGCCTCGTGTCCAGCCTTGGCCTTTAGTGGCCACATCAGGACGACGATGAGAGCCAGCCGTGTCACCCGCCCTTGAAGAAGCCACCAATGCCGCGCCTATGAAAAACAACTCCTGCCACCGCCCGCCTTTCCTCGAACAAGCCTTTCCTCGAACAAAAGTACGCGCGCAGCTGGAAAAAAATTGCGGGAAGCTACTGTATTATGCGCGCTCGGAGGATTGGGGAGAGTCTGGCTCACGCATATATGCGGGATCCAATGTCTCATTTGCGGGAAACCAGAAAAATAGGAAAGAATTAGCAGTCTGTTGGAGGCCAGAAAAGCAAAGTTTCGACACGAAAAACGCTATTGGGGTTACTATACGATATCTCTTGGAGTTGCTCTTACAAATTGCTCACATCAGATTGAACTTGACACTAGATTATTCAGAACAAATACCTCTAGAACAAACCGTTATTAAAGGTCCAATGGAGAAATGGAGACTCACATTTTTGGGTAGCCTCATTAAGGTAAAGCGAGAATTTTTACTCTTTGGAGGATGGTTCACATGTCGGGTTTTGAGAAGAAAAATGGCTGGAGAATTCAACTTTGAGGGAGCAGTATCCTTATCTATATAATATAGCCAGACACAAATAAATTACTTTTGCAGAAGCTCTTAGCATGTCTCCCCAAATCACGTAGGAATATCAATGGACACAAATTAGCAGTATTGAACAGATTAATTCTACGCATTGCTAACAGATAGAATTTTTTTATGTGAAATCTTATTATTTGGCAATGGTACACACCGATGTCCCAATTCTTAACAAATGTTTGCGGAATCTAAAGGCCCATTTAGTGGGTGTTTGGTTTAAGGGATCACTACATCCAAATTGAGGTGGTGCATCATGAGTTCATTTCTCAAATTTGGTGGGATGACCATATTACTTATATTAGTACTAACTAACTAACTATGAGAAATGTGGTGGTGATGGATCAACTCATTATATTGCACAAACCAAACAAAAATAGTGAGAAGTGAGAAGATGATGGACTAGCTTATTCCTCAAACCAAACACCCTATTAAAAATTAAAATATTCATATGGTACTTACGACGTGGTGTATAGTCTTAACAAAAGATAACTTAGCAAAACGAGATAGGTAAGCCAGTAAACAATGCTGTTTTTGCCATAAAGATGAGACAATTAAACATTTGTTTTTTTATTATCGTTTCACGCGTGCAGCGTGGTCAGTTATAAGTGCGTCCTCAGGCCTCTCTACTATGCCACATATGTTTAGCACTTGGTTACAAGGAATTACAAAAGGAGCTAAAACCGTTACTTCTGCTAGGAGTGACAGCTACTTGCTGGTCGTTACGGCTTATGCAGAAATGGTATATTTTTTGACAAAAAACTTAACTCTTCTACTTTGTAGGTTATCTTTCATTCATTCATTGGCTTCGTACGTGAACTAATTTACAAAAGCCAGCTTTACAGAAATTAGCTCTTGTGGCATCACAGAGATTGGAGGAGATGGTCAAGGTGTTTTTTACCTAGACACATGGACGGCGTTTTAACCTACAGATTGATAGTCATTAGTGTGTTTGGTACTCCATCCGTTCTTTTTTATTTGCCACCGTTTAGTTTAAAAAATAAACTAAATGGCGACAAATATTCGAGAATGGAGGTAGTACAACTTTATCTGTTTTATAGGTTGTGTGCATCTTGCTATGCAAATGTCGGAAGTTTTTTCAAGATTTTGTATCAACTCGAGACCTTGAAAATTAATAAAGCTTCTTTATCGAAAAATGTAGTTAAAAATAGTGGTAAAATGACATCTGGACTTCCGGTTAGTGACAAGAACACCTTTCTTCCAAATACTTTAGATAAAGATCGACCACTGAAAAGGTTTACGTTTTGTGCTTTTATTTGATCAATCAATTCAAAGTGTCCACTTGAACAATTCCTTGTGATGCCCTATAGACAGTAGTGACTTTATCCATAGCAGTTGACCATTCTAAGCTCTCAGCAGTTGACATTCCAAGGTTCATCAACTTTGAATGTAATCATGTTAAATATTGGATGCAACCTAGGAATCTGGTAAAAAATCAACCAGTACGTAGTTTTTGTGATTCCCATAGAGAACGCTTGTTGATGCCATGTGCATGTAGGGCAAATGGATTACAATGCAAATATGGATTGTACAAGCATGAAATCTTTCTCAGGATGTAGAGAAAACTGATTTCACAGATAAAAGACAAAGGTTTAGACGCAGGCAGGAGAAGTTGGTCATATCTGCGACATTGTAAGATAACAGCTAAAAGCACTATTTTTTACAGTGATGGTGCAAATTTAATTAGTAGCCTCATATACTACCTTTAACATGGAACTTCTACTAACCTGACAGTAAATAGTCAAAAACCCTGGTAATGGATACTATATTTCAGGGATGAAGCAATTAACCATAAAGAAAATCATGTATAGTTCAACCGATTTGCAAAACCAATATATCTTACGTACCGTTTAGATCATTAGAATTGAATTGCATTCTAATAATAGTAATTTAGGCATAACTCAATTAAGCTAATTCGGTTTTATGCAAAATATATCAGTATACTATCACTAGCAAGATGTCAAAAATATTTATGTGCTACATTTTTACTATAGAGGAGTGAGTTGAAGAGTGTTTTATAAATTACAGAGTAGAAACAAATTTTAGTAATACATAAAATCATTTCTCATCCTTCACCTCATTAATTTGAGATAAGTTTATATCAAACTTTGAAAAGTGGTGGAATGTTATATTCCAAGCTAAATAGATTATTTTATTAAGTGAATTCAAATTCCTCTAAAATCAAGAGATCCAAAGGCCCCGTCAAGGAAAATGCTCTTGCGTTACAGGTTTTGCTACAGGTTATGTACTTCACATTTTACATTCCCTCTTCACATTATGGCATGCTTAGTCACTTGATTTGATTGATTGACGGTTATTTTAATAACTGCGATTGTTACATGTGAGCCAAGTAATGTTTCCAATGCATCTATACAGGGTACCAACCTATATGTTATCTGCAACTCCACAGGATGGCTTCAGTAAACACTTCATCTCGCATTCTTGTGCCTGATTGAGTAAAACCATAGCAGCTAAAAGGATATTGGTTCTAATCATTCATCTGAACACATACTTGCGCATACGAATGATTTCAGGGAATATAATTCCATCAAAGATTCTTCAAATTTCATTGTAGTAGAATTTGCATTCAATTTTGAGTAGCCATTCTTTACCATAACCACACGTGTCACATGCATGGTTCCTTTTCAGTAGAAACATACAACAAGCTGCCACATATCTGATCTCTAGGCACCCACTTTGCCTCGAATCGCTACCCTCTTTCAGATGCTCCTTATCCATATAGAATGCCACCTCTATGGCCAATATTGTATTATTAATTAGAAAATGCGACTTCGTAGCGCAGCATCGCATACCTTTTCCATGCCTGATGAGGTATCAGGGGGCTTTTGCTTTGGTTGAGATTCTGGACCTATAGGATAAGAACATACAAGGCCATTGGTTTGCTATGCTGTTCATAGTGCCTTCATATAGAATCTTGTTTCCTCCGTGCTGACTTGGCGTCACCATAACAAGATTCTATGTTTGACTTGGCAGGTTCTTGTGTAGTGGCGGCAACCATCAATCTTGCTGAATTTATGCCTACGTATAGGATGGTATTATCCGAACGTGAAGAAACAGATTTCGACTTTAACAATGATATCTTGGCATGGCGTACCAAGAGTTTCCATAATGGAGTTCCAGACTATAAACATCATAAATTCATTTCTAATAATGAACTTCAGTTCATTAATAGTGAATGGGTTTAACTACTAATTAAGGTGCTGTTTGGTTTGGTCCTTTTCGTCCGTTATTGATTCACTGATTAAATCGATTGTGTTGTTTCATGTTTAGTCAGAACAACTTGTATTGATTTATAGAGCTATCAGTGCTATCCATTATATTCTCACAGCTATAGCAGTGATTGGTCGCGGCAATATGTGACTCCATTCCTGTTACCGTTCAGGTTGCTCAACCAAACAACACCTAAATGTCCGTCATTGTCAAATATAAAATAACAGTGACACGAGATGTAAAAGACCAAAAACATTATACTATGGATACAAATTGGACTTATAAGCAAATACAAATTATCACACATTTGATTTATGACATAAAGTACTATAAAATCTTTCTACGATAAAAAAATTGGTGTAGACCTATATATCTTAACAATCCTCCTTAATCAAAATCAGAGGTGGAGGACCTGGTATGGCCGAATATGGCACCCACTATACCTAGATTTCGTCCTAAGCAACCCTAGGGAATAGTTTGACGTTATTTCTTTTCTACCGTTTGATGTCTCAGTCTGCCACAATTTTCTAGTGAAACCACTATGAAGATAACAAACACTTTATAGACAATTATTTGGGTTTAAATATGCTAAAGTGCTAATGTGCTTCTGTCAAGCCACAACACCAGCACGATTAAACGGTAAAAAGTGCCTCATGCGCCCACCGCTTACCACCCAAGTCTAGCATGATTACATGAGTACTAGTTGTTGAGGTCATGTAATGTGCATTAAAGTTAGTACTATAACTAATTAGCACAGGGTGCACAACTTATTTGCTTGTTTGTTATTTTAGTTATTATTTATTCATTACTGTTAAATAAATGGTTCGTTTATTTATAATGTTTTCACTACAAGAGCTACAGGAATAAGCCCTTTGCCGCCTATTTTCGGCGGCAAAGGGTTTATTTTCGGCGGCGTCTGGCCGCCAAAAAAACCGGCCGAAAATAAGGCTATATTTTCGGCGGCTAGGGCCTGGCCGCCGAAAATAGCTTATTTTCGGCGGCTGGCTCCCTGGCCGCCGAAAATAACTAATAATTTCCGGCGGCCACGTTGTTAGCCGCTGAAACTTAAAACTGCCGAAAATAGTATTCCTATTTTCGGCGTCCAGGGAGGCCGCCGAAAATTAATAATTTCAGAGCAAAAAAAATTAAAAAAATGCGAAAAATAACAGAAAATTTATACAAAATTCATACAATAACAGAAATTTCATACAATAACAGAAAATTCATATTTGAGTTCACAACATAAAACTTGAGTCCATACAAATATAAAGTCCAGAAATAGTCCATACAAACATAAAATCCACAAATAGTTCATTACAACGCACAGTGCGGCACAAAGCTAACACTACACGACGGTTGATCTTTAGCGACCCTTATTAGGTACCAACTGTTGGTTGCTAAAGGTTAAGGACCGACAGTCAGTCGCTAAATCCTTTTGTAGCAACGATCGGTTGGTCGCTAAAAGTCTAGAAATTTAACAACTTATGGTTGGTCGCTATAGATGTCGTCGGTGACTAGCGGTGGGTTGCTATAGAGCAAGGATCACTATCAAATCTTATAGCCTAAACGTACCTGTAGATGTTAGTGACTAAAAATTAATTAAAACATGTAAACATTGATGAGTTTAGCGAGCATCCTACGGAAGATGATGCAATATTTGAGTTGTTGTAACACTATAAAACCATCAACTAAAAATAGTGAATTTAGTTATTACGACAAATAGGGTAATAATTTTTTATTCAAATGTTTATTATTTATTTGCATTCGTAATAATTTATTCAAATGTTTATTATTTATTTGGTAATTTTTTATGAATTTTTGAGTAATTTAAAAATGCATTTCGAAATAAATAAAAAAACCCTCCCTAACACTAAGGCCCACTAGAGGTCCATCTACCTAACCCTAGCAGCCGCGCTCCCTGCTTCTCTCCCAGCCGCCGCCGACTCTATCTCTCCCTTCCCTCTCACCACCTCCTCGTCATCCTCAGCGTGCACGCTGCGCGTGGCCGTAGTGGGGGTGGCCCCGCGGCACGTCGGCTGCCGAGGCGCTGGTCTCGCCGAGGGCCCAGATGCAGGTGCTCTCCTCTACCAACCTCGCCGCTGACTTCTCCCGCGCGCTGCCGCCCGGGGCACCCATCCCCATGCTCCGCCGTGAGGTGCTCCACTCCTTCCTCCGCCGTCGAGGCCGAGCTCGTCCAGGGCCTCATCACCTCCGCCGTGAGGTGCTCCACTCCTTCGTCTTCAAGCTCTCGCCCCAGGGGTGCGCTAGTGCCAGGTGCGGCGAGCCAGCAGATCAAGGAAACCGCCCGTGGCCGCCCCAAGCGTTACATCTGCACTGGCTGCTGCTGGTGACAAGCAAGAACAACCAAAGGTATTTTCAGTTTATCACTGTCCATCAGTTGAAACTAAAAATGCCCTGACCTGCCTCAAATGCTTAACTTTATAACTGATGAAGTTTCTAATCACAAGATTTACTTAATTTATACTATTATCTTCTGTTGCAGTATTGATTATAAATGTTGCAAACTTGCAAGTACCAACGACTCTTTTCAATTAAAATGCTGATTCTATTTTCCATTTCTACTATTTGTATTGTATATTATTTATTGGATAGAGATTAGCCGCGAATTCCATGCGGAGGCCAGAGCACCTGTAATGATTCCGGGGCAGTTTTTTTGCGCGCAGTAAAGAAGTCTACATAATTGCCAAGAATCATCTTCATCCATGGGGATCCGGTAAAGCAGCAGCCCCTCGGCTGGGTAACCTACTGTGAAGCATCAGGTCAGCAGTGAAGGAGATCTGAGTTCGAAGCAAATTTGCCGCGAATTCTCTCCGGAAATCATTCGAGTGGCTGGATTTTGAAGCGCAGCCATGGGATCGGAGGATTTTGTCTGTAAAATGATGTGATTCGGCGGGTGAGAGACTGGTTCTTCCGGGTCCATTGTAGCAGCAGTCCTTTTTTTATCTCCTTAGTTTTGTTGGAGTTCTTCCGGGTGAGAGACTGGTTCTTCTGGGCCCAGCGGCGGGTGAGAGACTGGTTCTTCCGGGTCCATTGAAGCGCAGCCATGGGATCGGAGGATTATGTAGACTTCTTTAGGCCTTGTTCGTTTGTATCGGATTGTATCCGTAATCATTCCAGCTAATCAAAATTTATATAAATTAGAGAAGCAATCCGGTTAGGAATCGTTCCGACCCACCAATCCGTAACGACCGAACAGGCTCTTACTGTGCGAAAAAAACTGCCTCGGAATCATTACAGGTGCTCTAGCCTCCGCATGGAATTCGCGGAATCTGCAGCTGTGACTGACTCTGCTATGGCAGAAGCTGGTGCAGTTGACCCTGACTTAGCGTTGGGTGTGTTTTCTCTTATGTTTACAGCTTCTACGGTTCTAGCGCATACAATATTTGTTGCTATCAATTAATTCTGGTAGTGACAAATGAAAAACCACTGCTTTCTAGTGACACTGATGTTTATATGTAGCTCTTCAAATGTCTGTCCAGGATGCAAACATGTCCAGTGACACTGATATGAGTAAGGTGTTTGAAGACAGAACGTTTGTGTCATCTATCCTTAATTCGGTATGTATTATTCTTAAACTAATGGCATACAGGTACATTTTAGCTGCAGCTTCAAGAATTTATTGGCCCTTTTATGTGTAAAATAACAGTTTCCTGGTGTTGATCCCAATGATCCATCTGTTAAAGATTTGCTGGCATCATTGCACAGCCAGAAAGAGGTATGTTCTTTTTTGGGTTCCAGTGAAGGTCTCTGTATTGTGATGCAATGAAATTCATGTTGCCTCTAGACTATAGCATTGTTCAGTTTCACCTTGACTAAATAAGAATAAATATTTTATCTATCACCAAATCTTCATGCAAATACACAGTTAGTATATGCAAGTAATGGCTATGCACACCTACAAAAAAAACCATTGCAAGATTTAATAATTGTGATGCATGTATGCAAATACACAAATCTTGACTAGTCTAGTAATGCATGTATGTGGAAATATGAAGGTTTCTTTATTTCTCTTCTTAAACAGGAAGAGAAGAAGGAAGACAAGTCAGACAAAACAGAAGACGAGAAGAACTGCTTCAAGCTGGAGTGATGTCGCTGTGGTGCTTTTGTGACTGATCATCTCTGGAGCTTTTGTGAATGATGTAGCTAGCTATCTGTAATTGATCTAGTTGTGAATGATATTATAATTGTGATACTTTTGTGAATATATAATTGTGGTGCTTTTGTGTTTATGTGATGGATCTATGACTGTGGTATACTGATTAATTGTGTATGTCTTTATGATTCGTGTATAAAAATCTGTGATTTGTGGTGCTTAATTAAATGTATATTTTTATTAATAGCAACTGTAAAAAGGGCGACTTTCTGTTGGTTGCTAAATGTATAGTATCACGACTTACTGTTGGTTGCTAAATCTATAGTACAGCAACCTACGGTTGGTCGCTAAATATACAATATTAGCAACGGACGGTCGGTCGCTAAAAAGATGTCGGTCGCTAAAGCCTTTAGCGACGGCACTTACAGCGACCATCCTTATGGATCGCTAAAAGTTTTTAGCGACCAACCGTAGGTCGCTGAAGGCCGTTTTAGCAACCAACCGTAGGTCGCTGTAAGTGAACCGTCGTGTAGTGTAACTTAATCACATATCGGGGTCGTTGGAGTTGTGTCCACTACCTCCAGAAGCCAAGAACTGGTTGACGAAGTCGTGTGACGGGTTTGCATCCTAAAGAAAAAAAGAAGACATTAATAACAGCATTGGTTACATGTATAACGACTATTCAAACAAATTGTTTCTCAAACTAACCTCTCCTGCATAAGCTCCCTCCCCTGCATAAGCTCCTCCTGGTGCTGGTATGACCGGTGGTGGCGTGTTGTGGCCCATGACCCCGGATCCCTACAAAATCAAGTTTAGTAAAGATTTTAAATTAGGTTGATACAAACGACAAGTCTTAACTAAATTGAAACACCTGAGGTGGAGGTGGAGGTGGTGGAGCATGTAATCCCGACTGAGGCATCGCCGACTGAAAATGAGGGAAAACAAATGGTTGCTGCTGTGCCTGCTATGGAAACCAAGACTGTTGCAAATATAATATATTAGTTATAGAACCAATATCGAGCGTGTTGAGAATAAATAAGACACTCACGTTCATTGCTTGTTGCGCCTGTGCGTTGTAAGCAGCCATGTACTCTGATTGCTGTTGGAGAAATGCCATTTGTTGTTGCCGCAGCTCTTCACGAAACTTTTCTTGCTGCTCCCTCATAGCTTCCTCCATACTAGATACAGAGTGGTGACTACGGCTGCTACTACCACAGCCCGCCTGCGACGAAGAGCCGACACGAGAACGCAACTCCGTCGAATCGATAACACCGGTAAACATAGAATATCTTGAAAAACAAGAAAATTAGCATTCGGTCATAGTTCCAATATTATTGAAAAGAGTCACAAGTTCATACCGTCCATGCGCCTTGCCTCCAAGTGAATGCACAACTTCAGCGTCGATGGTAGGTGCTCCTCGCCAATCGTAGTCTTCTCCATACTTCCTAACCATCTCCTGCCCGTATGTCTCCTGCAATACAATATGAAGGTTCAGCACACATGTAATTTATAGCTATATGGCAAGAAAACATTAATCCTAACAACAAATAACCATACGCTCAACGGCCGCTTGACTACACAGCTCATCGGAGATTTCACTGTTTTTCGCTCGATGCCCTCTCCTATAAACATCGATTGGGCTCGGGACAACTCCAGTTTGAGTCTCCTGCAAATATATGAGTTCAATCCGGTTTCATTTCTGAGTAAAACAGAATACTACATACTCACCATTCGCTTAGCCAACCGAATGTGTCCATCAGCCCCATAGGTATGGTTGACTACGACCTCATATATGTGTCCAGTTGTGGTCCACTCTGAATCCTTCGTACTTGTCCCCCTTTTCATTTAGGACAAGGTTGTTCAGCTGAGCATATATTTCTGCAGCGTTAAGACATTTAGGCGGACCTTTGGTGATGTTGGGACCATGCTTCGTCGCCGAAGGTCCTGCAGGAAGAAACAGCTTCGCCAAAAGCAGCTTATATGTGATGCCGAAGCTACCACTCATGAAGCTTCAGCGTTATAGCGTATCCGAAGATGAAGGATCGAACCGACTTAAAGATAGAATGACCTTTTAGTCCATAAGGGTCTGAGTCATTGTTGTAAACTTTTATAAGGGGTATGATTGTAATTCCTTACAGGCTGTGTCCGGTGCCTATAAATAGTGAACAATATTCCTTTACTGTTCACGCAATCCGGTAACTGCTAACGCATTACTCTGGAATTATTGTTCTTTGTCAAGGCAAAGGTATAAATGTAATCAAACATCGTGTTTTAATATCTGAATTTGTATTGTAAAATGAGTAAATGATATTATTCATTCTTAATATTCTATAACGTTTCATGCTTCATATTTTATTTCGCATTTATTTACTTCTGACTACGAAGGTAAAATTTTCGTAGTTTATTATCTATGACCTTCGTCCAAAGCTCATTAAATCCTCAGGGAAATAATGCTTCAGCGGACGAAGGGCTTTGATATTTAACATTTTATGTTGCCTTGTTCTTAATTCGTAGCATTTGAGAACAAGTCCCCAACATTGGCGCCCACCTCTGGTGAACTCACTTCCACTTTTTGAGCTGATGACTTCGGTCAAGAATCAAGCTGGAACTACTTCGGCTCTGAAGCTGATTCTCCCGATAACAGGCGGTTCATGCTCAGAGCCGGCTAACAAGAAACAGAAGAAGGAGGCACAGAGAAGAGTACAACACGTAGGGGTACAAGGACCCTTCATCAAGTCAAGATGGTCTCATATCCCAATTACCTTTTCTCAAGAGGATCTTCAGCTCAAGGATTACCCACACAATGATGCTATGGTTATCTCTTGTGTGATCAAAGGATTTCTGGTCCATAATGTTTTGGTTGATACATGCAGTGCAACTGATATCATATTTGCTAAGGCCTTCAGACAGATGCAAGAGCCCAAAGACAAGATCCATGATGCAACACATCCCCTTTGTGGCTTCGGAGGAAGGCAGATTGTAGCACTCGGAAAAATCACAATGCCAGTAACCTTCGGATTTATCAACAACACAAGGACTGAACAAGTTGTGTTCGATATTGTTGACATGGAATACCCTTACAATGCAATCATTGGTCGTGGTACTCTCAATGCCTTCGAAGCAATTCTTCATCCAGCATATCTTTGCATGAAGATACCTTCGGACCAAGGACCCATTGCTATTCATGGAAGTCAGGAAGCTGCCAGAAGGGCCGAAGGAAACTGGACAGACTCAAAAGAAATCCATAACATAGATGCAGCTGAAGCTTGTGAGCAGTACAAGTTCAGAAGGGAGAAAGCTGCTTCGGCCGATCAGCCGAAGCCCATGCTCTTATGCGAGGACATAGCAGAGCAGAAGGTGCTATTGGGATCCCAACTGTCCGAAGAACATGAGAAGACCTTGATAAGGTTTCTGTTCAACAACAAAGATGTTTTTGCATGGTCATCCAATGATCTTTGCGGAGTCAACAGGGATGTTATTCAACACTCGCTCAATGTTGATCCATCCTTTAGACCCAGAAAGCAGAGGCTTCGGAAGATGTCTGATGACAAGGCCGAAGGTGCTCGGAATGAAGTTAAAAGACTCCTCAGTGCCGGAGTTATCAGAGAGGTAAAATACCCAGAGTGGCGGGCTAACACTGTTATGGTAAAAAAGGCCAATGGTAAATGGAGAATGTGTATTGATTTTACTGATCTCAACAAGGCTTGTCCGAAGGACGAGTTTCCATTGCCAAGGATAGATTCTCTAGTTGATGCAGCAGCTTCATCAGAGCTTATGAGTCTGCTGGATTGTTATTCAGGCTATCATCAAATTTGGATGAAGAAGGAGGATGAGCCAAAAACCAGCTTCATAACCCCTAGTGGAACATATTGTTACCTTCGGATGCCTGAGGGGCTCAAGAATGCTAGAGGAAGCTTCAGCAGAATGACAGCGAAGGTTCTTTATTCTCAGATAGGCAGAAATGTGCTAACTTATGTTGATGATATCATTGTAAAAAGCACGAAGCAAGAAAATCACATTGCTGATCTGCAGGAGACCTTCGCTAATTTTAGGCAGGCCGGTCTAAAGTTGAATCCAGAAAAATGTGTCTTCGGAGTGAAGAAAGGGAAATTTCTTGGCTGCCTAGTTTCAACAAAAGGGATTGAGGCTAATCCAAATAAAATCGAAGCTATCCTTTGAAAGGGAATTAGGCTTACACCTAGTTCCTAAATAGTTTTGGTGGTTGAATCGCCCAACACAAATAAATTGGACTAACTAGTTTGCTCTAGATTACATGTTCTACAGGTGCCAAAGGTTCATCTATAACTATACTAAATCGACTGTCCGGAATACCGTAGATTATTCCGGACAGAAGAAGCTTTTTGGAAAAACAGGCCAAGCGCGGACCGTCCGGGCCCTTGCGGCGGACCGTCCGCGACACAAGAATGTCTCTCAGACAGAACCAATGCAAAAACACAAGTTTCCACTACAGACTGTCCGGAGGAAAAGCAAAGACCGTCCGAGCCCTTGCGCGGACCGTCCGGCCTCTGGCGCGGACCGTCCGGTAGGTGAGAAACCGAAAAACCCGAAGGTAACGGGTTCGGAGAAATGAATTATAGCGGCCTCGCGGACCGTCCGGACCAGGCGGGC
Organism: Zea mays; assembly: GCF_902167145.1. Lineage (NCBI taxonomy): Eukaryota > Viridiplantae > Streptophyta > Magnoliopsida > Poales > Poaceae > Zea > Zea mays. Next base: position 69,317,782 of record NC_050098.1, read on the forward strand.
GGACCGTCCGCGACTGGCTCTGTCTGACATCTGACGACGCATTAAATGCAATATAGCCGTTGATATAGCCGTTACTGCTGACCGTTGCATTTTCAGCCGTTGATCTACAGGGGCGGACCGTCCGCGCCAGGAGGGCGGACCGTCCGCGCTCAGCAGAAAGGCCCAACGGCTAGGAAGTGGTTGGTGGCTATAAATACAACCCCAACCACCTCCATTCATAACATCCAAGCATTCCAACCTTCAACATTCAATACAAGAGCTAGCAATCCATTCCAAGACACATTCAAAGCCTCCATCTCTCCAAGTTTCACAATTGAGAAAAGAGATCATTAGTGATTAGTGGCTTGAGAGAGAAAGTGATCCGTGTGTTATTTGTCGCTCTTGTCGCTTGGCTTTTTCAATCGTGCTTTCTTGATTCCTTCATTGCAATCAAACTCACTTGTAAATTGAGGCAAGAGACACCAAACTTGTGGTGGTCCTTGTGGGAACTTTGTGTTCCAAGTGATTGAGAAAAGAAAGCTCACTCGATCCGTGGATCGTTTGAGAGAGGGAAGGGTTGAAAGAGACCCGGTCTTTGTGGCCTCCTCAACGGGGAGTAGGTTTGCAAGAACCGAACCTCGGTAAAACAAATCTCCGTGTCTCACTTGCTTATTCGCTTGGGATTTGTTTTACGCCCTCTCTCGCGGACTCGTTTCTTTATTACTAACGCTAACCCCCGCTTGTAGTTGTGTTTATATTTGTAAATTTCAGTTTCGCCCTATTCACCCCCCCTCTAGGCGACTTTCAATTGGTATCAGAGCCCGGTGCTTCATTAGAGCCTAACCGCTCGAAGTGATGTCGGGAGATCACGCCAAGAAGGAGATGGAGACCGGCGAAAAGCCCACTACAAGCCAAGGGAGCACTTCATCGGAAGAGTCCCGCACCAAGAGGAAGGAGAAGAAGAAGATCTCCTCCAACAAAGGGAAGGAGAAGAAATCTTCTTCTCATCACAAAGAGAAGAAGGAAAAATCTTCTTCCCACAAGCCGCACCGGAGTAAGAACAAGGAAAAGAGGATGAGGAAAGTGGTCTACTACGAGACCGACACTTCATCAACATCGACCTCCGACTCCGACGCGCCCTCCGTAACTTCTAAACGCCAAGAGCGTAAGAAGTTTAGTAAGATCCCCCTACACTACCCTCGCATTTCTAAACATGCACCTTTACTTTCCGTCCCTCTAGGCAAACCACCAACTTTTGATGGTGAAGATTATGCTAGGTGGAGTGATTTAATGCGTTTTCATCTAACCTCACTCCACAAAAGTATATGGGATGTTGTTGAGTTTGGTGCACAGGTACCGTCCGTAGGGGACAAGGATTATGATGAGGATGAGGTGGCCCAAATCGAGCACTTCAACTCTCAAGCGACAACAATACTCCTCGCCTCTTTAAGTAGAGAGGAGTATAACAAAGTTCAAGGGTTGAAGAGCGCCAAAGAAGTTTGGGATGTGCTCAAAACGGCGCACGAGGGAGATGAGCTCACAAAGATCACCAAGCGGGAAACGATCGAGGGGGAGCTCGGTCGGTTCCGGCTTCGCAAAGGAGAGGAGCCACAACACATGTACAACCGGCTCAAGACCTTGGTGAACCAAGTGCGCAACCTCGGGAGCGTAAAGTGGGATGACCACGAAATGGTTAAGGTTATTCTAAGATCTCTCATTTTCCTTAACCCCACTCAAGTTCAATTAATTCGTGGCAATCCTAGATATACTAAAATGACCCCCGAGGAAGTTATCGGGAATTTTGTAAGTTTTGAGTGCATGATCGAAGGCTCGAGGAAGATCAACGAGCTTGATGATCCATCCACATCCGAGGCTCAACCCGTCGCATTCAAGGCGACGGAAGAAAAGAAGGAGGAGGCTACACCAACTCGACAACCAATAGACGCCTCCAAGCTCGACAATGAGGAAATGGCGCTCGTCATCAAAAGCTTCCGCCAAATCCTCAAGCAAAGGAGAGGGAAAGACTACAAGCCCCGCTCCAAGAAGGTTTGCTACAAGTGTGGTAAGCCCGGTCATTTTATTGCTAAATGTCCTATATCAAGTGACAGCGACCGAGGCGACGACAAGAAGGGGAGAAGAAAGGAGAAGAAAAGGTACTACAAGAAGAAGGGCGGCGATGCCCATGTTTGTCGGGAATGGGATTCCGACGAAAGCTCAAGCGACTCCTCCGACGACGAGGACGCCGCCAACATCGCCGTCACCAAGGGACTTCTCTTCCCCAACGTCGGCCACAAGTGCCTCATGGCAAAGGACGGCAAACGGAGAAAGGTTAAATCTAACTCCTCCACTAAATATGAATCTTCTAGTGATGATAATGCTAGTGATGAGGAGGATAACTTGCGTTCCCTTTTTGCCAACCTTAACATAGCACAAAAGGAAAAATTAAATGAATTAGTTAGTGCTATTCATGAAAAGGATGACCTTTTGGATTCCCAAGAGGATTGTCTAATTAAAGAAAACAAGAAACATGTTAAGGTTAAAAAGGCTTATGCTCTTGAAATTGAAAAATGTGAAAAGTTATCTAGTGAGCTAAGCACTTGCCGTGAGATGATTGACAACCTTAGGAATGAAAATGCTAGTTTAAATGCTAAGGTTGATTCACATGTTTGCAATATTTCAACTTCAAATCCTAAAGATGATAATGTTGATTTACTTGCTAGGATTGATGAGTTGAATGCTTCCCTTGCTAGCCTTAGAATTGAGAATGAAAAATTGCTTGCTAAGGCTAATGATTTAGATGTTTGCAATGCTACCATTTCCAATCTTAGAGATAAAAATGATATTCTTCATGCTAAGATTGTTGAACTTAATTCTTGCAAAACCTCTACATCTACCGTTGAGCACACTTCTATTTGCACTAGATGTAGAGATATTAACATTGGTGCTATACATGATCACATGGCTTTAATTAAACAACAAAATGATCATATAGCAAAACTAGATGCTAAAATTGCCGAGCACAACTTAGAAAATGAGAAATTTAAATTTGCTCGTAGCATGCTTTATAATGGGAGACGCCCGGGCATCAAGGATGGCATTGGCTTCCAAAGGGGAGACAATGTCAAAATTAGTACCCCTCCTAAAAGATTGTCCAACTTTGTTAAGGGCAAGGCTCTCATGCCTCAGGATAACGAGGGTTACATTTTATACCCTGCCGGTTATCCTGAGAGCAAAATTAGGAGAATTCATTCTAGGAAGTCTCACTCTGGCCCTAATCATGCTTTCATGTATAAGGGTGAGACATCTAGCTCTAGGCAACCAACCCATGCTAAGTTGCCTAGAAAGAAAACCCCTAGTGCATCAAATGATCATAATATTTCATTTAAAACTTTTGATGCATCATATGTTTTGACTAACAAATCCGGCAAAATAGTTGCCAAGTATGTTGGGGGCAAGCACAAGGGCTCCAAGACTTGTGTTTGGGTACCCAAAGTTCTTGTGTCTAATGCCAAAGGACCCAAAACCATTTGGGTACCTAAAGTCAAGAACTAAACTTGTTTTGTAGGTTTATGCATCCGGGGGTTCAAGTTGGATACTCGACAGCGGGTGCACAAACCACATGACAGGGGAGAAGAAGATGTTCTCCTCCTACGAGAAAAACCAAGATCCCCAACGAGCTATCACATTCGGGGATGGAAATCAAGGGTTGGTCAAAGGTCTTGGTAAAATAGCTATATCTCCTGACCATTCCATTTCTAATGTTTTTCTTGTAGATTCTTTAGATTACAACTTGCTTTCCGTATCTCAATTATGTCAAATGGGCTACAACTGTCTATTCACTGATGTAGGTGTTACTGTCTTTAGAAGAAGTGATGATTCAATAGCATTTAAGGGAGTGTTAGAGGGTCAGCTATACTTGGTAGATTTTGATAGAGCTGAACTCGATACTTGCTTAATTGCTAAGACTAACATGGGTTGGCTCTGGCACCGCCGACTAGCTCATGTTGGGATGAAGAATCTTCATAAGCTTCTAAAGGGAGAACACATTTTAGGACTAACAAATGATCATTTTGAGAAAGACAGGATTTGTAGCGCATGCCAAGCAGGGAAGCAAGTTGGCACTCATCATCCACATAAGAACATAATGACGACCGACAGGCCACTGGAGCTCCTACACATGGATCTATTCGGCCCGATAGCTTACATAAGCATCGGCGGGAGTAAGTACTGTCTAGTTATTGTGGATGATTATTCTCGCTTCACTTGGGTATTCTTTTTACAGGAAAAATCTCAAACCCAAGAGACCTTAAAGGGATTCTTGAGACGGGCTCAAAATGAGTTCGGCTTAAGGATCAAGAAAATAAGAAGCGACAACGGAACGGAGTTCAAGAACTCTCAAATCGAAAGCTTTCTTGAGGAGGAGGGCATCAAGCATGAGTTCTCTTCTCCCTACACACCTCAACAAAATGGTGTAGTGGAGAGGAAGAATAGAACTCTATTAGACATGGCAAGGACCATGCTTGATGAGTACAAGACTTCGGATCGGTTTTGGGCCGAGGCGGTCAACACCGCTTGCTACGCCATCAACCGGTTATATCTACACCGAATCCTCAAGAAGACATCATATGAACTCCTAACCGGTAAAAAGCCCAACATTTCATATTTTAGAGTCTTTGGTAGCAAATGCTTTATTCTTGTTAAAAGAGGTAGAAAATCTAAATTTGCTCCTAAGACTGTAGAAGGCTTTTTACTTGGTTATGACTCAAACACAAGGGCATATAGGGTCTTTAACAAGTCCACTGGACTAGTTGAAGTCTCATGTGACGTTGTGTTTGATGAGACTAACGGCTCTCAAGTAGAGCAAGTTGATCTTGATGAGATAGGTGATGAAGAGGCTCCATGCATCGCATTAAGGAACATGTCCATTGGGGATGTGTGTCCTAAGGAATCCGAAGAGCCTCCAAATGCACAAGATCAACCATCCTCCTCCATGCAAGCATCTCCACCAACTCAAAATGAGGATGAGGCTCAAATTGATGGAGAAGAAGATCAATCAAATGAGCCACCTCAAGATGACGGCATAGATCAAGGGGGAGATGCAAATGACCAAGACAAGGAGGATGAAGAGCAAAGGCCGCCACACCCAAGAGTCCACCAAGCAATCCAACGAGATCACCCCGTCGACACCATCCTCGGCGATATTCATAAGGGGGTAACCACTAGATCTCGTGTTGCACATTTTTGTGAACATTACTCGTTTGTTTCCTCTATTGAGCCACACAGGGTAGAGGAAGCACTCCAAGATTCGGATTGGGTGGTGGCGATGCAAGAGGAGCTCAACAACTTCACTAGAAATGAGGTATGGCATTTAGTTCCACGTCCTAACCAAAATGTTGTAGGAACCAAATGGGTCTTCCGCAACAAGCAAGATGAGCATGGTGTGGTGACAAGGAACAAAGCTCGACTTGTGGCCAAGGGATACTCCCAAGTCGAAGGTTTGGATTTCGGTGAAACCTATGCACCCGTAGCTAGGCTTGAGTCAATTCGCATATTATTGGCCTATGCTACTTACCATGGCTTTAAGCTTTATCAAATGGACGTGAAAAGTGCCTTCCTCAATGGACCAATCAAGGAAGAGGTCTATGTTGAGCAACCTCCCGGCTTTGAAGACAGTGAGTATCCTAACCATGTCTATAAGCTCTCTAAGGCGCTTTATGGGCTCAAGCAAGCCCCAAGAGCATGGTATGAATGCCTTAGAGATTTTCTTATTGCAAATGGATTCAAAGTCGGAAAGGCCGATCCTACACTCTTTACTAAAACTCTTGAAAATGACTTGTTTGTATGCCAAATTTATGTTGATGATATTATATTTGGGTCTACTAACGAGTCTACATGTGAAGAGTTTAGTAGGATCATGACACAGAAATTCGAGATGTCAATGATGGGGGAGTTGAAGTATTTTCTAGGATTTCAAGTAAAGCAACTCCAAGAGGGCACCTTCATCAGCCAAACGAAGTACACTCAAGACATTCTAACCAAGTTTGGGATGAAGGATGCCAAGCCCATCAAGACACCCATGGGAACTAATGGGCATCTCGACCTCGACACGGGAGGTAAGTCCGTGGATCAAAAGGTATACCGGTCGATGATAGGTTCATTACTTTATCTTTGTGCATCTCGACCGGATATTATGCTTTCCGTATGCATGTGTGCAAGATTCCAAGCCGACCCTAAGGAAGCTCACCTTACAGCCGTAAAACGAATCTTGAGATATTTGGCTTATACTCCTAAGTTTGGGCTTTGGTATCCTAGGGGATCCACATTTGATTTAATTGGTTATTCCGATGCCGATTGGGCAGGGTGTAAGATTAATAGGAAGAGCACATCGGGGACTTGCCAATTCTTGGGAAGATCCTTGGTGTCTTGGGCTTCAAAGAAGCAAAATTCCGTCGCTCTTTCCACCGCCGAAGCCGAGTACATTGCCGCAGGTCATTGTTGCGCACAATTGCTTTGGATGAGGCAAACCCTGCGGGACTACGGTTACAAATTAACCAAAGTCCCTTTGCTATGTGATAATGAGAGTGCAATCAAAATGGCCGACAATCCCGTCGAACATAGCCGCACTAAACACATAGCCATTCGGTATCATTTTCTTAGGGATCACCAACAAAAGGGAGATATCGAGATTTCATACATTAACACTAAAGATCAATTAGCCGATATCTTTACCAAGCCTCTTGATGAACAATCTTTTAACAAACTTAGGCATGAGCTAAATATTCTTGATTCTAGGAATTTCTTTTGTTAACTTGCACTCATAGCTCATTTGTATACCTTTGATCATATCTCTTTCCTATGCTATGACTAATGTGTTTTCAAGTCTATTTCAAACCAAGTCATAGGTGTATTGAAAGGGAATTGGAGTCTTCGGCGAAGACAAAGGCTTCCACTACGTAACTCATCTTTCGCCGTCGCTCCAAGCAACTCTCCGTTCTAAGGGGAGAAAACATGAGCACCAAGCAAAAGGACTTCGTCTTTGGTATAATCTTAACTCATCTCTTTATGACCAAAGAGGAAGATAGCACTTAAAGGGCTCTAATGACTCCGTTTTTGGCGATTCATGCCAAAGGGGGAGAGAGTAAGAGCCCAAAGCAAAAGGACCGCACCACCAATTTCAAAATCTTAAGTGTTGAATTTTCAATTGGTATCCTATTGTTGTGTTCAAAAGGGGGAGAGTATTTCAAAATGATATATCAAAACCCTCTTGAACACTAAGAGGAGGATCTCATTTAGGGGGAGTTTTTGTTTAGTTAAAGGAAAAGCATTTGAAACAGGGGGAGAAAATTTCAAATCTTGAAAATGCTTCTCAAAATCTTATTCATTTGCCTTTGACTATTTGCAAAAGAACTTTGAAAAGTATTTACAAAAGAGTTTGCAAAAACAAAACATGTGGTGCAAGCGTGGTCCAAAATGTTATAAGTAAGAAACAATCCATGCATATCTTGTAAGTTTTTATATTGGCTCAATTCCAAGCAACCTTTACACCTACATTATGCAAACTAGTTCAATTATGCACCTTTATATTTGCTTTGGTTTGTGTTGGCATCAATCACCAAAAAGGGGGAGATTGAAAGGGAATTAGGCTTACACCTAGTTCCTAAATAGTTTTGGTGGTTGAATCGCCCAACACAAATAAATTGGACTAACTAGTTTGCTCTAGATTACATGTTCTACAGGTGCAAAAGGTTCATCTATAACTATACTAAATCGACTGTCCAGAATACCGTAGATTATTCCGGACAGAAGAAGCTTTTTGGAAAAACAGGCCAAGCGCGGACCGTCCGGGCCCTTGCGGCGGACCGTCCGCGACACAAGAATGTCTCTCGGACAGAACCAATGCAAAAACACAAGTTTCCACTACAGACTGTCCGGAGGAAAAGCAAAGACCGTCCGAGCCCTTGCGCGGACCGTCCGGCCTCTGGCGCGGACCGTCCGGTAGGTGAGAAACCGAAAAACCCGAAGGTAACGGGTTCGGAGAAATGAATTATAGCGGCCTCGCGGACCGTCCGGACCAGGCGGGCGGACCGTCCGCGACTGGCTCTGTCTGACATCTGACGACGCATTAAATGCAATATAGCCGTTGATATAGCCGTTACTGCTGACCGTTGCATTTTCAGCCGTTGATCTACAGGGGCGGACCGTCCGCGCCAGGAGGGCGGACCGTCCGCGCTCAGCAGAAAGGCCCAATGGCTAGGAAGTGGTTGGTGGCTATAAATACAACCCCAACCACCTCCATTCATAACATCCAAGCATTCCAACCTTCAACATTCAATACAAGAGCTAGCAATCCATTCCAAGACACATTCAAAGCCTCCATCTCTCCAAGTTTCACAATTGAGAAAAGAGATCATTAGTGATTAGTGGCTTGAGAGAGAAAGTGATCCGTGTGTTATTTGTCGCTCTTGTCGCTTGGCTTTTTCAATCGTGCTTTCTTGATTCCTTCATTGCAATCAAACTCACTTGTAAATTGAGGCAAGAGACACCAAACTTGTGGTGGTCCTTGTGGGAACTTTGTGTTCCAAGTGATTGAGAAAAGAAAGCTCACTCGATCCGTGGATCGTTTGAGAGAGGGAAGGGTTGAAAGAGACCCGGTCTTTGTGGCCTCCTCAACGGGGAGTAGGTTTGCAAGAACCGAACCTCGGTAAAACAAATCTTCGTGTCTCACTTGCTTATTCGCTTGGGATTTGTTTTACGCCCTCTCTCGCGGACTCGTTTCTTTATTACTAACGCTAACCCCCGCTTGTAGTTGTGTTTATATTTGTAAATTTCAGTTTCGCCCTATTCACCCCCCTCTAGGCGACTTTCATCCTTCGAATGGAACCACCAAGCACAAAGAAGGGGGCTCAAAGATTGACAGGAAGACTGGCATCTCTCAACAGATTCATATCTAGATCAGCAGAGAGAAATTTACCATTTCTCGAAGTGCTGAAGTCAGCCGAAGTTTTCCAATGGGGACCAGTCCAGCAGAGAGCCTTCGAAGAGCTGAAGCAATATTTGATAGACTTAACAACACTAACTCCACCAACGCCAGGGGCTCCTCTGTTGTTATATGTGGCAGCTTCGCACTCAGCGGTAAGTGCAGCACTTGTCCAGGAGAAGCTTGAAGGCCAAGTCAAAAAGCAAGCCCCAATATACTTTGTATCCGAAGTTCTTAGTTTATCAAAGAAAAATTATACAGAATTGGAGAAGGTGTTGTATGCTGTTTTGATGGCCTCCAGGAAGCTTCGGCACTATTTTCAAGCATACAATATAGTTGTTCCTTCTTCACAACCGTTGAAGGATATCATGAGAAATAGAGAAGCTACTGGAAGGGTTGGAAAATGGGCTGCGGAACTCAATGAATTTTGCATTGATTATGTGCATAGATCTTCGATTCAATCCCAAGCGTAGGTAGACTTCATTGCTGACTGGACGCCAGGGGCTCAGGAAGAAGAAATGAGTAAAGATGCCGAGGTTTGGACAGTATTTTGTGATGGATCTTGGGGAACCTTCGGAGCAGGAGCAGCTGCTGTGTTGGTCGCACCTTCCAAAGTTAAAACTTGTTATGCAACGAGACTTGATTTCAGTTGCACAAATAACATTGCTGAGTACGAAGTTTTGCTCTTGGGTCTTCGGAAGTTAAAAGCGATGGGAATTAGAAGGGCGGTTCTTAAAACTGATTCCCAGGTTATTTCTGGTCATATTGACAAAAGTTATAAAGCAAGAGATCCGAAGCTTGAAAAATATTTGGACACGGTTCGAAGGATTGAGGCTTACTTTGAAGGATTTTCTGTTAAAAATATTCCTCGTGGAGAAAATGAATATGCTGATTTATTAGCCAAGTCAGCAACGCCAGGGGCTGCCCTTACCTTCGGAAGTATTTTTCGAGACAATAAAAGCACCTTCGGTCGAACTTGTTGAAAGAGCAGTCCTCAACATATCCCCTGTCTATAGTGAAGACTGGAGAACTGAGATCATCTCTTTCCTTCAGGGTAACTTTCTTTCAGATGACGAAGCTTATAACAGGAGGATAGAGGCAAGAGCTCGACCATATGTTATAATAGAAGGGGAGCTGTACAAGCATGGAGTCTGTGCTCCATTACTCAAGTGTTTATCCAGAGCCGAAGGTATAGAATTGATGAAGGAAATACACGCAGGCCTGTGTGGATCTCACATCGGATCTAGGCCTTTGCTTGGAAAAGTTTTTTGGCAAGGATTTTATTGGCCAAAGGCAGCTTCGGATGCAGCGGAATTAGTCCAAAAGTGCGAAGGTTGTCAGAAATGTGCAAGAGATCAAAAACAACCTTCGTCTCTAACCCAGTTAATACAACCCACTTGGCCGTTGCAAAGGTGGGGCCTTGATTTGTTAGGTCCGTTACCACCAGCACAAGGGAACTTAAGATATGTTGTAGTGGCAGTGGAATATTTTTCTAAATGGATTGAGGCAAAGCCTTTAGCAACAATAAATTCGGTCACTATTCAAAAGTTTTTCTGGCAAAATATTGTTTGTCGTTTCGGAGTGCCGAAGGCTATTACTGTGGATAATGGAACGCAGTTTGATTCCGAAGCGTTCAGAGAATTTTGTGAACAAATTGGCACGAAGATCCATTTTGCATCAGTTCGGCATCCAGAGTCGAATGGACTTGTTGAAAGGGCTAATGGCATCATAATGACAGGAATAATGAAGTTAATCTTCAATCAGCCTAGGGGAAAGTGGCCAGACGAATTAATCAAAGTGGTGTGGAGCCAGAACACAACAATGTCAAGATCAACAGGCTTTACACCATTCAAACTATTGTTTGGTGACGAAGCAATAACTCCGGAAGAAGCCAAAGCAGGATCAATAAGAATAGTAGCTTTGGCAGAAGACGAAGCTGAAGCTAATTACTCTATGGAAAAAGATGCTATAGAGGGGATCAGGCTTCAGGCTGTGGAAAACATCAACAAATACCAAGCTGAAACAATAAAATGGCGTGATAGAAAGGTTAGGCTAAAGAACATTGAACCAGGACATTTGGTGCTTCGAAGAGTAGCCAACCCAGAGACAGTAGGCAAATTACAGCTGAAGTGGGAAGGACCTTTTCTGGTAGTATCTTCGTCAAGACCCGGTTTCTATAGATTGAACGGCAACGGCATTCCTAGATCATGGAATGCGGACGAGCTTCGGCGATATTATGTTTAGCTTGATGTAATTTTTTCTATTCTTTCTTGTGGCACCCTTTTCCTTTCCAAAGGGGGAGAAAGGTTTTTAATGGGGCCACAACATGTAATTTTTCTTTTCCTTATTTCAATTCTATAAGAGCGATATCCCCCAAAGATGTAAATGTAAAAGCTGAGAACGCACCATCGAGTGCAAAGGAAAAAGAAAAGAAAATAGGGAGAAGCTCAAAAGTCGTTCCTAAGGGAATGCAGAGCTTACAGCGAAAAATAAACGCTGATTCCGCCGAAAGTAAAAGGCGAAGAAGCTCCTAAGGGAGGCTTACAACGAAAAATAAACGCTGATTCCGCCGAAAGTAAAAGGCGAAGAAGCTCCTAAGGGAGGCTTACAGCGAAAAGTCAGCGCTGATATACCGAAAAGAAAATGGTGAAGCCAAAAAATAAACGGCAAAAAGATTTGAGTCATTCCCAAGGGAATGAAGGCTATGATTATGGTTTTGAATGTACATTCGGATAATCATTTGCACAACACATTACATCATGACATTTGCATTCATAAACATTCTTTTAGACATATATAGGATCATCATCATCATACCATACAGAAAAGGCAGATGCTTCGGCTATGAGGAAAAACTTCGGAGAAAGAGGAAATTTTCATGCTTCATTGTGTACGAAAAGAAGGGAAGGTGTTTTTCGCCTTCGGCTCAAAAATGAAATTTCGTCCACAGCAAAGCAGATCGTACATGGATAAAGGGGAAAAGATATATTACAAGGTATGCACAAATTTACATAAGTTTTTCTACAATTATATTACAAAGATTTCTCCAGAATTTTTTGCAGAAAAGTCTTTTGCAGCAACCGCTAAGCTTCAGTTCGTCATTCTTCAGCTTCGTCATCCTGTACATATTGAAACAGAATGAGAAAGGTGCAGAATTCAAGGAGAAGGTAAAAGTAACAAGTATAAGTTTCTCACCGGCTTAAGGTGGCTCCGAGCTTCGTCACCAGCCATTTTTCGCCCACCGTTTATCAAAATTTAGGTCATAAATCTGTTTCCTATGCTTCGGGCCAGGCTTGGGATGTCAACCAAATCTGCTGGTGACAAGCTGAAGTTTGGCCTATTTACAATTTTTCCGTGCGTACAGCCAGCCTTCAAGAAAGCGGTAGCTGTGCCTCGAGAAGCTAGCAGGGCGCAGAAATCAGCATGCCCAGCAATAACTTCGTCAAGTGCATCAACTTCGCCCTCAATGTATTCCAAGGTGCTTGGCAAGTTTTCAGCTGAAGGTGTAAATTTCTCAGAGCTGGCTCCAATTGAGTGAAACACATCCTTCAGCCGCTGCACACATCGGCTCCCGAAATCTAAGCATTTCTCCTGAAGCTCCTTCAATGATTTTTGCAAATTTGAATTCTTCTCGATTTCGGTCTTGAGATTTGTTTCGAGATTCTTCTTTTCCTGCTCAGACTTTTCTGATTTTATAAGTAACTCATTGTTTAATTTGTTATTTTCGGCTTGGGCTTCAGCCAATGAACCTTCCATAGAATGAATGACGAAGTCTTTCTTTTCCAAGGCAGCTTCGTGATCTTTAACTTTGATTTCAAGATCTTGAACGACGGAGTCTTTTTCCTTCAGAGCAGCTTCGTAATTTCTGACTTTGTTTTCTAGATCTTTTATGGTAGCTTCGTTCTTCTCATCTTCAAGATCTTGTTGCATTCTCAGCACTTTACTTAGAAGTATACTCTGCCAAAACAACCTTCGTCATAAAACAACTTAATTCAAAATAATAATAATAATAATAAAAAATCGAGAGTTTTTTACCTTGAAATTAGCGTAGAGCAAGCTACCGGCGATATGCTGTCGCTGGTACCTGCAGAGGTCCGCTTCTATCTTCGGCAGGCCAACGCTTTTGGAGAAGGTCCTAACAACCTTGGCCTCGGTTCGGTTCCGAAGGCATCTCAGCTTCCCTTCATTGACCCCACCAAATAGTAGAGACCCTAGTTTGTATCCACAGGATATAGCATATTTCTTTAGCTCTTCTTTTTCAGCGTCTGATAACTCTTGTCCAAGTATATCTTGAAAATTAAAATTTTCTTCTTCCAAAATGTCTTCAACCTGCTCTTTTCCTTTTTCTGTTGTCGTGTTCACTGCAACCACAGCAGCTTCTTCTTCAGCCATTCTCAGAAGTATATTGTCAATATCATCAAGCGTGGTTTCCTGGTTAGGATCTTCGTTGGTCCCGGTTTCGGCTCCGGTGGCTTCGGCTTCAGTGCTTGCTCCGGTAACTTCGGTTCTGGTGGCTTCGGCTCCGGTGGCTTTGGCTCCCCCGGTTGCGGCTCCAGTGGTTTCGGCTCCGATGGTTGTGGTTTCGGCAGTGATAATTTTTGACGCCGATGTCGGTGGCGGTGTCTGATGAATGACATCTGCCACTTGGATAATTCTTCGTTTTTTCGGCTTTGCAGGACTTTCTGCTGCAGAAGCTTCTTTGCCCTTCTGAAAAAACTTCGTCAGTTCTGGCGCCAGCAGACTTAGCTTGACAGGCAAAGGTTCAGTCATTACCTTTAGAATCTCTTCCACTTCGGCAGCAGAAGGTGTCGCAGGAGCTTCATCCTCTCGGGCCGATGTCTTTAGTTTTGGAGATGCAGCTTTTCTTTTCCTTGGAACAGCTACCTTCGGCTCAGGGCTCAGTTTTTCAGAAATTTCTTTTTCCTTTTTAGCCAATTTGGTGATTTCTTTGTCCAGGGCGCTGGCAATCCTCTTTCTCTTTGGGCCTTCGGCATCTCCGCCCAGTTGCTCATAATCAGGGTAATCAAAATTCAAGGCATCTAGCACACGATTCAATCTTCGCTTCGGACGAGTGCCGAAGGCTGCAGTCATCAACTGATCTTCTTTCTTAGAATAATTTCCGAGGATATCGTTGCACATAATCTCGATTGTGTCCAACCACTCCTGGCAGGGTTTTTTAAAGTGTTTCTTAAACTTGTAGTAATAAGGCAATCGAACAAGTTCTCCCTTTTTCTTTTCTCCCTCTAGCTTCGGCATCTCCCAATCCCTCATTGTTGGGAACACTTTAAAAGCCAGAAATTCATGCACCAAGTCTCTAGTGCCAATATGATCTGAAATCACGCGAAATTCAGCCAAAGCAATTTGGCTCGGGCTCCCCCTTATCATGTTGCAACGGGGCCTCGTTTCTCCGAAGGTTAGCTCTAGCGGACTCTGGACCAATTTATCTTCATCTTTATCAACTTTAACATAAAACCATTCAGACTTCCATCCGGCTGGCCATTTGCTTCGGTTGCTTATCACTGGAAACTTCGTAGTCTTGCGATAAGCAAAGTTGTAACATCCAAAATTCTCATGAAGACCATCTCCTCTGGCTTTAGTCTGATAGTGTAGTTCATGAACTCGGCAGAAACCCTCACCGAACGGTTCCACTCCCTGGCTACGAAGGGCCCAAATATAAACGCTTAATCTAACAATAGCATTAGGGGTCAGCTGATGAAGGTAAACCCCAAACTTCTTCAAAACATCAGCAATCATCCCATTCAAAGGAAATCTTAATCCTGCTTTAAAGAAGCTTTTGAACACTACAACCTCATTCTTTTCCGGCTTCGGAGTAATTTCCTCTCCCCCGAAACGAATCAGCTCCTTTTTTGCTTCACTGAAGTAGCCCAGTTTCACCATTTTGGGAAGATCAGCTTCAGAGATGGTGGACTTTCCAAAATCCAAATGACTAGGTTTACTTGGCACCCCGCAGCTGTACTCATCTTCGGAACCAACTTCTTCAACATCAGCTTGTGTTGCTTCGGCAGCAGGTGTGTCCTCTGATCAAACCAGCCCAGAATGCCTCATTGCTTCAGAAATCAGAACAGTTTCAACGCCTTCGGTCTCATCCCCATCACGCTCAACCCTAGCAGTGGAGCGTACTCTGGCCATTTGATTTTAAATTTCTTGAAAATTCCTTGGAAATTAATAACCTTTTTTCCTAAGTTCTTCTCGTGACGAAGCAGAATTCAAACTGGAGCTTCGTTTGAATGCAAAAGTCAAGCTTCGGCTATGGTTAAATTTTTGGCAGTGAAACAGTGCAATAGCAATGAATGCTGTGGTAACTTCACACCTACCTGTCTGTTTATATAGTGCTGCAGGTAAGAAGGTAAATCATCAAGATTTTTACACCGGGCAAACAGTCGCTCACACTCACTGAACGGTGGGCCACAAAAGCCAAGAAAGTGAACCTGCATGGTGGGACCGCTCCGCGCTCGAAAACTGTATCGTTTCTCGGCAACGAGCTCAGGGAAGGTGTTTTCGGACCTTTGGCTTCCCGAAGCCTAAGAGACTTTTTTCACGGATCAAGCTCGTTACGAAAAACGATCTAGCACCGCGAAGGGGCTACTGTTGGGACCATGCTTCATCGCCGAAGGTTCTGCAGGAAGAAACAGCTTCGGCAAAAGCTGCTTATATGTGATGCCGAAGCTACCACTCATGAAGCTTCGGCGTTATAGCGTATCCGAAGATGAAGGATCAAACCGACTTAAAGATAGAATGACCTTTTAGTCCATAAGGGTCTGAGTCATTGTTGTAAACTTTTATAAGGGGTATGATTGTAATTCCTTACAGGCTGTGTCCTGTGCCTATAAATAGTGAACAGTATTCCTTTACTGTTCACACAATCCGGTAACTGCTAACGCATTACTCTGGAATTATTGTTCTTTGTCAAGGCAAAGGTATAAATGTAATCAAACATCGTGTTTTAATATCTGAATTTGTATTGTAAAATGAGTAAATGATATTATTCATTCTTAATATTCTATAACGTTTCATGCTTCATATTTTATTTCGCATTTATTTACTTCTGACTACGAAGGTAAAATTTTCGTAGTTTATCATCTATGACCTTCGTCCGAAGCTCATTAAATCATCAAGGAAATAATGCTTCAGAGGACGAAGGGCTTTGATATTTAACATTTTATGTTGCCTTGTTCTTAATTCATAGCATTTGAGAACAAGTCCCCAACATGTGACCACAGTGTTCTTTATAAAGTTTTCTTATCGCTCCTAAAGGGGTGTTTCCTGGGCAACCAGCGTCGATGACAATCGAAGTAAGTGATCTTTCCACCATGAGCAAGACGGAAGCAATCTGTATCTGAACCGCAATATGGACATGTTAATCTACCATGTGTACTCCAACCGGTAAAAATAGCATACGCCATGAAGTCATGCACCGACCACAAATACACAACTCGAAGTTTGAATTTCTGTTTTGTAAAAACATCGTATGCTTCAACACCTTTCCAAAGCTCCTTCAACTCTTCAATCAAGGGTTTTAACATGACATTGAGGTTCTTTCCAGGATAGTCTGGGCCAGGAATGATTAAGCAAAGAAATATAAATTCATATTTCATACAAAGAGAAGGTGGAAGGTTGTATGGAATAACAAAGACGGGCCAACATGAGTATGATGATGCCATTTGACCAAAAGGTGTGAAGCCATCGGTCGCGAGGCCGATTCGAACATTCCTCGGATCAGCTGCAAACTCGGGATCAAACGCGTCGAGAGCCTTCCATGCATCCCCATCTGAAGGGTGCACGATTAGGTCATCATTATCACAGACACCTTCTTTGTGCCATCGCATGTGCATAGCGGTTTTTTAGATAGAAACATCCGTTTCACTCGAGGAGTTAGTGGCAAGTTGCGGAGCTGCTTATGTGCAACATCTGTCATCACTTTCTCACCCTCATCATTAACAACTTCCACAAATCTAGATTGTCCACATTTCAGACATTTTTTCTCTTCCACATGCTCCTTCATGAAAAGCATACAATTATTTTTGCACACATCAATCTTCTCATAATCCATACCGAGACCTTTGATAATTGTCTTTGATTGGTACATGTCTTTAGGAAACTTATTGGGCTTTGGGAGCACATCTCTTAATAACTTTAAAATCTCATTGTAACAATTGTTCGAGAAAAAGTACTTGGACTTAATGGCCATGAGCTGAGTCACAAAAGCGAGTATACTCACATCTGTGTGTTCATGCAACGGCTCTTCAGAGTCTTTTAGTAGTTTAAAAAATCTGGAAACCTCTGGTGTGGCAGGATCCTCGGAGCTTAGGTTGAATTCTGGACGTAGTGAATCTAGCATCTCATGCATCGCTTCATCGCCAGCCCAATCATTTTTCTCCTCCTCTTCTACATTCCGGTTGGGTACTACCTCACCATGATGTTCCCACACCTCATATCCGGGCATAAATCCAAACTGACAAAGATCTAGGCTAACTCTTTCCTTATTAAGAAATATACTGTTTTCGTGCCGCCTACAAGGGCATCTGACAGTGCCGGTTAAGGACAAGGCGAATACGTGGTCCACAAAATCTTTGGTCTTGGCTACCCACTCATCAGAATGATGTCCATTTCTACTGCAGCCATTGTACATCCATGCACGATCTTCAGCCATGCCTGAGACTGTTAAACCGAACCATATCGTGAAAACATTATTCAACTATGTTAATGGTTTGGTCCTATATGTATAGGCAAGAATAGGTTCTAAACCCACAGCAAGCTAGCAGGACCAAAAAAAATTCGGCAGCATGACCTCGCTGCCACTAAACAATATAAGAATGAACCACATATACCACATATGTCTTTACTAAACCAAATATACCACATATACAATATGCCTCGAACTAAACAATAATACTAATCACACGCACTAATCAACAAACACATATACCACTAATACATTCCACATATACCACATATGCCTTCCCAAAACATATAACACATATACAAACACACTAATCAATAATATTAATCAAACGCACAAATCAACAAACACAATTATAAAAATATACTAATTTCGGTGGCAATTAAATAAAAGGCCGCCGAAAATACAAAATAAAATACGCAAAATAAAATACCTTAATGAAGGCGAGGTTGACGGGAGTTGAGGTCGACGGGACGGAGCAGAGCGCGGCGTGGTCGGCGGCGCGTCGGTGGCGTCGGCTGGCAAGGCGTCGGGCTTGGCGGCGGCACGTCGGGGGCACGGGCGGGCGGCGCTGCAGGCGCGTCAAACGGCGTGGTGGGCCGAGGCCGGCGCTGCGGGGGCTTGGGGCGGCGCGGCGGGCCGGGGGCGCCGCTGCGGTGGGGCGGCGCGACGGGAGCGGCGCTGCGGGGGGCGGCGCGACAGGCCGGGTGCGCGCGTGGGGCGGCGCAACGAGCGGGGGCTGCGCGTGGGGCGGCGCGACGGGCCGGGGGCAGCGCGGCGCGGCGAGTGGCAGCGCGGTGGGGCATGCGGCTGCGAGAAAATGCAGCGCACGAGCGGTGGCGCGAGCGACGGAGAGAGAAGAAACAGAACAGAGAAGAAGGAACCGGCTATTTTTAAATACCTAATTTTCGGCGGCCAAGACGTAGGCCGCCGAAAATAAGCCTATTTTCGGCGGCCGTGTCAGAAGCCGCCGAAAATAAGGTTATTTTCGGCGGCCTACTCCTGCCGCCGAAATTCTTTGCTTATTTTCGGCGGCCTCTTCGTGGCCGCCGAAAATAACAATGACCGCCGAAAATGATATACAGTGTTGTTGTGTTTGGTGAAAGAGGTCAAATTAAGAATAATACACTTGTGAGATCAAGTCATTTCATCTTGTTTTTGCATGTGTTTTCAAACTTTAGTTTTGAATTTTACTATTTTGTGTATATTATCCTATTCACTGAACTAAATTTTATTTTGTCCTCCGTCACTGGACATGAGGCCGGTGTGAATAGGTGTTCTTATTGTCAGATATAAGCATGGTACATTGGCTACTAGTTCTGTAAGAAGATGCATGATCAGCCACAACCACACCTAAAATTTTAGGCGTCCTCCACCACTGGTCACAATTTTTTAAAAAGTTTTCTAACTATTACATTGAAATGGCTTTAGTGAAGCCATAAGCAACCTTATCTCAAGTGGGTACAAAACGAATAAAAAGCAGCTTCTTTGTAGCACTTCTCTCACAAAATAAAAATCAACCTCTATATGTTTAGTTTCGGCATGAAACACGAGATTGGAAAATGAATATTTTACTTCCATGCTGTCACACCCTATACACATTGTCTTTGGAATTTAAATATTTAACTCCTTTAATATGATTTGAATCCACAATATCTATGTTGTAGCATTTACTAAAGCCTTGTACTCTACTTCAGTACTTGATCTCGATACAATGACCTATTTTGTTGCACTCTAGTAGATGATATTAGAGGCTAAAATATAATAAAGTCTTGTCGGGTACCTAGGAATGGGGTACCCAAAATAAGGCCTATAAACCTTCTGCCCTACCGAGAAAACCCACGAGGCGGGACGACCGACCAGGTTCCTGTCGAGCAAGTCCGCGAGGCGAAGCGACAGATCAAGTCTCTGCCGAGCAAGTCTGCGAGGCAGAGCGACCGACCAAGTCCCTGCCAAACAAGTCCACGAGGCGGGGTGACCGCCCAGGTTCCTGCTGAGCAAGTTCGCGAGGCGGAGTGATCAACCAGGTCCCTGCCGAAGCAAACCCACGATGCAGGGCGACCACCTAGGTCCTTGCCGAGCAAGTCCGCGAGGCGGAGCGGCTGACCAAGTCCCCTCTAACAAAGTCCACAAGGCGGAGACCCAAGTCCAACGTTGCGAGTCCATGACAACTAAGACAAGACATGTCACCCTAGGCCGCGGCCAAACATGCGAACGACAGGCCAAGGGCTAGCCGAGTGGCGCTATCGACATGACCGCACCTCCTCAAGTACGTCCCCAAGTGCCCCTCGACTGCCTTAAGGGGCCAGACAACCTTGTTCATACAGGACCTCATCATCGGAGCGTCTACAGTGACCGAGTACCGTATAGTGGGTAGATTATACACCATACTGGGTGTACCCCTATGCACGCCGATGTGTGACGTAGGCTCATGACGACGTGCAAGATCGCACGACGCACTACTACTCCATATGACTGAACTGCAGGGCCCGACTCACTACTATAAGGATGTCAGCGGGAGACTAGCTATAGGGACCCATAAGACGAGCGGACGAGGTAGTACGTCATGATAGGAGTACTACTACGCTTGACCCTACAGACGACATTAGAGGAACCACACCACCCAAGGGCCACCGATCGAGCTCACTCCAATAGAATACAAGTCCCCACTATAAAGTTTGGCCCTTGAACAATCAAATGTAAGGGCCCCTCTTTCTTTACACACAGGCACACCAATTGTAACACGATCTAGAGCAATACTACGATCAACACTACACTGGACTAGGGCACTAGCCTAAACCAGTATAAGCCCTTTCTCTCAAACCCATCGCTTGAGCCTCGACGACTCACCATTCGGAGTGACTCCACACTAGCTTCCCATCTGAAAACAAATCTTATTGTCCTCTGGTTTCCAAAACCACGACAGTTGGCACGCAAGGTAGGGGGACTTTAAGCGTGACGATAGACATTCATCACTCTGATGGCCCACACATTGACATTCGCTAGTAGCGAAACTTTCGTGCCAGGGAGCCACATCATGTTCGACACCATCGACTTCCTCGCTATCGCCCCCGGCAAGCTCCGCCTCGCCATCCCCAATGAGCCCGTCACCATGGGCATGCAACTTGCATGCTTCACTAGGAGCAAGATGGAGAAGCGACACCTTAAGAGGCACGTCACCGTCTTAAAGCAACACTTCAATGGACACATTGATGCCATTAGGAGTAAGGCGGCGGAAGCCACACCATCAACTCTGGTGGCCATCATTGGTCACCAGCCAACATCTGTCCTCGACTTGCCCGAGGTCGATTCGAGCCATGGGTCGACCGAGGCTAACTCCAACACCGATGAAGCACCGGAAAGGTCCTGCTTCGTGGCAACACTATCAGTGTTTATGATCCGACTGCGCACCACAATGTTCCCCATGTGATGCTTTTGGGCAGGACGACGTCATCGATTGCGACTCGATGGTACGTGCGGATGCACGTCAGATCACATAGGGGTTTTTACAGGTTCAGGCCGCTAGAATGTGTAACACCCTACACAACAAGAAGATTGCCCTTCTATGATGTTTTAATGGTATCATAAGCGTCATAGCAGGTGCGTAAGTAAAGATCTTTTGTGACATTTCTATTAAGGAAAATCATAAATTGTGACGTTTCTAAGAATATTCCTCTTTAGGAGCATCATAATTTATGATGTATCGTCATAGAAGACCTTTAATTATAGGCATTCTATGACGCTTAGAAGGTCAATATTCTTGTAGTGCAACATCCTATAGAGGCTGAGTATTTGAGTATCACTAGTGTTCATGGGTTACACATGAGCTATGGACGGTGTAGAGTGAGTTCTCTTGTCAATCTAGTGGTGGTGTGGTTGCTGTGAGAGGGCCAATGAGCTATGAGATAGTGATGTAATGTGACGAGTTGATGTGAGATGAGATATCCAATGAGATCGTAGGGGCACCCCCTCGGCCTTATATAGACGACCAGAGGGTTATCCCTTTACAAGTTGTGATGACTATAATCTACCTGAATCCTCCTTTTAGCACGACATGCACCCCTGCTCATCCGGAGTTCAGTTTCCCTTCATATGAGTTATCTCTTAGTATCTAGCATTTCGAGTATGCTCAACCTCCCCATCCGAGGTATCAGCGCATGACTCGGTCGTCTGGTCCTCGCCTCCTCGGGTCGAGCTCATCTAGCTTGGTTGTGTCTCGAGGGCATGCCTTGCTAGGCAAGTCATCGGGAGGACCATCAAGTGGCCCAAGAAGCGTTTATGCACTCCCGCCCAAGGTCAGGCTCGGGCGAGTTACAACTACAACTCCCGCCCGAGGTTGGCCTCGAGCGAGTCGTGACTGCTTCCCCCGCTCAGAGCTAGCTACGAGCGAGTTGGAACATCGTTTCCCATCTAAGGTTGATCTCAGGTGAGGTGGAACAACGTCTCTCGACCGAAGTTGGCTTCGAGCAAGACGGAACTACATCTCTTGTCCAAGGTTGGCCTCGAGCGAGATGAAGCTGCATCTCCCATCCGAGGTTGGCCTCGGGCGAGACAGAACTGTGTCTCCCGCCTAGAGCTAGCCTCAGGCGAGACGAAACTGTATCTCCCATCCAAGATTGGACTCGAGAGAGTCATGTTTGCTTTCCCACGCCCAGAGTTGGCTTTGGGTGAGTTAGAACAGCGCCTCCAATCTGAGGTTGGCCTTGGGTGAGGCGGAACAACGTCACTCGTCTGAGGTTGTCCTTGGGCGAGACAGAATAGCGTCTCCTGCTCGAGGAAGGCCTCGGACAATATGGAATAGCATCTCCGGTCTGAGGTTGGCCTCGGGCGAGACAGAAGAACGTCTCCCATCCGAGGTTGGCCTCGGGCGAGACGGAACAACCTTTTTATGTTTGTAAGGATTCGAGGATAGCTATCTCCCACATGCCCCAAGGCTCAAGCCAATTTTTAGGGTAATTGGCTCGAGATTGCAAAAATGAATCATGCTATTTGATTGTCCTATGCTTTTGAGTGCAGCTTTGTTCCTCCTTTGCATCCATTGGGTGCACCACAAGTGCACCTAATGGGTGTAGCCTTCGAGCTTCAAGTTGACATGAGAAACAATCAGCTTGAATGTCCAAAATTTGCTTTTAGAATGCATGACCTTGTAGTCTTCAAAAAATTTCTGATGGTATCCTCCATGTTCTTCGAAAATTTTCTGATGGTATCCCTCATGCAGCCCCTGAACCTCAAGCTGATTAAGATAATCAGGTTGAGGATCAAGCAACTTACTCCTCCGAGTGGTCTTGATGAGTGTTGGAACCTGCCTCTCGGGACAGCTAGATCTAATGGGAAAATAGAAAAAGAGGATTAGTTGCACTAACACTGGGTGTCAAAAGCAACAACGTTCTCCCCGCGCTTTGGCATAGTACGGGGGTATTTATAGGTAATAGAGGGATCGCTCGACCCTGTCAAGGACATTTAGGCCCTCAGTCACCTAGTTTATCCCTGGAATATTCCCTCGTAGGGGGTTACAGTGAGTCATCACATCATACTTTATTACAGACACAACCCAACCCACTCTACCCACATGGCGTCTGAGGGCGGGGCCCTACAACATGGGCCAAATTGTACACGGGCCCCACCCAGCGCTGAGGGGGACAAGGCCTTATGGTCTTCACAGGGTCTTCGTCTTGGCTTATCGGAGCAAAGAGGGGCGCTCGGGCCTTCGCATGGTCGATGTCCGCAGCCTGACCGGCGGGGCCTACAGGAGCGGCCTTCATTCTGCGAAATGTTGAGGTAGATTTAGTTGAGCGAAGGGTGGCGTGTTCGCCTTCGCCCCAACAATGAGGTAGGCAGCAACACCTGAGCTGACGAAGTGGTCAGCGAGGTGTGTGATAATGCAGCCCCCTTGAGCTGACGATGTGGTGGTGTAGCCTCCTAGAGTCAATGAAGCAGCGATTCAGCAAGGCATGCAATGACCCAACTCCCTAGCTGGTGAAGCAACGAGTCAACAAGGTGGGTGAGGGCCTAGCCCCTAAGCTGGTGAAGCAGCGAGTCTATGAGGCGGGCGACGACTCAACCCCTTAGGTAGTGAAACAGTGGGTCGGTGAGGTGGGCGTTGACCTAGCCCTCGAGCTGGTGAAGCAGTAAGTCGGTGAGGTGGACAATGGCCTAGCCCTCGAGCTAGTTAGATAGCGAGTTGGCGAGTTGCACGATGGCCCATCACCTGAGCTGGTGAAGTAGCAAGTCAGCGAGGTGGGCAATGGCCCAGCCCCCGAGCTGGTGAGGTAGCAAGTTGGCAAGGTGGGCGATGGTCCAGCCCCCGAGCTGGTGAAGCAGCAATTCAGCCAGGAGGGTGACGACGCAGCCCTTGAGCTGGTGAAGCAGCGAGTCAGCGAGGTGGGGAAAGGAAAATGTGCCCTTGGGCCATTTCTATTTGTTTTGGTGATTAAATGCTCAACACATTACTATGAACTAACATCTCCTCACATGAGCATGAGCACAGGTGGTTGTAAAGCAAATTGAGAAATATAAGAAAAAGCACCTTTGGGCTTTGCAATGCGAATACTGCAAACCTCTATGGTTCCAAGTGACAAAGGTATGCTTCTAGTACTTAGTCAATTATTTTAGGTACTAATCATGTTTGTCTAAGTGCTAGGAACCATATGAAATCAAGCCAAATGGAGCAAAAGAAAGTTGTCATGAAAAGGAAGAATATGGGCTGGACTGGGCAGCACCGGACGGTCAGGTGCCACCGTACCCACCTAACATTCTGGTATTCATCCGGCCGTATAGGCCACTCTCGGGCTTGGCTAGGCCTCCTCGGCTAAAATTCACTAGATAGTCCGGTGCCACCCACTGGACAGTCTGGTGTAAAGCAGCCAAGGACTATTAACCACGTCAGTCGCAGCCAACGGTCAGATGGAGCACCGGAAAGTCCGATGTGCCCCACCGGACAGTCCGGTGCCTGTCAATAATGGAAAGTGATCAATCAAGGATCTGTTGACTGTTGCACTATGCAGTGTCCAGTGCACCACCGAATAGTTTGGTGCACCCATAGACATGGAAGGCTGGGAGCTTCCAAATGAAGCTCCAACAGCTCCTGGGTCCCTTAGGGTTATAAAAGGACACCCTAGGCGCATGGAGCAGTCACCCAAGCATACTTTGAGCACACTACAACTCCGAAACTCCGCGACCACAATTTTGATTTGTTAGAGAGATTTGAGCGTGTTCTTGAGCTGTGACTCTGTCGTTTTGATTCGTGTGCTCTCTTTTTTGCTTGTGTGCATGTTGTCGCTGCACTTGTGCTCTTGTGTGTGTTTCTATTCCCCTCCTTACTCCAGATTTC
Source organism: Zea mays (assembly GCF_902167145.1). Taxonomy (NCBI): domain Eukaryota; kingdom Viridiplantae; phylum Streptophyta; class Magnoliopsida; order Poales; family Poaceae; genus Zea; species Zea mays. Next base: position 69,342,769 of record NC_050098.1, read on the forward strand.
ATTGTAATCATTTGTGTAAGGCATGAGAAACTCCAATTTGTGGAGATTTCACACAATGTGATATTGATATAAGGAAGACAATTGTGGCACTCAAGTTTGATCTTTGGATCACTTGAGAGGGGTTGAGTGCAACCCTTGACAAAAGGAGGTCACCACAACGTGGAGTAGGCATTGGCCGAACCATGGTAAAAATCACTTTGTCTCTTGTCCATTTTACTTATTGCGATTATTGTCTTCTTGAGTTCTCATATTCACTTGTAATATTGCTCCTAAGTTTAATACTCATCTTAAAGGAGCAATCAAGTGAAGTGTTCTCTTTTCTCCTCTCTTCTCATCCTAACATGTTTTTAGCTCTCACTAACATATTTTATAAACTAAGTTTGTGTTGTTTGTGTTGTTTGTGTTATGAAGTAAGAATTGAGTCTTTGCTATCGAGACGCAGCAAGAGTCCGTAACACTGTTCATGGGTTGGAGTGTGACCTTTGGTGATTGCCTTCATAAAGTAGGGCTTGAGAGCACCCTGAGTCTAGTGAGGCATGTAGCACCAAACTAGGGTCGAACTTCGCCACTCGAGCAGATTGCCTCATGTAATTAAGGGTTTAGAGGTTACCCATGAGTCAGGTGAGTCATGTAGTACCGAACTGGGGTCAAACTTTGCTGCCCGAGCCGATTGCCTCGTGTGCTAGGGTATGGTGTGCACCCTTTGTTTGTAAGCGTGAGTGTGTAACACCAACTTACATCGATCCTGACTTAAATCGATTGCTCCATCAGTAGTACAACAAAGTACAATTGTATGTGGGCAGAAATTAGAACTTTATTGAAATGATTTCTGATGAGGACATCACTTCTATACATACAATGAATGGACCGATAACACGATCGCGTGCACGACAGCTAAATCTCCAGGTACGTTCTACCCTAGTCAATTGTGTTTCAGAGCTTACGCTTGGGGCCATGGATGTTTTGATGATTAGGAACCTTGGAGAGGACCAGCAAGAACTTGGGAAAGGCCAAGGTGTTGAGGAGGAGCATCAAGGGCACCCACAACAGGAAGGAGATCAAGTCCGACTCGGCTGCGACTCCATCTCGGGTTCCAGGACCAGTCTGCACTAAAATGGACGCCCAGGACGCATCCAGACTCCGATTGCGACGGACTTGATATGGTTGGAACGATAAGGAGATTATCTAACCAACCCAACTGGTTCCACCTTAAAGTTCATCCGGAGTCAACGGGAATCGTCGAAACAATTCAGTGTTCAGATTCTGTTTTGGTGCTGCGACACCGTCTGTTGGGCCGTTGGGCCGTGTATCGCGTCGGAGCCCATTTGGAGCGAGACCAGGGGTCACGCACGCCCTAATACTCTATTTATTCAGCAGCCGCCACCACATTAGGTTTCGGGTTTTTCTTAGATCATTCTGTCATCGAACAGTGTTATCGTCATCGGTTTGTGAGACCCCATCCCGTAATCAATACAATTTTGGTTACGTTTCTTTCCTGTTCTTGCTTGTGTTCTTGATTGCGCTTGCAGGGATAAGCCTTCGTGGTGAAGTCACTCGTGTGTCACGGGTGATAACCAACGGAGCCGTGGTATAGTGATTGTGAGGAACCATTCGATCGGAGCCTTGGATCATCGACGTCGAGATTTCCACTCAATCAAGTTATCGTATCTCACAGAAGATTGGGCCTCGTCTTCTATCAAGTGGTATCAGATTTCTAGATTGCCCGTGAGGTATAATCCTACCTTTAGATTAGTTTTGTTTCGTCCCATAGTCCACAAAAAGCCAAAAAAAAAATTACGCTCAGTTTATCCCGACCTAAAACCATCGCCTTAGCCTTTGCACAATTCAGTTTTAGAGTCTGCAGTTCTGAGTTCGTGTTCTAGGCTGAGTTTGGTTGCTGGTTTAGATTTGTTTTAGTTCAGTTTGATTCTTTCCATCCGCTTCCATCCTACAAAATTGACCTTAAAAACAGATCCTATCTCTAAAATCGACCCTATCCACAAAACCGAACCCCCCACCCTTCCAACACCTCGCCAGAAACCTTGATTCAGAGTCCAAACTTAAAACGGCCAAAACTTTTGCCTCGGAACTCGAGTCGGGCCCATTTGTTTTCAAATCGCACATAATTAAATTTCGCATCCGATTCTTTCCAATTTACCGGATTCGCTGTTTTTAAAATCCCCAAATTCAGCTTGGAAATATGACTTCTCATTTTCCAAACATTTGTTCTGATTTTTGGGTAAACTTGTAGAAATTCCAGAGGACGCGTCTTTGCACAAAAAAACTAAAACTTGGTGTGTTTCCTTCTTATGTGATTCTACAAAAGACAAAAATATAAAAAAATATTTGAAAAAAACAACGACTAGAACAAAAATCAGGAAAAAAAGAAAAAAAAAGAGTAGCACATAAGCAGAAACGCTAGTGTTCTGTGCACCTCTGTGATTATTTTGCCCCAAGCCTATTTCCTTGCTGCACCTAGATACTTGTACCGCCTTTCTTGTGTCTTGGTCCAACTGTTCTATTACATTTCCTAGGCCAGCAACTAGGACGAGTACTTGGAACACTTATTCAGCATTGCTATCTGTTACTGACTTGTGTGCCATATATATATATATATATATATATATATATATATATATATATATATATATATATATATATATATATATATATATATATATATATATATATATATATATATATATATATATATATATATATATATATATTCAGTCAGCCTTCCTAGAGCTCCAGATTTTTCTCGAGTAGAATAGGTACTCCTTTGCAATCACACCCACGCTTGATGGACAGTCACACCGGTCACCGTTTGCCACCTGCAGTGCTGGTAATAACCTTGTAAGAACGGGGTAATATGCTTCATAACTTGTGTTCCACCACCACCACCACCACCCTAAGAGATAGTTGTAGGGTTCACATTGTTTGTTGCCTTTTTTGTCTATGTTTTGTGCTAACAATGACAGGACCGAAGAACCAAATGGACAAGGAGAAGGGGCCTAAGCTTAACGACGATGAGTATGTCTCTCAGCTGTAATTGAAGGAGATGATGCGCGCGATGACTGAAGCTTTTAAAAAATACCAGGACTCTGCGGCGACATCCTATGAGCAGCATGATCGACGAGTTGCTGAACTTGTTACACGCATGGACGTACTAGAGGCTCGTCCCCCACCACCAACTCCAGCCCCAGTTGCTCGTGCAGTACTGCTCTCTCCTGTTGACGACGATGATGTTTATGCACCGCTACGACGACGCCTCGCACGTAATCGACAAGGTATGGGAGGTAATGGTAGACGTCGTCATCATAATCCTGAACCAGACAATGATCCATTTGCTAAGATTAAGTTCTCTATTCCACCGTTCATGGGTTCTTATGATGCTGAAGCTTACTTAGACTGGGAGATGACGATAGAACAAAAATTTAATTTCCATCTTTTTCCTAAGCAGCATAGGGTTAGACAAGCCACTAGTGAATTTAAAGATTTTTCTATCATTTGGTGGAATGAACTTGTTAACACACGTGCTGCACCACAAACATGGAATGTGTTAAAAGAGGAGATGCGAGCTCGCTTTGTTCTTCCTTCTTATAGACGTGATCTTTGAAAAAAATTGCAACGCTTAGATCAGGGAGACATGTCGTTACATGAATACTACCAAGAGCTTTAGAAAGGTATGCTACGATGTTGGGTAGTTGAGGATCCGGAGGATCAAATGGTTAGGTTTTATGGGGGATTGAGGCGGGAGATTCAGGATATTGTTGATTATAAAGAATATCATTCTATACAACGCTTGTTCTGTCTTTCTATGTTGGCAGAAAAGAATTCCAAGGTCGTCAACAGCGAAGGAGCAGAACCTTCATGCCACGACAGCCACCGGCGCTAGCCAAGGCGTCATCCTCTTCGGGCGTACAGACATCCACACCTTCCTCCACCAGCAGCACACGCAGCACCACACCTTCGGCATCACAGGGACACGACAACAGCAAGTCCTTGGTGCCTTCGGGTGTTGCAGCAAAACCTGCTACGACCACCTCTTCCACAGGCCGCTCTTCCGACATCAAGTGCCACCGCTGCCAGGGACTTGGCCATATGCAGCGAGATTGCCCCAGCAAACGGGCATACATTGCTACTGGTGATGGTGGGTATGTTAGTGCTTCTGATGTTGAAGATGAAGATACTATTGGAGCTAACATTGCAGAGACTTATGATGGTGATGAATAGGTTCTTGGTACAACATCGACCGAGACCTATAAGACCTTGATTGTGCAACGAGCTTTGAGTGCCACGGTTGGTGACGACGACAATAGAGAGCACCACAACCTCTTCAACATGTTCCTCATCGTCAAGGATTGTCGTGTGCATACCATCATTGACAGTGGTAGCTGCAACAACTTGGTGAACGTTGAGCTGGTCAAGAAGCTTGGCTTGACCACATGAGAGCATCCCCACCCTTATCACATTCAATGGTTTAACAACAGTGGTAAGTTAAAGGTAACAAAAACAACAAGGGTGCATTTTTGTACTGGCTCTTACCATGACTTTGCTGATTTCGATGTGGTGAGTATGGATGCTTGCTCTCTTTTATTGGGACATCCTTGGGAGTTTGATACTGATGCTATTCACCATGGTAGATCTAATAAATATACTTTCATGCATAAGGGAAAGAAAATTGTGTTGCTTCCTATGACTCCCACTGGAATTGTCCACTTTGAACATGAGAAAAAGACTAATGCTAAGCAAAAAGGTGTTTTGAACTCTGAAAATCAGCAACCTCTTGTTCGGTTAATCCCGTTACCCATGGATTGGATGGGATTGGAAAATTTTAAGAAGAAGTTTGACTTGCTTGGGATTTAAACCCATCCAATCCCACTCAATCCACATGCCCTAAGTTAAGAACTCCTACTTTGCTAGCTACTAAATCTGATCTTGATGAGTTACATGCCTCTGTTGGACTTTGCTATGCCTTAGTGTGCAAAAATGCTTTCTATTCCATTGATGATACGTCTATTGCTTTGCCACCGACTGTTGCTAACCTTTTGCAAGAGTATATGGATGTGTTTCCCTCTCAGATACCCCCTGGATTACCACCAGTGCGATGCAATGAGCACCAGATTGATTTAATTCCAGGGGTGAGCTTGCCCAACCGTGCTGCCTACAGGACCAACCCCGAGGAGACTAAGGAGATTCAGCGCTAGGTCTAGGACCTTCTGGACCGCAGGTACATTCGTGAGAGCCTTAGTCCTTGTTCTGTTCCTGTTCTTTTGGTTCCTAAGAAAGATGGCACTTGGCTCATGTGTGTTGATTGTAGAGCCATTAATAACATCACAATTCGGTACCGATATCCTATTCCTAGATTGGATGACATGCTTGATGAATTAAGTGGTTCTATTGTTTTCTCTAAAATTTACTTGCGTAGTGGATACCACCAGATTCGTATGTCTTTAGGTGATGAATGGAAAACTTCATTTAAAACTAAGTTCGATCTTTATGAGTGGTTAGTCATGCCTTTTGGGTTAACTAATGCGCCTAGCACTTTCGTGAGATTGATGAACGAGGTTTTACGTGCTTTCATTGGTAAATTTGTGGTGGTATATTTCGATGATATTCTTATCTATAGTAAGTCTCATGATGATCATATTGAACACTTATGTGCTGTTTTTGATGTTTTGCGTGATGCACATTTATTTGGTAACCTTGAGAAGTGCACCTTCAACACCGATCGTGTGTCTTTTCTTGGATATGTTCTGACATCGCATGACATTGAGATGGATGAGGCAAAAATTGTTGCCATCACGAGCTGGCCACTTCTGACCACGGTCACGCAGGTTCGAAGTTTTCTTGGTCTTGCAGGATTCTACAGGCGATTTGTGCGGGATTTCAGCACCATTGCAGCACGTCTCCACGAGTTGACAAAGAATGGAGTGTCGTTTCGTTGGGGACCAGCACAACAATAAGCTTTTGATGCCCTCAAGTCGAAGCTCACACAAGCACCACTACTGCAACTTCCTGATTTTGACAAGACATTCGAGCTCGAGTGTGATGTGAGCGGCATTGGGATTGGTGGAGTGCTCATTCAAGGAGGTAAACCTATTGCTTTCTTTAGTGAAAAATTGCATGGTCCAACTCTGAATTATTCTACATATGACAAAGAATTATATGCTTTAGTACGAGTTTTACAAACTTGGCAACATAATCTATGGTCTAAAGAATTTGTCATACATTTAGATCATGAATCTTTCAAGTATATTAAGGGACAATCTAATCTAAACAAACAACATGCTAAATGGATTGAATTTATAGAATCATTTCCTTACATTATTAAGCATAAAAAAAGAAAGGATAATGTGATTGTTGATGCTTTGTCTAGACGTTATACTATGTTGTCCCAACTTAATCATAAAATCTTTGGTTTGGAGACTATAAAGGAATTATATGCTGCTGATTTGGACATCAAAAATGCTTTTGAAAATTGCAGAGAGGGAAGAACGTAGCAAAAATTTGTGCTGCGTGAAGGCCTTCTCTACCGTGCTAACCAGCTGTGTGTTCCACCTAGCTCCGTTCGTCTTCAACTCTTGCAGGAAGAGCATGGGGGTGGCTTGATGGGACATTTTGGTGTTAAGAAGACCAAGGATGTGTTGTCTACTCATTTCTATTGTCCTCGGATGTGGCGCTACGTCTCTCGTTGCACCACGTGCAACAAAGCTAAGTCCCGACTTAACCCTCATGGTCTTTATTTGCCTCTTCCTGTTCCTCGTGCACCTTGGGAGGATATTTCTATGGATTTTGTTTTGGGATTGCCTAGAACAAAGAGGGGGAGTGATAGTGTTTTATCGTTGTCGATCGTTTTTCAAAGATGGCACATTTTATACCCTGTCACAAAACTGATAATGCTTCACATGTTGCTGATTTGTTCTTCACTGAGATTGTGTGTTTGCATGGTGTGCCAAATACTATTGTTTCTGATAGGGATGCTAAGTTTTTAAGGCATTTTTGGAGAACCTTGTGGTTTAAATTGGGAATAGAGTTGTTGTTTTCTACTACTTGTCATCCCCAAACTGACGGGCAAACATAGGTTGTTAATCGCACTTTATCTACCGTGTTGCAGGCTGTTTTGAAGGATAATTTGAGGTTGTGGGATGAATGTTTGCCACATATTGAGTTTGCTTATAACAGATCAATTCATTCCACAACCAAGCTTAGTCCATGTATGGTAGTATATGGTTTTAATCCTCGTGCTCCAATTGATTTGCTACCTTTACCAACTTCTGAAATAGTGAGCTTGGATGCTACACAACGTTCTGAATTCATTCTTATGTTACATGAAACAACTAAGTTGCAAATTGAAAAGATGCCCTTATCATTTTAAGCCCCAATTTTTGAGACTGAGAATTATACACCAGTGAGAAACCACTGTAATTTTTACATTTTTTTTGGAAATTGTTAAAGCCATGTTGTAGTTCAAACCCATTTTAAAAAGCATAAATAGAAAAGAGGAAAAGAGAGAATTAGCAAAAGTAATAGACCTCACCCATAATGATTCCATCAAGAATCTTGACAAAACTCTTCACTAAAACACAAAAGAAAATCAGTGGGACACTAAAATAATCTGACCACTTAGACTTGACCCTAAAATGGCTAAGTACACCACTAGAACTTCCAGTGGTAAGATTGAACTTTACCTTATCAACTTAATCATTTTATTACTACTACATTGCATATCATGGCATACATGTATCTCACTCATTGCATTCATTAGATTCCGAGCAAGGAGCTGTCCAAGAGGAAGTCCAGGAGCCAGCTCCCGAGCCTGCCACCGAGGATCTCCCATCAGCCCCAACTTTTGAAGGCAAGCCCCGGTTTTATGCAGAACCAATTTATATATGCTACTTTACTACACTTAATGATTGTAGGTTTGTAATGTGCACTTAAGTGTAGGAGTTGTTTGAAACCCTTAGTTGCATGAACTCAGGATTCCTTTTGAGATGGATACTAGTATACTAGTTCGAGTAGCTGCTTTGTTAATCAGGATCTCGGTAGAAGTCGAGTGATTTTTCTAGCACTCGCGTGAGGTCAGGCATTGATTGTATTCATCTTGATAACGGGATCTATGATGGTCTATGGACTTTGATCCAGGGTGGATGGTGGGTACAAGTGCGGTCACTGCATGGCGACAGCCAGGCTCATTGGAGCATTCTATGCCAAGGCGGTGAGTCCTGGCCGCGAACGGGGAATCGATGGGGACGGTTGACGTGTGTGGGGACGGAGTGCCCCTACATGTCGTGTGTTTAGGTTTACCTTGCAAGGTTAAAAACTTGATTCGAATCGTCTACTTCTCGCAGCTAATGAGACTGCTTGACCCCTTGTACTGCATTGAGTAAAAAGTGAATTGAGGTTTTACTTGAGATAACATGTTGATTGCACTAAATGATTGTTACCATGTATGCTTTGAAAGGAGCAAACCTAGTTAAATTAATTATGCTAGAACTAGAAAAGCTAAAATTGATTTTAGACTCAGTTAGTGTTTTTGGCAAATCAAACCCCTCAGCTAAATAACTGCATGGTCTAGAGGTACAGGAGTAGACTCCACACTAGGTAAGTCTAGCTGAGTATTAGTATACTCAGCCTTGCTTGTGGCACAATTTTTGCAGGTACGCTACATGATATGGTTGGCGGTGTGACTTGGCCTTCCACCCTGCCACCGGGTTCGACGGTTGAGTGGGATGCTATTCTGGCAGGAGAGGACTAGGAGGAGTAGTGGGCTAGGCCTTGCCCTAGTCCTCCTTGTCATCGTTATCGATTATCCGCTACACTTTAATTATGAACTTGTTTTATATTATTAAAACTCCGATTGTTGTAATAACTCTAGTACCTTAACTTGTGGTTTCATGTTTATTGCATTCTCTCTTTGACTCACCTTTGAGTGAACTCGTGGTATTCGATCCTTGGTAAGTGGCTTTATTAGACTAAATCTGAGGGACTGACGGTTTATTCCGATTTAAGTGTGTTGCTGCCTCTAAGGCGGGACTTGGGCACTTAAGCTAGAATAATTTGGGCGGTTCCGCCACAATTATTACATCAAATTGGAAATTAATCCTTCGTCATTTGTTTTTCATGCAAGAAAATAAAATGGCGGAAAAAACGAAGATACACTTGGGTAGGATATTCTTTAACCGAATCACCGTGGCACCTTTAATAGATGTGCTTTGACTCAGGCACAGTGCTGTTGACTGTGCGAGCTTCGGACTCCTCCCGAAGATCGCGCTGTTGCTGAGCGTGGTGACGCACTTCTGGCTATTGACTGCGAACAAGGGCAGGTGCTAGCGGTTGTGGTGGTGGTAACTGGGCCTAGGAAGCTTGAGAATGGCTTGCCGAAGCAATAGAGGTCGTAGGCTATTGATTGCCTACATACTCCGAGACGTAGGGAGAGTAGCACAAAGCGGTACGTAGAACCTGCTTTGGCTGATTCTGCCGTGCTTCATCTTCGGCAATTTCTTTCTGCTTTTGAATCGTGACTTGGCACGTCCTTGTGGTGTGCCCCTTGTCTTCACCACAGAACAAACAAAATAGTTTCCTCTGCTGATCTCCATATCTTCTTCCAAAGCATCTACCCCCTCTGCCTCTTGGATCTGGTGGCCTGAAAGAACTTTGTTGTGCCCCTGATGATTGAGAGTTGTGTTGTTGCGTTTGGGTATGATTCTCCCTGTTGTCGCTTGCACTGGGTTATGGATCGACGTTACATGCCTAGGGAGGAATCTTCCTCTGAAGCCCCTAGCCATCTCAGAGTATCTGTAGGCTTCTTCCCTTCTTTGCCGAAAGTCATTGTCGGCTCTGATGTACTCATCCATTTTCTGGAGAAGCTTCTCCAAGGTTTGCGGCGGCTTCCTTGCAAAATATTGTGCCATTGGTCCTGGTCTGAGTCCCTTGATCATGGCCTCAATGACAATCTCATTGGGCATTGTCGGTGCCTGGGCTCTCAGTCGCAAGAACCTTCGGACATACGCCTGCAGGTACTCTTCCTGGTCCTGTGTGCACTGGAACAGAGCTTGGGCAGTAACTGGCTTCGTTGGAAAGCCTGCAAACTAGTGACCAGCATGACTTTTAGCTTCTGCCACAACGTAATTGTCCCCGACCGAAGAGAAGAACAACACGTTTGAGCCACACCCCTGACTGCCATGACGAAGGACTTCGCCATGACGGCAGTGTTGCCCCCAGATGAGGATATGGTTGCTTCATAGGTCATTAGAAACTGCTTCGGATCTAAGTGCCCATCATACATGAGGAGCTAAGGTGGCTTATAAGATGGTGGCCACAGAGTAGCCTGCAGTTCTGCTGCCAAAGGAGAGGCATCATCAAAAGCGAAGTTAACATGATGAAGATCACCGTACCATTCATCATCATTGAATGGGCTTTCTTGACGAAGCTCCCTATGTTGGGGCCTTCGGTCTTGGTCATCCTGAGTGAGGTGACGCATTTCTTCAGCAGCTTCATCGATTTTTTTCTGAAGGTCGGCGAGCCGAAGCATCTTTTCCCTCTTCCTTTGCACTTGTTGGTGGATAGCCTCCAGGTCCCTAATCTCCTGATCTAGCTCCTCTTCCTGAGGTGTTGGGCTAGTAGCCTTTCTCTTCTGGCTCCTAGCTTCGTGCAGTGTCTCCTGATTTGTGTCCAGTGGCTGCAGGGCAGCCCCTGGCACTGTTGTCTTCTTCGGAGGCATGGCAAAAGTCGATGCTTGCCAAAGGTGCTCGTTTGAGTTCACTGGAGGTGGGCGCCAATGTTGGTCCTTGTTCTCAAATTCTATACATCAAGAACAAAACAACACAATTGTTAATGATTAAAGACCTTCGCCCTTTGAAGCATTATCTCCTTTCGGATATAATGATCTTCAGACGAAGGTCATGAAGGGTATACCTTCATCATCCCAGCGAACAAATATAAATAATGGTACATGAAATACAAAAGAATATAAATAATGATTATCAGTCAGTAAGTTATTTATATTCTCATTTCATACACATGAATAAGCATCAACAATATTTATTTTACATTGATACCTTTGGCTTGCTAGAAGGTGAAGATATAAGAGTGACGCAAAAGTGATTACAACCCAGCGCGAACAGTACATTGTTATTGTTCATCTATTTATAGGCACGGGACGCAGCCCGGACAAAATTACATTCATGTCCCTGACATTTACTCTGAACCATAAGGCAAGCTATCAAGGACTAAGTAGTCTTTTCCCCTTTAGGTCAGTTTTGTCCCCCTACTTCGTCATCATACTAAGTCGAAGCTCCTTCAGCCATAGCTTTGATGTTCATCTTTGCCACCTTCAGGCTGTATCTTCATATCACGCATGCCTTCGCTAGAAGAGAAAACCTTCATCCCAAAGCCGAAGCCTCCTGTAACAGTCTATGTCACACTGAAAACATATGATTAGTTATGTTTTTGAGGACCTTCGGAGGAGGAAGGCCCCCAACAAAAGTCATTCCTAAAGGAATGCAGAGCTTAGCTCCAAAGTCGTTCCGAGCTAAAATGCCACCTAAGTAAAAGGTAAAGAAGCTCCAAAGTCGTTCCTAAGGGGATGCATAGCTTAACTCCAAAGTCGCTCCAACAGGGATGCAGAGCTAAAATACCACCTAAGTAAAAGGTGAAGAGACTCCAAAGTCGTTGTTAAGGGGATGCAGAGTCTTGCTTTTATGAAGCGTTTATGCGTTAACATTTGTTGCATCATATCATTGCATCATGTTGCATAGCATCTCATCATTCATCATCTCGCATCATCCGAAATAGTGGAAAAAGAAGGGAAATTTCCCCTTCAAACATGTTGGCTAACTCATGAGGTTAAGCCTATCTTTGACAAAAAATTATGAAAGGATGTTTCAACAATGCAAGATCCATGGCTTCGGCAATGGTATTCTTATGCAAAGGTCTACAGCTTCGGCAATGGTATTTTTTATGCAAGATCCATGCCTTCGGCATCAGGTATTTCTTATGCAAGATCTACGGCAATACCTTCGAGTCTAATAATGTCGCTTCAGCCGAAAAGAGGATTTTTCTTTATGAATCGTGAAAATAAGGGAAGGTTTTTTTTGCTTGTGGCTTAAAAACGGCATGTACGAAGATTTCACGCTGCACAAAGAAATATATTACATCATGAGATATATAGTTGACAATTGTTTTTTACATAAGAGAACAACATACAAAAAATTCTACAAGTGTTTTAATATACAAAGTTTAATCATCCTCCTTCAAGATTTTATCAGCATCTTCGTTCAGGAGCCTATTCACAGCTTCGTCAACCGCTTCATTTGCTATCCTGATCACATGAAGAGCGCCATTCAGGGCTGGATCGGCCTCAGGGTCTGGCTCTGGAGGAGGAGAAAGTTCGGCTGCAACAAAGTATAAATTTTTGTTAATTACGAAGCTAAAAGAAATTACAAAGCTAAATCATGACAAACATACTTATAAGCCTTTCACGTTCTGTGGCTTCTTCAACTTTCCTCGTTTCTTCTAAAGCAGTATGAGAATCTTTTTCATTTTGTCTAATATCCTCGTCTGCTATTTCTCGGCCACCATTCAATGGAACTTCAGAATAAAATTTTCTACTAAGGGCAATAGCTTCGGCTGAAGGATGCTTGACATCACTAGCCAAGACTAAGAATTCTGGCTGAATTACAGTCTTTGCATGCTCGCAGCCAGCTTTTTCAAGCAGTGAGACAACTCCTCGAGCGCCGATGCAGGCACAAAAATCTCCTCTATTGCTAAGAATTTCATCAAAAACTTTGGCTTTGCCTTCAATCCATCTAATAACTCCGTCAGGATCACCACGAATAAAGTCTTGTTCAATAGAGAATTTGCCAACCTTAGCAAAAGTACTCTTCAACTTGTTGCAACATTGCATAGAAATGTTGTAGCATTCCTTCTTAGCCTGACGAAGCTCCTCAACATTTTTCTGAACTCTCAACCGTTCGATATCAGATATCTCATGTTTTGTTTGTTCGACGTTGAAGTTTTCAGTGATTTCATCAAGCTTATTCTCTAGTCCTTCTACTTCGGATCATTGTAATCCCACTTGAAAAGATAGAACATATTCTAAATCAGCAATATGCTTTGCATCTACCTCTTTCTCCTTCTCAAATTTCTCCATTTTTGTTCCACTTCAGAAAATCTACCAACTTAGCTTCGCTGGTCTTTGGCCTGTCCACTAAAGAAAGCAGGATCTTGTCTTTTTCAAGGGCTTCATTCCGAAGTGATATGACTTCTGAGCGTATATTTCGGAAGGCTATTCATGTGTCTTCATCTTCAGCATCTTTTTGGGCCTTCAAAGCCTTGCTAAGAATAAGACCCCTGACAAACAAAAAACATACAAATAAATAATATTAAGTATCACCACAAGCCTTCCTAACATAAATTAACAAAATACCAAAAATAAAATATACAAACCTTCAAGTTGTTATAGGAAAGGTTGTCTGCAAGTTGCACCTTCGGCATTGCAGATAGACCAAGTTCACGCATCGAATAACCCATTTTATCCATTATTTCCCGGCAAACATCTATCTCTTTGTTATCAGGCAGGCAGTAAAGGAAATCATCTTCATCATTTCCTCCGTATACTAAGGATCCTTGTGGATATTTCAGGTCCTTTCCATAGTATTGCACTTCAGCAATTTGCTCTTCCGATAATTGTTTCCTTGAAGCATGGCAAATAATGTATCCAAAATCATTTCGAGAAAACGCTTCGAGTATAAGCGATGTTAGCTTCTCTGAAAGACCTTCCTTTGCTTGCTCCACTTGCTTAGTTCCCAAAGGTTCAGCATCAACATAGGTAGGAGAAGCGCTTGCGACAACTACTTCCCCTAATTCTTCAATCTTGTCCTCGAAAGCCTTAGTAGAAGCTGTAGTTGTATGGCATGTTTGGTTTGATGACTAAGTTGCCACATTTTCCCTAACTTTTATGCCTAAGGTTAGTTCTTCAATTCGGACGACTAACCTTAGGCAAAGTGTGACACAGTTAGCCACAAACCAAAAAGGCTTGTAATCTTCAAATATTTCAGAATAGCGTCCAAAACGCTGGCCATTCTCCTCCCTTTCCTAGGAGTTACCACTGCAGCGGTTGCTGACTTTGACAACCCCGTTATTGCTGGGGGACTCTGTAATTTCGGTTGCTGCTCTATCTTTGAATTATCTGGTTCTACTTCTTCTACCTAAGCGACAGTAACTTTGGCAGCAGCAGCAGGTGTTATCTCCAAAGCCGAGGGGGGTAGCTTCGGCATATTCAACAACTTTCATCTTTTCTCTAGCATGCAGTGCAGCAGCCCTCTCTAAAGAATGCAACTTCGGCCGATGAGTCAAAACCTTAGCCTTTTTTGGCTTCGGAACGGTGGAAGAGGCTTTAGATGAGATTTTCCTCTTCATTCCTTATTTCCGAGTTAGGATAGGCGAATCCAATTACGTTGAAGACTCTGTTCAACCTTCTCTTCCCGCATGCACCGAAGACAGTATTCATGGCTTCGTTCTCTGCCTTCGTATAAGCCCCTAGCAATTCATCACTGGTCGCCTCAATAGCTTCAAGCCATTCATCGTTTGGCTCGCCAAACTGACTTCTATAGCGATAGGTTTATTTCAGATAAACCAAGCCGCCTACACTGGAACCAGCAGCGGTTTCCTTCGGCATTTCCCAATCATAAACAAGGGGCCATACCTTGAAAGCAATATGCTCCTGGATTAAATCTTTGGTGCCAATGTAGCTACATACTGTGTTGAAGGCCATCAAACACGCCTGAGCTTCATTACCACCCGCGATCGAAGGTCTCCTGATGCCGAAGCGCGATCGAATGGGTTGCTAGATTATGCCCTTCACATCCTCCCTATCACTCAAATCATTTTTAATATAAAACCATTGATTTATTCATGAGCCCGACCATTTTTTTCCGAAATGTCGGCACAAGACACCTCGCATCAGGCTGGTACACAAAGCTATAACATCCAAAGTTGTTATGATATTGCTCTTTCCCAACCGTCTTCGCCTGTTAGGACAACTCGTAGATATTGCAGAAGCAGTTGGCATCTGGCTCCAGTCCTTGGCTCCTCATAGCCCAAATGAAAACTCCAACTTTAATCAAAGCTTCGGGAGTAAGGTGATGAAGGTATATTTCAAATGTTTTCAGCACTTCGACTAACATCTTATGCAAGGGAAAGTGTCACACCCGATTCTGGGGGCAACACCGAATGTATAGCATATGTGTGCCAGGATCCATTTTCCACACATATGTTGACGTGGGGGAAATAATGCAAAGTTAACAAGATAGGCTATGGATAAGCGGTAAGCATTTTAGTTGGTCAATATTTTATTACCAACACCTGATTGTATCTCAAAACTCTTAAGTGAAATCACTTAAGAAAAACCACTTGTGACTCATGGGATCACAATTTATTTTCCATCTTTAAGTTCAATTATCATGTGAGGGTCCAGGTTGCTCTTAACCGTGAGCACAGCTGATATATCAGTTTTACACTCTACAGAGGTGGTACAACTTTACCCACAAGCTGTGTATCCCATCTAGCCTGGGTTGATCGAACCCATAAACACTTCCTAGGTGAATGGCTAGGGATCCACTACGGGGCTTTCACAAAATATCCTCAGTACAAAGCCACCAGCTAAGGTTTCCACATCCGTATTGATGGCCCTCTGGATGAGGTAACTTAGCCAAGACTACGACCCTATGTTAACATGAGCTGCCACCAAACCACTGCCGCCCCCTCTTGCCCATCTTTCAGGTAGGGTTGCTAAGCACTAAGTCTATAGAGCTAATTACCAAAGCCATAGCCATTATAGCACTCGTGGTTGCACTGTTATCCTGGGTGGTCACTCCATATTCCGTTTAATACAAAATATTCTTGTTTAACCATCGAGTTGACATCATAATAAAAACTTCATTTTTGGAATATTAGTATCCATAATGAGTGACATCATAATTATCAAGTTGAGCAATAGCAAAAATTGTTGGGCATAGCATTTATCCGAGGGTAAATCAAGGAATAGGGTTGGTAACTCTAGGAAATCCTATTTAGGCAAATCCAATCAAATTATGCAATATCCAAAAAGTAAACATTATTATATAAATTATTTGGGTACAAATAAAAATGCAGAGGGAGAATCCACTTGCGTTGCTCGAACGTGTCCTGTGGGTCCTCCTCAGAGTCAACTTCTAACATCGATTCGCATATCGTACATACAAAAGAATACATACGCCAAATAAATAAACATACGCCATTGCATGGGTAACATTTACCATTACATAAACAATCACATATCACGCAACTATACTTATTAATAATGTCTAAATCATAACTGTTTAATTAATCCACTAAATTTTCCACTTTGAGTTATCATTGGTGAAAACTATATGGGCATGTGACTATGAAGTTATTTTATCTAATATAGTGTAGATAAAATGACTTAACAAATTTTACGGAAAATAATTACTAATTAATTATTTTCTTTATTACTAATAATAGTCTTTTGGGTTTATCTTTCCCTTTGTAAATAGAAACTATACGTATTGCTAAAATGTTTATTTATAAATCACATAACATTAATATTCTATTAATTAATGTAAATTACTAATTTCAGACTTTAATAACATAATCATGGTTATTCCGGCATGAATAGATATTTTATTAATTCTAAGTGATTAAGAGATATATGTACGAATACTTATATCCTGATTAGTGAAAATCTATATTTTAACCTGACCAACAAGATGTGGCCTAATACTTCTTTCATTTTTCTTATATTAGTAAAACTTGGACTTAAACCACTACTAACATAATATCATTTTATGCGCTACAATGAGAAGTTAGTCGCAACATTTCTAGTACTACATCACAAAATTAAAGAATCGTGACAAAACCTATTTATTTTTCAAATTATAAAAATATTGTCCATATTCAAAATACTATTGTCGGGGTTGATTCAAAATTACACGCATACTTCGGGGAGTAGCACGTAAGATTTTTGGGCTTCCTTTTAAATACCTTTGTACTGTAGAAAATACATGAATAATTTATAGAAAATTGGAGGACCAAAATGTAAAATGGCTTTCTTCTACCTTGAGCTAGTTTGTGTGCACAGGGAGCTTGATGGGGGGGTTCGGCCGAGTAGGGAGCGGGGCGGTCGTGGCTACGGCTCGACTGTGCCGGTGAGGCAGGCGTTCAGCCAAGATGGGCAAGAACGAGGCAGCGGATGGATAGGCGCGACTCCGGCGAACGGCAGCGAGATCTGGCAAGTAGAGAACGACGCGGGCATGGAGAGAGAGGAGAGGGAGAGCTTGGGCGAATCTAGTAGGGAGGGAGAAGAGCTCGGCCGATCTACTTATAGTGAGGGGAGGGGGAGAGAGAGATGCCAGGGGAGGTAAAGTGGCGCCGACGGCTCCTTCAATCGACCATTAATGGCGCCGATTACACCTTTAATTGAAGGAGGTTATGAGGGGGAGAGGAAGGGGAGGTGATGGCAGTTTCGGGCACGCAAGGGAGATGAGGGGACGCGGGCTGGCTCCGCCGAGAGCGTGCGGTCGGGTTCTGCCGGGGGCGAGGCGCAGGCGCGCACCCAATGCATGCGGCGGTGCGGCCAGAGGTGGAAGAAGGCCCTCTGCGGGTGGGGACCACACGCTGGGCTGGGCCGATTCAACTGCCGGCTAGGGTTTGCCTTTTTTCTTTTCCATTAAAATATAAATAAATATATTTTTAAATATTTCTAAAATTCATAATAATTATACCAAAAGCATTTACAACTAAAATACTAATTTTTGGACCAATGTTTTTATATTAATTAATTGGGCTTGGAATATAAAAGAAATTCTATGAAACAACCATAAATCAAATATGAGTAAACAAAAATTATTCTAGAGGCAAATAAAATCAAACACTCAAAGAAAAATTCTTTAATATTATTACTACTAATGTCCTAAATGTATTATTTTTAGTTGATAGCTTTGAGGTGTTACAAACCTACCCCCTTAAAAGAATCTCGTCCTCGAGATTATGGAACTTCTGAGAATAACTGGGGAAATTCTGCTCTGAGTTCATCTTCTCTTTCCTAAGTGGCTTCATCTTTCGAATGATGTCTCCACAGAACTTTACACATTTTGATAACTTTGCTCCGAGTAATTCTGTTTGATGTTTCCAAAATTCTGATAGGATACTCCGAATAAGTCAAATCCTCATTAACATTGAGTTCTTCCATAGGTAATTGTTCCACCGGTACTCTTAAGCATTTCTTAAGTTGTGACACATGAAATATGTCATGCACATCCGATAAACTATCGGGTAGCTCTAACTGATATGCTACTTCACCTTTTCATTCCAAAATTTTGAATGGGCCAATGTAGTGAGGAGATAGTTTACCTGTAACCTTAAATCTTTTCATTCCTCTCATTGGTGAAACCTTAAGGTATATGAAGTCTCCAACTTCAAAGATCAACTCTATTCTTCTATTGTCAGCATAGCTTTTCTATCTTGACTGTGCTGTTTTGAAATTCTCTCTAACAATCTGTACTTGCTTTTCTGCTTCTTGGAGAATTTATGGACCAAATACTTGACTTTCTTCGGTCTGATTTCAATAAAGCAGTGTTCTACATTTTCGTCCATAAAGTGCTTCAAACGGTGCCATTTTTAGACTTGCTTGATAACTATTGTTGTACGAGAATTCTGCATAATGCAAATTCTTATCCCAACTTCTACCATGCTTTAAAGCGCAAGCTTTGGTTTGTTCTTTCCGTTTGTCCATCCGTTTGCGGATGATAGGATGAGCTAAAGTTTAGCTTGGTATCCATGGACTCATGTTATCTTTTCCAAAAGCGCGAGGTAAATTGGGTTCCTCGATCTGATACGATATTCTTCGATACTCCATGCAAACAAACAATCCTTGACATGTATAACTCTGCTAACTGGGCTCCTGAGTAAGTTGTCTTCACAGGTATAAAGTGTGTCACTTTAGTCAACCTATCCACTATAACCCATATTGAATCATAGCTGTCACGAGTACGGGGTAGTCCAACTATGAAATCCATACCAATTTCTTCTCATTTCCATTCCGATACCTTGAGTGGTTGTAACAATCCTGCTGGTCTTTGGTGTTTGGCTTTAACTTGTTGACACACATCACATAGTGCAACATGAGTAGCCACATCTCTTTTCAAATCGTACCACCAATACTTTTCTTTTAGGTCCTGGTACATCTTAGTACTTCCAGGGTGAATAGAATAAGCCGAATCATGAGCTTCTCTTAAGATA
This sequence comes from Zea mays, assembly GCF_902167145.1. NCBI lineage: Eukaryota > Viridiplantae > Streptophyta > Magnoliopsida > Poales > Poaceae > Zea > Zea mays. Next base: position 69,362,071 of record NC_050098.1, read on the forward strand.
AGTTAGCGTAGGTGCTCGATTTCTGGTACACAGATTCTCTTTTTAAACCATACTGCGCCTTGTTCATCTTCCGTGAAATCAGAGGTCTTTCCCAAATTAATTTGTGCCTTAATTTCCTTGATTTTCTCATCGGATTCTTATCCTTTACAAATCTAATTTCCAAAGTAGATTCCACTTCCATAACTATTGCTTACATATTATTGAGCATACCAAGGTTGAGTTGTTCCATTTCCCAGCACAATTCCTATGACATTAAATGAGTAGTGATGCTGTTACTTGACCTTTACGGCTCAAAGCATCTGCCACTACATTTGCTTTTCCTGGGTGATATTGTTTTTCCAAATCATAGTCTTTGATTAACTCAAGCCATCTTCTCTGTCTTAGGTTGCGTTCTTTCTGCGTAAAGATATATTTCAAGCTTTTGTGATCAGTGAAGATTTTACACTTGTTTCCAATCATGTAGTGCCTCCAAATCTTCAAAGCGTGCACTACGACGGCTAATTCCAGATCATGAGTAGGATAATTCTTTTCATGCTTCCATAACTTCCTTGAGGCATAGGCAATTACTTTTCCTTCTTGCATTAACACACATCCAAGTCCTAGGTGTGATGCATCGCAATACATGTCAAATCCTTTACGAATATCAGGCATAATCAATACTGGTGTAGTGGTTAGCCTTTCCTTTAACTCTTCAAAACATTTCTGACACGCTGCATTCCACTTAAATTCTTTACCTTTCTCCAACAGTGAAGTAAGGGGTTTCACTATTTTGGAGAAGCCTTCAATGAATCTTCTGTAGTATCCTGCTAATCCAAGAAAACTCCTGATCTTGGACACATTTGTGGGTTGTTTCCAATTTAGTAGTTCACTTATTTTACCGAGGTCTACCTTGATTCCTCCATCGGTGATAATATGAACTAGGAAAGCGACTTCCTTCAGCCAAAAATCACACTTCGAAAATTTCGCATACAACTGATTGTCACGAAGCTTCTATAGAACTAATCTCAGATGATCTTCATGTGCTTCTTCACTCTGAGAGTATACAAGTATGTCGTCGATGAATACCACAACAAACTAGTTGAGGTATTCCATGAATACTTTATTCATCAGATTCATAAAGTAAGCCGGTGCATTAGTCAGTCCAAAAGACATGACCAAAAACTCATAGTCCATATCTTGTAGTGAAGGCTGTTTTAGGTATATCTTCGGTTCGAACCTTCAACTGATGATAGCCTGATTTTAGTTCTATTTTTGACAATACTTTAGCTCCTCTCATCTGATCAAACAGATCTTCAATCCGAGGTAACGGGTATTTGTTCTTAATCGTTACTTCGTTCAAGCTTCTATAGTCGACACACATTCTCCTTGAACCATCTTTATTGTTCACAAATAGAACTAGGGTCCCTAAGGAGATGAACTAGGGCGAATAAAACCTTTTTTCTAGTAATTCTTTAATTTGTTTCTTCAGTTCAATTAAATCTTTCACATCCATTCAGTAAGCTCTTTTTGAAATCGGTGCAGTTTCGGGTAATAGTTCAATAGAAAACTCTATATCACGATCAGGTGGCATACCTGGTAATTCTTTCGGAAATACGTCTGGGTATTCACACACTATTTTGATGTATTCCAAAGATTTCTCCTACAATTGATTTACCATTGCTTCTATTATTGCTGCATACTGACATTGACTTCAATTCTTTCTCCTTGTAGACTGGTTAATGTAACCATCCTCTTAGCACAAGGTATTACCACATCATACTTGGTTAAGTAGTCTACTCCAAGTATCACATCGATTCCACTTGATTCTAGGATTATCAGCTCTACTAGAAAGCTTAGGCCTCTAATTTCGATCCTTGTCTGAGGGCATGAGTGTGTGGCTCTAAGTTCACCTCCCGGTGATCGAAATTAATAGTTTCTTCTTCTAGGGATAGTTTGGTATATTATGCTTTTCCACAAATGACTTTGTTACGAAGGAGTGAGATGCTCCGGAATCAAATAAAACAGATGCAGGTATGGAGTTAATAAAAAACATACCATACACCACGTCGGCATCCTCAGGAACTGATTCTGCTGTCACGTGATTAACTCTTCCCTTACTCTAGTTCTGTGGAGTCTTGTTTTGTGCAGATCCACGAGTAGGTGTATTCTGACCAGCCCTCTAGTTGTCGTTCCTCTGGGGTGTCTGTTGATTGTGCCTTGGGAAGTTATTAGCATAGTGGCCAAGTTCGCCACACTTGAAACAACCATTGGGTTGGACTAGAGTAGTTGTGCTGTTGTTTTTGGCCGGTGTGTTCACAACGCTTCCTTGACGATTATGTTGATGACCGCTAGACCTTTGACTGGTCTGAGTGTCGTTCCTCTGCTGGTTCTGATATTGATTGCTCCTCTAGCCTAGTTGTCTAGAGCATTGTACTTGGTAGTTGTTGTTCCCACTTCGATTTTCGGAGCGGAACTGAGAACCTTGAGGGTTGTTTTGATGGGTATTCCTGCTATACCTCCCTTGGAATTTTCTCTTATGATCAGACAACTCTTTTCTTTTGCTTTCAAGGCGAATTGCCTTGTCAAGCAATGTTTGGAAGTTGAGAAAGTTGTGGCTTTGCAACTGATAGTTTAAAGGCCCAATCAAAACTTCCAAGAAATGTTCTTGGCGCTTCTCGTCAGTGTCCACTTCTTTTGGGGCGTAGCGTGAAATCTAGGTGAAGCGATCACGGTACTCACTAACAGACATGTTCCCTTGTGTGAGGGATAGGAACTCCCTCTTCTTAAGCTTCATTATTCCCGAGGGAATATGGTGGGCATGGAAGTTCACCTGGAATTTGTGCCAAGTTATGGCGTCAGCATTAGCATGTGATGCGGTGAAGGCATCCCACCAGTCGGACGTGGCACCTTCAAGTATTCCCGAAGCGTACAAGACCTTCTCGGTCATTGCACTAGGTGATGTCTAGTTTCTTTCCGATAACCTTAAGCCAGTCATCGGCATCCAAGGGGTCAATCGCATGAGAGAAAGCAGGCGGGTGGTGGCTCATAAAATCCTGGTGCTTGTCTCTAGCTTGTGGTGCATTCTGCTGTTGATGTTGGTTCTACTGATTTTGCTGAATCTACTGTACAGAAGCAATGAGTCCTTATAGAAGCTGCATCTGCGCTGCGATGAATTGCTCCATGTTGGGATTTGGTGGCGGTGGTGGCAATTGCTGATCAACACTCTGGTTTTGGTGGTTCCTGGGACCTGAGCGAGTGTTCACCATCTGGTTGGTTAGAAAGTGCGATTCTTAGGTAAGTGAGGAGTAGAGAAAGATTCTAGGGGAATAGCTTATTATTAAAGTTAAGTTTATTTTTTATGTTCTTATGGCCATCATTCCATAAGACCATTGCAGTCAAGCAAAAATCCAAATCAAACATTGCAAACAACACCATCACATGGTTGTTATTATTAGAAGCATAATATTATAAAAGGAAGGTGTTCATCGTCTAACACGTAAACTATCTTATTACAGTATAACTGAAAACCTATAGCAGCATGGTGATGATCCTAGTTCTCCATAGTGGATCCTCTTGCGGGGAGGGAACAACACCATGGCAGGGACTTGAGCTTCTGAGGATCCCTTCCTTCTAGTTGAGCTTCTAGGGCTGCAATCCTTGCATGTGCATCCTCCAGCTCCATGTATACCCTGGAGAGGTCTAGGGTAGCACTATCTAGGTCAGTGTTAAGACCTGCCACCACACCAACTCGGGTATTGAGGCGATCTTCTCTAGCTCCACCTGGAACAATGCTGGTCTGGCTTTCCGCACGAAGACACAGAGGAAGATGCCTGTACTTCGTGTTGTGCAGCTGCTGCCAGTAAGTGTGGTTGAGGGACCACAGAGTTCGCGTAGCAGCATCGCTGACCGAAGCAGCGTAGGTGGATAGCGGCGTTAGAGACTCATGAGCTGATAGAGTCCTGAACCCTCTATCACCTGCATCCATCACCCTAACATGAATGCGAGTGATGTAGTAGCAAGCCAGAGGGGGCTCACACACTCGCCTTGTCTCATACAGGGGTCGGACGTAGGTTCCCAACGCATGCAGAACATCCTATAACAGGTTAGGAAAGTGCCCCGTCTCGAACATTGATGTATAATGTTCGGTGATAGGCCATATCCCCACAAAGTGGTCCTACTGTTCACCATTGTCTTCCTCGTTGATGTTATCTTCTTCTTCATCATCGTCTTCATCATCGTCACCAGAGTCGTCCAGGTCATCGCCTCAGGGAGCAGGGGCTTGGACTGCAGGTGCTGGTGGTGCTGAAGATGACGATCCAGCTACGAAGGCTAGTGATTCTGCCAACGGGGTGGGCATAGGCAGAAACTCCTTTGAGTTGTCCTCCAGAATAACTCCGTTCTCCACATGAATGAGAGGGAGATCCACAGGGATTTCCTCGACTACCACTGGGTAGACGGGATCCTGCCGTGGGAGAGGGATGTAGTTGGTGTTGGGTTCGAGTGGTTTGGATTGTACGCACCATCTACAAGAGAAAATGTCAACTTAGTTGAATTTTAAAGAGGTAAGATTAATAAAATAATTTTGTAAGAACAAAATAAGCATGTTTTGAATAGACTAGGCTTTCCATTACTTACTAGTCTAACGACCTAGAGTCAACATAGTTCTAATACCACTTCTGTCACACTCGGTTTTGGGGAAAAAACCGAATGCATAGCATATGTGTGTCAGGATCCATTTTCCACACATATGTTGACGTCACAAGTGTATATATCAAAAAAACAATGCAATAAATGTATAAAAGGGAGTACAATAACTTTATTACATCATCCAGAACATAGTATCTTAACAAGTATCATTATCAAAGTACGGCGGAAGTAAACATGGACACTCTTCCACAGGAAGGTGACTGGCGCATCGTTAGACTCAATATTCATCAACATCATATGCGATGTCTTCGTCATCACCCTCTGATCAAAATATTAGCAAGGTGAGCTCACTTATGGTCGGGGCTCAGTGAGTGGGGGAAATAATGCAAAGTTAACAAGGTAGGCTATGGATAAGCGGTAAGCATTTTAGTTGGTCAATATTTTATTAGCAACACCTGACTTACTATTTAGAAGTGTATCCCAAAATTCCAAGTTAAACATAAGTACATGATTGTATCTCAAAACTCTTATGTGAAATCACTTAAGAAAAACCACTCGTGGATCATCGGATCACAATTTATGTTCCATCTTTAAGTTCAATAATCATGTGAGCACGGCTGATATATCAGTTTTACACTCTGCAGAGGTGGTACAACTTTACCCACAAGCCGTGTATCCCATCTAGCCTGGTTGATCGGACCCATAAACACTTTCTAGGTGAATGGCTAGGGATCCACTATGAGGCTTTCACAAAATATCCTTAGTACAAAGCCACCTGCTAAAGTTTCCACGTCAGTATTGATGGCCCTCTAGGTGAGGTAACTTAGCCAAGACTACCACTCCATGTTAACATGAGCTGCCACCAAACCACTGCCGCCCCCTCTTGCCCATCTTTCAGGTAGGGTTGCTAAGCACTAAGTCTATAGAGCTAATTACCAAAGCCAAAGCCATTATAGCACTCGTGGTTGCACTGTTATCCTAGGTGGTCACTCCATGTTCCATTTAATACAAAATGTTCTTGTTTAACCATCGAGTTAACATCATAATAAAAAATTCATTTTCAGAATATTAGTATCCATAATGAGTGACATCATAATTATCAAGTTGAGCAATAGAAAAATTGCTAGGCATAGCATTTATCCGAGGGTAAATCAAGGAATAGGGTTGGTGACTCTAGGAAATCCTATTTAGGCAAATCCCATCAAATTTTGCAATATCCAAAAAGTAAACATTATTATAAGCATTATTTGGGTACAAATAGAAATGCAGAGGGAGAATCCACATGCCTTGCTCGAACATGTCCTGCGGGTCGTCCTCGAACGAGTTTGGTTCGTCTACCTCACAGTCAACTTCTAACATCAATTCACATATCGTACATACAAAAGTGAAAGTCGCCTAGAGGGGGGTGAATAGGTGAAACCTGAAATTTATAAACTTAAACACACACTAAAGGTCGGGGTTAGCGTTAGAATTAAATTCAAGTCGAAAGAATGTTTCTCTTGCTAAGAGTTGCTCAAAGAATGCGGATGACGTATGGGAGCCAACTCAAATCAATACTAGCAAGGAAACATTAGAGAGGTAAAACAAATTAAAGAAGAACCAAGGCGAGTGAACATGATGATTTGTTTTACCGAGGTTCGGTTCCAAAGAACCTAGTCCTCGTTGAGGAGGTCACAAAGACCGGGTCTATTTCAACCCTTTCCCTCTCTAAAACGGTCACTTAGACCGAGTGAGCCTTTTCCTTAATCTCTCGGGTCACTTAGACCCCGCAAGGACCACCACACACTTAGGTGTCTCTTGCTTCGATTACAAGTCACTTGAGAAATAGAAGGGAAAAAGAAAAAGGCCAAACCAAGCGACAAGAGCAACAAAAGAACACAAGTAATCCTCTCACATGCCCTAATGCACTAGAGTTGATTTTGGGGCTTTGAGTGGATTGATTGCTTTGATTGTGTCTTGGAGTGTTGGGCTTTTGCTCTTGCAATGAATGAAGAATTTAGAAGGCTTGGATAGGAGTGAATGATGTGGTTGGGGGTATTTATAGCCTCCTAACCACTTCTAGTCGTTGGCTGATTTCTGCTGGCGATGGGCACACCGAACAGTCCGGTGTGCCACTTTACAGTCACTGTGCACAGTCCGGTGTGCGCCATGTCAGCGCAATCGTTAGGGTTCAGAGTTGGTCGACCGTTGGAGCCTTTGTCGTCTTGCTGCACCGGATAGTCCGATGCCCTCTGACTTTTGCGCTCTAACTCCTATCGTGGCACTGTAGCGTACTGTTCACTCTACACAGTCGACCGTTGATGCGCAGGGAGCCGTTGCTCCGCTGGCTCACCGTACAGTTCGTGGCACACCGGATAGTCCGGTGAATTATAGTGGAGCGCGCCTTTGGATTCCCGAGAGTGGCCTATTTGAAGTTGTACGGCCCTGGTGCACCGGACACTGTCCGGTGGCACACCGGACAGTCCGGTGCGCCAAAAACCAGCACACTCTAGGTCCTTTGCTCCATTTTTAATTGGGTCCCTAACTGGATTTCTTTCTTGGTTTGTGTTGTACCTTATGCACCTGTAATATATGATATCTAGACAAACTATTTAGTCCACGTGTTTGTGTTGATCATCAACCACCAAAATTAGTTATAGGAAATGGTTAACCCGATTTTCCTTTTAATCTCCCCCTTTTTGGTGATTGATGTCAACACAAACCAAAGCAAATATAAAGTGCAGAAATGTAACTAGTTTGCATTTATGACGAATGTGCATAGGTTACTTGGAGTTAAACTAATTGAAAGTTTCACTAAGAATAAATGGTTTGATTTTCTTTTATTTAACATTTTCGACCACATTTATACCACATGTTTGTTTTTGCAAATCTTTTGGAAAATCTTTTCAACTTCAAATTCTTTTCAAATAGTCAAAGGTATAAGAATATGATTGCAAGAAGCATTTTTCAGATTTCAAATTTCTCCCCCTTTTTCAAATGTTGTTCCTTTGACTAAATAAAAACTCCCCCTGAATGAATTCTCCCCTTAGCTTTCAAGAGGATTTTTGAAATAGATACCAATTTGAAAATTGACTTTTAAAGATACCAATTGAAAGACCAATTGAAAACTTCATGCCAATTGAAAATGCATTGAAAATTCATTTTGGGGTTAACTCAAATATCAATTCAAATAAACATTTCCTTTTTGAAAGATCTTAATACCAATTTGAAAAATACACTAAAATTTTAAAATGGTGGTGGTGCGGTCCTTTTGCTTTGGGCTTAATATTTTCTCCCCCTTTGGCATTAATCACTAAAAACAGAGAACTTGAGAGCCCTTAATACTTTCTCCCAATTGATAAAAGAAATATGAGTGAAAGATTATACCAATTTGAGAGGTTGTGGAGTAACGACAAAGGGTAAATGATACTGTCAGAGTTTGGAGTGGAAGCCTTGTCTTTGCCGAATACTCTATTTCCCTTTCAATCTAAGACTAATCATAGAGATATACTTGAAAGCACATTAGTATTAGCATTGGCACAAGAATAGGAAATATGCATTTGTACCTGTGGCAGAACCGCCCAAATTATTCCAGCTTAAGTGTCCAAGTCACGCCTTAGAGGCAGCAACACACTTAAATCATAATAACCCGTTAGTCCCTCAGATCTAGTCTGATAAAGCCACTTCCCCGGGATCAAATACCACTAGCTCACTCGAATGTGAGTCACACAGAAAATACAATAAAACAGGAAACAACAAATTAAAGTACTGGAGTTATTACATAAATCGGAGTTTTTAAGTAACTGAAACAAGTTCATAAATTAAAATGCAGCGGATAGTCGGTAACGTTGAATGCTGAGGAATAGGGCAAGGCCTAGCCCACCACTCCTCCTGCTCCTCTCCTGCTGGAGCAGCGTCCCACTCGACCGGCCAACTCGGTGGCAGGGTGGAAGGTCAAGTCACACCATCAACCATATCCTATAGCGTACCTGCAAAAATTGTGCCACAAGCATGGCTGAGTATACTAATACTCAGCTAGACTTACCCGGTGTAAGGAGTCTACTCCTCTACCTCTAGACCTTGCAGCTGTTTGGCTGAGGGGTTTGGTTTGCCAAAAGCACTAGATGAGTCTAAAAACAGTTTTAGCTTTTCCAGTTCTAGCATATTTTAATTTAGCTAGGTTTGCTCCTTTCTAAGCATACATGGTAACAACCAACATGTTATCTCAAGTAAACCTCATTTCACTTTTTACTCAATGCAGTACAAGAGGTCAAGCAGTCTCATTAGCTGTGAGAAGCAGACGATCCGAATCGAGTTTTAAACCTTGCAAGGTGAACCTAAACACACGACATGTAGGGGCACTCCGTCCCCACACACGTCAACCGTCCCCATCGATTCCCTGACAACAGAACAGGGCTCACGGCCTTGGCGTACAATGCTCCAATTGTCCTCGGCTGCCTCCATGCAACGGCCGCACTTGTACCCACCATAGCTAGCATGGGAGAACCCGTCTCAGGTCCAGTGAGGGGTAAAGTCTACGGACAGGTTCAATCAGGTACTAGGCTTATCGGTTACCATATTTTCCGACATGTGTTTAGTACATTCAAATGCTTGACTTAGGTACCACACATTAATCCTTAATTCCTTTTCCGTCTCATAGACAAGGCATCCACCCTGGATCCAAGTCCATAGACCATCATAGATCCCGTTATCAAGATGAATATAATCAATTCCTGACCTCACGCGAGTGCTAGAAAAATCACTCGACTTGTACCGAGATCCTGATTAGCAAAGCAGCTACTCGACCTAGCATACTAGTATCCATCTCAAAAAGGAATCCTGAGTTTATGCAACTAAGGGTTTCAAGCAACTCCTACACTTAAGTGCACATTACAAGCCTACAAATATTAAGTGTAGTAAAGTAGCATATATAAACGGTTATGCATAAAACCGGGGCTTGCCTTCAAATGCTGGGGCTACGGGGAGATCCTCTGTGGAAGGCTCGGGAGTTGGCTCCTGGTCTTCCTCGTGGACAGCTCCTTGCTCAGGAATGAGCACGTACTCTCCGTCAGCGTGGTTGCAGTCTAATGAATGCAATGAGTGAGATATATGTATGCCATGATATGCAATGTGGTTGTAATAGAAATGATTAAATTGATAGGTAAAGTTAAATCTTACTACGAGAATTCTAGTGGTATACTTAGCGAATTTTAGGATAAGTTTGGTTAAGTTAAATGGTCAGAATAATTTAGTGCCCCACTATTTCCCTTTTAGGGCTGATTTGATGACCCGGGATCACGAGGGGTTGGAGGGGATTGAGGGGGAAATTAGTTCATTTCCCCCTCAATCCCCTCCAATCCCCCGTGATCCTCTAGTCACCAAATCAACCCTTAGGCTCCAAAAATAATATCCACATTATCCATCCCCAGAATAAGGAGGGTGGTTTTGACAATGCTGCTTCCTAGTTGAATAGGCACACTTCGATTTAATTGGTTTGTTGCATTTTTGCCCCCAGGCGTTGCTATCATAAAAGACCCTTGGGTATGATAGAAGGGCAGTTGGCATTTAATGCTGAAGCTATGAGATGCACCAGAATCAAACAGAATTAATGCATGTTGATTAAAAACTGAAAAGATACTAGTCATGAAATTGAGCTTCCCTTGCCTGACTTGCACCTTCTGCTTCCTACCTTTGTCTTGATTTGGTGCTGGCATCTGCCTCTGCTGATTCCTTGGGCAATTTTGGGCATAATGACCCACATTGCCACAAGTGAAACACTTGTTTCCATTTCCCTGGCGGAACTGTTGTTATTGCTGCTGGGGTTGATTGTTCCTTGGGGCGGGAGCTAGAAAGCAGTTAGGTGCTTGCTGCTGCTGAGGTGGCCTGATAACCCATCTTCCTGCCTGCTGTTGAAATCCTCTGCTCTGATTGTTGGAGACAATCCTAAACCTCGGGGGTGGAGCGGAGGGTCCTGACATTGATGCCTTCCTCTTCTTCTCTGCCCGGTGAGCTACAATACAGTCTTCCTATGATATGGCTAGGTTGACCAACTCATTGAAGCTATCAGCGTGAACAGTGTTGAGACACTCACGCAGCATGGTGTTGAGACCCCTACGGAAGCAGTCTCTCTTCTTTTCATCAGAGTCTGCATGATAACCCGCATAATGGCATAGGTCATTGAAGGCCTGGGCATACTGCAGCACAGTGCGGGTTCCTTGAGTTAATGCCAGGAACTCATTCAGCTTGCGATCTAGGATCCCTGCTGGAATGTGATGTCCCCTGAAAGCAGTCTTGAACTCCTCCCATGTCACTTCATGATCAGCAGGTAACATAGCGTGGAAATGGTCCCACCATGTCCGAGCAGGTCCACAAAGCTGTTGCGTGGCGAAACGAGTCTTGGTGTCATCAGGGCAAGCTCCTGTGAGGAGGGGAAACTTGGACTCCACGACTCGTAGCCACACATTGGCGTCAAGCGGATCCTCTACCTTGGTGAACAAGGGCGGCTGAGTGCTCAGGAACTCTTGATAGGTTGCCACGGTCGGAGGTCGCTGCGGCTGGCCTCCACCATACTGCTGAGGGTGGGGCTGGCGCTGCAAAAGCTGTCGCATAATCTCATTCTGCTGAGCCATCAGCTCCTGCACCGTGGGAGCTGGAGGAGGTGGTGGGGGAACTTGCTCGTTCTGCCCGCGACACTGCCTAGATGCCATCTAAAAACAGAAATTGTTGCCATTGTTATCTCCATCCATGATTGCGAACAATATTCTTTGTATCATATGGAAAAGAAATGTCATAACATAACATCAAATCAGATGAGGATAACATGATTGCATTCACTCCATTACTCACAAAAGTTTTCCTGGGTTACATCAATTTAGGGAAAAGTACCCGTAAGCCTAGTCCAAAATCTGATGCCAACTAAGCTCGCGCGGGTTTCTATCCTCCTAATGCGTCAAGTTAACCCATCAACCCTGAGTAGTAGAAGCAACACTGGGTACGGGCGACGGGGGCATCTCAGAGGGAGTCGCATAGGTACCAGGGGCTGGTCCTAACTCCTCGGGGGCCTCCTCTCCCTCGCTTTCGGCCTCGTTTGCCTCCATCTCCAGGTGGTGCATGTCCAGGTGGTCATTAGCTTCCTTAAGCTCCTCCTGCACATTGTGGAGCTGGTTCTCCAGGACATCAATGGTGTTGTCCCGGTTCTCCACCTGCTGCTCCAGGGTGGTGATGCGCTGGCTCAACTGTTCCACCTGTAGGTCCTTCTCCACCAACTCTGAAGACAAGTCGACCACGAACTCCTCTCGGCTGTCGAGGGTGAGCTTGGTGGTCTGAGCAAGGTTAGCAAGGTGTGCCATAACGTCGCTCTGTAGGGCCTGTAGGCGGTACAGTGCGCTCATACACTGAACAGTGATCCTCCCTACTAGGTCGGGATACATAGCCCACACGTCCTTCACATGGCTCACACGGTTGCACCACATGGGGTCATCCCTCTTCTCAGCGGGGAAGAGTCCCAGTGGGTGCATCACCATCTCCAAAGGATGGTAGCTGTAGAAGGTCGTCAAAGGCTTCATAGCTGCCGCCTCGGTGGTGTTGTCCGACCTGAATCCAATAGTCTCGGAGTCAAGGGAACGCCAACCCGGCTGCATGGGGTGAGCCTCCAGAGTCAGCTAGACTCAGCAACGTGGCACCCGATGCTCCTCGTACAGCTGCACTGTGTACAAAGGAGGCGTAGGGTAACCGGCGGAGTTGAGCACCTCCCACAAGATGGAAGGGAAACCCTCGTGGGAAAGGAAATCGGAACTGAAACGAGTGTCTCCTCCATTGGCAGGGGTGGGTGAAGTCATCTGTGGAAGAGGATTAGGTGTAAAGGTTACGGTAGAAGAAAGAAAAACATGTGAGCCCGGGTTGTTAAAAGGTTAGATTAAATTTTTACTCCTTACGTTACATTATTATTCCTATTTGCTATATCCGTATTTAGATGCATCCTTCCTTTAATTTATAATCCTTTTATATTTTATAATGCATGCATGCTGAAAAGAACGTCTTCTCACCGATCAGAAGGGTGCTTTTAGGGCATCCTCGAAATTTAAAAACTAGCCCATATGGCCTACTTAATTAGCCACCTATTTTTCCCACTATTCCTAAGGCCTTTCGTCCTAAGTCTAGCGTTCTAGTCCTCACGATTCCAATACTGGTTTCTAAGCAAATTATATTTTTGAAAAGTTGGTATTCACGACTTATTCATTTCTCTGTGGTGGTATTTGCTCCGATACCAGCTGTGGTAGAACCGACCAAATTATTCTAGCTTAAGTGTCCAAGTCACGCCTTAGAGGCAGCAAAACACTTAAATCGGAATAACCAGTCAGTCCCTTAGATGTAGTCTGATAAAGCCACTTCCCCGGGATCAAATACCACTAGCTCACTCGAAGGTGAGTCACAGAGAAAATACAATAAAACAGGAAACCACAAATTAAAGTACTGGAGTTTTTACATAAATCAGAGTTTTTAAGTAACTGAAACAAGTTCATAAATTAAAATGCAGCGGATAGTCGGTAACGTCGAATGCTGAGGAATAGGGCAAGGCCTACCCACTACTTCTCCTGCTCCTCTCCTGCTGGAGCAGCATCCCACTCGACCGTCCAACCCGGTGGCAGGGTGGAAGGCCAAGTCACACCATCAACCATGTCCTGTAGCGTACCTATAAAAATTGTGCCACAAGCAAGGCTGAGTATACTAATACTCAGCTAGACTTACCCGGTGTGAGAAGTCTACTCCTCTACCTCTAGACCATGCAGCTGTTTGGCTGAGGGGTTTGGTTTGCCAACAACACTAGCTGAGTCTAAAAACAGTTTTAGCTTTTCTAGTTATAGCATATTTTAATTTAGCGAGGTTTGCTCCTTTCTAAGCATACATGGTAACAATCATTTAGTACAACCAACATGTTATCTCAAGTAAACCTCATTTCACTTTTTACTCAATGCAGCACAAGGGTTCAAGCAGTCTCATTAGCTACGAGAAGCAGACGATCCGAATCGAGTTTTAAACCTTGTAAGGTGAACCTAAGCACATGACATGTAGGGGCACTCCGTCCCCACACACGTCAACCGTAGCCATCGATTCCCTGGCTACAGAACAGCGCTCACGGTCTTGGCGTACAATTGTCCCCGGCTGCCGTTGTGCAACGGCCGCACTTGTACCCACCATAGCTAGCATGGGAGAACCCGTATCAGGTCCAGTGAGGGGTAAAGTCTGCGGACAGGTTCAATCTGGTACTAGTCTTATCGGTTACCATATTTTTCGACATGTGTTTAGTACATTCAAACGCTTGACTCAGGTATCCACACATTAATCCTTAATTCCTTTCCGTCTCATAGACAAGGCATCCACCCTGGATGCAAGTTTATAGACCATCATAGATCCCGTTATCAAGATGAATACAATCAATTCCTGACCTCGAGCGAGTGCTAGAAAAATCACTCGACTTCTACCAAGATCCTGATTAGCAAAGCAACTACTCGACATAGCATACTAGTATCCATCTCAAAAAGGAATCCTGAGTTATGCAACTAAGGGTTTCAAGCAACTCCTACACATAAGTGCACATTACAAGCCTACAAACATTAAGTGTAGTAAAGTAGCATATATAAACAGGTATGCATAAAACCGAGGCTTGCCTTCAAATGCTGGGGCTGCGGGGAGATCCTTTGTGGCAGGCTCGGGAGCTGGCTCCTTGTCTTCCTCGTGGACTGCTTCTTGCTCGGGAATGAGCACGTACTCTCTGTCAGCGAGGTTGCAGTCTAATGAATGCAATGAGTGAGATATATGTATGCCATGATATCCAATGTGGTAGTAATAGAAATGATTAAATTGATAGGTAAAGTTAAATCTTACTACGAGAATTCTAGTGGTATACTTAGCGAATTTTAGGATCAAGTTTGGTTAAGTTAAATGGTCAGAATATTTTAGTGTCCCACTGATTTCCCTTTTAGTGTCTTAGTGAGTGTTTATTATGATTCTTGTTGAATACATTGGGGGGATTCATTATCCTTCCAAAATCTCTCTTCTCCTTTTTCTCTTATGCTTTTAAGGTGGGCTTGAACTACAATATAGCTTTATAAATTCCCAAAAATCCTGTAAAATTACAATAGCTTCTCACTGGTTTATAACTCTATGTCTAAAAAATTAGGGCTTAAAAAGTTAAGGGTTTACTCTGTACAAAATTATCAAGTTGTAGGGCAGGGGGGTGCTTTGAACTACAACTCTCTTCTAACAGTTAATTAAGCCCTTAAGCTTATTTTTTATGGCATTTAGGTGTAATAATATGACTTTGTACCAAGTTTTAGCCACTAATACCTATTTTTCATTTTCCTGTGATTTTCTAAAGTTCTTGGCCATATGGGTGCTTTCTACTACCACTATACTTGAAAAATGTCAAACAACAGATTTACAATTTTTCTTATCTTCTTCTTTGTGCAAGAGCAATCATTTTGAAATTTGGAAACTTTTTGCCTAGGGGAGAGGGTGGTAGAAATTCTTGGATTATATGGTCTTTTCATGGGGTAGGGGGTAATGTGTTTTACCTTACCTTTTTAAATAGCTTTCATATTTTTCTCTGGTGGTCTACTTCATCAATAATTGGGTAAAAATTTGTTTGCCTATTGTTGCATAATTTTAGGCTTCCTCATGATTTAATTAGAACATGGGCCAAAATCAAGTTTTAATTGTTCACGCCAATTATTTTGATGGGTTGGGGTGTCTATTATTTTTGTAGTGGTGTTCTAGTAGTTAGGAGTCTACTGAATTTTCTTTTCCCTTTTTATAGTGGTCCTTGTATTTTTAATCATGGTTTTTCTTGACTTCTTAGTGCCTAATAAATATTTAACCTTGGACTAGCTCTGGACTAGGGTTCTCTGTATTTTTCCTATGTTCTTTATCACTTAAGTATACTAGGAAAAATATGTTCCTCCTCTATTTATTATTTTCCACTGCCTTTCTTAATTTTCTAAGTTTTGGATAAATATGGTTTTTAATAGACAATCTTGAGTTATTCTTGTATACTGGGGTGCTTAGTATTTTTAAACAGTGCATATGTTGGGTATGTATCTCCATAATTTTTCTTAAGCCTAGTACAGAAGTATTTCTATTTTTCTTTGTATTAATAAGGATTGGGAAATTTTCTTATTTCATTCAAAACTCTAAAAATTAGTACAGAAAACATGGGTTCATTATTTTTGTCGGATGGTTCATAATATTTGGAATCCAGCAGAATTGGTTTGACTAATTTTGGTTGAATAATACTCAAGTTATGAATTTCCTAAGTTCTCTGCTCATTTAAAAAGAATAAACAGAAATGGTTAAAGGAAATAGGTTTTGCATCGGGGTCCCTAGCGTGTACTTCCTATTTTTTCTTATAGACTAGTCCTCGGTTCCCTATTCAAATGTGTCTCTAACAAATTAGAAAACCCCCTAGGGTTTACCCTAATCTAAACTGTGATCCTTCCTTTATCTAAACATTGCCCGAGGCGGAGGAAAGGGCGGAGGGGCTTACCGGTGGTGAGATAGCTCCGGCAAGGTGGTCGAGGACGTAGGGGAGGTCGCGACTGTCACGTCGATGTGCGGGTCATCGTCGGGGATGGCTAGAGTCGGCTGGTCCACGAACGCAGGCAGGGGAGCTCGCCGGCGGCGAGGGCTCCGGCCTAACAGGGCGATATGGTCTAATCAAATCGGTCAGCGAGCTTCACTAGGTGTCAGGGAAGGCATGGGCGCGAGTAATTGAACTATGACTTACCGGTTAGTCGTGGCCACGCGCGCCGGCGGGGAAGACAACTCCGACGAGGGTGGAACGACTTCTCCGACGAAGTAGCATCCGATTTTTGCTTCAGGGAGCTCTACGGGGCTCTAGGGAAGCTAGCCGAGGCACGAGATCAAGCGGAGATGGGCTAGAGCGGCATGGCCACGGCGACCGAGTGCTCCGGTGGCTTGGCGGGCGGTGTAGAGCTTGTCAGAGCTAAGGACGGGGTCGGGACAGCGGGGGCAAGCGTGGAGTGATGTGTGGCACGTCCAAGGGTGGTTTTCAAGGGAGTGGGTGAGCTCGGCTGAGGGCTGCTCTGACACATGCCCAGGGCTTGCGTGGGGGAGCGCCAGTGCGCGCTCTGCCGCCTGGGCACTACGTCGAGCACGAGGCAGCGCTGAGAGTGGTCATGTTCAAGCACTCATTGGCCCCAAATCTTCGCGATTAAGGCCATGATCCCTTTGTAAGATCTGTTCACCAGACCTTCCTTTGTCGTTTGTGTGTGGCGGCTTATAGATTTTGTTGACTAGAGCCGAAGATATGGGGTGCTCAAATCACGTTAGTCTCATTGCGGAAATCCAAGATAAAATCCTTGACTTGACGTGTCTAGGGCACAAATCTCGATGCCATCTTCACTCACGTTGCAGAGGGGTTAATTTAGCACAACTTTGTCAATGGGAGCTTAAGGTTTTGAGTTAGGGATCAAGGTGAACGCGCTCGAGTTCTTGGTGAGGGCTGAAATTCAGTAATCTGAATTTCAGATTTCTATAGAGAGCTCCCACTTGCATGGCCTTTTTGGGGATTTTGAACAATTATTTTGGCCAAACTTTTCTAATATTTTGTAGCTTAATTAATGTATTTCAACTTATTTAATTGGCCCAGGCCATGATTCCATGTTTTTCATGGTCTTTTTATCAATTTCCCCATTTCACTTAAATGACCTAATTAAGGTTATTCTAAGGTTTGGACATTTTCCTGACTTTGAGTGCTTGATATGATTAAGGCATGATTCTCAAGATAAAAAGACTTAGTTGAGTTTTTGCTCCTAAGTTTTTGGTGTCTTTTGCTCAATTTGATTCACATGAGATAATGGCCTTGATGTTAGGACTGAGAAGAAACCCTAAGTAACACCTAGGTGTTACAATACCAAATGAAAGAGATATGATCGAAGGTTTATAAAATAGCTATGTTTGCAATGTTTCGATCAAAATATTGAGAATCAAGTATATTTAGCTCATTCCTAAGTGTGCTAAAGGTTTTATCATCTAGTGGCTTGGTAAAGATATTGGCTAATTCGTTGTGGGTATTAACATAAGCAATTTCGATATCCCCCTTTTGTTGGTGATCTCTTAGAAAGTGATACCGAATATCTATGTGTTTAGTGCGGCTATGCTCAACGGGATTATTCGCCATGCGGATTGCACCCTCATTATCACATAGGAGAGGGACTTTACTCAATTTGTAGCCATAGTCCCTAAGGGTTTGCCTCATCCAAAGTAATTGTGCACAACAATGGTCTGCGGCAATGTACTCAGCTTCAGCGGTGGAAAGAGCTACGGAGTTTTGTTTCTTTGAAGCCCAAGACACCAGGGATCTTCCCAGAAACTGACAAGTCCCTGATGTGCTCTTCCTATCAATTTTACACCCTGCATAGTTGGCATTAGAATATCCAATTAAATCAAATGTTGATCCCCTGGGTACCAAAGCCCAAACTTAGGAGTGTAAACTAAATATCGCATGATTCTCTTTACGGCCCTAAGGTGAACTTCCTTAGGATTTGCCTGAAATCTTGCACACAGAAAGCATAATATCCGGTCGAGATGCACATAAGTAGAGTAAAGATCCTATCATCGACCAGTATACCTTTTGATCTACAGATTTACCTCGCGTGTCGAGGTCGAGATGCCCATTTGTTCCCATGGGTGTCTTGATGGGTTTGCCATTCTTCATCCCAAACTTCTTAAGTATGTCTTGAATGTATTTTGTTTGGCTGACGAAGGTGCCATCTTGGAGTTGCTTAATTTGAAATCCAAGGAAATACTTCAACTCCGCCATCATAGACATCTCGAATTTTTGAATCATGATCCTACTAAACTCTTCACAAGATGATAATAGACCCAAATATAATATCATCAACATAAATTTGGCATATAAACAAGTCTTTTGCAATGGTTTTAGTGAAGAGGGTAGGATCGGCTTTACCGACTTTGAAGCCATTAGTGATAAGAAAATCTTGCAGACATTCATACCATGCTCTTGGGGCTTGCTTGAGCCCATAAAGCGCCTTTGAGAGTTTATACACATGGTTAGGGTACTCACTCTCTTCAAAGTCAGGAGGTTGCTCAACGTAGACCTCTTCCTTGATAGGTCCATTGAGGAAGGCACTTTTCACGACCATTTGATAAAGCTTAAAGCCATGGTAAGTAGCATAGGCAAGTAATGTATGAATTGACTCAAGCCTAGTTACGGGTGCATAAGTTTCATCGAAATCCAAACCTTCGACTTGTGAATTTCCCTTTGCCACAAGTCGGGCTATGTTTCTTGTCACCACACCATGCTCATCTTGCTTGTTGTGGAATACCAATTTGGTACTGTTGGTCACTTGTTCTCAAATGCTATGAGTTAAGAACAAGACAACACAAATGTTAATGGTTAAAGACCTTCGTCCTTCGAAGCATTATCTCCCTTAGGATATAATGATCTTCAAACAAAGGTCATGAAGGACATACCTTCATCACTTTAATATATAAGAATATAAACAGGGACATATGAAACATAGAAAGAGCATGAGTAATTATCTTAAATCATTAGGTTATTCATATTGTCATTATATAATCATGAACAAACATTAATGATATTAAATTACATTTGTACATTCAGCTTGCCAGAAGGTAAAAGTCCGAGAATGACGTGCGAGCGATTACAAGTCCGTGTGAACAGTACGGTGTTACTGTTCATCTATTTATAGGCACAGTACGCAGCCTGGGTAAAATTACATTCATGTCCCTGACATTTACTATTAGCTAAAAGGTAATCTGTCGAGGACTGAACAGTCTTTTTCCTTTTAAGTTGGTTTCATCCTTCATCATCGTTCTTGCATTGAGCCGAAGCTTCTCTAGCCACAGCTTCGGAACTGGTTCATCCTCCTTCCAGATCGCGCCTTTCATACTATGTTCACCTTCATCTCAAAGACGAAGCCACATGTGACAGTATATTATACTGGAAAATATGTTAGTCGTGTTTTTGAGGACCTTCAGAAGACGAAGGCCCCCAATAGTAGCCCCTCGCAGTATTAATTTGTTCTTGTATCTAACAAATTTAGACTGCGATGTGAACGAAGGCCTTTAGCCGAAGGTCCGAAAAAACACCTTCCCTTTGCTAGAATAGCGAAAGTCAATGACAAATGGGGCCCGCCAAGTTGCAATGCACTAGGCATATAAATATAAACCCACAGAGACAACATCTTCTGTGCCATTTCAATTGCTTGTGTTGTTTTCTCAAGTTTTAAATTTCTTGCTGTCATATTTCACTTGTTTTGCAAACTTCGGCATTTGTTCGATTTACCACCAAATGGCTGACGAGAAGGTTGCTGATCCTGCCCTGGCTGATTTTTATGAGGCCATGGAAAAAACAAACACAGAGAAGATTACAAACGAGATACTAGCTGATTTGTCTAAAGATTCTAATGATAGTAGGAGCTTTGATATGGAAAGTGAAGACGAAGATGCAGAAAATCGGCCCTGGCGACCAAGCCACATTATCTTCGGAAAATCATCTATTAAGCAAAGTCAAATTGATGCTATGAAAGGGAGGTATTTCCGAGATATTTCAATTGTGAGAGATGGAGGATATAGCGCTGCACCTGCTCCCGAAGAGGATGAGGTGGTTGTTTACAGGAGTTTTATGAAGGCAGGGCTTCGTTTCCCATTAAGCAGATTCCTGGTCGAAGTGCTGAAGACCTTCGAAATTTTCCTACATCAAATTACCCCCGAAGCCATTATTGGAATGGGGGTTTTTATTTGGGTCGTGAGGAGCTAAGGGCTGGAGCCGAGCGCGAAGTGATTCTGCAACATGCACAAACTACTGTATGAGACGAAGGCCACTGGTAAAGAGCAATATCACAACAACTTCGGTTGTTATGGCTTCGTTCCTCGCTCCGATGTGAGTTATCCCATCCCAACCTTTCGAAAAAGGTGGCCCGGGGCCTGGATGGAGGAATGGTTTTATGTCAAGAATAATCTGATCGAAAGAGAAGACATAAAGGGGATCATCCAACACCCCATCTGGTCTCGCTTCGGCATCAGGAGGCCAGCCACCGCTCTTGGGAACGATATCTAGACATGCCAGAGAAGCTTCAACATTGTGTGTACTTTTATTGGTACGAAGAGACCTGGTTCAAGAACATATCGCCTATAGAGTATGGCCGCTTGTGAATGAATGGGAGATGCCGAAGGAGGCTGCTGCTGGGTCTAGTCAGGGTGGCTTGGTCTATTTAAAATATACTTTCAGATATAGAGGCGAGTTTGATGAGCCAAATGATGAATGGTTAAGTAGTATTGAGGCAACTAGTGATGAATTTCTTGGGGCCTACACAAGGGCCAAAGATGATGCAATGGCATTGGCCTTCGAAGGCCAAGGCAAGAAAAGATTGAATAGAGTTTTTGATGTCATACGTTTCGTATACCCTGATTATTGCTATCCCTCGCGAAAGCAGGGAAAGAAAAGGAAAACTGCTGCTTCGGCCATCTCTATTTTGCCGAAGGGCAAAGAGATTAAGGTCTTAACACATCGGCCAAGATACATTGAGACGGCCATAGTGCCGAAGCTTGGTGAAGGGACTTCCTTCGCTGCTGCCGAAGCAGAGCAACCTGCTCCCACCATCCCTGGGGAAGACCTAACTAAGTTGCCGAAGGTTCCTGAAGCTGGTCCAGCCAAAACAACAGAACATAATGTCGAAGCCAAAGAGAAGGCGGTCAAAGAGCCAGAGCCAAAGCTGCCAAAAATCTTAAGCCCGCCAGCAGAGGCAGAATTGCCGAAGGATGCAAAGGCTCCCGTGACAACTCCCAAGAGGAGAAGAATGGATAGCGTACTAGACGCTGTCATGGAGACAACAAGGGCGCTGACTCCTGCCCCTGTGAAAAAAGTTGCCGAAACTGCTATGACTCGTGATGAAACCGAAGTTGGACCCTCAGTGTCCATAGGGACAGAGCATGCTGCCACTGAATAGAGAGCTGAGCAAGAATCTCCAGATACTGGCATGGCTCTGGAGAAGAAGGATGCGCCTGAAAAAGCTAGATCTTCTATTCCCGAAGCACCGTCCGAAGATCCTGACTTTATTATTCGACATGCTTCGGGAAAAAAGCTATCGGAAGAAGAATTTATGGAAGCCAAGCACTACGCCCGAGAACTGAAATACCCGAAGGGGGCCTTGGTGTACAATGGCACGGACGAAGATGATTTCCTATACTGTCTTCTAGACAACAAGGAAATATCTGTCTGCCGGGAGATGGCCAGAAATATGGGTTTTCCGAAGCTTGAAGCTGGCCTCTTCGCCATGTCAAATGATGATCTCGCAAACAGCCTTGCATACAACAGTCTGAAGGTACGAAAGTGATGAACTTAAAAATAGATTATCTTGTCTTGTATTCTTGTGCTAACCCAATGTTTTTGTAGGGCTTAATTCTTAGCAACGCTTTGAGGGCGCAGAAGAATGCTGAAGATGAAAGCAGCGTGATAGCCCTCGACAACCTTCGATCAGAAGTTATCAAGCTGAGAAATGAAGCCTTGGAGAAGGATAAAATTCTACTTTCATTGGTGGATAAAGTGAAGGAAGGTGAAGCGAAATTTAACGCTCAATCCGAAGCTCATAAAGCCGAAGTTGAAGACCTTCGGAAAAAGCTTGTCGAAGCTAATGAAAATCTTGAAGTTGCAAAAGCTAGTCGAGAAATAAGTGAATGGTCGAACACTAGGTTGGAGAAAAATGTTGAGGAGCTTCGTGAATCCAAGGAGAGGTGCTTCGAGAAATCCTTGGATTGCGTAAGAAAATTGAAAACCAGCTTTGCTAGAGTGGGTGCTTATTCTTCCGAAGAGAATTTCATTCGAGGTGACCCCGAGGGTGTTATTGATTGGATAAGCGGGGAAGATGAAGCTTTTGAAGAGATTCTGAGCGATCGCGGGGACATCTGTGCTTTTACTTGCACTCGAGGGATTGCGGCAATTCTAGAGAATGTTGGTTGCGATCATGTTAAAACTCCGACCCAGACTGAAGCCACCTTCTCCACAGACGACATGAGAGACCCTTTGGCCGAAGCTACTTTAGTGGGTGGAAAGTTTTACTCCGATGTTTGGATGAAGGCTGACCGAGAATTGGCCAACGAAATTATAAAGAAGAATGAAAAAGAGACCCATGATGCCCGAGAAGAAGCTAAGCGAGCCGAAGAAGTTGCCGAGCGCGCAAGGCGTATAGGTATTGTTTTTGAATTTTAGCTTCGGTGTTTATTTCCTGGCTTCGAACTAACAGTTTGCCTATTACAGCTGAACTGTCACTGCTGCCCGAGCCATACAACCCCCTAGCCGATCCGGTCATGAAAGAAGCGCTAGATGTAATGAGCGTTGCTAACTCCATCGTCGACGAAGTCATCGATAGGCTGCTGAACGAAGCCGCTGAGAAAATACTTAAGGAAGATTAGACTTTTATTGTAATGATACGATGTAACATTTGGTGTATGGAACAATAAATCAAACATGTAAATTATTGTAATATATTTCTTTACAATGCATGAAATTTACGCACATACCGTTTTTGAGCCTTCGGCGAAAAAACACCTTCCCTTCTTTTCATGCTTCGTAAAGAAAGAAGCCCCTTCTTATGGCGAATCTGTTGTGATGATATTGTATTGGCCGAAGGTTTGCTTCGTGCCTCAGCACTTTTCATTCAACAAATTATTGCCAAAGATCTGCTTCATATCCAATCTTTTTGTCGTTGATGTGATATGATGTATGATGTAATGTTATGCGGAATGATGCGATGATATGATGCAATATGATGGTTATGCCGAACATACACACACACTCGCACTAGAACAACCAAGACTCTGCATCCCCTTAGGGACGTCTTTGGAGTCTTTAAGCTCTGCATCCCCTTAGGAACGACTTTGGAGCTTCTTCACCTTATATTTTGGTGGCATCTAAGCTCTGCATCCCCTTAGGAACGACTTTGGAGCTTCTTCACCTTCTATTTCGGTGGTATCTAAGCTCTGCATCCCCTTAGGGATAATTTTGGAGCTTCTTCACCTTTTATTTCGGTGGTATTTTGGTTCTGCATTCCCTTAGGAACGACTTTGGAGCCTTGGAACTTACTCTGCGCTCCCTTAGGAACGGCTTTTGTAGCTTCAAAACTTACTCTGTGCTCCCTTAAGAACGACTTTTTATATCTTCGGAACTTACTCTGCTCGCTTAAAAACGTCTTTTTGTAGCTTCGAAAGTCCGTTAGGAAGAAGCATTTTACATAATGATACGGGCACAGTTATTACATGAGACAAAAATTAAGTCCTTCGTGACTTGTTTTTCACACAAGAAAAATAAGATGACAAAAAAGAAAAAGATACATCAGGGGTAGGATATTCTTTTAGTAGATGTGCTTGGATTCAGGCACAGCGTTGTTGACTGTGCGAGCGTCGTACTCCCGAAAATCACGCCGCTGCTGTGCGTGTTGGTGCCCTTCTGGCTACTGGCTTCGGGTCTGAGTAGGTGGTAATGGTGGTGGTAATGGGAGCTAGGCCCAGGAAGCTCGAGAGTGACTTGCCGAAGTGACAGAAGCCGTAGGTTGTTGATTACTTACGTATTCTAGTACATAGGGAGAGTAGCATGAAGCAGTATGTAGGACCTGCTTCGGCTGATTATGTCGCACCTCAGCTTCGACAATCTCCTTTTGCTTCTGAATTGTGACTTGGCATGTTCTTGTGGTGTGGCCCTTGTATTCACCACAGAATAAGCAATATAGCATTCTTGGCTGATCCCCATATATTCCTCTGAAACCCCTGCTGCCTCTGCCCCTTGGGACTAGTGGCCTGAAAGAGATTTGTTGTTGCCCTGAAGATTGGGAGCTGTGTTGTGGCCTTTGAGGCTGGCTTCTTCTATCATCACTTAGGTTGGAATTATGGATCAACCTGACGTGCCTGGGGTGGATCCTTCCTCCGAAGCCCCTGGTCATCTCAGAAAACCTGTATGCTTCTTCTCTTCTCTGGCGGAAATCATTATCAGCCCGGATATACTCATCCATCTTTTGAAGAAGCTTCTCCAGGGTTTGTGGGGGTTTCCTGGTGAAATACTGAGCCGTAGGTCCTAGCCGAAGCCCCTTGATCATGGCCTCAATGACAGTTTCATTGGGCACTATAGGCGCTTGTGCTCTTAGACGCAGGAACCTTCGGACATATGCCTGAAGGTACTCCTCATGGTCCTGCGTGCACTGAAACAAAGCCTGAGCAGTGACTGGCTTCATCTGAAAGCCTTGGAAGCTAGTTATTAGCATATCCTTGAGCTTCTGCCATGATGTGATTATCCCTGGCCTAAGAGACGAATACCAAGTTTGAGCTACACTTTTGACTGTCATGACGAAGGATTTCGCCATGACCGCAGTATTGCCCCCATATGAAGATATGGTTGCCTCGTAGCTCATTAGGAACTGCTTCGGGTCTGAGTGCCCATCATACATAGGTAGCTGAGGTGGCTTGTATGATGGGGGCCATTGGGTAGCCTACAATTCTACTGCTAGAGGAGAAGCATCATCAAAAGCAAAATTACCATGATGGAAATCATCATACCATTCATCATTGTTGTACGAATTGTCTTGACGAAGCTCTCTGTATTAAGGCCTTCAGTCTTGGTCATCTTGGGTGAGATGACGCATTTCCTCAGCAGCCTCATCAATCTTTCTCTGAAGATCGGCGAGACGAAGCATCCTTTCTTTCTTCTTCTAGACCTGTTGATGAATGGCTTCAAGGTCCCTGATTTCTTGGTCCAACTCCTCCTCGTGGGGTGTTGGACTGGTAGCCTTCCTTTTCTGACTCCTAGCTTTGTGTAGTGTTTCTTGATTAACATCCAGTGGCTGCAGTGCAGCCCCTGGCCCTGATGACTTTTTTGGTGGCATGACGAAGGTCAATGCTTGCCGAAGATGGTCGAGTGAGTTCACCGGAGGTGGGCACCAATGTTGGTCACTTGTTCTCAAATGCTATGAGTTAAGAACAAGACAACACAAATGTTAATGGTTAAAGACCTTCGTCCTTCGAAGCATTATCTCCCTTAGGATATAATGATCTTCAAACGAAGGTCATCAATGACATACCTTCATCACTTCAACATGTAAGAATATAAATAGGGACATATGAAACATAGAAAGAGCATGAATAATTATATTAAATCATTAGATTATTCATATTGTCATTATATAATCATGAACAAACATTAATGATATTAAATTACATTTGTACCTTCGGCTTGACAGAAGGTCAAAGTCCGAGAACGATGTGCGAGCGATTACAAGTCCGTGTGAACAGTACGGTGTTACTGTTCATCTATTTATAGGCACAGGACGTAGCCTGGGTAAAATTACATTCATGTCCCTAGCATTTACTATTAGCTAAAAGGTAATATGTCGAGGACTGAACAAGCTTTTCTTTTTTAAGTTGGTTTCATCCTTCATCATCGTTCTTGAATTGAGCCGAAGCTTCTCCAGCCACAGTTTCGGAACTGGTCCATCCTTCTTCCAGATCGCGCCTTTCATACTATGTTCACCTTCATCTCAAAGCCGAAGCCACCTGTGACAGTATATTATACTGGAAAATATGTTAGTCATGTTTTTGAGGACCTTCGGAAGACGAAGGCCCCCAACAGGTACCTACATCATTTTGATTAGGCCGTAGAACTAAATGCCATACATCATTCTCCGTGAAGTTGTTGAGCTCCTCTTGCATTGCCGCCACCCAATCTGGATCTCTTAATGCATCTTCTACCCTGTATGGCTCAATAGAGGAAACAAAAGAGTAATGTTCACAAATGTGCAACTCGAGATCAAGTGGTTACCTCCTTATGAATGTCACCAAGAATGGAGTTGACGGGGTGATCTCTTTGAATTGCTTGGTGGACTCTTGGGTGTGGCGGTCTTTGATCCCTTATTTTTTGATCATCTTCCTTGTCTTGGTCATCTTCATCTCCCCCTTGATCCATGTCCTCCTCTTGAGGTGGCTCATACTCTTGATCTTCATCTTCATCATCTTAAGCCTGATCCTCGTCTTGAGTTGGTGGAGATGCTTGCATGGAAAATAATGGTTGATCTTTTCCTTGTGTGGGCTCTTCGGATTCCTTTGGACACACATCCCCAATGGACATGTTCATTAGTGTGACGCATGGAGCCTCTTGATCATCTAACTCATCAAGATCAACTTGCTCCACTTGGGAGCCATTAGTCTCATCAAACACAATGTCACAAGAAACTTCAACTAATGTAGTGGATTTGTTGAAGACTCTATATGCCCTTGTGTTTGAGTTATAACCAAGTAAAAAGCCTTCTACTGCCTTAGGAGCAAATTTAGATTTTCTACCTCTTTTAATAAGAATAAAGCATTTACTCCCAAAGACTCTAAAATATGAAACATTGGGCTTTTTACCAGTGAGGACTTCATATGATGTTTTCTTGATGATTCGATGAAGGTAGAGCTGGTTGATGGAGTAGCAAGTGGTGTTGATTGCTTTCGCCCAAAACTGGTTCAGAGTCTTGTACTCATCAAGCATGGTCCTTGCCATGTCTAGTAGAGTTCTATTCTTCCTCTCCACTACACCATTTTGTTGAGGTGTGTAGGGAGAAGAGAACTCATGCATGATGCCCTCCTCCTCAAGAAATCCTTCAATTTTTGAATTCTTGAACTTCGTCCCATTATTGCTTCTAATCTTTTTGATTCTCAATCCGAACTCATTTTGAGCCCGTCTCAAGATTCCTTTTAATGTCTCTTGGGTTTGTGATTTTTCCTGCAAAAAGGACACCCAAGTGAAGCGAGAATAATCATCCACAATAACTAGATAATACTTACTACCGCCGATGCTTATGTAAGCGATCGAGCCGAATAGGTCCATGTGGAGTAGCTCGAGCGGCCTGTCCATCGTCATTATGTTTTTGTGTGGATGGTGGACTCCAACTTGCTTCCCTGCTTGGCATGTGCTACAAATCCTGTCTTTCTCAAAATGAACATTGGTTAGTCCTAAAATGTGTTCTCCCTTTAGAAGTTTGTGAAGATTCTTCATCCCAACATGAGCCAGTCGGCAATGCTAGAGCCAACCCATATTAGTATTAGCAATTAAGCAAGTGTCTAGTTCAGCTTTATTATCATTAAAATCAACTAAATATAGCTGACCATCTAACACTCCCTGAAATGCTATTGAATTATCACTTCTTCTAAAGACAGTAACACCTACATCAGTAAATAGACAGTTGTAGCCCATTTTACACAATTGAGAAACATAAAGCAAGTTATAATCTAATGAATCTACAAGAAAAACATTGGAAATGGAATGGTCAGGAGATATAGCAATTTTACCCAAACCTTTGACCAAACCTTGATTTCCATCCCCGAATGTGATAGCTCGTTGGGGATCTTCATTTTTCTCATATGAGGAGAACATTCTTTTCTCCCCTGTCATGTGGTTTGTGCATCCACTATCGATTATCCAACTTGAACCTCCGGATGCATAAACCTGCAAAACAAATTTAGGTCGTGTTCTTAGGTACCCAAACGGTCTTGGGTCCTTTTACATTAGAAACAAGCACCTTGGGTACCCAAACACAAGTCTTTGGACTCTTGTGTTTGCCCCCAACATATTTGGCAACTATTTTGCCTGATTTGTTAGTTAAAACATAGGAAGCATCAAAGGTATTGAATGAAATATTATGCTCATTTGATGCAGCAGGAATTTTCTTTCTAGGCATTTTAACATGAGTGGTATGCCTAGAACTAGAAGCCTAATTTCTATACATAAATGCATGATGAGAAACAGAATGAGGTTTCCTAGCATGAATCTTCCTAATTTTATGTTCAGGATAGTTTGTAGGATATAAAATGTAACCCTCACTTTCCTGAACCATGGGAGCCTTGCCCTTTACAAAGTTAGACAATTTTTAGGGGCATTAAGCTTGACATTGCTTTGGTTCCCTTGTTGGAACCCAATGCCATCCTTAATGCCAGGGCGTCTCCCATTATAAAGCATACTACAAACAAATTTAAATTTTTCATTTTCTAGTTCATGCTCGGCAATTTTAGCAGTTAATTTAGCTATGTGATCATTTTGTTGTTTAATCATAGCAATGTGATCATCAGTAGCTTCAACATTAACATCTCTACATCTAGTACAAATAGCAACATGTTCAACAGTCGAAACATGAAATTTATAAACTTAAACACACACTAAAGGCGAAACATGAAATTTATAAACTTAAACACACACTAAAGGCCAGGGTTAGCGTTAGAATTAAATTCAAGTCGAAAGAATGTTTCACTTCCTAAGAGTTGCTCAAGGAATGTGGATGACGTATGGGAGCCAACTCAAATCAATACTAGCAAGGAAACATTAGAGGGAAAACAAATCAAACAAGAATCAAGGCGAGTGAACACGATGATTTGTTTTACCCAGGTTTGGTTCAAAAGAACCTAGTCACCATAGAGGAGGTCACAAGGATCAGGTCTATTTCAATCCTTTCCCTCTCTCAAACGATCACTTAGACCGAGTGAGCCTTTTCCTTAATCTCTCGGGTCACTTAGACCCCGCAAGGACCACCACACACTTAGGTGTCTCTTGCTTCGATTACAAGTCACTTGAGAAATAGAAGGGAAAAAGAAAAAGGCCAAACCAAGCGACAAGAGCAACAAAAGAACACAAGTAATCCTCTCACAAGCCCTAATGCAGTAGAGTCGATTTTGGGGCTTTGAGTGGATTGATTGCTTTGATTGTGTCTTGGAGTGTTGGGCTTTTGCTCTTGCAATGAATAAAAAATTCAGAAGGATTGGATATGAGTGAATGAGGTGGTTGGGGGTATTTATAGCCTCCCAACCACTTCTAGTCGTTGGCTGATTTCTGCTGGCGATGGGCGCACCGGACAGTCACTGTGCACTGTCCGGTGTGCGCCACGTCAGCGCAACCGTTAGAGTTCGGTGTTGGTCGACCGTTGGAGCCTTTGTCGTCTTGCTGCACCGGACAGTCCGGTGCCCTCTGACTTCTGTGCTATGACTTTTGTCGTGGCACTGTAGGGTACTGTTCACTCTGCACAGTCGACCGTTGGCGCGCATGGAGCCGTTGCTCCGCTGGCTCACCGGACAGTCCGGTGGCACACTGGACAGTCCGATGAATTATAGTGGAGCGTTCCTTTGGATTTTCGAGAGCGGCCTGTTTGAAGTTGTACGGCCCTGGTGCACCGGACACTGTCCGGTGGCACACCGGACAGTCCCGTGCGCCAAAAACCAGAACACTCTAGGTATTTTGCTCCATTTTTAATTGGGACCCTAACTAGATTTATTTCTTGGTTTGTGTAGAACCTTATGCACCTGTAATATATGATATCTAGACAAACTAGTTAGTCCACGTGTTTGTATTGATCATCAACCACCAAAATTAGTTATAGAAAATGGTTAACCCGATTTCCATTTCAAAAAGAATACATACACCAAATAAATAAACATACACCATTGCATGGGTAACATTCACCATTACATAAACAATCACATATCATGCAACTATACTTATTAATAAAGTCTAAATCATAACAGTTTAATTAATCCACTAAATTTTCCACTTTGAGTTATCATTGGTGAAAACTATATGGGCATGTGACTTCAAAGCTATTTTATCTAATATAGTGCAGATAAAATGACTTAACAAATTTTATGGAAAAAAATTACTAATTAATTATTTTCTTTATTACTAATAATAGTCTTTTGGGTTTTATCCTTTCTTTTGTTAATAGAAATTATACGTATTGCTAAAATGTTTATTTATAAATCACATAACATTAATATTCTAATAATTAATGTAAATTATTAATTTCAGACTTTAATAACATAATCATGGTTATTTCGCCATGAATAGATATTTTATTAATTCTAAGTGATTAAGCGATATACGTACGAATACTTATATCCTGATTAGTGAAAATCTATATTTTAACCTGACCAACAAGACATGGCCTAATACTTCTTTCATTTTTCTTATATTAGTAAAACTTGTACTTAAACCACTACTAACATAATATCATTTTATGCGCTACAATGAGAAGTTAGTCGCAATGTTTCTAGTACTACATCACAAAATTAAAGAATCGTGACATAACCTATTTATTTTTCAATTTATGAAAAATAATGTCCATATTCAAAATACTATTGCAGGGGTTGATTCAAAATTACACGTATACTTCGGGAAATAGCACGTAAGATTTTTGGACTTCCTTTTAAATACCTTTGTACTATAGAAAATACATGAATAATTTACAGAAAATCGGAGGACCAAAATGTAAAATGGCTTTCTTCTACATTGAGCTAGTTTGTGTGCACAGGGAGCTTGACGAGGGGGTTCGGCCGAGCAGGGAGCGGGGCGGTCACGGCTAGGGCTCGACAGTTCCGGTGAGGTGGGGGCTCGACCGGGACGGGCGGGCACGGCGTGGCGGCTAGGCAGGCGCGACTCCGGCGAACGGCGCCGAGATCCAACGAGTAGAGCACAACGCGGGCAGGAGAGAGAGGAGAGGGAGAGCTTGGGCGAATTCGGCAGGGAGGGAGAAAAGCTCGGTCGGTCTAATTATATAGAAGGGAGGGGAGAGAGAGACGCCAGGGGAGGTAAAGGGGCGCCGGCGGCTCCTTCAGTCGGCCATTAATGGCGCCAGTTAGACCTTTGATTGAGGGAGGTTATGAGGGGGATAGGAAGGGGAGGAGATGGCAGTTTCGGGCGCACGAGGGAGATGAGGGGACGCGGGCTGGCTCGGCTTTGGGTTCGGCCGGGGGTGAGGCGTGGGCGCGCGGCCAAGGCATGCGGCGGCATGGCCAGATGCGGAAGAAGGCCCCCTGCGGGTGGGGCCCCCGCGCAAGTGAGAGGGAGACGGGAAAATGCTGCTGGGCTAGGCCGGTTCAACTGTCCTATTGGGCCGGTTTAACCGGTCCGGTTAGGGTTTGTCTTTTTTTTTCTTTTTTTCTTTTCCATTAAAATATAAATAAATATATTTTTAAATATTTATAAAATTCATAATAATTATACCAAAAGCATTTATAACTAAAATACTAATTTTTGGACCAATGTTTTTATATTAATTAATTGGGCTTGGAATATAAAAGAAATTCTACGAAACAACCATAAATCAAATGAGTAAACAAAAATTATTCTAGAGGCAAATAAAATCAAACACTCAAAGAAAAATTCTTTAATATTATTACTACTAATATCCTAAATGTATTATTTTTAGTTGATGTTTTTGAGGTGTTATAGAAAGTGAAGCCCAACCTTCATAAAACTTTTGAATACTACCACTTCATCCGCCTTAGGAAGGGGAACAATGTTCTCTCCTCGAGCCCTCACAATAGATATATCATGAAAATATTTGCCCTTCATTGCTGCAATATGCCCTTTCTTAATAGTGGATTTTCCAAAAACAACATGACTCGGCCTCCATGGCCGATCTTCGGCATCGTTGTCACTCTCAATATAAAAATTTTCGCTATCACTTGAGTCTCTAGACAACCCAGCTAGCATCTCATCAGTAATCTTCTCAACATTTATCATTTCCATGGCATCGTAGAAACTAGCAAGTGCGGGGTCCACGCTTTTCTTCTCTTCGACCATTTCAGCGTTGATTACAGCAAGAAGCCGAAGCTCAAAAACAATTGCAGTTGTAGAGTTAGAAAGCTAAAACAACAATTCAGCACAAAGCTTGATAGCGCAAAAAATATTTTTAACCCGAACCCTCATATATATACGCAAAACACTACTTAGCGGTGGGGCCCACAATGCAGAATGTTTCGCTATTGTAGCGAAGGGAAGGTGTTTTTTCAGACCATCGACTAAATGCCTTCGTTCATTTCTCAGTTTGAATTTGTTACAAAGAAACAAACTAATACTATGAGGAGCTACTGTTGGGGGTCTTTCTCTTCTGAAGGTCCTCAAAAACACGGCTAACCATTTGTTTTCAGCATACTACTAAATATTACAGGAGCTTTGTCACCAGAAAAGCTTCGATATAACACAAGAGGAGCGAAGCAAGCTTCGTCCAACAGGCTTCATCATGGTGAAATGGGTAGACAACGTGGCTTCGACATAACACAAAGGAAGTACAACAAAGCACGCTTCCTCAAGCAGGAGGCTTCATCACGACGAAACAATGAGACGATGCAAGGAGAAGGTGTTGCTCAAGTTGTTAAATACAAATGGCGATATTGCACTTGTGACATCTTCTAAACTCTGTATGTAATTTTTTAGGGCATAAATGTAATAGCGTACAAACCCTTACGGTTGCCTATAAATAGATGAATAGTACCCTCTGTACTGCTCACGCTGGATTGTAATTGCTCTCGCGTCATCACCTTCAAACAAGTTGAAGGTATCAATGCAATATAAATTCTGATAATGTTTATATGTTTATCATGGAATGAATACATGAATGGATAATACATCTCGTGTGTATAAACTCTCATTTCTTATGAACCATGAAGACGTGTTCTTTATGACCTTCGTCTGAAGATCATTATATCCGAGAGGAAATAATGCTTTAGAGGATGAAGGTCCTTAATGTTTGACAATTGTGTTGCCTTGTTGTTGATTCACAGCATTTGAGAACAAGTGACTAACAAAGTCAATGATGAATTCATTGAGCTCTGTAGCCCACTTTCCAATTCTTCCAGTTGCTTCCCTGTTCCTTATGATGTCTTTCAAAGGTTGAGACGAAGGAACAATTATGTGGTGTGACTGAAAGTAATGCCAAAGCTTTCTGGAAGCCATGAGCACTGCATACAATACTTCTTCTATCTTTGTGTAAATTTTCCTAGATGTGCTTAGGACTTCTGAGACAAAATAAACTAGTACTTGGTTCTTCATTTGGCCTTCTAGCTTTTCTTGGACCAATGCTGCACTGACAACAGAATGAGAGACAGATCTGTACAGAAGAAGTGTGCCCCCTTCTGAAGGTGGAGACAGAGTTGTTAAATGTATGAGATATTATTTTAGATCCTCAAAAACCTTTTGCTAAGCTGGTCCCCATTGAAATACTTTGGCTGACTTTAATACTTTGAAGAATGGTAGATTTCTCTATTCGGACCTTGAGATGAATCTATTTAATGATGCAAGTTTGCCTCCCAACATCTAGGCACCCTTTCTAGACTTCGGTGGCTACATCCGAAGTAACTATACCGATCTCAACCAACACTATCTGACGGACCACTTCAGACTCCCTAGAATCGACCAGGTAATCAACTCCACCGTAGGATGCTCCTTGCTCTTCTTCCTAGACTGTTACTCGAGTTATCACTAGATTAGTCTAGCAGAAGAGGACTAGGAAAAGATCTCCTTCATCACGCCTTTTGGGGCATTCTGCTACACCTCTATGTCGTTCGGCCTGAAAAATGTGGGGGCAACTTATAAGCGAGATATCCAGACGTGCTTAGCTAACCACTGGGACAACCAAGTGGAAGCTTACGTCGACGACGTTGTAATCAAGACGGAGGACCCGAAGAACTTCATCAATGAGTTGCAGCCAGTCTTCAATAACCTGGGGTGCTACTACTAGAAACTCAACCCGGACAAGTGCGTGTTTGGAGTTCCAGTCGGCAAGCTAATCCTCTTCATCGTCAGCCAAAGGGGTGTCAAAGCAAATCCTAAAAAGATTGATGCCATCTTACATATGGAACCCCTAAGATCATAGAAGAAGGTGCAGAAGCTAACGGGCTGCATGGTAGCCCTGAGTTGTTTCATCTTACGACTCGGCGAGAGGGGCATGCCATTCTATAAGCTGCTCAAGAAGGTGTACATGTTCTAGTGGACCCCTGAAGCACAAGAAGCCTTTGAGGCGCTCAAGAATTACCTAACGTCTCCCCCAGTTCTCAAGCCACCTAACCGAGCCACAGCGGAGTAGCCAGCTAAAGATCTGTTGTTGTATATTTTGTGCACGACTCACGTGGTAAGCACCGTGTTAGTAGCCAAACAAAAGGAATAAGGGTACATGCCAGCAGTCCAGTACCCATTCTACTTCATTAGCGATGTCCTGGGGCCATCCAAAATCGGGTACCCCAATTTTAGAAGTCATTGTATGTAGCCCTCCTCACAGCTCACAAACTACATCACTACTTTTATGACCACAAGGTCATAGTAGTCACTGGTTTCCCTGATTACGGACATACCGCACAACTAGGAGGCAGTGGGAAGGATAGCCAAGTGGGCATGCAAGCTGGGAGCTCACGACATCGAGTTTTGGTCCCGCACGACCATCAAAACCCAGGCGATGGTTGATTTCATTTTAGAATGGACCAAGAACTAGGTCCCTAAGATTCTTGAGCTGATGGAGGTATGGACAATGTACTTCAACGGGTCACTGAAGCTATAGGGAGCCGGAGTTGGGATCCTCTTCATCGCCCCTAAGGAAGAGCAACTTAAGTACGTGTCGCAACTTCTCTTCCCAGTGTCAAAGAACATAGCAGAATATGAGGCACTAGTGCACAGGTTACACATCATTGTCTCACTCGACATCAAGCGACTGATAGTGTATGGAGATTCTCTAGTGGTGATAAACCAGATCAACAAGGATTGGGGTTGTTCCACCGAGTCTATGGGCAAGTACTATGCAACTGTCAAGTAGATAGAAGGCAAATTAGAAGGCCTAGAGTATCTCCATGTGGAAAGGGACCACAATGTGGCAGTCGATACGCTATCAAAGCTTGGTTCTAGAAGATCTTAGGCTTCTCCAGATGTTTTTGTAGGAGCTATGATGCCCGAGTATCTAACAAGAGTCAGAAAATGGATGCAAAAGGGATGCAAGGCAGCAGGAAACATAGTACTAGTCATCGAGCTGGACTCGAACGACTAAAGAACTCCTATCATCCGATACATCAAGAATGAGGAAGAGCCAGATGACAAGGCAGACGCGGAATGACTTGCTTGGTAGTCTGCTAACTATAGTCTTATCGGCAATGACTTGTACAAACGCGATGTAGTAAGAGTTTTTATGAGGTGAATTGACATGGTCCTTGGCAAACACCTCCTGGAAGACATCCATTCAGAACAGTGTGGGGTTCATGCAGCATCTAGGACACTAGTTGGGAAAGCCTTTAGAGTTGGGTTCTACTGGCCCACAGCAAAGAAGGACGCAACCAACCTAGTTCACAGATGTGAAGCATGTCAATTCCTAGCCAAGTAGAAGCACTTGCTGGCTCAGCAACTATAGACCATTCCAGTTTCCTAGCCCCTTTTGCATGTTGGGGGCTAGACATGATCGGGCCATTCAAGAAAGCTCAGGGAGGATACACACATGTGTTGGTGGCCATCGACATGTTCACTATGTGGATTTAATACAAACCAATTGCATCGCTTACAACAGCCAAGGCAACAGAGTTCATCCAGGAGATCATATTTTGGTTCGAAATGCCAAACATCATTATCACTGAACTAGGGTCTAACTTCACAGGGACAAACTTCTTTGAATTCTATGAGCAGAAGTGCATCCTTGTCAAATATGATTTAGTGGCTCATCCAAGAGCAATCGGTCAAGCAGAGCAAGCAAACGGGATGATCCTGGATGCATTGAGGAAAAGGGTCTTTGATAAGAGTGAGAAGCTCGTTGGAAAGTGGATAAGAGGGCTCCATATGTTTTCTGGAGCCTCTAAACCCAACCTAGCTGAGCACTCCAGGATAATACCCCTTTCTTCATGGTGTATGGCTCAGAAGCACTGCTGCCTGCAAACCTAGTGTTTGGGGGCACCTAGGGTGATGTTCAAGGACAAAGCAGAAGAAGAAGCAATCTGGTTTGAGGAGATCGATATATCGAAAGAAGAACAGATTAATTTATTGATTCAATCACCTATGGTGTTACCACGATAGCAAGGTAAGTTACAAGGCCTTTTCAGTTGTTGGGGATTTAGTGCTCCAGAGGATGTAGTCAAGGGAAGGGCAACACAAGCTATCACTACCCTGGGAAGGGCCATACGTCATCACAGAGGTCACCCGACCAGGGTCTATAGGCTATCTTAGATGGATGGAACTCCAATCGGTAACTCCTTGGAACATTGAGCACATCCAAAAATTCTACCCCTAGCAGCGCCATGAATTATAGATTGCAAGCTATCATTTGTGCCTTGAAATTTATATTCAATAAAGCATGCTTTTCCTTATTTGAGTATTCAGTTACATTCCTTCATACTACTCTGTTATACTTATGCTTACAATCAACTGAGCAATTAGCTTAAGTCGGGATTCGACTTAAGTTGGTGTTATATGCTCACGCATAAACCGGAAAAGGTAACCACTAAACCCTACCGATGGAGCAATCGACTTAAGCTGGTGGTACATGCTCTTGTATAAAAACAAAGGTGGTCACTAAATCGAGCTAACGAGGCAACCGAATTAAGTCAAAGTCCGACTTAAGTTGACGTCACTCTCACATTGCACATAAATGGGTGATCTCTCAACCTCGTTAAGATCATGCATAACACATAAGGTGATCAGATGAAGCTCACTATATTTATACTCTATTCATCACCTAGGGTGATCGACCCAACGGTCCATCACCTGGACCATCATGGCGCACGTGCTCGCACGCCTGACCGCACGCGCCCCTCCCGCGCGGCTCG
Source organism: Zea mays (assembly GCF_902167145.1). NCBI lineage: Eukaryota > Viridiplantae > Streptophyta > Magnoliopsida > Poales > Poaceae > Zea > Zea mays. Next base: position 69,399,313 of record NC_050098.1, read on the forward strand.
TGTCCCGCACGGCTCTGCCCCTGTGCGACTCGTTTCCTAGCCATATTATGTTATTACAATCAACATTAAGTCATTATAATAAACATTAAGTCATTTTTTATAGAAAACATTAAGTTATTATTGTTTTCAGTCACTTTTTCTATTTTTTCTCAAACATTTCTTATGTTATTGGTAACTTTAAGTCATTCCAAAGTCTAGGTAACATAAATATTAAGTCATTTTCAGTAAACATTAAGTTACTATTGTTTTTAGGCATTTTTCTTGGTTTTTCTCAGACATTTCTTATGTTATTGGTTCTGTCATTCCAGAAAATATTAAGTCATTCTAGCGTCCAGACAACATTTAAGTCATTCTAAAGTCTAGGTAACATTTAAGTCATTTTGCTACATTAACTCATTTAGAAACATTAAATTATTTTAGGCGAGGGGACTCGGCTCACGGTGGCTCGGCGCGACTCTTGCACGGGGGATGGTCAGTCGGCTGGCTGGGGCGAGCACCGGGGGGGGCTCGGTTGGATTGTTGTGCGGCCATGAGTGAGCCATGCAGGGGCGCGTGTGTCGGGCGGGCGAGCGGGTGCACCAGAGTGGTCCAGGTGATGGACCGTGGGGTCCATCACCTAGGTTGATGAATAGATCTACACTATATATATATTGTGACACCCTAGTGTCACTTAGGGTTCTTCCTTAAGCGAACCCCAACCCATGATCACATGCAATCTCAATGAAAGGATAAACATTAAAAATGAGAACAAAGAATTATGTTGAAGTCTACTTAAACCCTCCTTAAAGTTTTCATGAATTCTAAGGAAGGAAAAACTCTTAAACCCTAGTTGATCCTAAGTGAACCATTTAAGCATAAAGGGTAAATGGGAGAAACCCTTGGGAGAAAAATACAATTTTGGAGAAAACCAAATTACAAAGTTTTAGTTCACTGATTAACTAACAAAGCATAGTAAGGAAGTTTTGCCTTTTGAACTTTTTAAAATCCCCAAAACAGCCCCTAAACTAATGCACTTGGGGGAAATTCAGAAATTCAGAAATCTGAATTTCAGCCCCCTCCCAAAGATCAATCTTGTTCTCTATTTTTCAAAACTCAAATCAAACAAGTCCAAACATCAAAGTTGTGCCAAATTCCCTTGAACACGCCCTGGAAAAGTTTGAACTCAAACCAATTTCATTTGACACGGTTTTGGCGCAGTTTTACCTCGGGACTCACCTTGTGACACTGCCACCTTTGTGACACGACAACTCTCTGTACACTGCCCCAAACCGCTCGACTTCCACACACAAACGACAAAGCTCTGTCGGGGGAGCAAATCTTGTGCAGCGATCATGCCCAATTTCGCGAAGATCTTCAACCTATGGGCGCTTGAACTCGGGCAGAAGCAAAAGGCCACGTGTTCGATCGCTTGCCTGACCGGCCGAGCGCGGACTGGCCGCGGCAGCGCGCGCCCCGCGCGTGGTCGCCTCGCCCTGCGCGCCTGTGCCGTGCCCTCGCCTATAAATGCGTCCAAGAGGCTTTAGCCGTTGGCACCGCACACCCCGAGCCCCGCCCGAGCCAGAGATCACCGGAGTTCGCCATGAAAAGCGAGCACCGCCGCCCGCCATCCCTGCCCAGGCTCGGCCATCGTGGCCACCCCTTTCTGTTGAACTCCAGCCTCGCCCTAGCCCCTGGATCGCTTTCCAGTGAAGCCGTGAAGCTTCTCCAAACTTGAGCCGAGGCATTTCCTCACCGGAGAAGCAGTTTCACCCTCGCCGGACTTCGGTCTTCCATCGCCGCTCGTGGACCGAGCTAACCAGTGAGTCTTCGTCTAATTCCTTGCACTCACATCTTCCCTAGCATCCCGTGAAGCTCTCTGACCCGTTCAATTGAACTATCGCATCGTGAGTAGGCCGGACTCCTCGCCGCCGACGAGCATCTCCGCCTGCGCATGTGCACCGGCCGACTCCGACCATCCCCGACGGCAACCCGCACATCGCTGTGATCCCCGAGACCTCCCCTACGTCCTCGACCACCTGACCGGAGCAATCTTGCCGCCGGTAAGCCCCTCCGCCCTTTCTTCCGTCGCGGTTACTGTTTAAGTTGGGAGAAGGACCTCGGGTTAGGATTAGAAGAACCCGGGGGGTTTTCTGCAATGTCAGTGACTCATGTGAATAGTAGCCCAGGGACTGATCCGTAAGGAAAACTTAAAACACCCGCCAGGGACCCCAGTGCAAAGTAGTTTTCCATTTAATCAATTCTGTTAATCTTTTTAAATAACCAGAGAACTTAGAAAATCCCTAACTTGATGAATTTTTAATCAAAAGTTGTAAAACTAATTTTGCTAGATCCTAAATATTATGAACTATCATTTAAAAATAATAAACCATATGCTTTCTGTTCTAATTTTTAGAGTTTAAAATTAAAAATAGAAACTGACCAAACCTTGTTTAATTAAGGAAAATTAGTTTTGCTTCTGTGCTGAACCTAAAAAAATTTATAGGTATTCAAACTTCATCTAGACACTGTTTAAAAATAGTAGGAACCCCAGTATTGAAAAATATAGTGTAGATATCCATTTAAAGCTATTTTGCCCAAAACTTAGGAAAAATCAGAAAGGCATTAGAAATTAATGAACAGTGAGTGAAATTATTTTTCCTAGTTTGCTTAAGTAACAGAGAACCTAGGAAAAATAAAGGGACCCTTAGTCCAGATCAGTTTTAAAGTAAAATGTTTTATTTAGCATTATTCCAACTAGAAATCAATTGTTAGAATTACAAAACCAGACCCAAAATTGATAATAAAAATCTAGTGGACTTATAACCACCAGAACCGCACTGCAAAAATAATGAACACCTCAGCCCATCATTTTAAGTAGGGTAAACAAATATAATATGATAATGAGGCATTTTCCAAGTAAATCATGAATAACCCATAATAATGCAATAATAGGCAACCAAAATTTTGCTAAGTCAATGATGAGATAAGCCACCAGAGAAAAATGCAAACCCATTAAAAAGATGTAAAATAATACCTATTGCCCATGTTTTATAGAAAAGCCATTTAATCCAATTAATGCATACCACCCCTTCCCTTAAGCAAAAAGATGCCAAACTTCAGAATGATTGCTCTTGCGCAAAATAGAAGCTAAAAAAATCAGAAATCTGTTGTTTGATATTTTTTAAATATAGTGGTAGTAGAAAGCACCCCTTTGGCTAGAAACTTGAGAAAACCCTAGTAAAATAACTAATAGGTATTAATGACTAGAAATTTGTGTCAAGTCATGTTATAGCACCTAAAAGCCAGCAAAAATAAGTTTTAGAGAATTACCTACAGTTAACTAATAGTTGTAGTTCAAAGCACCCCTTCTGCCCTAAAACTTGGTAATTTTGTCCAAAGAAAACTATTCACTTTCTGATCCCCAAATTTTGAGAAAGGGAATTATACACCAGTAATAAGCCACTGTAATTTTTACAGGATTTTTGGAATTTTATTAAAGCAACTTGTAGTTCAAACCCACTCCAAAAACTTAAAGAGAATAAAGAAAAAGAAAGAAGAAATAAACCTCACTCTAATAAGTCCAACTTGAATTCTTGTCAGAACTCACTAAAGCTTAAAAAGAATTCAGTGGAACCCCAAAATAAAACCTACCACTTACCTTAGCTAAGTTTGATCCAATTTACCAAGTATACCACCCAAAAGTCTCACATAAGTAAGGTTTAACTCTATCTAGCTCAAGTAGATCATGAAGTTGAGATTTCTAAAGCACATATCGTATCATGCATATATCTTACGTATTGCATTCATTAGATTGTAATCTCGCCGACGGAGAGTACGTGCTCATCCCCGAGCAAGGAACTGTCCAAGAGGAGGACCAGGAGCAAGCTTCCGAGGCTGCTATCGACGATCTCCCCGCAGCCCCAGCTATTGAAGGCAAGCCCCGATTTATATGCATAACCGTATTATTATATGCTACTTTACTACACTTAATGCTTGTAGGACTGTAATGTGCACTTAAGTGTAGGAGTTACTTGAAACCTCTAGTTGCATGAACTTAGGATTCCTTTTTGAGATGAATACTAGTATGCTAGGTCGAGTAGCTACTTGCTAATCAGGATCTCGGTAGAAGTCGAGTGATTTTTCTAGCACTCGCGTGAGGTCATGAATTGATTGTATTCATCTTAATAACAGGATCTATGTTAGTCTATGGACTTGGATCCAGGGAGGATGCCTTGACCATGAGACGGGAAAAAGGAATTAAGGATTAATGTGTGGATACCTGAGTCAAGCTTTTGAACGTACTAAGCACATGCGGGGAAAATGGTAACCGGTAAACCTAGTACCTAAGTGAAGTCGGGTGCGGACTTTATCCCTCATGCGACCTGAGACTGGGTCTCCCATGCTAGCTATGGTGGGTACAAGTGCGGTCACTGCACGGCGGCAGCCGGGGTCAGTGAAGCATTGTATGCCAAGGCGGTGAGGCCTAGACGCGAACGGGGAATCAATGGGGACGGTTGTCATGTGTGGGGTCGGAGTACCCTAACATGCCGTGTGTTTAGGTTTACCTTGCAAGGTTAAAACTCGATTCGAATCGTCTGCTTCTCGCAGCTAATGAGACTGCTTGTCCCCTTGTACTGCATCGAGTAAAAAGTGAAATGAGGTTACATGAGACAATTTGTTGATTGAACTAAATGCTTGTCACCATGTATGCTTAGAAGGAGCAAACCTAGCTAAGTTAATGATGACATAATTTGGAAAGCTAAAAATTGATTTTAGAAACAGCTAGTGTTTTTGGCAAACCAAACCCCTCAGCCAAACAGCTGCATAGTCTAGAGGTAGAGGAGTAGACTCCTCACACCGGTTAAGTCTAGCTGAGTATTAGTATACTCAGCCTTGCTTGTGGCATAAATTTTGCAGGTACCATTCAGGAAATGGTTGATGGCGTGACTTGGCCTACCATCCTGCCACCGGGTTGGACGGTCGAGTGGGATGTTGCTCTGGCAAGAGAGGAGCACGAGGAGTTGTGGGCTAGGCCTTGCCCATTTCCTCGATACTGACAACATCGATTATCCGCTGCATTTTATTTTGTGAACTCTTATTTGCTAATCAAAAACTCCGATCTATGTAATAATTCAGCACTTAATTTGAGGTTTCCTGTTTTATTGTGTTTCTTCTGTGACTCACCTTCGAGTGAGACTGTGGAATTTGATCCTGGTTAAGTGGCCCTATCAGACTAGATCTGAAGGACTGACGGGTTATTACAATTTAAGTGTGTTACAGCCCCAGAGGCGTGACTTAGGCACTTAAGCTGGAATAATTCGGGTGGTTCTGCCACAGCTGGTATTGGAGCAAATTCCACCACAGAGAAGGACAATAAACCATGAATACCAATTTTCAAATCTAAAACTTGCCTAGAAACTGCTACGGATCGTCAGGACTAGACCGCTAGACCTAGGACGAAAGGCTTTAGGCATAGAGGGAGAAATAGGTGGCTAATTAATTAGGCCCCGTGGGCCAGTACTTATGTTTTTAAAGATGCCCTTGGAGCACCCTATTGTTTGGAGAGGCAACGTTACTTCCAGCATGCATGCATTATAAACACAAGGAGGAATTAAAAACTTGAGCTAACCCACTTTCTTTAAAACCGTCTAGGCTCTCTTTTTCTTTTTCCTTCCACCATAATCTTTACCTTTGATTCCCTTCCGCAGATGAATTCACCCACCCCCGCCAGTGGAGGAGACACTCGTTTCAGTTCTGACTTCCTTTCTCACGATGGCTTTCCTTCCATCTTGTGGGAAGTGCTTAACTCTGCCGGTTACCCTACGCCTCCCTTGTACACGGTGCAGTTGTATGAGGAGCATCGGGTACCTCGTTGTCGGGTCTAGCTGACTTTGGAGGCTCATCCCCTTCAGCCGGGTTGGCGTTCTCTTGATTCTGAGACAATTGGACTCAGGACGGACGACGTCGTTGAAGCAGCAACCATGAAGACTCTGACGACTTTCTGTGGCTACCATCCCCTAGAGATGGTGATGCACCCCTTGGGACTCTTCACTGTTGAGAAGAAGGATGATCCCATGTGGTGTAACCGTGTGAGCCATGTGAAGGATGTGTGGGCAATGTATCCTGACTTGGTTGGGAGGGTCACCGTTTAGTGCATGAGTGCGCTGTACCGCCTTCAGGCCCTTCAGAGCGACACTATGACACATCTTGCTAACATCGCTCAAACCACCAAGCTCACTCTTGACAGTCGAGAAGATTTTGTGGTCAATTTATCCTCCGAGTTGGTAGAGAATGATCTGCAGGTGGAAAGGCTGAGCCAGCGCATTGCCACCTTGGAGCAGCAGGTGGAGATCCGAGACAACTGTAACACCCTGAATTTGGGGGTATAAAATTTCTTTTCTAATATCCACCAAATTCAGGTGTTACTCTCTCAGTTCTTCGCTTTCCTTTCTCTTTTTCCTAAAAATGGAGAATTATTTTGTTTTATAATAGCGTAAACCTAGTGGAATGAGCCCTAGAGGCACTTTGGTTGTTGCATTCATGCCGTTGCATGGTGTTTCTAAGTGCAAAATGTGTTTGAAACATGTTAACATATCTTATAGAAGCGTTCGGTAAATTTTCATATTTTTCGGAATATTTTTCTATTTTCCGGAAACCAAAATCTATTTATTTGAGGACCTTAAAAATGTTTTTAGAAATTCTAACTATGTTTTTTGAGTTTATTAGGTGCCAAAACATTTATAGGAATTTTTCTAGAATTTTTGAAAGCATATATAATATTTTGAGCACAAAATATGGATTGCTAGGCTTTTTCGAATTTTAAAAATGGTAAAATCCGAATTTTAACCGAATTTTTATCTCGTCCAAACCCTAGATATATATATATATGTCCGACTTCATCTCGTCGAGCCCGTTCCAGAACACAAAACGGTTCATCCAAATCCAATCCCTAGCTCCCGGTATTGCCCGCCGAAGTTCGGGGCGGTTCCAACTCCGGCGACAACTCCGGCGAGCAATTACTCCCAATCCGTGCATCGTCTGCCGAATCCAAGGGTACCGCTGCGTTCGTCTCGTCGAGGGCTTCGTCGCAGCGCGTTTGGTTCGTCGATTGGATCCTCGAATCTCCGGCAATCGACGGATTTCCTCTCGGCTCCGGCGAGGGTCTTCTTCCCCGGTGAGAAACCTCCATTGTTGCACCTAGGGTTTCTTCGTTTCTTCGTTTTCCCGTCCGTGCAGAGCCTCTCCCACTCTCCCCTTACCTTCCCCAGTGGCGGCGCCCCTTCCCCCTCCATTTCCCCTCCTCGACGGCGCCCATTTCTCCCTCCCCGGCGGCGGCGGCGGTGGCGCCCGCGTTCCCGTGCTCCCGCGCCCGCGCGCACCCCTCCCCGGCAGCGGTGGCCGCTCCCCTCGCGCCCCGTGCGGCCGCGCCCACCCCCGGCCGGCCCAACCTCGTCCTCCCCTGCGCAGCTCCCTCCCCTTCCTCTCCTCTCTCTTCCATGGATGGGAGGAAGAAGATGAAGAGAGGAAGAAGATGACAATTCTGTAAATTTAGTCCGCGCGAATTACAGTATGGTTTAAAACATTCATAACTTTTGCGTTTTAAACCCGATTCGATCCATTCAAGTTGCGTTAAATTCGTATTAAAATTATCTTAATTTAGAAATATTTATCCCAATTTTTTCACATTTTATTTAATTTAGTTAAACGTTTGTTTAACCAGTGGCTACTAGAACGACGTTTCAATTTAAAAACCTAATTTAGGAATTCTATTTGCGCATTTATAATTAGTCACCAATATGATTAACCTTAACTGAAATGTTATTTATTAATAACTATTTAGTTTAATCACGTTGTTTAATTATTAGTTTCGCATGTCGGTCCGCGCGTGCCGCGGTGCTGTTTCGCGCACGCCGTCGCGTGTCGTTCGCGAGTGTTGCGCGTGTTGTTCGCACGCGTTGTCGTGTGCCGTTCGCGTGTATCGCGCGTTGTCCGCGTGCTAAGTCGTTTGTGTCCGCGCGTTGTGCACATCGTGTTTGCACGTCGTGCGTCGTTAATTCGTCTCGCTTAGAATCGCTCATATTAATTAAGTTACTTGCTTAACTGTCAACTATTAAAATAGTAAGTTAGTCAAAACTAATTAGTAGTATTAATTAATATTTGCTCAGTGTAAACACGCTAACCCCTCGACCGTAGCTTCGACTATCGTGGTTCTTTTCCTCGCGTAACCGTAGAGGCGCTCTCTATTTTATATTGCTCGCTTTTATAACATTTTATCTTGTATGGTGTAATGTTCTTATGCACATGTATATGTTTGTTTGCTTGTGCCTGTTCGTCTTCGCTTCGCGTTGCGATTAGATCGCGATTCGCTTCTGAGCTTCGAGGAATCGACGATCAAGCATGGCGACCAAGTGATCGAACTCTTCGAGTTCTACGAGATCGAAGATCCTGAGCATCTGTTTGGTGAAGGCAAGTGTCCTCTGACCTATTATGTCCCATTTACTTTATAATTCATCAACCCGCATACCATGATCAACCTAAGGATTGACTAGCTTTGTATTTACCTTGTCCTTGATTACCTTTTGGGTTATTATTGTTTAGCTTTATGCTATTGCTCAACTCTAATCAATGAACATGATGAGAATTATCAATGATACGTTGTTTCCCTCCTTTATTATGATGTTGTATCTGTGGTATTCAAGGGGGCTCGAGCGGTTTCTCGAGTGCCTCTCCGTAAGGACCTGTTCGTTGGATGACCGCCCGGGAAAACAGTGCAACCATGAGGGTGGAGTGGGACGCCCTTAGCTGAATAATTAGAGGAACCGGGGTGTAGTTCGCTTAGCCGTCGTGCCGTCAATGGGGCTCGGTGTATGCGGCTCGCTCTGCTAAGGTTGATTTGTCCCTTGGGGAGGAGTGCGGTACATTTAGGAAACCTAACGGGCGGCTACAGCCCCGGGGAATCTTTGTAAAGGCTTCGTAGTGAATCCCTGGCCATTCACCTCGGGAGTGAATAAGGGTCTTGCAAGCCCGGGCTAGAGAGGGAATCACGGCTTGTGGGTAAAGTGTGCAACCTCTGCAGAGTGTTATGAAACTGATATATCAGCCGTGCTCGCGGTTATGAGCGGCCAAGGGAGCTCCATTGATTAGAGATACTTGATCAGAGATGTATGGTTTACAGGTGGTGATGAGGAGGATGGTTATGATTATGCTTATGGTAATGGTAAGTGGTATTCTTTCCGTTTGGAAAGAGTACTTTGGGTTAATAACTTGGGTTAATGCTAAAACCTGGCTTTCTACTAGTAATAATAACCTGACCAACTAAAAGCAACTGCTCGACTTAACCCCACATAAAGCTAGTCCACTTCAGCCAAACGGGACATTTGCTGAGTACGTTGATGTGTACTCACCCTTGCTTTCACAAAAACACCAGGTTGCCTTTGGTGCAATCTATGCTCAGGTAAAGAAGGCGTCGAGGCGGATCTCCAGGAGTTCCAGGACTTCGACGAGTTCGAGGATTAGGCTAGCGACCTCCCCCAGTCAGCTGCCTGTGGTGGGTTGTTTACGTTGGCTACGTTTCGATTCTGTGTACTTTGATTTATATTATGTAAATGGCTCTAGTCTGTAATATTATTACTTACTCTTTATTGTAATTCGAAGCATTGTGCTATGATGAGTCATTTATGTAATCGCTGTGTACGTGAATAACTGATCCTGGCACGTACATGGTTCACATTCGGTTTACCTTCTAAAACCGGGTGTGACATAAGTGGTATCAAAGCCGTGCTGACTGTAGGACCGCTGACCTAGAGTAGCATTGGCCGTTTTAAGGACTTATTGATTATTACTTCATCTCATCCTTGATTCCGCTTCAAAATATTAGTCACCTCGACTAATTCTATGTTGTGCTCCTATATGCCCCCTTGCAAAAAAGTATTTTATTCTAGTATGGTCTATACTTCTCTCAATCTATTAGATCTGATCTCATCTTGTGCTTGCGACATCTTTGTAGATGCCCCCTGACCATAGCCTTTAGTCTTTTGGGACTCTTTCCTCATCCATTATTAAATTGCTACCATTTGACCATCTCCATTACATTTTGTTATTGACATGCTCGTATCCTTGCATTTTTAATACCCTTATCTCTTAATCTAAAGTACTTACCCTTGTACCTCTATTGCCTATTTAAACAGTTCAGTTTATGTGTCCATGACCTTCTTGTCTTCTGAGATTATTTCTTATTCTGTTGTTAAGTCGCTGTCCTTCGGCAATTTCTTGTCTCTTGGTATTGGCATGCTCGTACCCCTAGATTCTTCAATACTCTTGTTTTAAATACCCACATCTAAATTTCTCGTGCTTACTTAAACACTCCAGTTTATATGTCCATGAACTTCTTGTCTTCCGTCGTTAAGTTGTTATCCTTTGGCCTTTTCAGTTCCCTTGTCTTGGCATGCCTGTATTCTTGGAATCTTGCATACTCTCATATTTTTATGTATGCTTATCTTTCATACCCCAATGAATGTTCAAGACATTTCATTTTTCATGCCCTTGATCACCCTTGTTTCTTAATGATCCATGAGCGGTCATTTTATTTTGCACATCCTTGGTGATCTCATTAATTCCTTATAACTTCCCTTGGTAATAATTTCTTTTACCAAACCATTCTGCTGGAACCTTACCTACCTTATCCATGATGGTTTTCTCCATCTCGCCATTTCGTGAGTCTTGCCTTAGCTCCATCCTTTACTATGCTCTTTGTTATTATCACCTTTACCCTTGACACTTCTATATATTGCATTGATGTTCATCTCATACCTGCCCTTTAAAATCGCCCCTCTTCCATCTCATACCTTCTTTCTCTTGGTCGTATCCTCTTCTTTGGCTTACGAGTTTGTAACCTCATCCTTTGTTGTGCTTTTGTTTCTTAGTGCCTTTACCCTTCTCATCTCTCAATCTTACCTTGGTGATTACGGTATGTTCGTTATCTAAAACCTCCAATCTCCCACCTTAGTTCAAGCGTGGTCTCTTACTTATCTCACCCGTGGTTATATCCTATACTTTACCACTTGCAAGACTTATCTTATCTCTGTTCTTGATTATACCTAGATTCCTGATTTTTTATGCACATTTACCTCTTCCTTTATATCCTTGCCTATTATCACCTTTGACCCTTGACCTCTCTCCATATTTACCATGATGTTTACCTATTTTTTAGCCTCACTTATTCCATTTCAATCTGAGAGTGTTGTTTTCCCTATCCCGCTCTATTTCATTTCCTTTCCCTTTGTCGCTTTGCAAGTCTTTTCTTACCTTAACTTCATCCTTTGTTGAGCTTTTGTTTGATATCGTCCTTACCCTTGTAATCTGTAGATCTTGCCTTGATACTTATCTTAGGTCTGCTTGTTGAAATCCCCTCTTTTCTGTCTCAATTCGAGAGCTATGTTTTACTTATCTCACCCTTGGCTATATCCTCTTCTTTACCGCGTGTAGGCCTAGACTTAACTCCATTCTTTATTGTATTTGTACCACTTGCTCTTCTATGCCCTCATCTTTTCTCTTACACCCTTGTCCGTTATCGCCTTTGGCCCTTGCGATATTTATGTCTTCTACCTAAATGCTTACCTTAAACTTATCCTTTAAATCCTCCCTTTTTTTCAACCCAGTTTGAGAGTTGCGAGTTACCTACCTCTCCCTTGATTTCTTTTCACTTCTTGTCGCCTTACAAATTTTGTTTCAATTCCATCCTTTGCTATGTGTTTTATTTGCTATCACCATCTCCTTGTCATCCATCGATCTTGCCTTGATGCTCATCTTTATTCTAGCTCTTTAAAAATCTCCTCTCTTCCACCTCAATTTGAGAGTGGCAGTTTACCTATCTGGCACATGGGTGTACCACCTCCTTTTCCATTTGCAGGTCTTGTCTTAACTCCATCCTTTGTGGTATTTATATTCTTGGTTCTTGTGCATATTTACCTCATCTCCTACACCCTTGTCCGGTATCACCTTTAACCCTTGTAATATTCATACCCTTACCTTCATGCTTACTTTGAGCCTCCCCTTTAAAGCCTTCTCTTTTCCATCCTTGTTCGAGGATAATGTCTCACCTATTTCACCATTGACTGCTCCCCCTTCTTTGATGCCTTGCAAGTTTTGTCTGAAATACATCCTTGGTTGTGTTTGTCTGTTATCACCTTAACCCTTGTCATCCCTTGATCTTTACCATGATGCTTATATTGCACCTGCATTTTAAAGCCTCCTCTCCCATTTCATTTCAAGAGTGATGTCTTACCTATCCCGCTCTTGTTCGTTCCCTTTTTCCTCTGTCGCGTTGCAAGTCTTGCCCTAACTCTATCTTTCGATGTGTTTTTGCCTTTCACCTCCCTTACCTTTGCAATCTCTAGATCTTTCCATGATGTTATCTTATACCCACCTTTTGAAATATCATCTTTTCCACCTCGATTTGAGAATGGTGTTTTACCTATCCTGACCTTGGTTGCATTCTCTCCCTCGTCGGTTACAATCATTGCTTTAGCTCCATCCTTTATTATGCTCATGCCCCTACCCTCCATGTCTTATTATTCCCCTTGCCTTTTGTTGGCCTTAGAGTAATTTCCCTTTTTAAGGAAAGACCACCATTTAATTAAGAGGAACGTATAGAAACGAGATGTTTGTTGATGTGTGCTCATGATGTTTGTCCTTCTGCTATGACTGATTTGCTTCTTTGGAATGAGTGTTGATGTGTTGTGGCCCTTGGTCCGCAATGGAATCTGTTTACTAGGTGAGTGCCATAGAGTTAAGTAGTTGGGTTCTCCCCTTGCTCTCTCTAATCCGTCTATACTTACCTTTTCTCGTTATTCTTTCCTCTTGCACCTGTCCTTTTGGCAACCTCCAACTCCTCCAAATCAGTCAAGATCAGAGTCGGCAACATCTTCATCAAGTGTGTATCAATGCTCTTGTTAAGGGGGTTAGCCGCTAACCCCAATGAAGACAATGCAATCAACATCAACCAACAAGATCAGAGTAGCCCAGCGAAAAGCGTGTGTGGGTCCTAACCCACAGGTCCAGGAGGTCCTCAAGAATTGCATCAATCGATCTCAAGCATCTGATGGTCAAAGCAACCAATTCACAAGTCAAGCCGGCGGAGGCAAAGTTGAGTTAGAAAAAGCTATGAAAGACTAATGAACCAATCTCATTTTCTTGCTAGCCTCTTCTTGAATCTCGAGGACGAGATTCTGTTAAGGGGGTTAGGTTTGTAACACCCTGAATTTGGGGGTATAAAATTTCTTTTCTAATATCCACCAAATTCAGGTGTTACTCTCTCAGTTCTTCGCTTTCCTTTCTCTTTTTCCTAAAAATGGAGAATTATTTTGTTTTATAATAGCGTAAACCTAGTGGAATGAGCCCTAGAGGCACTTTGGTTGTTGCATTCATGCCGTTGCATGGTGTTTCTAAGTGCAAAATGTGTTTGAAACATGTTAACATATCTTATAGAAGCGTTCGGTAAATTTTCATATTTTTCGGAATATTTTTCTATTTTCCGGAAACCAAAATCTATTTATTTGAGGACCTTAAAAATGTTTTTAGAAATTCTAACTATGTTTTTTGAGTTTATTAGGTGCCAAAACATTTATAGGAATTTTTCTAGAATTTTTGAAAGCATATATAATATTTTGAGCACAAAATATGGATTGCTAGGCTTTTTCGAATTTTAAAAATGGTAAAATCCGAATTTTAACCGAATTTTTATCTCGTCCAAACCCTAGATATATATATATATGTCCGACTTCATCTCGTCGAGCCCGTTCCAGAACACAAAACGGTTCATCCAAATCCAATCCCTAGCTCCCGGTATTGCCCGCCGAAGTTCGGGGCGGTTCCAACTCCGGCGACAACTCCGGCGAGCAATTACTCCCAATCCGTGCATCGTCTGCCGAATCCAAGGGTACCGCTGCGTTCGTCTCGTCGAGGGCTTCGTCGCAGCGCGTTTGGTTCGTCGATTGGATCCTCGAATCTCCGGCAATCGACGGATTTCCTCTCGGCTCCGGCGAGGGTCTTCTTCCCCGGTGAGAAACCTCCATTGTTGCACCTAGGGTTTCTTCGTTTCTTCGTTTTCCCGTCCGTGCAGAGCCTCTCCCACTCTCCCCTTACCTTCCCCAGTGGCGGCGCCCCTTCCCCCTCCATTTCCCCTCCTCGACGGCGCCCATTTCTCCCTCCCCGGCGGCGGCGGCGGTGGCGCCCGCGTTCCCGTGCTCCCGCGCCCGCGCGCACCCCTCCCCGGCAGCGGTGGCCGCTCCCCTCGCGCCCCGTGCGGCCGCGCCCACCCCCGGCCGGCCCAACCTCGTCCTCCCCTGCGCAGCTCCCTCCCCTTCCTCTCCTCTCTCTTCCATGGATGGGAGGAAGAAGATGAAGAGAGGAAGAAGATGACAATTCTGTAAATTTAGTCCGCGCGAATTACAGTATGGTTTAAAACATTCATAACTTTTGCGTTTTAAACCCGATTCGATCCATTCAAGTTGCGTTAAATTCGTATTAAAATTATCTTAATTTAGAAATATTTATCCCAATTTTTTCACATTTTATTTAATTTAGTTAAACGTTTGTTTAACCAGTGGCTACTAGAACGACGTTTCAATTTAAAAACCTAATTTAGGAATTCTATTTGCGCATTTATAATTAGTCACCAATATGATTAACCTTAACTGAAATGTTATTTATTAATAACTATTTAGTTTAATCACGTTGTTTAATTATTAGTTTCGCATGTCGGTCCGCGCGTGCCGCGGTGCTGTTTCGCGCACGCCGTCGCGTGTCGTTCGCGAGTGTTGCGCGTGTTGTTCGCACGCGTTGTCGTGTGCCGTTCGCGTGTATCGCGCGTTGTCCGCGTGCTAAGTCGTTTGTGTCCGCGCGTTGTGCACATCGTGTTTGCACGTCGTGCGTCGTTAATTCGTCTCGCTTAGAATCGCTCATATTAATTAAGTTACTTGCTTAACTGTCAACTATTAAAATAGTAAGTTAGTCAAAACTAATTAGTAGTATTAATTAATATTTGCTCAGTGTAAACACGCTAACCCCTCGACCGTAGCTTCGACTATCGTGGTTCTTTTCCTCGCGTAACCGTAGAGGCGCTCTCTATTTTATATTGCTCGCTTTTATAACATTTTATCTTGTATGGTGTAATGTTCTTATGCACATGTATATGTTTGTTTGCTTGTGCCTGTTCGTCTTCGCTTCGCGTTGCGATTAGATCGCGATTCGCTTCTGAGCTTCGAGGAATCGACGATCAAGCATGGCGACCAAGTGATCGAACTCTTCGAGTTCTACGAGATCGAAGATCCTGAGCATCTGTTTGGTGAAGGCAAGTGTCCTCTGACCTATTATGTCCCATTTACTTTATAATTCATCAACCCGCATACCATGATCAACCTAAGGATTGACTAGCTTTGTATTTACCTTGTCCTTGATTACCTTTTGGGTTATTATTGTTTAGCTTTATGCTATTGCTCAACTCTAATCAATGAACATGATGAGAATTATCAATGATACGTTGTTTCCCTCCTTTATTATGATGTTGTATCTGTGGTATTCAAGGGGGCTCGAGCGGTTTCTCGAGTGCCTCTCCGTAAGGACCTGTTCGTTGGATGACCGCCCGGGAAAACAGTGCAACCATGAGGGTGGAGTGGGACGCCCTTAGCTGAATAATTAGAGGAACCGGGGTGTAGTTCGCTTAGCCGTCGTGCCGTCAATGGGGCTCGGTGTATGCGGCTCGCTCTGCTAAGGTTGATTTGTCCCTTGGGGAGGAGTGCGGTACATTTAGGAAACCTAACGGGCGGCTACAGCCCCGGGGAATCTTTGTAAAGGCTTCGTAGTGAATCCCTGGCCATTCACCTCGGGAGTGAATAAGGGTCTTGCAAGCCCGGGCTAGAGAGGGAATCACGGCTTGTGGGTAAAGTGTGCAACCTCTGCAGAGTGTTATGAAACTGATATATCAGCCGTGCTCGCGGTTATGAGCGGCCAAGGGAGCTCCATTGATTAGAGATACTTGATCAGAGATGTATGGTTTACAGGTGGTGATGAGGAGGATGGTTATGATTATGCTTATGGTAATGGTAAGTGGTATTCTTTCCGTTTGGAAAGAGTACTTTGGGTTAATAACTTGGGTTAATGCTAAAACCTGGCTTTCTACTAGTAATAATAACCTGACCAACTAAAAGCAACTGCTCGACTTAACCCCACATAAAGCTAGTCCACTTCAGCCAAACGGGACATTTGCTGAGTACGTTGATGTGTACTCACCCTTGCTTTCACAAAAACACCAGGTTGCCTTTGGTGCAATCTATGCTCAGGTAAAGAAGGCGTCGAGGCGGATCTCCAGGAGTTCCAGGACTTCGACGAGTTCGAGGATTAGGCTAGCGACCTCCCCCAGTCAGCTGCCTGTGGTGGGTTGTTTACGTTGGCTACGTTTCGATTCTGTGTACTTTGATTTATATTATGTAAATGGCTCTAGTCTGTAATATTATTACTTACTCTTTATTGTAATTCGAAGCATTGTGCTATGATGAGTCATTTATGTAATCGCTGTGTACGTGAATAACTGATCCTGGCACGTACATGGTTCACATTCGGTTTACCTTCTAAAACCGGGTGTGACAACAACACCATTGATGTCTTGGAGAACCAGCTCCACGATGTGCAGAGGGAACTCGAAGAAGCAAATGACCACTTGGACATGCACCACCTGGAGATGGAGGCCAATGAAGCCGGAAGCGAGGGAGAAGAGGCTCCCGAGGAGCTAGGACCAGCCCCTGGTGCCCATGGGTCTACCTTCGTGATGCCTCCTTCACCCGTATCCAGTGTCGCTTCCACCTCTCAGGGTTGATCAGTCACTTCGACACTTTTAGGCGGATAGAAACCTATGCGAGCTTAGTTAATGTCAGATTTTGGACTAGGCTTACGGGTACTTTCCCCCGATTGATGTAACCCTGTGAACTTTTGAAATCTGTGGGATGTTTGTCACCATGTTATCTCCATTTCGAACCTAATATTATGATTATGGCATTTTTCTTCCATCTGAGATGATATCTTGTCGTTAGAAACTATGAGTTGGGATAACAATGGCGGCAATCTCTGTTTTCAGATGGCAGCTAGGCAGCGTCGCGGGCATAACGAGCAGGTTCCCCCGCCACCTCCTCCAGCTCCCACAGTGCAGGAGCTGATGGCCCAGCAGAATGAGATTCTGCGACAGCTCTTGCAGCGCCAGCCCCACCCTCATCAGCATGGTGGAGGCCAGCATCAGCGACCTTCGGCAATGGCAACCAACCAGGAGTTTCTGAGCATGCAGCCACCCTTGTTCACCAAGGCAGAGGATCCGTTGGACGCCGACGTGTGGCTTCGCGTCGTCGAGTCCAAGTTTCCCCTCCTCACGGGAGACTGCCCTGATGAAACCAAGGCTCGCTTCGCCGCACAGCAGCTTCGCGGCCCTGCTCGGACTTGGTGGGACCACTTCCGTGCTATGCTCCCCGCTAATCGTGAAGTATCTTGGGAGGAATTCAAGACTGCCTTCAGAGGACACCACATCCCAGCTGGCATTCTTGATCGCAAGCTGAATGAGTTTCTGGCACTTAATCAAGGAACCCGCACGGTACTGCAGTATGCGCAAGCCTTCAACGACCTATGCCAGTATGCAGGTACCATGCTGATTCGGATGAAAAGAAGAGAGACCGCTTCCGCAGGGGTCTTAATACCAAGCTGCGGGAACGACTCAACACTGTCCGGGCTGATAGCTTCAATGAGTTGGTCAACCTGGCCATCTCCCAGGAGGATTGCATTGTAGCTCACCGGGCAGAGAAGAAGAGAAAGGCACTAATGGCAGCACCATCCGCTCAGGCCCAGAGGTTCAGGATTGTTTCTCACAATCAGAGCATGGGTTTCTAGCAGCAGGCAGGCAGATGGGTGATCAGGCCACCTCAGCAGCAGCAGCCGGCACCCAACCGCTTTCCAGCTCCCGCTCCAAGGAACAATCAGCCTCCGCAGCAGCAGCAGTTCCGCCAGGGCAACGGGAACAAGTGTTTCACTTGTGGCAATGTGGGCCACTATGCCAAGAATTGTCCCAAGAACCAGCAGAAGCAGATGCCAGCACCAAATCAAGACAAGGGAAGAAAGCAGAAGGTACAAGTCAGGCAAGGGAAGCTCAACTTCACTACTCTGGAGGAAGTACCTGAGGGAGCTCCTATCATGACCGGTATCTTTTCAGTTTTAATCAACCTGCTTTAATTTTGTTTGATTCTGGTGCATCTCATAGTTTCATTAGCCAAAAGTTCAGTGCTAAATGTGAAGTGCCATTCTCTCACTCAAAAGGGTCATTTATGATAGTCACACCTGGGGGTAAAATTTCAACTAATCAATTAACCCAAAGTGTGCCTATTCAACTAGGGAGCCACATTGTCAAAAATACTCTTCTTGTGTTGGGTTTGGAAAATGTGGACATTATTCTAGGAGCTAATTGGATGACCTTGCACCAAGTTGTGCTTGATGTAGCCAGCCGTACCGTGGAAGTTAATTCTCCATTCTGTGGGAACTTCACCTTAATTCTGCCCAGTCAAGGTTCTACTCAGTCATGTGCTTTCTCTATGACGGAGTTACCTCTAAAGAAGATCCCAAAGGTCTGTGAGTATGCAGATGTCTTTCCTGATGAATTGCCAGGAATGCCACCAGACTGGGATATTGAATTTGCCATCGAGTTGCAACCGGGAACGGCACCAATTTCCAAGAGGCCCTACCGAATGCCACCCGCTGAGTTGGCAGAATTGAAGAAGCAATTGCAGGAGTTGCTGGATAAGGGATTTATTCGCCCAAGTACTTCGCCTTGGGGATGTCCAGCACTGTTTGTGAAGAAGAAGGATGAAAGCTTGAGGCTGTGTATAGATTACCGCCCTCTTAATGCGGTAACTATCAAGAACAAGTATCCTTTGCCTCGTATTGATGTTCTTTTTGACCAGTTGGTCGGGGCCAAGGTGTTTTCCAAGAACGACCTTCGCTCTGGCTACCATCAGATCAAGATACGAGCAAGCGATATTCTGAAGACGGCATTCTCAACCAGATATGGGCTATATGAATTTTTGGTGATGTCATTCGGGCTGACAAATGCACCAGCATATTTCATGTATCGGATGAATTCTGTTTTCATGCATGAATTGGATAAATTCGCAGTGGTTTTCATCGATGATATTTTGGTGTACTGAAAGAACGAAGAAGAACATGCCGGGCATTTGCATGTAGTGCTTCAATGTCTACGAGAGCACCACCTTTGTGCCAAGTTATCCAAGTGTGATTTTTGGCTAAAGGAAATCAAATTCTTGGGTCACACTATCTCTCAGGCAGGAGTAGCTGTTGATCCTGATAAAGTGCAAGAGGTGATGAACTGGAAGCCACCAACGACTGTCCGTCAGATTCGGAGTTTTCTGGGATTAGCTGGTTATTACCAAAGATTTATTCCGGATTTCTCTCGAATTGCGAAGCCTATAACTGAGTTGCTGAAGAAAGAAGCCAAGTTTGTTTGGAGTCAGAAGTGCGAAGATGCCTTCCATGCATTAAGGCAGCATCTGACCACAACACCAATATTAGCGCAACCCGACAACAACAAGCCTTTTGATGTGTATTGCGATGCCTCTGGCACTGGACTAGGTTGTGTCTTAATGCAAGACAATCGAGTCATCGCTTATGCCTCAATAGCACTCAGGCCTCATGAACAGAATTATCCCACTCATGACCTCGAGTTGGCAGTAGTGGTTCATGCATTAAAAATGTGGAGGCACTATTTAATGGGAACCCACTGCAACATCTTCACTGATCATAAGAGCCTTAAGTACATCTTTACTCAGGTTGATCTCAACATGAGACAGAGAAGATGGCTAGAGCTGATCAAGGATTATGACCTGGAGGTACATTACCACCTAGGAAAAGCCAATGTGGTAGCAGATGCCTTGAGTCGGAAGTTGCAATGCAATGGTATTTTGATGGATTCTCGCATTAACACCTTGTGTGATGAGTTGAGCAAGATGCAAATTGAAGTGATTCCTTCTGGTTCTTTGTCACACATTTCTGTCGAGCCAGCTTTGCAAAACCAGATCATCATGGCCCAGCTCAGTGACAAGGGAGTGCAGATTATCAAGAAGAATCTCCATCAGAAGGTTGAGAAGTATAATTGTTTCCGCCAAGATGAAAAGGGTGTGTTATGGTTCAAAAGCAGATTGGTGATTCCTAAAAACCAGGACCTCAAGAGAAAAATCTTGGATGAGGCTCATCTCTCCAAATTCTCTATGCATCCAGGAAGCACCAAAATGTACCATGATCTGAAGCTTTTGTATTGGTGGACCAGAATGAAGAGGGAAATAGCCTAGTATGTATCAGAATGTGACACCTGTCAGAGGATAAAGGCAAGCCACTTGAAATTAGCTGGAGCTTTGCAACCCCTATCTATACCTTCGTGGAAATGGGATGACATCAGCATGGATTTCATTGTGGGTCTGCCCAACACCTCTCGTCATCATGATTCGATTTGGGTTATTGTGGACCGACTGACAAAAGTGGCACATTTTCTTCCTGTGCACACCACTAATAAGGCTCAAAAGTATGCAGAGTTGTACATTGACCGGATCGTGTGTTTGCACGGTTTACCTCGGACCATTATTTCTGACCGAGGAGCCCAATTTGTTGCCAGATTTTGGGAACAACTGCAGGAGTCTTTGGGAACCAAGCTAATCAGAAGTTCATCTTACCACCCACAGAATAATGGTCAGACGGAAAGGGTAAACCAAATCCTGGAGGATATGCTGAGAGCTTGTGCAATCAATTGTGGCAAGAACTGGGATAAGCACCTCTCTTTGGCAGAGTTTGCTTATAACAACAGTTATCAATCTAGCCTAAGGATGGCACCTTTCGAAGCTCTCTATGGAAGAAGGTGCAGGACACCACTCAATTGGTCTCAACCTGGAGAAAGAGGAGTTTTTGGACCTGACTTAGTGACTGAAGCCGAAAGGAAGGTCAAACTAATCAGGAAGAATCTAGAAGCTGCTCAGGCCAGGCAGAAGAGTTACCATGATAGAAGAAGGAAACCTCTCCAGTTCGAGGTGGGAGATTTTGTATACCTCAAGGTATCACCCACCAAGGGAGTGCAGAGGTTTGGGATCAAAGGCAAGCTAGCCCCTCGTTACATTGGACCTTATGAGATCATAGAAGCATGTGGACCCGTGGCATATAAGCTGAAGCTACCTTCAAAAATGTCTGCCATTCACAGTGTGTTCCATGTATCTCAGTTGAAGAAGTGTGTTCGATTGCCGACCGAGATCATAGCAGAGCCAGAATTGGAGATAGAGCCAGATCTATCGTACCAAGAGTACCCCTCCAAGATTCTGGATTGCAAAGAAAGATCAACTCGGGCTAAATCGATCAAGATGTACAAGGTCCAGTGGAGTAATCACTCAGAGGAAGAAGCTACTTGGGAAACCGAGGAATTCTTGAGATCCAACTTCCCCGATTGCCTACCTAAGGAAGCTGGTACGTAATCACACCCCCAACCCCTCCTCCTGCCCTTCGAATCTAATTTTCAAAAATATGATCTTAAATTAGAACGAAGTAATCACGAAACAAAACTTAAAAAGGGCTTCCTTCTGAAGTTGCAAAGAGAATGACATTCGAAGAGCAGTTTGCTCTAATAATAACAATAAGCACCCACTTCCTATAAGTCTCACCCTTCGCTTCACCCCGGGAGGACTCTGGCCTGAATCTCGGAATGAGATTCATTTAAGGGGGGAAGGCTATGACACCCTAGTTCACTTAGGGTTCTTCCTTAAGCTAACCCCAACCCATGATCACATGCAATCTCAATGAAAGGATAAACATTAAAAATGAGAACAAAGAATTATGTTGAAGTCTACTTAAACCCTCCTTAAAGTTTTCATGAATTCTAAGGAAGGAAAAACTCTTAAACCCTAGTTGATCCTAAGTGAACCATTTAAGCATAAAGGGTAAATGGGAGAAACCCTTGGGAGAAAAATACAATTTTGGAGAAAACCAAATTACAAAGTTTTAGTTCACTGATTAACTAACAAAGCATAGTAAGGAAGTTTTGCCTTTTGAACTTTTTAAAATCCCCAAAACAGCCCCTAAACTAATGCACTTGGGGGAAATTCAGAAATTCAGAAATCTGAATTTCAGCCCCCTCCCAAAGATCAATCTTGTTCTCTATTTTTCAAAACTCAAATCAAACAAGTCCAAACATCAAAGTTGTGCCAAATTCCCTTGAACACGCCCTGGAAAAGTTTGAACTCAAACCAATTTCATTTGACACGGTTTTGGCGCAGTTTTACCTCGGGACTCACCTTGTGACACTGCCACCTTTGTGACACGACAACTCTCTGTACACTGCCCCAAACCGCTCGACTTCCACACACAAACGACAAAGCTCTGTCGGGGGAGCAAACCTTGTGCAGCGATCATGCCCAATTTCGCGAAGATCTTCAACCTATGGGCGCTTGAACTCGGGCAGAAGCAAAAAGCCACGTGTTCGATCGCTTGCCTGACCGGTCGAGCGCGGACTGGCCGCGGCAGCGCGCGCCCCGTGTGTGGTCACCCCGCCCTGCGCGCCTGTGCCGTGCCCTTGCCTATAAATGCGTCCAAGAGGCCTTAGCCGTTGGCACCGCAAACCCCGAGCCCCGCCCGAGCTAGAGATCACAGGAGTTCGCCGTGAAAAGCGAGCACCACCGCCCGCCATCCCTGCCCAGGCTTGGCCATCGTGGCCACCCCTTTCTATTGAACTCCAGCCTCGCCCTAGCCACTGGATCGCTTCCCAGTGAAGCCGTGAAGCTTCTCCTAGCTTGAGCCGAGGCATTTCCTCACCGAAGAAGCAGTTTCACCCTCGCCGGACTTCGGTCTTCCGCCGCCGCGCGTGGACCTAGCTAACCAGTGAGTCTTCGTCTAATTCCTTGCACCCACATCTTCCCTAGCATCCCGTGAAGCACGCTGACCCGTTCAATTGAACTATCGCGCTGTGAGTAGGCCGGACTCCTCACCGCCGACGATCATCTCTGCCTGCGCACGTGGACCGGCCGACTCCGACCATCCCCGACGGCAACCCGCACATCGTTGTGATCCCCGAGACCTCCCCTACGTCCTTGACCACCTCACCGGAGCAATCTCGCCGCCGGTAAGCCCCTCCGCCCTTTCTTCTGCCGCGGTTACTGTTTAAGTTGGGAGAAGGACCTCGGGTTAGGATTAGAAGAACCCGGGGGGTTTTCTGCAATGTCAGTGACTCATGTGAATAGTAGCCCAGGGACTGATCCGTAAGGAAAACTTAAAACACCCGCCAGGGACCCCAGTGCAAAGTAGTTTTCTATTTAATCAATTCTGTTAATCTTTTTAAATAACTAGAGAACTTAGAAAATCCCTAACTTGATGAATTCTTAATCAAAAGTTGTCAAACTAATTTTGCTAGATCCTAAATATTATGAACTATCATTTAAAAATAATAAACCCTATGCTTTCTGTTCTAATTTTTAGAGTTTAAAATTAAAAACAGAAACCGACCAAACCTTGTTTAATTAAGGAAAATTAGTTTTGCTTCTGTGCTGAACCTAAGAAAATTTGTAGGTATTCGAACCTCATCTAGACACTGTTTAAAAATAGTAGGAACCCCAGTATTGAAAAATATAGTGTAGATATCCATTTAAAGCTATTTTGCCAAAAACATAGAAAAAATCAGAAAGGCATTAGAAATTAATGAACAGTGAGTGAAATTATTTTTCCTAGTTTGCTTAAGTAACAGAGAACCTAGGAAAAATAAAGGGACCCTTAGTCCAGATCAGTTTTAAAGTAAAATGTTTTATTTAGCATTATTCCAACTAGAAATCAATTGTTAGAATTACAAAACCAGACCCAAAATTGATAATAAAAATCCAGTGGACTTATAACTACCAGAACCTCACTTCAAAAATAATGAACACCTCAGCCCATCATTTTAATTAGGGTAAACAAATATAATATGATAATGAGGCATTTTCCAAATAAATCATGAATAACCCATAATAATGCAATAATGGGCAACCAAAATTTTGCTAAGTCAATGATGAGATAAGCCACCAGAGAAAAATGCAAACCCATTAAAAAGATGTAAAATAATACCTATTGCCCATGTTTTATAAGAAAATCTATTTAATCCAATTAATGCATACCACCCCTTCCCTTAAGCAAAAAGATGTCAAACTTTAGAATGATTGCTCTTGCTCAAAATAAAAGCTAAGAAAAATCAGAAATCTGTTGTTTGATATTTTTCAAATATAGTGGTAGTAGAAAGCACCCCTTTGCCTAGAAACTTGAGAAAACCCTAGTAAAATAACTAATAGGTATTAATGACTAGAAATATGTGTCAAGTCATGTTATAGCACCTAAAAGCCAGCAAAAATAAGTTTTAGAGAATTACCTATAGTTAACTAATAGTTGTAGTTCAAAGCACCCCTTCTGCCCTAAAACTTGGTAACTTTGTCCAGAGAAAACTATTCACTTTCTGATCCCCAAATTTTGAGGCAGGGAATTATACACCAGTAATAAGCCACTGTAATTTTTACAGGTTTTTTGGAATTTTATTAAAGCAACTTGTAGTTCAAACCCACTCCAAAAACTTAAAGAGAATAAAGAAAAAGAAAGAAGAAATAAACCTCACTCCAATAAGTCCAACTTGAATTCTTGTCAGAACTCACTAAGGCTTAAAAAGAATTCAATGGAACCCCAAAATAAAACCTACCACTTACCTTAGCTAAGTTTGATCCAATTTACCAAGTATACCACCCAAAAGTCTCACATAAGTAATTTTTAACTCTATATAGCTCAAGTAGATCATGAAGTTGAGATTTCTAAAGCACATATCGTATCATGCATATATCTTATGCATTGCATTCATTAGATTGTAATCTCGCCGACGGAGAGTACGTGCTCATCCCCGAGCAAGGAACTGTCCAAGAGGAGGACCAGGAGCAAGCTTCCGAGGCTGTTATCAAGGATCTCCCCGTAGCCCCAGCTATTGAAGGCAAGCCCCGGTTTATATGCATAACCGTATTATTATATGCTACTTTACTACACTTAATGCTTGTAGGACTGTAATGTGCACTTAAGTGTAGGAGTTGCTTGAAACCTCTAGTTGCATGAACTTAGGATTCCTTTTTGAGATGAATACTAGTATGCTAGGTCGAGTAGCTGCTTGCTAATCAGGATCTCGGTAGAAGTCGAGTGATTTTTCTAGCACTCGCGCGAGGTCAGGAATTGATTGTATTCATCTTAATAACGGGATCTATGTTAGTCTATGGACTTGGATCCAGGGAGGATGCCTTGACCATGAGACGGGAAAAAGGAATTAAGGATTAATGTGTGGATACCTGAGTCAAGCTTTTGAACGTACTAAGCACATGCCGGGAAAAATGGTAACCGGTAAACCTAGTACCTGAGTGAAGCTGGGCGCGGACTTTATCCCTCATGCGACCTGAGACTGGGTCTCCCATGCTAGCTATGGTGGGTACAAGTGCGGTCACTGCACGGCGGCAGCCGGGGTCAGTGGAGCATTGTATGCCAAGGCGGTGAGGCCTCGACACGAACGGGGAATCAATGGGGACGGTTGTCATGTGTGGGGTCGGAGTACCCTGACATGCCGTGTGTTTAGGTTTACCTTGCAAGGTTAAAACTCGATTCGAACCGTCTGCTTCTCGCAGCTAATGAGACTGCTTGACCCCTTGTACTGCATCGAGTAAAAAGTGAAATGAGGTTACATGAGACAATTTGTTGATTGAACTAAATGCTTGTCACCATGTATGCTTAGAAGGAGCAAACCTAGCTAAGTTAATGATGACAGAATTTGGAAAGCTAAAAATTGATTTTAGAAACAGCTAGTGTTTTTGGCAAACCAAACCCCTCAGCCAAACAGCTGCATAGTCTAGAGGTAGAGGAGTAGACTCCTCACACCGATTAATTCTAGCTGAGTATTAGTATACTCAGCCTTGCTTGTGGCATAATTTTTGCAGGTACCATTCAGGAAATGGTTGATGGCGTGACTTGGCCTACCACCCTGCCACCGGGTTGGACGGTCGAGTGGGATGTTGCTCCGGCAGGAGAGGAGCACGAGGAGTAGTGGGCTAGGCCTTGCCCATTTCCTCAATACCGACGACATCGATTACCCGTTGCATTTTATTTTGTGAACTCTTATTTGCTACTCAAAAACCCCGATCTATGTAATAATTCCGCACTTAATTTGAGGTTTCCTGTTTTATTGTGTTTCTTCTGTGACTCAGCTTCGAGTGAGACTGTGGAATTTGATCCTGGTTAAGTGGCTCTATCAGACTAGATTTGAAGGACTGACGGGTTATTCC
Organism: Zea mays; assembly: GCF_902167145.1. Taxonomy (NCBI): domain Eukaryota; kingdom Viridiplantae; phylum Streptophyta; class Magnoliopsida; order Poales; family Poaceae; genus Zea; species Zea mays. The sequence continues at coordinate 69,425,691 of NC_050098.1, forward strand.
AATTTAAGTGTGTTACGGCCCAGAGGCGTGACTTAGGCACTTAAGCTGGAATAATTCGGGTGGTTCTGCCACATATATCACCATTTTTACACAAAAGGTCAGTGCATTAAGAACTGATCACTTGGATAAGATCCCCACTACTTTTACAATACTACTGCTACAGTATGTACACTATGACTACTACTACCATACTACACTATATAAGCTGGGGGCGCCTCGCCACCAGCGCAGCCACCCATGCTGTTGTCACCTCTACCACTGTCGCTGCCGCTAAAGCCTATGCCGTTGCTGCCACCAGCGCCATTGTCATCTTCGTCATTGCCACCACCCTCACCTTTGCTACCCTTGCCTTTGCCGCCCTTGGTGCCTTCATCAGAGACGTCAATGCTTCCATCGGCATCACAATCCTCGTCCTCCTGTTCCCCCTCCTCTACCTCGAAATCCTCCTCCTCGCTCTCATCTGACTCATCCATGCAGGAAAGGCCGGAGTGCTCCACCACCCGAATAAAGGACCACTCCACTGGGGTAAGCCCTAGGGAGTCATCGGAGTCGATCATCGATGAGGTAGGAGAACGAGGCAGAGCGCTCTCACTGTTGAACCCGGAATACTCCTCGGGGTACTCTGAGTCATCGAAAGACTTCGACAGAGGGGTCAGAGGGCACTTCCTCTTAGCGCCCTTGCCCTTGCTGCCCTTACCACCATTGCCCCTAGCAGTCGTACCTCCGGCCATGAGTGTTCTCTAGGAGAAGAAAGGCTTGCAGAGAAGTGGAAGCAAAGGCAAGTGAAGAAGCATGCAACACCTAGTCAGACTACGTAAAGAAAGTAAGCGGTGCCTCTTCACTTTTCGCCCATTCAAATGAACAGTCACATGTAACCAAGGGTCATTTTGATTCCAAGAAGAAGCATATCCCTAGAACAATGCTGCAAACATGGTATTGCAAACGACATCAGAGGATGGCTAGATTTAAATTAGCTAGGAAACTACGTATCAGGACAGCAGGATGATTCACTGAAGTAAGGTTCTTTATACCTTGAAGCTGATTATTCCACAAGTCAGCTCGAAGCTCATGGGCAACACCTATTGAGTGCACCTAGAATTTTAGAAGGAACTGAAGATAGGGGTCTCACTTGCAACGAGACCAGGGATCAAGACAAAAGCATTGGAGCAGCACAAATATGGGTTTGGGCTCATGGGCATAGCTCCCAAGCACCTCTCCCTCTATGACACATGGTGGCTCTAGATGCAAGCCTATGTGGGTCCAGATTAGATGTTACCAATCACATCGATGGAGTCTGGACTCATGGGCGTAGCTCCCAAGCACCTTTCTCCCTCCATGTCACGTGGCGGCCCTAGACCTAGCCCTATGCAGGTCCGGGTTAGACGTCACCAATCCCTTTGATGGGTTCGAACTCATGGGGCAACTCCTAAGTGGCTCCTCCACTAGGACACATGTCGGTCTTGGACCTGTCTTTGCGTGGGTCTGAGTTCGATGTCGTTAGTTTCGTCCGTGAGGATCCAAACCTATGAGAGCAAAAATTCCTAAGCATGTCCTTGGCAAAAATACTTTCTTCAACTCCAGATTCGTTTTTAAGAGTCTTAAGCCAATTTTGCCAAGAGGGCTTGTGGGGGATGGATATCCCCATACGTCATCAAGACATGGACTCACTTCATGGGCCACCTGAAAGGCCCCCGATGACCTAACTGAGGGACACATCGAGCTCAAACCATCGAGCTGTGATTAAAAATTGTCGTGTTCCGTCATGCCCTAGCACCTGTATAATTTGTTATGTTCCGTCATGCCCGGCAAAAACCATCGAGCTGTGATCAACATCGTCGTCCTCCTAAAAGCACTACGTGGTACGCCCCGTAGTGAGGCGTCGGTACCAAACACTAACATCATCCTTTTAGCAACGACTTCGGAGGTTTTTCATATGACTCTGCATTCCCTTATGAACGACTATGGAGTCATTTTAACCTTTACTATGAAGGTCTAGGGGGTGCTATTGTTTCTTCATTTGCACTCAAAGGTGCATGCGGCATAAATTGTATAAGCGAAGAAAATGAAACTACAAGTAAACAGAGGTGAACAAAGATATAGAAGAGTGTTTCAATACCTTCGGTTTTGCTTACCTAGCCCTTTAGGCCTTAGTATAAATGATTCGTTCTAGAACCAAGCTATTGACCCTGCGGGCTTCGAAGGCCTCCCTTCTGTCCCATTGTTGCATGTGATGCACTGGGAGCTTGGGATGGCTGGCAGGGACCTGATCATAGGGAGGTGACCCTGGAATGAATGAAGCAGATGGCCACCATGTGCCCATCATGGTTACTCTAAGCATTTGAAGCCAAAGGCTGCTGTGGCTTCAGGTTGGACATATTGTGGAATGTAGGGTGAGTGGTAAGAAGATGTACTAAACACCTCATTTCGACTGAGATGGCTAAGTAGCCGCAATAGCAATCTCTTTTTGCTTCTGGATGGTGAACTGATTGGTCCTTGTTGTATGGCCTTTATCTTTGCCACAAAACACATAGTATAACTTTCTTGGTTGTGTGTTCAACCTGCCACCAAAGCTTCGGCCTCCTCTTCACCCTCTTGGAGTTCGTGGGCAGAAGGTGCTTTGAGAGGACTGTTGTTGAGTGTTTGACTGCTGTTGCTGGCTTGAATGCCCCTGAGACTAGCCTTTTTTCCCCACTTTGAGTTGGATTGTGAATGCTTTGGACATACCTCGGGTGGAATTTTCCCCCGAAGCCCTTGCGGTTTGTGCATATCTTTATACATAATCCCATCTTTGGAGGAAGTAATTGTGTGCCCTTATGTATTCATCCATTTTTGGAGTAGCTTCTCCCGGGAGTGAGGTTGTTTCCTCACGATGTACTGGACTGCTGGGCCTAGATGAAACCCCTTCATCATTGCCTTTGTGACAATGTCATCTTGCATGGTTGGCTCTAGAGCCCTTAGGCGAAGGAACCTTCGGACATAGGCCTAAAGGTATGTAGGAAACTGGTGACGCCTAAGGGGGGAGTGAATTAGGACTTCTAAAACTTTTACTAAACTAGGCCACAAATAAATCACTAGAGCAAAACCTATGCAAATGATCAAAGTATAATGTGCAAACTAGGTTTTGTCTAAGTGTTGCTATCTCTACCGCAATGGCTAAGTTTTAATCTACACTGTATAAGTATAAAGACAAGATTGAAACTTAAATGCTTAATATAAATGCAGAAGTTAAAGAGCAAGGAAGAGATGCAAACTCTCGTGGATGACGCTGGTATTTTTACCAAGGTATCCGGAACCGTGCAAGGTCTCGACTAATCCTCGTTGGTGCCCCTACGCAAAGGGAAGCCCACGCGAGGGCCAAGCACCTCGGTCGAGTAACTCCATAGAGAGCCACAGGCCTTCTCCACGCGCAAGTGGTGCACCGCTTCCGGCTTCTCTCGGACGCTCCCCGCCGTCTCCACTATCGAGCTTCTGGTCGAAACGCCGCTAGCCTCGTTCCCTCTGGTACACGGTGGCGGCCATGACACAAACGCGGTTGTCACGGTCTCGCAAGACTCTCGCCCCACTCGGTACAATTACAACGGCTCGCGCAAGAGCCGAGGGGTTGTGTGGTTCTACAAAACTCACTCCACTAACTAGGGTTCACCTAGAGCAAGCGCTAGAGCAGTCTAACTAACCTAAGCACTTCGCAAAGCACCTACGCTTATCACCGAGTGAATCTATTAAGCACTTGGGTGTTTGAGCTCTTGGAAATGTGCACTATATGCCTTGGTATGTTGCTTGGGTTCCCACACCTTCAAATGGCTGATTGGGTGAAGTATATATAGACCCCGACTCAACTGGCCATTGAAAAGCAGACTGTTGTAAGGGTGGCACACCGGACAGTCCTGTCAGCCAACGGTGAGCCAAGTGTGTGCCAACAGTGCGCCAATAGTATGCCAACGGTGCGCCAACGGTGTGTAGCCAACGGCTAGTTGTGACACACCGGACAGTCTGATGCACCAACAGTGTGCCAACGGTGAGCCAACTGTGTGCCACCGGTGAGCCAACTATGTGCCTACGGTGTGTAGCCAATGGCTAGTTCTGACAGCTAGCCGTTACGTGCACCGGACAGTGAACAGTGATTGTCCGGTGCACACCGAACAGTCCGGTGCCTCTTCTCAGACATGGAGCAAATGGAAACTCTGTTGGCTGTCCTGTGCGCCAACTGTGTGCCACCGGTGAGCCAACTGTGTGCCATCGGTGCGCCAGCTGACAACCCATCTTCTAAGTCTTCTGTATTTTGTTCTTGGGCTCCTTTGGTCTTGAGTCTTGGACTTCTAAGCTCTTTTATGTTTTCATTTGAGGTGTTGCATCCTTAGTGTCTTAGTCCAATCCTCTTTGCATCCTGTGAACTATAAACATAAACACTAGCAAACACATTAGCCAACATGTTATGTTGATGAACAAACACCAAAACCTATTGAGCCAAATGGCCCGGGGTCCATTTTCCTTACAATCTCCCCCTTTTTGGTGATTGATGACAACACAACCAAAGCATGAAAATATAACAAGCATTTGAATGAAAATATGCAATCTACTTGCTAGGATGCATGTTTGTCCCCACAAAGTGATATTATGGACTTAAGCCTCCCCCTAACTCCATAATTCACTTACTTCCTATTTTAGACCAAAGAGCCGAAACCACTTGAAGGATCAAAATTTTAAATTGGTGGTGTTTGGTGTCTGATAAAATTTCATTGCTTTGGTCCCTACAACTTCTCCCCCTTTGGCATCAACCACCGAAAAGGAAGACATTAAAAACATGTAGGAAGAAAATAAGAAAAGGAAGACATTAAAAACATGTAGGAAGAAAATAAGACTTGCCCTCATAAAAGATTTATCAATGAAACCGATTGAAGCAGTAAAATTATTACTCCTCCTAATTGAGTGTTCCCTTTTTGGAAGAAACTTCTCCCCTTTTAGAGACAAAGAAATACTCCCCCTGACAGAGATCTTCTACTTAGGAAAAAGCATGTGAGAAATGGAGGTGCAAGACATGACTTGAATAGACTAACTTCCCTTATGCATAGGTAACAAAATATCAGTCAACAATATATGCATTTATAGCAACATGGGAAGTATAAGATATGAAATATAGTATAATCAAATATTGGAGAAGACATGTAAATGATACTAAATATAGTCTCAAAGATACCAATTGAAAGTCAATTGCGGACCAATTGAAGACAATGGCAGGTTTGTGAGACATAAGAATTCTTGTAGATTTGCAGTGGAAGCTTGTTGTCTTTCTCTCGGGACTTCATTTTCCTTACAATGAGACTACTACATGAAATAGACTTGAAAATAGGTATTAGTCTCAAAAACTTAGATTATAGAGTAATCTCCCCCTGAAAGTGTGCATACAAGTTTTGAATACTTGTAGGAGACTTGCACTTTGATTTCATATCAAGAGGGGCAAATTATCCATAATCCAAGCTTTGGCACATATAAGTTAAATGATACCAATTGTAGGATATAAGATTTTGAAGCATTAGTGTCATTTACTTAGGGATGTTAAATAAGCTATGTGTCGTGCTTAATTAAACATTTTAAACCATGTAGGTTTGCTCAAGATTATGAAATAAGAATGAGCAATCCTACCATGTGATTTACCTAGTATGCATGCATTGTTAATCTAAAGTAAATACCAAATGAAATACTAGGCAAGAAAGATAAAACTAGATACAAGAAAAAAGATATTGTTGGGGTCTTCCTCCTCCGAAGGTCCTCAAAAACATAACTAATCATATGTTTTCAGTGTGACATAGACTGTTATAGGAGGCTTCGGCTTTGGGATGAAGGTTTTCTCTTCTGGCGAAGGCATGCGTGATATGAAGATATAGCCCGAAGGTGACAAAGACGAACTGTAACACCCCGGGATCCATAAACACCCCAGAATGCTACTAAACTACACATCTAACATTCATATATAAAATTTCGACAGCATCTCCTTTGAAAATTGCATAAACGGGGAAGCAACAAAGTATAAATAGATATCATGATAAGAAAACATAATAGACATTAATAATCTCCTAGCAATGGGGAGACAACCATAACGACATGAACTGAATTAACCAGTGCACACAACTAGTTAGAAACAAACATCCTTTGACAACAAGTTTCTAATTAAATCATGACTACGCCTAAGCAGCGTTATTATGAGAGTGAAGGTGGATGTGCTGCTACTTCCCACTCCCCTTGATGAGCAACAAACACCAGCATTGAGTAATGCAAGAGTGAGATGAAACATCTCAGCAAGCAAATTGTTTTGACGAGATATTTAAACCACAAATTGAATTAATCAACATTTTAAAAGAATCACAATTAAGATCAGAAATACTTGTAGATATAGAACTCAGTAGTCCCAATATAACCAATACCATCTCATTTCCTCGAAGAACCACAATAGGTTGTATAACACTTCCCTGTGTCAACAATACCTGCAAATATCACTTCAATGTATGCATAGGAATGCAATGTGTAGGTCCTCTGTCTTCATACCTCTGAGGGTATAAAACCACATCATCTGAAAATATCACTTCAATGAATGCATATGAATGCAATGCATATGTCCTCTGCCTTCATACCTCTAAGGGTATGAAGCCGCATCGTACCCCTCCTCGAGCAACGTACGATGCTAAGTTGTACCGCTACGGTCGGACCATAGGTCACGACCCAACTTCAGATGCAAGTGAATCATGCAATGTATATGGAATATTGCATTTATCAATATACTTCACTTCCTTCACATACAATACAAACCTCAAATAATACTTCATTTACCTTCAGATACAATACAAACCTCAAATAATACTTCATTTACCTTCAGGGGTGTGAAGTAATCTCATGAGTCATACTCGAATCATAATCATCATCAATATATGATTGAGCATCAGTATAATGCAAGCAAGTAAAGCATCACTATAGAGTCCAATTATGAAAGAATCCAATACTTCTGAATATTAGAGTGTAGGTGATAGAAATAATAGGTCAAAACGGAAGCAACCACCACTACATTCACTTGCCTTCATCGAAGAAGAAAAATGTACTAGGAATGATCTGAAGTGTAGCCACCTGCTAGTGGGCATAAAACTTAGTATGAATATTTCACAAACAATTGCCAACAATCAACAAATCGCTCCTACACTTGAAACCAAGACCTGGTGGAAAGTCTCCCACCCTGAACCACATGCCATACAGCAGCAGCGCTGTTTGTTAATTTTGTATCTTTAAAATTATAATAGTGATGATATCAAACAAATACATTAGGAGTATCTACACAAAATACTCTACAACTTCGGTATTCAATGGATAATTAAATACTGCCATCTATAAGTTCTAAAACATCTGACAAGATAACTGGCTGAATCTGTTTTAGACAGCAGCATAGTTAACTTCAAAATTTGATATCTCACAAACTACTCAACCAAAAATCATGCAAGTCTCCATTGTTGGAAGAGCCAATTCGGCCATTTAACTGATGAAACCTACCAGTGAACAGACCCGCTCATTTTTGTCAGGCAAACAGGAACAGCCACAGTAAAACAAACATAACTGGAGTTTCATAATTCATATGAATGCACTCTTTAACAATCTGGAAATCTTATGAAATTATCTACAACTTTTCTTACAAACCCAAGGTTTAATTCTGTTGATAAAAGTACCTAAATCTTAAGAGAACAGATTCTGCATGGAATTATGAGACTGAAAAACTGCTATAATCAAACTACAATAACTCTCTGATCTGATGTCTGATTGAGGTGTTCTTCATGGACATAGAAATATCTACAAATTATCTACGACTCATATATAGACTTCTTATTTTTTTGAGGCAACTAAGACCATGGAAAACTGGCATGAACAGAAACTATCGAATCTGTCATTCTACAAAAACTAAATTCGAGATCACAACCTAACCCCACATCTAATCCAACCTCTAATCCTTTAATCCCCATGATCCATAACCTCCAAAAGCACATAATTACAGGGAGGAACAAGCATCCCATCCTTACCTAGGGTTTCCCCAAGAAAATCCGCAAGAAGAGATGGGGTAGAACATTTCCTTGATCCTCTCTTCCTCTTCAATTCAACGTGCTCCTCCTCTTCTCGATCCTTGCTGCGTGGGGCAAGATCTAGGGAGGAGGAAGCAATGGAGAGCGGCTGCCATGGGAGGAGAGGGGCGGCCAGGCAAGGGGAAAGGGGGAGGGGTGGCCAAGTGTGTGTGGGGGGGAAGGGGGGCAAGAAGGGGCAAAAGGGGGAAAGGGCCACCACTAGGGTTTCTTTGCGGGAGAAACGAAACGACGCCACAAATGACTCTGACTTAGCATCCAATGGCCCACAACCCTTTTCCCACATCCATGCACCGAAGATCAACCATTGGCAACATTATTTTTTTGGATATTACACTCTACCCCCCTTAAAAAGAATTCATCCTCGAATTTGACCACTCCAAACAAAACATCCAAGGTACCCCATATAGCACCAACATTCAAAACATGGGTCCATTATTGGTCTTAATTAACACAAGAACTTCTACCTCAGACTAATTGTCTAAGAAAACTACACCACCTGACATCAAGCATGAACCAACATGTAATGAAGCTCAAACCAAGTCATAGATGCAATCAACACTACGATTTCACAACATCGAATTTGGATGCAGCCATACATTAACATCAATGTCTTAAAACGACACTCTTTTATGAAGGGGTAATATGCACTAAGCACAACCTTTACCAACTTCAACAATTCATTTTAATTCAATGGTGAAACATCCACACCAGATGAATGTATTAGAAGATCAAACACTTCACCTCACAGCACCACGAAACAAGTAGTTCTATTGAAACAAAACTTCTAATCTTCCTAAACCTTGTTCTTGCCATAATGAAAAGATAATAATGTAATCTAACATACATTGCACCCCACCAAAAGGGAGAAAATCTACAGAACTAATGGAGCAATAAAGCCGACAAGAAGCCAATAACATTCTGCGCGGCACAGTTCATCGAAGAATTGCCAAAAACTCCACATAGAGCACTGACAGCCCAACAACAACACAATACTTGCTTAACCCATGTCACTATACTTCATCCAACAACTCAAATAAGAAAAATATCCAAACTAGTAAGGTTAACCTACACATAATATAAGTCTTCATCTACTGTAGTTCAGGAAGTTACATTTCATTCTATCATATGATGCACTCGAAGTACCAGACATAAAGGGTCAATACTAACCCCGTAATCCTTCACACATTTGGCAAACATCTCAAACTGATGTAAAAACCACATCATGTAGGAATAGGTGACTAACCACACACAACCAACTCTAGGCTAGGCAATGACTTCATTCAAACCAATAGATAAGTGGTCCAACAATGGCTCCACAAACATGCATCGGGGAGAGAACCATCAGATCCTCAACGTATTAATACATAATCAATAGATCAAGAAAATCAAAGATTTATTCTACAATTAGCATAACTAACATGCAACCACTTTAAACCACATCTAGGCTTTGTGGCTACTAAAACACACGATGGAAGAGAGACATGTAAGCCATTCTGGCTATGTAAAGACTTCCCCCAAAATCCATATAAAAGTACCAATATTCATTTCTTTCAGAACTGGTTTCTCGACATAAACAATTATTCTTTGCAAAGATAGTTGGAGCTATCCAACAACCACTCAACAACTTAAATTCAAATTGATGATTACCTTGTACCCCAAAACACGCAATTCACACTCCTCTTAGAAACATCCTCAATCAAGCATATATAACAATATTATTGTAATAAAACTCAACCATGAAAAACATGGTGAAAACAACATAGGCATACTTGTATATCACAAGCATAATAACAACTTCAATCTCACAAATGACCAGCGATATCAGCCGCATTAATAAAACAATATCAAAATTTCAGAAATAAATTATATCAAGCATTAAGCCATAAACAACTTACCACATCACCGTAAAGGAATAGGGAGGGGTGAAATTATTGTCATCTGCACTTCAAAGACATTAATATATATCAAAGGTACTTGAACCCATACCCTTCCTATATGTGCAAGTGTGTCAAATTTATCTTCAAATTGCCAAGAATCTAAATCCTATGCTTTGATACCAACTGTAACACCCCGGGATTTACAAACACCCCAGAATGCTCCTAAACTACACATCTAACATTCATATATAAAATTTCGATAGCATCTCCATTGAAAATTGCATAAACGGGGAAGCAACAAAGTATAAATAGATATCATGATAAGAAAACATAATAGACATTAATAATCTGTTAGCAATGGGGAGACAACCATAACGACATGAACTGAATTAACCAGTGCACACAACTAGTTAGAAACAAACATCGTTTGACAAGAAGTTTCTAATTAAATCATGATTGCGCCTAAGCTGCGTTATTATGAGAGTGAAGGTGGATGTGCTGCTACTTCCCAGTCCCCTTGATGAGCAACAAGCACCTGCATTGAGTAATGCAAGAGTGAGATGAAACATCTTAGCAAGCGAATTGTTTTGACGAGATATTTAGACCACAAATTGAATTAATCAATATTTTAAAAAAATCACAATTAAGATCATAAATACTTGTAAATATAGAACTCATTAATCCCAATATAACCAATACCATCTCATTTCCTCGAACAACCACAATAGGTTGTATAACACTTCCCTACGTCAACAATACCTGCAAATATCACTTCAATGTATGCATAAGAATGCAATGTGTAGGTCCTTTGTCTTCATACATCTGAGGGTATAAAACCACATCATCTGAAAATATCACTTCAATGAATGCATATGAATGCAATGCATATGTCCTCTGCCTTCATACCTCTAAGGGTATGAAGCCGCATCGTACCCCTCCTTGGGCAACGTACGATGCTAAGTTGTACCGGTACGGTCGGACCATAGGTCACGACCCAACTTCAGATTCAAGTGAATCATGCAATGTATATGGAATGTTGCATTTATCAATATACCTCACTTCCTTCACATACAACACAAACCTCAAATAATACTTTATTTACCTTCAGATACAATACAAACCTCAAATAATACTTCATTTACCATCAGGGGTGTGAATTAATCACATGAGTCATACTCGAATCATAATCATCATCAATATATGATTGAGCATCAGTATAATGCAAGCAAGTAAAGCATCACCTTAGAGTCCAATTATGAAAGAATCCAATACTTCTGAATATTAGACTGTAGGCGATAGAAATAACAGGTTAGAACGGAAGCAACCACCGCTACATTCACTTGCCTTCATCGAAGAAGAAAAATGTACTAGGCATGATCTAAAGTGTAGCCACCTGCTAGCGGGCATAAAACTTAGTACAAATATTTCACAAACAATTACCAACAATCAACAAATCGCTCCTACACTTGAAACCAAGACCTGGTGGAAAGCCTCCCACCCTGAACCACATGCCATACAGCAGCAGCGCTGTTTGTTAATTTTGTATCTTTAAACTTATAAAAGTAGTGATATCAAACAAATACTCTAGGAGTATCTACACTATATACTCTACAACTTCGGTATTCAATGGATAATTAAAACTTGCCATCTATAAGTTCTAAAACATCTGACAAGATAACTGGCTGAATCTGTTTCAGACAGAAGCATAGTTAAATTTAAAATTCGATATCTCACAAACTACTCAACCAAAATTCATGAAATTCTACTGGCAGTAAGAACTTTTATCCCTCTACAGAAGTCTCCATAGCTTGAAGAGCCAATTCGGCAATTTACATGATGAAACCTACCAGTGAACAGACCCGCTCATTTTTGTCAGGCAAACAGGAACAGCCACAGTAAAACAAACATAACTGGAGTTTCATAATTCATATGAATGCACTCTTTAACAATCTGGAAATTTTATAAAATTGTCTACAACTTTTCTTACAAACCCAAGGTTTAATTCTGTTGATAAAATTGGCTAAATCTTAGGAGAACAGATTCTGCACAGATTATAAGACTGAAAAACTGCAATAATCAAACTACAATAACTCTCTGATCTGATGTCCGATTGAGGTTTTTCTTCGCGGCCATAGAAAGATCTACAAATTATCTACGACTCATATATAGAGTTTTTATTTTTTTGAGGCCACTACGACCACAGAAAACTGGTATGAACAAAAACTATCGAATCTGCCATTCTGCAGAAACTAAATTCGAGATCACAACCTAACCCCACATCTAATCCAACCTCTAATCCTTTAATTCCCATGATCCACAACCTCCAAAAGCACATAATTACAGAGAGGAACAAGGATCCCATCTTTACCTAGGGTTTCCCCAAGAAAATCTGCAAGAAGAGATGGGGTAGAACATCTCCTTGATCCTCTCTTCCTCTTCAATTCAACGTGCTCCTCCTCTTCTCGATCCTTGCTGCGTGGGAGAAGATCTAGGGAGGAGGAAGCAATGGAGAGCGGCTGCCATGGGACGAGAGGGGCGGCCAACCAAGGGAAAGGAGGAGGGGCAGCCAAGTGTGTGGGGGGGAGGGGGGTGGCAGCCAAGAAGGGGCAAAAGGGGGAATGGGCCACCACTTGGGTTTCTTTGCAGGAGAAATGAAATGACGCCACAAATGACTCTGACTTAGCATCCAACGGCCCACAATCCATTTCCCACATCCACGCACCGAAGATCAACCTTTGGCAACATTTTTTGGGATATTACACGAACGCCGAAGATGTGGCTAAAGGAGCTTCGGCTTAGTATGATGACGAAGGGGGGGGGACAAAACCGACCTAAAGGGGAAAAGACTACTTAGTCCTTGATAGCTTGCCTTATGGTTAACAGTAAATGTCAGGAACATGAATGTAATTTTGTCTGGGCTACGTCCGTGCCTATAAATAGATGAACTGTAACACCATACTATTCACGCTGGGTTGTAATCACTTTTGCGTCACCCTTACATCTTCACCTTCTAGCAAGCCGAAGGTATCAATGTAAAATAAATATTGTTGATGCTTATTCATGTTTATGAAATGAGAATATAAATAACTTACTGACTGATAATCATTATTTATATTCTTTTGTATTTCATGTACCATTATTTATATTTGTTCGCTAGGATGATGAAGGTATACCCTTCATGACCTTCATCTGAAGATCATTATATCCGAAAGGAGATAATGCTTCGAAGGACGAAGGTCTTCAATCGTTAACAATTGTGTTGTTTTGTTCTTGATGTATAGCATTTGAGAACAAGGACCAACATTGGCGTCCACCTCCGGTGAACTCAAACGACCACCTTTAATTGACTTTTGCCATGCCGCCGAAGAAGACAACAGTGCCAGGGGCTGCCCTGCAGCCACTGGACACAAATCAGGAGACACTACGCGAAGCTAGGAGCTAGAAGAGGAAGGCTACTAGCCCAACACCTCAGGAAGAGGAGCTAGATCAGGAGATCAGGGACCTGGAGGCTATCCACCAAAAAGTGCAAGAGGGAAAAGATGCTTCGGCTCGCCGACCTTCAGAAAACGATCGACGAAGCTGCTGAAGAAATGCGTCACCTCACTCAGGATGGCCAAGACCGAAGGCCCCAACATAGGGAGCTTCGTCAAGAAAGCCCATTCAATGATGATGAATGGTACGGTGATCTTTATCATGCTAACTTCGCTTTTGATGATGTCTCTCCTTTGGCAGCACAACTGCTGGCTACCCCATGGCCACCATCTTATAAGCCACCTCAACTCCCCATGTATGATGGGCACTCAAATCCAAAGCAGTTTCTGATGAGCTATGAAGCAACCATATCCTCATATGGGGGAAACACTGCCGTCATGGCGAAGTCCTTCGTCATGGCAGTCAGGAGTGTGGCTCAAACGTGGTATTCTTCTCTTCGGCCGGGGACAATTACGTCATGGCAGAAGCTAAAATACATGTTGGTCACTAGTTTCCAGGGTTTCCAAATGAAGCCAGTTACTGCCCAAGCTCTATTCCAGTGCACACAGGACCAGGAAGAGTACCTGCAGGCGTATGTGTGAAGGATCTTGCGACTAAGACCCAGGCACCGATAGTGCCCAATGATATTGTCATTGAGGCCATGATCAAGGGCCTCAGACCAGGACCAATAGCGCAATATTTTGCAAGGAAGCCGCCACAAACCTTGGAGAAGCTTCTCCAGAAAATGGATGAGTACATCAGAGCCGACAATGACTTTCAGCAAAGAAGGGAAGAAGCCTACATATACTCTAAGATGGCCAGGGGCTTTGGAGGAAGATTCCACCCTAGGCATGTCAGGTCGATCCATAACCCCAGTTCAAGCGATAACAGGGGGAATCATACCCAAACGCAACAACACAGCTCACAATCATCAGGGGCACAACAAAGTTCTTTCAGGCCACCTGCTCCAAGAGGCAAAGGGGGCAGAAGCTTTGGAGGAAGATATGGAGATCAGCCAAGGAAACTGTTTTGTTTGTTCTGCGGTGAAGATAAGGGGCACACCACAAGGACGTGCCAAGTCACGATTCGGAAGCAGAAAGAAATTGCCAAAGCTGAAGCACGGCAGAATCAACCGAAGCAGGTTCTACATACCGCTTCGTGCTACTCTCCCTATGTCCTGGAGTATGTAGGCAATCAATAGCCTATGACCTCTGTCGCTTCGGCAAGCCATTCTCAAGATTCCTGGGCCCAGTTACCACAACCTCCACCGCTAGCACCTGCCCTGGTTCGCAGTCAACAGCCAGAATGGCATCACCACGCTCAGCAACAACGCGATCTTCGGGAGGAGTTCAAAGCACGCACAGTCAACAGCACTGTGCCTGAGTCGAAGCACATCTATTAAAGGTGCCACAGTGATTCGGTTAAAGAATATCCTACCCTAGTGTATCTTAGTTTTTTCGCCATTTTATTTTCTTGCATGAAAAACAATTCACGAAGGATTAATTTCCAATTTGATGTAATAATAATGAAGTCACACCATCGAGTGTGGAGCACATCCCCTTAACAATACTTCCGAAGCTACAAAGTCGTTCTAAGGGAGCGCAGAGTAAGTTCTGAAGCTACAAAGTCGTTCCTAAGGGAGCGCAGAGTAAGTTCTGAAGCTCAAAACCCGTTCCTAAGGGAATGCAGAGCTAAGATGCCACCGAAATAAAAGGTGAAGAAGCTCCAAAGTCGTTCCTAAGGGGATGCAGATCTTAAATGCCACCGAAATAGAAGGTGAAGAAGCTCCAAAGTCGTTCCTAAGGGGATGCCGATCTTAAATGCCACAAAAATAGAAGGTGAAGAAGCTCCAAAGTCGTTCCTAAGGGGATGCAGAGCTTAGCTCCAAAGTCGTTCCTAAGGGGATGCAGGGCTGAAATGTTACCTAAGTAAAAGGTGAAGAGACTCCAAAGTCGTTCCTAAGGGGATGCAGAGTCTGGGTGTGTTCTCGTGTGGGCGTGTGTCTTCGGCATAAACATCATGCTGCATCATATCATCGCATCATTCCGCATATCATTACATCATACATCATATCACATCAGCAACAAAGCTCTGAAGGCGAAAGAAATGCTCCTCCCATAATATTCGATGAATTATGGAACAATGTGCTGAAGCACAAAGTATGTCTTCGGCAGATATAATTTTTCATATCAAAAAAATCTTCATTGACTACAATATTATACAATAGTTGTGGCATAGAAGGGGTGATTCTTTCTTTACGAAGCATGAAAAGAAGAGAAGGTGTTTTTTCGCCAAAGGCTCAAAAATGGTATGTACACAAATTTCATGCATCGCAAAGAAATATATTAAATTAATATACATACAAATGTTCGACGTTCGACTCATACACGAATGTTACATTTCTTAGTACACAAGAATTCAGTATTCTTTCAATATCTTCTCAGCAGCTTCATTTAGGAGTCCGTTGACAGCTTTGTCAACGGCTTCTTCGGCAATCCTTATCATTTCTAACGCTGCCTTTGTGGCTGGATTGGCCTCGGGATCATAAGGCTCAGGCGGCGGTGAAAGTTCAGCTGTAGCAAAGAACAAGTTGTTAATCCGAAGCTAAAATTCAATAATAATACATATATGCCTTGCTCGCTTAGCAGCCTCTTCGGCTCGCTTAGCTTCTTCTTGGGCATCATGGGATTCTTTTTCATTTCTCTTTATACCTTCGTTGGCTATCTCGCGGCCGCCCTTCATCCAAACATTGGAATAGAATTTCCTGCCCATCAATGTAGCCTCAGCCGAAGGCTCCTTCGTGTCGTCTATGCAGAAGACGGCTTCTGCCTGGGCTGCAGCTTTAACATGTTCACATCCAGCTTTCTCCAAAACTGCTGCAACCCCTCGAGCACTGGCGAAGGAGCAAAAATCCCCACAGTCACCAAGTATTTCGTCAAAAGCTTCAGCTTCTTCGCCGATTCATTCAATGACTCCTTCGGGATCGCCTCTAATAAATTTTTGCTCAGATGAGTATGCACCCACCTTTGCAAAACTATCTTTCAGTTTCTTTGCGCAATCCAAGGATTTCTCATAACATCTCTCTTTCGATTCACGAAGTTCATCCACATTCTTTTGCAATCTTGAACTAGTCCATTCACTTATCTCTTGTTTTGCCTTTGCAAGTTCAAAGTTTTTGCTAATTTCGGCAAATTTCTTCTGAAGATCTTCGACTTCGGCTTGGTGAGTTTCGGATTGTGCATTAAGTTTTGCCTCGTTGCTCTTCAGCTTATCCACTAAGGAAAGCAGAATTTTATCTTTTTTCAAGCGCCTCGTTCCTTAGCGTAATAACCTTTGACCGAAGGTTCCCAAGGGCTATTTGGCAGCTTTTGTCTTCTGCATTCTTTTGTGCCCTTAAAGCCTTGCTTAGGATTAAGCCCTACAAAAAATGAAGGATCAGCACACAATAATAAGAAAAGATATAAAAAGTAATCTGCATAAAAGCTAAAACATCCTCACCTTCAGACAAACAAGGCTGTCTGCAAGGACATCCTTCAACATTGCAGACAGGCCAAGCTCTAGCTTCGAGAATCCTATATTTTCTGCCATCTCTCGGCAAACAGATATCTCCTTGTTGTCTGGAAGGCAACACAAAAATTCGTCTTCGTCAATGCCATTAAACACTAGGGATCCCAGGGGATACTTCAGATCTTTAGCATATTGCCTAGCTTTAGCAACCTGCTCCTTTGATAGCTTTTTCCCTGACGTGTGACACACTATAAATTCCAATCCCTCAGTAGAAGCTTGAACGGTAGGGAATTCAGATTGTTTGCTGGTTTTCTCTTTTTTCTAACGATAACAGAGCTTTTGCAACTTTCGAAGGTTCTTGTTCAGCACTCTTTTCAACAAGTTCCAGACGCCCTGTTTCTGCGGGAACTGAGGGCCCAGCTTCAGCTTCAACCCAAGTCATGACAGCTTCAACAATTTTCTTTGCATTTTTGTCGCCCATGCTAGGTACTTCTATAGAGGCAGGAGTTAGTATCTTTGTCGATTCCATGACAGCGTCTAGTACGCTGGCCATTCTCCTCCTCTTTGGAGTTATTGCAGGAATTTTTCACACCTTCGGCAACTCCGACTCTTGTGGCGGGCTCAGGGTTTTTGATTGCCCTATCGGCTTCTTTAATTCTGGTTCTTTGTTCATTTTTTCCTTAGCTTCGGTAGGACGCTTCGGCACTTCGGCTGTCTCAGTTATCTCATGTTCCGCTATTACCATTGCTTTCGGCACTTCAGCCGATTCTCCCTTGGCTTCAACTGGAGCGGGGTAGTTTGGCTCAACAGCAGAACAAGGCCCTTCAGCAAGCTTCGAGACTCTAGCCGTTTCAATATACCTGGGTAGGTGCGTTAAAACTTTAACCTTTTTTTCCTTCGGCGTGGTCGAGATGGCCGAAGCAGCAGCTTTTCTTTTCTTTCCCTGCTTTCGCGAGGGATAACAATAGTCTGGGTACACAAAACCAATTACATCAAAAACTCTATTTAATCTCTTCTTGCCTCGCCCTCCGGCCAACGTCATAATATCGTCTTTGGCCCTTGTGTAGGCCCCAAGCAACTCGTCACTAGTGGCCTCAATACAATCCAGCCAGTCATTGTTCGGCTCATCGAATTGATCTCTGTACCTAAAGGTGTATTTTAGATAAACTAGGCCGCCTTGACTGGATCTGACAACAGTTTCCTTCGGCATCTCCCAGCCACTTCCAAGAGGCCACACTCTATAAGCAATATGCTCCTGGACTAAGTCTCTTGTGCCAATATAAGTGCATACGGTGTTAAAGGTCATCTAGCATGCTTGAATATCATTTCCAAGGGCAGTAGCTGGCCTCCTAATGCCGAAGTGTGACCAGATAGGGCGTTCATCCCCCTTATATCTTCTCTTTCAGCTAAGTCGTTCTTCACATAAAACCACTCTTGCATCCAGGCTCCTGGCCACCTCTTCTGAAATGTTGGGACTGGGTAGCTCACATCAGAGCGAGGCACGAAGCCGTAACAACCAAAATTATTATGATATTGTTCTTTTCCAGTAGCCTTTGTCTCATAGGACAGTTCATGCATGTTGCAGAAGCATTTTGCGTTTGGCTCTAACCCCTAGTTCCTCAAGGTCCAAATAAAAATACCCATTATGAGGATAGCTTCGGGGGTAATCTGATGAAGGGAAATTTCAAAAGTCTTCGGAACCTCAACTAAATATTTATTCAAGGGAAATAGAAGCCCTGCCTTCATGAAGCTCCTGTACACAACCACTTCATCAGCTTCGGGCATAGGGGCATTGCTATCTCCTCCAGCTCTCACGATAGAAATATCACAGAAATATCTTCCTTTCATTGCATCGATCTGACCTTGTTTAATGGTTGATTACCTGAAGACAGTATGGCTTGGTCGCCAGGGACGGTCTTCGACATCTTTGTTCTCACTCTCTGCATCAAAGCTTTCATCATCACTAGAGCTCTCAGATATCCCAGCTAATGTTTCATGTGCAATCTTTTCTGCGTTAGTTCTTTCCATAGCTTCGTAAAATTTGGACAGCGCCGAGTTTACAGTCTTCTTCTCACCAGCCATCAAATTCAAACTTGTTGAAATGCCGAAGCTCAAACTCGCGAAAAACAAGAGATTTTAAAATAGCAAACACAGTGTGAGCAACTGAAACAACACAAGAAACGCTATCAATACGAGCTCATATATATATGCATAGCGCCACATGGCTTGGAGGGTCCAGCATGTCAGTGATGTTCGCTATTCTAGCGAAGGGAAGGTGTTTTTTAAACCTTCGGCTAAAGGCCTTCGTCCACATCGCAGTCTAAATTTGTTACAAAGAAACAAATCCATACTGTGAGGGGCTAATGTTGGGGGCCTTCCTTCTCCGAAGGTCCTCAAAAACATAACTAATCATATGTTTTTAGTGTGACATAAACTTTTACAGGAGGCTTCGACTTTGGGATGAAGGTTTTCTCTTCTGACAAAGGCATGCATGATATGAAGATACAACCCGAAGGTGAGAAAGACGAACGCCGAAGCTGTGGCTGAAGGAGCTTCGGCTTAGTATGATGACGAAGGAGGGGGACGAAACTGACCTAAAGGAGAAAAGACTACTTAGTCCTTGATAGCTTGCCTTATGGTTAATAGTAAATGTCAGGGACATGAATGTAATTTTGTCCGGGCTGCGTCCCGTGTCTATAAATAGATGAACAGTAACACCTTACTATTCACGCTGGGTTGTAATCACATTTGCGTCACTCTTACATCTTCACCTTCTAGCAAGCCGAATGTATCAATGTAAAATAAATATTGTGGATGCTTATTCATGTTTATGAAATGAGAATATAAATAACTTACTGACTGATAATCATTATTTATATTCTTTTGTATTTCATGTACCATTATTTATATTTGTTCGCTGGGATGATGAAGGTATACTCTTCATGACCTTCGTCTGAACATCATTATATCCGAAAGGAGATAATGCTTCGAAGGACGAAGATCTCTAATCGTTAACAATTGTGTTGTTTTGTTCTTGATGTATAGCATTTGAGAACAAGGACCAACAGATACGCATATCTAAAAATAAGGAATACAATAAATCTAGTTACCTTAGTCATGGGTGGGGAAATTTGGGTCCAAAATATTTACTAACCTGCTTGGCAGTAAACTTGATCCAGTATGATGTATCCCATAATATACATCCCAACTTTGCCAAGCCTACAAATTCCCCGCCGTTCTTTGGATTACTCACTTCCCTTTCGAGATCCAAACCTTCTTGGTGATTTTCATGGTTGAAATTATTTCCTTTGGCACCCAGATACGTTTGGATCCCTTTCCTTTGTTGACTTGCTTGTTGGCCTTGATTGCTATCACCTTTTCATTTTTTCTTCTTGATCAAACATGGTGTAGCAGCCTTTTTATCCACCTTTGTGATGTAGGTGTTGGAGATTTTGCTTGTTGGCTTTTGCTTGAGCTTTTGCATTTGCTTATCCCCGATTATCGCCTTGCATTGGAAAGACTTATGGCCTTCCTTGTGGCATAACCTACAAATCACGGTTTCACCCTCCACAGGCATGTTCACTCCCGCAGTGGTGTTATCCTGTGAAGGTCGGATTTGTTTGGCTTTGCCTTTCTTTTCATATAAAGCCTTGCCAAGGCGAGCCATTTCTTGCCTTAATTGCTCATTTTCCTTTGCAACCTCATTCGAACATGTTTCTACAACAATATTCTCAACAAGAACTTGGTTGCAAGAGTTAGAATCATCAATTAAATCAAAGCAGGAAGTAGAAGCATCTTTCTTAATAATTTCAGGTATTTCAACCAAAGATACTTCTGGGGTGCTACCAATGTTTTCTAGCTTAGTAGTTAGCCCATTATTGTGTATGAGAATTTCCATTTTCCCTAGACAATTTTCAATAGCTTCTTGAGAGCTAGCTAACTTAGCCTTAAGTTTTTCATTCTTTTTAATAAGGCTATCATCGATAGCTGTTGATGTAGCACTAGACTCTAGTTGCTCAAATTTAGTTGATAGCTCACAGTTTAAATTTGCAAATGCTTCAAATTTTTCTAGAAAACCTTTATAATCATTTTGAGAGCTAATCAACTTATTTTTCAAATTTTTAAGTTGAGCCTTTTGTTTAGTGCATGCATCTTGAAAAAATTTAACGGCTTCTGCAAGCTCATCTACGGAGGGCTTTCCCTCACCTTCATCATCACTACTACTTTCATCGCTAGAGGATGGAATGCTCATTTTACCTCTTGCCATAAGGCATTTGCGTGATGATCATTATGAGCGTGATGAGGACCGGTGGCTGCGCGTCCTTGGAGGTTCATCTTCGCTAGAAGAATCATCCCAAATTTTGACACTAGTTAGCGCCTTGCCTTTGCTCCTCCCCTTTTTGGGTTCGACCATAGTTGGACAGTTGTCCCTGAAGTGGCCCTTCTCCCCACATGTGAAGCATCCTCTCTTCCTTTGCTTTTTCCTATCAATGTTAAAGAGAAGATCCTCTACCTGCAGGGGCACACCCATTAGATTAATCTTGCGGATCATCCTCATTACCTTTCCAACGCGTTAGATTGTTTCTTCGTCCTCGGAGGATGACGTTGATGGTTGATTATCTTCATCATCATCACTTTCTTCTTCTTCCTCTTCTTCACTTGAGGAACTTGGAGTGGGAGCCTTCTTTTTACCCTTCCTTTCATCACATGCAAAAGCATATGGCCTTGAGGAAGTTGGCTCCTCCCCCCGACACATTTTTCGCGACATCTAGAAGGCCACGATTTTTCCAATCACGATTATCGGGGTCATTGTACCCAAGTCCTCCATGTTGTGAAGAATAGTGATGATGCTCCCATATCTTTGTTGTGGTAGTAGGGAGATAATCTTCCTCACAATGTCCGCATCACCTAGCTTATTAATGCCAATAGAATTGAGCTCATTGATAATTAGATTCAAACGAGAATACTCATCTCTAACAAGCTCATTTTCTTTCATAGCAAAAGAATTATACTCATTTAAGACTAGGTAATGTTTTTGCTCACGGACATTGGATGTGCCGTCATGGAGCTCATGCAATTTTAGCCAAATCTCATTAGCAGTTTTCAAAGTAAAAACTTGATTGAAAATATCCATGCTAAGAGATTCATACAAGTAATTTTTGGCTCTAGCATTTAAATGAATTTCTTTTTCCTCACTTTTGGTGGGTTTCTCGGGATTTTTGGGAGGTTTCATCCCGTCACGAGTGACTCTCCAAACACCTAGATCAACAGCCTCTAGGTAACAAGCCATTCTAGCACTATAATATGGGAAGTTAGTGCCGTCGAAGTGTGATGGCCTATGGGTATCCATCCCTTCCTCTAAAAAGTGTCGGCTCTTTTATCGGTGAAGCTAAAACGTTTCAAATGAGCCAAACCAGGCTCTGATACCACTTGTAGGAAACGGATGATGCCTAAGAAGGGAGGTGAATTAGGACTTCTAAATTTTTTACTAAACTAGGCCACAAATAAATCCCTAGAGCAAAACCTATGCAAATAATCAAAGTATAATGTGCAAACTAGGTTTTGTCTAAGTGTTGCTATCTCTACCGCAATGGCTAAGTTTCAATCTACACTATATAAGTACAAAAGACAAGATTGAAACTTAAATGCTTAATATAAATGTGGAAGTTAAAGAGCAAGGTAGAGGTGCAAACTCTCGTGGATGACGCTGGTATTTTTACCGAGGTATCCAGAACCGCGCAAGGTCCCGACTAATCCTCGTTGGTGCCCCTACGAAAAGGGAAGCCCACGCGAGGGCCAAGCACCTCGGTCGAGTAACTCTGTAGAGAGCCACGGCCCTTCTCCACGCACAAGTGGTGCTCCGCTTTCGGCTTCTCTCGGACGCTCCCCGCCGTCTCCACTATCGAGCTTCCGGCCTAAACGCCGCGGGCCTCGTTCCCTCTAGTACACGGTGGCAGCCGTGACACAAACACGGTTGTCACGGTCTCGCAAGACTCTCGCCCCACTCGGTACAATTACAACGGCTCGCGCAAGAGCCGAGGGGTTGTGTGGTTCTACAAAACTCACTCAACTAACTAGGGTTCACCTAGAGCAAGCGCTAGAGCAGTCTAACTAACCTAAGCACTTCGCAAAGCACCTACGCTAATCACCTAGTGATTCTATTAAGCACTTGGGTGTTTGAGCTCTTGGAAATGTGCATTATATGCCTTGGTATGTTGCTTGGGCTCCCACACCTTCAAATGGCTGATTGGGTGAAGTATATATAGGCCCCAACTCAACTAGCTGTTGAAAAGCAGACTGTTGTAAGGGTGGCACACCGGACAGTCCTGTCAGCCAACGGTGCGCCAACTGTGTGCCAATAGTGCACCAACAGTGTGCCAACGGTGTGCCAACAATGCGCCAATGGTGTGCAACCAACGGCTAGTTCTAACGCACTAGACAGTCTGGTGCACCAACAGTGTGCCAACGGTGAGCCAATTGTGTGCCAACGGTGTGCAGCCAACGGCTAGTTCTGACAGCTAGCCGTTACGTGATCAGTGATTGTCCGATGCACATTGAATAGTCTGGTGCCTTCTATTAGACATGGAGCAAATGGAAACTCTGTTGGTTGTCCGGTGAGCCAACTTTGTGCCACCGGTGAGCCAACTTTGTGCCATCGGTGCGCCAGCAGACAGCCCATCTTCTTGGTCTTCTATATTTTGTTCTTGGGCTCCTTTGGTCTTGAGTCTTGGACTTCTAAGCTCTTTTTATGTCTTCATTTGAGGTGTTGCATCCTCAATGTCTTAGTCCAATCCTCTTCGCATTCTGTGAAATACAAACATAAACACCAGCAAACACATTAGTCAACAGGTTATGTTGATCATCAAACACCAAAACCTATTGAGCCAAATGGCCCGGGGTCCATTTTCCTTACAAGGTATTCTTCGTGTTGTTGAGTGCACTAGAAGAGAACTTGGGCAGTAATTAGTTTGGTCTGGAAACCATGAGAACTTGTAAGGAGCACGTCCTTTAGCTTCTGCCATGAAGTGATAGTCCTTCGCCGAAGAGATGAATACCTGGTTTGGGCCGCACTTCTAAGTCATGACTTTGCCATGAAAAACTGATTTGGGTCTGACAAACCTGCATATACTAGCAGCTGGGGAGGCCTATACTGTGGTGGCCACGGTGTAGTTTGCAGTTCTGGTGTCAATGGGGAAGCTTCGTTATACAAGAAATCCTCAAGATTGTATACTTCATCACAAAGGTCGTCATGATTCTGACCCTCATGTTGAAGGTCTCTGTAGTTGTGTTGATGCTCTTGATGTTCAGTATGTTGCGCAATGTTGCGCATTTCGTCATTTGCATCATCGATCTTTATCTAAAGCTTAGAGGGACGAAGAATCTTCTCCTTGCGCTTCTTGACTTGTTGATGAATAGCTTTGAGGTTGTTGATTTCCTGAACTAGTTCATCTTCTCATAGTTTGGGGCTAATAGCCTTCCTCTTTGGGTTCCTTTCTTCCCGAAGGAGTGCCTCTTCCCCTGGTTGGGATCCAAAGGCATTAGGACGGCACCGGTTGTCGTCGACTTCTTCAGCGGCATGGTGTAGTTTGTTGTGGTCGTGAAATCACCAGAGGTGGGCATCAATG
Organism: Zea mays; assembly: GCF_902167145.1. NCBI lineage: Eukaryota > Viridiplantae > Streptophyta > Magnoliopsida > Poales > Poaceae > Zea > Zea mays. The sequence goes on from NC_050098.1 coordinate 69,450,282, forward strand.
TTGGACACTTGTATTTGATTACTAAAAGGTATAAAAAACAAGGCAACACAAGTTATTAAAACATAAGCTTCTCTCTTCAATTAACCCATTTCCGAAGGTTAATTCAAGGGACAAGACTAAGGTGAAAACATATAATTATTGGTAAGGACTATGAGTAAACAACAAAGGTCAAAACATGTTACTCATATGAATGTTCACACACATATTCTTTCATTCCTTGCCATATGTCAAATAACCACAAACATACCTTCGGCTTTACTTGGATGATAGCTCGATGGTACTTTGAAGGCTAAGCTAAACGAAGCTCTAAGTTATCGAGAGATAAATTTATGTATGGCACTGTTTCCCTATTTATAGGGAGAGATACATCTTCATATGAAATTATAAGTATGTCCAAAAAGTTTACACATGATTTACAAATATTACAAGGGAAATATTATCTTTCCTCCTCTTTTTGTGTTGAACAAGACTTCTGGTTCTTCCTCTTCTCTACTTCATAAATCATGACCTTCAGCGATGAAGCTGTTGGCTTCGGTTTACACCTTCGTAACATCAATGTACTTGTGAAGCTCTGCAAATTCTCTTTTCTAGTTTGCGAGTCGCTCCTGACGAAGGTTTGCTTCGTTGGCACTTTGTGTTGTACCTAAAACACATTTTCTTAATCCGCAGATGAGGGATTTTGACGATCTTCAGCAATATAGGACCCCGACATATACAAATACAGATCAATAGCGGATACGAATCAGATACTGAGAATCTAGACTCGGATGCACATCAAATTTCAGCCCTTTTAGATGGATCGAATTCGAATACAGATGGATAATGTTCATACCATTTACATCCCTATGTTCAGACACATGGTCTTTATAAGACTTATTTTTAGTGGCTAGCCATGTGCCACCGAAAATAAACTCTTCATTTTCAGCGGCTGACACAAGTCGTCGAAAATAATAAATATATTCCGGTTGTCTAATATCAATCAAAATTACTTAATTTTGACTGACACCATACAATCGAAAATAAATCTATTATTTTTAGTGGTATGGTGTCAAAAATTAATCTTCGGTGACTTTTTACGAAACTATCGAAAATTATTCTCGTTATCAAAAGTTCCTAGATTTTGTGTTATGCTACTTGATAAATTTAGAATCTATACTACTTCTTAAGTCAGTAGTGTAGGCGTCCACACTGTGCACGGTTCTGCCCCTCCACGCTTGCCCCTGCCTCCATGACCCCCTATCCTTGCCCCCGACCGTGATCCCCGCCGGCAAACCCGACCGCCATCCTCCTCCCCCGCTTCCCTTCCATCCTAGCCCGCCCCTTCCATACTCCTCCCCGCATCCCTTCCATCCTTGCCCGTACTCCTCCCCGTGTCCACAGTGGATACCGTGAGCTCGCCCCGCCTCCATGGCTCCATCCTCCGCTCGCGATTCCCCCGTGCCTGTTGCGCCTGCCTCCTCCTGCCCCGTCCTCCGCACCTGCCCCCTGCGCTAGCCCTCATGCTCGCTGCTGTCACCATCAAGGCGCTATGGTGCTATCCCCGGTCGAGATAGCCTCTCGAGCATCGAGGTGGTGGTCGAATCAATGGAGGTCATGCCCCCACCACCTGTCTCCTGCTGCTCCTAAATCACCACGCTGCTAGCCGCATCTCACCCGTGCATGCCCAACCCACGCCTCCCAAATCGCCGCCAACTCCCCAAGCTCCACGAGATCACGTGTCATCGGTATTGCCTCCCCCGCCGCTGACTTCTCCTCCTAGCCAGTAGTCTCTCCGCCGCCCCACCCCTCGATCCCACCCACTCCATAGCTAATCTTGCCGGGATCGTAGATCTAGAAGGTAGCATCGGATGGCTCCATAGGGAATGGAAGCATGGATGCAGACGTTGACTGGGGTGGCGAGGATGAAGGCAACTATGATGAGGAGGACATCGGCTAGTTTTTGTATGTAGCTGCTGGCTTATCCATGCTCCAGTGACGTGGTCTGTTCCCTCATGGGTTGTGGGGGCAGCGGTAGGGCGACAGACATGCGCTCGTGAAATGGGCGAGGCGGGGATCTGGTCGATGCAAGGCCGCGTCTGGCGACCTGCGCAAGCGGACGCGCAAAGGCTGGCAGTGTCTTCGGCCATCTCGACCTGCACAAGCGGACGCGCGAAGGCTTCTAGGCGACATGATGGAGGCAAGCCGGTGCCAAGGATCCCACAGCCGTGGACATCGCCAGCACTAACCACACCAAGGTCCGACGACATGTGGTTGTTTTCGTGCTTCCGTTCCAGATGTAGATGCCTTTTCCGCTCTGGATTTCAATTTTGGGCCGCGCGGCTCTATTTTTGTACTGGTTGATTTCAGTTAGTTTATTAGATGGCAATTGAACTGAGTTTGGTTTCTTTATGTGTTGTTGTGTAGAGTCTATCCCTTTCGTTCTGCTTAGAGAGAGATGACTGGTTTGGTGAAACTCAATTTATATAGTACTAATACGTTTTGTCTGTCATGTCGTCAAACTCTTTCGCTTTTCGGTGATGATTTTTATGGAGTCATTCGAAATCTGCCAAACTTTGTCTGTTCCACTTCCATGTTGTTCTCTCTTTTTTTCTATTCTTCTTTTTGGCTTGGTGTGGTCAGTGCCGGTGCTACTGAAATAGCTGCTAAAAGGTGACTACTTTTTCTTCTTCCTAGGAACATCTTGTGAGGACGAGATGTAGTTCTGTGACCGTTGCCATGTACGGAGATGAGGACAAGCCAGCGCTTATAACGTACCCGGATGTAGCTCTGAATTGTAAGTGCCGTCGATCAAAGTTTTTTTTTCTGATTCACTGCCAAGACTTAACATTGTTTATATCTCACTGCTTCCTATTGGCTTGGCAGACATGTCCTGTTTCCAAGGATTTTTCTTCTACCCGGAAGTGGCGTCTTTGCCGCTACAAAACTTCTGCGTCTACCACATCAATCCCCAGGGGCACGAGGTCAGTGGTGTTGGTTCAATCCCAAGGTGTGCTGCGTCTGTATTTCGAGTTGGTTACTTACATGATCTTTGTTGTGTGGCTTTTGTTAATAGTCTTACAGATGGGAGCAACTCTAATGTCGTCAGATGTGCCGGTGCCATCTGTTGCTGATCTAACATAAAAAATTTATTACTAGATATTTGAAATCAATGATGTAAAGTCTTGGACATCAATGTAAAGGAAGAACACATGTTCTATTTTCTTCTCATTTTCTATTGATGTAGGAACTTACTACCATTGCCAAATTCCATTTATGCATTGCCAACTTTTGTACAATCTTTAGACTACAATCTGCACTTATTGTAGCTTATGTATAACATATTGCAGAAAGAACAGAAAGTCATAGAAACATAGTTGATGATGCGCGAAAAAGAAATCCAAGGTGAAGAAGCTAAAATGAGCAGAAAACAAAGCAGATATTCTTCTACCAGAACGATAACCCCAACAATAGAAGTTGAACACATCCTTTCAGGTTAGCATTGGACATAACTAATATGCTCATTTAATAATGCTCACTTACACAACCATATAGCCATGACCTCTATAGTGCCATCGTATCAGTGTACTAAGCAAGGAATGATTTTGGTTCATCTAACCCTTCATGCTCTAGCTAAGCTAACAGGCGACCTTTCCATTCTAGACACAATCGGTACATTCATGTTATAGTCGATACCTAGATGTTGGAGAGTGTCCAACCTGAACATTTATTTTTTCATGTAATTGTTGTGCTCTAATAATTTATCAAATAATTTGTATGTCGTCATAACGCACGTGCGTGCATTGTGTCGAATTCTTGTAAGGAGACTCGCTCTCCTCCTATGTTTTCTAATGTTCAATGAGGTCTATTACTTATCAGTTGGAGAATCTACAAATGTGCTTTTGGTCATTTGGCACCTCATGAATATTTTAGCTTGTTCATGTCATTTAGTCTTTCATGCCCGCCATGGAAGAACATTCTGTTATGTGACTCTTTTACCTATATGTTGAAATTTGTCGTTGGAGCATATGCTTGCAGAACACCGGTTAACTGTAGGTTCAAGTTGAAATTATGTAACAGCTTTGGTCTCAGTTAAATCGGAGATCGACAAATTTTGCATGGCGTACCAATAGCATCCAGTAGGATACAGTTGTACTGTTTTGGTTACTATTAATTGGAGGCAACAAGTTTTTTCGTGGTTAAAAGCACCCACTATGTTCTAGCAGATACATCAAACAAGTATTTTCTAAACACAAACTTGCAATGTATTCTAAATTTGGGGGAGCAAACAAGCTTCAGATATTATACTCTTTAAAATGCTATTAAGCATCTATTACTCTATTAGTGACAGTTTGCTAGAAGATAATAGTGACACTTTGCCAGAAGAGTGTTATACCTCTTTAAAATGCTATTAAGCGTTTATTACTCTATTATGCCATTGAAAATTTTAGAAATCCCTTATTTGTAATTGATAATCACGAAATTAAATTTCAGTGGCATAGAGAGTTCACCCAAGGAATATTAGCACAATGTCAAAATGTAGTTAAGCTGAATAACAATTACTCACCTGACATGATGTTATCAAACATAAAAGAAATGAATTGGATTAAAGGATAACTACAAATCCAAAAACATAATTAAGTGGGTTTATGAGTTACGAGTTGATGTTGTTGAACAACTAAACAAAACTGGTTTTATCTCCTACACATGGCAACTTTGCGGGGCATTTGATTATCTCTTGAAGGGAAAGTCTAAAATAGAATTTGAATGTCCTGTATCATTTTGTATGCTAATTTTGACAAATTTGTTTAGTTGTTTAGGAGACTCTTCGGACAGAGAAGGCACCGGCAGCACTAGGCCCTAATTCTGAGGCCATCAAAGCAAATAATCTTGTGTTTGTTTCTAGAGTTCTTGGCTTAAATCCTGAGGTTTGCTTTTGAACTGCTGTTCTATTCACTTGTTTTTCTACATTGCTTGTATTAGTTTGCTAGTTTTTCCACTTTGGAACAAACTGATCACCAGGTTGTAGCTGAAGAGACAATTAATGTGCCTTTCTGTTTTCAGACAAGGAAGTTTATCTATGATGTAAGCACACTTCTACATTCTAATGACTTGCTAGCATATAAAGATGTCACAACAAAGGTTGTCTATGATGTAAGCACGCTTCTATGTTCTTCTATTTCTTAGTAACTTGTTTGCTTTTATATATTGTTTAACTCTGATTTTGAACACCGTCTTGCAAGACCTGTATATATTTTGCAAAAAATGGTAGAAAAGAGAGGTTCATAACCAATCTTGCAAGCTCTGTAGATCGCTTTGTATTGATTTAGAAATATTGTCAATTTATCGTACTCTTCAATGCTGGTTGGATGGGAGCTTGCATTGACATGAAAGTATTATTAAATGAATTGACACTAAGCAGTTAACATTGAAAACATTAGATATTATCATGAACATACATGAAATTTTGTTGCCTATCTTTGTTGTTCTTTAACATTGAAAACATTAGATAATATCATGAACATACATGAAATTTTGTTGCCTATCTTTGTTGTTTTGCTGCTTAGATGATTAGAATATTTGAAAACATCATAAACCATGCTGCTTGCTTCATAATTCACTAATCATTTTTCTGTCATATTTATATACAGAAAAATTATCCAAAGATTCATAACAAATGAATTTAGATTTTTTGTTGTTCGGTTTTATGTAATCGTTATGCATTAACAACACCGCACCCCATACGGAAGAGAGAGGCAACTCCCTCATATATGGAGGGAGCTCTAATCTCCTCCAATTATTTAAGTACTTTATTTCTTTGTGATGTTAAACCTTTTAAGTAAGGTAATCTATATCTATACTAATCTATTAAAACCTAATGTGGGCACCTGTGCTACGGCTTCACCCTCCCCATGCCCAGCACCCGCAAAGTAGTGCAAAGCGAGCACTCGAACCCACATCCTTCTACTCCAGAAATTTGGGCCTAACCACTAGAACACACATATTTTAGTGTTTAGAAATAAAACAATAATTATATTTGCAGCCTATGCGCCGCTCCCCATGCCCCCTCTCCCGCCTCATGGCAACGCACGGGCACATACCAAGTAAGGTCGCAATCTGAAAGAGTTGTTGTCCTTGATGGTAATGAATGTACTTATTTTTGGTAAATAGTTTTTGATGAGCACTATTTATATCATGTTGTCGTGATGATTAAATTTTACCTTATTCTTTTTGACTTCCAAGCCAGTGTGTGCGATGGTTCATCAAACTCAATTCCATTTTATTTTTTTCGACATGATATAAATGGTGTATTGTAGTTGATCAAGTGATTGTTTTATGTCTGTATATTATGTAAAAAATATAATCAAGTTCTGTGTTTAAAAATGAAAAAATACATTTGGCTCTGTTTTTTGTGATTACACACGCTTGTAGAAAGTCGTATGGAAAAAGTGATCAAACTATATTATTTATTTGTTTCTGTATTTTCATGTCTAAATATATTACCTTTCAGGAGATATACGTGGAGCATCAGAATTATATGTGCATCTACAAGAACAGTTACAACAATTCTCCCACAACAACAGCTACAGGCATTTTCGGCGGCCAGTTTTATTTTCGGCGGCAGGGATCTAGCCGCCGAAAATAAGTCATTATTTTCGGCGGCACCTACGAGCCGCCGAAAATAAGATTATTTTCGGTGGCCAGAGCCCAAGCCGCCAAAAATAAAGCTATAATAACGGCTCCTGACTCTTTCTCTCTTCTCTCTCTTTCTCACCTCACGATCGTCGCTCTCTGTCTCGCTCCCGCACCGCCGCCCGCCGCTCTCGCGACTCCTCCGCCACTGCCGGCCGTGGTCGCCCTCCCCTGCTCGAGAGCGCGCCCGCCGCCAGCACGCCCTGCTCCCAGCGCGCGGCCGCTCCCAGCGCCCCCCGCCCGGCCCGCCGCCGCTCTCGCTCTCGCTCCTCTCTGACGCCGACGGCCGCGCCCGCCCTCTTGCTCGTGCGTGCCCGCCACCACGCGCCCGCCCCCAGCGCGCCCCATCCCCTGCGCTCGGCCGCCGCAGCTAGCGCGCCGGCCTGCCCCTGCCCCTGCCCGCGTGGCCGCCGCAGCGCCGCTGGCCCGTTGCGCCTTGTCCATCCCGGCCGTCCGACGCCGCTCGCCGTCGTCACCGTCGTCCGCCGCCGCCGGCGCGAAGCTCTACTCCTACCACCACTCCACCCCGTCGCCAAGCTCGTCGCCATCAATAGGTTATTTTTTCGTATTTTATTTCGTATTTTCGGCGGTGCATATTTGTATATATATATATATATATATGTTTGATTTATGTGTGTGATTAGTACATATTTGTAATTATGTTTGTTCCATTTCTGTGTATGATTAGTATATATTTGTAATTATGTTTGTTTGATTTGTGTGTTTGATTAGTTTTATGGTTTAATTTGTTTTCATTAATATATTAGTGGTATATGTGGTTTAGGTATTAGTGGCGTATTGTATTTGTGGCATTAATTTCATATTAATATTATATTATTAGTTTTACAAGTAAATTATATTAGTACGTAGAATTGTTTCATTATTATGATATGTGGTAGATAGTTTGATTTGATTAATAGTGTATCATTTTATGTTTTATATATACGTAATATATTGTTTAGTGGCAGCGAGGTTATGCTGCCGAATTTTTTTGGTCCTGCTAGCTTGCTGTGGGTTTAGAACCTATCCTTGCCTATACATATAGGACCTAAACCCTTAACGAAGTTGAATAATGTTTTCATGATATGTTTGGTTTAACAGTCTCAGGCATGGCCGACGATCGTGAATGGATGTACAAAGGCTAGAATAGAAATGGACGTCATTCTGATGATTGGGTAGCCAAAACCAAAGATTTTGTGGACCACGTATTCTCCTTGTCCTTAACCGGCACTGTCAGATGCCCTTGTAGGCGGCACGAAAACAGTATATTTCTTAATAAGAAAAGAGTTAGTCTAGATCTTTGTCAGTTTGGATTTATGCCTGGATATGAGGTGTGGGAACATCATGGTGAGGTAGTACCCAACCGGAATGTAGAAGAGGAGGAGAACAATGATTGGGGTGGCGATGATGCGATGCATGAGATGCTAGATTCACTATGTCCAGAATTAAACCTAAGCTCCGAGAATCCTGCCACACAGAGGTTTCCAGATTTTTCAAATTACTAAAAGACTCTGAAGAGTCGTTGCATGAACACACAGATGTGAGTATACTCGCTTTTGTGACTTGGCTCATGGCCATTAAGTCCAAGTACTTTTTCTCGAACAATTGTTACAATGAGATTTTAAAGTTATTAGGAGATGTGCTCCCAAAGCCCAATAAGTTGCCTAAAGACATGTACCATTCAAAGACAATTATCAAAGGTCTCGGTATGGATTATGAGAAGATTGATGTGTGCAAAAATAATTGTATGCTTTTCATGAAGGAGCATGCAGACGAGAAAAAATGTCTGAAATGTGGACAATTTAGATTTGTGGAAGTTGTTAATGATGAGGGTGAGAAGGTGATGACAGATGTTGCACATAAGCAGCTCCGCTACTTGCCACTAACTCCTCGAGTGAAACGGATGTTTCTATCTAAAAAACCGCTATGCACGTGCGATGGCACAAAGAAGGTGTCCGTGATAACGATGACCTAATCGTGCACCCTTCAGATGGGAATGCATGGAAGGCTCTCGACACGTTTGATCCCGACTTTGCAGCTGATCCGAGGAATGTTCGAATCGGCCTCACGACCGATGGCTTCACACCTTTTGGTCAAATGGCATCATCATACTCATGTTGGCCCGTCTTTGTTATTCCATACAACCTTCCACCTTCTCTTTGTATGAAATATGAATTTATATTTCTTTGCTTAATCATTCCTGGCCCAGACTATCCTGGAAAGAACATCAATGTCATGTTAAAACCCTTGATTGAAGAGTTGAAGGAGCTTTGGAAAGGTGTTGAAGCATACGATGTTTTTAAAAAACAGATATTCAAACTTCGAGTTGCGTATTTGTGGTCGGTGCATGACTTCATGGCGTATGCTATTTTTACGGGTTGGAGTACACATGGTAGATTGACATGTCCATATTGCGGTTCAGATACAGATTGCTTCCGTCTTGCTTATGGTGGAAAGATCAGTTACTTCGATTGTCATCGACGCTGGTTGCCCAGGAAACACCCCTTTAGGAGTGATAAGAAAAGCTTTATAAAGAACACTATGGTCACCAAAGGACCGCCTAAACGTCTTAACGCAGCAGAAATATATGCTCAGCTGAACAACCTTGTCTTAAATGAAAAGGGGGACAAGTACGAAGGATTCGGAGTGGACCACAACTGAATAGTTTCGTGAAGAGCTGCGGCAACAACAAATGGCATTCCTCAAAGAGCAATCAGAGTACATGGCTGCTTACAACGCACAGGCCCAACAAGCAATGAACGTGAGTGTCTTATTCCTTCTCAACACGATCGATATTGGTTCTATAACTAACATATTATATTTGCAACAGTCTTGGTTTCCACAGCAGGCATAGCAGCAACCATTTGTTTTCCCTCAGTTTCAATCGTCGATGCCTCAGTGGGGATTGCATACTCCGCCACCTCCACCTCAGGTGCTTCAATTTAGTTAAGACTTGTCGTTTGTATCAACCTAATTTCAAATCTTTACTAAACTTGATTTTGTAGGGATCCGGGGTCATGGGCCATAACACGCCACCACCGGTCATACCAGCACCAGGAGGAGCTTATGCAGGGGAGGGAGCTACTCCAGGAGAGGTTAGTTTGAGAAACAATTTGTTTGAATAGTGGTCATACATGTAACCAATGCCGTTATTAATGTCTTCTTTTTTCTTTAGAATCCAAACCCGTTACACGACTTCGTCAACGAGTTTTTCGCTTCTGGAGGTAGTGGACACAACTCCAACGACCCCGATATGTGATGGAGTAAGCTTTGTGCCGCATTGTGCGTTGTAATCGACTATTTGTGGACTTTATGTTTGTATGGACTATTTGTGGACTTTATGTTTGTATGGACTATTTGTGGACTTTATGTTTGTATGGACTCAAGTTTTATGTTGTGGACTCAAATATGAATTTTCTGTTATTGTATGAATTTTGTATGAATTTACTGTTATTTTTTGTATTTTTTTTCAATTTTTTTGCTCTGAAATTGTTAATTTTCGGCGGCCTCCCTAGCCGCCGAAAATAATAAATACTATTTTCGGCACTTGTTATTTTCGGTGGCCGTCAAAGGACCGCCAAAAATTACCTGTTATTTTCGGCGGCTAGCTTGTGGCCACCGAAAATAAGCTGTTTTCGGCGGCTAGACCATGGCCGCCGAAAATAAGTCCTTATTTTTGGCTATTTTTTCTGGCGGCCAGAAGCCGCCGAAAATAAGCCTAAAGCCGCCAAAAATAGCTTATTTTCGGCGGTAAAGGCCTTATTTTCGGTGGCTTTTGGCCGGCGAAAATGACTGTAGCTCTTGTAGTGTCTATCAGGTTGTGCAGCTTTCCTTGCAAACTACAATTCTAACTCCTATGAGAATGTTGTGTTCAACAATGAGCAATACAACCTCCCAGCTTGGTCAACTAGCATCCTTTCTTATTGACATAGTGTTATTTTTAACAGTGCCACAATAAGTTTCACTTATGATTATTTTCCGTATGACACATTCTCCTCTTATTGCATTTGTCCCCTTTTGATGACCTGGTTTACCTGATTATAATCGTTTGTCCCTGGCTCCTTGCAGGTTGGTGTTCATACATCTCAGATGTAAATGTGGGGAGACGGTGCCTCATCAATGACGAGTAGGTTGATTCTCTGCTAGTGGCACCATTGCATACCACAACTGGTTTGCTTGAGCAACTTAATGTCAACCCCCCTTTCGTCCGACACCTGAAGCACCACACAAGCTTTAGAAAGTTGGAATTGTAATCCGTATACATAAATTACCATAATATTATATGCTCATGTAATTCTATGTTGATTCTTTAGAAATAATATATATGATATTGTAATGTGTGTTCGACATCAGTTTATTTTATTTGAGTTGACATATTTATAATAATATTATATATTTATATTGTCAATATAATATTAGTGTTATAGTAATAGTTTGTCACACAGATTTTACATATCATATTGATGTTTGTTATTTCATATCTACGTTTTACACTAATTTTTAACTTTCGTGGCAAGTATGAATAATTGAATTATTAACATAGGTCTCATTGGATGGCGTCGCACTTTTGTGGCAAGTATGAATAATTGAAAGATTAACATAGTCCTGATTGGATGCCGTCGAAACGCACGGGCACTTACTAGTACAAAACTGAAGGATACATCCCGGAAGTTATAAACGTGATTTTGTGTTAATCTTCGGCGAATTTTGTTTAACATATGCTACTTCTAGTGATTGGGATGCAATTGAAAGAATCAAAATTACATATAATCGTACACACGGCACGAGCACATGATCCTTGCACACGTGACCGGGCGCTAGTGTTGACACATGTGTACCCTACCTATGCCATGGGCCACCGTGAGTATAGATGCTTATGTTGTGGTTGACCAAACACAAGATACATTTAAAAAGTCTATTCGAATATATTAAAACATTATATCTTATCTATTAGAACCACTCTGGAGACAATTTATTTTGTGGATTGTATGATCATAATCGTATCTTTAACTTAAAGAACCATGTTAATGTTATTTCACCAAGATACGTATTATATGCTTTTTTAGACATACTTGCTCAAATACTTTTTAGAATTTGTTTGGTTAGCTCTCAATTCATATGGATTGAGTGTGATTGCATGTGTTTAAATCTCGAGCAAGTCAAACTTTTTCTTATTGTTTTCCAATCTTATTCAATTCATGTGTAATGTTAATAGCCGAATAAGGTATTAGGATACATGCCCATGTATATTGGTACCGATATGCCGATGGGAAACCGTTGGAAGGTAACCAGTTCAATCGCTAGCATGCATGTGTGTCATGTATGTCCCTCTCCGTCTGCAGTGCAATTTTAGGAGGAAACAATCTCCATTTGGCACACTACGAGAAAATAAACTGCGACAAAATACAGCAATAGCAGTCACAATGAAGCTCTTCCATCTGTCACACAGTATGCATTTTTCGGGGAGGGTAACACACTAACACTCTCCTCACATTTTTTGATCAGGTACGCTTACAAAATACTGAAGCCCCTTGCCGATAGCACTATATGTACTTATATATTGTCAGCTGATGATCTCGAGCAGCTGACTCGCACAGAGAGCTAGCATAAGGCGCTACAATGAATCCAAGCTAGCTATTAGACCCAGAGTGCCCCGGCATTGCGCAGCAGAGGGACGAGGTTGCCGCTGAGATGGAGCGACATGACCTTGTCCGTGGAGCCGACGAGCCTGCCGCCGATGAACACTGCTGGTACGCCGGCACTGCGGCCCAGTAGCCTGGCCAGCCCTTTCTCCATCTCGTTCCCCCGCGGGTCCTTGTCCAACTCCACCACCATCGTGTTCACCCCTAGCTCGCGGAACAGCTGCGTCACAGTGTGACACATGCAGCAGGAGCTCGTGCTGAAGATCACCACTGCACGCTGCGATGCCAGCCTTGCCACATGCTCCATGTGAAGGATCGAATTAAGCGACTAGCTAGTAATTAAGATCTCTGCGGGGTTTGCTTCTTGTACGAGTGCTAGCAATTGCCTGCTGCTTGCTTGCTTAGAGGTACGAGTACGACTGGGTGCAGGGAGGCGACTTTATATAGGCATGGAAATGTGATGGCAAGAGGGGCTTTTGCAGCGAACCGACAGGAAGGTTTTGGATAATTGCCAAAGCTAGATTCTTGTGATACTGAAACGGGTCGACCCTGGATGTTGATAAGGCTTAGGGATCTTACTCAGCCTATCCTATTCGAGACTAGTCACGAGACAGAGGATGAGATACCGAGGAGGAGAGAGATAATCAGCTGATGATATTGTAGTCATGCAGAGAGTACATAGTCTCAGATATACGATTTGGGTGAACCGTCCGCAGAACATGCAACAAAATAGTAGTAATAATTACAGCTACTAGAATAAGATATATAATTTGGAAACACCGAAACAAGTTGCCACAATATTCTCTGCTGTAATCAAGCTGAAATAGTCTAGACACTGGCTCTATAGAGGGTGTAACATTTCAAAGCACCTATGATTTTTTATATACTATCCAGAGTAGCTAATTAGGCTCAAGAAGTCAAATAACTTTAATGTTATCTCCTTCTCCATAAACTTTTTCTACCCAACCATATCATTTGTCGAGAAGCTCAACGATACAAACCATAGGTTATGCAAGGCATAGGTTCTTGCTGTGGTACGAGGAGCACACCTAGAAGGCCACCTCACCGCCGCAAAGCCACGATAAAAGTACAACCCAATAACAAGGAAGTCATCATCGTCAACTCTGTCAATAAAGAGTGGTATAGAACATGTCAATAAATACTTGCATCTCTCCTCACATGCATGGCAAAAAAATGTCATGACATAGGTGCAACACACGCTACCATGACGGTAGCATGGAGAACCATAGATAGAATAATGTTTCTATAACTAGGGCATGGTTCATCAACACAAGTTGCCCTAACCAATTTGAAGAAACACAACAAGTCCATCACAAAATATATGACCAAAGCAAAAGTGCTTGTCAATGAGATCATTTTCACCAGCAAGCCTATTAAAGATGAAGAACTCATCTAATTTGTTCTCTCCGGCCTTGACGAGAAGGTCAACTCCATTGTGATAGTCCTAGCAACTAAGTTAGAGTCACTCCTAGTGGGAGAGGTGTACTAGCAACTTCTTGTGCATGAGCAAATGAATGCACTTCTCTATGACGGTGACTCGGGTTTCTCCATGAACTCGGTAAGTTGTGGTCATTGCGCAGCAGTATGAACACAATCATGGTGATTCTCGTAGTCACATACAGATCACGAGGACGTGGCTTCAACAACAATTTGATGTGTCCATCACAGCAGGCTCATGGAAACAACTCAAATAAAAACAACATTGATACTAGGCCTAAGTGCTAGCTATGCTACAAGAGGGGATATACTATTTTAAATTGTTGGCACATGTATGATGAGGACTTTGTCCTAGATGAGCGATATGTTGGATCCATGTTTGGTTGAGTCCTATGAATAGTCAGTCGGTGATGCTTGTTAAAAGGCAAAACATCATCAATTGGCTTATAATAAATATAATAGTGTGTATCATTATCCTTTAGAGTTTGTCTTGTCTGATGTTTGGGGTCCTACCCCCAACTTAATTATTAGACATAAATATGATGTGCCATTTATTGGTAGTTACAGTAAATTCACATGGATCTTTGACCAAAACTACAAATCTCTAATCTTTTAGATGTTTTGACAATTTCAATCTCTAGTTGAACACTAATTTGATTCACCATGTACACTAACTAGAGGCTAATATCATAAACACAATTTCTTATTTGCACATGCCAACATATCCAATCATGTCTCCTACACCTAGCTCGCCAACAAAATGGCTCAGCCATGCACAAGTAGAGTGACATAATTGGGTTTGGGCTTTCCATTCCCGCCCACACATATCCAAGCCACTTAAATTCAAAACTGATGCTTTTACCATTGTTTTCTACATTATTAACCATGCTCCTAGTTGGTTCCTCTAATATTCCACTCCCCTTGAATGCCTCACAAATCAACAACCCAAGTATTTATCCTCGCCTAGCTTTGGTTTTGCTTGTTGGCCAAATTTATGCCCATACAATTATCATAAAATTCAGTTCCAATCATAATAATGTACTTTCCTTGGCTATAGTTCAATTCATAATAGTTTCAAGTGTCTCAATCCATCTATTATACGTGTCTATATCTCCCAAGATGTGGTCTTTAATGCAGAGGTCTTCTCATTTTCTACCCTACATTCTAATGCTTGAGCCTGCTTGCAATCTAAAATTCTTCTCTTCACTAGCTTGTTTCCCTTCTTAGATTCTAGAGATAACAAACAAGGCTCTAATATGCCCAAAACAAGGTTCTAATATGCCTAATACTTATGCTATGATGGTGTTAATCTTGTCATTTTCTAGGAAGAAATGGATCTTGTGGCGCTAGATCATGTACCTCCTAGCACGAAATACGAGGATGATTCATCAGTTGGAACTGAATTTATATAGTAGGCAGTCAGGTCGCCTCTTTTCACGCACCTCCATCCATGGTGTCTCTCTCCTTAATTGGTTTGGTACAAAGACCACCACACATCATCCCATGTTAGACTCTTGTGTCAAGTCTCTATCATGATCAACATGTTCAGTGCTCATCTAGGTCATGCTTTGTACATGTCGGTAAGCCAACCAGTGGTTGTTTTCAATGGTCATAATCTAGTTGTTAACCCCGTTAAACATCTAATGTGAGCATCGGATAAATCATCAGACACATCTTGTGAGTAGTAGGCCAAACTATGCAATTTTATACGATCTTTGAGTTCCTAGTATAGTGTGGTGTATGGAGCCACACTAAATATGTATGGTGTCTTGTAGTGCCAAGATGCATACTTGACATTTTCTTTGAGTTCCTTGTTTGGTGGATGAATAAATGCCTCACCAAAGGCATACGGTGTCGCCCATACAATGCACACTACTCACCATGGTGATTTGGTTCAAAATTGTGTACTAAACTCTAGTTACACTCATATCAAGTGTCATGTCTGGTGCCTCACAAACACATCTAGTGCCTCACCGAACAGATCAAGTGCACTCTAAAAAACTACACCAAGTTCATTTTCTCATCTCTTTTCAAATGGGCTAAATCTAAAAAGTTTATTGAATCATGTTAGACCCTAATAGGCATTTTCAAAGTGTTTATAAACTTTTTTGCTTCCTTATTCACGTGTCACTTAGGCCTATGTGCTGCATTTCATTCCAACATCTAGCGGCACTAGATGACTAAGTTGTCTAATGAAAATCCCCTATTAATTGTATGTCCATCTATTTTAAATCTAATCACACACTCTATTACGTCATGAGCGATAAGACAAAATGTCTAAGCTTATACCTTTTCCTTGAGCCCTTGCATTTTATTTTTTCTTTTATTTTCCATGTTGAGCACTTGCTCATCTTTGTGGCCATGACCATCTATTTAATGGTAGCCAAGTATTGGGGGCCTCTATCGCCGAAGGTCCTTAAGTATTGCATTGTATGCTAAAACATTGTTTTAGGTGCTACCCAAAATAGTGATGAAGCTAACCTTTGTCCAAACTAAGAAGCAAATCAGAGGCGAAGCCGAGAAGATTTACCTTCGAAGGGCTAACATACGAATGAAGCTGAATAAGGAGACTTCATCTTTAAGTCATCAACATACGAAGCATGCAAAGAAGAAAAGGTTCCAAAAGCCTGACTGATGCAATGGATGCAAGAAAATACAGCTATGCCCCCACAAATTTCATGGATCATGTAAAAAGGGATCATGGAAATACATGTAACTTCACACGAAGTTGTACCTCACCACTACAAATAGGGGCACATTGCCATGCATAACAGTATCTCTTTTTTAGATGCAAGAGAATTGAACTGCTCTACCTTTTATGCTTCATTCTTCCACAGTTGTGCTCTCCTTTGTAAGGTCAACGGTATTCATGTAATTATTTATGGCATGAAAAAAGGAAGAATTATATGTGTAAAAACGAATTATTCCACCATGCCTTAATAATGTTTTGTTTTTGTTTTCCTTTTCGACCTTTGTCCTTTAAGTAATTTCCTCAAGGAAGATTAATTAAAGGGTGGAAGGAGGATTATTTCATCATCTATGTTGTCTTGTTTTTTTGTCTCTCTTAGGAATAAAAAACGAGTGACCAACATTGACGCACACCTCCAGTGAATTCATGATGACCACAAGAAATATCTTCATCATGCCTTCGAAGAAGACTACAACGATTGGTTTTGTTCTTATCCCATAAACTAGAACCAAGATGAAGATACATTTCTCCAATAGCCACGAGGCTAGAAGAGAAAGGTTATCAACCCACCACTATAGGACGACTAGGATGAACTCAACAAAGAGATCTGCATTCTCTAAGTTCTTCACCAACAAATTGAGAAACAAAAAGAGAAGATGCTTCGTGTTTCCTAGCTTCAGA
Organism: Zea mays; assembly: GCF_902167145.1. NCBI lineage: Eukaryota > Viridiplantae > Streptophyta > Magnoliopsida > Poales > Poaceae > Zea > Zea mays. The sequence goes on from NC_050098.1 coordinate 69,467,421, forward strand.
AATAAATTGACGAAGCATCAAAAGAAATGTGCAATGTTTGAACTCACTGACACGTGGTCAAGCGGGTCCAAGAATGGGAAATTTGAATACTTTGATGCTTAACAATATGATGGATTAGGGCAAGAGTGTTTTTTAGCCTATCCCATCAGGGTACGGTGTAGGGGTATTTATAGGTAACCAGGGGGCAGTCTCACCCTCGTAAGTACAGTTATGCCTCTGGTTACCTACGTTATCCCCGGAATATTCCCCCTTAGGGGTTATTATAGGTCATTACAGTGTGGTTAAGTACAACCCGGAACTAACACACCATCAATCCTACCCTGCGCTGGGGCTTACACATGTGGTCAGACGATCTGGACGACACCGCATGGGCCTGCTTCAAACACTTCTTCAGCTGAGATACATGGAAAACAACATGCACTTCTGACAAGCTTTTTGGTAAATTGAGCTAGTAGGCCACCTCTCCACGTCTTGCCTGAATCTGGTACGATCCAATGTATCGGGGTGCAAGCTTGCCCTTAACTTTGAATCTTCGGACTCCTCTGATAGGTAACACCCTCAGGTAAACATAGTCCCCCACTTCAAAACTCAGCTCCCTTCTTCTGGTGTTGGCATAACTTCACTGCCTTGACTATGATATCTTCATATTCTCTCAAACCATGTTGATGTTAACTTCGGCTTCACGTAAAACGTCTGGGCCAAACACTTCTGTTCCCTAGGTTGATCCCAAAGCAGTGGAGTTCTACAACTCCTTCGATAAAGTGCCTGAAATGGTGACATCTTCAAGCTGGCCTGATAGCTGTTGTTGTAGGACAATTCTGCATAAGATAACCTCTTGTCCCATCTTGACTTGTCCTATAACGTACATGCCCTCAACTTATCCTCCAAAATCTGATTAGCCCTTTCAGTCTGATCGTTGGTCTGTGGGTGATAAGATGAACTGAAATTCAAATGTGTACCCAAGGCTTCATGCAACTACTGCCAAAAATGAGAGGTGAACTGTGTTCTTTGATCCAACACTATCTTCTTTGCATGCCATGAAAACGTACAACCTGGGACATGTATAACTCAGCTAGTGTTGCTCCAGTGTGCGTTGTCTTCACATGCCACCTTGGTTAAGCTGTCCACAACCACCGAGATGGAGTCATAGCCAGCCCGGGTATGAGGTAGGCCAACTATGAAATCCATCTCGATCTCATCCCACTTCCACTGAGGGACTTGCAATGGCTGTAAAAGTTCGGCTAGCTTTTGATGCTAGGCTTTGGTTCTCTGACAGCTATCACACATGATGACATATTCTGCGATCTCTCTTTTCATACCGTACCACCAAAACCTCCTTTTCAAATCCTGATACACCTTCTCACTTCCAGGGTGTATGGAGTAGGCTGTCTCATGAGCTTCTTTGAGGATTAGCTCTCGAATGAACTTGATCTCAGGAACACACAGTCGGTCTTTGAACCATATCACGCCTTGACATCCTCTCGAAAATCTTTGCCTCTTCCGACTAGAATCAGTTGTTGGATCTCGTTGATCTTCTCATTGTCCTTTTGCCCTTCTTTGGTTTCCCGCTCAAAGGTTGGTTCCAACTCCACTTTTACTCCTTGCATGATGTTCAGGAATTCGAGGCTTAGTCGGTCAAACTCCTTGGGTAATTCATATGATTTGGGTGAGTGGCCAACATGTTGACTTTACTCTTTCTACTCAGAGTATCTGTAACCACATTTGCTTTCCCTGGATGATAATGTATTTCCAACTCATGATCTTTAATTAGTTCCAACCATCTTCGTTGCCTCATATTTAGTTTGGACTGGGTGAATATGTACTTCAGACTCTTGTGGTCCATGTAGACATCACATTTCTGCCCATACAAGTAATGTCTCCATGTCTTCAAAGCATGAACCACTACTGCTAGCTCCAAGTCATGTGTTGGATAATTCATCTCATGAATCTTCAACTGCTGAGAGGAATATGCCACAACTCTTCCTTCTTGCATCAGCACACATCCTAGTCCAGTGTAGAAAGCATCAATGTACACTGAGAACGGAATTGTGAACATCTGGCAGAATTAGGACTGGTGTTATCATCAATCTCTTCTTCAACTCCTCAAATGTGTCTTAACATTTTTGGGTCCACTTAAATTCAGCTTTCTTTTCTAATAGAGCTGTTATCGGCCTCGAAATCTTGGAAAAGCCCTCAATGAAATGTCGATAATACCCAGCCATTCCAATGAAGCTCTTGATTCCACGAACGTCCTTTGGTCCTTTCCAGTTTAGAATGTCTGCTAGTTTCTTTGGATCCACAACTAATCCATCTCGGTTTATGATGTGACCCAAAAACATGACTTCATGAATCCAGAGCTCACATTTACTCAACTTGGCATACAACTGGTGCTCCCGTAGCCACTGCAAAACCATCCTTAAGTGTTCCACATGCTCCTCCTCACTTTGAGAATATATGAGAACGTCATTGATGAACACCACCACAAACTTGTCTAGGTAGTCCATGAACACACTGTTCATCAAGTACATGAAGAAGGCTTGCACATTTGTTAAACCAAAATACATCAATGCGAACTCATATAACCCATACTTGGTGATAAATGTTGTCTTCAGTGTGTCTGAGGATCAGATTCTGAACTGATGGTAATCCAAACCCAGATCTATCTTTGAGAACATGTTGGCACCTCTGAGCTAGTCAAACAGATCTTCTATCCTTGGTAAGGGGTATTTGTTCTTGATGGTAACCTCATTCAAAGCTCTGTGATCTATACACATCCTCTTGGTTCCATCCTTCTTCTCCACGAACAACACTGGAGCAGCCCAAGGTGAGGTACTAGGTCTAATATAACCCTTCTCTCACAGTTCATCTATTTGCTTCTTGAATTCCACCAATTCTAGTCCCGACACTCTATAGGCTCTTTTAAAGATGGGGATGTGCCAGGGAGGAGCTCTATAGCAAACTCGACCTTCCTCTTAGATTGCATGCCCAATAGCTCCTAGGGAAACAAATTTGGAAACTCCTACACTACCCTGATGGCCTCAAGTGGTTCGGCCTCCTTGTTATCTATGGTCTAAAAGCTCCCTTGTTGATTGTGGTGATTTGGATGACAACCGAATTAAAGGACTGATATGTGTTGCTAAGTGTTGAACAGGTGCTTAGTGCAAAACTTATAAGGTTCAACACAAGTGACCAAGTGTGATGTTCTAAAGGCTAAGATGACTATGGTAATGGACATCACTTGTCAAGATAAAGGATGGACATTGATTATGTGAGAATCAATGTGAATGACTTTGAGTCAGCTAGATTGAACCAAGGATGAAGGCACGAGATCTTCGAGGTACTAGAGCAAGGGAGAAGGTCAAGGTGATTGAGGTACCTAAAGCCAAGGTGAAGAAGAGGCTCTGTATAAGTCAAGGTTAATCAGCTGAGGAAGGTCATGGTGCATTGAGGATTGCAACATAAGGACATGACTTGGAACCATTGAGGTAATTCCTATGGTTTATGGTTCAAGTCATAAGGCTCAAGATCATAGCTCAAGAAGATGGATATAGTCACTAGAAGGAGGAGAAGTATCAAAGTTAGAACCTGGAAGCAACCCAAAAATGCTAAGTTCACTCTGATCAATAGTTTTGGTTGTTCCTATGTTTGGATATGTTCTATGTGACCATTGCAGGGTGTTGGAGCTCATAGATAGCTATAATGGTCAAGTCGTGGAGACTTGGAGTTTTGGAGTCCAACCCCAACCACAAATAGGCCAAAAAGGGCAAAACAAGGTTAAGTATGCAAGGTTTGAGGATTTAACTAAGTTTCATACACCTTATACTATGCATATGGCACTTTGGTTTTGCTCTGTAACCATGTTTGTAGAGTGTTGGGGGCCTTCGGCTTCCGAAGGTCCTCAAAAACATGATTTAACAATGTCTCTGGAGTATATTGTATGAACAGGGATCTTCGAACAAAGGCCCACGGTGTGAAGAAGCACGGAAACAACACGGAGGATGGAGCAGAGCCGAAGTTGTACGCAAGGGAGCTTCGGCATGATGACAGAAAACAGGGAACCGACTTAAAAAGGAAAAGACTATTTAGACCCGGATAAATTACTATAGAGTTGTTGTCATAGGCAAAGGGCCTGGATGTAATTTTACATGGGCTGCGACCCGTGCCTATAAATAGATGAACAGTACTCCCGTACTGTTCACGCTGACTTGGCATCCGCTTTTGTGTCACGCCTGTATTCTCTTTCCTTCAAGCCGAAGGTACATTTGTAATTTATCATTGTTTACACAAGTAATATAAATGGAAATAAATTAATAATAATGTTTACAGAAATTATGTTACTTTCTGTACTTTGTTTGAATGTTCTCCATCTTTTATCATGATCATGAAGGTATGTCCTTCATGACCTTTGTCCTAAATTCGTTATATCCGAAGGGAAATAATGATTTGAAGGACGAAGGGCTTTGATATTTAACATTTTATGTTGCCTTGTTCTTGATTCATAGCATTTGAGAACAAGTCCCATCATAGAGAAAGTGTCATTTGGGGCTCTATTTGAGGTGAAACAAAAAACACTATGAAAAGTTGTGAAGGAGGTGAGTTTCTAACACTTGGTTCATTTGATTATGTGCTAATAATGTTTGTCTAAGTCGTAGGGAAGCTCTCAAAAAAGCTCAAGCCAAAACGAAGAAAATTCGATAGTTCAACCGGGATCCTCTCTGGTGGATATCGGCTTAGCCGGTTTTTAACCCGACTTAGCTAATTTTTGTCTTGGTCCACCTTTGTTGCTCAGCCAGGGCGTCAGCCAAGTTCCTCACTGGTGGAAACCGGCTCAGCCGGTTTTGCACAGATCTGTTTCTAGATTATTTCCCTGATTTCTCTCTAGTGATTGGGGCTATATAAAGGAACTGCCCCTAACCTTGTGATGTGGAGAACTGAAACCCTAGAGCACCGAAGAGCCACCGCTTTAATTCTACGCATCCATGAGACATCTCGAAGCAATCCAAGCACTAGATCTCCAAGTTCTTGTGTTGATTCTTTGAAGCACGTTTGTGTTGTGTTCTTGAGCTTTTGTGTTGTGTTCTCACCTCTCCCTCTTGGTGCTAATTTGGAGTTGATACTCCCATTCATTTGTACAGGTGCAAGAGACTCCAACTTGTGGAGATCCTTGTGAGGAGATTGATCTTGATATAAGGAAGACCGTGGCACTCAAGTTTGATTTTTCATCACTTGAGAGGGGTTGAGTCCAAACCTTGTCCGTTGGGACACCACAACGTGGAGGTAGGCAAGCATTTTAGGCTTACCTGAACCACCTGATAAATCCTTGTGTCTCATGTGTGCTCTGCTCTATGTTCTCTTTCTATCTATTTTGGTTGATTTGATTTGCACTTCTATGCTTATTTTTAGCATAAGTTGTTCTTGAAGTGCAGATTTATTTTAAAGACAAAGACTAGTATTCCGCTTCATTCTGATCTACTAGACTACTTTCCGTTGCGACCCTTTTTCTTGTAGAGTAAGAATTTGTAGTTTTTGGGGTTAAGTTTTTATTCGCCTATTCACCCCCTCTAGGCGACATCCCGATCATGTTCCCAGGCAAAGGGAACTTTTAATAACTGATGGCAATCTCCTGTTTCTGACTAAGGCATTCTTAGCTCAGCCACTACCTTCTTTCTAGATGGGGATATCAATCTCATAGTCCTCTAATCACAGCTGATATTGGCTTGATACTTCCTGAGCCAATTCATCCCTTGGATTATGTCTATCCCATACGTACCCATCACTATTAGGTTAGCGGGGAACTCTATCCCCCTTATTTCTACTCCTACATTTGTCACACCCGGGTTTTAGGGGCACCAAACCCGGGCACGAACTTCACCAAGTGTGCTAGGATCAAGTCTCACACATATGATGACTCATGGTACAGAAAAGAATGTCACATCTTTAATATATAATGGAGTTCTGTACAAAATAATTAATTAATTACATCATACGAAGACAACGATCCAACAACCACAATTGACTAGGAGACGACGGCCCAGATCTCTCACGAACTCGTTGTGACATCCTTCATGCTTTTATATTGTGGTACCTGTCCTTGACCTGGAGGGTGTGAGTATAGCAAGGGTGAGGTCACATAAGTTCATCGCTCAACAAGTTGTGGGGAATAATGTGCATGAGCTCACTTGTAGTGGGGCTCATGTGAAGTGTAAGGCTTACCAAAGCAGATGGTTAAAGTTGAGCATTGCTTTTAGAGTTGGTCAAAATTTTATTAGCAGTTGCTAAGTGTAAGTAGATACCAACTCAATTAAATAAGAGATCACAATTAATAATAAATCCCACAATGCAATGCAAATGACAAATTAAGTTTAGTTTCATAAGTTAATCATGTGAGAGTCCGAGCTACTCATGACCGTGAGCATCGCTGATATACTAGTTTTACACACTGCAGAGGTTGCATATCTTTACCCACAAGTCGTGTTACCCATTTGCCAAGGGATCGTGACTTACCATTCATCTCTGCTGAGCAGACGAGGCAGGGTAGCACTACGAGGCCTTTACAAAGTTCCACTAGCTTCAGAAAACCCGCTATGGTTTCTAAGAAGGGCAAGATAGGAATCCCTCGTCTGAAAAGCCATCGCAGCATGATTGGCCCGAGAACCTCCCTATACCGCAACTTCTCTACCGCCCTTGTCTCTTTCGGGTAAGGTAGTCATACACTAGCTTTCCTAATTAGTTACCCAAGGGCGTCCCATACCACCCTTGTGGTAGCACTGTTTTCCTGGGTGGTCGCTCCATGTTCCAATTAACATAATGATCTTGTCATGAACAATAATAAACCAACAATAATAGTGAAACATGATCGTAATTAAATATAACATTAATCCCAAAACCAAGTAGAGCAATAGCAATACTACCCAATAGTTCATTTGTTTCAAGGTGTAGGATAAACAATGCTAGGGAAAACTATTATGCCCCATCAAATTAACCTGAGCATGTCACAATGGTTAATAGAGAACATTATTGGGTAAAGAAGAGTGATGAAGGGCACAACTTGCCTTATACTTGCGACAACCTGTTGTCCATATGCTGACCCAAAAGTTAGGCATTGGGTTCTCGTCACCTCGCCTCTACTCGTAGCAATACACACAATTAAGAAAATAATGGATATGGTAACATTTTACCAAAGCATATGAACAAACAACGTAAGAATATCCTACGCGTCTCTACGAGATCGTAGGTTCAAGAACCATTAAAATCGAAGTTAAAACGAAGAAGTTATGGATAAAACAATATTTTTAGACGCAATAAATCTTCTAGATGAGATCAAACAGATGTTGCATTTAAACTAAAAAGGTATTTAATTAAAATATTTGAGTTGGTATTAATCATTAACAATTATTTATAAAATGCGTAGGTTAGAACTATAAATTAGATTAACTAGATTATCTAGCTAATTAACATTAATTAATTAATTGATAAATTAAAACAATGTTACTACTGCGTACGCAAAAATTAATATGAACATAACATAACTTGAGCAGATTAAAACAAATTATTTAACCTAGAAGTTATCATATTTTTAATAAATTAGTATGGCTGCACAGATATAGGTTACATGACGGTGGGAAAAGTTTGTTTATAAATACATGACCTAGTTATTGTCAACTTATTATGATTGTACTTACTGGTAAATTTATGTTGCATGACAGTCTTGCATGTAAAAGGGCATATGGTGGTGGTTATCTATTAGCTGGGAAGCGTCAAGCCTATCATGTAGGAAAGACCTCTAAACTATCAACAAATTACCTACCAACCAAGCCATTCGATCTCACACTGCTGGACATCTTTAGCACCTAGCCACTAACCTCCCTTCCACATCATAGCCTCAAAACGACAGCGCCGGTGGAGAGCGCCTACGACGGCCTTCGAACTCTCCCATTCTCTGCTCGCAGCGCCTCTATCTCCTTTCGCTGCTCTCGGGTATCACCGGCGTGATGCTTAAGCGAGATGGTTAAGGAGACGACGGCTTTGTATTTATATCCACCGGCAGGCCCAAGCTAGGCGTGATTCCGTTTGATGCCTAGTTGGCCATATGCCGGACTCTGTGGTTCCGTTTGCGGGGAACACGACGAGTTCGTCTAGCTCTGGGGAAATAGGAACAACTAGATGAGGTAGAGGTGGCTGACAGCGCGGGCCGATCCTACAACAACTCAATCAGGATGCGTGAATAAATTTGTGCCGATGTCATGCCTAAGTAATGTGGATGCAAGCATGTCGAGTGGCCGGAAAACAAAAGATGGGATGGTCGTGTCGTGTGGATGTGGATGTAGACATGGAAGATGGGATGCTCGTCCTGCTTGGTTAGTCACTCTTTTTCTATCTATTTTTTCTATTTCCTTTCTATTCCTATTTCATTTTGTAACTTTCAAATTTAATTCAAACTAGGATTGAGAATTCAAAAAAAATGCAACAGTACACAAATTACCGAGTATGAGATGCAAGTCATACTTATATATATTAATTATTTTATCCAGTTAAGGAAATGCTTTTATATAAATCATACACACAAAATAAAAAATAATTTCTAACAAATAATCTCTAATAAGAGATGGTTTAACTTAATCTATTTTTTAAAGATAGTGTTTCTAAACACATAATTCAGAAAGGAATATTTGCATTAAATAATTTGAGGATATTCCTATTTTATTTATTAATTTGAGTTCAACATTAAATTCCAGTTTAAGGTAAAATCGAAATTTTAAACTACTAAAACTTTAATATTACCATTTAATTATTTTAGGAAGGGTAACTTCCAAGGTATAATCCTTCATTAGGAGGCACTTTAATTTAATCATTTTCACAAAAAAATACTTAACCTAAAATTATGATTTGGGGCATTATACATTCTACCCCCTTAAAAGAATCTCGACCTCGAGATTACTAATAAGATGTTTAAGTAACTCACCTTTGATTAAATATAATCAGATTAGATGGGTTCTAGATTAAATTGGCATGACTAGATTAGACTTATATAAGATCTAATTGATTTGGGATAAGTCATAGTTGTTACATTAGGGAGATAAGTATACTCACCAAGACTTGAAGAATCTACTAGGAAAGAATCTTTTAAGACAAGATGGATCTAAGGTAGATATATTTTAATGGGGGATAATTTAAGTTTTTCTAGTTATCTTATACCCATATTTTATACCTAAGTATATGCAGATGCAATTGGAGATATTACTCCACAACTCATCATACTCAGTCAAAGAACCAAATCAGACATATATGATAAGAACAAGCAATCAAACATATACATAAAAAATATTTTTGCCATGATTGGGACTCCTATTACTTAGGGTCACTTTAGGTACATGATTTCAAAGTGTGAAATCCACTTCTGTCTTTAGAAGATAAAAGATTCTTTACAAGATAAAAAATTAGAATGATCAGAGTAAAGCAGCAATAGATAAGAAAAAGATTAAGGAAAGTTTAGAAAGAATAAGAGTAGCAAGGAAAGTAGGTAAGCGTTTTTCTAGTTCTATCTAGCTTATGTCCTACAGTCAACATTCCTCTCATACCACTTCTGTCACACCCAGGTTTTAGGGGCACCAAACCCGGGCGCGAACTTCACCAAGTGTGCTAGGATCAAGTCTCACACATATGATGAATTATGGTATAGAAAAGAATATCACATCTTTAATATATAATAGAGTTCTGTACAAAATAGTTAAATAATTACATCATACAAAGACAACGATCCAACAACCACAGTTGACTGGGAGACGACGGCCTAGACCTCTCACAAACTCACCGCGACATCCTTCATGCTTCTTATGTTGTGGTACCTATCCTTGACCTGGGGGATGTGACTACAACAAGGGTGAGCTACATACGTTCATCGCTCAACAAGTTATGGGGAATAATATGTATGAGCTCACTTGCAGTGGGGCTGATGTGAAGTGTAAAGCTTACCAAAGAAGATGGTTAAAACTAAGCATTGCTTTTAGAGTTGGTCAAAATTTTCTTAGCAGTTACTAAGTGTAAGTAGATACCAACCCAATTAAATAAGAGATCACAATTAATAATAAATCCCACAATGCACTGCAAATGACAAATTAAGTTTAATTCCATAAGTTAATCATGTGAGAGTCCGAGTTGCTCATGACCGTGAGTACCGCTGATATACTAGTTTTACACTCTGCAGAGGTTGCGCATCTTTACCCAAAAGTCGTATTACTCATTTGCCAAGGGATCACAACTTTCCATTCATCTCTGCCGAGCAGACGAGGCAGGGAAGCACTACAAGGCCTTTACAAAGTTCCACTAGCTTCAGAAAACCCCCTACGGTTCTAAGGACGGCAAGATAGGAATCACTCGTCCGAAAAGCCATTGCAGCACGATTGACTCGAGAACCTCCCTATACCACAGCTCTTCTACCGCCCTTGCCCCATTAAGGTAAGGTAGTCTTCCACTAGCTTTCCAAATTAGTCAGCCAAGGGTGTCCCATACCACCCTTGTGGTAGCATTGTTTTCCCGGGTGGTCACTCCATGTTCTAATTAACATAATGATCTTGTCATGAACAATAATAAACCAGCAATAATAGTGAAACATGATCATAATTCAATATATCATTAATCCCAAAACCATGTAGAGCAATAGCAATACTACCCAATAGTTCATTTGTTTGCAAGGTGTAGGATAAAAATGCTAGGGAAATCTATTAGGCCCCATCAAATTAACCTGATCATGTAAAAGTGATTAATAGAGAACATTATTGGGTAAAGAGGAGTGATGAAGGGCACAACTTGCCTTGTACTTGTGACAACCTGTTGTTCATATGCTGACCCAAAAGTTGGGCATCGGGTTCTCGTCACCTTGCCTCTACTCGTAGCAATACATACAATCAAGCAAATAATAGATATGGTAACATTATACCAAAGAATATGAACAAACAACGTAAGAATATCTTACGCGTTGCTACGAGATCGTAGGTTCAAGAACCATTAAAATCGAAGTTAATACGAAGAAGTTATGGATAAAACAATATTTTTAGGCGCAATAAATCTACTAGATGGGATCTAACAGATATTGCATTTAAACTAAGGAGGTATTAAATTAAAATATTTGAGTTGGTATTAATCATTAACAATTATTTATAAAATTCATAAGTTAGAACTATAAATTATGTTAACTAGATTATCTAGCTAATTAACATTAATTAATTAATTAATTAAAACAATGTTATTACTCCGTACACAAAAATTAATATGAACCTAACACAACTTGAACAGATTAAAATAAATTATTTAACCTAGAAGATATCACATTTTTAATAAATAAGTAGAGTGGCACAAAAATATGTTATATGACATTGGGAAAAGTTTGTTTACAAATGCATGACATAGTTATTGCCAACTTACCATGATTGTACCTACTATTAAATTCATGTTGCATGACAGTCTTGCATGTAAAGGGTATATGGTCGTGGTTATCTATTAATTGGGAAATGTCAAGCCTATCATGCGGGAAAGACCTCTAAACTATCAACAAATTACCTTCCAACCAAGCCATTCGATCTCACGCTGATGGACATCTTTAGCACCTAGCCACGAACCTCCATGCCACATCGTAGGATCAAAACCACAGCGCCGGTGGAGAACTCCTACGACGGCCTTCGAGCTCTCCCATTCTCTGCTCGCAGCGGTTCTATCTCTCTTCTTTCGCTGCTCTCGGGTATCACCGGCATGATGCTTAAGCGAGATGGTTAAGGAGATGGTGGCCTTGTATTTATATCTACTAGTAGGGCCAAACTGTGCGTGATTCTGTTTGATGCCTGCTTGGCCATACGTCGGACTCCGCGGTTCGATTTGCGGGGAACACTACGAGTTCGTTTAGCTCTTGGGAGATAGGAACGGCTAGATGAGGTAGAAGCGGTTGACAGTGTGGGGCGATCCTACATCAACTCAGTCAGGATGCGTGAAGAAATTTGTATGGACGTCATGCCTAAGTAATGTGGATGCAAGCATGTCGAGTGGGTGGAAAGAAAAAAAGATGGGATGGTCATGTCGTGTGGATGTGGATATGGACATGGAGGATGGGATGCTCAGCCTGCTTGGTTAGTCACTCTTTTTTTTTTATTTTTTTCTATTTCCTTTCTAATCCTATTTCGTTTTGTAACTTTCAAATTTAATTCAAACTAGGATTCAGAATTCAAAAAATGCAACAGTACACAAATTACCCAGCATGAGATGTGTTGGTCACTTGTTCTCAAATGCTATGAGTTAAGAACAAGACAACACAAATGTTAATGATTAAAAACCTTCGTACTTCGGAGCATTATCTTACTTTGGATATAATGATCTTCAGACGAAGGTTATGAAGGACATACCTTCATCATTTGAATATGTAAGAATAAAAACAGGGACATATGAAACATAGAAAGAGCATAAATATATAAATTAAACCATTAGATTATTCATATTGTCATTATATAATCATGAACAAACATTAATGATATTAAGTTACATTTTTACCTTCGGCTTGACAGAAGGTAAAAGTCCGAGAGTAACGTGCGAGCGATTACAAGTCCGCGTGAACAGTACGATGTTACTATTCATCTATTTATAGGCACAGGACGCAGCCTGGGCGAAATTACATTCATGTCCCTCACATTTACTATTAGCCAAAAGGTAAGCTATCGAGGACTAAGCAGTCTTTTCCCTTTTAGGTTGGTTTCATTTTCCATCACCGTCCTTGTGCTAAGCCGAAGCTTCTTCATCCACAGCTTCAGAACTGGTTCATCCTTCTTCCAGATCGCGTCTTTCATACTATGTCCACCTTCATCTCAAAGCTGAAGTCCCCTGTGACAGTATATTATACTGGAAAATATGTTAGTAGTGATTTTGAGGACCTTCGGAAGACGAAGGCCCCCAGCAGTAGCCCCTCGCAGTATTAATTTGTTCTTGTATCTAACAAATTCAGATTGCGACATGAATGAAGACCTTCAGCCGAAGGTCCGAAAAACACCTTCCATTCGCTAGAATAGCGAAAGTCAATGACAAATGGGGCCCGCCAAGTTGCAATGCACTAGGCATATAAATGTAAACCCACAACAACAACATCTGCTGCGCCATTTCAATTGCTTGTGCTGTTTTCTCAAGTTTTAAATTTCTTGCTGTCAGATTTCACTTGCTTTGCGAGTTTCGGTATTTGTTCGATTTTCCACCAAATGGCTGACAAGAAGAAGGTTGTTGATCCTACTCTGGCTGGTTTTTACGAGGCCATGGAAAAAACAAACAATAGAGAAGATTACAAATGAGATACTAGCTGATTTGTCTGAAGATTCTGATGATAGCGGGAGCTTTGATATGGAAAGTGAAGACGAAGATGCAGAAAATCGGCCCTGGCGACCAAGTCACACTATCTTCGGAAAACCATCCAATAAGCAAAGTCAAATTGACGCTATGAAAGGGAGATACTTCCGAGATATTTCAATTGTGAGAGATGGAGGAGATAGCGCTGCACCTGCTCCCGAAGAGGATGAGGTGGTTGTTTATAGGAGTTTTTTGAAGGCAGGGCTTCGTTTCCCATTAAGCAGTTTCCTGGTCGAAGTGCTGAAGACCTTTGAAATTTTCCTACATCAAATTACCCCCCGAAGCCATTATTAGAATGAGGGTTTTTATTTGGGCCGTGAGGAGCTAAAGGCTGGAGCCGAGCGCGAAGTGCTTCTGCAACATCCACGAACTACAGTACGAGACGAAGGCCACTGGTAAAGAGCAATATCACAACAACTTCGGTTGTTATGGCTTCGTTCCTACTCCGATGTGAGTTATCCTGTCCTAACCTTTCGAAAAAGGTGGCCCGGGGCCTGGATGGAGGATTGGTTTTATGTCAAGAATAATCTGATCGAAAGAGAAGACATAAAGGGGATTATCCAACGCCCCATCTGGTCTCGCTTCGGCATCAGAAGGCCAGCCACCGCTCTTGGGAACGATATCGAGACATGACATAGAAGCTTCAACAGTGTGTGTACTTTTATTGGTACAAGAGACCTAGTTCAAGAACATATCGCCTACAGAGTATGGCCGCTTGTGAATGAATGGGAGATGCCGAAGGAGGCTACTGCCGAGTCTAGTCAGGGTGGCTTGGTCTATTTAAAATATACATTCAGATACAGAGGCGAGTTTGATGAGCCAAATGATGAATGGTTAAGCAGTATTGAGGTAACTAGTGATGAATTGCTTGGGGCCTACACAAGGGCCGAAGATGATGCAATGGCATTGGCCTTCGAAGGCCGAGGCAAGAAAAGATTGAATAGAGTTTTTGATGTCATAGATTTCGTATACCCTGATTATTGCTATCCCTCGCGAAAGCAGGGAAAGAAAAGGAAAACTGCAGCTTCGGCCATCTCTGTTTTGTCGAAGGGCAAAAAGATTAAGGTCTTAACACACCGGCCGAGATACATTGAGACGGCCATAGTGACGAAGCTTGGTGAAGGGACATCCTTCGCTGCTGCCAAAGCAGAGCAACCTGCTCCCACCATCCCTGGATAAGACCTAACTAAGTTGCTGAAGGTTCCTGAAGCCGGTCCAGCAGATACAATAGAACATGATGCCAAAGCCAAAGAGGAGGCGGTCAAAGAGCCAGAGCCAAAGCTGCCAAAAATCTTGAGCCCGCTAGCAGAGGCAGAATTGCCGAAGGTTGCAAAGGCTCCTGCAACAACTCCCAAGAAGAGAAGAATGGCTAGCGTACTAGACGCTGTCATGGAGACAACAAGGGCGCTGACTCTTGCCCCTGTGAAAAAGGTTGCCGAAACTGCAATGACTCGTGCTGAAACCGAAGCTGGACCCTCAGTGCCCATAGGGACAGAGCCTACTGCCACTGAACAGAGAGCTGAGAAAGAATATCCAGATACTGGCATGGCTCTGGAGAAGAAGGATGCGCCTGAAAAAGCTAGATCTCCTATTCCCGAAGCACCGTCCGAAGATCCTGACTTTATTATTTTTCATGCTTCGGGAAAAAAGCTATCTGAAGAAGAAATTATGGAAGCCAAACACTACGCCCGGGAACTGAAATACCCGAAGGGGGCCTTGGTGTACAATGGCACGGACGAAGATGATTTCCTATACTGTCTTCCAGACAACAAGGAAATATCCGTCTGCCGGGAGATGGCCAGAAATATGGGTTTTCCGAAGCTTGAAGTTGGCCTCTTCGCCATGTCAAAAGATGATCTCGCAGATAGCCTTGCATACAATAGTCTGAAGGTACAGAAGTGATGAACTTAAAAATAGATTATCTTGCCTTATATTCTTGTGCTGATCCTATGTTTTTGCAGGGCTTAATTCTTAGCAGCGCTTTGAGGGTGCAGAAGAATGCTAAAGATGAAAGCTACGTGATAGCCCTCGGCAACCTTCGATCAGAAGTTATCAAGCTGAGAAATGAAGCCTTGGAGAAGGATAAAATTCTACTTTCATTGGTGGATAAAGTGAAGGAAGGTGAAGTGAAATTTAACGCTCAATTCGAAGCTCATAAAGCCGAAGTTGTTGACCTTCGGAAAAAGCTTGCTGAAGCTAATGAAAATTTTGAAGTTGCAAAAGCTAGTCAAGAAATAAGTGAATGGTCGAACACTAGGCTAGAGAAAAATGTTGAGGAGCTTCGCGAATCCAAGGAGAGGTGCTTCGAGAAATCCTTGGATTGCGTAAGAAAATTGAAAACCAGCTTTGCCAGAGTGGGTGCTTATTCTTCCGAAGAAATTTTAATTCGAGGTGACCCCGAGGGTGTTATTGATTGGATAAGCGGGGAAGCTTTTGAAGAGATCCTGAGCGATCGAGGGACATCTGTGCTTTCACTGGCGCTCGAGGGATTGCGGCAATTCTGGAGAAGGCTGGTTGTGACCATGTTAAAGCTGTGGCCCAGACTGAAGCCGCCTTCTCCACAGACGACATGAGAGACCCTTCGGCCGAAGCTACTTTAGTGGGTGGAAAGTTTTACTCCGATATTTGGGTGAACGGTGGCCGAGAATTGGCCAACAAAATTATAAAGAGAAATGAAAAAGAAACCCATGATGCCCGAGAAGAAGCTAAGCGAGCCGAAGAAGCTGCCGAGCGCGCAAGGCGTATAGGTATTGTTTTTGAATTTTAGATTTGGTGTTTATTTCTTGGCTTCAAACTAACAGTTTGCCTATTACAGCTGAACTGTCACCGCTGCCCGAGCCATACAACCCCCTAGCCGATCCGATCATGAAAGAAGCGTTGTATGTAATGAGCGTTGCTAACTCCATCGTCGACGAAGTCATCGATAGGCTGCTAAACGAAGCCGCCGAGAAAATACTTAAGGAAGATTAGACTTTTATTGTAATGATACGATGTAACATTTGGTGTATGGAACAATTAATCAGACATGTAAATTATTATGATATATTTCTTTACGATGCATGGAATTTACGCACATACCATTTTTGAGCCTTCGGCGAAAAAATACCTTACCTTCTTTTCATGCTTCGTAAAGAAAGAAGCCCCTTTTATGGCGAATCTGTTGTGATGAAATTGTATTGGCCAAGGTTTTCTTCGTGCCTCAGCACATTTTCATTCAACAAATTATTGCCGAAGATCTGCTTCGTATCCAATCTTTTTGTTGATGCGATATGATGTATGATGTAATGTTATGCGGAATGATGTGATGATATGATGCAATATGATGGTTATGCAGAACACACACACACCCACACTGGAACAACCAAGACTCTGTATCCCCTTAGGCACGTCTTTGGAGTCTTTAAGCTCTGCATCCCCTTAGGAACGACTTTGGAGCTTCTTCACCTTATATTTCGGTGGTATCTAAGCTCTGCATCCCCTTAGGGACGACTTTGGAGCTTCTTCACCTTTTATTTCGGTGGTATTTTGGCTCTGCATTCCCTTAGGAACGACTTTGGAGCCTTGGAATTTACTCTGCACTCCCTTAGAAATGACTTTTGTAGCTTCAAAACTTACTCTGCGCTCCCTTAGGAACGACTTTTTGTATCTTCGGAACTTACTCCGCTCGCTTAAGAACATCTTTTTATAGTTTCGAAAGTCTGTTAGGAAGAAACATTTTACTTAATGATACGGGCATAGTTATTACATGAGACCAAAATTAAGTCCTACGTGACTTGTTTTTTGCACAAGAAAAATAAGATGATAGAAAAGAAAAACATACATTAGGGGTAAGATATTCTTTTAATAGATGTGCTTGGATTCAGGCACAGTGCTGTTGACTGTGCGAGCTTCAGACTCCTCCCAAAAATCACGTTGCTGTTGTGCGTGTTGGTGCCCTTCTGGCTGCTGGCTTTGGGTCTGAGTAGGTTGTAATGGTGGTGGTAATGGGAGCTGGGCCCAGGAAGCTTGAGAGTGACTTGCTGAAGCGACATAAGCCGTAGGTTGTTGATTGCCTACGTATTCTGGTACATAGGGAGAGTAGCATGAAGCAGTATGTAGGACCTGCTTCGGCTGATTCTACCGCGCCTCAGCTTCGGCAATCTCCTTTTGCTTCTGAATTGTGACTTGGCATGTTCTTGTGGTGTGGCCCTTGTCTTCACCACAGAATAAGCAATATAGCCTTCTAGGCTAATCCCCGTATCTTCCTCCGAAGCCCCTGTCACCTCTGCCCCTTGGGACTGGTGGCCTGAAAGAGCTTTGTTGTTGCCCTGAAGATTGGGAGCTGTGTTGTGGCCTTGGAGGTTGCCTTCCTTTATTATCACTTAGGATGGAATTATGGATCGATCTGACGTGCCTAGGGTGGATTCTTCCTCCGAAGCCCCTAGTCATCTCAAAAAACCTGTATGCTTCTTCCCTTCTCTGGCGGAAATCATTATCAGCCCGGATATACTCATCCATCTTCTGAAGAAGCTTCTCCAGGGTTTGTGGGGTTTCCTGGCGAAATACTGAGCCGTAGGTCCTGGCCGAAGCCCCTTGATCATGGCCTCAATGACAATTTCATTGGGCAGTGTAGGCGCTTGTGCTCTTAGACGCAGGAACCTTCGAACATACGCCTGATGGTACTCCTCATGGTCATGCGTGCACTGAAACAAAGCCTGAGCAGTGACTGGCTTCGTCTGAAAGCCTTGGAAGCTAGTGATTAGCATATCCTTGAGCTTCTGCCATGATGTGATTGTCCATGGCCTGATAGACGAATACCAAGTTTGAGCTACACTTTTGACTGCCATGACAAAGGATTTCGCCATGACTGCACTATTGCCCCCATATGAAGATATGGTTGCCTCGTAGCTCATTAGGAACTGCTTCGGGTCTGAGTGCCCATCATACATAGGAAGCCGTGATGGCTTGTATGATGGGGGCCATGGGGTAGCCGACAACTCTGCTACTAGAGGAGAAGCATCGTCAAAAGCAAAATTACCATGATGGAAATCATCATACCATTCATCATCGTTGTACGAATTGTCTTGACGAAGCTCTCTGTATTGAGGCCTTCGGTATTGGTCATCTTAGGTGAGACGACGCATTTCCTCAGCGGCCTCATCAATCTTCCTCTGAAGATCGTCGAGACGAAGTATCTTTTCTTTCTTCTTCTGGACCTGTTGATGAATGGCTTCAAGGTCCCTGATTTCTTGGTCCAACTCCTCCTGGGTGTTGGACTGGTAGCCTTCCTTTTCTGGCTCCTAGCTTCGCGTAACATTTCTTGATTAACATCCAGTGGCTGCAGTGCAGCCCCTGGCCCTGATGACTTCTTCGGCAGCATGACGAAGGTCAATGGTTGCCGAAGGTGGTCGAGTGAGTTCATAGGAGGTGGGCTCCAATGTTCGTCACACAAATGTTAATGGTTAAAAACCTTCGTCCTTCGAAGCATTATCTCCCTTTGGATATAATGATCTTTAGACGAAGGTTATGAAGGACATACCTTCATCATTTTAATATGTAAGAATAAAAATAGGGACACATGAAACATAGAAAGAGCATAAATAATTATATTAAACCATTAGATTATTCATATTGTCATTATATAATCATGAACAAACATTAATGATATTAAATTACATTTGTACCTTCGGCTTGACAGAAGGTAAAAGTCTGAGAGTGACATGTGAGCGATTACAAGTCAGCGTGAACAGTACGGTGTTACTATTCATCTATTTATAGGCACAGGACGCAGCCTGGACGAAATTACATTTATGTCCGTAACAGTTACTATTAGCCAAAAGGTAAGCTGTCGAGGACTAAGCAGTCTTTTCCCCTTTAGGTCGGTTTCATTTTCCATCACCGTCCTTGTGCTACGCCGAAGCTTCTTCATCCACAGCTTCGGAACTGGTTCATCCTTCTTCCAGATTGCGTCTTTCATACTATGTTCACCTTCATCTCAAAGCCGAAGTCACATGTGACAGTATATTATATTGGAAAATATGTTAGTCGTGTTTTTAGGACCTTCGGAAGAGATGGTTTAACTTAATCTATTTTTTAAAGATAGTGTTTCTAAACACATAATTCATAAAGGAATACTTCCATTAAATAATTTGAGGATCTTCCTATTTTATTTATTTATTTGAGTTCAACATTAAATTCCAATTTAAGGTAAAAATCGAAATTTTAAACTACCAAAACTTTAATATTACCATTTAATTATTTTAGGAAGGGTAACTTCCAAGGTATAATCCTTCATTAGGAGGCACTTAATTTAATCATTTTCACAAAAAAAATACTAAACCTAAAATTAGGATTTGGGGCATTACAACATTCAAGCATATCTTATTTATCTGAACTTTCCCACCAACTGAATTAATTTTCATTGGAGTTGTCGTGGGTCTAGTTGGAAGTTTATGTGATTATACCCATTTTGCAGCAATAAATGAATGAGTTGCACCAGTATCAAATAACACTTTTGTTGGATGAGATTTGACTAAGAACATACACTCTTCCACGCCCAAAGCATCCTGGACTGCTTTGGCCTCCAAGTGGTTCACTTTCCACGGTTGCATGCTAGGCCACGACCGCCTGCTGCCTGCTATATTTCTCCTTGTCTTGCAGGGGTTAACTGTTGTTGTGCTATCTTCTTTGGTCATTGCATCACCCAACGGTCTTGTTCTCTACAACGGAAACATCCTCTGCCTCCTCCCTGTGCTGGGGCTACCTGGTTGCTCTGATTAGCTGCTAGGGCAAGAGGATGGGGTGCCTGATTGTTCTGCCTCGGGTACTGATGTAATATCCCCAAAACATTTTTGGACCAAAAGTTGGTCTACGGTGCGTGGATGTGGGAAAGGGATGTGGGCCGTTGGATGCAAAGGCAGAAGTCATCTGGGGCGTCGGTTCTTTTCTCCCACAAAACCCTAGGTGGCCACCCCTTTTCCCTCCACCCCTCTCTTGGCCGCCACCCTCCCCCCTTTTTCCCTTGGTTGGCCACCCCCTCTCCTCCCATGGCAGTCGCCCACCATTTCTTCCTCCTCCCTAGATCTCCCCCTCCCCCACGCAGCAAGGATCGGGAAGAGGAGGAGCAAGATGGATTGAAGAGGAAGAGAGGATCAAGGAGATGTTCTACCCCCCCCCCCCATCTATTGCAGATTTTCTTGGGGAAACCCTAGGTAAGGATGGGATCCTTGTTTCTCCATATAATTATGTGCTTTTGGAGGTTGTGGATCATGTGGATTGAAGAATTAGAGGTTGGATTAGATGTGGGGTTAGGTTTTGATCTCGAATTTAATTTCTGCAGAATGGCAGATTCGACAGTTTCTGTTCATACCAGTTTTCCGTGGTCTTAGAGGCCTTAAAAAAATAAAAAGTTTATATATAAGTCGTAGATAATTTGTAGATCTTTCCGTGTCCGTGAAGAACATCTCAATCGGACATCAGATCATAAAGTTATTGCAGTTTGATTATAGCAGTTTTTCAGTCTCATAATTCTGTGCAGAATCTGTTCTTTTAAGAGTTAGGCAATTTTATCAACAGAATTAAACTATGGGTTGGTAAAAGAAGTTGTAGATAATTTTATAAACTTTCCAGATTGTTAAAGAGTGCATTCATATGATTTGTGAAACTCCAGTGATGTTTGTTTTACTGTGGCTGTTCCTGTTTGCCTGTCAAAAATGAGCGGATCTGTTCACTGGTAGGTTTCATCAAGTAAATGGCCGAATTGGCTCTTCCAACTATGGAGACTTATGTAGAGGGATAAAAGTTCTTACTGCCAGTAGAATTCCATGATTTTTGGTTGAGTAGTTTGTGAGATATCGAATTTTGAAGTTAACTACGCTGCTGTCTGAAACAGATTCAGTCAGTTATCTTGTTAGAGGTTTTAGAACTTGTAGATGACAGAATTTAATTATCCATTGAATACCGAAGTTGTAGAGTATTTTGTGTAGATACTCCTAGATTATTTGTTTTCTATCACAACTCTTATAATTTTAAAGATAAAAAATTAACAAACAGCGCTGCTGCAGTATGTCATGTGGTTCAGGGTGGGAGTCTTTCCACCAGGTCTTGGTTTCAAGTGTATGAGCGATTTGTTGATTGTTGTCAAATGTTTGTGAAATATTTGTACTAAGTTTTATGCCCGCTAGCAGGTGGCTACACTCCAGATCATGCATAGTACATTTCTTCTTCTTCGATGAAGGCAAGTGAATGTAGAAGTGGTTGCTTCCGTTCTGACCTGTTATTTCTATTGCCTACACTCTAATATTCAGAAGTATTGGATTCTTTCATAATTGGACTCTATGGTGATGCTTTACTTGCTTGCATTATGCTGATGCTCAATCATATATTGATGATGATAATGATTCGTGTATGACTCGTGAGATTAATTCACACCCCTGAAGGTAAATGAAGTATTATTTGAGGTTGTATTGTATGTGAAGGAAGTGAAGTATATTGATAAATGCAGCATGCCATATACATTGCATGATTCACTTGCATCTGAAGTTTTGTCGTGACCTATGGTCCGACCGTACCGGTACAACTTAGCATCGTACGTTGCCCGAGAAGGGGTACGATGCGGCTTCATACCCTTAGAGGTATGAAGGCAGAGGACATATGCATTGCATTCATATGCATTCATTGAAGTGGTATTTGTAGATGGTGTGGTTTTGTACTCTAAGAGGTATGAAGGCAGAGGACTTACACATTGCATTACTATGCATACATCGAAGTGATATTTGCAGGTATTGTTGACGCAGGAAAGTGTTATACAACCTATTGTGGTTGTTCGAGGAAATTAGATGGCATTGGTTATTTTGGGACTATTGAGTTCTATATCTACAAGTATTTCTGATCTCAATTGTGATCCCTTTAAAATGTTGATTAGTTCAATTTTTTTGGTTTAAATATCTCGTCGAAACAATTCACTTGCTGACATGTTTCATCTCACTCTTGCATTACTCAATGCAGGTACTTGATTCATGTTGGGACTGAGGGGAGTAGCAGCACGTCCACCTTCACTCTCATAATAACGCTGCCCAGGCACAACCATGATTTAATTAGAAACTTCTTGTCAAAGGATGTTTATTTTTAACTAGTCATGCACACTAGTTAATTCAGTTCATGATGTTATGGTTATCTTCCCATTGCTAGCAGATTATTAATGTCTAGTATGTTTTCTTATTATGATATCTGTTTATACTTTGTTGCTTCCACGTTTATGCAAATTTTCAAAGGAGATGCTGTCGAAATTTTATATATGAATGTTAGTTGTGTAGTTTAGTAGCATTTCGGGGTGTTTGTGGATCCCGGGGTGTTACAGTTGGTATCAAAGCATAGGCTTTAGATTCTTGGCAATTTGAAGATAAATTTGACACACTTGCACATATAGGAAGGGTATGGGTACAAATATCTTTGATATATATTAATGTCTCTGAAGTGTAGGTGACAATAATTTCACCCCTCCCCATTCCTTTATGGTGATGTGGTAAGTTGTTTATGACTTAATGCCTGATATAATTTATCTCTAAATCTTTATATTGTTTTATTAATGCATTTGATATCGCTGGTCTTTTGTGAGATTGAAGTTGTTATTATGCCTGTGACATACAAGTATGCCTATGTTGTTTTCACTATGTTTTTCATGGTTGAGTTTTATTACAATAATATTGTTATATATGCTTGATTGAGGATGTTTCTAAGAGGAGTGTGACTTGCGTGTTTTGGGTTACAAGGTAACCATCAATTTGAATTTAAGTTGTTGAGCGGTTGGTGGATAGTTCCAACTATCTTTGCAAAGAATGATTGTTTATGTCGAGAAACCATTTCTGAAAGAAATGAATATTGGTACTTTTATAGGAATTTTGGGGGAAGTCTTTACCTAGCTAGAATGACTTACATGTCTCTCTTCTATTGTGTGTTTTAGTAGCCACAAAGCTTAGATGTGGTTTAAAGTGGTTGCATGTTAGTCATGCTAGTTGTAGAATAAATCTTTGCTTTTCTAGATCCATGGATTATGTATTAATACATTGAGGATCAGATAGTTCTCTCCCCGATGCATGCTTGTGGAGCCATTGTTGGACCACCTATCTATTGGTTTGAATGAAGCCAGTGCCTAGCCTAGAGTTGGTTGTGTGTGGTTAGTCACCTATTCCTAAATGATGTGGTTTTTACATCAGCTTGAGATGTTTGTCAAATGTGTGAAGGATTACAGGGTTATTATTGACCTTGTATGTCTGGTACTTTGAGTGCATCGTATGATAGAATGAAATGTAAGTTTATGAACTACAGTAGATGAAGACTTATATTATGTGTAGGTTAACCTCACTAGTTTGGATATTTTTCTTAGTTGAGTTGTTGGATGAAGTATAGTGACAGTGGTTAACCAAGTATTGTGTTGTTGTGCTGTCAGTGCTTTTTGTGGAGCTTTTGGCATTTCTTCGATGACGTGTGCCGCGCAGAATGTTATTGGCTTCTTATTGGCTTTATTGCTCCATTAGTTCTCTAGATTTTCTCCCTTTTGCGGGGTGCAAAGAATGTTAGATTACATGATTATCTTTTCATGATGGCAAGAATAAGGTTTAGGAAGATTAGGAATTTTGTTTCAATAGAACTACTTGTTTCGTGGTGCTTTGAGGTGAGGTGTTTGATCTTCTTATGCATTCGTCGGGTGTGGATGTTTCACCATTTAATTAAAATTAATTGTTGAAGTTGGTAAGGGTTGTGCTTAGTGCATATTACCCCTTCATAAAAGAGTGTTGTCTTAAGGCATTGATGTTGATGTATAGTTGCATCCAAATTCGATGGTGTGAAATTGTAGTGTTGATTGCATCTATGACTTGCTTTGAGCTTCATTGCATGTTGTTTCATGCTTGATGTCAGGTTGTGTAGTTTCCTCAGACAATTAGTCCAAGGTAGATGTTCTTGTGTTAATTAAGACCAATAATGGACCCATGTTTTGAATGATGGTGATGGGGTACCTTGGGTGTTTTGCTTGGAGTGGCCGAATTCGAGGACGAATTCTTTTTAAGTAGGGTAGAGTGTAATATCCCCAAAACATTTTTGGACCAAAAGTTGGTCTATGGTGCGTGGATGTGGGAAAGGGATGTGGGCCGTTGGATGCAAAGGCAGAAGTCATCTGGGGCGTCGGTTCTTTTCTCCCACAAAACCCTAGGTGGCCACCCCTTTTCCCTCCACCCCCTCTCTTGGCCGCCACCCTCCCCCCATTTTCCCTTGGTTGGCCACCCCCTCTCCTCCCATGGCAGTCGCCCACCATTTCTTCCTCCTCCCTAGATCTCCCCCTCCCCCACGCAGCAAGGATCGAGAAGAGGAGGAGCAAGATGGATTGAAGAGGAAGAGAGGATCAAGGAGATGTTCTACCCCCCCATCTATTGCAGATTTTCCTGGGGAAACCCTAGGTAAGGATGGGATCCTTGTTCCTCCATATAATTATGTGCTTTTGGAGGTTGTGGATCATGTGGATTGAAGAATTAGAGGTTGGATTAGATGTGGGGTTAGGTTTTGATCTCGAATTTAATTTCTGCAGAATGGCAGATTCGACAGTTTCTGTTCATACCAGTTTTCCGTGGTCTTAGTGGCCTTAAAAAAATAAAACGTTTATATATGAGTCGTAGATAATTTGTAGATCTTTCCGTGTCCGCGAAGAACATCTCAATCGGACATCAGATCAGAAAGTTATTGCAGTTTGATTATAGCAGTTTTTCAGTCTCATAATTCTGTGCAGAATCTGTTCTCTTAAGAGTTAGACAATTTTATCAACAGAATTAAACTATGGGTTGGTAAAAGAAGTTGTAGATAATTTTATAAACTTTCCAGATTGTTAAAGAGTGCATTCATATGATTTGTGAAACTCCAGTTATGTTTGTTTTACTGTGGCTGTTCCTGTTTGCCTGTCAAAAATGAGCGGATCTGTTCACTGGTAGGTTTCATCAGGTAAATGGCCGAATTGGCTCTTCCAACTATGGAGACTTATGTAGAGGGATAAAAGTTCTTACTGCCAGTAGAATTCCATGATTTTTGGTTGAGTAGTTTGTGAGATATCGAATTTTGAAGTTAACTACGCTGTTGTCTGAAACAGATTCAGTCAGTTATCTTGTTAGAGGTTTTAGAACTTGTAGATGGCAGAATTTAATTATCCATTGGATACCGAAGTTGTAGAGTATTTTGTGTAGATACTTCTAGATTATTTGTTTGCTATCACAACTGTTATAATTTTAAAGATAAAAAATTAACAAACAGCGCTGCTGCAGTATGTCATGTGGTTCAGGGTAGGAGTCTTTCCACCAGGTCTTGGTTTCAAGTGTAGGAGCGATTTGTTGATTGTTGTCAAATGTTTGTGAAATATTTGTACTAAGTTTTATGCTCGCTAGCAGGTGGCTACACTCCAGATCATGCATAGTACATTTCTTCTTCTTCGATGAAGGCAAGTGAATGTAGCAGTGGTTGCTTCCGTTCTGACCTGTTATTTCTATTGCCTACACTCTAATATTCAGAAGTATTGGATTCTTTCATAATTGGACTCTATGGTGATGCTTTACTTGCTTGCATTATGCTGATGCTCAATCATATATTGATGATGATAATGATTCGAGTATGACTCGTGAGATTAATTCACACCCCTGAAGGTAAATGAAGTATTATTTGAGGTTGTATTGTATGTGAAGGAAGTGAAGTATATTGATAAATGCAGCATGCCATATACATTGCATGATTCACTTGCATCTGAAGTTTTGTCGTGACCTATGGTCCGACCGTACCGGTACAACTTAGCATCGTACGTTGCCCGAGAAGGGGTACGATGCGACTTCATACCCTTAGAGGTATGAAGGCAGAGGACATATGCATTGCATTCATATGCATTCATTGAAGTGGTATTTGTAGATGGTGTGATTTTATACTCTAAGAGGTATGAAGGCAGAGGACTTACACATTGCATTACTATGCATACATCGAAGTGATATTTGCAGGTATTGTTGACGCAGGAAAGTGTTATACAACCTATTGTGGTTGTTCGAGGAAATTAGATGGCATTGGTTATTTTGGGACTATTGAGTTCTATATCTACAAGTATTTCTGATCTCAATTGTGAACCCTTTAAAATGTTGATTAGTTCAATTTTTTGGTTTAAATATCTCGTCGAAACAATTCACTTGCTGAGATGTTTCATCTCACTCTTGCATTACTCAATGCAGGTACTTGATTCATGTTGGGACTGAGGGGAGTAGCAGCACGTCCACCTTCACTCTCATAATAACGCTGCCCAGGCACAACCATGATTTAATTAGAAACTTCTTGTCAAAGGATGTTTATTTTTAACTAGTCATGCACACTAGTTAATTCAGTTCATGACGTTATGGTTATCTTCCCATTGCTAGCAGATTATTAATGTCTAGTATGTTTTCTTATTATGATATCTGTTTATACTTTGTTGCTTCCACGTTTATGCAAATTTTCAAAGGAGATGCTGTCGAAATTTTATATATGAATGTTAGTTGTGTAGTTTAGTAGCATTTCGGGGTGTTTGTGGATCCCGGTGTGTTACAACTGATTACCTCCTTGTGGGTTGCTCTAGCGGTACTGCTAATGTGGATGCTACTTTTGATACTGCTGCTAGGGTGGGCACTGACTCTGTTTCTGATATCCCTACCGTTGCTGTTGAATCTATTGTGGGTAGTTGCTTGAAATGCGGGCAAGACTGCGCTTCCCTGTTGTGGTCCTCCCATCTTACGCTTTTGGTCTTTCATCTCCTTATGCTTTCTCTTAGTCATGATCGCCCTATCGATTAGGTGTTGGAAGGTGGGGAAGGTGTGGTTCATTAGCTGGTAATGCATGGGGTTGACCAGACCTCTCAGGAACCGGTATTGCCTCTTAGCATCGGTGTTGACATCTTCAGGGGCATAACTAGACAACTGCAGAAATCTATCCATATACTCACTGACGAACATGGGTCTCTACTTCAGTGCAACAAACTTCTCCTTCTTCATTATCACCAGAGCTGTTGGAACATGATATCTGGGGATGTTGTCCCTAAACTCCTCCCAAGTAATGGGGTTGGCATGGGTGGCAAGATAGGACTCCCACTGGGATTGAGCTCCTCCCCTTAGCTAGGCGGAGACCGTACAGAACCTTCTCCCTGTCATCGCATTGGGCAATGTGTAGTTCCCTTTCCACTGCACGCAACCAGTCTTCTACATCCATGGTGTCAGCGGAGTGGGTGAAGGTAGGGGGTGACTTCTCATGAACTCGCCATGTTTGTCCCATGGCATTTGTGGCACCTACATCTGTGGCGGAGGCTGGGGTTGTTGTTGAGCTTACTGCATAGCTTCTAGAGTACCTGATTACATGCACTTCTTGGGTTTGCATGAATAACATCTGCTCCACTATCATCGGGGGTGGCCGAGGAGGTAGCGACTGGGGCTGGGGCTCCTCCTCTTGCTAGACACGCTGCTCTTGCTGGTTACGCTTACCTCCTCGACGCTTGTTGTCAGACATTTGCAGAAGACATACACATGTCAGCATTGATCTTGCAATCTTTCAGCATAAGCGAGGGTAAATAAAGTTCTTCATACCACAAAGTCTTCGCTGATTTTTCAACACGATCCACATAGCTTCTCAGATAAAGAGGAAAGCAGATGTAAATGGTTTCCCAACTAAACACTACTTTATTGACATCACTAGCTAAGCCAAACTGCAGGGGAAGCCCAGATTCTGGTGACAATCATTACAAAGACCTGAATCAACTCGAGTTCATCATAACAAACATACAAACATCTACCAAGCAATCAGACCTAATAGACTAAGACACATGATTTAAAGATTGTATTACAAATTTCGTCTCTATCGATGTAGAATTCTATCCTAGTCCTGCAGGTGGGGGAACCATATGTGTGATTCTCACGCAACGGTGAGTGGTAGGAGTGGTGGATCTCAACTGTGGGCAGGAGGCAGATCATAAAGAGATGAGGGTGATCAAGGACATGAAAACTAAGTAAGTGATAGGGATCCAAAGGTAAGGTAAGTATATGAAAGAAGGGATGAGAATATTGAAGAACTCATAGGTATAACATTTTAAGACAAAGGAATAGACATTATCAGATGATAACAATTTAACAATAGAAGAGGAAAGAATCCCAGAAGATAGAGCTATGTTTGGGGCATCTAAAAAGATGTTGCAAGCACAAGGGTGAGAGTAGAACTAATAGAATTAAGTAGAGCATAGAACAAATTAATATGTCATTGCAAGGTAGTATATATAACATAAAATCAGTCAAAATGATGAATTGTTCTGAAGCGGCATCAAGGTAAGGTGAAGCAATATTCAATAGTCCTTACATTGGAAAGTATTACCCTATGTTAGCGGTCCCACAGTCAGCACAACTTTGATACCACTTAGGTCACACCCGGTTTCAGAAGGCAAACCGAATGCGAACCATGTACGTGCCAGGATTAGAAATTCATGTACACAACGATTACATAATTGATTATCATCGCATAGTGCTCGAACAATAACATAAAGAAGTATTACTTTATTACATCATGATATTAGAGACATCCACATAGTCATTAACTTAAAGTGTAATCAAAGCGCTAAAGCGAAACACTGTAAAGATAAGGCCTTCATAGGCAGCTGACTGCGGGTTGCCACTAATCTAGTTTAGAACTCCTTGAAGTCTTGGAACTCCTAAAAGTCCTTCGTGTTGCCATCATCTTCTCTGGAGTATTGGTTAAAATGTGGACAACCTGGTGTTTTGTGTTTAAGAAAGGGTGAGTACACATCAACGTGCTCAGCAAATGTCATGTTTGGCTGAAGTGGACTAGTTGTATGTGGTGTTAGGCTCAAAGTAGTTGCTTTTTATCCATCATGTATTTATTGTTACTAGTAGTAGCCAACTTTTATCATAGAACCCAAGTTGATATCCAAAAGGCCCCTCCTCGGAGAGGAAAGTACCATAAACCATAAGTATAAACATCATCATTAAACCATCATCATCATAAAGTTACCCAGACTAGCTCTAATCAAAGAGGATCCCAAGGCTGCTCTTAACCATGAGCACGGCTGATATACCAGTATCTAACCCTCTGTAGAGGTCGCACACTTTACCCACGAGCCATGGTTCCCTTTCTGCCCGAGGTTCTAGCCTCCCTATTGATCACTTCTGAGGTGACCCGGCAGGGTTTCACTATGTAGCCTTTATAATGATTCACTAGAGGTCATTGCCACCCGTTAGTATTTTTGGGTTTCATAAACATAGTACTGTTGGGGGTCTCCTTCTCTGCCGAAGGTCCTTAGGAAGGAGAAATTGCCTATAAGCAACGAGACTAAATGCCGAAGCTACAACAAGTATGCGTGAAGCACCGAAGGATGGTAGCTTCGGCTCAAGGTGGTTACGAAGGTCAAACATGATGATGAGCTAAAAAGGAAAAGACTAATTAATCCTTGATGTTTGTATTAGGATTATGTGCATATGTTAGGGTCATAAATGTATTTTTGTCCGGGCTGCGTCCCATGCCTATAAATAGATGAACAGTACCCCCCGTACTGTTCATGCTCAACTGTACTCTCACTTTCGACTTCGAGCAAGCCGAAGGTACAAATGTAATATATTTCTTGTATTACTTTGTTAGTATATCATATAAACTTCATTGTTATTGAATATTGAATATGATATAAATAAATTATAACATTACATTTGAAGATACATTTTCATATCTGAGTTATGAAGACTTGTTCTTCATGGCCTTCGTTCGAGAATCATCAAACCTGAAAGGATTTGATGCTTCAAAGGACGAAGGACCTTTTCATAAAACAATTGGGTTGCCTTGTTTTGTGATTCATCAATCATAAACAAGAAACCAACATTGGCGCCCACCTCCAGTGAACTCACTTCCACGACCACGACAATGGCTTCGCAAGGTGATCAAATTGCGTCACCTTCGGCAACAAAGCTAGTGCTCCCAATCATAGGTGGTTCAAGCTCCGAACGAGCTAATAAGAAGCAAAAGGAAGAAGCACAGAGAAGAGTACAACATGTTGGAGTACAAGGACCCTTCATCAAGTCCAAATGGTCCCATGTGCCGATTATTTTTTCTCAAGAAGACCTTCAGCTTAAGGATTACCCTCACAATGATGCCATGGTCATATCATGTGTCATTAAAGGGTTCTTGGTTCACAATGTCTTCATAGACATGGGTAGTGCAGTAGATATTATCTTTGCAAAAGCCTTCAGACAAATGCAAGAACAGGATGACAAAATACATGATGCAACCCACCACCTATGTGGCTTCGGAGGAAAACAGATAGTGGCACATGGAAAAATAACCATGCCAATCACCTTTGGCTATGTGCACAACACCAGAACGAAGCAAGTTGTATTTGATATTGTAGACATGGATTATCATTACAATGCAATCATTGGGCGAGGGACATTGAATGACTTCGAAGGAATACTTCATCCAGCATATTTGTGTATGAAGATACCATCAGATCAAGGCCGTATTGGTGTGCATGGATGTCAAGAGGCTGCTAGCTAGAAGGGCTGAAGGGAATTGGATGGATTCCAGGGCCATTCACAATATAGACGAAGCCGAAGCTCATCAGCAGCATAAGTACATAAAAGATAAAGCAGCTTCGGCGGATCAACCAAAGTCTATGCTTTTGTGTGAAGACATAGCTGAACAGAAAGTGTTGTTTGGGTCCCAATTATCTGAGGAACAAGAAAAGGCTTTGTTAAAGTTCTTGATCAATAACAAGTATGTCTTTGCTTGTTCATCCAACGATCTTTGTGGTGTCAAAAGAGATGTCATCAAGCACTCTGTCAATGTAGACCCAACCGTCAGACCGAGGAAGCAGAAGCTTCGGAAGATGTCAGATGAGGTTGCAAAAAAACAAAGTTAAAAGACTCCTCAGTGCTGGAGTGATCAGAGAGGTGACATACCAAGAATGGCTAGCTAACACTGTGATGGTGAAGAAGGCCAATGGAAAGTGGAGAATGTGCATCGATTTCACAAATATTAATAAGGCGTGTCCGAAGGATGAATTTCCCTTGCCAAGAACAGACTCTCTCATAGATGCGGCAACCACTTTGGAGCTTATGAGCCTGCTGGACTGTTACTCAAGCTATCATCAGATTTGGATGAAGAAAGAAGATGAGCACAAAACAAGCTTCATAACCCTAGTGGAATTTATTGCTATCTTCGGATGCCTGAGGGGCACAAGAATGCTGGAGGAAGCATCAGCAGGATGACTTCCAAAGTTCTCTACACTCAAATTGGCAGGAATGTTTTAACATATGTTGATGATATCTGAATCAAAAGTATGAAGCAGGAAAATCACATTGCTGATTTGCAAGAAACATTTGCCAATTTTAGAAAGGCTGGCCTCAAGTTAAACACAGAGAAATGTGTATTTAGGGTAATGAAAGGAAAATTCCTTGGATGTCTAGTATCAACAAAGGGGATTGAAGCTAACCCAAACAAAATAAAAACTATACTTCGGATGGAACCGCCAAAATCAAGAAAAGGTGCTTAGAGATTGACAGGCAAGCTGGTATCATTGAATAGGTTTATTTCATGATCAGCAGAAAGGAATCTGCCATTCTTCGAAGTACTAAAGTCAGCCAAAGTATTTCAATGGGGTCCAATCCAGCAAAAGGCCTTTGAAGATTTGAAACAATATCTTATACAATTGACAACTTTGACTCCACCTTCATCGGGAGCCCCATTGCTATTGTATGTAGCTGCTTCCCATGCGGCAGTTAGTGCAACACTGGTGCAAGAAAAGCAAGATGACCAAACCTAACAAGTCCCAATTTACTTCATCTCCGAAGTACTAACTACATCGAAAAGAAACTACACAGCGTTGGAGAAAGTACTCTATGTTGTACTGATGGCCTCCAGGAAGCTTTGACACTATTTCTAGTCCTACCACATCATAGTACCTTTGTCTCAACCTCTAAAGGATATCATAAGAAAAAGAGAAGCTACAAGAAGGGTTGGCAATTTGGCTGCAGATTTGAACAAGTTCACCATTGACTTTGTTCATAGATCCTCGATTCAATCTCAACCACTAGTAGACTTCATTGTCAATTGGACACCTGGGGCTCATGAAGAAGTACACCCAACAGATACCGAAGCCTGGACAGTATTCCATGATGGATCATGGGGAACCTTCGGCGCAGGTGCAGTCGCTATTCTAATTTCACCATCAAAAATCAAAACCTGCTATGCATCCAGATTGGAATTCAATTGCACAAAAAACATTACAGAATACAAAATTGTCCTTTTGGGGCTTCGAAAGCTTAGGGCCATGGGGATAAGAAGGGAAGTGCTTAAATCTTACTGTCAAGTTATCACAGGTCAGGATGAAAAAAGCAGTAAGGCAAGAGACCCGAAGCTTGAAAAATATCTTGACACAGTCCGAAGGATGGAAGCCTCCTTCGAAGGATTTTCAGTGAAAAACATCCCAAGAGGGGACAATGAACATGCAGATTTACTAGCAAAATAAGCGGCACAGGGGCTCCCGCTTCCCCCAAAAGTATTCTTTGAAACTCTCAAATCACCTTCAGTCGAACTTATGGAAAGAGTGGTGCTAACAATTTCACCTATGCATAGCGAAGTTTGGAAATAGAAATTGTATCTTTCCTCTATGGCAACTATCCGTTGGATGATGAAGTTTACATAAAAAGGATGCATGCCAGAACAAGGCCAT
Organism: Zea mays; assembly: GCF_902167145.1. Taxonomy (NCBI): domain Eukaryota; kingdom Viridiplantae; phylum Streptophyta; class Magnoliopsida; order Poales; family Poaceae; genus Zea; species Zea mays. Next base: position 69,500,536 of record NC_050098.1, read on the forward strand.
ATGTGATTATAGAGGAGGAATTGTTCAAACAAGGAGTTTGCTCCCCATTACTAAAATTCCTATCCAGAATCGAAGGTCAAGAGCTGATGAAGGAAATACACTCAGGAATATGTGGAGCTCACATTGGATCCAGGCCACTCCTTGGAAAAGTTTCTAGTCAAGGATTCTATTGGCTGAAGGTTGCTTCGGATGCAGCGGATCTGGTACAAAAATGTGAAAATTATCAGAAGTGTGCCAGGGATCAGAAACAACCTTCATCTCTAACACAACTGATTCAGCCCACTTGACCATTGCAAAGATGGGGACTAGACTTATTGGGCCTACTTCCACTAGCCCAAGAGAATTTGAGATATGTTGTGGTAGTAGTGGAATATTTTTCAAAATGGATCGAAGCTAAACGACTAGCTATGATAACTTCAGCTATAGCTCAAAATTTTTTCTAGTAGAACATCATTTGTTGCTTCGATGTGTTGAAGGCTATCACAGTTGACAATGGAGCACAATTCGACTCTGAAGCATTTAAAACCATTTGTGATCAAATTGGAACGAAGATACACTTTGCATCAGTGAGACATCTAGAATCCAATGGTTTGGTTGAACGGGCAAACGAAATCGTCATCAGAGGGATAATGAAATCAATCTTTAATCTACCAAAGGGAAAGTGGCCAGACGAATTGGTGAAAGTAGTATGGAATCATAACATTGTTGTCTCAAGGTCAATAGGGTTCAGTCCATTTAAGATTTTGTTTGGAGACGAAGCAATAACACTAGAAGAAGAAAAAATAGGATCGATAAGGACTCTAGCTTCGGCAGAGGACGAAGACACTTGCAAAGTATCAAAAGACACCATAGAAGGGGTCAGACTTCAAGCAATAGATCATATCAATAAATACCAAGCTGAAACAGTAAAGTGATGGAACAGGAAAGTGAGACTAAAGAATATTAAGCCAGGACATTTGGTGCTTCGAAGAATAGCCAACCTAGAAACAATGGGGAGGCTACAGCTCAAGTGGGAGGGCACTTTCTTGGTAGTATCTTCGTCAAGACCTGGATCGTATATGTTAAGAGACATGGATGGGAATGATATTCCAAGATCCTGGAATGCAGACGAGCTTCAGAGATACTATGTGTAACAACCATGTAATTTTCTTTATTTTTCCTACGACACCCTTTTCCTTCCAAGAGGGGAGAAAGATTTTTAATGGGGCCATAGGTTGTAATTTTCATTTTATTTTCGCAATCCTATCCAATACAAGGGCCAGTTTCCCCCATATGTAAAATATAAAGATTTGAGATTACACCATCGATTGTAAAAATATGAAAAAAGCTCCAAAGACGTTCCTACGAGGATGCAGATCTAAAAAGCCACCTAAGTAAAAGGTGAAGAAGCTCCAAAGTTGTTCCTACGGGGATGTAGAGCTAAAATGCCACCTAAGTAAATGGTGGAGAAGCTCCAAAGTCATTCCTAAGGGGATGTAGAGCTAAAATACCACCTAAATAAGAGGTGAAGAAACTCCAAAGTTGTTCCTAAGGGGATGCAGAGTTTGGGTGTGTATTTGTGTGGGTTTTTTATCTTCGGCATACACTTGCATTTTTCATCACAACATATTTTGCAAACATGCATTAGATATCTATATCTTCATCGCACCATGGCACATCACATAAGGCACTAATGATAAAAAAGAGAAGGCAGGTTTTTGCCTTCGGCGCGAAAATGCTTCGTTATGAATGAAAGGACGCTTTTTGACTCTGGCCCAAAGATGCTTCGATGTGAACAAAAAGAAGGGAAGGCGTTTTTCGCCTTCGACTTAAAAAACTGGGAGCATTGGTTTTGTCCACAGCAAAGCAAGCAACAGTGGAAGAGAAGTAAGGTAATATTACAAGGTATCCATAAATATTTACAAAGGTTTTACATTCTTCGACAACTTTTTGCCAAATATAATGGTTTATACAAAGAGCTTTAAGAGCATCTCTTATTCACTAACAGAAGAAGGGATAGCTTTGGAAGTATTCTTCAGAGTCTTCGAATAAGCTTCGGCTTATCATTCTTCATCAACATCGTCCTGAAAGCAATAAACAAAGGTATTATGAAACATAATGAGACAAAACTTGAAAATATGAAAGTAAGAAAATCTTCATACCTTGTTAATTAAGGTTCGTGCTTCATCTCCAGCAATCTCTAGGCCACCCTTAGTCCAGATCTGGGTAATAAATCTATTACCCACACTTCTGGCTTTGGCCCGGACGTTGACTAAATCTGATGACGAAAGGCTGAAGGTTGGTTAATTAACAGTCTTAAGGTGACTGCATCTAGCCTTGGCGAAAGCAGCAGCTGTCCCACGGGCAGCCACTAGAGCGCAAAAATCACCATGACCAACTATGACTTTGTCAAGATCGTCAATCTCCTTCTCAATCCATCCGAGTGCTCCTGGGATATCTTTGGCAGAATGGTTGGCTTCCTCACATGTAGCTCCGACAGAATTGAAGATACTTTTTAACCCAATAGAGCATTGTGTTGCAAAGCTGAAGCATGTATCCCAAAGAGCTTTCAGTGTTTTGCTTAGCTTAACATTTTTCATAGCCTCAGCCTTAATTGTCATATTTAAAGCTTCGGACTCATGGCCAAAGTGGTTTATATTTTTTTTCCAAAAGTGTCTTTGTTTCCTTTAGCTCTTTACATACTTAAAGCTTCGGACTCATGGCCAAAGCGGTTTATATTTTTTTTTCCAAAAGTGTCTTTGTTTCCTTTAGCTCTTTACTCAATTTCTCAATTTTTACATCTTAATTTGAAACTAGAATTGCTCCTCATTTTGAAGCCAAGCTTCGGCAAGCGAGCCTTCGGCTGAGCTGAGCAAGGCATTTTTTCCTTCAAAGAATTCTAAAGCTCTTCAATCTTTTTCTCCAACCCACTGATAACAAATTCAATTTTCCTATCTTCATCATCTTGCTGCAATTTTAGAGCCTTTCTTAGTAGCAAACTCTGTGTCAAAAGACGAAGTCGAATTAGACCTTTACTGACGAAATGCTAAAATTAACCCGACGAAGGAAAAACAATATAAAATCATACCTTAAAATTTGAGTAAAATAAGCTGCCTATGATATTTTGTCTCCTATAACCCCTAATGTCTTTTTTCAGCTTTGGAAATCTGATACTCTTCGACAGCGTACTCACAATTTTTGCTCCAGCACGATCACTAATGCATCCTAAAATCTCTTCATCTACGCCGCCGAAGAGAACAAATCCAGGCTGATACCGCCAGACACACCAAATTCTTTTAATTTGGATATATCCTCTTTGGAAATTATTGGTCCCCCAGGTGTCGTAAAGTCGAAGCTTTTATCTTTCGAAGAGGCTTCTTCAGTTCTTTTCCCTACGACGCTAAAGTCTCAGGGGCAATCGTCCCCTCGGTATTTTTCTCAGGCGCAATATCAGCAATAAGTCTATCAATTTCTGATAAAGTTGCCCTGAGGGGACCACCACTGCTTTCGGCCAATTGAGGCCCTTCGTTAGCCACAGAGGGTGCAATCTTCTTTTGAATCGCCAGTGGCGGGTATCAAGAACAACTCTCATCACATTCATCATCCGGTGTTATTTATGTGTGTTCCCCCATCGGGTGTCGAAGGTTCCTTATCCGCCTCTTCTTCGGCAATTCCCCTAGCATTTTTCTTTTGTGGCTGTAATAAGGTTGTTAGCTATGATCCTATAGAACTTAGCATCTTGAAAGGCAAGGGTTAAATCATTACCTCTAGAATTTTTGTCACACTAATCGAAGTCGCCGAAGGGGTCTCTGTAGAAAATGCTTCAGCGGAGAAGGTCTTTCTTCTTCTCTACAGCTAGATGACATAATCTTCCTTATCCTTGATGCCGAAGGTTCTGGTGTCAACTTCAGATTCTTTGTTAACATTTTCTTCTTGTCGTCCTTGACAGATCTTTGCGCTTGCCTTTTCAAGATACTCACAACCCTTTTCTTTTTCACTCCCCCGGCTTCTTCGTCATGTCTCTCATAGTCAGGATACTCGAAGCCAAGAGCATCCATCACTCGATTTAGCCTCCGTTTCTCTCCTGTGCCGAAGGCAGCAGTCATTAGCTGGTCCTCTTTCTTAGTATAATTTTCGAGGATTTCGTTACACATTGTCTTGATGACCTCCAACCATTCGACACAGGGTCCACTAAAGTTTTTTTAATTTAAAACGGTATGGAAGTCTTACAAGTTCAAATTTCTTTCCTTTGTCTTTCTTCTTCGGCATTAGCCACCAACTCGATGTGGGGAAAGTTCTATACGCTAAGTATTCTTGAACTAGGTCCCGAGTACTGATATGTATAGCTACAACCCTGAAGTCTACTTCGGCTAATTGGGAGGTGGAGCCGAGTTGCATGTTGCATAATGGCCTTGTCATGTCGAAGTTCAACTTCAGGGGACTCGTCACCATAGTCATAAGCTTCTCCCTTCTCTTTTCATCATCTTTCACATAAAACCATTCACTTATCCAGCCGGTCAACCACTTGGTACGATATCCAATCACAGGGGCCTTAGTATCATTTCGGTAAGCAAAATTGTAACATCCGAAGTTCTTATGCAGTCCATCTGCTCTCCCTTTAGTCTAGTAATGGAGTGCATGTACCCTACAAAATCCTTCAACATTGGCACTCCTTCCCTGGCTTCGAAGAGCCCATATATACACAAAAAGCCTAACTATGGAATTTGGAGTTAGTTGATGAAGATGATTTCAAACTTCTTCAAAACTTCACCGATCATTTCATACAGAGAGAATCGAAGTCCAGCTCTGAAGAAGCTCTTAAAAACAACAACTTCATCATCTCTTGGCTTAGAATTACTTCGTCCCCAGCGAACCTTATCAATTTGTCATCATTTTTTCCAAAATATCCAAGCTTCTTCATCAAAATCAAATATTCTGGCTTTACAGTGGATTTTCCAAATTCAATATGGCTAGGCTTGCTTGGACTCAAGATGCCATCATCTTCTTCGTCATCACTGGTAGCTTTGGCAATAACGACATCTTTCTTCAGAACATACCCTTCTCCCTCTTGGACAACCAACCAAGAACGTCTCATCACTTCTGAAATGGGGGCTGTCTCAGTAGCCTCAATCTCTTCACCTTTGTTAGTTAGCCTGGTAGTAGACCTGACTCAAGCCATTTTAGTTCTTGAAGATGAAGCTAAATTTCAACTAATTTCACCCTTGTTCAAAGGTCACACAGCAAGTGCAAAGATGACAAAAAGCTTCGGCTTTAGTAAAAAATTTCAACAGCACAACGTTGCAATAGCAATGAATGTTGTGGTACCTTCTCACCAACTCATCTGTTTATATAGCCCTACAGGTGGTGATGGCGAACCGCCGTAATGCGCAAACTGATTGATCAGTAGACTAGAAAAGGTTGTAACTTTTTATTCGTTTTTTAATAACAAGCTCAAAGAAGGTGTTTTCGAACCTTCGGCATTTAGAAGCCTTCGTGTTTTTCGCGGATCGAGCTCATTATGAAAAAACGACCTAGCACCGCGAAGGGGATACCGTTGGGGGTCTCCTTCTCTTCTGAAGGTTCTCAAGACTTAGAAATTTCCTATAAGCAACGAGACAAAATGCTGAAGCTACAACAAGTATGCGTGAAGCACCGAAGGATGGCAGCTTTGGGTCAAGCTGGTTACGAAGGTCAAACATGATGATGAGCTGAAGAGGAAAAGACTAATTAATCCTTGATGTTTGTATTAGGATTATGTGCATATTTTAGGGTCATAAATGTATTTTTTCCAGGCTACATCCCATGCCTATAAATAGATGAACAATACCCCCATATTGTTCATGCTGAATTGGAATTGTATTCTCACTTTCGCAATCGAGCTAGCTGAAGAAATAAATGTAATATATATCATGTATTACTTTGTCAGTATATGATATAAAATTCAATGTTATTCAATATTGAATATGATATAAATAAATTATAATGTTACATTTGAAGATACATTTTCGTATCTGTGAGTGATTAAGACTTGTTCTTCATGGCCTTCATTCGAGAATCATCAAACCTGAGAGGATTAGATGTTTCGAAGGATGAAGGTCCTTTTCATATAACATTTGTGTTGCCTTTTTTTGTGATTCAACAATCATAAACAAGAGACCAACAAGTACTCCTCACAGGGGAGTGACTAACAAAAAGCAGAACGAAAGAACCTTGGCACCCAGCCTCGGCAGAGCGAGTACTATGTCGCAGACCCCATTGATGGCACAACGGTGAAGCAACTACACCTCTAGCTCCTCTAATTAATTAGCTAAGTGCGTCCCATACCACCCTAATGGCTGCACTGTTTTCTTGGGTGGTCTCTCAACGAATAGGTTCTTACGGAACGATACTTGGGAAATAGCCCGAGCCCCCTAAAGTATCACAAGTTCATCATCATAAAATCATCGTATCATAAAAGTATCCCATCATGTTCATTGATTAAAGTAAAGCACTAGCATGAAATTGATCATAATAGCCCAATCCCAAAAAGGTAATCAAGGGAAGGAAAAGCAGAAGCTAGTAAATCCTTAGGTTGATCATAGTATGCAGGAGAGTGAATTATACAGTAAAAAGGATATAATGGGTCAGAGGACACTTGCCTTCACCAAGTTGCTGCTCAGGGACTTCTCCTGTAACTTCGTCGGGAAACACAAACTGCTCGTTATCTATGCGAAACAATAATTCAATCAATACACTTGGGGAATAACAAATGAACAATACACCAAACAACAACATAGATCAAATAAATATGCAACATGATATGGAGCTCATATCTTTGGTAGAAAAACAGACGAGGCTATAGGGACGTCGGTGGGACAAAGCTAGGTGGCCCGACCACGTAGGGACGGTGTCACACCCGGTTTTGGAAGGTAAACTGAATGCGAACCATGTACGTGCCAGGATCAGAACTCATGTACACAACGATTATATAATTGGACATCATCACACAATGCTTGGATTAAATAGCGGAAAGGTACTTAGTTACATCAAGATGTCTGAGACATCCACAGAGTCTATTACATAAACATAGTGTTTAACATAACTATCAAAGTGCGGAGTATCGAAACGTAGAATGTAAGCCTACACAGGCAGCTAACTGGGGGTTTGCCACTAAGATAAACTAGAACTCATCGTATTCCTGGAACTCCTCGAAGTCATCCATGTTGCCAGCTTCACCTCTTGAGCACTGAGAACAGTGGGGACAACCTGGGGTGGGGTGGTTTGTAAAGCAAGGGTGAGTACACTTCAACGTACTCAGCAAATGTCCCGTTTGGCTAAAGTGGACTAGCTGTATGTGGAGTTAAGGTTAAGCAGTTACTTTTAGTTGGTCAAGTTTTATTACTATAAGTAGAGCCAAGTTTTAGTAATAACCCAATTATTACCCAGAGGCACTCCTTCCAGGAGGAAATACCAGAGATCAGGATTATAATCACCATTGTTAATCATCATCATAAAAGTAACCATTGCTTCTTCTAATCGAAGAGAATCCCAAGGCTACTCATAACCGTGAGCACGGCTGATATACCAGTTTCTAACACTCTGCAGAGGTTGCACACTTTACCCACAAGCCATGATTCCCATTCTGCTCGGGGTTCTAGCCTCCCTGATCACTACCAAGGTGACCTAGCAGGATCTCACTACGTAGCCTTTACAAAGATTTCCCAGAGGTCATAGCCGCCCGTTAGGTTTCTCCAGTTTGATAAACACAGTACATCTCCCCAAAGGAAGGGTGACTAACAAAACCAAATCAAAGAACCTCTGCAACCAACCTCGGCAAAGCAAGTATTGTGCCCGAACCCCATTGACGGCCCTACGGCGAAGCCAACTACTCCTCTGGTTCCTCTAATTAATCAGCTAAGGGCGTCCCATTCTACCCTCATTGTTGCACTGTTATCCCGGGTTGTCATTCCCCAAACAGGTCCTTACGGAGAGGTACTCAAGAAACAGCCTGAGCCCCCTAAAGAATGATGAGAACCCCATTGGAATAACATAATCGTATCATAAAAGATCACATCATGTTCATTGATTAAGTTAAAGCAATAGCATAAGCTAACCATGATTAACCCAAAAAGGTAAACAAGGGTAAGGTAAATACAGACTAGTCAATCATTAGGTTTCAATAAAGTAATGCGGGACAGTGAATTATAAAGTAAAGTAGGACATGATAGGTCTGAGAACACTTGCCTTCACCAGGTTGTTGCTCAGAGGGATCTTCGGCAACACACTCAGGAACCTCGGACTACTCGTTGTCTAAGTAAAGCGAGCATACATTCAATACATTTGGAAAAGTATAAATGAACAACACCTCAAACATTTACAATCATTGACACATAACTCAAAAAGGTACAACATTAAGTGTAGGGGAATGATGTCAAATTACAAAGGAAATGGAGTAATCCTAATTGGGGAATTGATTAATCTCTAAATGTTTGGGACATAACTCAAAAAGGTTAAGTAGTGATTAAAACAAAGGAAAGTTAGAATTATAATATAAACTACTCTCATTTAGGAATTTGATTATCCTTTAAATATTATCCATAATTACATACCTAATTCTGTTTATCACATTAGGGTCTAAAGGTTAAACCAAAAAATGAATCCATGAAATGCATAAAACTAATCTCATAAAATTCAATATGTTTTAACTCCTAGGGCTTTCATTTTATTTAATTTATTAAATAAATAAACTAACATAATCATTAATCCTATATTCTAAGTGTAAAATTAAGGTATACAGAATATAGTTGGTTATATTTTATTTGAATAGAGAATAATCTTGTGAACATTTTGCAATTTGAACCACTAAATTTGGAGTTCATATGAAAAAGATATGAAATAAACAAGTTTTGAAGTTTGAAATATGAAATTAAGGCTAAATTTGTAATTAAATAAAAGTCCAGGGGCTATTCTAAAGAAACCAGGGGCCTATACGCTAAAACAGAGGATGGCGGGTTGATTTCCTAAAACCAGGGGGTTCTTAAGCAAAATAACCACGTGAAGGGGTACGGGGTAATCTCAGCCATCAGATCAGAAACATATGACCCAGATTAGATCGCGCGGGCACATGCGCGGGCGCGAGCGCGCAGACATGACTGACAGGCGGGGCCAGGGCGTCAGCGAGCCAGGGCGGGCTGACCAGCCAGGCCTAGGGGCAGAGACGCGGGTGAGGGGGAGAGATGAGAGACAGTTGGATCTGGATCGGACAGCTACGATTAGATCCGCTCGGGTTAGCTCTACACTTTCCGATCTCGAGCGAACGACCGAGATCTAACGGTAGGGGGGCGGACATGGGCGCGGTGGCGCCGCTCGGTCCCGCGACGGGAAATCGCCGGAGACGAGCAGACCGGCCACGACAGGGTACCAGAGGCTTGGGGGTTGGCCTAGGCGCGCACAGGGGGATCTGGCGGACTCAGCCGAGAGCACCACGCCGTCGCGGGAGCACTAGAGGGCGCTGCACATGGCGCGGCGGGCTAACGGCGGAGCGGGGCAACTCCAGCGAGCAATTGCGCAATAACCAGTGCAGTACACAGGGAAATAGGGGCGCGGGGAGGTTGCTCACCTTGAGGGGAAACGCTGGAGGCACGGGGCAACGGCAGAGGCACAGGGATGCGACGGGGCAACGGTGGCGGAGCTCCGGCTGCGTAAGAACCACTCTGGTGAGCGCAGACCGGACAGACCAAAGAGGGGGAAGGCACACCGAAGGGTGTCCCGAGTAGCTGACGGCAAGGTGAAGCTCACCGTGGCACTGAACGGGGCGCGGGCGCAACGGCGGCCACGGAACAGGCGGTGGACATCGGCGGATGGTGGCGGAGGTTCTCGGTTCGCGTGGGCAGATCAAGAGAGCTGGGCACAGGGCGCAAATGGAAGAGGGGAGGTGGGCGAGCAGGGCGCGGGGTTCAAAAGGGGTGCGGGTGCTCGGTCGTGGCCGGAGAATGCGCGGTCGTGGGCGCGTCCACGGCGGGGAGATCATGGGCGAGAGGTTAGGGACGCGCAGACAGGTGGGGTCGGTGGGGCAGAGAGAGGGAGCGGGTGCGCGCGATAGCAACGGCGCCGACAGGCTGGTCCCATGGAGCAGCGAGAGAGCGAGGGAGAGAGGGCGCTCTGGTTTGCGCCGACAGGCGGGGTCCGCCTGTTAGGCACAGGGACGCGCGGGCGCGGGCGCGCGCGCGGGGGCTGAGCTTAATGGGCTGCTTTGGGCCGAATTGGCTTTTCCTATTTTCCTGGAATTTCTATTGCCTTTTCTATTTATTTTCTCTAGGGTTTTCAATTCAAATTCAAATCAAGTTTCAAATTCAAACCAAATCAAATATGTGCAACATTTCAAAGAATATTTAGGCTCAATATGATGCAACATTCCATGACTCATATGTTTTGGGCAAAATAAAATAAATAATCCCTCACTAATACAACTAACTCTAATTAAAAGAGAGAGAGAAAACTATAGAGAGAGGGAAACTAAAGTGGGATAGAGAAGAGTAACACATCAATTTGGGTGATCATTAGAAAGAAATTTTATATGCCCAAATTCAGGGTGTTACAGACCTATCCCCCTTAAAAGAATCTTGCCCTCGAGATTCAAGGCTGGCTAGCAAAGAGTTCAGGGTACTTGGTTCTCAGATCATCTTCTCGTTCCCAGGTTGCTTCTTCTTCTGAGTGATGGCCCCATTTGACTTTGCACATTCTGATGGTGTTCCTCCGGGTGACTCGATCTGCTATCTCCAGAATTTGCGTTGGCTTCTCAACGTATGTCAGATCCTCTTGAACTTCAAGGTCTTCCATTGGCAACTGCTCTTCTGGTACTCGCAAGCATTTCTTTAACTGAGAAACGTGGAACACATCATGCACTATGGACAGGTTCTCTGGCAAACTGAGTTGATAAGCCACTTCTCCATGTCTGGCTTGAATCTGATACGGGCCGATATAGCGAGGTGCCAACTTGCCTTTGACTCCAAACCTCTTGGTTCCTCTGATGGGCGACACTTTCAAGTAGACATAGTCTCCCACTTCAAAATTGAGTTCCCTTCTTCTGGTGTCATCATAGCTTCGCTGTCTAGACTGCTCTGCCTTCAGATTTTCTCGGATCATCCTGATATTCTCTTCGGCTTCAAGCAAAATCTCTGGACCGAATACCTATCTTTCGCCGGGTTGGTCCCAATGCAATGGAGTTCTACAATTTCTCCCATAAAGTGCTTCGAATGGTGACATCTTCAGACTGGCTTGGTAGCTGTTGTTGTAGGAGAATTCTACATATGGTAACCTCTTGTCCCAACCTAACTGGTCTTGCAAAGCACAAGCTCTCAACATATCCTCAAGAATCTAGTTGGTTCTCTCAGTCTGACCATCTGTCTGCGGGTGTTAAGCTGAACTGAATTTCAAGTGCGTACCCAAAGCTTCGTGTAGCTGCTGCCAAAAGTGAGAAGTAAATTGGGTGCCTCTATATGATATTATCTTCTTTGGAATACCATGCAAGCACACAATCCGAGACATGTATAACTCTGCCAACACTGCACTGTTATAGGTGGTCTTGACTAGTATGAAATGGGTCGTCTTTGTCAAACAGTCCACTACTACCTAGATGGAGTCATAACCAGCTCGAGTGCGGGGCAGACCAACTATAAAGTCCATCCCAATCTCATCCCATTTCCACTGCGGAATCTGCAACGGCTGCAACAAACCTGTGGGTCTCTGATGTTCTGCCTTGATCCTCTGACAACTGTCGCATGTAGCCACATACTCTGCTTTCTCTCTTTTCATACCATACCACCAGAATCTCTTCTTCAAGTCTTGGTACATTTTCTCACTACCAGGGTGTATAGAATACGCTGTCTCATGAGCTTCCTTGAGAAACAGTTCTCAAATCGAGGTGATGTTGGAAACACACAGTCTATCTTTGAACCATACCACTCCTTCTGCATCTTCACGGAAATCTGGACCTTTCCCATCGATGATTAGCTGCCGGATCTTGTTGATCTTCTCATCATCCTTCTGACCTTTTCTGATGTCTTGCTCTAGAGTGGGCTCTAGCTCAATTGTCACTCCTTGAGTGTTGTTCAGAAATCTGAGACTCAACATGTTGAATTCCTTTGCTAGCTCAAACGACATCGGGTGAGCGGCCAACATATTGACTTGACTCTTCCTGCTAAGAGCATCTGCAACCACATTTGCTTTGCATGGGTGATAATGAATCTCTAGCTCATAGTCTTTGATCAATTCTAGCCATCTTCGCTGCCTCATGTTTAACTCTGACTGAGTGAATATGTACTAGAGGCTCTTGTGGTCCTTGTAGATACCACACTTCTGCCCATAAAGATAATGTCTCTAGGTCTTCAATGCATGAACCACTGCCGCTAGCTCCAAATCATGAGTGGGGTAATTCTTCTCATGAACTTTCAATTGTCGGGACGAGTATGCCACTTCTCTCCCTTCCTGCATTAACACACACCCTAGTCTGGTGTATGAAGCATCACAGTATACTGAGAATGGCTTGTGAACATCTGGCAGAACCAACACTGGTGCTGTTGTCAACTTATGCTTCAACATCTCAAATGATTCTTGGCACGCTGGGGTCCACTTGAACTCAACCTTCTTTGCTAGCAGGGCTTTCATTGGTCTGGCAATCTTGGAGAAAGCTTCAATGAAACGCCGATAATAACCGGCTATTCCAATGAAACTCTTGATTCCTCGGACATCTTTTGGTGCTTTCCAGTCCAGAATCGCTGCTACCTTCTTTGGATCCACAGCTAGTCCATCTCGGTTTATTGTGTGACCCAAGAATAGAACTTCGCTGATCCAGAACTCACACTTACTAAGCTTGGCATACAACTAGCAATCTCGTAGCCTTTGGAGCACTTTCCTCAAATGTTCCTCATGCTCTTGCTCATTCTAGGAATATATAAGGATATCATCTATGAGCACCACTACGAATTTGTTGAGGTAGTCCATGAACACACTGTTCATCAGATACATGAAGTAAGCTCGCGCATTCGTCAATCCAAATGACATAACCATGAACTCATATAGTCCGTATTTGGTGATGAATGTTGTCTTCGGTATGTCTGAGGGTCGGATTCTCAATTGATGGTAACCTGACCTCAGATCTATCTTTGAGAACACACTGGCTCCTCTCAACTGATCAAATAAGTCTTCAATTCTGGGCAGGGGGTACTTGTTCTTGACAATAACTTCATTCAAAGATCTGTAATCAATGCACATCCCCTTCGTGCCATCCTTCTTCTCCACAAATAATACTGGGGCTGCCCAAGGCAAGGTACTTGTGAAAGTGCATTCATCCCTTTTGTGAGTTTTGGTGATTTGGATAACAACACATTTAAAGGTCTAACAAGTATGCTAAGTGTTGAACAGGATATTCAGTATGATGAACATACTTAAATAGTGTATAATGATCAGTGAACAAAGGTTCAACACAAGGTTAAATAACCAATGAGACAATGCAAATGGATAGAATATGATCTCTACATTGGTTTGAATATATGGACAAGACCTGAGAAATCACTACATACATATGATCAGAATAGAGGATGAAGTGATTAAGAGGATAGGTCAAGCCAAAGTGAATAAGATATGAGGAATCGTGAATTGGCTTGACCATATTACTATCAGTCCATATATGCTTCTATGAGAATCAAACTAGAGCTTGATTAATCTTAACAGTTATATCTAGAAGACATTCAAGCAAGGTTCACAATATTGAAGAAATGATTCTCTCAATGGATGCTCAAAATGATGTGACTCAAGAATGGCTTGATAGGGTGAAGATAGCAAGGAAAGGGCTTCGAGGAACTAAGCGAAGGTGAAGGCCAAGCGACGGCTTGTGGACCGAGGTACCATGGCTAAGGTGAAGAAGAGAGTACTTGCACTAAGTCGATGAACTAATCAGCTATGAAGAGTTATAACATGTTGATGCATCAGCAAGGTGACTTGAAGCCATGTTTTGAACTCATACATGGTGATATGGTACAAGTCACAGGGTTTGATTTATGTTTGCTTCAAAAGGTGAGACAAAGATGTTTGTGATCCTTATGAAGCAACGCCATGGAGAAATCACACATAAGATGCCAATTACTCAAGGAGTTTACTTAATTATATTTTATTTAACTTGAGTATAGGAATCGTCGTACTATAAAGAGGGATCCAAAAAGAAGGTTGGTGTTTGCCAAAGCTCAAGCCTCTATATTCAAAATCTATTTTTGAAAACCAAAAATCTCTTGAACGTTCTATGGTTGACCGCGGTTAGGTTTGAGAAACCTATAGTGTTCTTGTTCAAAAGCAGCTGAACTTCTTCAACTGCAGCTGAGCTTTTTAGCTGAGCTGAACTTCAGCTGAGCTGAGCTTCTTCAGCTGCAGCTGAGCTTTTTAGCTGAGCTGAGTTGAGCTTTCTCAGCTCCAGCTGAACTTCAACTTCAACGGGGTCCAGAGAGGTTCAACCGGGGTCCATGGCAAGTTCAACCGGGGTCCAGAGAGGTTCAACCGGTGTCCATTGAAAGTTCAGCCGGGGTATTTTCCCCGGACCTCACTGGTCAAAACCGGTTGAACCGGTCCTAGGGGAGGTTCAACCGGTGTCAGGGTCACCTGACCGGTCTGACCTCCTGACTGGCAGACTGGCTGCCAGTCAGACCCCCAGGTGGTTGAACCAGCCCTAGAGGCGGTTCAACCGGTGTCAGGACCTGTTTTTGCAGTTTGACCTGCAGTCTGCCAGTCTGACTTGCAGACTGTCTGTCAGCCTGCCCCAGGCGGTTGAACCGGTCTTAGGGGCGGTTCAACCGGTCTTGGTCAACTTGACCAGTCTGCAGGTCAGTCTGCCAGTCAGTCTGACAGTCAGACTGGCAGACAGTCTGCCTGACCTCCCAGGGGCGGTTCAACCGCCCTAGGGGGCGGTTCAACCGGTCTCAGACAGAAAAATCTGCCCAACGGCTAGTTTTGAGCTCCACCTATATATACTCACTCCTACCTCTCTCCCCACACACAAGAGCATGACCCAAACTCCATTTCCATCTTGAGAAACACCTCCCACTCTCTCACACACATCTCTTGCCTCTCCCATTTCAAATCTTTGGAGAGAAATCTTTGAGTGAGCTTGAGAGCTACGGTTTTTATGCTTCATCTCTAAATCTCTCTCGCTCTTCTTCATTCGAGCTTTGGTACTACATCGAGTTCTTTGTGGATTCATTACTCTTGGAGCTTCTAGCTCCTAGATGACTAGGTGTCCCTTGTGAGTCTCCAAATCTTGTGGAAGACCACAAGAAAGTTTGTATTACCCGCTCGTTTGAGCAAAGATTATTGTGTGTGCTTGACCTTTGTGGTCGGCGAAGGGAGGATTAGGGTTGAAAGAGACCCGGCTCTTTGTGGGCGCCTCAACGAGGAAGTAGGGCACCTTGGTGGTGTGACCAAACCTCGGGATAAATCTTGTGTCTCTTGTGTTCTTGTTCATTGTGCTTATTCGTGTTCTTCGTTCTCTCATCATTGCGTGGAAGATTTGTTTGTATATTTTTGGTGTGTGGATTTTGAGAAGTGCCCTTCTCAGATCTACTACTTTGAACCCTGTGGATCAACTAGAACATTTCATTTCCAAAGTTAACTGGGTGAATTTCGAGATCAATTCAGTTTTACCCAGTTTGCTTCTAGTTTTTTGTTGAAAAAGTTTTAACTTGCCTATTCACCCCCTCTAGGCAACTTTCAATTGGTATCAGAGGCTAATCCTTGTTCTAACGCTTAACCGCGTGAGGAAAAGATCATGTTGGGGGGGCTAAGAAACGAAAGTGCTTCTATGCTTGAAAAAGTTGAGGTTGCCTCGACTTCATCTTTTGATGCAGATGTTGATCCTAGGGCAATAGACCTTGCCATGAGAATCGCCGAAAGGATGTTTCTCAAAATGAAGGAAGATGAGGCGAAGAACAAGATTGAAGAAGAAAATGATCGATGGAGACCAAACGACGAATCCACCTCTTCACAAGGTTCGTCTTTCAAATCTACTTCTCATATGTGCTTTATTGCTAATGGGAGTGACAGTGAAAGCGAAAGTGAGGATGAGGAGGAGCAAGAAAGTGATAGTGAAGATGAGGATGATCTTCAACAATTCTTCGCTCAGCTAAGCAAGAAACATCGGATGAGCTTGCTCAAACTCATGAAAAGAGCGGAAGAACAAAAAGAAATGCTTCATAAGCAAGAAGACTTCCTCATCAGAAAAATCGAAGACTTAGAGAAGTTGACCAAAGAGCATGAGAAGCTAAAGTGCTCTCATGATGATTTGGTCCAAAGGTATGAAGACATTTCAATTGAGCAAATTAAAGTTGTTAATCATTCATCATATATTGCTCAATTAGAAAATAAAAATGCTATGTTCAAGAACACGATAGAAAGGTTAAATATTGAAAAACTAGCTTTGCAAGAAAAACATGATATGTTTGTGTGCTCTCATAATAAATTTATGGATTCACATATCATGTTAGAAATGGCTCATGAGGTTGTGTTAACTAATTTGAAATCATACCAACCTCACATATGCACATGTACTCAAATAGAAACTATATTATCATGTGCTAACAAATGTTGCTATTAAGAAAGCCAATCTTCCATTGAGCTAGAAATTTCAGGAATTAGTGATATTTTTATCACACAAGAAAATAAAGAGCTCAAGGAAGAAGTTGGAAGGCTAAGAAAGAGCTTAACTCTTTTGAAGGGAAAGTGTCATGCTCAACCTTCTCAAGATAACCGTGATAATATGGTGAAAAAGCTTGAGAAGGGGACAACCGTAGCATGCACAAAACCCCTTCAAAAGAATACCAAGCTTTCCAAGAAGGACATGAGCAAAATCCATGGTGAGAAAATTAATGCTCATATGATTTGCTCTAACAATGTACCTATGTGCTTCAACAAAGAAAGATCAAAGAGAAGCGATAGGAGGTGCTATGGATGCAAGGAGAAGGGCCATGAAATTGATTCATGCCCCCACATGAAGAATCAAGACCTTGCACGGTCAAGAAAGATAACCATCAAAAAGGATGAAAGCAAAAGGCAAATGCAATGCAAGGACAAGCATCGCATTTGCTACAATTGCCGTGAAAAAGGTCATCTATTCAAGATTTGTCCAAAGGGTAAAACTCCTAAGCCTAACTTGTCAATACATTCAAATATGCTTAGGAGACCCAAATTTGACTCTTGTGCTAGAAAGGTGATGAGTTCACCACATTCTAGGACCAAGGCTATTTGGGTGCCTAAGTCCTTATTGGCTAACCTTGATGGACCTATCATGAGATGGGTACCAAAATGTACTTAATAAGTTTTGCAGGTACCCAGAGATGATATGAAGCTTTGGGGTGCTTGAGCGGTTCAACTCAATTCTTATCTCAAGCTATCAATCTTACATTGTCTATCCTTTAAGATTGACCCAAAGATGAATTGAGTTGTTATATCACTAACTTCATATTCATCTCTAGCAAGAACTTATGTTGTAGGGAATAAGGATTAACCTTTGTTGGAATCAAGCAAAAGGCCTACAACCAAGTGATATCCAAAGGATAGTAACAATTAATTCTTAAGTGCACATTGCTTTTAATTGGTATATTCCTTTGTGTCTTTTGTAGCCACATAGGAAAAATGAAGCACTTGAGAATGAACTTAAAAGATTTTACCTTGCTTTGGAAAGGATCTAATTATATGGTAGATTGCAAGTTCATATTTTTATATTGTGACAATCTACATGCTTTAAATTGATTGTATGTATCTTGTGGCATATTTCAAGTTAATCATCATATTATTGCCATGACCTAGACATAAAGAGTATTATCCCATGTTCTTAAATGAATAGAGTGCTAAGTAAGAAATTCAAATTTTTATAGCACTTACCAAATGGGGAATTCTCTATATGACTAGAGTTGTGAGACTAATGTTTCTATCTAAGTGTTTATGTAATCTCACAACATGAGAATGTGTTTCCCAAATGGAGTGTGCCATTCAACATTCAAAGAAGATCAAACCAATACTATGTGATGTATTCATTCTTGTTTAAATTGGTTTTGAGTCTTCTTCATTAATCACTCACCATGCTATGAATTAAACTTGCCATGTAAACTTAATTAAATAATCATGCTACTTTCATTTTTTACAATTGATGTTATGCATGATGCTTGTAAGGGTAATTTAGTTCATATCATGAGGTTTCCTTGTTTTAGTAACCTTCTTGTCATTCATATACTAGAGGTTGCTAAATAGGAAACTATTGCTTGTGTTACTAATACAATCTTTTTTTAAGATATTTAATGGAAATTCATAAGTAGAGATTGTGCTCTTTAAATTGGTAAAATCACAAGCTTTAAAGGTTAATCTTTACCTAAAATGAAGATTAGGAATGTTCAAGGCAAAGGTATGGAACAAATTGCTTCAATTGGTAGTTGATCAATAGTAGTTCCTTCCAAGTGACATTCTTTCAATTGGTAATAATATATTATATGGAAAGGAATGTCAATATGAAGGTTAAATTCCTTTTGGCTTAAATTTGTAAATTAATGCATATTGTGAATTCACTGCTCCATGTGCATTAACTTAAATGGAATTTAATTTATGCCTTTACGCCTCATAAATGATGATTTGTTTGCCATTCATATATAGATATCATCATTCATTAAATACTTCCTTGTACTACTAATACCTCTTTTCAAAGTGTTTTATCGACTAGTTTTAAAAGGAAAAGAGATAACAAAGAAGGAAGTCTCCACAAATGATGAAAAGAAGAATACTAAGATGACACCACCACAGATAGTAAGATCTATCAAATTGGTATAATAAATGGTACATTCTATATGGTGGTAAGTATTCTTAGGCATAAGTTAATTCATTGCAAATTTGTCATGCCTTGACCATGATATATAATATACTCCTCATTAGACTCTTAACTGAATTGAAAGTGCATGTGGCAAGTCATTCAAATACTTGATGCACATATCTAGTGGGAGAACATTATATATCTTGTGTCATAGAGAATAAGTTTCACTTGAGTAAGATATACTAAGACAATCCAAAATGGTAAATTTGTATCTCATTCATATGGATTGTAATCTTTGTTTTCTAAATAGCAACTCTTGATGTAGTTTAAAATTCCCTTATCGTTAAATCTAAAAGTGCATAAGAATCCTTTTTGTTGATATTCATCACATACATATGCACTAACATGGATATGATTTTTAACTGTAAAAGGTACAATTAGTGATCCATACTCTCTAAATTTTGGAAACCCATATTTTGATATCTTAGAAATCTACTTCAATCGGTATCCATATGCTTCACATTGAATTGGATCACTAAGTTGTAAATTCCATGCATAACTTGTCTTTATGATATGAATGCTTGTGCAACTAACCTTGATAAGATAGGTGCACCCAAGGTCAAGCTAGGTTCATCATCAAGAAGGCAACACAATGATGTATCAAGAAAAGGAGAAAAGGCTCCTATTCTTAACTCTTGCTCTTATCTGTGAGTTTATATATTAACTTGGAACCAGTAAGATGGTTGTCAAGTATATGTGGACGCCTACACAAAGAGAAAGGCCACAATAAGGAATGTGTGGGTACCCAAGGCTCTTATTACTAATCTTAAAGGACCCAATTAAAATTGGGTACCAAAATACGAAGCTTAAACTTGTTTTGCAGGATCACTCCTTCAATGGATCAAGTTGGGTGCTCGATAATGAATATATAAATCATATTTGGAGATAGTAGCAAGGGTGGTAATAACTGAATCTCAAGTGCATATTATTTTCAAATCTTATCTCTTTTGTGACTTGTGTAGCCACTAAGGGAAAAGAAGCACTCGAGGATATACATCAGTTATTGATTATGAAATAAAGGTCTAATTGGAAGATAAATGAATATTATCATATGGTCAACAAATCCAAAACTATGTGATGTACTCTCTCTAGTTAATTTGGATTTGATTCTTCTATATTAGACACTCACCATAATATGGATTAAGTCAGCCCTTTAGACTTTATTGAATAACCATGCATATTATCCATATCATTCAAAATATATTGTGCTTAAGGGCTCAAGGGAAATTTAGTCCATTTATGAGGTTTTTCTGTTTTTAGCAACACACTTGTCTTTCGCATATAAAGGGTTGCTAAATAAGAAACTAGTGCTTGTGCTACTAATGCCATCTCTTGTGTTGAGTTTATCCATAGAAAATCTATGTTAAGAGATGGTGCTTGTTTTAAATTGGATAAATCACAAGCTTAAGGATACTATTCAACTAAAGTAAGATGAAGTTGATAAGAGGCCAAGGTATGAAAACTTCCTCTCCTTCAGTTGTTTTAGTATTCTATCCTTAGTGGGATGTACCATAATATAGATTAATTTCATTGCAATATAAAATGTTCAATAGTGCATATAACTTTGACATCAACCATATATGTGCACTAATTTAAAATAATTTAATCTACCCTTTTGGGTTCTAAGAATGATGATTCATTTGTCATCCTCATATAAGGATCATCATTTGTGAAACCCTCCTTTGTGTTTCTAATGCTCTCTTTTCTAAGTGTTTCAATAAGGTCCTTCCAAGCGCTTTCAAGATGGATTCAAAATCTATGGATATAAGAGTCTTGGTTGTTTCAATCATTGAGTTTTAATTGACCGAATCAAGAAAAGATGAAAGAAGTTCAAGATCACTTGGTTGGATGAAATCGTAAAGAGAAAAGAGATCACAGTGATTCAAGAAGGGAGTTATACTTTTTTTGTCAACCAAATAATGAAGATGTAGTGACATATTTATATGATATCCTTCATTATGAGGTTTTGAGGTTCATATTAGCATGCTTTACCCTTCAGGATTTCAATTGATATACTTTCAATTCTCAAACTTTCAATTGGTTTAATTTTCATCATCTATGTAAAGCATGTTATGTTAAACCAAGATATAGTGCAAACATCTCCTTTAACCTCGTATTGTTGATGTGCATAAGTGTACTTTGTGTACTCTTGCATGCACAAATTGAAGGAGACTTTAGCCTATATCTTGTGAGACTAATGAATTCTTTCAAGTTCATGTTGTGTAGTCTCACACCTTGGAGAACATCAAATGAGGATGAATGGTTCCATAGAAATGAAGAATTTCTCTTAATTGTTTGAAGAGGATAAGTTTCTCTTTGAAATGTCTAGCCTACCAAAAGCTAAGATGGAAATTCATGATTATAATGGAGACCATGTGGCGTAGAACAAAGGTGTGTCACTCCATGAACTATTGTATTACAATTGTGTATCTAGGCTCTTACATGCTAGTGTGTGCATGAATATGCAATATCTTAAGTCACGCCATAAGGTTGCACTTGTGGTGACGATTAAAGAATCTCTAGATATTTGATTAATACCTCTTATGGTGATGTCATAAGTTTGTCTTAAGTCATCTTAGTGAGGTATGAGTCAAACATGCTAACTTCTTAAGAATCTTGGCTTAAAATATTGCATATCATGTCTATTAGTATACCTTTTGGATTATGAGCAATTCCTTCAATTGGTACAATTTCACATTTTCGTACTTTATTTGTACCAAGGTTCAAATTGTAGGACTTCATCCCCTAGCCTCACAAGTCGAAGTGCATAAGTTAAACAAGTATTCATCACTTGTATGCACACATTTAGGGGGAGAATAGTCTATGATTTGAATCTTTGAGACTAACTTCATTTTCAAGTCTATTATGTGTGTAGTCTCAAATTAGAAAGGAATCTTTAGGCAAAGACAATCGCTTCCACTACAAATTTGATGGGTATCAAAGATTCTTTGCTCCAATAAATGTATCTTTTATACATTTCATAAGAGAATGAGTTTCTCTTGTATATGCTACTCCAACGTCATCTAAAATTGGTAAATATGTATCATATCCTTTTGGATTGCAAATGTCTAAAGTAGCATAGCTTATAAATTCTCCTTTCTAGAACTTAATTGATTAAATAGTGCACATGTTCCTTATGTTGTATGATTATATTCAATTGATACTCTTTTTATGCCAATGGTACTTTAAATTGCAAATAAGTACTCTCAATAGGTATCAATTGAATACATATATATGTGTGCAATAAAACTTGAGGAGAACTTAATGTAATATGAAATTAGTGATATGTTTATCTATCAAATTGTATCAATTGATGTTTTTCAATTGATATTCTCGTAAATGATCACTAGTTGTATAATCCATACTTGTGCAATTTTCATGTTGCCTCTTGTTATGATAAGAAAATGCTAGGTGACATCTAGACTCCAGGTACCAAGATTTATCTTTCAATTAGTATGACAATATTCATTTGATATCTTGGACCTATGTCACAATTATGACAACAAGAGCTTGCAAATGAATTCTATATCCAACACAAGTTTGGAACTCCCCTTGAAAAGGTAAAATGCAAAGGTACATCACTTCATGTCACTTCTCCATTACCTTTTTGCCATCTAAGGACCCTTTTCATAATAGTGTGTTCCCATCTCGCTTAATCATAAATTCTACCCTTTATATTCTTTGTATCCTTTTTGGAGATTTATGACAAAGGGGGAGAAATTTTGCATTAAAGCTTACCTTTAGTCTTATGTAACTAAGTGTTAGAAGACTTTAAAAAGGGGAGAAATAATTAACAAAAGGGGAAGTCATAAGAAAAACATAAGATGTAGAAAATTGATAAGTGCATACTATGTCATGAGCATCACATTTATTTTATGACACACTGCACCCCATGAAGAGTATGATATAAGTTGTCTCCATACTTTGACCCAAATATGTGCTTTTGGCATTTGAGTACAAAACTGGTATTTTCTGAAATGCACATGTTTAGGGGGAGGAAACAATATCATAGGATTCAAAATCTTATTTATCAAATCTTATGTAAGCTTTAAATGTGTTGTCATCAATCACCAAAAAGGGGGAGATTGAAAGTGCATTCATCCCTTTTGTGAGTTTTGGTGATTTGGATAACAACACATTTAAAGGTCTAACAAGTTTGCTAAGTGTTGAACAGGATATTCAGTATGATGAACATACTTAAATAGTGTATAATGATCAGTGAACAAAGGTTCAACACGAGGTTAAATAACCAGTGAGACAATGCAAATGGATAGAATATGATCTCTACATTGGTTTGAATATATGGACAAGACCTAAGAAATCACTACATACATATGATCAGAATAGAGGATGAAGTGATTAAGAGGATAGGTCAAGCCAAAGTGAATAAGATATGAGGAATCGTGAATTGACTTGACCATATTACTATCAGTCCATATATGCTTCTATGAGAATCAAACTAGAGCTTGATTAATCTTAACAGTTATATCAAGAAGACATTCAAGCAAGGTTCGCAATATTGAAGAAATGATTCTCTCAATGGATGCTCAAAATGATGTGACTCAAGAATGGCTTGATGGGGTGAAGATAGCAAGGAAAGGGCTTCGAGGAACTAAGCGAAGGTGAAGGCCAAGCGACGGCTTGTGGACCGAGGTACCATGGCTAAGGTGAAGAAGAGAGTACTTGCACTAAGTCGATGAACTAATCAGCTATGAAGAGTTATAACATGTTGATGCATCAGCAAGGTGACTTGAAGCCATGTTTTGAACTCATACATGGTGATATGGTACGAGTCACAGGGTTTGATTTATGTTTGCTTCAAAAGGTGAGACAAAGATGTTTGTGATCCTTATGAAGCAACGCCATGGAGAAATCACACATAAGATGCCAATTACTCAAGGAGTTTACTTAATTATATTTTATTTAACTTGAGTATAGGAATCGTCGTACTATAAAGAGGGATCCAAAAAGAAGGTTGGTGTTTGCCAAAGCTCAAGCCTCTATATTCAAAATCTATTTTTGAAAACCAAAAATCTCTTGAACGTTCTATGGTTGACCGCGGTTAGGTTTGAGAAACCTATAGTGTTCTTGTTCAAAAGCAGCTGAACTTCTTCAACTGCAGCTGAGCTTTTTAGCTGAGCTGAACTTCAGCTGAGCTGAGCTTCTTCAGCTGCAGCTGAGCTTTTCAGCTGAGCTGAGTTAAGCTTTCTCAGCTCCAGCTGAACTTCAATTTCAACCGGGGTCCAGAGAGGTTCAACCGGGGTCCAGGGCAAGTTCAACCGGTGTCCAGGGAAAGTTTAGCCGGGGTATTTTCCCCGGACCTCACTGGTCAAAACCGGTTGAACCGGTCCTAGGGGAGGTTCAACCGGTGTCAGGGTCACCTGACCGGTCTGACCTCCTGACTGGCAGACTGACTGCCAGTCTGACCCCCAGGCGGTTGAACCGGTGTCAGGACCTGTTTTTGCAGTCTGACCTGCAGTCTGCCAGTCTGACTTGCAGACTGTCTGTCAGCCTGCCCCAGGCGGTTGAACCGGTCTTAGGGGCGGTTCAACCGGTCTTGGTCAACTTGACTAGTCTGCAGGTCAGTCTGCCAGTCAGTCTGACAGTCAGACTGGCAGACAGTCTGCCTGACCTGCCAGGGGCGGTTCAACCGCCCTAGGGGGCGGTTCAACCGGTCTCAGACAGAAAAATCTGCCCAACGGCTAGTTTTGAGCTCCACCTATATATACTCACTCCTACCTCTCTCCCCACACACAAGAGCACGACCCAAACTCCATTTCCATCTTGATAAACACCTCCCACTCTCTCTCACACATCTCTTGCCTCTCCCATTTCAAATCTTTGGAGAGAAATCTTTGAGTGAGCTTGAGAGCTACGGTTTTTGTGCTTCATCTCTGAATCTCTCTCGCTCTTCTTCATTCGAGCTTTGGTACTACATCGAGTTCTTTGTGGATTCATTACTCTTGGAGCTTCTAGCTCCTAGACGACTAGGTGTCCCTTGTGAGTCTCCAAATCTTGTGGAAGACCACAAGAAAGTTTGTATTACCCGCTCGTTTGAGCAAAGATTATTGTGTGTGCTTGACCTTTGTGGTCGGCGAAGGGAGGATTAGGGTTGAAAGAGACCCGGCTCTTTGTGGGCGCCTCAACGAGGAAGTAGGGCACCTTGGTGGTGTGACCGAACCTCGGGATAAATCTTGTGTCTCTTGTGTCCTTGTTCATTGTGCTTATTCGTGTTCTTCCTTCTCTCACCATTGCGTGGAAGATTTGTTTATATATTTTTGGTGTCTGGATTTTGAGAAGTGCCCTTCTCAGATCTACTACTTTGAACCCTGTGGATCAACTAGAACATTTCATTTCCAAAGTTAACTGGGTGAATTTCGAGATCAATTCAGTTTTACCCAGTTTGCTTCTAGTTTTTTGTTGAAAAAATTTTAACTTGCCTATTCACCCCCCCCCCCCCTCTAGGCAACTTTCAACTTGGCCTGATGTAACCTTTCTCTAACAACTCATCAATTTGCTTCTTGAGTTCCACCAACTCTGGTCCGGACACTCGATAAGCTCTCGTGGAAATAGGGGCGGTGCCTGGGATAAGCTCTATGGCAAACTCAACTTTCCTTTCAGGTGGCATGCCTGGTAACTCTTTAGGGAATACATCGGGGAATTCTGACACAATCCTAATTGTTTCAATCGGATTGGACTCCTTGTCATCCACTGTTAAATGGTGACAGGCTCCTTCTTCTAGTTCAGGTAAGTATAGCTTGGTTACTACCTCCTTTCCGGATGGGGACACCAACTTAACTGTCCTCTTGTCACAACTGACAGTGGCCTGATTTCTATGTAACCAATTCATCCCTAGGATGGCATCTAACCCTTGAGTTCCCATTACTACTAGGCTAGCGGGGAAGGCTATCCCCCTTATTTCAATCCTTAGATTCGGATAAATCCTATCGGACTGAACTTTTCCCCCAACTGAATTAACTCTCAAAGGTGGGATCATTGGTTCTATGGGGATGTTATGTGATTCTATCCAAGATGCAGAAATAAAAGAATGTGTGGCACTAGTATCCAATAACACTTTTGCTGGTTAGGATTCGACTGGAAACATACCTACTGCCACGTCCTGAGCATCCTGGATTGCTTCGGCCTCCAGGTGGTTCACCTTTCCACGGTTGTAGGCCTGACCATGGACTCCTGGTGCTTGCTATGGCGCTCCTTGTATTGCTGGGGCATTGACTGCTGGTCGCTGCTGAGCTGCTTTCTTTAAACAATTCTTCGCCCAGTGGTTTTGTTCTCCACAGTAGAAGCATGCACGACCTCCTACTTGTCCTGGGGCTGCTTGGCCATTCTGGTTGGTTGCTGGGGCAGGAAGACGAGCTGCCTGGTTGTTTTGACGCTGGTACTGATTTCCTCCCGGCTGAGTGTTCTAACGGTACTGCTGCTGCTGCTGAGGAAACTGCCTCTGGTACTGGTGCTGGTGCTGACGCTGATGCTGGTGCTAGTGCTGGTGGCCTTGCTTGAACTGTTGTGGCGAGTTGCCTGAGTAGCGGGGACGACTACTATTCCCGGCCTGAGGCCCACCAATCTTGCGCTTCCTATCCTCCATCTCTCGATGCTTCCTTTCAATCATGATTGCTTTGTCTATCAAATGCTAGAAGGCGGGGAAAGTGTGATTCATCAGCTGATAATGGAGGGGATCAACCAATCCTCTCAGAAAGCGGTACTTCCGCTTGGCATCTGTGTTGATGTCTTCTGGGGTATAACGTGAGAACTGCACAAACTTATCCCTGTACTCACTAACGGACAGGGGACCTTGCTTCAGGGTGAGCATTCCTATGAGTTAGACAAACATTTCTAAAGTCCGTGCAACTAGTCTAAGTCATAGTTCTTCAAATTCCAGCGTCATTGAACTTAGGCCCTATTGACACTACAACTGCTTGTTAGAAAAAGCAGCTTATCTGAGAAGCTGGTGAAAAACACCTTCTACTTGTTATGTACTTTTAGTACATTCTAAGAAGCAGCTGAATTGGTAAGCTATTGTAGAAGCGTTCTGTTTGGTATAGCTTCTGCTTAAATCTGTGAAGAATCTGAAAATAAGTCATGCCAAACAGGGCCTTTGTTTTGGCTCAAACTAGGCTCCAAATGCATCTTTTCCTAAATCTAAACTTGTGAACTCTCTCAGGTGCTCAAATAGGTTCCTAAGGGCATTTAAAATTTATCCAAACTCCTATGCTCCTTATAGTCCATCTTATCCAAGTTTTGGCCTTTCCAAGCCTTGATTTGAGCCATATGTTGCATTTAACCCTTTAATTTGATTATTATGATCTTCCACTCATACACATAGCAAACTAGTTAGATCACAATGTTGTGTTGGTCATCAAACACCAAAATCAGTATAGAAATGACATTTAGTACATTTCTCTTTCATTGACTCTAGTGTAAGTTAGACTTTATTGACTATATACCTAAGGGACAACCATGATCCATGCGAACGCTAATGAGTCCTTAAGGTAAAAGCCCATTAGCAAGGTTGTCATATACAAAGAGAGAGACATCCTAAAAACTTGCCCCTTTCTCCTCTCTCTCCGTAGGATTGTGGGTGGGCAAGCTGCCACCAATCTTCCTCCGCTATACGCTTGGTGCTAGCATACTCGCATCGCAATGTTTTATCTCCGCACGACGTGGATACCATAAAGATGCTACTATTGCTGCTACAATGTTGATCGATAAAGAACGTGAGTATCACAGTCAAACGTGTCGATGCTGCCAGTACAAGGACATATGGGTATTTCTGCTACATAGACGTGCTCTTCTTCCACTACCCTGTATGTTTAGTAGTAACTATTTATAATCACTTACTCACATATTATCTTGGATAAATATGACATATATATTAGTGCGTGATGTAGTTGTTTCTCATAGTTTTACACATCAGAGGTTCAGAGAAGAGAAGCTATGCTTCGTGAAACTGGAATTGTTTTCTGCTACATATGACATATTATCTTGTATGTTTAGTGATAACTACTGTTCTTGATGTGACGTGTCTGCTTATATGCTTTGTGAATTGTCCCCTCTTTGAAGGTTAGGTTACACTATCCCCTGGCTCTTCGCTCACTCGAAGGACATGCAAGCCATATAAATCGTAGATGCGAAGAATAGGGACAAAATCTGCAGAGCTGTAAAAGGGAAATCGCACAAAAAAATACTACTACTCAATTTTCATTCGTTTATTTTTTGTTTGACTTTGGCTTTGGTCAATTTAATCTGTCCACTTCAACAATTTGCTGTGATGCCCGTTAGTATGTGACTCTGCTTGATAGCACTTGCACCTCTCTGCAAGTCAGCAGTTGACAGCTTGACATTCCAGGGTACAAGTGAATGTGATATAAAATTAAAGACTGGATCCAATTTGGCGAGAATCTCCTAAAAGGATCGGTAATTTTTGTGATGCGCTGTGCCAGAAGGAGGGACAAAACTTTCCGATTTGATGAGAATCTCCTAAAATTATAGCTGTTGCAACGCTTAGAGCACGACATCTTTGTTATGGATGTAATCAAAACGAATTTAGACGGCTGCGCGTGTTCTTGGTTATGTTCTAGGCCCTCCGCCTATGCTAAGGGATTGATCGGTCCACTGGACTATCCTTTCAAATTTATTTAGTTTTACTAGGTCATCCAATTAACTAGTAAAAGGTGGAATGATTTTTAGTGCAGCTATTGTTAATTTGTCTCAGCAATTTATATCTCTACACTCCCTTAAAGAACCAGTTTCGATAGCCTGTGTCACATGCGAAGCGTAGATCTGTTTCTCTCTAACATCCTTCTCACCTACGAGTGAGCCGTTAACCCACAACACAACAGATAGTAGGTCTGTTTCTTTTCCCGGCTCTCTCTTACTAGTAGACTGTTACCCTAAATATGGGTTATAAGAAACCACCAAATCCCAATACGACATGTAACGTACGCAGTGTAGCGCCTCCACATATTATCGCCCCAGTAGTTGAAGGAGGACGGGTGACTGAGTGATCTATAAAAAAGGGGACTAGGCACACTTTTCAACTCGTACATTTTTCGGCCTTTTGATTAAGATAAAATATAATATTTGTTCTTATCAATTTAATATCTAGCATGTAGGCTGCCTTAGCGCAACATATATGCTGTTGTGGCCGAGTATAAGATGTTATCAGGTAGTATTAACATTTACAAATCTTATAGAACAATTTTAAAACATAAATCATGTCAAATGAAAAAACGGACATCGAAAATTTTAGAGTTTAATTGATGATTACAGTGTGGTTTAGGGTTTCTTGTTAGCGATAACCTTCCTTAGTGTTAGCAATAACCTTTAGTAGTTCTCCTGATTGCTAGCCAGGCTGTTTTAGGTAACTAATCTCGTGATCTACTGATTGATTTTGTGTATAATTTCTTGCTCCATGCGAGCTATGTAAATGGAACCACACATGCCTTGATTGGTGTGGCTTCCCCCAAAACATTTCTGTGTTTCAATATGGTATCTACATAGGGTCTTTTCGCTATTGATCCTCATCTCGTTATCTTCTCTCACGAGTGTTGTCGAGTCCTCCCTTCCACTGCCCTTGTGGCCACCGAATCCTCCACTGAGACGATTGTTATTGCCACTTGTAGGATCTAGACACTGGCTAGAGGGGATGAATATACAGTTTTAACTAAAATCAAAGGCACTAGAGAAATTTAATCAATAAGACAAGAGAATGATACCGAGATTTATCCCATGTTATCAGTGATTTGCCGATCACACCTAATCCATATTGTGGTTGAGTTCAAGCTCTCACTTGCTCCTCTATCAAGACGCGGCTTGATCTTTGAGCCAAGTGGACAAGAAATCACTCAATACCTTGATTCCACTAGTGTCGCCTTTGCCGCTCACAGAGAGCTCGACGGAGACAACACCCGAGCCATATAGGAGGCGGCAACCTCCAAGAGTAACAAGCCAATGAAGCTTTCCCGGTGTACCACCTAGTGCCTCAAGGATCGCCAATGGATGCTAATGCACTAGGAGCTCCCAATCACTCACTAGAATGCAATCTCAAGCCAGGAGTGTGAGAGATTGAGTTAGAGGATCACAAATGAGCTCAATGTATGCTAGGAATGGCCAAGAGAGCCCTCACACGTGAGGTTCACTTCTATATATAGCCCACATCTCAATACTAGCCGTTATATGTAACTAGCACAGCTTCTGCGCACACAAGGACGGTCTGCCCCTATGACCGGATGGTCTGCCATACAAGTAATGGCTATAATTCCCGTTTGAAATGTGTTAGTGCTGTCAGAAAAAGTCAAGCCCGGACGGTCCGCCAGCC
This sequence comes from Zea mays, assembly GCF_902167145.1. Taxonomy (NCBI): domain Eukaryota; kingdom Viridiplantae; phylum Streptophyta; class Magnoliopsida; order Poales; family Poaceae; genus Zea; species Zea mays. The sequence continues at coordinate 69,530,727 of NC_050098.1, forward strand.
CAGGCCAGATGGTCCGAGACCTGTCAACTTGAAACACCAGCGCACTAACCAAGTTGAAATACATGGGCGGACTATCCATCCAACATGACCGGGCGGTCCACCCTAGGGATTAGGTACTATCCAGACAAAAGCCTTAGATGGTCCATAGTACAAGAGCCCAGAAACACATAGTCCCTACCCAAATCCATTTTGGCACTTGCAAACGGTCCGCCAAAATTGGTCGGACGGTCCGCACAAGAACACAGAGACATGTGCGGCTACAGACCCCTCTAGTAAGGTCACAAACGGTCCAGCCTCCTGGCTCAAATAGTCCATCGACCCTAGAACTCAATCATTTTCTAAACACGCTTTAAAAAAGATTTTAACTTTCGAAAAACAAAGCGCTCTCAGTCCCCATGCAAATGCAACTCTATATGCTCTATGAGGCACTAAGTTTACACTGATCAAAGTCATTGACCCCTCTTAATAGTATGGCTATCTAGCCTACTAGTACGATCAATTTCTTATCTAAACTTCAGATGACAGGCAAAAGCAAAACCTATGTTATACCTTTGCCTTCACTTGATCCACAACCAATGCTTATAAGTCTCCAAGACTTTTCTGTTCTCTGTGGTCCAACCTGCATTCTTATTTCACCAAGAATTGTTAGTCCACAAGTAGTTGTAATTCATTACCGAAAGACCACTAAGGGGCCTAGATGATTCACACCACTGCACCCTCGCCATCTCTGCTGTGTGTCGCTCACAGCCACCATGCACCCCCTTTGCACCAACCATCCTTGACCTCAACATTCATAACTTCATCGAGTGGGTTGTACACCTCCATGCCATCCTTGGTCAACATGGTCTCCTCCCCCATATTAGTGCCACCACGGCTGCCCGGTCTGAAGATGCCACTTGCACTCAAGATGACTTCATCGTGGTGTCTGCCATGCACGGTCTGATGACCCTCAACATGCTGGTCATTCTCCTTGGACAAGATGACATAATGACCCTTCACAACTATGGACCGCTACCAAAGCTCTCTTCATCAACAACAAGGCTGGCCGATCCATCATTTTCCTGAGCAAGTTCCAAGGTCTTGTCTAGGGAGATCTCATGATTACCTCATACCTCAAGCAAAAAAGCGCCTCGCGAATGCCCTACACGAGGTCGACTCCATTGTCAATGATCGGGTGCTTGCCTTCACTCACATCTCCATGTCATCAACCCTCCCGACCTTTGTGAAGGCACGCTCCATGATGTAATCCGAGAAACTCCACTTGAAGAACTCGACACAAACTACTGCCGTCAATGCGTTATGTTCCATGATGCCTCATCCAGCACCCTGTTCGAGTACTCCTTGTGAGTCGTCCATTCAAGTAGTCGCCTCCAACAGCCCTTGTATGAAGGGAAAAGGCAAGAACACCAATTGGTACAAAGGAAGACACAAAGCTGATCCACATCCTTCGGCACATCTTCTGTCGCCTCCCTTCCTAGCAATGGAACATGGATCATGACAGAAGGGTGTAGTCCGATCTTGCGAGAGGTACAATAAACTTAATTGGGTGGATATCTCAACATTGATGATCCAAGGCTCTAGCGAACAGCTACTTGCAATCACTACACTGCTCTCTTGGTTACCACCTATGACATACAAATGACCTCACCAAGAAGGATTATCCCTACAAGAGATATCAAAAACACAAGCAAGAACAGAAAGAACACAATCAAACTGGTATTGATGACGAGGTTGGGGTCTCACAAATCGATGAACAACGATACTATTAGAGGACAGGTTGAATCTAAGCAAAACTCAACCCTAATGGTGGCAGCAACTACTGGTAAAAGAGGGTTTCGAGGCATGCAAGACCCCTAGACACGCCCCTAATGGGACCCAACACAATACACGGTCCAACATTCCAAAAGATGGTGTCGCATCACCAGAATAGAATCTAGATGTTGACTTGTTTCGACAATTCCTGTTGACTCTGAAAGAATTTTGAGATGATCCTAGTTTAGTTAGAAATCCTATCTCATTAGCTTTCATCCATATAAAGATATAAAAATGGTGTCTGTATGAATCCTTGTTGTCAGTTTTATTGTGATTTGGTCCTAGACACCAAAGTGGAGTCAAAGTTGAGTTGGACTTGGACTCCCTCTTGTTGTGGATCTCCTAGCTTTTCCTCCTTCACAACTCAGCACTGAGCGTAAGTTCTATGACACAATTTACTAAGTTAGAATGAACATATAGATTCAACTATCTTGCACGTGTTTGTGCTACAAGTCCATGCATTGTATGTCTAGGAGTGATGTCCTCATCATATCCTCTACAATTCATTTGTGAATACCTAGGCCAATCCTTCCACGGTCATCTTGGCATTCTCGGTGCTTCCTATAAGGAAAATGGACCCCAGGCCATTTAGCTCAAAAGCTTTTGGTGTTTGATGATCAACATAACCTTTGGACTAATGAGTGTGCTAGTTTTTGAATTTATAGTTCACAAGATGTGAAGAGGATTGGACTAAGACATTGAGGATGCAACACCTCAAAAGAAGACATAAAAAGAGCTTAGAAGTCCAAGGCTCAAGAACAAGAGAAGCCCAAAGAATCAACGAAGAAATCCATGAAGAGGGCAGTCAGCCAGCGCACTGGTGGTGCACCGGACAATGAAGAGTACCAGTCCGGTGTGCATCGGACTGTCCGGTGGGACACTCGAACAGTCTGTGGAGAGAGGCCAATAACGGGCGCTCTTGGGTTGTAGCACCGGACTGTCCGGTCTGGGTAATGGTCGAATCCAATGGTTGACTGCTATAGACCCCAACGGTCGGCTAACGTGGCCCCGGACTGTCCGGTGCGCCCGTCGACAGGAAAATGATGCTTCTGTGCAACAGCTATAATTGTGGGGGGGGCTATAAATACCCCCCAACTAGACATTTCAAGGGGTGGGAGCCCAAGCAACATAACAAGGCATAGTATAGACATTTCCAAGTGCTCATACACCCAAGTGCTTGATAGATTCACTTGGTGATTAGCGTAGGTGCTTTGCTAAGTGCTTAGGTTAGTTAGACCACTTTAGCGCTTGCTCTAAGTGAACCCTAGTTAGTTGAGTGAGTTTAGAAAAACCACACAACCCCTCAGCTCTTGCGTGAGCCATTGTAATTATACCGAGTGGGGTGAGAGTCTTGCGAGATCGTGACAACCGAATTTGTGTCACGGCCGCCACCGTGTACTGGAGGGAACGAGGCCCGTGGTGTTTTGGCTGGAAGCTTGTTAGTAGATGTCACGGAACCTCTCAAGGTATTAGGCCAACCTACAGATGTCCTTGTCCTAAGGACCTCAGACAACCATATAGATAAACATAATCACTTGACAAGTTCGGTCCTCTATATCAACATCATACCGCCCAAGAGCGCTTCACCCGTCACGCAGATATTATATCATATCGGATGGTAGAATAAGCGGAAGCAGATTACAATACTTAATTTTAAATTCATAAAATGTAGAGAGAGAGTATTATTACAATACTGGGTGTTAAGAGTGCATAAAGTATTATTACAAACCAGGGAGGCAACACCCTCCTGCACAAAAGTTTATTGGTTTCAAACCGGGAGGCAAACATCCTCCCGCACGCACGATCACTGGTTTGGCTCCTCTTTTGGTACCACCTTTGAACAGAAACAGCAAAACTCCACTGTTTCCTCACCTACAACAACATGGGTTCGAAAACCATGAGTACGGAGTGTACTTTCGTAAGTCTTACCCGACAAAGGAAAAGACTCTCTAGGATATGCTGGCTTGAGGGAGTCAAGGTAAGGCTAATCAAGAATCGAAGACTCTGTTTGCAGAAATGCTTACTAACAGTGGATCCTTAAAAATCCAGTTTTATTATCAAGTTACGTCATTACCTGCATCTAGAGTTCTTTCTACCCTAGTTCAAACACTTGGCCTATGCTAGCCATCTTTTATCACCCCTTTTACTTTACTGGATTGCTACATGTAAGTCAATGACCAAGTCTTCATGTCCGAGAAGTAACGGCGATCCGAATCGATTAATACCCAGCTGGGGATCTCCAAACACACGACATATGTAGCACTTAACCCTTGCATATGTTAACTCACCACCGGGTTTCTCAAGACCAGACCGGGTTCACGCCAACCGAGAGCACAGATACACCACCATCCAGCCTCTTGCCACGGAGGGTACACGCTACTCTCACCATCTCTCCACTCCCATTGCGTGTTGGCCTTTCTGGTATTGGTCTGCCCGAGGCAAAGCTTACCCATGACGAGGCATGTGGCCAGTCACTACAAGAAACTGATAAATGTTCGTGGGTAAAATTAAAAACGTGGGTACCGACGTTCTTACATGAGTTAAGATCATGGGTTTAGTTAAAAACGTGGGTACCCACGTTCTTAAATTAAGTTCGTGGGCCCAGCGAAAACCGTCGAATTTAACTCATTAGGAACGTGGGTACCCACGTTCTAAAGTTAAGTTCATGGGCCAGCTAGACACCGTCGAACTTAACCCAAGACACCTAAATCCCTACCCCGCGCCGCGTGCCCCGAGCCTCTCTCTCACCAGCGCTTTCCTGCCCAGCGCGCCGCCGCCTAAACACAGACCGCGCACCGCCCCGCCGACCGCTACACCGCCCAAGGTCGGTCGCCGCCGCCAGCCCGCCAAATCCCGTCCTCAGCTCGCCGCCCCGCAGGCAAACCTCACCGCGCCGCCGCCCCGTAGCCAACGCCAACCGCGCCACCGCTAGCACCTCGCCGCCGCAAGGCCGCCTGTTGGGGTCGTGCTTCGGTGCGCCGAAGGTCTTACACGAAGAAGCAGCTTCGGCTGAAATCGCCTCCAGGAGACGGCCGAAGGTCCCTTTTTCATGGAGCTTCGGCGTTACAAACCGACATAGAGATAAAATGACCTTTTTATGCATATAGGTCTGAGTCAATGTTGTAAACTTTTGTAAGGGGCATAATTGTAATTTGTCACAGGCTGCGACCTGTGCCTATAAATAGATGAACAGTACCTCTGTACTGTTCACGCGAACCTGTCATTAGCCTTCACATCGCAATTGTATTCTCGCCTTCCTCAAGACCGAAGGTACATTTGCAATTCGAAATCATTTATATTTGTTCATATTAGTAAAGATACAAATGATTCTATGATAACATTTAAATGTTTGTCCTTTACTTGGTGATTCCTTTGAATACTTCGTCCCTCGCTGTTATACTTACGAAGGTATGTCCTTCGTAACCTTCGTCTGAGATGCTTTATATTCCGAAGGGATATAACGCTATGGAGGACGAAGGACTTTAATGCTTAACATTTTCTGTGTTGCCTTGTTCTTAATTCTTAGCATTTGAGAACAAGTCCCCAACATTGGCGCCCACCTCCGGTCAACTCACTTCCACCTTTCTGAGCTGATGGCTTCGTTCAACACTCAAGCTGGAGCTGCTTCGGCTTCGAAGCTGGTGCTCCCGATAACAGGCGGTTCTTGCTCAGAGCCAGCTAACAAAAAGCAGAAGAAGGAGGCTCAGAGAAGGGTGCAGCATGTTGGAGTGCAGGGACCCTTCATCAAGTCAAAATGGTCTCACATTCCAATTACCTTCTCTCAGGAAGATCTTCAGCTCAAGGACTATCCTCACAATGATGCTATGGTCATTTCTTGTGTGATCAAAGGGTTTCTGGTTCACAATGTCCTAGTTGACACAGGCAGTGCAGCTGACATTATATTTGCCAAAGCCTTCAGACAGATGCAAGAGCCTGAAGACAAGATTCATGATGCTACGCACCCTCTTTGTGGCTTCGGAGGGCGGCAGATTGTGGCACTCGGGAAGATTACCATGCCGGTAACCTTCGGATTTGTTAATAACACAAGGACTGAGCAAATTGTGTTTGATATTGTTGACATGGAATACCCCTACAACGCCATCATTGGTCGTGGTACCCTAAATGCTTTTGAAGCAATTCTTCACCCAGCTTATCTCTGCATGAAGATACCTTCGGACCAAGGGCCTATTGCTATTCATGGGAGTCAGGAAGCTGCCAGAAGGGCCGAAGGGAGCTGGACTGATTCCAAGGCAATCCACAATATAGATGGAGTTGAAGCTTGTGAACAGTACAAGTTCAGGAGGGAAAAAGCAGCTTCGGCTGATCAGCCGAAGCCCATGCTGCTGTGTGAGGATATAGCAGAGCAGAAGGTGCTATTGGGCTCGCAATTATCTGAAGATCAAGAGAAAACCTTGATAAGGTTTTTATTCAACAATAAAGATGTTTTTGCATGGTCAGCCAATGATCTTTGTGGAGTGAATCGGGATGTTATTGAACATTCGCTCAATGTTGACCCATCCTTCAGACCCCGCAAGCAGAGGCTTCGGAAAATGTCTGATGACAAGGCCGAAGGGGCTCGCAACGAAGTAAAAAGACTCCTAAGTGCAGGAGTTATCAGAGAAGTGAAGTATCCAGAATGGCTAGCTAACACTGTTATGGTGAAGAAGGCCAATGGAAAGTGGAGAATGTGTATTGATTTCACAGATCTCAACAAGGCTTGTCCGAAGGATGAGTTCCCGCTGCCAAGGATAGACTCTTTAGTTGATGCAGCAGCTTCTTCGGAACTCATGAGTCTCCTGGATTGTTACTCAGGTTATCATCAAATTTGGATGAAAAAGGAGGATGAGCCGAAGACTAGTTTCATAACCCCAAGTGGTACATATTGCTATCTTCGGATGCCTGAGGGGCTTAAGAATGCTGGAGGGAGTTTCAGCAGGATGACTGCGAAGGTTCTCCAATCTCAGATAGGCAGAAATGTGTTGACCTATGTTGATGACATTATTGTAAAAAGCACGAAGCAAGAAGACCATATTGCTGATCTGCAGGAGACCTTCGCCAGCTTCAGACAAGCTGGTCTGAAGCTGAATCCAGAAAAATGTGTCTTCGGAGTAAAGAAGGGTAAGTTCCTTGGATGCTTGGTTTCAACAAAGGGAATTGAAGCTAACCCAAATAAAATCGAAGCTATACTTCGAATGGAGCCACCAACCACAAGAAAGGGGGCCCAAAGATTGACAGGAAGACTGGCTTCTCTTAACAGATTTATATCCAGATCAGCGGAAAGAAATCTACCCTTCTTCGACGTGCTAAAATCAGCTGAAGTCTTTCAATGGGGTCCAGCTCAACAAAAAGCTTTCGAAGAACTCAAGCAATACCTGATAGATCTAACAACATTAACTCCACCAATGCCAGGGGCTCCTCTGTTGTTGTATGTGGCAGCTTCACACTCAGCAGTAAGTGCGGCACTTGTGCAGGAGAAGTTTGATGGACAAATCAAGAAGCAGGTCCCAGTATATTTTGTATCTGAGGTCCTTAGTGTCTCAAAGAAAAATTATACAGAACTGGAGAAGGTGTTGTATGCCGTTCTAATGGCATCCAGGAAGCTTCGGCATTATTTTCAGGCATATAATATTATTGTTCCTTCTTCGCAGCCGTTGAAAGATATCATGAGAAATAAAGAAGCTACTGGCCGAATTGGAAAATGGGCTGCGGAGCTTAATGAATTTTACATTGATTATGTGCACAGATCCTCGATCCAGTCTCAAGCATTGGCAGATTTTATTGCCGACTGGACGCCAGGGGCTCAGGGCGAAGAAGCGAATAAAGATGCCGAAGCATGGACAGTGTTTTGTGATGGCTCCTGGGGAACCTTCGGAGCAGGAGCAGCTGCTGTTTTGGTTTCACCGTCCAAGGTTAAAACTTGCTATGCAGCAAGACTGGACTTCAGCTGCACAAATAATATTGCTGAGTACGAAGCCTTGCTCCTGGGTCTTCGGAAACTAAAGGCGATGGGGATCAGGAGGGCGATCCTTAAAACTGATTCTCAGATTGTTTCGGGTCATATTGACAAAAGTTGCAAGGCTAAAAGCCCGAAGCTTGAAAAATACCTAGACACAGTCCGAAGGATCGAAGCTTCCTTCGAAGGATTTTCTGTTAAGAATATCCCTCGAGGGCAAAATGAACATGCTGATTTGTTAGCCAGGTCTGCAGCACAGGGGCTGCCGCTACCTTCGGATGTATTCTTCGAAACAATAAAGGCACCTTCAGTGGAGTTACTTGAAAGAGCAGTTCTTACTATTTCTCCTGTGTACAGTGAAGATTGGAGAACTGAAATAATTTCTTACCTTCAGGGCAACTTCCTATCAGATGACGAAGCTTATAATAAAAGAATAGAGGCAAGAGCTCGTCCGTATATCATTATAGAAGGGGAGTTATACAAGCATGGAGTTTGTGCCCCGCTGCTCAAGTGCTTGTCTAGAGCCGAAGGTATAGAGTTGATGAAGGAGATACATGCAGGCCTTTGTGGATCCCACATCGGATCCAGGCCATTACTTGGAAAAGTGTTCCGTCAAGGATTTTATTGGCCGAAGGCAGCTTCGGATGCAGCTGAGTTAGTTCAAAAGTGCGAAGGTTGTCAGAAATGTGCAAGAGATCAAAAACAACCTTCGTCTTTGACACAGCTAATACAACCCATCTGGCCATTGCAAAGGTGGGGCCTCGATTTGCTGGGCCCATTACCACCGGCTCAAGGCAATCTGAAATATGTTGTAGTTGCTGTGGAATATTTTTCCAAGTGGATTGAGGCGAAGCCATTAGCTACAATAACTTCGGCCACTGTCCAAAAATTTTTCTGGCAGAATATTGTCTGTCGCTTCGGAGTGCCGAAGGCTATAACTGTAGATAATGGAACACAATTCGACTCCGAAGAATTCAGAAATTTTTGTGATCAAATTGGCACGAAGATCCACTTTGCGTCAGTCAGGCACCCGGAGTCGAATGGGCTTGTTGAAAGGGCCAACGGCATCATAATGACAGGAATAATGAAGCTAATCTTTAATCAACCAAGGGGAAAGTGGCCAGATCAGCTTACCAAAGTGGTATGGAGCCATAACACAACAACATCAAGATCTACAGGCTTTACCCCATTTAAGTTGTTATTTGGTGACGAAGCAATAACCCCGGAAGAAGCCAAAGCTGGATCAATAAGAGTGGTAGCTTCGGCAGAATCAGGTCCCGAAGATACTTGTCTCGCGGAAAAAGATGCCTTAGAAGGGATCAGGCTTCAGGCCGTGGAGAATATCAATAAGTACCAGGCTGAAACAGTTAAATGGCGAGATAGAAAGGTCCGGCTAAAAAATATTGAGCCAGGACACTTGGTGCTTCGGAGAGTGGCCAATCCGGATACAGTGGGCAAATTGCAACTGAAATGGGAAGGGCCTTTCTTAGTAGCATCTTCGTCAAGGCCTGGTTCATACAGACTGAAGGACATGGATGGCAATGAAATTCCAAGATCTTGGAATGCGGATGAGCTTCGGCGGTTTTATGTATAACTCGATGTAATTTTGACTTTTCTTTTCTTTTTCATGGCACCCTTTTCCTTTCTAAAGGGGGAGAAAGGTTTTTAATGGGGCCATCATATGTAATTTCCTTTTTAGTTTTATAAGAGCAAAATCCCCCAAAGAATGTAAATGTAAAAGCTGAGAGCGCACCATCGAGTGCCGAAACTAAAAAAGAGAAGAAGCTCCAAAGACGTCCCTAAGGGGATGCAGAGCTCACAGCGAAAAGTCAACGCTGATTCCGCCGAAAGTAAAAGGCAAAGAAGCTCCAAAGTCGTTCCTAAGGGAATGCAGAGCTTATACCGTCTAAGTAAAAGACGAAGAAGCTCCAAAGACGTCCCTAGGGGGATGCAGAGCTTACAGCGAAAAGTCAACGCTGATACTGCCTAAGTAAAAGGCAAAGATGCTCCAAAGTCGTTCCTAAGGGAATGCAGAGCTGACGTGTGTTTGCTCCTAAGAAAATGATGGATGAGTGTGGCTTCGGACATACGCTTCGGACATTCATTTGCACATTACATCATGGCATTTGCACGCATAAGCATTCATAGCATTTGTGTTCCTAAATGGTTGCTTCGGCACAGAGAAAAGTTTCGGATAAATGGTTTGTTATGATTCGTTATGTAAAAGAAAAGTTTCGAAGAAGTGGTTTTTTATGAATCGTTGTGTATAAGAGTAGCAGTCTTTTATGTTTTGTTATGTAAGGAAAAGCTTCGGCAGATAAGAGTAGCAGTCTTTTATGTTTTGTTATGTAAGGAAAGGCTTCGGCAAAAAGAGGAAGCGGCCTTTTATGCTTCGTTGTGTACGAAAAGAAGGGAAGGTGTTTTTTCGCCTTCGGCTCAAAAAACTGATTTCGTCCACATCAAAGCACCTCAATCGAAGGGTAAGAATATATTACAAGGTATGTACAAAGTTCCTTGAAGAACAGTTTAATTCTATTAACAAGAGTTGTTACAAAATTATCCTGAGTTTTTCTAAAGCACACTTCTGCTAGTCTTCATTAAGCTTCAGCTTCGACGACAACTTCGGCGACATATCCTAGGCATCATCTTCACCTTCGTCATCCTACATGAGTCAAGGAATCATAAGAATCAAGCCCAAAGGAAAAGGTAAGCATGAAATGTCATTTCTTACTGGTTCAAGATGACTTCGGGCTTCGTCTCCAGCTTTCTCTCGCCCGCCCTTTGTCCATACCATTTTTATAAATCTATTGGAGATACTTCGGGCGAGGTCGGGCATATCATCCAGGATTGATGAAGATAAGGTGAAGTTGGGCCTGTTGACAACCTTTCCATGTTCGCAGCCGGCCTTCAGAAATGCAGCAGCGGTACCCCGAGAAGCTACCCAGGCACAGAAGTCGCCGTGCCCGGCTATAACTTCGTCAAGCTCTTCGATTTCAGCTTCAATATGATCGAAGGTCTGGGGTAAATTTTCCGCCGAAGGGTTAAATTTCCCACTGCTGGCTCCAACAGAGTAAAATATCTTCTTTAATCGTCCAATACAATTATTGCCAAAGTTCAAGCATTTGTCTTGAAGGCTTGTTAATGCTTTCTTCAATTCTGAGCTGGTCTGGACTTCGGCTTTAAGCTTCGAATTCAGTTCTAGCTTCTCCTGTTCAAATTGTTTTGATTGATTGATAAGCTTCGAATTTAACTCTAATATTTTAGCCTCAGTTTCAGCCAGCAAGCCTTCGGTCGATTGGAGCTCGAAGTCTTTCTTTTCAATGATGGCAGATTGCTCTTTTATTTTGCTTTCCAAGTTTTCAATTATAGCTTCGTGCTTTTTGTCCTCCAAGTCTTGTTGCATCTTCAGAGCTTTGCTCAGTAGCATGCTCTGAACAGAAACAACTTATGTTAAGTAATATTTTCATTGTTAACGGCAATAAAAACCAGAGAAAAAGGTTGTTTACCTTGAAGTTAGAATAAAACAAGCTGCCGACGATATGTTGTCGTCGGTAGCGGCTGATGTCTGTCTCTAACTTCGGAAAACCGATACTCTTCGATAGAGTGCAGATTACCTTAGCTCCAGTCTGGTCTCGAATACAGCCTAGTTTTTCATCATCTACACCCCCAAATAGAAGGGCTCCTGGCTTGTAGCCGCAAGATTTGGCATAGTCTTTGAGTTCTTCTATTTCGTCCTTCGTCAGTTTCTGCCCAATTAGATTCTGGAAAGAATAGGCTTCGTCGTCCGGAGTTTCTTCGACTATTTCTTTCCCTTTCCCTGGCACTGTGGCCAGGATTTCTTCAGTAACGGTGGCAGCTTCTTCAATGTTTTCCGTCAAAATTTTGTCAATATTTTCAAGAGTAGTTTCTAAATTTACATCTTCGGGTGTGGCAGCTTCGGTAGCCGCGACTTCCGAAGCTCTACCTTCGGCAGCTGCCGTTTTTTGGATTGACGCCCTTGGCGGCGTCTTATCGATAACTTCAGTTACCGCAATGATTCTTTGCCGCTTGGGTTTGCTTGTCTTCGTCTGATCCGGCTCGTCCACCTTTTGAAAAAGCTTCGTCAGTTGGAGCCCTAGTGGACTTAGCTTCGTGGGCATGGGTTCAGTCATTACCTTTAAAATTTCATCCACGTCGCTGGTAGAAGGCGGTGTGGGGGACCCCTCTTCTTCGGGTGATTTGCGCTTCGGAGTGGATATTGTTCTTTTCTTGATAATTTTCTTTTTCTTTGCTGGTCCTTCTTCATCTCTGATCAGAGTTTCGGCTACTCTTTTTCTTTTATGGCCCTCGGCACCCTTGTTCAACTGCTCATAGTCTGAATACTCGAAGCCCAGGGCATCAAATACTCGGTTCAGTCTTCGTTTCGGTCGGGCACCGAAGGCTGCTGTCATTAATTGATCCTCTTTTTTGGAGTAATTCCCCAGGATCTCATTGCACATCACCTCAATTGTTTCTAACCACTCTTTGCAGGGTTTTTTGAAGTACTTTTTAAACTTGAAGTGATAGGGAAGCCGGACGAGTTCACCCTTCTTCTTCTCTCCCTCCAGCTTCGGCATGTCCCACTCTCTTAGAGTAGGGAAAACTTTGAATGCCAAGAACTCCTGAACTAGATCCCTGGTGCCAATATGTTTTGAGATAATTTCAAATTCACCCAGAGCAGCCCAGGTGGGACCTTTTAGGTCGCCAATGTGGCATCGTGGCCTTGTCTCTCCGAAGATTAACTCCAAAGGGCTTTGTACCAGTTTTTCTTTGTCTTCGTCAACTTTTACATAAAACCACTCTGATTTCCAACCTGCTGGCCATTTGCTCCGGTAGCTGATGACAGGACACTTTGTTGTCTTCCGGTAGGCAAAATTATAACAGCCGAAATTATCATGTAGCCCATCTTTTCTGGCCTTTGTTTGGTAATGTAATTCGTGAGCTCGGCAGAAGCTGTCAGCAAATGGTTCCACAGCTTGGCTTCGGAGGGCCCAGATATAAACATTGAGCCTAACGATGGCGTTAGGAGTCAATTGATGAAAATAGATACCAAACTTCTTCAGTATCTCTGCAATAATATTGTGAAGAGGGAATCTAAGCCCAGCCTTCAAAAAACTCTTGAAAACAACAATCTCATCCTTCCCTGGCTTCGGGATGATCTCTTCTCCCCCGAAGCGGAGTAGCTTCTTCTGATCTTCATTGAAATAACCTGCTTTCACCATCTTCGAAAGATCAGCTTTTGAAACAGTTGATTTCCCAAAATCCAGGTGGCTGGGTTTGCTGGGCATGGCAATGTGGTAGTCATCCTCGGAGTCGGTTTCTTCTCTGTCTTCTCCTTCCGCAGCTGGCGGGTTTGCTTCGGCAGCAGGCGTTTCTTCCGCGGTTACCAGGCCGGAGCGCTGCATCGCTTCGGAGATGGGCACAGTGTCTGAACCTTCGGCTTCGTCCCCCTCACGTACAACTTTGGCAGTAGATCGTACTCTCGCCATTTAATTCTGAGTTTGGGGGAGTCAGAAACTTTTTTCCTTTTTCTTTTCTCCGAAGCTCTTCTTTCTGACGAAGCAGATGTTGAAATGGACCTTCGTTCGATTCTGAGACTTCAGCTTCGGCTATGGTGGAAAATTTTGGCAGCAAAACAGTGCAAATAGCAATGAATGCTGTGGTAACTTCACACCTACCCGTTTGTTTATATAGTGCTGCAGGTAAGAAGGCGAAGCGGCAGGATTTTTACACCACGCGGGCAGTCATTCATACTCGCTGAGCAGTGGACCGCAAGGGTCAAACAGTAACTCTGCAGAGGGCCTGGCACGCGCTCGAAAGTTGGATCGTTTCCCCGCAACGAGCTCAGGGAAGGTGTTTTTTGGACCTTCGGCTTCCCGAAGCTGAAGAGGTTTTTTTCACGGGACAAGCTCGTTACGAAAAACGATCTAGCACCGCGAAAGGGGCTACTGTTGGGGTCGTGCTTCGGTGCGCCGAAGGTCTTACACGAAGAAGCAGCTTCGACTGAAATCGCCTCCAGGAGACGGCCGAAGGTCCCTTTTTCATGGAGCTTCGGCGTTACAAACCGACATAGAGATAAAATGACCTTTTTATGCATATAGGTCTGAGTCAATGTTGTAAACTTTTGTAAGGGGCATAATTGTAATTTGTCACAGGCTGCGACCTGTGCCTATAAATAGATGAACAGTACCTCTGTACTGTTCACGCGAACCTGTCATTAGCCTTCACATCGCAATTGTATTCTCGCCTTCCTCAAGACCGAAGGTACATTTGCAATTCGAAATCATTTATATTTGTTCATATTAGTAAAGATACAAATGATTCTATGATAACATTTAAATGTTTGTCCTTTACTTGGTGATTCCTTTGAATACTTCGTCCCTCGCTGTTATACTTACGAAGGTATGTCCTTCGTAACCTTCGTCTGAGATGCTTTATATTCCGAAGGGATATAACGCTATGGAGGACGAAGGACTTTAATGCTTAACATTTTCTGTGTTGCCTTGTTCTTAATTCTTAGCATTTGAGAACAAGTCCCCAACACCGCCCAAGCTCGTTCTCCGCCATCGTCCTTCGCGGTCCTCCGCGCGGTCGTCCTCCGCCGCAAGGCCGCCCAAGCTCGGCTCGCCTCTGTGTAAGTACATCCCCAATAAGTGTTATTGTGTTGTATCACATTTATACCTATATATATCAAATGGAACATTTCTCCAAGTGCTACAATAACGAAGATTGTTAGGGCATTTACAACACCATTAAATACATGTATCTTGAGCGGTCTCCAGCAAGGTAAGCGAAAAAATCAGAAAACCGTATGTTCGCAAATAACCTGTCTCTTACACAATTTTCAAGCATAATAGACTTTAGCGCCTAGTTGAGCTGTATTTAGAATTAATACATTTATGATTTAGAGACATTTTGTTGTTCAATTTATACAATTTGAAAAGAAGAGAGTATTATTAAACTGCAGTGCTTCTTGAGCCATTCTATATGCAAATCCAACCATTTTCCATCCCATCCAGCAGAGATCGATCTACTCTAGCTAGATCAACCAATGTCATAAATCATATAAGATCTGGATAGCATGAAAATTCAACAAATGTCATAAATGCAGTTTGTCCTCATCACAGCCATGTACCACGCGCGGCGGATTTTTTTAAAATACTAGTATTTAATTATATGGCGTGGTAAAACTTAAAGAGCTCACCAGCTCTGTAGGATTCAAACAGCATGAGCCCAACTATATTGAATCCAGCCTTATCTTCGTGGTCTCATCCTGTTGGAGTTGGCCCATGACGACCACAAGGGTCATTTTAGTTCAATATATATATGTTATTTGACAGTATTTTCTGTTTTTTTCTTTTTACTTCTTCTGATTCTTAGGTAACAAGTAGTTCTCAAACATTTTGCAAATCAGGAATGAGAGTTACCTACTATAGTAAAAAAATATGAACCAAGAGTGAGTAAAACAACAAAACTACAACAGAGTAACATGGTTCAGGCAATGAAGTACACTGCAGAA
Organism: Zea mays; assembly: GCF_902167145.1. Classification (NCBI taxonomy): domain Eukaryota; kingdom Viridiplantae; phylum Streptophyta; class Magnoliopsida; order Poales; family Poaceae; genus Zea; species Zea mays. The sequence goes on from NC_050098.1 coordinate 69,546,029, forward strand.
TAATGTCACAAGCCTATTCCACCTCTTCCACCCACATTCTTGTTAATGGGGAGCCTGGGTTGCCAATTTATCATCGAGGCCTTCGCCATAGTGATCCTCTCTCTCCCATATGCTCTTCATCTTAGTCATAGATATTCTGAATTCTTTGGTTAATTATGCTACAAATAACCATCTGCTTCAGCCCCTTGCTGTCCATCATGCCAAACATCGTATTTTCTTTTATGCAGATGATGCAGTCATTTTTAAGGTCTTTTTAAACTGATTTACTTGTTATCAAGCATATTCTTGGACTGCCCCTTGCTGTCCACAGATCCCCCAAGGAGTCCTTGCAGCTGCTTGTGGTTGTCGACGATGGTATAGATAGCAGTAGCACTGTACACAAGCAGCAAGCAACACCCCACCTCCTTGTATTGACTGTTGCATTTTTTATGAAACCTAAAGCCGTGTTTCCATCTAATTGTAGGCCCATTTGACTCTAGTCTCCGGTCTTTCTCTCCACTCTAACTACAAGCTGGCCTGCGTCTCCTCGATCATCACCACCTTGACGATCTCCGTGAAGGTATTTTCTTCTTTCTTTGATGCATATTATTAGAATTAGTATGTTAGTTAAAATTTGATGCATGATTTTTGGGTAGTTGTTACAATTGATGCATAATTTCTTGTTCATTGTAAATTATTCGATGTTAGGTTCAATGTTTGGTTAATTTTTTTATGTCTAGTGATCCTTCCTAATAGAAGAAGGGCTTAATGATGTCTATTTACACATTTTTTATTTATGTTTGTATGCATAATGATGTTTATTTACACATTTTTTATTTATGTTTGTATGCTTAATGAGGTTTACTTACATATTTTTTATACATTGAGTTATTTAGTTTCGGAATTTTAAGTATGTGAGAAAGATCGAAGAACTGGAGCATCACCTTTGCAAGAATGGGTTTATGCCTAACTATCTTGTGTGGCGCTCACATGGAGAAGTAGAGCAGAATATCACAGAGTCAGAAAGAATTGATGATGAGGAGGAGGATCGGATGGATGACTTGGTGGCTGATATTAGTAGAGAGTATCCAACATTGGCCTCGGAACAGGGTACACCAGAGGAAGTGCAAGAGTTTTATAAGCTTCTTCACACGTCAGAGGAAAAAGTGCATGACGACACCACTGTGACCGTGTTGCAGGTGGTTACACGTTTTATGGCAATGAAGGCAAAGTATAACTTCTTGAATAACTGCTATAACGATATAATCAATCTGATTATTGATCTCATCCCATCGAACCATAAGATGCCAAAAGACTTATATCAGTCCAAAAAGATCGTGTTCGGTGTTGGGATGAAGTATAAGAAGATTGATGTGTGCGAAGATAATTGCATGTTGTTCTGGAAGGAATATGAAGCGGCCACCCATTGTCAGATATGCGGTAAATCAAGATATGCAGAGGTACTAAAAGAGGATGGAGCTACTTTTGCTACAAAAGTGGCAGTTAAACAGCTTCGATATATGCCCATCACCCCAAGGCTTAAATGTCTGTTTTTAACCCCAGAAACTGCGAAGCTAATGTTGTGGCATAAGGAAGGAGACCGTGAGAGCCAAGATCCAGACATTATGATGCATCCATCAGATGGCGATGCTTGGAAGGCTCTGGATCGTTTTGACCCAGAATTTGCAAGAGACGCTAGGAATGTTCGGCTAGGCTTGTCCACTGATGGTTTCACTCCTTACGACAACAGTTCAACTTCATACTCTTGTTGGCCGGTTTTCATCATGCCCTACAACCCCCCTCCCAACAAATGCATGAAAGAAGGGTTCATATTTCTTGCCCTTATTATTCCAGGGCCTAAACATCCTGGAAATAAGATCAATGTATTCATGCAACCGTTGATTGAAGAGTTCAAAGAGCTATGGGTAGGGGTAAAGGCTTATGATGGTCATCTAAAACATGAATTTACCTTACATGCTGTATATTTGTGGTCAATTCATGATTTGCCTGCATATGGTATTTGGTCTGGCTGGTGTGTCCACGGTCGACTGTGTTGTCCCATATGCATGGGGGACACACAAGCATATCGATTGGAGCATGGTAAAAAGGTCTCATTCTTTGATTGTCATCGACGGTTTCTTCCATCCAACCACCCGTTTCGAAATGATACGAAGTCATTTAGAAGAGGCATAAAAGTTAAAGATGGTCCACCAAAACGTTTAATGGGTGAAGATATCCTGATACAACATCGTGACCTTCAAAGGGCTGCAGAAGGTCATGAGTTTGAAGGCTATGGTCAAGATCACAACTGGACTCATATTTCTTTTCTCTGGGAACTTCCGTATGCGAAGGTATTGATTTTACCACACAACATAGATTTGATGCACCAAGAGCGCAATGTTGCTGAAAGCATCATAAGCATGTGTCTAAACATTAAGGGTAAAACAAATGACAACATCAATGCCAGGAAAGATTTAGCTAATCTTTGCGATCGCCCTAGCCTTGAGGTCAAATTAAATCCTAATGGAAAGGAGAGGACACCACGAGCTCCATACTGTCTAAAGCCGGAAGAGCGAAAAGAAGTATTTCAATGGTTGAAAATGTTGAAGTTTCTAGACCGCTATGCAGCTAACATAAAACGTACTGTTAACCTCGACACTAATAAATTAAATGGTTTGAAGGCTCACGATTACCATATTTTGATGGAAAGACTTATGCCGGTAATGTTCCGTGGCTATTTGAAGCCTCCTCTGTGGAAGATGATTGCTGAACTTAGTTACATATATAGACATATATGTGCTAAGCATATCTCAAAGAAATTGATGATTCAATTTGAGAAACAAATCGTGGTGCTTGTATGCAAGATGGAAAAAGTATTTCCGCCTGGATTTATGAATGTGATGCAACATTTGCTAGTGCACTTACCTTATGAAGCATTGTTAGGAGGACCAGTGCAGTTCCGATGGATGTATAGTCAAGAAAGAGAATTGAAAAAACTTAGAGCTACTTTGCGGAACAAAGCAAGGGTTGAGGGGTGTATCGCAGAGGCCTTTGCAGCTAAAGAGATCACAATCTTCTCAAGTCAGTATTTATCACACACTAACAACGTGAATGCTCAGTCAACACGGTATCATACTGAAGAAGAAGGTCCTTCGATCGACCTTAGTGTTTTTTTCTGGAAGAGGAAAGGGGTCGGGGCTTCTACTGCACATTATGTTGACATAAGAGAGCGTAATTTCACCATGCTCTACTTGTACACCAACATGGAGGAACTTGATCCATACTTTGAAATATTTGATTCCATATATTTAACTGGCCACAAACCTACACCAAAGGAACTGGATAATCTACGTATGAAAGGGATGAATGGAGGTCCATGTTTCGTTGAATGGTTCCACGAGCATGTAATTATCTCTTTATAATTTTCCTTTGTGTACTTAGTTTGCTCATATGACTTGCTATTTACCAATATCTTTTTTTTTCTGCTCTATGTAGTGTAAGAAACTTGACTCTCTAGTCTCGGATGATTTGCGACAGATATCACATGGTCAGTTGAAAGCAAGAAAATATAGCCGCTATGATATTAATGGATACCGTTTTCGAACATTAGAAAAAATCCACCCACAGGCAGCCACGACAAACAGTGGAGTAGTAGCAACTGCCACAAATGCAGACAGAGGCACTCATGACTATTATGGTGTTCTTCAAGATATAACAGAGTACACTCTTGGTGGGGCCAAAGAGTTCATGTTTGTGTTATTTGATTGTGAATGGTTTGATCCTCAACAAACGCGAGAGGATGAATTTGGAATTGTGGAGGTAAAGCATGAATCACGGTTTAAAGGCAGCGATTATAGCAATGTTGTGCTTGCACATCAAGCATAACAGGTGTACTATCTGACATATCCTCGTGAAAACTTGAAGTCTTGTTGGGTTGTATACAAAATTAATCCTGAAGTCCATCCGTTACGATATGATTATTACAACACAAATAACGAAGATGATGATTCTGTTAATATTTATCAAGAAGGCGATCAGTCAGAAAATAGAGAATTTACTATATCTGAGGATTTAGGGCTCCATGAAGTAGCTAGTCTCGCCATAGATTTGATGGCAGAAGAAACAGGTCCTTCTAGGGCAAGGACTCGTAAGTCACAGAGAATTCTTGAAAAACAACAAAGACTTGAAATAATTGAGCAGCGCGTTGCTGAAGCAGATTCTGATGCCGATGATTTTTGAAAAGTATATATATTTAAATTCTTGTATATGCATTCCTATTTCAATACTAAAAGTATATATATTTAAATTCTTGTAATGAAATTTGTGCAGATGATGAGGGTCATGGACAAGCTCAAAGGGAAGAAGCGCGGAGACCGTGGTGACTCCTCGAGGTCACGGTCGACTAGGGGTTCAGGTGGTGGGGATACATCCTCTATGTTGTTCCAGGTATTTAATTTGTTTTATTTTCTTTTCTTCTACGTATACTTCGAGTACTTGATATATCTCATTGTTGATTATGTTTGTAGGGCTCTACAACGTCAAGGCAACGGCTAGAGCAGCTCCTTGGTTGCATGGAGGAGCAGGGGCGCGAAGTGGCAAGCCATAGTGCACCTGGGCAAGAGCGCGAGGTGGCAGGCCATAGTGCACCTGGGCAAGAGCGCGATGTGGCAGGCCACAATGCACTTGAGCCAGAGCGTGAGGCGATAGGCTCAAGTGGACCTATGCTAGAGCAGGACCACAATGCATTTGAGCAAGCGCGCGAGGCGGCAGAGCACAATGCACCTAGGCTAGAGGACGAGCTGGCACGCCAAGGTTCACCGATGCGTGATGATGATGACTATGGGGAGGACTACGATGGAGAGGCCGATGGAGAGGCCGATGATGAGGTTGCTACGACGACACAGGCAACGAACTTCAGGTAATTTTATTTTGACGAGGAGTTCTATTTTTTGTTGGATTGATATTATTACCAGTGCACAATTTACAATTTTGTAGGTTTTGGCGGTCCCTTAGAGTTCCACCGACACAACCCTTGGACCAATGTAGGGTCATAAACCCTGCAGGAGAGAGGAGCTGGGTGGAGGTGGCATGGAGTGGCAAAGGTCACCGGACACCGGTTAACACAGTGCTGGGATCTATAGCTCGTTTTCACTATCCAGGGGTGGTACAACTCAACGGGGCAGAGATAGGGGCGTATCACTGGGCTCACTAGGGCCTCAAACCATATGGACCCGACCGTACTCACCAAGACGCGGTGTGGTCATCGTTTTGGGTGAGTTTATTATGTCTTTTAAATTTACTTACCGTGGGCGTCTATAAATGAATTTAATTTCTTCTTCATTTTGCAGGAACAATTTAGATTGGACGAAACAGCAAATGAAGAACATGCAAAACATGTATTCCACAATGCTGCTAGAAAAGTTATAAATGGTTCAATGTCAGATGCACGGGTCAAAGCTGTTACCGTGTACTTCAAAAAAGTGAAGGGTCAAACAATGACCAACAAGCAGGCATGTGAAATCCACTTGACAGCTGAGGAGTACAAACAAAGTGAAGTGGACTGGCTCACTGCTCATCCTGAAGCTTGGGTCAAGCTCTGCGAGTACTGGGCCTCAGATGAGTACAAAGTGATTTCAGATAGAAATCGTTTGAACCGGAAGAGCAAACCGGGCCTCCATCGATTTGGAGCAGATGGATTTATTGGGAAATCACAATGAATGGTATGACGAGCTAAGTAACATTTAGTCTTTTTCCCTCAGACAAATTTGTATATTTTATTATGTCTCTTACTACAGGAGGCTCATGATGGTGTTGAACCCCGATTCATTGACGTTTACATGGAGGGACACCGAGGTCCAGATCCAGAGCATCCAGAAGTTTTATGTGACGACAGCGCGACAGAAAAGCTGGTAGGTGTAAATAATAACTATATATTCTTAATTAACTTGTGACTCATTTATAATTAACATAAATTGTTTTGTAGACTCGTTATGCCGAGGAGGTTAGGAGGAAAGCAGGAGACGATGATCTAGATTGGAGGGAGGCACCTTTCGATCCGGATGCAGCATATGTTGCTGGTGGTGGGCTACCACATGGGAGGTATGATAAGATCAAAGTTGTGATATATAAAAACTATTGGTTCATAACTTGTGATGTTTCTAGGTTGGGGATCGGTGATGGGGTTGTGAGTCGCGATAGCTTTGGTCGTCGGTCAGTTTCCTCGGTGGGGAGTAGATCTCGAACTTCAACTTCGAGGGAATCAGAGCTTGATGAGCAACTAAGACAACAACAACAACAAGTTCAACAACTATCTCAACAAGTTCAGATGATGCAGGGAATACTGATGCAGGTAATAATTTTATTAATACGCTCAGAATCTGCCCAATCTCAAAATTTGCCCATATTTTTTTATCTAACTCGCTCTGAGCCTTAGACAGCCCAAAATCGGTCTGGTCAATTGTTTAGTGATTTCTGCATTTATTAGGAGGTTGTCATAGCCTGTGATATGAACATACCCTTAACTAGGCGCTGAAGTATAATAGACTTCAGGCTGTATACTAGGCGCTGAAGTATAATTTAGGTGTCCAGCTGGTCGAGCGAGCCTAGGAGTTTGCAGTGAATTAGGGTATTGAGACAAGGATCACCTTTTTCTGAATGAAAAAACTTGAAAACGGATAAGAACAGTACTGTGGCACTTATGAAACAATGGCATGGCATAGTCTTTAACGCAAGTAACATGTGATGTTCCGATCTTGCTTGACGGCTCATATGCTGCACAACAGTCAGCTCGAGGACTGGTGCTAGGCAGGCTGAAAATGTTTGGTACAAACAACACAGCTAGAAGAGAAATTGGCTACGGTGGCTGTATGTCGTTGCCTTGAACATTGAATTGTGCTCCCCAGAAATGTCAAAGAAGTTGGCTTGCTGGAATCTTTGGGGGCAAGTAGTCAGGATGACCTTTGCTAGTTAGGACGCTTTTCCATTTGAAAAAAACATGGAAGATAGCTGACTTTTCTTCGTAAGTTTTATAGCTGGCAAGTAGTCATGATGACCTTGAACATTGAACTGTCCAAACACTGTTCTCTATAGCTGGAAGGTTCCAGTTGACCAAACTGTTTTTTCTGTACTTCCCCTCACTTAGCTTGTTTTATGAATAATGCCAGTAAATATCACATACAGCAGGCAGGTAGCTAATCAGTAATTGATTATTTGCAAATGAACTACAAATGTCAGCTGAAAAAGGATTGGTCTTCTTATGAAATTTACTGATCCCCAATGATGGACTCAAAAACTCTATAGATGCTTTCACTAGGTAACCATTAGTATTAAAAACAATGTTAGTTGGGTCTTAACGTGTACCCCTGGTCCAACTGGAAAAGCAACAGAGTGTACTAGTCAATGACTATATCAGACCCTTGAAAATTCTTCATCGCCCCTTCTTTTTCCTTGGGTTAATTATGTCTGTGCCATTATAATTTTTCATGTTTTGATATGTGCCACTAAACTTCTTAAGCTTGCAAATATGCCATTAAACTTCTAATCAAATCTGAAATAGACCATTTTATACGGTTGTCTAAATCAGACCTTGCACCAGTGAACATATTTTTGTATTTACCCTTGCTTTGACGAATGCCTGTTTTTATTAGACAAATGCAACACAATTTATGTATACCCATTCGTCTCTCCATACCTGCGCCTCCTTTAACCCTAGTAGCCACCACCGGAGTTGTGCCTCCTGCCGGAGCTGTGCCACCCGCAGGAGCTTTCGGTGTCTTCTCGCACTGTGTTATTTGCAACACCTAGATTATGTTGATCTGGTGCTTTGTTGCACTGGTGCTTCAGTAACAACTGTTTCAGCTTTCAGCAACCTATCTTTCTTCTACAGTAGCTTCTTTTTTATCTACTGGTTCCTGGTTCTGTGATTGAATATCTACAGGTGGCTCCCTTGTGATATCTTGGCGTTGTCTCCTTAGATGCTAGCATGGTGCTCTGTTGAGTTGTTTCTTCAGCCTTTTCATTCATGGGCCATCGATTTCTTCAGCGGGTTCTTCATTTAGCACTTCAAGAGCAAGCGCAACTCTGGTAGGAAGTGCAGCTCCAGCAGCCAGGAGAATACAAGTCGTGATGCGTTCATCGCAAAATCAGTGTTCGTTCAAGTAAGGGTACAAAGAAATACGAAAATACATCACTGGTGGATGGTCTGATTCAGACAAAACCGTATAAAATGGTCTATTTCATATTTGACTGGAAGTTTAATGGCACATTTGTAAGCTTAAAAAGTTCAGTGGCACATATCAAAACATGGAAAATTATAATGGCACAGACATGATTAACCCTTTTTCCTTTGTTTGTTCCTGCCATTGCTTTCTGGGATACTTGATAGATCTGTAGTGTACTTTAAGCTGCGAGTTGGGATGGGCATATTATAGGTTCAGGCTGTATACATGGCAGCGCGCCCTGCATATTATTAGATCATCCACATAGACCTCCACCACCAGGAGAGAATTTCCAGCCCCTTTTCTGAAGACAACATGTTCCACTACACACTTGTTGATTAGCTGATTTTTGTGTTATGTGTAATCTAGGCTATTCCTGTTTGCTTTCTTGATTAGCTGATTTTGTGTTATGTGTAATCGCAATTTCTGTCATCTGCTAGTTGCTGCCTGCATCAGTGAATTGTGACTTCAGTTGGTAAAGCCTAACTCATGGTTCAGTTGGTAACTTGCTTGTGACTTCAGTTGGTAAACCAACTTCGACATCAGCTAGCATCCCATCGTTTACAGCATTTTTACATCCAAGTTTTTTTTAAAATGGTCTGGTTGTAGAAATAAAAAAAGCATGCACATAGATTATGGTGGCGCAAGTGCTTTTTAGCTCTGTCTTTCTTCTGTATCTATCAACCACTCTAATCCTACACGTTCCAATGCACTTTATGTTTTCCATCGGATTCAGAATTCAGTTGTTTAGTATAAACTCTATATATACATTAGTTTAAAATAAAACTCAAGCTTATTATATTTGCAGATGTATAGTGCTCAGATGGGATCTCAAATGGGACCCCAGTTGACCCGTCCGTCACAATCTGGACAGACACCAAACACCAATGAAACACAGGTATAGTTTTGTAGTATATTTACTTTCATTTACAATTATAATCATGCATCATTTTATTTGATAATAGGGTTCTGAGACCGGACAAGGAACCCACAGATGGACATACATTGGTCGATGCCCCCTAGAGGACAGATTCTTCCTCCTCCACAACCAGGCATGGGATATTGGCCGCCACCACCATGGGGATATCCGACACATCCAATGGGGCCTTGGGGACGCCCCCCATGGCCAACACAGCCACTTCCGTCACCAGCGGTACGTTCCTGAATTTAATGCTAGTTGATTTCAATGCTAGTTGATTTTTCCACAAACTCAGTTACTTGGGGTCTAAAACGATGGTACCATTTTCCATAAACTCGGTTAGGTTTAAGTTAATTTGACACTGACAAAATCCAGGATAAGACAGCTAGTATGGCCAAAGACTTGTGTCGTTGTGCTTTCAATCTGTTGACTGGTGCCTTTGTCATATTGAGCTAGTTCTTAATGCCAGTTGTATATTAATGAGAATTTTTGTTTATTTTGTAGGATTCCACAACTCATCAAGTGACTCCTCCCCCTCACGATAACTTTGCGGACAGATGTCTCAATTCTAGTGGTGGAGCTACAAACAACAATCCGATGTCCTGATCGAGAGCGATGGAGCTAATGTTTGAACTTGTGTATTTGAACTTGTGAACTACAAATGTGAACTATGAATGTGAACTTATGTATTTGGACTTAATTATGTGAATTTGTGAACTTATGTATTTGGACTTGTGTGAATTTGTGATATGAACATATATCCATGTGTTTGAAATCTTTATTGTATGTGATGTTCTGTGTTGCATGTGATATTATGTGTGTCTAATTTTTCATTTCTGTATTTTTTATTTTTTTCTGGAAAATAGTTAAGAACGTGGGTACCCACGTTTTTAAGGTTAAGAACGTGGGTACCCACGTTCTTAAGGTTAAGAACGTGGGTACCGTCGAACTTAATGGCAGCCCTCGCCGACCCACGCAGGACCTATAAGTTCGACGGCCACGTGGCACCGTCAAACTTAACTGTAAGAACGTGGGTGCCGTCGAACTTATGGGAAAGAATTCGACGGCCCCCGTCGAACTTAAAAACCCACGTTCTTAACCTTAAGTTCGACGGTACCCACGTTCTTAATGTTAAGTTCGACGGTACCCACGTTCTTAATGTTAAGTTCGACGGTACCCACGTTTTTAACCTTAAGAACGTGGGGGCCGTCGAACTTACTTCTTTAAGTTCGTCCAAAAATCGCCGTCGGCTATATTCGTCGGTAAACCCACGTTCTTATGGTAAGTTCGACGGCCTATTACATTAAGTTCGACGGTTTTTCACCCACGTTCTTTAACCAGTTTCTTGTAGTGAGTTAAAAGGTCCTCGATCATCAAGCCTACATCGGTACGGTCCTTAATCGACTCAAATGGAGAAACTACACCGAGACTTCCTTCTCATGCAAGTCACCTGCCCGGTTTTGTCTTTATCATTTACAATCCCTAAGTTTGGTACCTGATAGAGGTACATTTTTTCCGATGTTGAACCCATCATGGCCATGATGGATCCACCATCAAGTCCTTTCTTTGAAAACCACCCTTCCCATATGAAGCATCATCTTTGTTTTAAAAACAAAACATTTTTGTTTTCTAAAGCACAGCTAAACATCAGAAAACTTTTAAGTAAAACAGGTACTCAAAGAATGGTAATCAATTCCAAGGAAGGAAATGCAGCAATTGTTTATCACCCAACTCCTATCACCTAATGCATCATTTCAAGTGATAAAGAGTTAAAAATCACAAGGAAAGGGTAAATGCACCAAGGCTTGCCTTGTGTTGCAGGAGACTCAGGATCTGTTCCACAAATGTCAAAGTAGAAACTGTTCTCGACAGGTGGAATTTCAGCTCGTGGGGCAGTTTCTTCTTCGACAATCACTTCTTCTTCGTTTTCTGTATATGACAATACATATACATGAATGCTCATGTGATGCTATGAATATGTAGTTACAATAAAAACACCTTAAGTTATATCTTGAATATAACTTTCCTTCACGATACAATTGAGTCCCTAGGGTTTCCAGAGTTAGTATCCTATTAGGGTTAGGCCAATTCTACCTTAGGAAGCTAGGGTTTTGGGTTTGGGATCAAACAATGTCCAAAACATGCCAAACTTTACCCAAGGGCTTTAATTATCATACTAAGCTTACCCAAAAAGTTTTATGATTTTTGGAGCTACCAATTTAATTCTAAAAGTCTAAAAGACTAGATTTAGGCATCATTAATTGCTAAATAATTCATGGTTGGGACTAAAAATCTTGGAACTATTTTTATTAAATACTAGAGGAATTTAGGAGTCTAGTAAATTGGTCTCATGATTTTATCATTTTTCTACAATTTCCTATAAATTTCCTAAGCCTGGCAGAAAAAGAAAAAGGAAAGGAATGAATAGTAACGGGCTCAAACTAGCCCGAGCCGGCCCATGAACGGGGAAAACGCGCGCGCGCCTGCGCTGGTGATCTTGCACAGAGGACCCCAATGGTTTGAAAAAACCGGAAAGAGGTCACGACACTATTCATGTTTGTCTCTGACATTTGCGTAAAACCCCTCCCACTTCTATTCCTTCGCAAACCCAGGTCCCAGACGGCGAACGGCGGTGAGCGTGCTCTTCGGCGAGCTTGTACTGGCCGGGATACGCAACGACTAACACCCTAACTCGGTCGACACCTATTCCTACCCCTGGCGACCCTAATCCTTCCATTAATTCACAAATCCAGCCCAGAATTCGTCTGCTCACGACGGCAGTGAGAACCGGAGACAAATCAAGGTGTTCTTGGTGATTCAGTGAGGTCTAGCTCAATCAAACGGGTCTACGAGCAACAGGAGACTTAAGGGAGGCTAGAACATCAAGCAGAGAAGCTTGAACTAACCTGTAGAGGCTGGCAACGATGAGATGTCTCACTGCGGTGTTCCGACCGATTTGGGGGAAATTTGAAATTCGTGAGCTACGGTGGCTAATCAGAGGCGAGGGCTGGTGCACTGGACGCGTAACAACCTAGCGGAGCTAACTGAACGGTCAATTTATAGTGATCATCAGCGGTGGCGCTCAATTTGGGGAAGGCACACGGGCGTCCAGAGAGAGAGGAAGGTCACTGTCGCGAGCTACAGTGGCGATCACTAGCTAATGAGCTACGGTGGTCACTGCTGAGTTCATATGGCTGGCAACAACATGGTGAAAGGGTCACAGCTTGGCACAATCGCGGCGAATGGTGTACACCTCGGCAATGGCCGCTCGGCCACGTCGCCGACAAGTGGGTATGGCAACAGGGCGGCCACAGTGCCCCGACCTCATCCACGACGAAGATCTTTTCACATAAGTCAATCTGCGCGTTCACCGGGCACGAATTGTAGCACCGATGAGGATCGCGGCGTGGGGTCATCGGCGGTGAGTTCAGTGAACCTGCGATCTTTTGCACGCACTGTACCATGGCGATCTCCTTCAGTGTGCCTAACAGAGCGATTTGAGGAACGGTTTTCTCCAATTTTCCTGTGACAACCCACTAATCCCTCAGTATCAAAGTTGTTGTCCTATAATCCAGCTTTGATTTTTTTATAGCAACCATACCTAATCAATCACTAGATCCTACTCAAATTCGATCTCAAGTTCATCTGTTTCCACTATCAGTCAGAATTCAGCCCTAAGGCTGACTGACAACCAGACTTCAAGTTCATTTATCTTTAATTTTTGTATAGCACCAATGTCTTGTCACTTAAGCAAAGTTGTACTCCTGTCATAGCTCTACAAGATTTCTGTATTGACCTGGGGCAAAATCTTCATGAATTGAGAAATACATAGCTCCAAAGTTGGCTCCATCTCACTGAATTTCAGACTTAGCCATATGGTGTTCATGGGACTTTTTGCAAATAAGTCCAAATCTTTCCATACTACTTGAAAAATCCTCCAATGTGAAAGTTACTTGGTTTTTGATATTCTATCACTTTGATATTTGCACTTTGGTCCAAATGTACATAGAATTTGAATTCACCCCCCTAGGGTACCAATAAGGGTTTTCTAGGGTCTCTTCTAGGGTTTTGAGCACTCTAGGGTTTTTGTGCCATTCAAATTCATCATCCTTAATCTCTTTTGAGTACTTCCAATAACTTTTGAGATTTCCCTCAATTTGGCTTACTATCACCCACATGCCCTAATCCTAGGGTTAAGTACCCTACCCTAGGGTTAAGCACACTTCAAGTCACCATATCACAACTTGTTTTGAAATTTTTACCTAGTAGATGCATTCTAGGTGTATCAACACAATGAAATGTCAATGCATAGGATGTCATGCTCATGTTTTAGTGCAAGTAACACCAGGGGTGTTACATCCTTCCCCCCATAAAAGAATCTCATCCCGAGATTTAAGGTCCTAGGGTAAGTAGTGGAAAAGGAAACACGTCACATCTTTATTTCCTTATTTGTCTTGCAGAGCAGGGGGTGGTATGGGGTTTATTCCAACTTTACAATCAGATATACACATTTTACAAGTTACATGAAACTAAAAACCTAGGAAAATTCTTCTCCAAGAAATCTTGAGTCTCCTAGGTAGCTTCTTCTTCAGTGTGCTAGTTCCATTGTACCTTATAGAACTTGAGGGTCCTTTTTCGAGTGATCCTGTCGTTCTGATCCAAAACTCGAATGGGATGTTCTGAATAAGTCAAATCTGGTTCCAAAGCAACATCCACCACATTGATGGTTCGATCAGGAATCCGAAGGCACTTCTTTAATTGAGATACATGGAACACATTATGTACTGTAGACAATGTTTCTGGCAGTTGAAGTCTGTACACCACTGGTCCATATCGTTCAATAATAAGAAACAGACCAATATACTGGGGTGCCAATTTCACTTTTACCTCGAAACGGTTCACACCCTTCATTGGTGATACTTTTAAGTATACATGATCATTAACTTGAAAGACCAAAGGTTGTCGTCGCTTATCCGCATAATTCTTCCATCGAGTTTGTGCCTCTTTCAAGTTGTGTATTATCTGTTGAACTTTTTATTCTCTCTCTTTGCCCATGTCAGGCCTGAAAAACCACCATTCCCCTGGTTCAGACCAATTTAAGGGGGTTCGACATCGCCACCCGTACAGTGCTTCAAATGGTGCCATCTTAATGCTCTCTTGATAACTGTTGTTATATGAAAATTCTGCTAATGGCAGACAATCATCCCATTTCTGTGGGAATTCCAAGACACATGCCCGTAACATATCTTCAAGTATCTGATTTACTCTCTCAGTTTGTCCACTTGTTTGAGGATGATAAGCCGAACTATGGAGTAATTTAGTACCCAAGGATTTGTGCAGTTCTTCCCAGAACTTGGATACAAATTGTGGTCCTCGGTCCGACACTATTGTTTTCGGAACTCCGTGCAAACTGAGAATACGAGCCACATATATCTGAGCATAAGTTATGACCGGATAATACGTTTTGACTGGCAGAAAATGAGCTATCTTTGTAAGCCGATCAATTATGACCTAAATTGAGTCAAAGCCTTTGGCTGTCTTGGGCAATCCCACAATGAAATCCATACTAATATCCTCCCATTTCCAAGTTGGGATGGACAAGGATTGTAATGGTCCAGCGGTCTTCATATGCACTGCCTTGACACGTCTATATGTGTCACATCTTGCCACATAGCGTGCAATTTCAATCTTCATTTTTGTCCACCAATAGTGTTGCTTTAAGTCTTGATACATCTTAGTACTCACCGGATGAATGGAATATCGAATATGATGAGCTTCGTCCAGAATTTGTTGGCGGACTTCAGCATTCTTTGGCACAACTATGCGATCCTTAAACCAGATTATTCCTTGATCATCCTTTCTGAAGCAATTTGCTTTGCTGGCCTCCATTTTCTCATGAATGCATTTCATACCCTTGTCGGTTCTTTGGGCATCAATAATTCTCGGTAGAAGGACTGACTCAAGCTTCAATTGTGTCAAAGTTCCGTGTTGTATCATAACCAGGTTCAACTTTTCCATTTCTTGACATAGGGTGATGTCAGGGGTCCTTACTGTAAGACAATGACAAGAAGCTTTGCGACTCAATGCATCTGCGACCACATTGGCTTTTCCTGGGTGATAGTGGATTTGCAAGTCATAATCTTTAATTAGCTCAAGCCATCTTCTCTGCCTCATGTTCAGTTCTGACTGGGTAAAGATATATTTCAGACTTTTGTGATCCGTATATAGATGACAAGTATTTCCCAGCAGATAATGATGCCATATTTTGAGGGCATGAACGGCTGCAGCCAATTCCAAATCATGAGTTGGATAGTGCTCCTCATGCCGGCGTAGTTGCTGTGAAGCATAAGTTATGACTTGGCCCTCTTGCATTAGAACACATCCGACACCACTGCCTAATGTGTCACAATACACATCAAAAGGCTTTTCAATATCTGGTTGAGCCAACACTAGAGCAGTGGTTAATAACACCTTTAGCTGCTCGAAGGCTTCATTACATTTTGAGGACCAATCAAACTTTGTATCATTCTTCAATAAACCCATAATAGGTTTAACAATCTTGGAGAAATCCAGAATGAATCTGCGGTAATATCCAGCTAGTCTAAGGAAACTCCGAACTTGATGTACTGTAGTTGGTGAGTTCCACTCTAAAATATCCTTGACTTTGCTGGGATCGACCGCAATCCCTTTTGTAGATAACACATGTCCAAGAAACTGGATTTCCTCCAACCAAAATGCACATTTGCTGAATTTGGCATACAACTGATGTTCCCTTAAGCGTGTTAGCACGATCCGCAAGTGCTTGGCATGCTCCTCTTCATTTTTGGAATAGATCAGAATGTCGTCAATGAAGACCACCACAAATTTATCCAACTCGGGCATAAATACCGAGTTTATTAAGTATGTGAAGTAGGCTGGAGCATTCGTCAATCCGAAAGACATGACCAAATACTCAAATAACCCATACCGCGTGGTAAATGCGGTCTTGGGTATATCCTTGGGTCAAATAGGTATCTGATGATAGCCTGACCTGAGATCAATCTTGGAGAATACCCGACTCCAGTAAGTTGATCGAATAAGATATCGATCCGAGGAAGAGGGTACTTGTTCTTGATGGTAACCTCATTGAGGGGTCTATAGTCCATGCACATTCGTAGTGTTTGATCCTTCTTCTTGACAAAAATTGCTGGACATCCCCATGGTGGTGAATTGGGTCTAATGAACCCTTTCTCAAGCAAGTCTTGTAGTTGAGTCTTGAGTTCTGCCAATTCATTAGATGGCATTTGGTACGACCTTCTAGAAATAGGAGCCGTACCGGGCTTCAGTTCAGTCACAAATTCCACATCCCTTTCTGGAGGCAACCCAAGCAAGTCTTTAGGAAAGACATCCGGAAATTCACATACCATCGGAATATTCTGAATTTCTTGTACGAAAGCCTCATACACTCGTCCAGAGGCTTTGGTTGGGGTAGTTACAGGGATGGACAACTGGATCTCTTCATGACCATGGCTTAATTTAATGGTCCTTAAGTCTATATTGATGATGGCCTTATGTTGGGCTAACCAGTTCATGCCCAGAATTTTATCTATGTCTGGCCCCTTTATAACAATCATGTTTGTAGGGAATTCATGTCCGGCCAATGTTACTGGTATATGGAAGGCTACTTCCTTAGTAAATATCCATCCCCCATGTGAGTGGATAACAAATCCCTCCCTTGATTCAGTGCAAAGTATGCAATATTTCTCCACAAAATTCTTGCTTATGAAGGTATGTGATGCACCAGAACCGAAGAGGATAACTGCTGGGTGATTGGTAACAAGGAACATACCCATCATCACATGTTCGCCCTCCGGTGTTGTAGCCACCTGGGTACAATAGACCCGTCCAGTTTTCTTGAAATTCTTGCCCGTTGAAGTGTTGGTCGTGTTCCCGTTTCCTTGATTTGAGTTCCCAGTAGTCTATTGAATGTTGGATTTATTTTGCTTCAGATATGGACAGTCCTTGATGAAATGTTCGGACTTTCCACAGTTGAAGCACCCACTAGAAAAACAGGGAAGGGCAGGGAAACGAGTACTAGGGCACTTGGCTGATTGTTAGGAGCGGGCAGTAGTGGGACGAATAAAGACGGACTGCTTGAATGGATATGAAGGTGGGCAAGGCGAAGAACGATTTTGATTAAAAGGTCGAATCACCAACCTGGTTCTCTTTTTAGGCCCTTGATTTGACCTTTCACCTCCATACCCCTTTGATTTTCCATGTCCCACATTCTTGGCTTCCACTGCCAGTGCTGTACTAACAACTCTGCTATAGGTAAGGTCCAGACATGTTGCCATTTTCCGCTGAAGCCTGTCATTGAGCCCCCTCATAAAACAATTCTTTTTCTTCAAGTCAGTATCCACCTGGTCAATGGTATGCTAAGAGAGGTGGTTGAATTTGTTGAGATACTGCATCACCGTATCTCCTCCTTGCTTCAATCGGATAAACTCTTCTAGTTTCATCTGAAGCACTCCCTCCGGAACATAATGCTCCCGGAATGCTAGCTTGAACTCCTCCCTGGTAATCTGATGTCCAACAGGCTGAATTGCTGAAAAATTTGCGAATCAGGTACTGGCAGGCCCTCTTAGCTGGTGAGCTGTGAACATGGGCTTTTGCATCTCCGTGCATCGTATTAACCCAAACTTTTGTTCCATTACTCACACCCATTTGTCGGCTTCTAAGGGTTCCTCTGCTTTAACGAAGAGCAGTGGTCGAGTCTCAGAGAATTCCAAATAAGTAGTATCACGTTGTCCTTGAGGGGGAACTCTGCCTCCATGCTGTTGGAATTGGTTGCCCGCC
Organism: Zea mays; assembly: GCF_902167145.1. Lineage (NCBI taxonomy): Eukaryota > Viridiplantae > Streptophyta > Magnoliopsida > Poales > Poaceae > Zea > Zea mays. Next base: position 69,563,978 of record NC_050098.1, read on the forward strand.
ATTTAGCGCAAGAAGCGTGTATTATCAGCGGTGGCGTTGACCAGGGCAGCGATAGGCTCGGCCAAAGTCGGTGGTACCGGTGGCGGGTTGGGAGTGTCCTCCCCACCGCGGGATGTCCCCGCACCATTGTGTGCGCGAGTCCGTGATGACATCTGAGGCAAAGAAACATTTGAAAAATATAACATGCCAACGTACACCATCATATTACATTGCCAAAATGTAACAATTATACAGACTCCTTTATACAACTCAACTTTTCTTACTTATTTTACATAAGTACAATACTTAGACTATACTACTCTAGTCTTCTTCATCCTTCATTGCTCCATTTCCTGCTGCAGGAGACTGTTCGTCAGCAAGGTTCATAGAAGGAGGTGGCCTAAAAAGGTCCAACTCCCCATCAGGTCCATCATTAGTTGTTCCCGATGGTCCGGCTCCCATTACAGCGATGTTTGGTGGCACGTCCGGGTGCAGCCGATCATACAGTACATGCACTTCTTCATGTAAGGTATTACAGTATGCTTGCAGGTTTTCGAGGGATGCGCTCAGTTCTGCCACGCGAGATAGAGCTTTTGCTTCGCAGTCCCAAGCGAAAGAGCGCGAGTTAACGGCACAATCAATGGCCGTATCGCGTTCTGAAATTTCATACTGCAAGCGACTCACTTCGGCTGACATCTCCGCAATACAGTGGCTATCCCACTCACGCGCCCTACTCCTGTAGCGTAGTTCTGACCGGAGTTGCTCCACCCTGGCTTCTAGGTCTCCAATTGGGTCATTTCTGCCACTACTACTTCCTTCGTGTCTGTAGGCTAGCTGTAACACTATAAAAACCATCAACTAAAAATAATGCATTTAGTTATTAATGGTAATTATGGTAATAAATTTTTCATTCAAGTGTTTGTTATTTATTACATTTGACATAATTTTTTTGATTGCTCATGATTGTTTTTGGATATTTAATAGCATTTCTTCTTAAATGAAAATCAAAATAAATAATATAATAATTATTAGTCCCAAAAATAAATATTTTATTTATAAATATTTTTGGTTTAAATATTATGAATTTTAGGGTTATTTAAAAATATATTTTAAAATTACAAAAAGAAATAGAAAAAAAGGAAAAAGGAAAAGGAAACCCTAACCTTAAGACCCACTAGGGGGCCGCGTAAACCGGTTGCGCCCTCCCCTGGCTCCTCCAAGCCGCCGCCGCTGCTCTCTATCTTCTCCCCCTCCCTTTCCTCTCTTGCAAACCGGCCCCACCTGGCCTCTCTCTCCTCCCTCCCCTTTCCTCCCAAACCCGTGCCGCCAGGAGCGCAGCCGCCCAGGCCCGCCGCCCTGCCCAGCACCGCGCCAGGCCGACTGAGCCACGCCCTCCCCCACGCCAGGACCGTTGGAGCCGTGCCCAAGAGCCCCGACGCCGCAACCCCGACGTCCTGCACCACGCGGCCGAGCCCCATGCCGAGCCCAGGCGACCCGACCGAGCCGCCCCGAGCTACCCGCGACCGTTCTTCCTCTGCGTTAATGGAGCTTCACTGCTTCCATTTCTCCTCCCCATTACTCTCCTCCATGAAACCGACGCCATCAATGGCGCCTTGAAACCGACCGGTCGCCTCTCTCTCCCTTCCCCGACCGTCTCTTCCTCTCCCCTCCCTCCTTCTATAAAAACCGAGCCATGGAGTTCTCTCTCCTTGCCCAAGCTCGCCCAAGTCTCTCACGCTCTCTCTCTCTCTCTCGCTCCATTGCCCGCCGTCGAACCACCACCACCGACCGCCGGAGCTCGCCGTCGTGCCTCACCGGTCGCCATTCGGTCACCGGAGACGCACCCGAGCCCCGTTCGAGCTACGCCAACTGCCTTACCAAGCCTTAACCTAGACGCACGCCCAAGCCCGTCCGTTGTTCGTCGCAAGGTTGAAGACGACCCAAAATTATTTTTATGTATTTTTGAAATCATTTTTGATTCAATCTGTGAATTCTATAATTATTGTATTGTAATATGAGCATGTTGTGATTCAGAATTCATACGTATGTGCGCTATGGAATTTTTGGTAGATATATGCGATAAGTAGTGCACCGTGATTATTCATGTTATTTGTTTACGATGACTTTTAGAATGTTGGATTAGAAAGAAGTATGACGAAAATTACTAGACACATGTTTGTGATAAAAACACTAGATAGGTAATTTTTATAGTTAATTTTGTTCACAAGGAATGTTGGAAATTATTTGGAAGATTATATCATAAGTTCATTTTAATAGATAATAGAAACTTTTCTTAACATCGATTTAGTAAATGGTATAGAATTCATGGCAATATAAACATTATAGGTTATTATATGATTTATCTCTGATTATTTTTAGTGATATTTTGTTTTAGAAAGAAAAGAGAAAACTAAAAGAATATTACTAGTCGTAACAAAAATAGGTTTTTACTAGCCAAAATAAAGGTGTCCATAAATATAGCACTTAACTTTTAGTATTAGTAAAATACTTGTTTTTGTCATAAAAACCATGTTTATGTTATTAAAAGTTCAATTAGTGATTTATATTGATTTTTAGAATATTAATGTTAGTAGAGTCATGAATGAACCATTTTTAGAGATACGCATAAATTCAAGTTATAAAAGGAATAAAATCTATTAGTCTATTTATTAGTGTAAAAGAAAATAATTAGCCTTTATTTTCATAAAGAATATTAATACATATTAATACTAGTTAAAACTATTATTATAGCACCTACTCATAATTTCATCAATAATGACTCGCATTAACAGTCATAATGAATTAATAAGTATTTACGCGTTATGACGTATTTATGAGTGTGATATGTGTGATGAATGTAATGGTGAATGATTACCCCTATACTGGTGTATGTTTATTTATTTGGCGTACGTATTCTTTTGTATGTGCGATATGCAAATCGATGCTAGAAGTGGACTGTGAGGTAGACGAGCCTAACACGTTCGAGGACGACCCGCAGGACACGTTCGAGCAAGCCAATCCCTCTACATATTCTATTTGTACCCAATTAATGCATTTAATAATGTTTACATTTTGGATATATTGCATAATTTGATGGGATTTGCCTAAATAAGGATTTCCTAGATTTACCAACTGTATACCTTGATTACCCTGGGAAAATACTATGCTACCGCTCAACTTGATAATTTTGATGTCACTCATTATTTGATATTAATGTTCTAGAAATGAAATGAAATTGGCATTATGGTGTTAACCCGATGGTTAAATAAGATTATCTCATATTAATTGGAACATGGAGTGACCACCCAGGATAACAGTGCAACCACGAGTGCTATCATGACTTTGCCTTTGGTAATTAGCTTAATATGCTTAGTACCTAGCAACCTTACCTGAAATATGGGCAAGTGGGGGAGCGACAGTGGTGGCAGCTCACGTTAACATGGGGATATATTCTTGGCTAAGTTACCTCGCCTAGAGGGCCTCCACACCGACTTGAAAACCTTAGCGGGTTGCTTTGTATTAAGTGTATTTTGTGAAAGCCTCATAATGGATCCCTAGCCATTCACCTTGGTAGTGTTTACGGGTCCGATCAACCTAGGCTAGATGGGATACATGGCTTTTGGGTAAAGTTGTACCACCTCTGCAGAGTGTAAAACTGATATGTCAGTCGTGCTCACGGTTAAGAGCAACCTGGACCCTCACATGATAATTGAACTTAAACATGGACAGTAAATTGAGATCTGATGATCTGCCAATGGTTTGCTTAAGTGGTTTCACATAAGTGTTTTGATATACTCATATACCTTTGTTTAAATGGGATACTTGGGATATACATTTATTAGTAAGACAGGTGTTGTTAATAAAATATTGACCAACTAAAATGCTTACTGCTCAACCTTAGCCTCACCTTGTTAAACTTGCATTAATTTTCGCCCACTTGGTGAGCCCCGACCATAAGTGAGCTCACCCTTGCTAATATTTTGATCAGAGGGTGTTGAAGAAGACTTTGATGGAGATTTCGACGATGAGTTTTAAGTCTAACGATGCGTCGGCCATCTTCCTGTGGGAGATTACCCATATTTAATTTCACCTTACTTTGATGTTGATACTTGTTAGAGATACAATGATTCAGATGATGTAATAAAGTACTCTACTCTCTTTACTCCTTTATTGCATTGTCTTTTGATATATTACACTTGTGATGTCAACATATGTGTGGAAATGGATCTTGGCACACATATGCGATGCACCCGTCTCTGCCCCTAGAACCGGGTGTGACAGAAGTGGTATCAAAGCTATGCTGACCCAAGATCGTTAGACTAGTTAGAAATGGAAAGCCTAGTTTGTTCAAAACTTGCTAATTTCATTCATATAAAATTATTTTAATGGCCTTACCTATTTAAAATTCAACTGAGTTGACACTTTCTCTTGTAGATGGTTCATACTCTCCAAACCATCCGAGTTAACACCAACTATGCCCCTCCGCTACGACAAATTCCTTTCTACCCAGTAGTAGTTGAGGAAGTTCCGGTGGATCTCCCTCGCATTCAAGTGGAGCATGGAGTCATACTGGAAGACAGCTCGGAGGAACTTCTACCGACGCCCACTCCGTTGGCAGAGTCACTGGCCTTCGCAGCTAGGTCGTCAACCTCGGCACCACCTGCACCAGCCCTTCAAGCTCATGCACCTGGAGGCGACGACCCATACGACTCTAGGGACGATGATGAGGATGACGACGACGATGACGAGGATGATGAGAAAAATTTCAATGAGGAGGCCAACTATGCCCAGTAGGACTACTTCATGGGGTTTGGGCCTATCACCGAACATTACACATCAATGTTCGAGACATTGCACTTCCCCAACCTTCTGCAAGACGTGCTGCACGCGTTGGGAACCTACGTTCGTCCCTTGTACGAAACAAGGCGAGTGTGTGAGCCTCCCCGGGCTTGCTACTACATCACTCACATCCACGTCAGGGTGATGGATGCAGGGGATAGAGGATAAAGGACTCTGTCAGCTCATGAGTCCCTGACACCGCTATCCACCTACGCTGCTTCGGTCAGTGATGCTACCAGACGGACTTTGTGGTCTCTCAGAAACACCTACCGGCAACAGCTGCATGACATGAGGTTTAGGCATCTTCCTCTGCGTCTGAGTGGAGGAAGCCAGACCAGCATCGTTCCAAGTGGAGCTGGTGAGCATCGCCTCAACACCCTAGCTGGTGTAGTGGCCGGTCTTAACACCGACCTGGACAGTGCCACCTGGATCTCTCTAGGGTGCACTTGGAGCTGGAAGGTGCCCACGCCAGGATTGTAGCCCTGGAAGCCATACTTCAAGGACGGGGTCCGTCTGAAGCCGAGGTCCCCGCCATGGCGTTGTCCCCTCCCCGCAAGAGGATTCGCTATGGGGAACCCGGATCCATCACCAGGCTACTTTAAAGTTTTAAGTTATAAGTTGTAATAAGATAGTTTTCGCGTCAGACGATAAACACCTCTTTTATAAGTTATCTTTATAATAATAACAACCATGTGATGGTGTTGGTTGCAATGTTTGTGCACGATGTGTTCCATGTGTCTCAGTTGAAGAAATGCTTGGGAGTGCCCGAAGAGCAGTTGCCAGCAGAGGATCTTGAAGTTCAAGAAGATCTGACTTATATTGAGAAGCCAACTCAAATTCTGGAGACAGCAGATCGAATCACTCGGAGAAATACCATCAGGATGTGCAAATTCAAGTGGGGTCACCACTCAGAAGAAGAAGCAACCTGGGAAAGAGAAGATGATTTGAAAGCCAAGTACCCTGAGCTCTTTTCTAGCCAGCCCTGAATCTTGAGGCGAGATTCTTTTAAGGGGGATAGGTCTGTAACACCCTGATTTTGGGGGTATAAAATTTCTTTCTAATTATCACCCAAAATCATGTGTTACTCTTCCTTTTCTCACTCTAGGCTTTCTCTCTCTAGATTCTTTCTCCCTTTTTCCTTTTTGATTAGAAATAGCTTAAACTAGTAGAGGTTAATTATTTATTTTTGTCAAAACCTTATGAGTCATGACATGTTGCATCATGTTGAGCTTAAAATATTCTTTGAAGTGTTGCACAAGTTTGAATTTATTTGAATTTGAAACCTAGTTTGAATTTGGATTTGAAAACCCTATAGAAAAAGGAAATAGAAAAGGAATTAGAAAATCTAGAGAAAAAGAAAAGGAGAAAGCAGCCCAGTCGGCCCACTAAGCCTAGCTAGGCCGCACGCCCGCGCCGCCTAACAGGTGGACCCCACCTGTCAGCGGCGGTTCTCCCTCGTGCGCGCCCTCCCTCTCTAGCTCGCTGCCCAGTGGGGCCGACCTGTCGGCGCCAGTTTCCTTCGCCCGTTCGCGCTCTCTCTCTGTCTCGTGGGCCCGGTTCACCAGTGCCGAGCCGTTGCCCCCGCGCGTCCCTTTTTCTCTCTCGGCGCCGTGGGCCTGCCTTGTCAGTTCTGCCTTCCCCGCGTCCGCCGTGGACCGGCGCGTGCGCACTCGCGCACGTCGCCGGGTTTCTCGACCACGACGCCCGCCCACGCACCCAGCTCCCTTCTTAGAGCCCCGCTAGTGCCCCGCACTCGCCCATCGCCTCATTTCGCACACCCTCGCCCTCTCTCGCGCTCTGCCCTTGCCGCCGGACGCCGCCGGAGACCCGCGCCCTCGTTCCCGGCCAACCAGCTCGCCGGAGACCGCCCCAAGCTTCCCCGAGCTCCGCCTCGAGGAGAGACACCCGTCCCCGTGCCCAATTTCCCTTATTGCGCCCTGTGTTTGTCCAATTTCGCCTTCGCCGGTGCTCGACCGCGGCGGTCCGCCGTGCTCGCACGGTGGCTGGCCAATTTAGCTCGGTCTAGTTCGCCGGAGTAGTTCCCTATGTCACCCCTACCTCTGCTGAAGTTAGCCAAGGCCATAGCGCGCCTTAAGTCCCCTCCCCGTGGCCGGAATCGCTCACTGGAGTTTCTCCGGCCCGCCCAAGACTTTCTCACCGCCGTTCTCCCCTCTCTGCCCGTGGATTCATGGCCTCTTCCCCGCCATTGAGTTCGACGTGGCGTCCTCTTCCTCTCTGCCCAACTTCGGCGACCCCGGAGCCACCCTAGCTCGTGCCTGCCTCAACCCCGGTGACCTCACCGCCGCGGAGAGGAGCGGCACCGCCCGCAGCCGTCTGTTTCCCCAATCTGATCCCCTCCGTCTGATTCAGATCGAACAGCCCGGACCTCGTGATACCGCTTCGCCCACGCGCGCCTGACGCCCTCTCCCGCCTGTCAGCGCCGCCCGCAGCCGCTCATCCTTCCCGGTCTGATTTTCCCTGTCCGATCTTGATCAAACGGCTCGGATCCCCTCGGTCCCCCTCGGACCCCTCCCCGTCCGATCTCGATCGAACGGCTCAGACCCCCTCGGACCCATGTAGACGTTCATTTCCCCTCTGGCGCTGGGCCCGCTCGGTCAGCGCGCTCTCCCCCTCTGTCGCTGACACTCCCGGTCCCACCTGTCAGCGCTCGCCCGCCCGCGCGCGCGTCCTCGGCCTCAGATCTAATCTCGGTCGTCGGTTCTGATCTAGCGGTTAGATTCACCTGATACCCCTTCGTGTGGTAGTTTTCTTAAAGAGACCCTCGGTCTATTGGAAATCAACCTGCGTCCCTGGTTTTCACGCGCAGACCCCTGTAATCTTGCAGATTTATCCCTGGACTTTTATTTAATCACAGAATTAGCCATAATTTCATATTTTGAATTCCCAAACTTGTTTATTTCATAACTTTTGCATATGAACTCCAAATTTAGTGATTCAAATTGCAAAATGTTCATAGAATTATACTCTGTGTAAATAAAATAGGTTCACTCACTGTCTGCACACTCTAAATTTTGAGGATTGAATATGAACTATTGTAGGTGTATGTTTTATTTAGTTAATAAATAAATAAATAAAGGAGAACCTTAGAGATTTAAACTTGCTTAAACTTGTGAGATTAATAATATGCATTACATAAGTTCATCTCTTTTCTAAATTTTAGGTCACCATAAAATCAATTGATCTATGATTTTGTACTTGTAAATAACACTTTGGAGAAATAGTAAACTATTTTCAAACAAAGTTAATGTAGGTTATAGTTTATGTTATACATTGAATCCATTGTCCTTTATGTAGTATTGTGTCTTTTTAAGATGTGTTCCAATGTTTGTACATGTTTGGTGTGATGTTCATTTGTACTTTTCAAATGTATTGAATGCATGCTCGCTTTATTTAGACAACGAGCAGTCCGAGTTTCCTGAGTGTGTTGTTGGAGACCTCCCTGAGCAACCACCTGGTGAAGGCAAGTGTCCTCTGACCCATTATGTCCTACATACTTTATGATTCACTATCCCGCATTACTTTATCAAACCTAAGGATTGACTAGTCTGTATTCACTTATCCTTGTTTACCTTTTTGGGTTATCATGGTTAGCATGTTGCTATTGCCTTAACTTAATCAATGAACATGATGTGAACATTTATGGTACGATACTGTTATCCTAATTATGTGAATGATCTTGTGATACCTTAGGGGGCTCAGGCCTTTTTCCTGAGTACCTCTTCGTAAGGACCTGTTCATGGAGTGACCGCCCGGGATAACATTACAACCATGAGGGTGGAATGGGACGCCCTTAGCTGATTAATTAGATGAACCTGGGGTGTAGTTGGCTTTGCTGGAGGTCCGTCAATGGGGGCCAGCACGTAGTGCTCGCTCTGCCAAGGTTGGGGTGCAGAGGTTCTTTCGATTTGGTTTTGTTAGTCACCCACCTTGGTGAGGTGTACTGCGTTTGTACGACTGGCGAAACCTAACGAGCAGCTATGCACCAGGGGAGTCTTTGTAAAGGCTACGTAGTGTATTCCTGGCCATTCACCTTGGTAGTGAAGATCGGGTCTGTACAACCCAGGCTAGAAAGGGATCACGACTTGTGGGTAAAGTCTACAACCTCTACAGAGTGTTAAAAATGGGTATATCAGTCGAGCTCACGGTTAAGAGCAGCCTTGGGATCCTCTTTGATTAGAAGAACTTTGGATACTATTATGATGATGGTTAACAATGATGTTATAAAATCTGATCTCTGGTATTTCCTCTTTTGAGGAGGTACTTTTGGGTAATAACTGGGTTTATTACTAAAACTTGGCTCTACTAATAATAATAATAATAAATACTTGACCAACTAAAAGCAACTGCTTAACCTCAAACTCCATATACAGCTAGTCCACTTTAGCCAAACAGGACATTTGTTGAGTACGTTGATGTGTACTCACCCTTGCTTTACACACCACCCCCACCCCAGGTTGTCCCCAGTGTACCCAATGCTCAGGAGGTGATGCTGGCAACATGGATTACTTCGAGGAGTTCTAGGAGTATGACGAGTTCTAGTTCTTTCCTAGTGGCAAACCCCCATTTCGCTGCCTGTGTAGGCTTAGCTTCTACGTTTCATATTTCCGCACTTTGATAATTATGTTGAACAATGGTTATGTATTAGACTCTGTGGATGTCTTGGACATCTTGATGTAATAAAGTATCTTTCCGCTATTTATTTCGAGCATTGTGTGATGATGTCCAATTATGTAATTGTTGTGTATGTGAGTTTCTGATCCTGGCACGTACATGGTTCGCATTCGGTTTGCCTTCCAAAACCGGGTGTGACACAAAAGCACCGCAAGGGTAATCCTGGGTGTGCGTCAGACTCTGAACACCGACAATGTGGATGTATCACATTGAATGTGTACTCCAAAACTTGCAGCCATGGTTCAAAATAAGGCTAGAGTATAAGGATGCATCGCCGAAGCTTTTTTGCTAAAGGATGTTTCATACTTCATGAGTGTGTATTTCATAGAGGAACACAATGTCTATGCTCCTACGATGTGATACAATGTCAATGAGGAACCTCCTATCAGTGATCTCGAAATTTTCCAATGGAGAGGCACAAGTACTGGTAAGGTCACGTTCTACCACCTTAGCAAGGATGAACGAATGGCCACATTACTATACATGTTCTTGAATATGGAAGAGATGGAGCCATATTTCATGTGATTATTTCTTTTGCCCCATAATTTCTTTGCCTTTGCTATACAAGGACTTTAATTACATATTTGTCGTACATAAGTTCGACAAGGAAAATTGGACATATTCCCATCAGCCTACAAGCAAACAACTAGATACGATGCGATGGCATGGGAGGCAAGGAAGACCTAATTTTGTTGACTGGTTTCGAGATCATGTAAACTCTTTATATCCCTTACTTTGATGTCATTTAACCTTTTAAGCGAGGTAGTATTTGTCATTTTAACTTCGTATCATTTGCAGTGCACAAAGACACCTAGCATACACGAGGACTTGAGACAACTATCTTATGGGACGGTGACTTGCAGAACCTTGGGTCGATACGATGTGAATGGCTTCCGTTTTCATTCAGAGCAATTTGAAAAGTCTCATCCTCGTGCAGCCACACGTAATACTAGAGTTGTGACTAGGGCACTCGATGCACATGGAAGAGAAACTAATTATTATGGTATCATTCAAAACATCCTCGAGTTTAATTTTGTAGGGAACAAAAATCTAAAAGTAGTATTCTTCCTATGTGATTAGTTCGACATCAATAATGGGATTAGCCAAAGTCAATATGGCATAACTGAAGTAAAGCACAAGGAACGTCTTTGAGGCCATGATAATTTTACCGTTGCACACCAGTGTGAGCAGGTGTACTATAAGCCGTACCCAAACTCGAAGTTTAAATCATGGTGGGTAGTTAATAGGTGAAGTCTAGGGAATGTTTACATACTCCTTGCGTTGTTGGTTATCAATTTAAAGATGACCAGGATGATGAGGTTTATCAAGAAGAAGAATTGTCAACCACTTTTACTATCGATGGGGGTGTTGCACTCAACTCACTAGTCGGAGGTCGTGTCGGTATCACTATCAATGAGGGTGTTGCACCAAAACGAAAATGACATCTAAGGAACAAAAAATCCACATGACGAGCTTTGGATCGAAGAAGACTCCTTGATCATGATTCTGATGAATTTTGATGTGAAAAGCATAATTTACTTTTAGTTGCTTTAAATTATTTGATGTATTATTTGCTTTTTATTAACTATATTTAATTTTATGGAGTAATACTTTTAATGTTTTTCTATTGAACAGGATGAGTGGTAGGAAAACCAGGCAAACTGCGAGGGGGTTCCTTAATGCGACTAGTAGAATAGTCCCTGGTGCATGTTCCCTTTTCCAAGGGAGTTCTTCTAGACAAATCAGACATGAGGTGTTGCTGAGACACACCTGGCCAGAGCTACGTGTTAGACCTATCGCTCTACAAAGGAGTATCGACGTTAATGATTATGTAATTGCTCTTATTTTTCACTCACTTATATATAATTGTGTCTTACATGTGTCTATTTCATGTCGATAGGAAGAGGAGGAGGAGGAGGAGGTGCAGCTCCACGAGGAAGAGGTTGCTGCCATAGATGCCGGGGTGCAAGGCCATGAGGAGGAGGTCGCGACCATAGATGCTAGGGTGTAGGACCTTGAGGAGGTCCAGGCGGATGATGAGACCATCAAGGCTCCTGCCTTTCGATGGAGGGGCACTCGAAAGGGCCACTTTGTCCTCCCTTGGTCAACGCCTGCACAATCAGACGCTTGGGTACGGATCATCCCAGTTGGTGATAGGCACTCACATTTGGCCATTTATGTTCTTATTTATTTCCTTATTTTACTATACATTGTATATAAGACATGAATTTTTTGTTTTTTATCATGCAGGCAATGAGATGACACGTCTTTCGACGGCCTAGGTCACCATAGACATGTTAATCAAGTCTTAGGTAACCTACGTTTTCTATATAATCGTGGAATTGTGACCGACTCGGAAGGCATGGTGGTTCCTTGCACTAGCTGGTCCCACTTCACACTAGCTCCACATGCTACATATGGAACAGCTTAGGGTGCTGTCAAGCACTACTTTTGGGTAAGAGTATTGTTTGATACTAACATTTTATGATTTGTTTGATACTAACTTTATTTTTGATGTTTGACAAAGACACTATCGTGTGGAACTTGAGGCTCAGGAGCATGAAGACTGAGTATTAGAGAAAAATGTGAAGAAGGTGTGCAAGGATGCATTTTCTGATGCTCGTCTACAGGTTGTGAACACGTACTTGAAGAGTCGAGGGCATCCTATTGAAAGGGAAATAGGGTTAAACTTTTCCCACAATTAATTTTGGTGGTTGAATGTCCAACACAAACATATGGACAAACTGGTTTGCTCTAGAATACATGTCTTACATGTGCATAAGGTTCAACACAAACCAATAAATAGTCAAGTTAGGGACCTAATTGAAAAGGAGCAAAAAGGACTTGAGTGTGTTGTGGTCTGGCGCACCGGACTGTCCGGTGTGCCACTAGACAGTGTCCGGCGCACTAGGGCCGTACAGGGTCCAACCAAGCACTCGGGAAAACACAGGCGCACTCCGCTATAATTCACCGGACTGTTCGGTGTGCCACCGGACTGTCCGGTGTGCAAGCGGAGCAACGGCTAACACGCGCAACTATCGACTCTGACAGGAGCTACAGTGAGCAATAGTGCCGCGCAGAAGTCAGAGCAGCAAAGTCAGAGGGGCACCGGACTGTCCGGTGCCGCAAGAGGACAAAAGCCCCAACGGTCGACTCGGCTCCGAACCCTAACAGTTGGGTGACCTGGCGGCGCACCGGACAGTGCACAGTACCTGTCCTGTGGCGCACCGGACTGTCCGGTGGCGCACTGGACTGTCCGGTGCGCCCATCGCCAGCAGCCTCCCCAACGGCTACTTTGGTGGTTGAGGGCTATAAATACCTCCCAACCACCACAACTCCAAGCATCCAAGATTTCTGAACATCACATTCAATACAAGATCTCTAGCATTCACTCCTAGACACAATTCAAAAGATCAAAGCCTCTCCAAGTCCCAAATTCATCTCAAACACTTAGTGACTTGTGAGAGAGAGAAATTTTGTGTTCATTTGAGCTCTTGCCTCTTGGATTGCCTTTCTTCTTTCTCATTCTTGTTCTCAAGTGACTTGTAATCAAAGCAAGAGACACCTAAGAGTGCGGTGGTCCTTGCGGGGTCTTAGTGACCCGATTGACTAAGGGAAAGGCTCACTCGGTCTATGTGACCGTTTGAGAGAGGGAAAGGGTTGGGATAGACCCGGTCTTTGTGACCTCCTCAACGGGGACTTGGTTCTTTGGAACCGAACCTCGGTAAAACAAATCACCGTGTTCATTCGCTTGATTTGCATTTGATTTGTTTTCCCCTCTCTCCCGGACTTGATTTAAGTTCTAACGCTAACCTCGACTTGTAGTGTGTGTTTAAAGTTATAAATTTCAGATTATGCCTATTCACCCCCTCTAGGCGATTTTCAATTGGTATCGGAGCCCGGTGCTTCTTTAAGAGTCTAACAACTCGAAGTGATGTTGGGAGATCATGCCAAGAGGGAGATCATGACCGGCGAAAAGGCCGCAAGCTCGTGGAGGACTCTCTCAAGGGAGTCCAGCAACAAATACAAGGAGGAATCCTCTTCCTCCACCAAGTCGCATTGGAAGGGTGACAAGAAGAAGAAGATGAAGAAGGTGGTCTACTACGAGACCGATTCTTCGTCACCCTCCACATCATCAAGCTCCGACTCATTCGTCGCTTCTAAGCGCCATGAGCGCAAGAAGTATAGTAAGATGCCCCTACATTATCCTCATATTTGAAAGCACTCTCCATTACTTTCCGTTCCCTTAGGCAAACCACCAAATTTTGATGGTGAAGATTATTGTATGTCGAGTGATAAAATTAGGCATCATCTAAACTCACTCTACGAAGCATATGGGACATAGTTGAATTTGGAGCGCAGGTACCACAAGTGGGGGACAAGGACTACGACTCGAACGAGGCCACCCAAATTAGGCACTTTAACTCCCAAGCCACGTCTATACTCCTCGCCTCCTTTTGTCGAGAGGAGTATTGTGGTGGAACCTCATGAATTATTCCAGCTTAAGTACCAAAGTCACGCCTTAGAGGCAGGAACACACTTAAATCGGAACAACCCGTCAGTCCCTCAGATCTGGTCTGATAAAGCCACTTCCCCGGGATCAAATACTAATAGTTCACTCGAAGGTGAGTCACAGAGGAAAATACAATAAAGCATGAAACCACAAATTAAAGTACTGGAGTTATTACATAAATCAGAGTTTTTAAGTAAACGGAAACAAGTTCATAATTTAAAATGCAGCAGATAGTCGATAACGTCGAAGGCTGAGAAGTAGGGCAAGGCCTAGCCCACTACTCCTCCTGCTCCTCTCCTGCTGGAGCAGCATCCCACTCGACCGTCCATCCCGGTGGCAGGGTGGAAGGCCAAGTCACACCATCAACCATGTCCTGTAGTGTACCTGCAAAAATTATGCCACAAGCAAGGCTGAGTATACTAATACTAAGCTAGACTTACCCGGTGTGAGGAGTCTACTCCTCTACCTCTAGACCATGCAATTGTTTGGCTGAGGGGTTTGGTTTGCCAAAAGCACTAGCTGAGTCTAAAATCAAATTTTAGCTTTTCCAGTTCTAGCATAATTAATTTAGCTAGGTTTGCTCCTTTCTAAGCATTCATGGTAACAATCATTTAGTACAATCAACATGTTATTTTAAGTAAAACCTCATTTCACTTCTTACTCAATGCAGTACAAGGGGTCAAGCAGTCTTATTAGCTACGAGAAGTAGACGATTCGAATCGAGTTTTTATCCTTGCAAGGTAAACATAAACACAGGACATGTCAGGGTACTCCGTCCCCACACACGTCAACCGTCCCCATCGATTCCCCGTTCGCGGCCAGGACTCACCGCCTTGGCATACAATGCTCCACTGACCCCGGCTGCCGCTGTGCAGTGACCGCACTTGTACCCACCATAGCTAGCATGGGACACCCAGTCCAAGGACGAGTGAGAGGTAAAGTTCGCGCCCAGCTTCACTCAGGTACTAGGTTTACCGGTTACCATATTTCCCGACATGTGTTTAGTACTTTCAAATGCTTGACTCAGGTATCCACACATTAATCCTTAATTCTATTTCCGTCTCATGGACAAAGCATCCACCCTAGATCCAAGTCCATAGACCATCATAGATCCCGTTATCAAGATGAATACAATCAATTCCTGACCTCACGCGAGTGCTAGAAAATCACTCGACTTCTACCGAGATCCTAATTAGCAAAGCAACTACTCGACCTAGCATACTAGTATCCATCTCAAAAAGGAATCCTGAGTTCATGCAACTAAGGGTTTCAAGCATCTCCTACACTTAAGTGCACATTACAAGCCTACAGACATTAAGTGTAGTAAAGTAGCATATATAAATTGGTTATGCATAAAACCAGGGCTTGCCTTCAAATGCTGGGGATGAGGGGAGATCCTATGTGGCAGGCTACGGAGCTGGCTCCTAGTCTTCCTCATGGACAGCTCCTTGCTCGGGAATGAGCACGTACTCAGCGAGGTTGCAATCTAATGAATGCAATGAGTGAGATATATATATTCCATGATATTCAATGTGGTAGTGATAGAAATGATTAACTTGACAAAGTAATGTTAAATCTTACTACGGGAATTTTAGTGGTATACTTAGCCAATTTAGAGTCAAGTTTAGTCAAGTTAAATGGTCAGATTATTTTAGTGCCCCACTGATTTCCTTTTAGTGTCTTAGTGAAAGTTTATTATGATCCTTGCTGAATTCATTGGGGTGAGATTCATTATTCTCTCTTCTTCTCTTTTTCTCTTATGCTTTTAAGGTGGGTTTGAACTACACTATGGTTTTATAAATTCCCAAAAATTGTATAAAAATTACAGTATCTTCTCACTAGTGTACAATTCTCAGTCTCAAATATTGAAGCTTAAAAAGTTAAGGGTTCTCTTTGTAGAAAATTATCAAGTGTTAGGGCAGAGGGGGTGCTTTGAACTACAACTCTCTTTTAACAGTGGATTAATCCCTAAAGCTTATTTTTGCTGGCATTTAGGTGCTATAATATGACTTTGCACCAAGTTTTAGCCACTAATACGTATTGGTCATTTTACTATGATTTTCTAAAGTTCATGGCCAAAGGGGTGCTTTCTACTACCACTATACTTGAAAAATGTCAAACAACAGATTTCTAATTTTTCCTATCTTCTTCCTAGTGCAAGAGCAATCATTCTTGAATTTGGCAATTTTTTTGCTTAAGGGAGAGGGTGGTAGAAATTCTTGGAATATATGGTCTTTTTTATGGGGTAGGGGGCAATGTGTGTTACCTTACCTTTTTAATTGGGTTTCATATTTTTCTCTAGTGGTCTACTTTATAAGTATTTGGGTAAAAATTTGTTTGCCCACTATTGTACAATTTTAGGCTTCCTCAAGATTTAATTAGAACATGGGCCAAATCCAAGTTTTAATTGTTCAACTCATTTATTGTGATGGGTTGGGGTGTCTATTATTTTTGTAGTGGTGTTCTAGCAGTTAGGAGTCTACTAAAATTTCTTTACCATTTTTGCAGTGGTCCTTATATTTTTAATCATGGTTTTCCTTGATTTCTTAGTGCCGAATAAAATAAATAACCTTGGATTAGCTCTGGACTAGGGTGCTTTGTATTTTTCTTATGTTCTTTATCACTTAAGTATACTAGGAAAAATATGTTCATCCTCTGTTTATTTTTTTCCACTGTCTTTCTTAATTTTCTAAGTTTTGGACAAATATAGTTTTTAATAGAAAATCTTGAGTTATTCTTGTATACTAGGGTGTTTAGTATTTTAAACAGTGTGTATGTTGGGTATGTATCTCTACAAACTATCTTAAGCCTAGTATAGAAGTATTTTTATTTTTCTCTGGATTAATAGGTTTTGGGTATTTTCCTTATTTAAATCAAAATTCCAAAAAAGTATTGCAGAAACCATGGGGTTTACTATTTTTGTCTGATAGTCCATGATATGTAGGTCCTAGCAAAATTAGTTTGACCAAATTTGGTTGAATAATACTCAAGTTATGAATTTTCTAAGTTCTCTGCTTATTTAAAAAGAATAAACATAAATGGTTAAAGGAAATAGGTTTTGCATCAGGGTCCCTAGGTTTACTTCTATCTGAGTCGTTTAAACTGTGCCCTGAAACACTATTCACCTGAGCCTCTGACAGCGCAGAGAACCCCCTAGAGTATCACTAAATCCAACCTGCGGTCCTTCCTCTATTTAAATAGTGTCCGCAGC
The DNA here is from genome assembly GCF_902167145.1 of Zea mays. Lineage (NCBI taxonomy): Eukaryota > Viridiplantae > Streptophyta > Magnoliopsida > Poales > Poaceae > Zea > Zea mays. Next base: position 69,581,212 of record NC_050098.1, read on the forward strand.
GGAGGAAAGGGCGGAGGGGCTTACCGGCGGCGAGATAGCTCTAGTGGGGTGTCCAGGGAGGTCGGGGAAGTTACGGCGATCACGTTGCGGTACTGGTCGGCGTCAGAGGTGGTCGGAGTCGGGCGTTAGAAGGGGAGTTCGTCGGCGGTGAGTATTCCGGCCTGCTCATGGCGAGATAGTCCAATTGGTTGGCTTGGGAGGCTTGACCAGGTGACATAGAGGCGGTACACGGAAGGAATTTGAGAATGGCACAGGGACTTACCCGGTTCACGTTAGCCGGTGAGCGGAAGAAGTCCGGCGAGGTGATTTGGGCCCTCCGTTGAGGCTCTGCCGGGTCTGAGGGCTTGGGGAGCTTCACGGGTCTCTGGCGAAGCTAGCCGAATCGCTGGCGCAGACTGGGAGTGGCTGGGGTAAGCTGGCAACGGTGGCCGAGGCTCGGTGGCTGGGCGGGCGGTGGCGTGTCGTGCTCAGGGCAAAGTCTGGCGAAGTCGGGCTTGGGTGGGACTATGAGCGTGCGGGGGAGTACGGCCGAGGCCTTGGGGCTACTTTATAGGCGCGGCGCGGGCGAGGGCGTGCGGTAAACTTGACCGTGCACTGGGACGAGCACGCGCGGGTTGGGCGAACGCCGGCATGCCAACCATGGTCGAACACGTTTGTGTGTTTCTTCTGCCCGAGTTCTGGTGCGTGTAGTCACTCGTCCAAGCCTGCTCTTGCCTTGGTCAGTGCACAAAACCTCTTCTCCTCCTTATAAGCTACCAATTATGTGGGGGGGGGGGTCAAAGGATTTGGCCTACTGGTTCCAAAGATATGGAGCTCTCAAGTCGGGTCTATTTCACAGCGTGAGCCCAAGGCAAATCTTCGGTTTTGTTATGTCTAGGGGCCGAATCCCAATGCCATCTTCAGATATGTGGTAGAGGGATTAGTTTAGAACATATTTGTTAATGGGAGCTTAGTGTTTTGAGTTAGGGATTAAGGTGAACGCGCTCGGGTTTGGGTTAGAGGCTGAAACTCAGAAATCGAAATTTCAGATTTCTCTAGAAAGCCTCCAATTGAATGGCCTCTTTGGGGTTTTTGAAAATTTCTTTTGGCCAAGCTCCCTAACTAACTTTTGTAGCTTAATTAGTGTACTTGAACTTTTATAATTGGCCTAAGCCATGATTCCATGTTTTTCATGGTCTTTTTACCAATTTGCCCTTTTCACTTAAATAGCTTAATTAGGGTTATTCTAGGGTTTGGGCATTTTTCTCACTTTAAGGTGCATGATATGATTAAGGCATGATCCTTAAGATAAAAAGACTTAGTTGAGTTTTTGCTCCTAAGTTTTTGATGTCTTTTTCTCAATTGGATTCACATGTGATAATGATCTTGAGTTACCACTAAGAAGAACCCTAGGTAACACTAGGGTGTTACAACCTTCCCCCCTTAAAGGAATCTCGTCCCAAGATTCGGGTCGGAGTCCTCCGGGGTGAAGAGAAATGTTTATGGCTTGATCTCTTGGGGTTGGTTTGTGTAGTAAGGTTCTTTAGGAAACTTCTCTTCGAATGTCACCCTCTTTGCAACTTCAGAAGGAAGTCCTTTTTGATTTAGTTTTACAATTAACTTATTTTAGGATAAGGTCATTCTTCTTATATTTAGATTCAAAGGGCAGGGGGAGGGGCTGGGCATGGTTACGTATTGATTCCCTTAGGTAGACAATCGGGGAAGTTCGAACGTAGAAATTCCTCAGTCTCCCATGTAGCCTCTTCCTCTGAGTGATTGCTCCATTGGATATTATACATTTTTATCGACTTAGCCCGAGTTGATCTTTTCTTGCAATCCAGAATCTTGGAAGGGTACTCTTGATATGATAGATCTGGCTCTATCTCCACTTATGGTTCTGCTATGACCTCGGTTGGCAATCGAACACATTTCTTCAATTGGGATACATGGAACACATTGTGGATGGCAGACATTTTCAGGGGTAGCTTCAATTTGTATGCCACAGGTCCACATGCTTCCACGATCTCATATGGTCCAATGTAGTGAGGGGCTAACGTGCCTTTGATCCCAAACCTTTGCACTCCTTTGGTGGGTGATACTTTCATATATATGAAATCTCCCACTTCAAACTGGAGGGGTTTTCTTCTCTTATCATGGTAGCTCTTTTGCCTGGCTTGAGCAGCTTCTAGATTCTTCCTGATTAGTTTGACTTTCCTTTCGGCTTAAGTCACTAAGTTAGGTCCAAAAATTTCTCTTTCTCCAGGCTGAGACCAATTGAGGGGTGTTCGACACCTTCTTCCATATAGGGCTTCAAAGGTGCCATCTTTAGGCTGGATTGATAATTGTTGTTATAAGCAAACTCTGCCAAAGAGAGGTACTTATCCTAGTTCTTGTCGCAATCGATCGCATAAGCCCTTATCATATCTTCAAGAATTTGATTGACCCTTTCGGTCTGACGATCAGTCTAGGGGTGGTAAGCTGAACTTCTCATTAGCTTGGTTCCCAAAGACTCTTGCAATTGCTCCCAAAATCTGGCAACGAATTGGGCTCCTCGGTCAGAAACAATGGTTCAGGGTAACCCGTGCAAACACACGATTTAGTCAATATACAGTTATGCATACTTCTGAGCCTTATCGGTGATGTGCACTGGAAGAAAATTACCACTTTCATCAATCGGTCCACAATGACCCAAATTGAATCATGATGCCGAGAGGTGTTGGGTAGACCCACAATGAAATCCATGCTGATGTCATCCCATTTCCATGAAGGTATTAATAGGGGTTGCAAGGCACCAACTGATTTTAAGTGGCTTGCCTTTATCCTCTGACATGTGTCACATTCCGATACATACTGAGCTATTTCCCTCTTCATTCTGGTCCACCAATATAGGGGCTTCATATCATGGTACATCTTGGTGCTTCCCGGATGCATAGAGAATTTGGAGAGGTGAGCCTCATCCAAATTTTTCTTCTTGAGACCTTTATTCTTAGGAACTACCAATCTGTCTTCAAACCACAATATCCCCTTCTTATCTTGGCAAAAATAATTATACTTCTCTGTCTTCTGATGGAGGTTCTCCTTAATGATTTGCACTCCATTGTCACTGGGTTGGGCCATAATTATCTGGTCTTGCAAGGTTGGCTCAATGGAAATGTGAGACAAAGCACCAGAAGGAATCACTTCGATCTTCATCTTGCTCAACTCATCACACAGGGTGTTGATGCGAGAATCCATCATCACACAGTTGCATTGTGACTTCCGACTCAAGGCATTAGCCACCACATTGGCTTTCCCCGGGTGGTAGTGTACCTCCATGCCGTAGTCCTTGATCAGCTCTAGCCATCTTCTCTGCCTCATGTTGAGATCGGCCTGAGTAAAGATGTACTTGAGGCTCTTATGATCTGTGTAGATGTCGCAGTGGGTTCCCATCAAATAGTGCCTCCACATCTTCAATGCATGAACCACGGCTGCTAACTCCAAGTCATGAGTGGGATAATTTTGCTCATGAGGCCTGAGTGCTCTTGATGCGTAAGCTATGACCTGGTTGTCTTGCATCAAAACACAACACAGTCCAGTGCCAGAGGCATCACAATGCACATCAAAAGGCTTGTTGTTGTCGGGTTGCGCTAACACGAGTGTTGTGGTCAGATGCTGCCTCAAGGTGTGGAAAGCATCTTCGCACTTCTGACCCCAAACAAATTGGCTCCCTTCTTCAACAATTCAATCACGGGCTTCGCAATTCGAGAGAAGTCTTGAATGAATCTACGATAATAACCGGCTAATCCCAGAAAACTTCGAATCTGACGAAAAGTTGTTGGCGGCTTCCAGTTCATTACTTCTTGCACTTTATCTGGATCAACAGCTATGCCAGCTTGAGAGATAGTGTGACCCAAGAATTTGATTTCTTTCAGCCAAAAATCACATTTAGACAGTTTAGCATAAAGACGGTGCTCTCGTAGATGTTGGAGCACTACATGCAAACGACTAGCATGCTCTTCTTCATTCTTTGAGTATACCAAGATATCATCGATGAAAACACCACGAACTTGTCTAGTTTAGGCATGAAGACTGAATTCATCAGATACATGAAGTATGTTGGTGCATTAGTTAACCCAAACGACATCACCAAATACTCATACCGTCTGTATCTGGTTGAGAAGGCAGTCTTTGGAATATCACTTGCTCGTATCTTGATCTGATGATAGCCGGAGCGAAGGTCTATCTTGGAAAATGTAACACCCCAGGTGTTACCAAGGTGTTGGCTTCCTAATGGCACATATACCTATTAGCACATGTGGTTAAAACTTGGAGGAGAGGGAGCACTTAAGACCTTGGGAGCATGAGGGAGTTAAGAAATGCCAAGGACCAAAGCATTACCCAAGCTTTTAGGCAATAATCACCTTGGGCAAGGAAGGATTGAACCTTGGGCTCCCCCTCTCTTGAAGCTCTTGGTTGAGAGAAAGATTAGGCAAATGCACATTTCATAATTTAAACCCTTAACCAAAGTTTAAGAGTACCAAAATGTTTGCAAAAGACAGTAAAGGAACTTTACAAAAAGACCCCTATAAGACCCTTAAATCAGCCCCAAGTGGAGAACACTATGGAATCACCCCCATTCCTTCTAAGTCCAAAATCAACCCTAATCTAGAGAGTAGGCGTGTTCACATAGCTAATGGCATCAAAACCCCAGGGTCTAAATAACAAAAAGGAGCCAAATTATCTAAGGAACCCCCTGGAAAAGTTTGAACCCAAGCCAAGACCGTTTGACATGAGTTGGCACCTGTTTTGTCTCGGGTTGAACAGTGCAGACAGACAAGACTTGGCGCCACCATATCTTCTAAACCAGACCCGATCTTCCCTTGGAACTTACATGAACTAGGTAGCCCTAGGCGCAGGGAAGAAATCTTACACAAGCCATAAGGCAAGATTCGCACGTTTGGCTGCTTAGCAGGCACGAGAACAAGGGCAGAAAGCAACGGCCACGTGTTCGACGCGCTCTGGGCTCGCCAGAGCACGCCCGACGCGCGCCCCGCGTGCCCCGCGTCGCGCCAAAGTCCAGCCGGCGCCATGGCCCGCGCCCGCGCCTATAAAGCACCCAGGGACTTCGACCGTACCCCTCCGCACGCGCTCGACCTCACTGGAGCTCAAAACCACCGGTGTTTGCCCGTGCACAGCGTGTCCGCGGCCGCCCGATCCCCCTGCCACCGTAGACCGGCCGGCAGAACCCTTTCCAACCCCGTCCGACCCTCGAAGAAGACTGTGCACACCTCGGTGAAGCTCCCCGAGCGAGGAATCGGAGTTTGCTTCGCCGGAGAGGCCAGTCCACGGTCATCGGACTCCACCCGACCGCCGGCGAGCATAGACCGGGTAATCCTCTGCTCCATTCTTCTATTCCTTGTGCACACAGCCTCTACGTCACCCCGTAAAGCTCACTGTGCCATTGGATTGAACTAGGTCGTCGTGGTTTGGCCGGAGCACCCGCCGCCGACGAGAGCACCCGCCTGCGCACGTGGACCCGACGATTCCGGCCACCCCCGCCGTCGAGCCGTACACCGTTGTGACCGCCAGGACCTCCCGGAGCCAACCCCTCCCCTCGCCGGACCTCTCTCGCCGCCGGTAAGCCGCGCCACCCTTTTCTTTCTTGCGGGTACTGTTTAAACCTAGGGAGGGACCGCGGGGGAGAAGAAGAGAAAGCTTGGGGGTTTTGCGCATTGTCAGTGACTCAGAGGAATAGTAGCGCGGGGGTATAACTGAGAGAGTTAGTTTAGAAAGAACCCGAGGACTTCGGTGCAAAGTGGTTTTTCGAGGAAACCTTTTAATAAATCTGATTTAAATTCAAACAGAACTTGAATAATTCATATCTTCTGTTTTATTCACCCAAATCAAGTCAAACCAATTTTTGCCAGATCTTAAATAATGTAAACTACTTAAGAAAAATATAAAACCCCTATGTGCTACAGAAAACTTAGGGTTCTGATTTAATTATTGTTTTGGGCAAAAGCTAAATAATAGGAAGAAAAATAGTTGCACTATTTAACTGAGGTTAAGAAAATTTGGAGAAGTACATGACCACCTACTGACCTATTTAAAAATAATAAACCCCTCTTTACACCCCATTAAGGTAAAGTTTGCCATTTATTTCACATTGTGCTTAAAGTTAAAGAAAATAGGAAAGGTGATTTAATTAAGGAACCAAGGGGCACCCCTATTTTTGTTAGTACACTTATTCAGTGTCGTTTACTAGAAAAATTTATTATACCCTGATTTAGTATAAAATAAATAGGATACCTTTTATTTTAGGAAAAACAAGGAAAACTTAGAAAAACCCTAGAAAAATAACCAAAGGTGAAAACACCCCAACCCTTGGGATAATTAATGTTTTGTTATGAAGAACATAGGAAAAATATGAAATCTGCTATTGACATTTTTCAAATAACAAGGCAATAGAAGGTGCCTTTTTGGCATTAAACTTTGGAAAATCACAACTAAATAACCATCCCTTAGCTTTCTGTTATTTTTGCCACAAAAGCTTGTTATTACTGTTAGATGCCAACAAAAATAACCCTTAGGACAGAACCCACCCCTAGTTAAGAGTTGTAGTACAAAGTGGCCCATTTACACAACTTTTGTTATTTTTGTCTAAAGCATAGCCTTTTTATTTTGAACCTCAAATTCCTACAACAGGCTATAGTGACCAATGGCAACCCACTGTAATTTTTACAGAATTTTTGAAAAAGTTAAACCACTGTTGTAGTTCAAACCCACACTAGAATTCATAATTAGAAAATGAAAAAGGGGAAATTGATAATAGAAACTTGTGTCACCTAGCCCAACTAGCAAAACCCTTTTTAAATTGCCCACTGAAATATGTAAGGGGAAAAATACAAATCCACTATGCTTATCCTTACCAAAACCTAAACCTAGAATGATAAGCATAAACTACTAAAAGCCACGTATAACCAAGAAACCCTAAGTTACCAACTAACTTAGTTTTTCTTTCTTTAGCATAATGTTATTAAATCCTGCATAATCATGACATACATATTCATTGCATTTCGATAGACTGTAACCTCGCTGGCGGAGAATACGTCCTCGTGCCGGAGCAAGGAGCTGCTCAGGAGGTAGCCTCGGACCCAGCACCAGAGCCTGCACCAGAGGACCTGCCTACCACTGCTTTGGAAGGCAAGCCCCGGTTTATGCATAACCTGTTATTTATGCTATTTTACTACACTTAATGATTGTAGGATTGATTGTGCACTTAGGTGTAGGAGTTGGTTGAAACCCTAGTTGCATGATCTCAGGAATCCTGTTGAGATGAATACTAGTATGCTAGGTCGAGTAGCTGCTTTATTAATTAGGGTCTCGGTAGAAGTCGAGTGATTTTTCTAGCACTCGCGCGAGGTCAGAAAATTGGTTGTATCCACTTTCTTATCATAATGATGTTGGGTTGTGGACAATCCATGGGGATTGGTTGTCCACGGGATAAAAATTGGAATAAGGATTGAGGTGTGGTACCGTGTGTCAAGCGTTTGAACGTACTAAACACATACCGAGAAATATGGTAAATCGGTAAGCCTAGTACCTCAGTGAACCTGCCCGCAGATTGCCCTCCTCACGCGACCTGAGACGTCGTCTCCCATTTCGGTTATGGTGGGTACAAGTGCGGTCACTGCACGACGGCAGTCGGGGTCAGTGAGGCATTGTACGCCAAGGCGGTGAGCCCCTTTCTGTTGCCAGGGAATCGATGGGGACGGTTGATGTGTGTGGGAACGGAGTGCCCGTACATGTCATGTGTTTAGCTTTACCTTGCAAGGATAAAAACTCGATTCAAATCGTCTGCTTCTCGCAGCTAATGAGACTGCTTGATCCATGTTGCTACATTGAGTAACAAGTGGAAATATGATGGGTTGATACAAGATGTTGATTGCTAAAAATGTTTGCTACTATGTATGAGTAGATAGTACATATTTAGCCTTAAGAGAGTCACACTTAAATTGACAAAGCTAAAACTTGATTTAGAAACTCAGCTAGTGCTTTTGGCAACCAAACCCCACACCAAACAGCTGCATGTCTAGAGGTAGAGGAGTAGACTCCTCACACCGGGTAAGTCTAGCTGAGTATTAGTATACTCAGCCTTGCTTGTGGCATAATTTTACAGGTTTTTTGGAGGACATGGTTACTGGAGTGACTTGGTCGTCCATCTTGCCACCGGGTTGGACTGTCGAGTGGGACCCCTCCTCGGCTAAGGAGGAGCATGAGGAGTGATGGGACAGGCTTCCCCATCCCTCCCTTTAATTATCGTTAGTTTTATTCCGCTGCACTTCGAACAATGATGACTACTTTTGCAAAAACTCCGATGATGATGTAATAATTTAATACTCCTTAATGTATGGTTTTATGCTTTATTGTATTTGCTCTGTGACACACCATCGAGTGAGATTGTGGTACTTGATCCTGTCAGTGGCCTCGTCAGACTAGATCCGAGGGATTGACAGGTTATTCCCATTTAAGTGTGGTCTAGCCTCTAAGGCGGGACTCAGGCACTTAAGTCGGAATAATTCGGGCAGTTCCGCCGCAGAAAACACTTTGGCTCCGACCAATTAATCGAAAGGAACATTAATACGAGGCAAAGGATACTTGTTTTTGATAGTCACCGCATTGAGTGGGCGGTAATCTATACATAGCCTCAAGCTTTCATCCTTCTTCACAAACAAGGCTGGACATCCCCAAGGTGAAGTACTTGGGCGAATGAAACCCTTGTCCAACAACATTTGTAGCTATTTCTTCAATTCTGCCAATTCAGTGGGTGGCATTCGGTAAGGCCTCTTGGAAATAGGCGCCATTCCCAGTTGCAACTCAATGACGAATTCAATATCCCAGTCTGGTGGCATTCCTAGCAACTCACCAGGAAAAACATCTGCATACTTGCAGACCACTAGAATTTTCTTCAAGGTTAACTCTATCATAGCAAAAGCACATGACCGAGTGGTTTCTTGGCTGGGCAGAAATAAGGTGAAATTCCCACAGATTGGGGATTGGATTTCAACGATGAAGTTGGTTATATCTAGCATCACTTGGTGCTGGGTCATCCAATTGGCTCCCAAAATAAATGTATACATTTTCCAATCCTAGAATAAGGAGGGTGGTTTTGACAATGTTGCTCCCGAGTCGAATAGGCACGCTTTGATTTAATTGGTTTGTTGCAACCATGCCTCGTGGCATTGCGATCATAAAAGACCCTCGGGTATGACAGAAAGGCAATTGACATTTTGCACTGAACTTCTGGCTAATGAAGCTATGTGATGCACCAGAATCAAATAGAATTAATGCAGGTTGGTTAAAAACTAAAAAGATACTAGTCATGATGGGGGCTTCTTTGAGGTAGCTCCTCTAGAGTAGTGAAATTGAGCTTCTCTTGTCTGACTTGCACCTTCTGCTTCCTCCCTTTGTCTTGATTTGGTGCTGGCATCTGCCTCTACTGATTCCTTGGGCAATTCTTGGCATAATGACCCACATTGCCACAAGTGAAGCACTTGTTTCCATTTCCCTAGCGGATCTGCTGCTGCTGCTGGGGTTGATTGTTCCTTGGGGTGGGAGCTGGAAAGCGATTGGGTGCTTGCTGCTGCTGAGGTGGCCTGATCACCCATCTTCCTACCTGCTGGTGAAATCCTATGCTCTGATTGTTGGAGACAATCCTAAACCTCTAGGGTGGAGCATAGGGTCCTGGCATTTGTGCTCTCCTTGTCTTCTCTGCCCGATGAGCTACAATACAGTCTTCCTGTGATATGGCCAGGTTGACCAACTCATTGAAGATGTTAGCCCGAACAGTGTTGAGACGCTCACGCAATTTGGTGTTGAGACCCCTGCGGAAACGGTCTTTCTTCTTGTCATTAGAATCTGCGTGATAACCCGCATACTGGCACAGGTCATTGAAGGCCTGGGTATATTGCAGCACAGTGCGGGTTCCCTAAGTCAATGCCAGAAACTCATTCAACTTGCGATCCAGAATCCCTGCTGAAATGTGGTGTCCCCTGAAAGTAGTCTTGAACTCATCCCATGCCACTTCATGATCAGCAGGTAGCATGGCGTGGAAATGGTCCCACCATGTCTAAGCAGGTCCGCGAAGCTGCTGCGCGGCGAAACAGGTCTTGGTGTCATCAGGGCAAGCTCCCGTGAGTAGGGGAAACTTGGACTCCACGACTCGTAGCCACACGTCGGCGTCAAGCGGATCTTCTGCCTTGGTGAACGGGGGTGGCTGCGTGCTTAGGAACTCCTGATTGGTTGACACGGCCGGAGGTCACTGTGGCTGGCCTCCACCATACTACTGAGGGTGGGGCTAGCGCTGCAAAAGCTGTCGCAGAATTTCATTCTGCTGAGCCATCAGCTCCTGCACCGTGGGTGCTGGAGGAGGTGGCGGGGGAACTTGCTCGTTCTACCCGCGACGCTGCCTAGCTGCCATCTTAAAACAGAGATTGTTGCCATTGTTATCCCAATTCACAATTCCGAACAATACTCTTTATATCATATGGAATGAAATGTCATAACATAACATCAAATCGGACAAGGATAACATGATTACATTCACTTCATTACTCGCAAAAGTTCTCCTGGGTTACCACAATTTAGGGGAAAGTACCCACAAGCCTAGTCCAAAATTTGATGTCAACTAAGCTCGCGTGGGTTTCTATCCGCTTAATGCGTCAGGCTAACCCATTAACCCTGAGTAGTAGAAGCGACACTAGATGCGGGCGACAGGGGCATCTCAGAGGGAGTCGCATTGGTACCAGGGGTTGGTCCTAACTCCTCGGGAGCTTCCTCTCCCTCGCTTTCGGCCTTGTTTGCCACAATATCCAGGTGGTGCATGTCCAGGTGGTTGTTAGCTTCCTCAAGCTCCTCCTGCACATTGCGGAGCTGGTTTTCCAGGATATCAATAGTGTTGTCCCGGATCTCCACCTGCTGCTCTAGGGTGCCAACGTGTTGGCTCAACTGCTCCACCTATAGGTCCTTCTCCACCAACTCTAAAGACAAGTCAACCACGAAGTCCTCCCGGCTGTCGAGGTTGAGCTTAGTGGTCTGAGTGAGGTTAGCAAGGTGTGCCATGGCGTCGCTTTGTAGAGCCTGAAGGCAGTACAGTGCGCTAATGCACTGAACAGTGATCCTCCCAACTTGGTCGGGATACATAGCCCACACATCCTTCACATGGCTCACGCGGTTGCACCACATGGGGCCATCCCTCTTCTCAGCGAGGAAGAGTCCCAATGGGTACATTACCATCTCCAATTTATGGTTGCCGCATAAAGTCGTCAGAGTCTTCATAGCTGCCGCCTCGGTGGTGTCGTCTGACCTGAATCCAATAGTCTCGGAGTCAAGGGAATGGGCAGCGGGGTGAGCCTCCAGAGTCAGCCAGACTCGGCAATGTGGCACTCGATGCTCATCGTATAGCTGCATCGTGTACAAAGGGGGCGTAGGGTAACCGGTGGAGTTGAGCACCTCCCACAAGATGGAAGGGAAACCCTCGTGGGAAAGGAAATCGGAACTGAAACGAGTGCCTACTCCATTGGCGGGGGTGGGTGAAGTCATCTGTGGAAGAGGATCAGATGTAAAGGTTACTGTAGTTGAAAGGAAAACATGTGCCCGGGTTGTTAAAAGGAGGTGGGTTAGATTTGATTTTACTCCTTATGTTACTTATTATTATCCCTATTATCTATATTCAAGTTTGGGTGCATCTTTCCTTCAATTTTCCAATCCTTTCATGTTTTATAATGCATGCATGCTAAACAAAATGTCTCATCACCGATCAGAAGGGTGCCTTTAGGGCCTCCTTGCCATTCTAAAACTGGCCCATATGGCCTACTTAATTAGCCACCTATTTTTCCCACTATTCCTAAGGCCTTTCGTCTTAGGTCTAGCGTTCTAGTCCTGACGATTCCCATACTGGTTTCTAAGCAAGTTTTATCTTTGAAAAGTTGGTATTCACGATTTATTGCTTTCTCTGTGGTGGTATTTGCCCCGATACCAGCTGTGGCGGAACCGCCCGAATTATTCCAGCTTAAGTGCCCAAGTCACGCCTTAGAGGTAGCAACACACTTAAATCAGAATAACCTGTCAGTCCCTCAGATCTAGTCTGATAAAGCCACTTCCTTAGGATCAAATACCACTAGCTCACTCGAAGGTGAGTCAAAGAGGAAAATACAATAAAGCATGAAACCACAAATTAAAGTACTGGAGTTATTACATAAATCGGAGTTTTTAAGTAAATGGAAACAAGTTTATAATTTAAAATGCAGCGGTTAGTCGATAACTTCGAAGGCTAAGAAGTAGGGCAAGGCCTAGCCCACTATTCCTCCTGCTCCTCTCCTGCTCGAGCAGCATCCCACTCGACCGTCCATCTCGGTGGTAGGGTGGAAGGCCAAGTCACATCATCAACCATGTCTTGTAGCGTACCTGCAAAAATTGTGCCACAAGCAAGGTTGAGTATACTAATACTCAGCTAGACTTACCTGGTGTGAGGAGTCTACTCCTCTACCACTAGACCATGTAGTTGTTTGGCTAAGGGGTTTGGTTTGCCAAAAGCACTAGCTGAGTCTAAAATCAAATTTTAGCTTTTCCAGTTCTAGCATAATTAATTTAGCTAGGTTTGCTCCTTTCTAAGCATTCATGGTAACAACCATTTAGTACAATCAACATGTTATTTTAAGTAAAACCTCATTTCACTTCTTACTCAATGCAGTACAAAAGGTCAAGCAGTCTCATTAGCTCCGAGAAGCAGACGATTCGAATCAAGTTTTCATCCTTACGAGGTAAACCTAAACACACATGTCAGGGTACTCCATCCCCACACACGTCAACCATCCCCATCGTTTCCCCGTTTGTGGCCAGGACTCACCGCCTTGGCATACAATGCTCCACTGACCCCGGCTGCCGCCGTGCAGTGACCGCACGTGTACCCACCATAGCTAGCATGGGAGACCCAGTCTCAAGACGAGTGAGGGGTAAAGTTCGCGCCTGGCTTCACTCAAGTACTAGGTTTACCGGTTATCATATTTCCCGACATGCGTTTAGTACTTTCAAATGTTTGACTTAGGTATTCACACATTAATCCTTAATTCCATTTCCATCTCATGGACAAGGCATCCACCCTGGATCCAAGTCCATAGACCATCATAGATCCCGTTATCAAGATGAATACAATCAATTCCTGACCTCGCGCGAGTGCTAGAAAATCACTCGACTTCTACCGAGATCCTACTTAGCAAAGCAGCTACTCGACCTAGCATACTAGTATCCATCTCATAACGGAATCCTGAGTTCATGCAACTAAGGGTTTCAAGCAACTCCTACACTTAAGTGCACATTACAAGCCTACAAACATTAAGTGTAGTAAAGTAGCATATATAAATTGGTTATGCATAAACCGGGGCTTGCCTTCAAATGTTAGAGTTGCGGGGATATCCTCTATGGCAGGCTCGGGAGCTGGCTCTTGGTCTTCCTCATTGACAGCTCCTTGCTCGGGAATGAGCACGTACTCTCCATCAGCGTGGTTGCAATCTAATGAATGCAATGAGTGAGATATATGTATGCCATGATATGCAATGTGGTAGTGATAGAAATGATTAACTTAACAAAGTAATGTTAAATCTTACTACGGGAATTTTAGTGGTATACTTAGCCAATTTAGGGTCAAGTTTGGTAAAGTTAAATGGCCAGATTATTTTAGTGCCCCACTGATTTCCTTTTAGTGTCTTAGTGAAGGTTTATTATGATCCTTGCTGAATTCATTGGGGTGAGATTCATTATTCTCTCTTCTTCTCTTTTTCTCTTATGCTTTTAAGGTGGGTTTGAACTACACTATGGTTTATAAATTCCCAAAAATTCTATAAAAATTACAGTAGCTTCTCACTGGTGTACAATTCTCAGTCTCAAAAATTGAGGCTTAAAAAGTTAAGTGTTCTCTCTGTACAAAATTATCAAGTTGTAGGGCAGAGGGGGTGCTTTGAACTACAACTCTCTTCTAACACTGAATTAATCCCTAAAGCTTATTTTTGCTGGTATTTAAATGCTATAATATGACTTTATACCAAGTTTTAGCCACTAATATCTATTGTTCATTTTACTGTGATTTTCTAAAGTTCTTGGCCAAAGGGGTGCTTTCTACTACCACTATACTTGAAAAATGTCAAACAACAAATTTCTAATTTTTTCTATCTTCTTCTTAGTGCAAGAGCAATCATTCTTGAATTTGGCTATTTTTTTGCTTAAGGGAGAGGATGGTAGAAATTCTTGGAATATATGGTCTTTTTCATGGGGTTGGGGGCAATGTGTGTTACCTTACCTTTTTAATTGGGTTTCATATTTTTCTCTGGTGGTCTACTTCATAAGTATTTGGGTAAAAATTTGTTTGCCCACTGATGCATAATTTTAAGCTTCCTCATGATTTAATTAGAACATGGGCCAAATCCAAGTTTTAATTGTTCAACTCTATTATTTTGATGGGTTGGGGTGTTTATTATTTTTGTAGTGGTGTTCTAGCAGTTAGGAGTCTACTGAAATTTCTTTACCATTTTTGCAGTGGTCCTTATATTTTTAATCATGGTTTTCCTTGATTTCTTAGTGCCTAATAAAATAAATAACCTTGGATTAGCTCTGGACTAGGGTGCTTTGTATTTTTCCTATGATCTTTATCACTTAAGTATACTAGAAAAAATATGTTCATCCTCTGTTTATTTTTTTCCACTGTTTTTCTTAATTTTCTAAGTTTTGGATAGATATAGTTTTTAATAAAAACATCTGGAGTTATTCTTGTATACTAGGGTGTTTAGTAGTTTTAAACAGTGTGTATGTTGGGTATGTATCTCTACAAATTTTCTTAAGCCTAGTATAGAAGTATTTCTATTTTTCTCTGGATTAATAGGTTTTGGGTATTTTCCTAATTTAAATCAAAATTCTAAAAAGTATTGCAGAAACCATGGAGTTTACTATTTTTGTCTGATAGTCCATGATATGTAGGTCCTAGCAAAATTGGTTTGACCAAATTTGGTTGAATAATACTCAAGTTATGAATTTTCTAAGTTCTCTGCTTATTTAAAAAGAATAAACAGAAATGGTTAAAGGAAATAGGTTTTGCATTGGGGTCCCTAGGTTTACTTCTATCTGAGTCATTTAAACCGTGCCCTGAAACACTATTCACCTGAGTCTCTCAGAGCGCAGAGAACCCCCTAGAGTATCACTAAATTCAACCTGCGGTCCTTCCTCTATTTAAATAGTGTCCGTGGTAGAGGAAAGGGCGGAGGGGCTTACCGGTGGCGAGATAGCTCCGGTGAGGTGTCCAGGGAGGTCGGGGAAGTTACGGCGATCACATCGAGGTACTGGTCGGTGTTAGAGGTGGTCAGAGTCAGCTGGTCCACGTGCGCAGGCGAGTGATTTCATCGGCGGTGAGTATTCCAGCCTGCTCACGGAGAGATAGTCCAATTGGTTGGCTTGGGAGGCTTGACCAGGTGACATTGAGGCGGTACACGGAAGGAATTTGAGAATGGCGCAGGGACTTACCCGGTTCACGTTCGCCGGTGAGCGGAAGAAGTCCGGCGAGGTGATTCGGTCCCTCAAGTGAGGCTCTGCCGGGTCTGAGGGCTTGGGGTCACGGGTCTCTAGCGAAGCTATCCGAGCCACTGGCGCAGACTGGGAGCGGCTGGGGTGAGTTTTTCGCCGTGGCCGAGGCTCGGGTGGCTTGGCGGGCGGTGGCGCGTCGTGCTCAGGGCAATGTCCAGCGAAGTCGGGCTTGGGCGGGACTGCGAGCGTGCGGGGGAGTACGGCCGAGGCCTTGGGGCTACTTTATAGGCGCGGCGCGATCGAGGGCGCGCGGCGGACTTAACCGTGCACTGGGGCGACCGTGCGCGGGTTGGGCAAACGCCGGCGAGCCGACTAGGGTCGAACACGTGTGTGTGTTTATTCTGCCCGAGTTCTGGTGCGTGTAGTCACTCGTCCAAGCCTGCTCTTGCCTTGGTCAGTGCACAAAACCTCTTCTCCCTATAAGCTACCAATTATGTGTGGGGGTCAAAGGATTTGGCCTACTGGTTCCAAAGATATGGATCTCTCAAGTCGGGTCTGTCTCACAACCCGAGCCCAAGGCAAATATTCAGTTTTGTCGGGTCTAGGGGCCAAATCCCAATGCCATCTTCAGATATGTGGTAGAGGGATTAGTTTAGCACATATTTGTTAATGGGAGCTTAGGGTTTTGAGTTAGGGATTAAGGTGAACACGCTCGGGTTTGGGTTAGAGGCTGAAATTCAGAAATCTGAATTTCAGGTTTCTCTAGAAAGCCTCCAATTGAATGGCCTGTTTGGGTTGTTTGAAAATTTCTTTTGGCCAAACTCCCTTACTAACTTTTGTAGCTTAATTAGTGTATTTCAACTTTTATAATTGGCCTAAGCCATGATTCCATGTTTTCCATGGTCTTTTTACCAATTTCCCATTTTTCACTTAAATAGCTTAATTAGGGTTATTCTATGGTTTGGTCATTTTTCTCACTTTGAGGTGCATGATATGATTAAGGCATGATCCTTAAGATACAAAGACTTAGTTGAGTTTTTGCTCCTATGTTTTTGGTGTCTTTTGCTTAATTGAATTCACATGTGATAATGATCTTGAGTTAGCACTGAGAAGAACCCTAGGTAACATTGGGGTGTTACAAGTATAACAAAGTTCAAGGGTTAAAGACCGCCAAGGAAATTTGGGAAGTCCTCAAAATGGTGCACGAAGGGGACGAGGTGACTAAGATCACCAAGCGGGAGACGATCGAGGGGGAGCTCGGTCGTTTCGTCCTCAACAAAGGAGAAGAGCCGCAAGCAATGTACGATCGTCTAAAAACCATGGTGAACCAAGTGCGCAACCTCAGGAGCACCAAGTGGGATGACCATGAAATGGTCAAGGTTATTCTAAGATCCCTTGTTTTTCGCAATCCTACTCAAGTGCAATTAATTCATGGGGATCCTAGATATAAGCTAATGTCTCCTGAGGAAGTGATAGGCAAGTTTGTGAGCTTTGAGCTTATGATCAAAGACTCCAAACACATTGTCAACTTGGAGCAAAGCGCCACCTCCACACCCGAGGTGCAACCAGTCGCATTCAAAGCGATGGAAGAAGAAAAGAGGGAGTCTACACCAAGTAGGCTTCCAATTGACGCCTCCAAGCTCGACAACGAGGAGATGACGCTCATCATCAAAAGCTTCCGCCAAATCCTCAAGCAAAAGAGGGGGAAGGACTACATACCCCGTTCCAAAAGGGTGTGCTACAAATGTGGTAAGACCGGTCATTTCATTGCTAAATGTCCAATGTCAAGTGAAAGTGACAGGGACGACGACAAGAAGGGGAAGAAGAAGGAGAAGAGGTACTACAAGAAGAAGGGCGGCGATGCCCACGTGTGTCGGGAATGGGACTCCGACGAGAGCTCCACCGACTCCTCCTCCGACGAGGACGCCGCCAACATCACCATCAACAAAGGCCTCCTCTTCCCCAACGTCGGCCACAAATGCTTCATGGCTAAGGACGGCAAGAAAAAGAAGGTACACTCTAGAGCCACCCCCAAATATACAACATCTAGTGATGAGGGCAGTTCTAGTGAAAATGAAGATGATTTACTTACTCTTTTTGCCAACTTTAACATGAAGCAAAAGAAAAAATTAAATGAATTAATAGAAGCTATTCATGAGAAGGATGAACTCTTGGATAGCCAAGAGGACTTCCTTGTTAAAGAAAACAAAAAATTGTTAAATTGAAAAATGCTTATGCTCATGAAGTAGAAAAATGTGAAAACTTAACTAAGGAGCTTAGCATTTGTCATGATTCAATTTGTAGTCTCAGAAATGAAAATGCTAGTTTAGTTTCTAATATTAAAGAATTGAATGTTTGCAATGATTCTATTTCCTATCTTAGAGATGAAAATGCTATTTTAAATGCTATGATAGAAGGCAAACCATCTACATCTACTGTTGAGCATGTTTCTATTTGCACTAGATGTAGAGATATTAGTGTTGAAGATATTGATGATCACATTGCTATGATTAAACAACAAAATGATCACATAGCTAAATTAACTGCTAAAATTGATGAGCATGAACTTGAAAATGAAAAATTTAAATTTGCTAGACATTGGTTTCCAACAGGGAAACAATGTCAAGCTTAATGCCCCTAAAAGATTGTCTAATTTTGTTAAGGGTATGGCTCCCATGGTTCAAGAGAGTGAGGGTTACATTATATATCCTACTAACTATCCTGAGCACAAAATTAGGAGAATTCATGCTAGAAAACCTCACATTGTTTCTCATCATGCATTTATGTATAAAAATGAGGCTTCTAGCTCTAGGCAATCAACTCATGTTAAAGTGCCTAAAAAGATAACTCCTACTGCATCAAATGAGCATAACATTTCATTTAAGACTTTTGATGCATCTTATGTGCTTACTAACAAATCAGGCAAAGTAGTTGCCAAATATGTTGGGGGCAAACACAAGAGCTCCAAGACTTGTGTTTGGGTACCCAAGGTGCTTGTTTCTAATGTGAAAGGACCCAAGACCGTTTGGGTACCTAAGAACAAGGCCTAAATTTGTTTTGTAGGTTTATGCATCCGGTGGTTCAAGTTGGATAATCGATAGCGGGTGCACAAACCACATGACAGGGGAGAAAAGGATGTTCTCCTTCTATGAGAAAAACGAAGATCCCCAACGAGCTATCACATTCGAGGATGGAAATCAAGGTTTGGTCAATGGTTTGGGTAAAATTGCTATATCACCTGACCATTCTATTTCCATTGTTTTTCTTGTAGATTCTTTAGATTACAATTTGCTTTTTGTTTCTCAATTATGTAAAATGGGCTACAACTGTATTTTTACTGATATAGGTGTTACTGTCTTTAGAAGAAGTGATGATTCAATAGCCTTTAAGGGAGTGCTAGAGGGTCAGTTATACTTAGTTGATTTTAATCAAGCTGAACTAGACACTTGCTTAATTGCTAAGACTAACATGGGTTGGCTCTGGCATCGCCGACTTGCACATGTTGGAATGAAGAATCTTCACAAACTTCTAAAGGGAGAACACATTTTGGGACTAACGAATGTTCATTTTGAGAAAGACAGGGTTTGTAGCGCATGCCAAGTAGGAAAGAAGTCGGTGCTCACCATCCACACAAGAATATAATGACGACTGACAGGTCGCTCTAGCTACTCCACATGGATCTATTCTGCCTGATCGCTTACATAAGCATCAGCGGGAGTAAGTACTGTCTAGTAATTGTGGATGATTATTCTTGCACTAAACGAGTTCGGGTTCAAAACGAGTTCGGGTTAAGGATCAAAAATTGAAGGTTTTCTTGAGGAGTTCGGGTTAAGGATCAAACAGATACGAAGCGACAATGGGACGAAGTTCAAGAATTCACAAATTGAAGGTTTTCTTGAGGAGGAGGGCATCAAGCATGAGTTCTCTTCTCCCTACACACCTCAACAAAATGGTATAGTGGAGAGGAAGAATAGAACTCTACTGGACATGGCAAGGACCATGCTTGATGAGTACAAGACGACAGACTGGTTTTGGGCTGAGGCGATTAACACCGCCTGCTACTCCATCAACCGACTCTACCTTCACCGAATCCTCAAGAAGACATCATATGAACTCCTCACTAGTAAAAAACCCAATGTTTCATATTTTAGAGTCTTTGGGAGTAAATGTTTTATTCTTGTTAAAAGATGTAGAAAATCTAAATTTGCTCCTAAGGCTGTAGAAGGCTTTTTACTTGGTTATGGCTCAAACACAAGGGCATATAGAGTCTTCAACAAATCCACTGGATTGGTTGAGGTTTCTTGTGACATTGTGTTTGATGAGACTAATGGCTCCCAAGTGGAGCAAGTTGATCTGGATGAACTAGATGATGAAGAGGCTCCGTGCATCGTGCTAAGGAACATGTCCATTGGGGATGTGTGTCCTAAGAAATCCGAAGAGCCCACACAAGCACAAGATCAACCATCATCTTCCATCCAAGCATCTCCACCAACTCAAGATGAGGATCGGACTCAAAATGATGAAGGTGAATATCAAGAGGATGAGTCACCTCAAGAGGAGGACAATGATCAAGGGGGAGATGATAATGATAAAGACAAGGAAGATGAGCAAGAAATTCAGGGTCAAAGACCGCCACACCCAAGAGTCCACCAAGCAATTTAACGAGATCACCCCGTCAACTCCATCCTTGGTGACATCCATAAGGGGGTAACCACTAGATCTCGAGTTGCACATTTTTGTGAGCATTACTCTTTTGTGTCCTCTATTGAGCCATATAGGGTGGAGGATGCACTAAGAGATCCGGATTGGGTGCTGGCAATGCAAGAGGAACTCAACAACTTCACGAGGAATGAGGTATGGCATTTAGTTCCACGTCCTAATCAAAATGTTGTAGGTACCAAATGGGTATTCCGCAACAAGCAAGACGGGCATGGTGTGGTGACAAGAAACAAAGCCCGACTTGTGGCCAAAGGTTATTCACAAGTCGAAGGTTTGGACTTTGATGAAACTTATGCACCTGTAGCTAGGCTTGAGTCAATTCATATATTACTTGCCTATGCTACTTACCATGTGTTGGGGGCCTTCGGCTTCCGAAGGACCTCAAAATCACGATTTAACAATGTTTCTGGAGTAAAGTACATTAACAGGTATCTTCGGACTCGGATCAGAGCCACGGTATGAAGAAGCACAAAGAACACGAAGGTTGGTGCAAAGCCGAAGCTGTGTGTAGAAGAGCTTCGGAATAGCGGCGGAAAAGGAAACCGACTTAAAGATGAAAAACCAGATTAGACCTCGAAGAATTATCATAGAGTTATTGATAAATGCAAAGGGTATTAATGTAATTTTGCATGGGCTGCGACCTGTGCCTATAAATAGGTGAACAGTATCCCCGTACTGTTCACGCTGACTGGACATTCGCTTTTGCGTCACGCCTGTACTCTTCTCCTTCAAACCGAAGGTACACTTGTAATTTATTCTTGTTCAAATAAGTAATAAAAAGAAGAAATAGATTAATAATAATATTTACAATAATTGTGTCACTTTCTATATCTTGTTTGAATGTTCTCCATTTTTTATTATTATGATTATGATGGTATGACCTTCATAACCTTCGTCCTAAATTCACTATGCCCGAAAGGAAATAATGATTTGTAGGACGAAGGGCCTTTTGATATTTAACATTTTGTGTTGCCTTGTTCTTGATTCATAGTATTTGAGAACAAGTCCCCAACATTGGCGCCCACCTCCGGTGAACTCACTTCCATTTTTTGAGTCTTGAACACTTTCGGCAAGCATCACCTTCGTCATGCCGCCGAAAAAAGCTTCAGCGACAGGGGCTGGTACTTTACAGCCGCTGGATCCCAATCAGGATGTCCTTTCTCTTAGAGAGGCCCGAAGCCAGAAGAGGAAGGCTGTTAGTCCAACACCTCCGGAGGATGACCTAGATCAGGAGATCCAAAACTTGGAGATCCTTCAGCAACAGGTGCAACGCAAGAAGGAGAAGATGGCTCGTCTAGCTGATCTTCAGAGACAGATAGACGAAGCTTCTGAAGAGGTTCGTCATCTTGTTCAAGATGATCAGAGCCGAAGGCCTCCACGCAGAGAGCTTCATCAGGAAGGCTTCCACAATGAGGATGACTGGTATGAAGATTTCCATCATGGAAACTTTGCTTTTGATGATGCTTCTCCTCTCTCAACAGAATTGCAGGCTACACCATGGCCACAGTCTTACAAGCCACCCCAGCTCCCCATGTATGACGGTCACACAGACCCGAAGCAATTCCTAATGAGCTATGAAGCAACCATATCTTCGTATGGTGGCAATACGGCAGTCATGGCAAAATCTTTTGTCATGGCCGTCAAGAGCGTTGCTCAGACTTGGTACTCTTCTCTTTGGCCAGGGACAATCACTTCTTGGCAGAAATTGAAGGATATGCTGATAACTAGCTTCCAAGGGTTTCAAACGAAGCCAGTCACCGCTTAGGCTCTCTTCCAGTGTACCCAGGACCATGAAGAGTACCTTCAGGCGTATGTCCGGAGGTTTCTGCGCCTGAGGGCACAAGCGCCAACAGTGCCCAATGAAATTGTCATTGAGGCCATGATTAAGGGGCTTCGGTCGGGACCATCAGCGCAGTACTTTGCCAGGAAGCCACCACAAACGTTGGAGAAGCTGCTCCATAAGATGGACGAATACATTCGAGATGACAATGACTTCCGCCAGAGAAGGGAGGAAGCATTCAGGTTCTCTGAAATGACCAGGGACTTCGGAGGAAGATTTCACCCGAGGCATGTTAGGTCAATCCATAACTCTGCTCAAACTGATGATCGAGGGAGCCAGCAGCAAAGGCCACAACACACTTCACAAGGTTCGGCCCAACAACAAAGTTCTTTTCGCCCTCCAGCGCCAAGGGGCAGAGGCGCCAGGGGCTTCGGGGGGAGGTTTGGAGACCAGCCAAGAAAAATATATTGCCTATTCTGTGGTGAAGACAAGGGCCATACTACCATGATGTGCCATGTTACCATCCAGAAGCAGAAGGAAATAGCGGAAGCAGCAGCGCAACAGAGTCAGCCGAAGCAGGTCATGCATACTGCTTCGTATCACTCACCTTATATTCCAGAATATATAGGCAACCACCCTGCAGCTTCTGTTGCTTCGGCGAGCCAACCCCAAGCATCTTGGCAGCAACCTCCACCGCCGACCCAGCGAGGACAACAGCCAGAAGGGAGTCAGCACAATCATCTTCAGATGGATTTCAGAGAGGAGTCCGAAGCTCGCACAGTCAACAGCACTGTGCCAGAGTCGAAGCACATTTATTGACAAATATCCTACCTCAACAGCAGTTCTTTTGCATTTTTTACATTCACTATTACCCTTTTGTTAATAAGGAACAATTATGAAGAGTTTAAATGTCTTTTATTGAATTTCAATTCCTTGTAATACTTTCGTCTTTTACCATAATAAAAATATGTTTTTCCATAGGCTTGAGTTGCCGAAGCATATGAACTTATACTGATTTGAAGGACCTTTGTATTATCAAAAAATTGATCTAACGGACACAGTACAAATTGTTCGAAGCAGTAAAAAGTCGTTCCTAAGGGAGCACAGTGTAAGTTTTCTAAACCTACAGCGAAAAATAAACGCTGATTCCGCTGAAAGTAAAAGGCGAAGAAGCTCCTAAGGGAGGCTTACAGCGAAAAATAAACGCTGATTCCGCTGAAAGTAAAAGGCGAAGAAGCTCCTAAGGGAGGCTTACAGCGAAAAATAAACGCTGATTCCGCTAAAAGTAAAAGGCGAAGAAGCTCCTAAGGGAGGCTTACAACGAAAAGTCAGCGCTGATATAAAAAGTGTGTGTGCTTTATTACAGGGATATGTATCTGTGGCACAAATATCATTTTGCATAACATAACATCATCACATCATTTTTGCATAACATAAGCATCATACAGCATAATGCATCTGGAGCAAGAAGGGGATACAGTGTTGACCTTCGGAACATATTTTGGAAAAGAGAAAATCGTGCTAAGGCACAAGACAAATCGAGATGAAGTGTAGCCTCATCGGAAACGCAGCACAAAACTTTTTTATAGCTTCGGAAAATATTTCACAAAGCTTGGACATTTTTCATCAGAGAAGTAAGCGAATTCTTGTGATATAGAAAGGATTTTCTTCACGAAGCATTAAAAGAAGGGAAGGTGTTTTTTCGCCGAAGGCTCAAAAAATGGTATGTATGCAAAGTTTCATGCATCGTAAAGAATTAAACTATAAATAGATTATATATTACATTTAAAGTTACAATATATTACACATTTTTTACGTTTCAAATGTTTCTACAATGACCTTCAATCCTCTTTAAGCACTATCTCTGCAGCTTCATTCAGTAGTTGGTTGACAACCTTGTCCATAATGGCTTCGGCCATTTTTCTAATTTCATCGTCCCCCTTCGGGTGGGGGCCCGGAGATGCCTCAGCAGGTTCTGAGGGAAGAAAAGATACGGCTATATTACTATTACAAACCGAGAACAGAGTCTGGAATTAAAATTACAGCATGATAAAAACCACTAATTAATACCTATTTGCCCTTCGGGCTCTGTACTTTTCTCGGCAGCTTCCGTTACTTTTCTAGCATCGTGGATGCCTTTTTCACTCCTTTGAATAATTTCTTGCGCCAATTCTCGGCCGCCGTTATCCCAGATATCGGTGAAGAATTTCCCACCGACCATGCTTGCTTCGGGTGAGGGGTTTTTAATGTCTTCAGAGGACAAGGTAGCTTCGGACTGCGCTAAGGATTTTACATGCTCGCAGCCCTTCCTCTCCAAAACAGCAGCAATCCCCCTAGCACCCGAAAAAGCGCAGATGTCACCACGGCTATTCAGGATTTCCTCGAAGGCCTCTACTTCGTGACTGATCCATTCCATTGGACCTTCAGGATTGCCTCTTGAAAAATTCTCTTCACTAGAGAATGCGCCAACGCTGGCGAAGCTGGATTTTATCTTTTTGACGCACTCTATGGATTTAACATAGCATTTTCTCTGGGATGCACGAAGCTCTTTAACACTTATCTCTAAATGATTAGCCAATTGATCACTAAGCTCTCGTTTTGTTTCTTCAAGTATACGCTCTTCTTTAGCTCTAGCTAGCTGTTTCTGAAGATCTTTAATTTCACGTCTTTGGGCTTCGGCTTGGGCCTTTGAGGCAGCTTCGTCCTTTTTTACCTTGTCCACCAATGTAAGCAGAATTTTATACTTTTCCAGAGCTTCATTTCTCAGTTTAATAACTTCTGATCGTAGGTTGTTGAATGCAATTTCATAGCTCTCGTCTTCGGCACTCTTTTGTGCTCTCAATGCGTTGCTTAGAATTAAACCCTATATGTAAAAAAAAGAGGTTGGTATAAGAATAAAAGAATGAGTTACGAATTATAAAATTTGTAAACATCCAATTCCCATACCTTCAGGCTATTGTACGCAAGACTATCCGCAAGATCCTCCTTCGTCATAGCGCATAATCCAGCTTCGAGTTTCGGAAACCCCATACTTCTAGACATCTCCCGATAGACGGATAATTCTTAATTGTCTGGAAGGCAGTATAGGAAATCTTCTTCGTTCGTCCCATTGAACACTAGTGCCCCCTTCGGATATTTCAATTCTTTGGCATAGTAATTAGCTTCAAAAACTTCTTCTTCCGATAATTTTTTCCCCGAAGCATGACGCACAATATAATCGTATATTTTGGAAGATGCTTCGGGGACAGGAATATCAATTTCTTCGACCAAAGAAGGCTTTGACATTTTCATTTCTTCAGTTGCCCTTGCAATTTTTGCTTCTTCTGCTACCAAAGGTATTACCTTGGTTGGTTCTGAAGGCCCGGCTTCAACTTCAGTCTGTTGCTTCGGAGCCTTAGCAACGGATACTTCAGCAAGCGCCTCAGAAGTTTCAGCAGTCTTCTCTGGGGTTGTGCTTGGAAGTTTAATTGTTTCCAAAACATCTAACACATTAACCATTCTTTTTCTTTTTGGGGTCACTGTTGGCCCCTTTTTAATTTTCGCTGCTTCAATTCCTTCTGAAGGACTTAAAATTTCTGATATTTTCGCTCCCTCAGTTGATGCTTTTGCTTCTTCCATCTTTTCTGTCGATGGCACTTCGGCCAGCTCTTTGGTTTCTAGTAATAGAATCTTTGGTTCATCCAATTCTTTTGTTGTTACTTCTTCGGCCAGCTCTTTGGCTCCTGGCAGCGGAGTTGATTCCTTAGCTTTGGGGGCCGAAGACGTTTCACTGCCGAGTTCAGGTACTGTGGCTAGTTCAATGTAACGTGGCCGGTGTGTGAGAACTTTCACCCTTTTTCTCTTCGGCGCTGGCTCGCTAGGAGCAGCTGAAGCACTTTCTTTCGTAGAAGCCGTACCTTTCCTTTTCTGCCCCCGCACTGGATAATGGTAGTCGGGGTACACGAACCCAATTGCATCAAAAACTCGGTTCAGTCTTTTCTTTTTTCGGCCTCCGAAGGCCGCTGATAATGCAGTATCTTCGGCTTTCGAATATATCCCAAGCAATTCATCACTTACAGTTTCAATGCTCTTTAACCAATCATCATCTGGTTCAACGAACTTGTCTCCATACTTGAATGTATACTTCAGCCTGACTAGCCCACCTTCGTCAGTTTCTTTAACAGTTTCTTTCGGCATTTCCCAATTATCTGCAAGAGGCCATACCCTGAAGGCAATGTGTTCTTGTATTAAATCCCTTGTCCCAATAAAAGAGCAGACTACGCCGAAGGCCCATTGGCATTATTCGGCTGCTTCATCCATTTCTACCTTTGGTTTCCGGAGTCCGAAGCGCTGCCAGATGGGGCACATGATGACATCCTTAATATCCTCTCGAACCTTCAAATCATTTTTACATAGAACCATTCTTTCATCCATTCTCCGGGCCATCTCTTACGAAAGGTGGGCACGAGACAGCTTGATCCAGAGCGAGCGCCGAAGCTATAGCAACCAAAGTTATTATGATATTGCTCTTTACCCTAGGGCTTCGTTTCATATAACAGTTCATGTATATTGCAAAAGCTTTTCGCACTTGGCTCTAGACCCTGACTCTTCACAGCCCAGACGAAGATTCCCATTCTTATTATTGCTTCAGGGGTAAGTTGATGAAGGTAAACCTGATATATTTTCAGAACTTCTACCAGAAATCTGCTTAGAGGGAATCACAGCCCAGCTTTTAAAAAGCTTCGGAAGATAACGACTTCATCATCTTCGGGAGTTGGCACAGTTCTTTCTCCGGCATCTGCTCTCACAATGGACATATCTCGAAAGTATCTCCCCTTCATGTTTTCAAGATGACTTTGCCCAATAGCTGATTTTCCGAAGACTGAATGGCTTGGTCGCCATGGCCGATCTTCGGAATCTTCACCCCCACTATCTGCATCGTAACTGTCACTATCACCAGTATCTTCAGATAAACCTTCTAAAATCTCCCTTGTAATCTTCTCCGTATTCGTCTTTGCCATTGACTCAAGAAAACCCAGATGCATCTCTTCAGAAAGGCTCAGCTTCATTTCGGCAGCAACCTTCTTCTTCTCAGACATTCCTTCGGAATTCTTGCCTCTCGCTTCCGAAGCTTAAAACTAGGGAGGCAACCAAATATTTGTAGGCACAAAGCTATTTGAGCAGGTAAAACAGATGGCAAGAGAGCGTGCCAAATAAATTGTGGCGAGCCCCTATTTATAAACCCATTATGTCGGAGACTGGAGGGTCCCATTTGTCAATGACTGTTGCTATTCTAGCAAGAGGAAGCTGTTTTTTCGGACCTTCGGCTCATAGCCTTCGTCCATTTCGCAATCTGAATTTATCATTCTAACAAATTAATATTGCGAGGGGCTACTGTTGGGGGCCTTCGGCTTCCAAAGGACCTCAAAAACACGATTTAACAATGTTTCTGGAGTAAAGTACATTAACAGGTATCTTCGGACTCGGATCAGAGCCACGGTATGAAGAAGCACAAAGAACACGAAGGTTGGCGCAAAGCCAAAGCTGTGTGTAGAAGAGCTTCGGAATAGCGGTGGAAAAGGAAACCGACTTAAAGATGAAAAACCAGATTAGACCTCGAAGAATTATCATAGAGTTATTGATAAATGTAAAGGGTATTAATGTAATTTTGCATGGGCTGCGACCCGTGCCTATAAATAGGTGAACAGTATCCCCGTACTGTTCACGCTGACTGGACATTCGCTTTTGCGTCACGCCTGTACTCTTCTCCTTCAAACCGAAGGTACACTTGTAATTTATTCTTGTTCAAATAAGTAATAAAAAGAAGAAATAGATTAATAATAATATTTACAATAATTGTGTCACTTTCTATATCTTGTTTGAATGTTCTCCATTTTTTATTATTATGATTATGATGGTATGACCTTCATAACCTTCGTCCTAAATTCACTATGTCCGAAAGGAAATAATGATTTGTAGGACAAAGGACCTTTTGATATTTAACATTTTGTGTTGCCTTGTTCTTGATTCATAGTATTTGAGAACAAGTCCCCAACACCATGGCTTTAAGCTCTATCAAATGGACGTGAAAAGTGCCTTCCTAAATGGACCAATCAAGGAAGAGGTCTATGTTGAGCAACCTCCCGGCTTTGAAGATAGTGAGTACCCTAACCATGTTTATAAACACTAAAAGGCGCTTTATGGGCTCAAGAAAGCCCCAAGAGCATGGTATGAATGCATGTGAGATTTTCTTATCACTAATGGCTTCAAAGTCAGAAAAGCTGATCCTACACTCTTTACTAAAACTGTTGCAAAAGACTTGTATGTATGCCAAATTTATGTTGATGATATTATATTTGGGTCTACTAACAAGTCAACTTGTGAAAACTTTAGTAGGATCATGATACAAAAGTTCGAGATGTCTATGATGGGGAATTGAAGTATTTCCTAGGATTTCAAATCAAGCAACTCCAAGATGGCACCTTCATCTGTCAAGCTAAGTACATTCAAGACATACTCATGAAGTTTGGGATGAAGGATGGCAAACCCATCAAGACACCCATGGGAACCAATGGGCATCTTGACCTCGACACGGGAGGTAAATCCGTAGATCAAAAGGTATACCGGTCGATGATAGGGTCATTACTCTATTTATGTGCATCTCGACCGGATATTAAGCTTTCTGTATGCATGTGTGCAAGGTTCCAAGCCGATCCTAAGGAAGTTCACCTTAGGGCTATGAAGAGAATCATGAGGTATTTAGTTTACACTCCTAAGTTTGGACATTGGTACCCCAAGGGATCCACTTTTGATTTAATAGGTTATTATGATGCCGATTGGGCAGGGTGTAAAATTGATAGGAAGAGCACATCAGGGACTTGCCAGTTTCTTGGGAGATCCCTGGTGTCATGGGCTTCAAAGAAACAAAACTCAATAGCTCTTTCCACCGCTGAAGCTGAGTACATTGCCGCAGGCCATTGTTGTGCGCAATTACTTTAGATGAGGCAAACCCTTAGGGCCTATGGCTACAAATTGAGCAAAGTCTCTCTCCTATGTGATAATGAGAGTGCAATCTGTATGGCAGATAATCCCGTTGAACACAGCCGCACTAAGCACATAGACATTCGGTATCACTTTTTGAGGGATCACCAACAAAGGGGGGATATCGAAATAGCTTATGTAAACACCAAGAATCAATTAGCCGATATCTTTACCAAGACATTAGATGAGAAAACCTTTAGCAAACTTAGGAATGAGCTAAATATACTTGATTCTCAGAATTTTGATTGAAACATTGCACACATATCTCATTTATATACCTTTGATCGTATCTCTTTCATTTTGGTACAAATGCATATCTCTCATCATTCTTGTACCAAGGCTATGACTAATGTATTTTCAAGTGCATTTCTATACTAAGCCGTAGATTGAAAGGGAAATGGAATCTTCGGCAAAGACAAGGCTTCCACTCCATCTCTGACGGTATCATTTACCCTTTGCCGTTGTTCCTCCACACTCTAAATTGGTATAATCCTTCACTCTTATTTACTTGTACCAATGGGGAGAAAATATAAAAGGGCTCTCAAAGTCTCCGTTTTTTGCGATTAATGCCAAAGGGGGAGAAAATATTAAGCCCAAAGCAAAAGGACCGCACCACCATAATTTAAAAAAAATCGAAATAAAGCCTTAATTGATATTTGGCAATTTCTCAATTGGTATTCACGCTTCACTTGTCTTGAGAAATCAAAATTTCAATTGATATCCAAATAGTGGGAATCTCTTCAAATGGTATTGTTTTAATTTTCAAATTGGTATCTATTTCAAAAACCCTCTTAAAAGCTAAGAGGAGAATTTCATTCAGAGGGAGTCTTATTTAGTCAAAGGAAAAGCATTTGAAACAGGGGGAGAAATTTCAAGACTTGAAAATGCTTCTTGCAATCTTATTCATATACCTTTGACTATTTGCAAAGGATTTGAAAAGATTTTCCAAACGGATTTGCAAAAACAAAACAAGTGGTGCAAATGTGGTCCAAAATGTTAAAGAAAAGAAAAGCAATCCATCCATATCTAGTGAAATTATCAAATGGTTTAATTCCAAGTAACCTATGCACTTACCATATGAAAACTAGTTCATTTCTGCACTTTATCTATTCGCTTTGGTTTATATTGGCATCAATCACCAAAAAGGGGGAGATTGAAAGGGAAATAGGGTTAACCTTTTCCCACAATTAAATTTGGTGGTTGAATGTCCAACACAAACATATGGACTAACTAGTTTGCTCTAGAATACATGTCTTGCAGGTGCATAAGGTTGAACACAAACCAATAAATATTCAAGTTAGGGACCCAATTGAAAAGGAGCAAAAAGGACTTGAGTGTGCTGTGGTCTGGCGCACCGGACTGTCCGATGCACAAGGGCCGTACAGTGTCCAACCAGCCACTCTCGGGAAAACGCAGGCGCACTCCGCTATAATTAACCGGACTATCCGGTGTGCCAGCGGAGCAATGGCTAACTCGCGCAACGGTCGACTCTGACAGGAGCTACAGTGCCGCGCAGAAGTCAGAGCAGCAAAGTTAGAGGGGAACCAGACTGTCTGGTGTGGCACCGGACTGTCCGGTGCCGCAAGAGGACAAAAGCCCCAACGGTCGACTCGGCTCTGAACCCTAACGGTTGGGTGACGTGGTGGCGCACCGAACAGTGCACAGTACCTGTCCGGTGGCGCACCGGACTGTCCTGTGTGCCCATCGCCAGCAACCTCCCCAACGGCTCCTTTGGTGGTTGAGGGCTATAAATACCTTCCAACCACCACAACTCCAAGCATCCAAGATTTCTGAACATCACATTCAATACAAGAACTCTAGCATTCACTCCTAGACACAATTCAAAAGATCAAAGTCTCTCCAAGTCCCAAATTCATGTCAAACACATCGTGACTTGTGAGAGAAAGATTTTTTGTTCATTTGAGCTCTTGCCTCTTGGATTGCATTTCTTCTTTCTCATTCTTGTTCTCAAGTGACTTGTAATCAAAGCAAGAGACACCTAAGAGTGTGGTGGTCCTTGCAGGGTCTTAGTGACCCGATTGATTAAGGGAAAGGCTCACTCGGTCTAAGTGACCGTTTGAGAGAGGGAAAGAGTTGGAATAGACCCGGTCTTTGTGACCTCCTCAACGGGGACTAGGTTCTTTGGAACCGAACCTCGGTAAAACAAATCACCGTGTTCATTCGCTTGATTTCCATTTGATTTATTTTTCCCCTCTCTCCCGGACTTGATTTAAGTTCTAACGCTAACCCCGAGTTGTAGTGTGTGTTTAAAGTTGTAAATTTTAGATTACGCCTATTCACCCCCCTCTAGGCGACTTTCACCTATCAACAACTTTCGACAATATTCGAATGTCTACTTGACTGTGGACCAGTACATGGTGGTAAAAATCTAATCTAGCAGCTCATTCAGATGTGAATGTAATTTTATGCTAACGCTTAGATGCAGGTAACTCTTCCAAGGATGGAACATCGACCGCAGGCTTATAGGGCTTTATGTTACATATGGGCTTTGCCAGAGTGAATTGAGAAGTCAAACAAGAATCAACATAGGCAGCGCCATCAGCAGGACATGAACAATGATGTGGTCGTAGTCAACCATACTTCTGAGGCTGATGGACATAATTGGTTGGCGGAGTGAATGGTGAGTATGTAGTATTCTATTTTACTAAAAAATGGAACCGATTTAAACTCATACATTTGTAGGAGGCTCAAACTTGAGTTGTCCTGAGCCCAATTGATGTTTATAGGCGAGGGCATAGAGCGAAAATAGTGAAATCCCCGATGAGCTATGCAGTTAGGCGGTCACTGAGCGTCTGGTTAGTAGTTGTTAGGATTAATGTTTTCTTGCCAGATAGCTATACATTACATGTATGGTGAACCTTCATATTGTATTGCAAGAGACTTACGTGTAGGAGATGGTTAGAAAGTATGGAGAAGACTATGATTGGCGAGGAGCGCCTACCATCAACGCTGAAGTTGTGTATTCTATTGGAGGAAAGGTCCATGGATGGTATGAAGTTGTGATTTTTTTTTCAATAAGATTGAAATTATGTTCGAATAGTTAATTTTCTTGTTTTTTGAGGTATTTTATGGTTACCGGTGTGATCAATTCGACGAAGTTGCGGTCTCGTGGCGGCTCTTTGTCGCAGATGGGTTGTGGTAGCAGCCGTAGTCGGTGCTCAAGCATGGAGGAGGCTATGAGGGAGCAACAAGAAAGGATTTGTGAAGAGCTAAGTCAGCAGCAAATGACATTCGTCCAACAACAATCAGAATACATGGCTACTTACAACGCATAGGCGCAACAAGCAATGAACGTGAGTGTCTTATTTATTTTCAACATGGTCGTATATTTTTCCTATAACTAATATACTGTATTTGCAACAGTCTTGGTTTCCAGAGCAGGCACATCAGCAACCATTCGTTTTCCCTCAATTTCAGCCGTCGATGCCTCAGTGGGGATTACATGCTCCGACACCTCAACCTCAGGTGCGTCGATAAGTATCTCTACTCGAATGTATTATGAACAAGAACTTACTATGAACTAGCTCTGGTGCATCGATCAAATTCAATTTAGTTTAGACTTGTCGTTTGTATTAACCTTTCAAATCTTGACTTAACTTGATTTTGTAGGGATCAGAGGTTATAGGCTACAACACGCCACCACCGATGATACCAACACCAGGAGGAGCTTCTGGAGGGGAGGGAACTACTACAGAAGAGGTTAGTTTGACAAACAATTCGTTTGAATAGTGGTTAAGTTAACACTATAGTGATTAATGTATTCTTCTTTTTTTCAGACTCCAAACTAGACATACGACTTCGTCAACAACTTCTTCGCTTCTGGAGGTAGTGGCAACAACTCAAACGACGCCTATATGTGATCAATAGACTCTTGTGGTGAATTTAGCCCCTTGCAATAGATTTTATTTGAACTTTGATGGATTCTGATATATGTGGTATATTGTAATGGATGTGATATTTGTGGTGGATGGATTGTGATACTTGTGTGGATGAATTGTAATATTTGTGGTGGTTTTTTGGTTTTTGTGAGGAAGTATTATATCTGTGACGGATTTGTGTTGATGTAATATATATGTATTGCTGTTGAAATTTCTATTAATTTTACTTTTTTCTATATTTGTTTCTCTGAATTATTTTCGGCGGTCAATACACATGCCGCCGAAAATAAGCCTAGATAACTTTCAGCTGGTTTGATTTCGGCGGTGTGAACTTGGCCGCAAAAAAATAAGCCCTGCCGCCGAAAATTAGGGCATATTTTCGTCTATTTTTTTGGCGGCCATAAACCGCAAAAAATAAGCCTCTTGCCACCGAAAATAACTTATTTTCGACGGGATAGGGTTTATTTTCGGCGGTTTATGGCCGTCGAAAATATCTTCTATTAATGTAGTGATAGATAAAATCTAACCATCTTGAGCACCCTCATTTGAGGAAATAGAGAAAATAACCTAACTATACTCTTCTCTCTAACATGGTGAACCCCTAGATCTAAAATGTGGCTAAAATTGAGCAAGAATAAACAAAAATTGACAAGAGAAACATAAACCAACCTTTCTTACCACCCTTTTTTCCAAATAATAAAAATCAAAACCTCCCACTTGTATTTTGTGAAATCTGAACATCTAATGGAAGTTGACCGCGAGCTACTTCTCCTGCCGGGGAGGACGAAGGGATAGTTATACTATAAAGTTTATTTCCGGTTGGCTTAAGAAACCGCATGTGGAAGCCTATTTTCACTGGCGGTTCTCTTAATACAACTACCAGTGAAAATCATTCATTGCAACTGGTGGTTGGTGTAATAAAACTGCCAAGATTAGCACTTGAGGTTCCCTTACACCAACCGTCAGGGAAAATGGACTATTTTCACTCGCAGTTATGTTAAGAGAACTGACAGTAAAAATAGGTTTCCACTAGTGGTTTCTAAAGTCGGACCCACTTGTTTATTTTCACCCGTGCACGATAACTGAAACCGTGAGTGAAAATTTGTGTGTACCGTAGGTTTAGATCTCTTTTCTACTAGTATGGCTCCAACGTGGCATGCTACGTCAGTATCCATTATCTGGTATGAGCAAACTCAGTTTTAGACGGTTTTAGATAAACTGTTAGTTTTGAGAGTTTGGAGAGTCAATTAACACAATGTACCAAGTTCGAGGAACTCTAACGTATTTTACTCATCACCGCCGTACATATTTGATTCACAACGTCAGCTACGCGGATGATGGACGCCGAGCATACCACAGTTGCCGAGTCTTGCGTACGTGACCTTGGGAAGAATCATGTCGGCGTCAAAACCAAGTCAGCATATGGAGGTCTGATGGATTCCATGCGTAGCTAGAGTCAGAGATCGAGGCAGGCCCCAGCCCCATGCATAGCATATAGCGGTGGCCTAGCTCCAGGACTTTGTTCTTATCCTGTGTCTCCAGCATCTTATTACCAAGCATGCGGCATGCCCCCACGGCCACACGGCCACACCTCATCAGACGTGGAGAGGTATGGGATGCCGCGCTCCGAAGTCGCCTTTTCTAATTTAATGTTTTGCTATCTGATGGCCATGAACGAAGTATTTGTATTGTATGGATAAGGAGCATCTGAGAAAGCAGGGTAGGGATTCCAGGCGAAGTGGGTATCAAGAGATCTCATATGTGGCGGCTTCTAACTTGCTACTGAAAAAGAAGGAACCATGTAACACATGGGTGTTGACAATTACAGGCAGACGTGGTACACTCAGAAATTCGTTACTGGAGAAATTTCAATAACGCAAAGACATTCCCAACTTGCTGCTGTGGTCAAATCACCTGTATGCATAAAGTAGGTGTGTGTCTAGGTCATCGGATGGAAGAAAAAAAAGATTATTCTTTGCAGCTGCTGGTACGTACGGTTGTACTTAAGGAAGACATAACACTTAAAGGCCATGTTTAGAACCAACCCAGTTTTTAGGAAATTAGTTTTTATCTTTTATCTAGAAGAGGCCAGTTTTTTGGTTTTTAAGAAACTTAATATATAATCTCTATAAATTAACTGAGTCATAAACTAGTATGTTTGGACCACCTTAATTTCTATAAAACAGTTTTTTAAAAATTAGGTGCTTCCAAACAGGGCCTAAATTTGATTTCATTTCCTAGAGATATTTACTTCACATGGAATTAGTCATTAGGTAATAAAATAACTTCCGCTAAGCTTCAAACGAATGAACATGTGCAATGTTCACATAGAAGGAATAATAGAAGCAACATATACAAAGAGAACAACGGCAACTAAACGATCTCTTACCCTACTACTGAAGTTCTTCCCCTAGCCAAGATTATCTTTGATCATATCCCCTGCATAGTCATAACATAATAGGCACCAAGATCACACCAAACTTTCATTTGGGAGTTACATAGAATTTTTATTTTTTTATTTATTTGAGAGAATTATCCTTTTTACATATACATTTGAAATAGAAACAAATAAATGATAAATGAGAATATTTTGCATGGCATGTTGGATTTTTTTACATTTGCATTTAAATGGAGTTTGAAATCGGTACATTTTTCACTTTGATTTGAAATTAGAAATAGAAAAGAAAACTAGAAATAGGAAAATAAAAATAATAAATAAATAAAACACGCTCTCAGGCTCCTTCTTACCACGACCCATCTCCAATTCCCTTGCATGGCCCAATACTGCCACCCCGTCGTGCGCCTTGTCCACACATACAGACATGTGGGGCTGTGCAAGGACGATCGCACACATGGACGATCGCAGCAGCTATCATGTGGGACTAGGTGTCAACATCTTTGCCTACTATAGGATAGAACAAGAAAACCATCGCTGTATTTGTATCGAGCACCGTGTCTGAGCTATCTCGTGCTGCCTAGACTCTCTTTTTCAGCGCACTTGTTCAAGTCATGGACGCCGACCAGTTGGTCACTATTGTTAGGCTATCCCTCTTTGCCTGTACATGGATCTTCCCAAGCCCGAATCAGATCTATAACCGATCTTGACACAAAGTCCTCGAGCAAACTACAAGCGACCTTTAGGCACACTCTATCCCTACATAGACTGGTTGTGGCTTCTTCCTTGTACCATCGGACTTCCACCATCCATGTTGCCTAAGTTGAAGGTTCTCACCATTCAAGATTGCCACCATAGGCCCTCTCCGCCAGTTGGGGGTCTTCTTCTCCACCGAAGGTCCTCAAGACAAAGGTATCACTGACAAAGTGATGTTGAGGATCCTCTCTGCCAAAAGTCCTCAAGACGAAGATAATATTTGAGAACTATAATGATGAATACCGAAGCTTCTAACCGAAGGACAACAGCTTTGGCTTAAGGCGATGAACAAGGTCAAGCATGGCGCTAAACCGAAGAGGAAAAGACCAGTTAATCCCTGATGATCTACGTTACGGTTATTTATACAAATTAAGGTCATAAATGTATTTTCACCCAGGCTACGTCCTGTACCTATTAATAGGTGAACAGTACTTCCGTACTATTTACGGTGGATTGTAATTGCTCTCGCGTCAACACCTTCAAGCAAGCCGAAGGTATCAATGTAATATAAATTATGTTAATGTTCATGTGTATATTATGAAATACATATGTGTATGAATGATTAGATTACATATATCATCTATATGGACTATTATTTTCATAAATTACGAAGGCATGCCCTTCATGATCTTCGTCTGAAGATCATTATATCCTAAAGGGAGATAATGCTTCAGAGGACGAAGGTCCTTAGTCTTTAACAATTGTTTTGCCTTGTTCTTGATTCACAGTATTTGAGAACAAGTGATCAACATCGCCTAACCAAGGTCACACAACTAGCTTAATCTCGATGGTTAGCCTGGAGCATCTCTGGAGAGCGTGGATTATATGTATAGTGTTGGGGCGAAGGCGAAGACGCCACCCTTCGCTCGATGCCTTCGCCGTCCTCGCTCAATCAACGGAAACAAGACAACAGGCAGACTTAGCCTTCGTCTCATACGTCACCGGACGAAGACCTGCGATGAGGTCGTCTCATCTTGCGACCTCATTCAGCACGGAGGCCCACGTGTGATCCGGCCCATTGTAACAGGCCCTGCGTGGCCGTCGCGCGTTACGGGCCTAATTTGTAAAGACCTCCCTGTAGTTACGGTCTGTAACCCCGCTTTATGGGAATATTCCGGGGATAACCTAGGTGTCTGAGGGCACATGCGTCCTTAACACAGGACGCTGGCACTCAGATACCTATAAATACCCCCGCACAGTGCCCTTGAGAGGCTAGATTAACTGAGCTATTGTCATCTCGTGCGAAAACCCTATTTACGTCACTATACACCCCCGTTGGATCACCTTGCACCGGAGAGCAAGTTCCAACATATAGCAATACCGAGAGCAGAGGTCACCCAAGCAAAAGATAATTGCTCGCTAGAGTCACGTTATCACCGTTGAATCGTGCTGCGACGAGGAAAGACGTTGCCATAGTCACATTTGCACCCTATGAGTAGGGGTGAAAACGAGCGGATACAGACGAATAGTTGCTCATCCTGTATACCTTAATATATTTAAAACGGATTCGGGATCGGATACGGATAGTTAGAAACGGGACGGATACAGATACAGGGATCGGATATTTATCCGGGCGGATAAGTGACGGATACGAATATAATTTGATCGGATATCGGATACTTGTTGGATAATGCATTAATTGGTTATCATAAAGTATTCTTGTTCGACTACGAAATTGCAAGTAAATTAATACTAATAAACATTTAATAGAAGATAATCTCAAGTTCCCACATAAAATGGTAAAGTGAAGTATTGATTATGTTGAAACTTGGATACTTAGAGTGATTTCATGTGTAATTCACGCAATGAGTGGAAATAAAATAGAAGAAACGTTGACATCTTGTGGATTTTATGGTCCCATTATTTTTTATGACTATATGTGGCCATATGTTTTACCTTCGTATAATTTCATAGATTTCTGAGGCTATTTGTACATTATTAATTTCTTTCTACATAAAATCATCAAAATATAATTAAAATTCATAAATACACTGGTTTTGACCCAAAATGCAAAAAGCTTACCAAAACAAATAAACATTTTATTCAAATAAAACCTCAAGTCGCCACATGAAATCATAAGTGAAATATTAATTATGTTGAAACTTTGATACATAAAATGATTTCACGTGTAACTCACGCAATAAGTGGGAGTGGAATGGAAGAAACACCAACATCTTGTGGATTTTATAGTCCAAATGTTTTTGAGAACTATATGTGGATATATGTTGTGTCCCCGTAAAAATTCATGAATTGTTTAGGCTATTTGGTGTATTATTAATTTCTTGTTATAGAAAATCATCAAAATACAATTAAATTCATAAAAATATTGTAGCGTCGATCGAAAATTGCAAATAAGTTACCAATATTAATAAATAGTTTATAAAAAGATAATCCAAAGTTCCCACATGGAGATAATCTTAAGTCCTCACATGAAAATGATAAAGTCTATTATTTTGATATAAATTTAGACATTTATTTCAATAATTTTGGCCTAAAGATATATTTAAACAAAAATGTGTTGTACTACAAAGTTATAGATCTCTTGGAGCTCTACAATTTTCATACAAACTTTATTTTCATCCGATTTCATATGTAATAGTTATGATTTTATAACTATATTATTATGCAGAAAAAGAAAAAAACGGGTATCCGAATTCCGGGTACCCGTATCCGACCCGAATATCCGGGTATTACTCCGTATCCGACCCGAATCCGAAGCTGTACTATCCGGGTATTACTGTATCCGTCCCGGATATAAAAATACCCTTACCGGTATCCAAAAAATAGTCTCGAATCAGTACCCGTTTCGGATAACCTACCCGTTCTTACCCCTACCTATGAGGCCCTTACTCGCTTCCCCTACTTCTAGTCATGCTTTGCATCCTTCTAAGGGCTTGTTCGGTTATTTCCAATACACATGGATTGGATGAGATTGGAAAAAATTGTGAAGAAGTTTGACTTGTTTGGGATTGAAACCCATCCAATCCCACTCAATCCACATGGATTGAGAGCTAACCGAACAAGCCCTAAATTGGTAATTGAGGCCAGAGCTCTGGAAAGAGCTGCATCATCGTAGCTCCGCCATGGAGCCTTGCGCGCTATCGTTGCCAGCTAACCAGAGATGTACGAGGGTGGGTGACCGTCGGATCCAAATCGTGTGATGGAGATTAGATCATTGTGCAACACTTCAACGTTTTGAATCTGGGCCTCAAATCGTTATATGGATGGCCAGGGAAGCGCACGTATGGCCAACCGCGCACCTTTCTAAAAAAGTCCCTTGGATTTTGGTGAATAAACACGCAATCACAAACCGTTTAAAAAGTCATGCAATCAGGTATTCGTTTTTACATATTTAACTAGAACCTTATGGATTATTGAAACCGCTATCCCAGTCATAACACTTTGCACCCAGAACCTTATGGATATAATTATAATTATGCACATGTCCCTAGAATTCACAAAAAGGCCCTTAATTTCATGTTTTTAATATAAAATGAATTTCAAAACTTGTTTTTGCTATAACTTTGACATTTCAATTTCGATTTTAGTGGTTCTTGTTTACATAGTTGTTTTATTTGTTTTGTGTAATGCTATTTTTATTTATTATTTGTCTATTTGTTTTTATTGATGTGAATAGAGAGGAGCAAGTGTATAAGAAATTAGAAGACCACCCTACAGAAGCATCTGACCATAAGAGTTTGCTAAGGAAGGCAAGCATGTCCTTCATCACTGTGTTTGACCTATATAATATTTACTGAATTTTTCTCACCTATGTATTGCATAGTTAGGTTAAGCTGATGGGACCTAATAGGTTATCTTAGATTCGTTTCTCCTATACCTTGTTTACACCTAGTTTACTACTTTCGGGGTAGACGTGCTAATGCTCTACATGGTTTTTGGGATAATGATACAAAAGGTCCATGATCATGCTTTACCATGATCGGCTTTTGTCACATCTAGATTTAGACAAATCCAGATGCATCTCATATGTGTGCTCAGATCAAATTTCACATATATGATGACTTAGTGTATAGAAACTAGTGTCACAAACTTCATTATATTAAGTAAAATGTCTTTACAAAAATAGCTAAGTAATAGAAACTAAACAACGATCACAATGATGATGACGACGATCCCGATCACAAGCCACAGGTAGGTTGATCAGAACGATGACAACCTAGAACTCATCGAACTCCTCGTAGTAGTCTTCATCTTGATGTCCTGGTTCTAAGCAACAAATACTGCAAGAGTGAGTACACAAGTTAGCTACATAGCAAAGGTATAGAAAAAAGTGCAGTGTAAGGCTTACCAAGGATATGGATGAGGCTGAGAATTTAGATTTTAATTTTGTTGGTCAAAATTTTATTATCAATTACTAAGTATAAGTATATACCATCCCAATTAAATAAATGATCATAAAAAAATACCAACAATAACATGCATGTAAAGTTTAATTTAATTCCATAATTTAATCATGTGAGGGTCTGAGTCGCTCGTGACCATGAGCACAATTGATATATTAGTTTTACACTATGTAGAGGTTACACGTTTTTACCCACAAGTCGTGTAAAAGTTCAAAGAACTTTGTACCCATCCATGCTATGCTGATTAGGCACAATACCACACTTACAAGGTGTGATTGCATAGGGACACTATGAGACCTTTACAAAGTTCCATTAGCATGAGAGAATCCGCTATGGTTTCAGGCAGAGGTGGTATAGGTCTTCCTTTGTCTGAAAAGCCATCATAGCAAGATCAACCCAACACTATAATAGAACAACTCCGCCCCGCTTGCCCCTTTTCGGTAAGATTCTCACACACTAACCTCTATTAATTAGCCAAGACCAGAGTCTACATAGTCCTTGTGGTTTCATTATTTTCTTGGGTGGTCGCTCCATGTTCCAATTAAACCAAGGGACCTTATTATGCATACTAATACAACCAATAATAAATCATAAAAACATGATCATGATTCATAAGTATCATTATCCCAAAAAACAAGTAGAGCACTAGCATGTTTACCCAAAAATAGTAAACCAGGTTTAAACAAGGTATAAGGAAAACATATCTAGGGTAACCTATTATGTCCCGTCAGGTTAACCTAACTATGAAATGCATAGGTGAGAACAATCCAGTAAATATTAATAGGTCACAACAACGTAATCTTGGAGACACTTGCCTTCTTTAAGAAACTTATGTTGCTCAATGCTTCTATAGGTTGGGCTTTGGGTTCCTCGTAACCTTGCTCTTCTACTTGTAACAATACAGACAAACATAAATTAAAATATCATTACACTAAACAAACAAACTATGTAAAAAATTATATGCATTGAGACGAATCTGTTGGTTCGAGAACCACTAAGATCAGAGTTAAAACATGAAAGTTATGGAGAAAACAAGATTTGGGATCTATTTTGTATTAAAATAAATGTTTAGGGGCCAAATTATGAAACCCAGGGACTTGTGCATAATTTACATTATAATCTAGTAGACTTTGGTGTAAATTTGGTCAGCTAGGATGGCGGGTTTGATTTTAAAAGATATCATGGTTAAATCTATAAATATTAGGACTATTTTGTAAGGATCTTTATATATATATGGGATGTGGGTTAGTTGTATAAAAGCTCAGGGACTTATTTAGAAAATTCACTAGGCGGCTTTAAGTGGATTGCTTCAGACTGACAAATCTTCGATCTACGCCAAAAATTAACCCAATCGAAGGGGAATGCTTATTCAAATTTGATCCATCGATTTACAAATCCACGACCTAGATTGACTCATCCAACTGTTATGTGATCGATCTAATCCTATCCATCCACAGTCGGTAGTGCCCTTGCTCCGCGACGGCGCTACGCCAGCTAACAGGTGGACCGAATACTCTAGCCATCAAAATCGAACATGGATGGATCCTACATGTAGAGGAGAACAAGGCAAACTCGGTAGAGGATCTCTTACCATGAATTGTGTAGTGCAACATCTCAACACCGTTGTTTGGTGGCTTGACGATGTGGATGCAACTTTGGCAACGAATTCCCTGTCCTTGGTCGATCTCTATGCCCAAGAGACTTCGCATATGCCCTGTGTTCTAATGAACTCCATCGACACTCTCCAAGGCCTCGACGATGATCATAGCATGGTCTCAATCTCGATGGACCACGTGGGTATATAACCTAGCCGAGGCAAGTCCAGTTAGGGTAAAGTGAATTAGTTGAGACAAGAATTTCTAATTATATTAGAGTACTTTGTGGTAAATTTGGATAAGAGTAGAGCCCAACTATCTAACTACCCTATATAAAATTTCCTATTCCTTAGGGAAAACCTTAGGGGTAGATTCTAGATGTGAAGTCCTATTGTCTCCAGGAATGCAAAGGTAAGGTGAATCAATGTAGGAGCAGCAAGGGTTGAGTAAAGATCAAAGGTCAAGAATAAATTAGCAAGAATCAGAGTGTAAAATGGTAAGTAGGAAACAGTTTGACCTAGTCTAACTAGGCTAACATTCTAGAGTCAATGTAGCTCTAATAACACTTCTGTCACACCCAGATTTATGGACAAATCTAGATGAATCTTATATGTGTACCAGGATCAAATATCACACGTAAGATGACTCAGTGTATAGAAACTAGTGTCACAAACTTTATTATATAAGTAAAATGTCTATACAAAATAACTAAA
The DNA here is from genome assembly GCF_902167145.1 of Zea mays. Taxonomy (NCBI): domain Eukaryota; kingdom Viridiplantae; phylum Streptophyta; class Magnoliopsida; order Poales; family Poaceae; genus Zea; species Zea mays. The sequence goes on from NC_050098.1 coordinate 69,623,978, forward strand.
TAATAGAAACTAAACAACGACCACGACAACGATGTCCCATTCACAAGCCGCAAACAAGTTGACCGAAGTGATGACAACCTAAAATTCATCGAACTTGTAACACCCCATGTGTTACTAAAGGTTTCTACTAAACACTTTCATCAAAACCCTATTATCACATGTGGGTTAGTTGAGCAAAAGACACCAAACTTGATAGCTAAGACCCTAATTAGACATTAAGCATCTTAGGGGACCTACCTTAACCACCTCATGCACATCAAAAGGGAGAAAGTAACCAAACCCTAATTTCTCCCCATTCTTGAGCAAATTGAGCCCCAAACAGAATTGGGCAAGAAAGCTATTGGGATCACATTAACATGCCCTAGACCATAAATAAAGTTGTAGCACACCAAAATATCTACAAAAACTAGTAAGGATGATACACCAAAAAGGTTTTACAAATCCCTAAAAAGGTCACTCAAGTGGGAAGACAAAATAAAAATCATCTTTTTCTTTAACCTATTTTCCAGCCCTCCAACAAATCAAACATGTTAACCTAGTTCCAAAACTCAAAACCGCATGTCCCAATTGACAAAATGACACCAAAATACCTTGGGCACGCCCTAGAAAATTTTCAATTCAAATCAAAACCAAATGACATGAGTTGGCATGGATTTTGTCTCAGATTCGGGCTTAGAGAGAAACCAAACTTAGGAGGTAAGTAACTCCTTACCTCAGACATGAAACTCCTTGGGCCCTACACAAGCTCGATAAAGTATAAAGAGGAGAAGAAATCTTACAAAAGGATTTTTTGTCCAAATTCAACTGGATTCGCGACCTATGAGCTTTTGAAAGGGACAAAACATATTAAAGCCACATGTTCGACCAAGACTGGCGTCCAGAGGACGGCCGAACGTGTGCCCGCCCATGCCCCCATGCACTGTTAGCACCTCCATGCCCCGCCCATGCCTGAGCCCTTTAAAAGCCACCCCAACCCTCGACCTTGCTCCCGTGCACGTCCCTCACTCTTGCCTAAGCCCCAACGCCAGTAATCATTCGAGAACCGAGCACACCACCGCCCACCATTGTCGCTCAAGCTTGGCCACCCTAGACCGTCCTTGCTCTATCAAGCTCCTCTGTTAGCTTCCCCAGAGCCCAGTGAAACTCACCGAGCCCCTAGCCCGAGCTCTACCTCACCGAAGAAGCCAGTCCACCCTAGCTGGACTTCACCCTCCTGCCGGCGCACGTGGCCAAGGTAATCCAATGAGCCGTTTTCCAATTGCTCATGTGCACACACACTCTACTATACCTGGTGAAGCTCCTCGTACGGTTTAATTGAGCGATACCACCATGGTTAGGCTGGAGCATGTGCCGACAACGACCATCGTCGTCTGCTCTCGTGGCTAGGGAAACTCTGGTCAGCACTGAAGGCGAGCAACACATTGATGTGACCACTAGAGCCTCCCCAACCTCGCTTGACCCCTCGCTGGAGCCCAATCGCCACCTGTAAGCCTCGCCTCCTTTATCTTTGTGTCTGGTACTGTTTCGATGAGATGTGGACCGTAGGTTGAGAAGGATAGAAGCCCAGGGGTTTTCTGTGAACCCTATGACTCATATGAATAGCGCTTCGGATACTTAGGGTGTGTTTGGTTTGGCTTTTGGCCCCTAAAAGCTAAAAGCCAAACCAAAGGGCTGGATCCAGAACGCAGCTTTTTCTAAAAAGCTGACTTTCTCGCAGTGCAAAACTGAAAGCACCCATGGACCTGCTTTTAGTGGCTTTCAGATGGAATTGTGAAAACATATATCGAAGAACTTTTAACGGCTTTTAGTGGTTTCACCAAATGGTTTTTAGCTTTTTAATAGCTCAGAGCCCACATCAGCTTTTCCACAGTTCACAGCACACAACAACTTTTTTCACAGCCACAACCCAACCAAACAGACCCTTAGTTGTGAGGAAAGAACGAGTTTAACCCGAGGGTGTGAATGAAAAATGCTTTTCATTTTTCCTAATTAACCTTTTAATTCATTTTAAATTTGAATTAACTTGGAAAAGGCATAACTTGAGAAATAATTATCCAAATTTGGTCAAACGAATTTCGCTAGGCTATGTACAAAGTGGCCTTTAGTGCAAAAATAGAAAACCACCTTAGTTCAGTACTGTTTCTAGAAGTTTTTATAAAATTTTGGATATTCTTTAAAATATGTAAATGAAAGGAAAAATAGTAGAAGTTTTATGCTATGGTTAAGAAAAAATAGTAGGTGTCAAATGAAAAGTGGACCCATACAAAAATATTAAACACTCTAGTCCACCAAATTTAGTAGGAATTTAAAATTGATTTAGGTTGCTTCATATTCTTTTCGAAAATGGAAACATGACCTAAAAATGTGAAGTAGCAAGCAACCTTATTTTTTAGAATACTTGAGTAATATAGCTCTAGAGAAAAATGTAAAAAGGCATAGTTCAATAAGGAAATATGGTACCCCCTACCCCATGAGAGAATTAGAGAAATCTTTAGAAAATCGTAGAAACCTTTACTTATAGATAAAAATTACCAATCTTAGGAATGATTGTTCTTGTCCAAAGAAAAGTTTAGAAAAATTTCTAAATCTGTTGTTTGACATTTTTTAAAAAGAAAGTTAGTTAAGAGCCCCTTCTAGCCACAAAACTTCAGAAAATCACCACTGAATATCCACCAAGTATCCCTTGGTAAATTTAGCACAAGACCATGTTACACATATAAATACCAGGAAAAATGTCCATTAGGACAGTTTCACTTCTAAAAAGGAGGTGTAGTGTAATGTGCCCTCTCTTCCATAGACCTTGTTATTTTTGTCCAAACCAGACCCTAATACTTTTGGGCCCCAAATTTCTAAGAAAACTTAAATTAATCAGTAGGAAGGTACTGCAATTTTTATGGATTTTTTGGAAAATTCTTAGACATAACTATAGTTCAAACCACCATTAAAAGCTCAATAGGATGAAGAAAAATGACAGGAAATAAGGGTAAACCAAATCAACATAAAAGATACCAGCAACCTCGCTAAGGCACATCAAGACCATTTCGAAGTAATTTAAATGATAATACACCTTTTATTAAGTCCTAGCTATACCACTAGATGCCACTTCCTAGAAGTCTAACGTAATGAAAGTAGATTCTCAGTTTCGGTAAGTAACTTAATATTACTTACTATAACCCTAAATAAGATCTTGCATATCATAACATATATATATATATACCTTATGCATTGCATTTGTTAGATTGCAATCTTGCAGACGGAGAGTACGTGCTAATTCCGGAGCAAGGAATTGAATAAGAAGAAGTCCAGGAGCCAGCTCCCGAACCTACCATTAAAGAACTCCCCGCTGCAACCGCACCAGAGGACAAGCCTCGGTTTTATGCATAACTACTATATATATGCTATTTTACTGCATTTATTGTTTGTATACTTGTACTATGTTGTGATACCCAATTTTAAAAAAAGAAGTTAAATTTCTTTTCCCTCTTCTTTTGTGCTATGTGCCGTTGGAGTTTGGAGTTCTGGGAGGCGAATATCTCAGTTGAACGGTAGCATTTTGGCATTCATTTGGTGGGACCGGGAGCTCAGAGGGGAGAATGGGTTGTGAGTCGTCGATTCCGCATCTAGGGGATTGGAGGCCCCCTCACCCCCTCTAACCCTAGCCGCCCCCTCCCATTTCCCTTTGCAGTCGACCCCCTCTCCCTCTCCCTCTCTCACCCTTTAAAGTCGTCGCCCCCATCCTCTCCAAGCAGCTGCCCCTCCTCCCATCCAAACCCTAGCCGTCACCACCCCCATTCCACCTCTCCAAGGTGCAGCCACCCCCTCCTTTGGATCTGTTTTGGGTTTGTGCAAGTCTCCATTGCAACATTGGTGGGAGGAAGAAGAAAGGGATGAAGAAGGAGTTTAAGGTGATCTTGTTTTCTATTTTGTAATTGTGCTGCAATTTCATTTGGTTATCCGTTTTCCTAGGCGAATTGGGAGGGGTGCTATCCTAATTTCTGGTGGCGGGCGGACAACAGTAGTGTTGGCTGTTTCTAGGGTTTTTGCGGGGTCGGTTAGCTATAGTCGCTGTAAAATTCATGTAGAGAATTATTATATATTTTCATAGAGTACTTATGCGTTCAATTTGGTCTAAGATTTTAGGAGATATCACATTTTGATCTCAGCTAGGTTGCTGAAAACCAGAACGCAGGGTGTACTTTGTCGGCTATTTGGGGCCATCGAGATGTTGAAATTTAATTTTCTTTTGAATACAAAACCTGTAGGGAATTTTATGTAGATGTTTCTGGAGTTTTTGTTTGATATCACTGCTAAAGGTTATGAAATTAACAAACAGCGCTGCTGCAGTTTGGTGGGTGGTGGGGAGAGGTGTTGTTCGCGATGGGTTGGGGTTGTGCGTAGGAGCGACGTTGATTATTAGCGATTGTTATGTGAATGTGTGCACTAAGTTTTATGCCGAAACAGGTGGTGGACTTCCATTTCAAATTCTCGGTGAAGGCAAGTAAATGAGTGGTGGTGTATACTGTTTGGTTGTATCTTGTGCCCTGTCTTTGAATTTATATTAGTATCGAATGTGTTCGTCTTTGAATTCCATTACGTCCCGTTTGTTTCCTTTCATTTTGAGGAATTGAAATCTTACTAATGAAATAGGCTATTTTTTAGAATGTGACATTTCATCACTTTCCAAAGTTATCATATTAGCCTATCTCAAATTCATGGGATAAGAGATGGAAATTGATTCTATAGATTTACATACTATTTTTCCGATGCACAATTTATAGCACACTCTTATACTTGCTTCGATATAACATAAATGTAGTATATACTATCTCTCTCATATGATTTAGGATAATATTCAAATATATAACATATATAAATATATAAACTTAATTAGTTTTGTTTAAATTATAATTATTAAAATGGAATTCAATTCCAACGAAACAAACGGGGCCTTATAAGAATTGTTGTTTGAAATTATTCATGTTCTACTGTTTTAAATATATTGAGGTCATTGATTCGAGAATGTTATAGGTGGTTGATTCCTAACTTGATGAAGTTGAAGTATCCATTTAACGCATGTTAAATGATGTGGAATTATGTTGGCATGTAATGCATAGTGCATCCTTCATTTTAGCATTTGAAGTTATGTCGCGATCATATGGTCCGACCATACCGGTACAATAAGCATCGTACGTTGCCTGAGGAGGGGTACGATGCAACTTCATATCCCTATAGGTATGAAGGCAGAAGTCATAATTGTATTTATAGTCATATGCACTCATGATGAATATATGGAACATGTCATTGCTATGTTACTATTGAGATTTTCCTCTTTGTGATTTGGGAACTAGGGGTATTGTACATTGTATTCTTGCTGCACCTTATTATTTAAGAAGGAAGTTGTGAAATCCATGATTGGTAAAACAATGTATTTATGTTGTCAAACTATTGGATAATTCTTTTACTTGCTGAGATGTGTCATCTTACTCTTGCATTGTTTGATGCAGGTACTTGAATCTTGTGTGGGAAAGGAGGGAAATAGCAGCACGTTCAACTACACTTCTAAATAACTCTGCCACTGCTTAGTAATGACCTTAATTGGGAACTTCGGGTGAATGATGTTGGTCTCTTTTAAATAGTATGTGCAAGTGGCTAAAACTGTTCATGTCATTATCGTGGTCGTTCCTTTGCTAGCTGAATTAATAATGTTTTGCATGTTTACTCTTATCATGCATTATGTTTATACACTGTGGTTTCCTCGTTTATGCAACTTTCAAGGGAGATGCTACCAAATTTTTTATATGGTAGTTTGTGGGAAGAGTAATTTTGGTGACACCCGGTGTGTTTGGGGACCTTGGGATGTTACATATGTACTTAAGTGTAGGAGTTATTTGAAACCCTAGTTGCACAAACTCAGGTTCTTTTTTGAGATGGATACTAGTATGCTAGCTCGAGTAGATGCTTGCTAATTTAAGGATCTCGGTAGAAGTCGAGTGATTTTTCTAGCACTCGCGTGAGGTCAGGAATTGGTTGTATTCATCTTGATATCGGGAATTCTGATTGTCTATGGACAACGGTCCTGGGTGGATGCCTTGTCTATGAGATGGAAACAGAATTAAGAATTAATGTATGGCTACCTATGTCAAGCGTTTGAACGTACTAAACACATGTCGTGAAACATGGTAACCGATAAGCCTAATACCTGAGTGAACTTGCCCTCGGACTTTCGATGACACTGTCCTAAGAAGTGGTCTCACATGCTAGCGCTGGTGGGTACAAGTGCAATCATCGCACAGCTGGGTCCATCGGGGTGGAGCATTGTACCCAAGGTAGTGGGCCATGTTCTATTAACGAGGAATCGATGGGGATGGTTGATATGTGTGGGGACAGAGTGCCCTGACATGTCGTGTGTTTAGGTTTACCTTGCAAGGTTAAAACTCAATTCGAATTGTCTACATCTCGGAGCTAACGAGACTGCTTGACCCATTGTACTGCATTGAGTAACAAATGAAAGTGGTTTCATGAGCTAAAGTGTTGATGTCATTAAATGCTTGTTACCATGTATGCTTAGAAGGAAGCAAACCTAGTTTAAAGAATATTATAGACTTGAATAAGCTAAAATTTGACTTAGACTCAGCTAGTTCCTTTGGCAAACCAAACCCCTTAGCCAAACAGCTTAATGGTCTAGAGGTAGAGGAGTAGACTCCTCACACTGGGTAAGTCTAGATGAGTATTAGTATACTCAACCTTGCTTGTGACATAATTTTACAGGTTTGTTGCAAGACATGGTTGATGGTGTGACTTGGCCAGCCACCCTGCCACAGGGTTGGATAGTCGAGTGGGATGTTGCCTCTTCAGGAGAGGATCATTAGGAGTAGTGGGCCAGGCTTCGCCCTACCCCCCTATTTATCATCATTAGTTGTTATCCGCTGCACCAAAACAATGTTTCTTAATGTTGAACTCTGATTTATGTAATAACTCAAGTAGTCCCTTGATTTGTGGTTTCATGTTTTATTGTATTCTCTATGTCTCACCTTCATGTGAGAAAATGGTACTCGATCCTTGTTAGTGGTTTTTATCAGACTAGATGCGACAGACTCGCATTATATTCCGATTTAAGTGTATGATTTCCTCTAAGGCGATATTTGAGCACTTAAGCTGGAATAATCTGGTCTGTTCTGACATAGAACTCCTCATAGTAGTCTTCATCTTGATGTCCTATTTCTTAGCAACAAATCCCATAACAGTGAATTTACTTTTGGTGGGTACTCAGCAAGGGTGTAGGAAAAAGTGCAGTGTAAGGCTTACCAAGGATATGGTTGAGACTGAGCGTTTAACTTCAAATTTTATTGTCAAAATTCTATTAGCAATTAGTAAGTATAATCATATATCATCCCAATTAAATAAGTGATCATAAAGGAAATATCAACAATAAAATGCATATCTTGTTTAATTTAGTATCATAATTTAATAATGTGAGGGTTTGAGCCACTCATGACCATGAGCATGGATGAAATACTAGTTTACACTTTGTAGAGGTTGCACATCTTTACCTAGAAGTCATGTAAAAGTTCAAAGAACTTTGCACCCATCCACATTGTGCTGGTTAGACACAATACCACACTTCCGAGTTGTGATTGCATAGGGACACTACGAGGCCTTTACAAAGTTCCACTAGCATGAGAGAACTCACTATGGTTTCTGACAGAGGTGGAATAGGTCTTCCTAAGTCTGAAAAACCATCGTAGCAAGATTAGCCCGACACTATACTTGAGCAACTCCTCCCTAGTTGCCCATTTCATGTAAGATTCTCATAGACTAGCTTTCCTAATTATGTAGTCAATACCCATGCCCATATAGTTCTTATGGTTGCACTGTTTTCTTGTGGTTGCCGCTCCATGTTCCGAATAAACAAAGTGATCATATCATGCATAACAATAAAGCCAATAATAATGCAACATTTGTCATTATAGTATTGCGTTGGTCATTAAACACCAAAAGCAATATAGAAATGGTTTAAAGAGCATTTACCTTTTAACTTGACAAAAAGAGGAAAACACCCAAATTAATATAAAAATCATCAACTATAACCAAATAGTATTGATAACTAGAGGAACGCATGATTGGAGTAGTCCATAACTCATAGTAAATCAAACTAAAGGTCGACTTAGAGACACTCGAGGAAGAACTAAAGGGCAATCAAAAATGTTTTTGAACATGGAAAGCGTGACACAAGTGATCACTAAGTTTATTTGGTGGAATAACTTAAGATCGCTATTAGGAGGTGGTGGTGTCACGTCCTAGATGACCAAGGCATCGGTTCAAAACTTCAGCATCAATGACGATGGAGAGGAAGGTGAAGACTTTATTGTCTCTCGACAGTGGTGGCATAGTATAAAGGTAGTCGGAGCTATTGCATCGAAAATTCACTATCTTCGTTCAGAGATCCTTCAAAGAGAAACCAAATGGGTCGAACTCAATAGAGCAAAAATTGTGACGAGTAAATTTGCGAATGGATATGAGATTACGAATAAGTTTGGGAACAGGAAAAATGTCGTTAAGAACAAAAGAACGGCTAGGGGGTGTGTGGAGGAAGGTATGTCTAGAGACAGACACTGGGATGGTGGCACCATTGCCTTCTTAGAATGAGAAGGGAACCAAGATGGTATGATATTTTAAGAGATCACTATTGTCAAAGACCATGTGGGAGGAGGACCTAGAGTCAGCAACCTAGCCACTATTGATGGGGAGATAGTTGAGAGCAGCTAGAAGACCAGAGTTGTCCCAAGAGGGTGCAAGAACGTGCACCGATGGAGAAGCTAACTAGAACAGGGGGGCGATAGTGGTGGTGAGGGCCTTCTATAGGGCAGTCTAGGGAATGGTGACGCCTAAGAGGGGGATGAATTAGGACTTCTAAAACTTTCTCTAAACTAGGCCACCATTAAATTCCTAGAGCAAAACCTATGTAGATAAACAATCTATAATGTGCAAACTAGGTTTTGTCTAAGTGTTGCTATTTCTACCACAATGACTAAGTTTCAATTATAAACAATCTATCTATAAAGACAAGATTGAAACTTAAATGCTTAATATAAATGTGGAATGTAAAGTGCAAGGTAGAGATGCAAACTCTCGTGGATGAAGTTGGTACTTTTACCGAGGTATCCAGAACCGCGCAAGCTCCCGACTAATCCTCGTTGGTGCCCCTACACAAAAGGGAAGCCCACGCGAGGGCCAAGCACCTCGGTCGAGTAACTCCGTAGAGAGCCACGTGCCTTCTCCACGCACAAGTGGTGCTCCTCATTCGGCTCCTCTCAAACGCTCCCTGCCGTATCCACTAACGAGTTTTCGGCCGAAATGCCGTGGGCCTCGTTCCCTACGGTACACGGTGGCGACCGTGACACAAACTCGGTTGTCACGGTCTCACAAGACTCTCGCCCCACTCGGTACAATTACAATGGCTCACGCAAGAGCCGAAGGGTTGTGTGGTTTTTCTAAACTCACTCAACTAACTAGGGTTTACCCAGAGCAAGCGCTAAAGCGGTCTAACTAACCTAAGCACTTATCAAAGCACCTACGCTAATCATCGAGTGAATCTATTAAGCAATTGGGTGTATGAGCACTTGCAAACGTCTATATTATGCCTTTGTATGTTGCTTGGGCTCCCACCCCTTGAAATGGCCGGTTGGGGGTATTTATAGCCTCCCCAACAATTATAGCTGTTGGACAGAAGCAGCAGCTTTCTGTCGACGGGCGCACCGGACAGTCCAGTGCACACCGGAGAGTCCGGTGCACACCAGAGATGCAACATTGGGGTTTGTAGGAGTCGACCGTTGGATCCGACCGTTACCCAAACTGTCCGGTGCTACAGCCCAAGAGCGCCCGTTATCGGCCTCTATGCGGAGATTGTCTGGGTGTCCCACCAGACACTCCGGTGCACAACGGACATGTACTGTTCACTGTCCAGTGCACCACCAATGCGCTGGCTGACTGCCCTCTTCATGGATTTCTTCGCTGATTCTTTGGGTTTCTCTTGTTCTTGAGTCTTGGACTTCTAAGCTCTTTTATATCTTCTTTTGAGGTGTTGCGTCCTCAGTGTCTTAGTCCAATCCTCTTCGCATCTTGTGAACTATAAATTCACTAGCAAACTCATTAGTCCACAAGTTATGTTGATCATCAAACACCAAAACCTTTTGAGCCCAATGGCCCGGGGTCCATTTTCACAATCTCCCCCTTTTTGGTGATTGATAACAACACAACCAAAGCAAGCAAATATAACAAACTTTGAATGTAAATATGCAATCTACTTGCTAGGATGCATGAATGTCCCCTTAAAGTGAGATTATGGACCTAAGTCTCCCCCTAACTCCATAATCCACTTACTTCCTATTTTAGACCAAAGAACCAAAACCACTTGAAGGATTAAAGATTAATTTTTTTAATTTGGTGGTGTTTGGTGTTTGATACAATTTTCATTGCTTTGGTCCCTAACACTTCTCCCTCTTTGGCATCAACCACCGAAAAGGAAGACATTAAAAGCATATACTAAGCAAAAAAGACTTGCCCTCTTAAAGGATTTAACAATTGAAGCACAAAAAATTACTCCCCCTAAACGAGTGTTCTCCTTTTGAAAGAAACTTCTCCCCCTTTAGAGATGAAGAAATACTCCCCTGATAGAGATCTTCTACTTAGGAAAAAGCATATGAGAAATAGAGGTGCAAAACATTGTTTGATTAGACTAACTTCCCTTATGCATAGGTAACAGATATAATTTGACAACATAAGCATTTATAGCAACATGGGAATTATAGGATGTGAAATATAGTCTAATCAAATATTGGAGAAGACATGTAAATGATACCAAATGTAGTCTCAAAGATACCAATTGTAGACTTGTGAGACATAAGAATACTTGTAGATTTGCAGTGGAAGCTTATTGTCTTTCTCCGGGGACTCCATTTTCCTTCAATGAGACTACTACATATAATAGTCTTGAAAACAGGTATTAGCCTCAAAGGCTTAGATTATAGAGTAACCCCCCTGTATGTGTGCATACAAGTTTTGAATACTTGTAGGAGACATGCACTTGATTTTGATATCAAGAGAGGCAAATTACATATAATCCTAGCTTTGGCACATATAAGTTAAATGATACCAATTGAAGTTTTATACCACTTGTAGTTTATCTATTGTAGTATATGTCATATGAAAATACCAATTGATGTATCATTTTCTTAGGAATGTTGAATAAACTATGTGTCATGCTTAACTAAACCTTTTAAACCATGTAGGCTTGCTCAAGAGTACAAATTGAAAATGAGCAATCCTACCATATGATTGTCCTAGTATGCATGTAGTTAATATCAAAAGTAAATATGACATGTAAAACTAGGCATGTAAGGTAAAAACTAGATACAAGAAAATAGATACGCATATCTAAAAAGGAAATATAATAAATCTAGTTACCTTAGTCATGGGTGGGGAATTTGGGTCCAAAATTTTTACTAACCTACTTGGCAATAGACTTGATCCAATATGATGCATCCCATGATATACATCCCAATTTTGCCAAGTCTCCAAATTCCCCGAAGACCATCAGTCTTCTCACTTCCCTCTTGGGATCCAAATCTTCTTGGTGCTTTTCATGGTTGAAAAAATTTCCTTTGGCACCCATATGCGTTTCGCCCCTTTTCCTTTGTTGGCTTGCTTGTTGGCCTTAATTGCTATCACCTTTCCATTCTTTCTCTTCTTGATTAAGTATGGTGTAGCAACCTTTTTGTCCACCTTGCCGATGTAGGTGTTTGATATTTTGCTTGTTGGCTTTTGCTTGAGCTTTTGCCTTTGCTTATCCCCGGTCTTCACCTTGCATTGGTAAGACTTGTGGCCTTCCTTATGGCATAGCCTACAAATCACAGTTTCTCCCTCCACATGCTTGTTCACTCCCACGGTGGTGTTATCCTGAGGAGGTTGGATTTGTTTGGCTTTGCCTTTCTTGTCATACAAAGCCTTGCCAAGGCGAGCCACTTCTTGCCTTAATTGCTCATTCTCCTTTGCAACATCATGTGAACATGTTTCTACAACAGTATTCTCAATAAGAACTTGGTTGCAGGGGTTAGAATCATCAATTAAATCAAAGCAAGAAGTAGAAGCAACTTTCTTAATGATTTCAGGTATATCAACCAAAGATACTTCTGCGGTGCTACTAATGTTTTTTAGCTTAGTAGTTAGCTCATTATTATATATGCTAAGAATTTCCATTTTCCCTAGCAAAATTTCAATAGTTTCTTGAGAGCTAGCTAGCTTGGCCTTAAGTTTTTCATTCTTTTTAATAAGGCCATCATCGGTAGCTGAGGATGGAACACTAGACTCTAATTGCTCAATTTTAGTTGATAGCTCACAATTCAAATTTGCAAATGTTTCAAATTTTTCTAGCAAACATTTATAATCATTTTGAGAGCTAACTAATTTATTTTTCAAAGTTTTAAGTGGATCCTTTTGTTTAGTGCATACATCCTAAAAAAATTATGGCTTCCGCAAGCTCATCTACGGAGGGATTTCGCTCATCGTCATCATCACTACTGCTATCATCACTAGAGGATGGAATGCACATTTTACTCTTGCTATAAGGCACTTGCGTGATGACCATGATGAGCGTGATGAGGATCGATGGTTGCGCGTCCTTGGGGGTTCATCTTCGCTTGAAGAGTAATCCCATGTTTTGACACTTGTAAGCGCCTTGCCTTTGCTCCTCCCCTTGGTGGGTTCAGCCATATTTGGACAGCTGTCCTTGAAGTGGCCTTCTCCCCGCATGCAAAGCATCCTCCCTTTCTTTGCTTTTTCCTGTCAATGTTAAAGATAAGATCCTCAACCTGTGGGGGCACACCCGTTAGATTAATCTTGCGGATCATCCCCATTACCTTTCCAACTCTTCAGATTGTTCTTCAACCTCGGAGGATGATGTTGATGGTTGATTATCTTCATCATCATCACTTTCTTCTTCTTCCTCTTATTCACTTAAGGAACTTGGAGTGGGAGCCTTCTTTTTACCTTTTCTTTCATCACATGCAAAAGCATATGGTCTAGAAGAAGTTGGATCCTCTTGTCGACCCATTTTCGCGACATTTCAAATGCCGCAATCTTTTCGATCACAATTGTCGGGGTCATTCTACTCAAGTCCTCCATGTTGTGAAGAATGGTGATGATGCTCCCATATCTTAGTTATGGTAGTAGGGAGATAATCTTCTTGACAGTGTCTGCATCACCTATCTTATTAATGCCAATAGAATTGAGCTCATTGATGATTAGATTCAAACGAGAATACATATCGCTAACAAGCTCATTATCCTTCATAGCAAAAGAATTATACTCATTTAAGACTAGGCAATGTTTTTGCTCACGGACATTGGATGTGCCGTCATGGAGCTCATGCAATTTTAGCCAAATCTCATTAGAAGTTTTTAATGTAAAGACTTGATTAAAAATATCCATGCTAAGAGATTCATACAAGCAATTTTTGGCTCTAGCATTTAAATGAATTTCTTTTTCCTGACTCATAGTGGGTTTCTCGGGACTCTTGGGTGGTTCCATCCCGTCACGAGTGACTCTGCAAACAACTAGATCAATAGCCTCTAGGTAACAAGCCATTTTAGCACTATAATATGGGAAGTTAGTGCCGTCTAAGTGTGGTGGCCTATGGGTATCCACCCCCATCCTCTAAAAGTGTCGGCTCTTTTAGCAATGAAGCTAAAGCGTTTCAAATGAGCTAAACCAGGCACTAATAGCAATTGTAGGAAACGTTGACGCCTAAGAGGGGGGGGGTGAATTAGGACTTCTAAAACTTTCTCTAAACTAGTTCACAATTAAATCACTAGACCAAAACCTATGCAGATAAACAATCTATAGTGTGCAAACTAGGTTTTGTCTAGGTGTTGCTATCTCTACCGCAATGACTAAGTTTCAATCCTAAACAATCTAATTATAAAGGCAAGGTTGAAACTTAAGTGCTTAATATAAATGTGGAAGGTAAAGTGCAAGGTAGAGATGCAAACTCTCATGGATGACACCGATATTTTTACCGAGGTATCCAAACCACGCAAGGTTCAGACTAATCCACGTTGGTGCCCCTACGCAAAAGGGAAGCCCACGTGAGGGCCAAGCACCTCGATCGAGTAACTCCGTAAAGAGTCGCGGGCCTTCTCCACGTGCTAGTGCTCCGCTTCTAGCTCCTCTCGGAAGCTCCCCGCCGTCTCCACTATAACACCCCTGGTGTTACTTGCACTAAAACTTGAACATGACATCATATGCTTTGACATTTCATTGTGTTGATACACCTAGAATGCATCTACTAGGTACAAATTTCAAAACAAGTTGTGATATGGTGACTTGAAGTGTGCTTAACCCTAGGGTAGGGTACTTAACCCTAGGATTAGGGTGTGTGGGTGACAGTAAGCCAAATTGAGTGAAATCTCAAAAGTTATTGGAAGTACTCAAAAGAGATTAAAGATGATGAATTTGAATGGCACAAAAACCCTAGAGTGCTCAAAACCCTAGAAGAGACCCTAGAAAACCCTAATTGGTACCCTAGGGGGGTTAATTCAAATTATATGTACTTTTGGACCAAAGTGCAAATATCAAAGTGATAGAATATCAAAAACCAAGTAACTTTCACATTGGAGGTTTTTCAAGTAGTATGGAAAGATTTGGACTTATTTGCAAAAAGTCCCATGAACACCATATGGCTAAGTCTGAAATTCAGTGAGATGGAGCCAACTTTGGAGCTATGTATTTCTCAATTCATGAAGATTTTGCCTCAGGTCAATACAGCAATATTATAGAGCTATGATAGGAGTACAACTTTGCTTAAGTGACAATACATTGGTGCTATACAAAAATTAAAGATAAATGAACTCGAAGTCTGGCTGTCATTCAACCTTAAGGCTGAATTCTGACTCACACTGTGTAACACTATAAAATCATCAAATAAAAATAATGCAGTTAGTTTATTAATGGTAATTATGGTAATGAATTTTCTTTCAAGTGTTTGTTATTTATTTGCATTTGGAATGATTTTTGAATGCTCATGATTGATTTTGGATATTTAATAGCATTTCTTCTTAAATGAAAACCAAAATAAATAATATAATAATTATAAGTCCAAAAATAAATATTTTATTTATAAATGATTTTGGTATAATTATTATTAATTTTAAGGTTATTTAAAAATATATTTTGAAATTAGAAAAGAAATAGAAAAAAGGAAACCCTAAACCTAAAGCCCACTAGGGGCCCAACAAATATCACAACCACGCGCCCCTGCCTCTTCCCAAGCAGCCGCCGCCACCCTGCTTTCTTTCCCCCCTTTTTCTCTCTCTTGCGTGCGCAGGCCCCTCCCGGCCTTCTCTCTCCCACGCCCCTCCCTCTCCCTCCAGTGACTGCAAAGCCGCCAGGGACCGCGCCAAGCAGCGCCCAACCCAGCCGCTAGGGCGCCCGACGCTCCAGCCGAGCCCCGCACCCTCCCCGGCGCCAAGACCGTTGGCGCCGCGCCTAGGCGACCCGAGCCGCCAGCCAACCCCGCGCCCATTGCCGACCACGCCAGGAACCCGAGCACCGAAGCCCTAGCCATGCCGTTCGTCTTCCTCTGCGTTATTGGAACTTCAAAGCGACCGTTACTCCCTCCCCACGTTCTTCTCCATTGATGAATGCCATCAATGGCGCCTTGAAGCACCCCGTCCACCCCTCTCTCTCTCCCGGCGACCTCTCCTCTCCCCTCCCTCCCTCTATAAATACGGCTGAGCTCCTCTCTCCCTCCTTCCTACCCGAGCTCGCCCCTCTCCCTCACACTCCTTGCTCGCCCACGCCATCGCCGGAGTTCACCCACGCCGTCGCCGGAGCCCCGTAGCCCATGGAGCTCGCCGGAGCTACGCCACCCGCCGGTCCAAACCTTCGCCTAGACGCACGCCCAAGCCCGTCCACCGTTCGTCGCAACGTTGAAGACGACCCAAAAGAATTTTATGTATTTTTGAAATTACTTTTTGATTCAGTTTGTGAATTTTATAATTATTGTGTTGTAATATGTGCGTGTTGTGATTCGAAATTCACGCGTATGTGTGCTATGGATTTTTGGTAGATGTATGCGATAAATTAGTACACCGTGATTATTCATGTTATTGTTTACGATGACTTTTAGAATATTGGATTAGAGAGAAGTATGACGAAAATGGATAGACACATGATGGTGATAAAAATACTTGATAGGTAATTTTATAGTTAATTTTGTGAAACAATGAATTTTGGAAATTATTTGGAAGGTTATAATCATAAGTTTATTTTAATAGATAATAGAAGCTTTTCTTAACATGGAATTCATAAGTGGTGTAGAATTTATCTTGGTGCCAGAATTATAGGTTAATCATCGGTCTAAGTTATTTATTAGATGTTTGGACCTCTAATTATTGTTGATACTTTCTTTTGGAAAGAAAATATAAAACTAAAAGAATATCACTAGTCGTAATGAAAATAGGTTTTTATTATTCATGATAAATGTATTCATAAGTATAGCACTTAATTACTTAGAATAGTAAAATGCTTATTTATGTCATAACAACCATGATTATGTTATTAAAGTCCAATTAGTAATTTACATTAATTCTTAGAATATTAATGTTAGAAGATTTATAAATAAACTGTTTTTATTTATACGTATAATTTCTATTTAGAAAAGAAAGGAGAAAACATAAAGAATAGAATTTTATAATATTGATAAAATGACTTAATTTAGTGCTCATACCATCAAAACTAAAATGATAGTTAATGGATATAGTATTCTTTTTAAATATCTAGGCCATATGTTCCTAACTAAAGGTAAAGATAAGTAATAGATTAATTATGTTTCCTCATAATCTAGTTAATTAGATTTATATTTCAATTTGTTCACAACTAGTTATATAGGCTTAATTAATCATTTAATCAAACTTAGTTCATGTCATATATATATATATATATATATATATATATCAATTAGTTTTCTAGACATGATTAATATTATCCATCAAATTAATCCATATTATATATATATATCATTTAGTTTTTCCTAAAGGATAAAATAACTAAATTAGTGTTCATGTTCTTTTTATAATTAATATGTTAGTTTACATATTGTTTTGTATATAGCTTTCTTAATAAAGAATCTAGACCATGTACCTTCTAACAAAAATAAAAGATAGTTATTTGTTCATTATCTTTTGCATGAAAATCCACTTAAGGGCCTATAACCTAGCTTTTCATAAAATAGGTGTTTAATAATAATGATCTTTTCACATAAAACCTATTTAGACTTATATCTTAGTTTATCATAAGTGAATGTTTAACAATGATTTATAATATGTTCCATAATGCTTCTAAAATTAATAACGTGTTTCGTAGCGCACTAACCTTAGATATATAACATATATCTTTTCTAAAAGGTTAAAAAGGTTTAATGTTGTTATAACGTGTTTTATCATCTTATAAACCTTTAATCTTAGACATTTCACATATGACGTTTTATAAAATATTAAATTGGTGAACCTAATATTTGTATATTTTAATTAAGATATTTTTGAGCTCATGTCTTGTTTTATAAAGTATAGATCCCACATTTTTTGAAAAGAATACCTTCTTATTATAACCATTACTTGCGATGTTTTTGAAAAAACGAATGCTCTTTTCGTTAAGCTTTCTTTTAGCTTTATGTATGGTGAATGTTGTATGTTATTGAGTGATGTTTGTTTCTTCTTGTTTGTTTGTGTGATATTCAGTGGTTGATCTAGTAGTTAAGAATCAAGATCTATTCAGATCCGTGGAAGAATCTCATGTTTTCTATAAGCAAGGCCAGTGTACTTCTCCCTCTGCATACTCTGTTTGATCCCAAACAATACATTTAATAAAGTTTATCCTTGGATATATATGTATAATTTGATGGGTTACCTATTCGGATACACCTAACCTTTTCTACCGTATTCCTTGATCAAACTTGGGTATTATACTTTACCTTCGTAGCTATGCTATTGCTACAACTTAACTTTATGCAGTCACTCCTGTTTGTGATATTAATGTTCCAAATGATAAGTTTACATTATTGTTGCTAATTCGACGATTAAGCAAGATCATATGATTTAATTGGAACATGGAGTGACCACCCGGGAAAATGGTGCTACCATGAGGGTGGTATGGGACGCCCTTGGCTAAATAACTAGGGAAGTCTTATGTTGGGTGTTGGTCATGGTCGACCGGAATGGGGGCATTTGCCAAGCGCTTATATTTCCGGCTTAGGCAGATTGGATATGGGCATTGTTCCCAAGCTTTACCATATAGACTGGTCTATAAGTTGGTTACGTTAGGTGTGCTTTATGCAGTTTGATCATTTCCAGCATTTGCATAATGAGGACTCTAGGGAAAAGCCTCATAGTGAGACCCTAGCCAGTCACCTCGGAAGTGAATACGGGACATGCAAACCTGGGCTAGAAGGGAATCGCGACTCATGGGTAAAGATGCGCCACCTCTGCAGAGTGTAAAACTGATATAACAGCCGTGCTCACGTTTATGAGCCGCCTGGACCCTCACATGATAATTGAACTTGAAGATGGAAATAAATCATGGTCCTTTTTGATTCAAGTGGTTCTGAGCTTATGCTGGTGATTATTTATGTTGATGACATATATGCTGATGAATATTTCATATGCTTAATATGGGTTTGGTATATACTTATACCTAGTAATCAGGTGTTGATAATAAAATGTTGACCAACTAAAATGCTAATTGCATTTAACTTTAGCCTTACCTTGTTACCTTGCATTCCCCCCACTTGCTGAGCCCCGAACATAAGTGAGCTCACCCTTGCTTAAATTTTGATCAAAAGTTTGCAGATGAAGTTATGATGCTGAGCTCCATGGATGCTAGTCTAGTGATACCCCCGGTCATCTTCCTGTGGATGGATGTCCATGTTTCGCTGTACTTTGATGAATAAAGTTTAAGACATTATGTCTGTTCGAAGTGTAATATGTTAATATAATCTTTATTTACGCTTTTATGCATTGTTCTTTTGATATATTACACTTGTGACATCAACATATGTGTGGAAATAGATCTTGGCACACATATGTGATGCATTCGGTTTTGCCCCCTAAAACCGGGTGTTACACAGTGGAAACAGATGAACTTGATATCGAATTTGAGTAGGATCTAATGATTGATTTGGTATGGTTGCTATAACAAAGTCAAAGCTGGATTATAGGACAACAACTTTGATACAGAGGGATTAGTGGGTTGTCACATGAAAATTGGAGAAAATCGTTCCTCAAATCGCTCTGTCAGGCACACTGAAGGGGATCGCCATGGTACAGTGCCTGCAAAAGATCGCGGGTTCACTGAACTCACCGCCGATGACCCCGTGCCACGATCCTCACCGGCGCTACGATTCGTGCTCGGTGAACGCGCGGATAATGACTTAGGTGAAAAGATCTTTGCCATGGCTGAGGTCGGGGCACTGTGGCCGCCCTGTTGTCGTACCCACTTGCCGGCGACGTGGCCGAGCGGCCATCGCCGAGGTGTACACCGTTCGCCGCGATTACGCCACCGTGACCCTTTCACCACGTTGTTGCCAGCCGTAAGAACTCAGGTTAGTTCAAGCATCTCTGCTTGATGTTCTAGCCTCCCTTAAGTCTCATGTTGCTCGTAGACCCATTTGATTGAGCTAGACCTCACTGAATCACCAAGAACACCTCGGTTTGATTCCAGATCTCACCGCCGTCGTGAGCAGACGAATTCTGGGCCGGATTTGTGCAATTAATGGAGGGATTATGGTCGCCAGGGGTAGGAATAGGCGTTGAACGAGTTAGGGCGTTAGTCGTTGCGCATCCCGGCCGGTACTAGCTCGCCGGAGAGCACGCTCACCGCTGTTCGCCATCGGGGCCCTGGGTTTGCGAAGGAATAGAAGTTGGAGGGGTTTTACGCAAATGTCAGAGAGACACATGAATAGTGTCGTGACCTCTTTCTAGGTTTTTCAAATCGTTGGGGTCCTCTGTGCAAGATCACCAGCACGGGCGCAGGCGCGTGCTCGTTTTCCCCGTTCATGGGCCGGCTCGGGCTTGTTTGAGCCCGTTACTATTCATTCCTTTCCTTTTTCTTTTTCTGCCAGGCTTAGGAAATTTATAAAAAATTCTACAAAAATTATAAAATCATGAGACCAAGTTTAATAGACTCCTAAATTCCTCTAGTATTTACTAAAAATAGTTCCATGATTTTTAGTTCCAACCATGAATTATTTAGCAATTAATGATCTAGTCTTTTAGAATATTAGAATTAAATTGGTAGCTCCAAAACTCATAAAACTTTTTGGGTTAGCTTAATATGATAATTAAAGCCCTTGGGTAAAGTTTGGCATGTTTTGGACATTGTTTGATCCCAAACCCAAAACCCTAGCTTCCTAAGGTAGAATTGGCCTAACCCTAATATGATACTAACTCAGGAAACCCTAGGGACTCAGGAGTACCATGAAGGAAAGTTATATTCAAGATATAACTTAAGGTGTTCTTATTGTAACTCCATATTCATAGAATCACATGAGCATTCATGTATATGTATTGTCATGTATAGAAAATGAAGAAGTGATTATCAAAGAAGAAACTGCCCCACCAGCTGAAATTCCACCTGTCGAGAACAGTTTCTAGTTTGACATTTGTGGAACAGATCCCGAGTCTCCTACAACACAAGGCAAGCCCCAGTGCATTTACCCTTTCCTTGTGATTTTAAACTCTTTATCACTTGAAATGATGCATTGAGTGATAGGAGTTGGGTGCTAAACAATTGCTACATTTCCTTCCTTGGAATGGATTACCATTCTTTGAGTACCTGTTTTACTTAAAAGTTTTCTGATGCTTAGCTATGCTTTTGAAAACAAAAATGTTTTGTTTTTAAAACAAAGATGATGCTTCATTTGAGAAGGGAAGTTTTCAAAGAAAAGACTTGATGGTGGATCCATCATGGCCATGATGGGTTCAACATCGGAAAAGATGTACCTCTGTCAGGTACCAAACATTGGGATTGTAAATGATAAAGACGAGACCGGGCGGGTGACTTGCACAAGAAGAAAGTCTCAGTGTAGTGTCTCCGTCTGAGTCGATTAAAAACTGTACCGATGTAGGCTTGATGATCGAGGACCTTTTAACTGGCCACATGCCTCGTCATGGGTGAGCTTTGCCTCGGGTAGACCAATACCAGAAAGGCCAACACGCAATGGGAGTGGAGAGATGGCGAGAGTAGCGTGTACCCTCCGTGGCAAGGGGCTAGACGGTGGTGTATCTGTGCTCTCGGTTGGCGTCAACCTGGTCTGGTCTTGAGAAACCTGGTGGCGAGTTGACATATACAAGGGTTAAGTGCTACATATGTCGTGTGGTTGGAGATCCCCTGCTGGGTATTAATCGATTCGGATCGCCGTTACTTCTTGGACATGAAGACTTGGTCACTGACTTACACGTAGCAATCCAGTAAAGTAAAAGGGGTGATAAAAGATGGCTATCATAGGCCAATTGTTTGAACTAGGGTAGAAAGAACTCTAGATGTAGGTAATGACGTATAACTTGATAATAAAACTGGATTTTTAAGGATCCACTATTAGTAAGCATTTCTGCAAACAGAGTCTTTGATTCTTGATTAGCCTTACCTTGACTCCCTCAAGCCAGCATATCCTTGAGAGTCTTTTCCTTTGTCGAGTAAGACTTGCGAAAGTACACTCCATACTCATGGTTTTCAAACCCATGTTGTTGTAGGTGAGGAAACAATGGAGTTTTGTTGTTTCTGTTCAAAGGTGGTACCAAAAGAGGAGCCAAAGCAGTGATCGTGTGTGCGGGAGGATGTTTGCCTCCCGATTTGAAACCAATAAACTTTTGTGCGGGAGGGTGTTTTGCCTCCCTGGTTTGTAATAATACTTTATGCACTCTTAACACCTGGTATTGTAATAATACTCTCTCTCTCTACATTTTATGAATGTAAAATTAAGTATTGTAATCTGCTTCCACTTATTCTACCCTTTGATATGATGTTATATCTGCGTGATGGGTGAAGCGCTCTTGGGTGGTATGATGTTGATACAAAGGACCGAAGTTGTCAAGTGATTATGTGCATCTATATGGTTGTCTAAGGTCCTTAGGACAAGGACATCTGTAGGTGGGCCTAAAACCTTGGGAGGTTCCGTGATAGCTGGTATCAGAGCGCAACCCATCTCTTCAGATATTAAGTAGTACTTCAAAAGAATTTTCAAACACTTAACTAGAAATATTCTTTCATTCTTACCTTATCACTTTCTAGTAGTCCCTTATCTTGTAACATCGGGTAACAGAGTGCAAAATATATGTAGAAAGTGGGGAATCAATGAAGGTTGATTCCATAATGATTAGATTATGCATGCATCATGTTTAAAACTATACTAATAAATCTTCCCCTCTTATGGAGATATGGCGCTCACTAAGACTACCCAGCGCAAATCGACTGGACATCAGCTAGTGTCACACCCGGTTCTCGGGGCAGAGCCGAGTGCATCGCATATGTGAGCCAAGATCCATTTCCAAACATATGTTGACATCAGAAGTGTATCAAAAGACAATACAATAAAGGCATAAAGAGAGTAGTACTTTATTACATCATCTGAATCATTGTATCTCTAACAAGTATCAACATCAAAGTAAGGCGAAATTAAATATGGGTAATCTCCCACAGGACGATGACCAGTGCATCGTTAGACTCAAAACTCATCGTCGAAATCTCCAACAAAGTATTTTTCATCACCCTCTGATCAAAATATTAGCAAGGGTGATCTCACTTATGGTCGGGGCTCAGCAAGTGGGGGAAAATTAATGCAAGTTTAACAAGGTGAGGCTAAGGTTGAGCAGTAAGCATTTTAGTTGGTCAATATTTTATTAACAACACCTGTCTTACTAATAAGTGTATATCCCATGTATCCCATTTAAACAAAGGTATATGAGTATATCAAAACACTTAAGTGAAACCACTTAAGCAAACCATTCGCAGATCATCAGATCTCGATTTATTATCCATCTTTAAGTTCAATTATCATGTGAGGGTCCAGGTTGCTCTTAACCGGGAGCACGACTGACATATCAGTTGTTGCTGACTTGTTCTTAAATGCTATGAATTAAGAACAAGGCAACACAAAAAAAGGCTTATTGGTTAATACGCTTCGTCCTTTGAAGCATTATTTCCCTTAGGATATAACTATCTTCGGATGAAGGCCATGAAGGACGTACCTTCATCATCACTGTACATATCGATGAAAGACGAAGCATATTGTTGGGGACTTGTTCTCAAATGCTTTGAATTAAGAACAAGGCAACATAAAATGTTAAATATTAATGCCCTTCGTCCGCTGAAGCATTATCTCCCCAAGGATTTAATGAACTTCGGACGAAGACCATAAGCAGAATATCACGAAGGTCGCACCTTCGTGACTAGACTCACAAAATAATATGAAATAATATATAAAACATGAAACATTAAAGATGGATGTATCAGAAATAGGTAACATTATTCACATATTTTATTATATGAACCTAAAAATATCAGAACATAATGTTTAGGTACATTTATACCTTTGCCTTGACAAATAATAATTCCCGAGCAATGCGTTTGCAATTACCGGATTGCGTGAACAGTAAAGGAATACTGTTCACTATTTATAGACACAGGACACAGCCTGTAAGGAATTACAATCATGCCCCTTATAAAAGTTTACAACAATGACTCAGACCCTTATGGACTAAAAGGTCATTCTATCTTTAAGTCGGTTTGATCCTTCATCTTCGGATATGCTATAACACCGAAGGTTCATGAGTGGTAGCTTCGGTCATCATGTATAAGCAGCTTTAGCCGAAGCTGTTTCTTCCTGCAGGACCTTCGGCGACGAAGCATGGTCCCAACACATATGGAACATGAGAAATAACATGAATAATTATATTGCATTATTTATATCTTTACTATATTATCATCTCTACTAACTATTAAGACGTTAGTGTAGACTGCCCCCGCCCTCCTCTGCCCTCCTCTTTGCGCGTGCTCCTCTCCCCCCAACCGTAAGCCGGCAATGGCGGCTGCATGACCCGTGCCCCCTCCCCCCGCAAACCCCTCCCCCTGCGTTCCTCGCCTCGTGCGCTCCGCCCGTCGCGCCGTCCTCGCGGAGCTTCCAAAGCCCCCAGTTCCCCAATGGACTCCTCCCCATTCGTGCTCCATCACGGCTCAAATACTCCACCTGCATCTCCAAAGCACACTGCTCCCTCTGGCTTCCCGCCTCCTCTTCGGCTACTTCACGTCCCGACGCCACCTCATGGCCACCACCGTCGCCACCGCAGTAGCAGTCTCCTCCACCGCTTGCTCGACCTGACCACCGGGTCCTGCCCCGAAGCAGGCGGGGACGGCGACAGCGACGCCGTGGGAGGCGTCCGGATGGCGTCTGTCGGGGCCGCGGAGCCTTCCCGCGGGCCGAGCTGGAGCTTCAGCGCGCCGCTTCCACCGGCCCCCTGACGGTGCTCCTCGGCCGCGTGCTGGGGTTGGGGCTGGCCACCGGCGAGGCGGAGCGCATCGGCCGACGGCCTGGCAGTGAGCGCGCGGCTGTCCCAATCCCATAGCCTGGGGTTCCAGTTCCCCGCGGCGGCCTGTTTATGGCAGTTCTTGTGAAATATAGAAAATCATCGACCAGCTAGGTCTCCATCGGTTCGTCGGGCACAATAGAAAAACCACCGAATGCCCCGACGCTCCTGCCCTGCCCCCCATATCTATACCACCGAAGGCGATGAGGGGGGCCAAGGACGAGCGCCTTTTCGTGCCCGCTGGCCATTGCCGCTGCTCACGAGCCTCCCGCCTCGCGCTGCCCTGCTCTCTGCGGCTCTGCCCCAACGAGGCCCAAGAGAGCCAGCCATCCAGGTAAAGGAGCCGTCAAAAGCCCCGTCCTCTTAATTTAAACGATGTTCATTTGTAATCTCAAGTGTTGGTTTTGGGTAAACTGAATGCTTGGTGTTTGTGATGTTTATAAATATTATATTATATCCGATTACGTTTTGAAAGTTTGACCTCTGTTGTGGTTTTCTAATAATTGGTTGAAGGGTTGATTTGTGATGTACATGGATTTGGTAATAGTTTGTTCCTTGTTTGTTTTAGTCATGTGTTCGTAGCTGCTGTGGAGAATATAACATGGCAGGGTTTCCGAACCTGTATGTGATGGTGCATGAATCTGTGCTTTCCTCATGATCAAGTTAAATTTTGTTGTAGTGCGGAAATCTATGCTTGTATCCTGACCAACCTATATGCAGTTATGTATGACACTGTACTTTTGGCGTGTACATGGTTTGTGGTTTTACATTGTCCGTAACTTTGAAGTTTTGAACCTGTAACGGAAATTATTTTGGTTCTGTTACCATGCGTACATGTACTGCATAATGAGACAAGGATTTTTCTATGATGCTGTGAGGCTAATTGAATTTCCTGTCATAGCTGCATTACTTGCACATTATAGAGTTTTTAAATGCTCCCTAATGAACAAACTGATGTCAAGAAAACAAAAAGGGTGGAACAATGTTATTAAAACTACGTTTAAACGATGTTTAAACTACGTTTAAACGATGTTTAAACTACGTTTAAACGTCAAAACTCTAATTAGAGGTTGAAACCACGTTTTAGCGTTTTGGCGTTCTAAACTGTAAAACACAGTGTTTTATGCATTTTAGACCATTAGCTACTTTTGGGCTCAGTCTATTAGTTACTTTTGGGGTTCAATTCAGCTCATTGGTGAAGTTTTGGTGAGCCACTAACATCTCTGTTTTGGTATTTAACTTCATATTATTGTCTGAAATTATGATGTATTGATATTTTTCCTATGTTGTTTCAAACTACGTTTAAACGTTCAAAAGTCAAAATTTCAACTATGAGTGTTCCAACGTTTTATCGTTTTAATAACCTTGGAAAACAAAAAGGATTCAACGAGGCTAAAGCCACACATTTCATGCAACTCTGTACGAAATTGTAAGTTTGTTTTGATCATGATTTTCATGGATGTTCTGGTGTAAATTTAATATATATTTTTTCTTTATTAATTTCTTGAGAATTAAAGCTAGAGGTCTTGAAGATTTGTCCTTAACAGTTTATATTGTCAGTTTTACAAGAGCATATATCTCATTACACTGGTTGATGTTCTTGGATTTGAAATTTCTATTGGAGTTGTTGTCTGGAACTCTGGATAGCATGATGTGGTAAGAGCAGCTGATGATAAAATAATATATATGTTGCTCATGTAAAGGAGAAGTGTAGAACAAAAAGGTCTGGACTTATAGTGAGTTCGTTTTCTCACTGTTCTGTAATCTTTCAGTTGGTTTGACCACGGTTGAAGGAATCTGATACTGCTACCGAGACATGAGAGACTAGGCACGAGACATGCAAATTAACAAGACTCATACAAGCGCGGAACAGTGTGCTAATGGGGCATAAGGGTAACACATGCTAGGTCTTAACATATTTGTCTTCCGAGTAAACTTTCTCCAGACCCCCAAGGAAATATAAGATCCGATTAGATATGTGTCGATGTTCATCTCAGCGTACTCCCATTGCAACGCACTGGCACACACCTAGTGAATGAATAAGAACAACATTGAATTATATTTGTACCTTTGGCTTAACAGAAGGCAAAAGTACAAGCGTGACGCATGAGCGAGTACAAGTCAGCGTGAACAGTACGGGGGTACTGTTCATCTATTTATAGGCACAGGACACAACCTGTGTAAAATTACATTCATGACCTTCATATTTAGTATTGACTTAAGAACAATCTGTCTAGGACTAAATAGCCTTTTCCTCCTTAAGTCGGTTCCTTTTTCTGCTGTTGAGCCGAAGCTTTCTTGCGCACATCTTCGGTGTTGGTTCAACCTTCGTTCTGACCCTGCTTTCCATATTGTGTATAGCTTCATCCCGAGTCCGAAGGTTCCTGTACATATATTATGCTTTGGGAAACATTGTTAATCATGTTTTTGAGGACCTTTGAAAGACAAAGGCCCCCAATAGTAGCCCCTCGCAGTATTAATTTGTTATAATAACGAATTCAGAATGTGACATGAACGAAGGCGTTAAGCCGAAGGTCCGAAAAAACACCTTCCCTTTGCTAGAATAGCAATAATCAATGATAGATGGGGCCCTCCAAGTTGCAGCGTGCTAGGCGTATAAATATGAACTCACACCGGCTGCATTTGATACACTGTTTCTACCATTTGCATTATTTTCTCAAACTTTTAGCTCTTGCTCATTAGTGCTCGCTAGATTTTCAAGCTTTTTGAGCTTCATATAAAAGACGCGTATTTACCATGTCTGGGGAAAAATGACTGAGAGGGAGAAGCTGATTGAAAAGACGAAGCTGTTTGAGGAGAAGAAGGCTGTGGATCCTTATATTGCTGGATTTATCGAGTCGATGGCAAAGACAAACACAGATAAGATTACTAAAGAGATACTGGAAGGTTTATCAAGATACTGGTGACAGCGATAGTTATGATGTGGAAAGTGGGGGTGAAGATTCTAAAGATTGGCCCTGGCGACCAAGCCATGCTGTCTTCGGAAAATCGACCATTAGTCAGAGTGATCTTGAGAACATGAGAGGAAGGTACTTTCTGGACATGTCTATCGTGAGGGCTGGCATAGACAACAAGGTCCTGTCTCCTGAGGAAGATGATGTTCTTATCTACCGAAGCTTTTTTAAGGCTGGACTTCGATTTCCTTTGAACAAGTTTGTAGTTGAAGTGTTGAAGATCTACCAGATCTTCCTTCATCAGCTCACCCCCGAAGCTATAATGAGGATGGGGATTTTTGTCTGGGCTGTAAGGAGTCAGGGGCTAGATCCAAGCGCGAAGTGCTTCTGTAGTATGCACGAGCTCTTATACGAGACGAAGGCTATTGACAAAGAACAGTACCACAACAACTTTGGTTGTTATGGATTTATTGCTCGCCCTAACGCAAGCCACCCGGTGCCAACGTTTTGGAAGAGATGGCCCGGAGCCTGGATGGAAGAGTGGTTTTATGTGAAGAATGATTTAAAGGCAAGGGAAGACATTAAAGAAATCATTATGCGCCCCATCTGGTCCCGCTTCGGCCTCCGAAGGCCGAAGGGGGAAATTGATGACACTGTCGAAGCGTGTCAGAGGGCTTTCAGCACTGTTTGCTCCTTCATCGGCACAAGTGATTTAATTCAAGAACATATAGCCTTCAGGGTATGACCGCTCGTGGAAAACTGGGAAATGCCGAAGGAGACCACCACTAATTCTAGTGATGGTGGTCTGGTCCGACTGAAATATACCTTCAGGTTTAGGGAGAAGTTTGATGAACCAAACGACGATTGGCTAAAGTGTATTGAAGCTACCAGCGATGAGCTGCTTGGAGCTTACTCCAAGACCGAAGATAATGCTCTGTTCGCAGCCTTTGGAGGTCAGGGGAAGAAAAGACTGAACAGGGTTTTTGATGCGATCGGCTTCGTATACCCCGATTATCGCTACCCGCTGCGAGGGCAACAGAAAAAGAGGAAGATTGCTACTTCGGTCATCCCAGCTGAGCCTGTGCCGAAGAGCAAAAAGGTGAAGGTTCTGACCCACCGGCCACGTGGTATTGAGCCGGTCGTAGTGCCTGAATTCGGTGTAGGGTCCTCCTCAGCAGCTGAAGCAACAGAAACTACTCCGATTGCACAGAGCACTGAAGAGGCGACTGTAATGCCGAAGGTATTCATAGCCGAGCCAGTCAAAGATAAGGTTAATAAGGCTGAAGAATCAAAGGCTGAAAAAATAATGCAAGTTCCAAAAATGCTGAGCCCTCCGACAGAGTCAACACTGTCGAAGGTACAAAAGGCTTCTGCTGCAACTCCCAAGAGGAGGAGAATGGCCAACATGGTGGATGCTATGCTAGAAACTACGAAGGTTTTAAGCCCTGCTGCTACAAAGGAAGTTACTGAAACTCCAAAAACGCAGGCGGAAGCCAAAACTAGGCAAGCAAAAATTGAAGCTGTGCAAACACAAACTGAAGCCGAAGTTGGTCCTTCAGTGCCCACCGAGATGGAGCCTGCTGACCCTAAGTAAAAAACGACAGAGAGGATTGCTTCTGAAAAAATCGAAGCTCTTACTCCTGAAGCTTCGAACAAGAGTATTGACTACATTATTCTCCACGCTTTGGGAAAAGAACTATCCCAAGAAGAAATGTTAGAAGCACGACGCTACGCCCAAAAATTGAAATATCCGAAGGGGGCGTTAGTGTTCAATGGTAGTGACGAAGAAGATTTTTTGTACTGTCTTTCGGATAACAAAGAAATATCCGTTTGCCGGGAGATAGGTAAAAGCATTGGATTCCCGAAGCTGGAAGACGGCCTTTCGATTTTATCGAAGGATGAACTTGCTGACAGCCTAGCATACAATAGCATAAACGTATAAAAATTAACTTTGAATTTGAAAATGAGATATTTCATTTGTCATACTCAATTCTTTCCTCCTCTTGCAGGGCTTGATTCTTAGTAATGCCCTTAGGGCGTAGAAAAATATTGAAGACGAAGGCTATACGATGGCTCTGAACAACCTTCGTTCAGAGGTGATTGAATTGAGAAACGAAGGTCTTGAAAAAGACAAAATTTTAATTTCTATGGTTAACGAAGTGAAAGAAGATGAAGCTAATTTCAAAGCTCAGGCCGAAGCCCAAAAGATTGAAATTGAAGACCTTTGGAGGCAACTGGCTGAAGCTAAGGTAAAATGCGCACTCGCACAAGCTAACCAAGAGATCAGCGAATATTGGAAAAATTATCTAGAGAAAAATGTTGCAGAACTTCGCACATCCAAGGAAAGGTGCTTTGAAAAATCCTTGCATTATGTAAAGAAAATAAAAGCCAGCTTCGCCAAAGTGGGTGCCTATTCTACTGAAGAAAACTTCATACGAGGCGACCCCGAAGGGGTTGTTGAATGGTAAGTGGAGAAGCTGAGACCTTCGAAGAAATTTTAAGCGACCGTGGGGATGTTTGTGCGTTTTCCGGTGCGCGGGGAATTTCATCTATCTTGGAGAAAGCGGGATGTGATCATATTAAAGCCGTGGCCTAGGCCGAAACTGCTCTCTCCATAGATGATACAAAGGATCCTTCAGCTGAAGCAACCTTGATGGGCAGAAAATTCTATAATGATGTCTGGGTGAACGGTGGTCGTGAGATGGCCCAAGAGATTATAAAGAAAAGTGAAAAAGATACCCACGACGCCCGAGTAGAAGCAAGACAAGCTGAAGAAGCTGCAGAGCGCGAAAAGCGTATAGGTATTATTTTTTGGCTTTTAGCTTCGGCATTTGTTTTTGTGGCTTCGGACTGATTAAATTTTCCTACTTCAGCTGAATTATCTCCGCCGCCGGAACTGTTCGATCCCTTAGCCGATCTAGAAATGAAGGAAGCGCTGAACATTATAAACATAGCTGAATCCGTTGTTGATGAAGTTGTTAACAAATTACTGCACGAAGTTGTAGAGAAAGTCCTTAAAGAGGAATAGCACCTATTGTAAAAACATTTTGAAATGGTCAATGTATAAGACACTAGAATGGACATTGTGCTTTTATTGTAACAAGATTGTAATATTTGATGTGTTAGGCTTTGAATCAAATATGTAAATTATTGTAATTCATTTCTTTGCAATGCATGAAATTTACACACATACCGTTTTTGAGCCTTCGGCGAAAAAACATCTTCCCTTCTTTTCATGCTTCGTAAAGAAAAAGATCCATGCTTTGTAAAAAGAGATCCCTTCTTGTGACAAGGCTGATGACTGAATTTCCCAAAACTTACTTCGTGCCTTAGCACCTTTTCATTTTGATGAAGTGTTTTCCGAAGATCAGCATCGTATTCAATTCGTGTCATTGATGCAATATGATGTATGATGTGATGTTATGTGAAATGATGTGATGATATGATGCAAAATGACGAGGATGCCGAAGACACACACCCACACGCCCACACTGGAACACACAAGCTCTGCATTCCCTTAGGAACGACTTTGGAGTCTTCTTCACCGTTTATTTTTTGGTGTTCACCGTTTATTTTTCGGTGTAAGTTCTGCATCCCCTTAGGAACGACTTTGGAACTTCTTCACCTTCTATTTCGGCGGTATAAGTTTTGCATCCCCTTAGGAACGACTTTTGAACTTCTTCACCTTATATTTCGGCGGTATTTGGCTCTGCATTCCCTTTGGAACGACTTTTGAGCAGAAAACTTATGCTGCGCTCCCTTAGGAACGACTTTTTGTAGCTTCGGCAATTTTAGCTCTGCATTCCCTTAGGAATGACTTTTGAGCTTCGTAACTTACACTACGCTCCCTTAGGAACGACTTTTTGTAGCTTCGTAATTTTAGCTCTGCATTCCCTTAGGAACGACTTTTGAGCTTCGTAACTTTTGAGCTTCGTAAATCTATGAAGAAGATATATTCCATTCTGATAGAAGCAAAATCATTACAAGAAATTAAAACTAAATTTACATTGCTTGTTCCTTATTAAAAAGCAAAATGGCATAGAACATGAAAATATTTCATAGGCAGGATATCGTTCAGTATATGTGCTTTGATTGTGGCACAGTACTGTTGACTGTACGAGCTTCAGATTCCTCTCTGAATTCACGTTGTTGTTGGGAGTGCTGGCGCCCTTCTGGCTGCTGGCTTCGGGAATAAGTAGGTTGTAGTGGTGGTGGCGGTGGGAGCTGAGGCCAAGAAGCCTGTGAATGGCTTGCCGAAGCAACAGAAGCTGCAGGATGATTGCCCACATATTTTGGTATGTAGGGAGAGTGGTACGAAGCAGTATGTAAGACTTGCTTTGGCTGATTCTGCCGAGCTTCTGCTTCGGCAATTTCTTTTGCTTCAGAATAGTGATCTGGCAGGCTCTTGTAGTGTGGCCTTTGTCCTCACCACAGAATAAGCAATAAATTTTTCTGGGCTGATCCCCATATCTTCCTCTGAAGCCCCTGCACCTCTGCCCCTTGGAGCTGGTGGCCTGAAGGAGCTTTGCTGGTGTCCCGAAGACTGTGAGGTGTGTTGTGACATCTGAAGCTGGCTTCCTTTGTCGTCATTCTGATCAGAGCTGTGGATTGATCTGACATGCCTAGGGTGGATTCTTCCTCCGAAGCCCCTAGTCATCTCAGAAAATCTGTAAGCTTCTTCCCTTCTTTGTCGGAAGTCATTGTCAGCACGGATGTACTCATCCATCTTCTGAAGCAGTTTCTCCAGGGTTTGGGGAGGTTTCCTGGCGATGTATTGAGCCGTGGGTCCTAGCCGAAGACCCTTGATCATGGCCTCAATGACGATTTCATTGGGCACTATGGGTGCTTGTGCTCTCAGTCGCAAGAACCTTCGGACATACGCCTGAAGGTATTCCTCATGATCTTGCGTGCACTGGAACAAGGCCTGAGCTATGACTAGCTTCATCTGAAAGCCTTGAAAACTAGTAAACAACATGTCCTTGAGCTTCTGCCACGACGTGATTGTCCCTGACCGAAGGGAAGAATACCATGTCTGGGCCACGTTTCAGGCTGCCATGACGAAGGACTTTGCCATGACAGCTGCATTGCCTCTGTATGAGGATATTGTTGCCTCATAGCTCATCAAGAATTGCTTTGGGTCCGAGTGCCCATCGTACATGGGTTGCTGGGGTGGCTTGTAGGATTGTGGCCATGGGATAGCCTGCAATTCTGCTGCCAGGGGAGAAGCATTATCAAAAGTAAAGGTACCATGATTAAAATCATCGTACCATTCATCTTCGTTGAATGATCCCTCTTGACGAAGCTCCTTGTGTTGGGGCATTCGGTCATGATCATCCTGAGCAAGATGACGCACTTCCTAAGTAGCTTCATCGATATTCCCTTGAAGATCCATCTTCTCCTTTTTCCTTTGCACCTGTTGGTGGATGATTTCCATGTCCCTGATCTCCTGGTCCAACTGCTTTTCCTGGAATGTTGGACTAGTGGCCTTTCTCTTTTGCCTTTGGGCCTCTCTTAGAGAGAGAGTCTCCTCGTTTGTGTCCAGTGGCTGCAGTGCAGCCCCTGGCGCTGTTATCTTCTTCGGCGGCATGACGAAGGTCGATGTTTTGCCGAAGGTTGTGGAAGTGAGTACACCAGAGGTGGGTGCCAATGTTGGTGACTTGTTCTTAAATGCTATGAATTAAGAACAA
Source organism: Zea mays (assembly GCF_902167145.1). Taxonomy (NCBI): domain Eukaryota; kingdom Viridiplantae; phylum Streptophyta; class Magnoliopsida; order Poales; family Poaceae; genus Zea; species Zea mays. Next base: position 69,657,209 of record NC_050098.1, read on the forward strand.
GGCAACACAAAAAAGGGGTTATTGGTTAATACCCTTCGTCCTTCGAAGCATTATTTCCCTTAGGATATAACTATCTTCGGACGAAGGCCATGAAGGACGTACCTTAATCGTCATAGTACATATCGATGAAAGACGAAGCATATGGAACATGAGAAATAACATGAATTATTATATGGCATTATTTATATCTTTACTACATTATCATGAATGAATAAGAACAACATTGAATTATATTTGTACCTTCGGCTTGACAGAAGGCAAAAGTACAAGCGTGACGCACGAGCGAGTACAAGTCAGCGTGAACAGTACGGGGTACTGTTCATCTATTTATAGGCACAGGACACAGCCTGTGTAAAATTACATTCATGCCCTTCATATTCAGTATTGACTTAAGAACAATCTGTCGAGGACTAAATAGCCTTTTCCTTCTTAAGTCGGTTCCTTTTTCTGCTGTTGAGCCGAAGCTTCCTTACGCACAGCTTCGGCGCTGGTTCAACCTTCGTTCTGACCCTGCTTTCCATATTGTGTACAGCTTCATCCCGAGTCCGATGGTTCTTGTACATATATTATGCTTCGGGAAACATTGTTAATCATGTTTTTGAGGACCTTCGGAAGACGAAGGCCCCCAACATCAGTTTTACACTCTGCAGAGGTGGTGCAACTTTACCCACAAGCCATGTATCCCATCTAGCCTCGGTTGATCGGACCCATAAACACTACCAAGGTGAATGGCTAGGGATCCATTATGAGGCTTTCACAAAATACACTTAATACAAAGCAACCCGCTAAGGTTTCCAAGTCGGTGTGGAGGCCCTCTGGGCGAGGTACCTTAGCCAAGAATACGTTCCCATGTTAACGTGAGCTGCCACCACTGTCGCTCGCCCTCTTGCCCATATTTTAGGTAAGGTTGCTAGGTACTAAGCATATAAAGCTAATTACCAAAGCTAGAGCCATGATAGCACTCGTGGTTGCAATGTTATCCTGGGTGGTCACTCCATGTTCCAATTAATATGAAATCTTGTTTAACCATCGAGTTAACACCATAATGCCAATTTCATTTCATTTCTAGAACATTAATATCAAATAATGAGTGACATAAAAATTATCAAGTTGAGCGGTAGCACAAATTTGTAAAGCATAGTATTTTCCCAAGGTAATCAAGGTATATAGTTGGTAAATCTAGGAAATCCTTATTTAGGAAAATCCCATCAAATTATGCAATATATCCAAAAAGTAAACATTATTAAATACATTAATTGGGTACAAATTGAATATGCAGAGGGAGAATCTACTTGCCTTGCTCGAACGTGTCCTGCGGGTCGTCCTCGAACGAGTTAGGCTCGTCTACCTCACAATCCACTTCTAGCATTGATTTGTGTATCGCACATACAAAAGAATATGTACGCCAAATAAATAAACATACACCAGTACAGGGGTAATCATTCACCATTGCATTCATCACAATTATCACACTCATAAATACGTCTTAACGCGTAAATACTTATTATTCATTATGGCTATTAATGCGAGTTATTATTGATGAAATTATGAGTAGGTGCTATAATAATAGTTTTAACTAGTATTAATATGTATTAACATTCCTTATGAAAATAAAGGCTAATTATTTTCTTTAACACTAATAAATAGACTAATAGATTTTATTCCTTTTATAACTTGAATTTATGCGTATTGCTGAAAATGGTTCATTCATGACTCTACTAACATTAATATTCTAAGAATAAATATAAATCATTAATTGGACTTTTAATAACATGAACATGGTTATTATGACAAAAACAAGTATTTTACTAATTCTAAAAAGTTAAGTGCTATATTTATGGACACCTTTATTTTGGCTAGTAAAAACCTATTTTTGTTACGACTAGTAATATTCTTTTAGTTTTCTCTTTTCTTTCTAAAAGAAAGTATCACTAAAAATAATCGGAGATAAATCATCTAATAACCTATAATGTTTATATTGCCATGAATTCTATACCATTTACTAAATCCATGTTAAGAAAAGTTTCTATTATCTATTAAAATGAACTTATGATATAATCTTCCAAATAATTTCCAACATTCCTTGTGAACAAAATTAACTATAAAAATTACCTATCTAGTGTTTTTATCACCAACATGTGTCTAGTAATTTTCGTCATACTTCTCTCTAATCCAACATTCTAAACGTCATCGTAAACAAATAACATGAATAATCATGGTGCACTACTTATCGCATATATCTACCAAAAATTCCATAGCGCACATATGTATGAATTCTGAATCACAACATGCTCATATTACAACACAATAATTATAGAATTCACAGATTAAATAAAAAACGATTTCAAAAATACATAAAAATAATTTTGGGTCATCTTCAACCTTGCGACGAACGGCGGATGGGCTTGGGCGTGCGTCTAGGTGAAGGCTTGGTATGATGGTTGGCGTAGCTCGAATGGGGCTCGGGCGCGTCTCCGGTGACCGAACGGTGAGCGGCGAGGCACGACGGTGAGCTCCGGCGATCGGCGGCGGTGGTTCAATGGCGGGCAATGGAGCGAGAGAGAGAGAGAGCGTGAGAGACTTGGGCGAGCTCGGGAAAGGAGAGAGAGCTCCATGGCTCGGTTTTTATAGAAGGAGGGAGGGGAGAGGAAGAGACGGCTGGGGAAGGGAGAGTGGCGGCCGGTCGGGTTCAAGGCACCATTGATGGCGTCGGTTTCATGGAGGAGTGTAATGGGGAGGAGAAACGGAAGCAGTGAAGCTCCATTAACGTAGAGGAAGAACGGCCGTGGGCGGCTCAGGGCGGCTCGGTCGGATCGCCTGGGCTCGGCATGGGGCTCGGCCGCACGGCGCAGGACGTCAGGGTCACGGCGTCGGGGCTCCTGGGCGCGGCTCCAACGGTCCTGGTGTGGGGGAGGGCGCAACTCAGATGGCCTGGCGCGGTGCAGGGCAGGGCATCGGGCCTAGGCGGCTGCGCTCCTGGCAGCACGGGTTTGGGAGGAAAGGGGAGGGAGGAGAGAGAGGCCAGGTGGGGCCGGTTTGCAAGAGAGGAAACGGACGGGGAGAAGACAAAGAGCGGCGGCGGTGGCTTGGAGGAGCCAGGGGAGGGCGCGACTGGTTTACTTGGGCCCCTTGTGGGCCTTAGGGTTAGGGTTTCCTTTTTGTTTTTTTTCTATTTCTTTTTCTAATTTCAAAATATATTTTTAAATAACCCTAAAATTCATAATAATTAAACCAAAATTATTTATAAATAAAATATTTATTTTTGGGACTAATAATTATTATATTATTTATTTGGATTTTCATTTAAGAAGAAATGCTATTAAATATCTAAAATCAATCATTAGCAATCAAAAAAAATTATCTCAAATGCAATAAATAACAAACACTTGAATGAAAAATTTATTACCATAATTACCATTAATAACTAATGCAATATTTTTAGTTGATGGTTTTTATAGTGTTACAAACCTACCCCTCTTCGAAGAATCTCGTCCTCGAGATTAAGGAACTTCCGAGAATAACTGGGGGAATTCTGCCCTGAGTTTATTTTCTCTTGCCCAAGTGGCCTCATCTTCTGAATGATGACTCCACTGAACTTTGCACATGTTAATGACTTTACTCCGTGTAATTCTGCGAGATGTTTCCAGAATTCTGACAGGGTACTCCGAATAAGTCAAATCCTCATTAACATTCAGTTCTTCCATGGGTAACTGTTCCTCTGGTACTCTCAAGCACTTCTTGAGTTGTGACACATGAAATACATCATGCACATCTCACAAACTATTGGGTACCTCTAACTGATACACTACTTCACCTTTTCTTTCCAAAATCTTGAATGGGCTAATATAGCGCGAGGAGATAATTTTCCTTTAACCTTAAATCTTTTCATTCCTCTCATCGTTGAAACTTTAAGGTATACGAAGTCTCCTACTTCGAATATCAACTCTCTTCTTCTATTATCAGAATAGATTTTCTGTCTTGACTGTGTCGTCTTTAGATTCTCTCTGATAATCTGCACTTGCTTTTCCGCTTCTTGGAGAATTTCTGGACCAAATACTTGACTTTCTCCGATCTGATTCCAATAAAGCGGTGTTCTACACTTTCGTCCATAAAGTGCTTCGAATGGTGCCATTTTTAGACTTGCTTGATAACTATTGTTATACGAGAATTCTGCATAAGGCAAACTTTTATCCCAGCTTCTACCATGCTTTAGAGCGCAAGCTCTTAGCATATCTTCCAACACTTGGTTTGTTCTTTTCGTTTGCCCATCCGTTTGCGGATGATAAGCTGAACTAAAGTTTAGCTTGGTATCCACGGACTCATGTAGTCTTTTCCAAAAGCGCGAGGTAAACTGGGTTCCTCGATCTGATACGATCTTCTTGGGTACTCCATGCAGACAAACATCCTCGACATGTATAACTCTGCTAACTGGGCTCCTGAGTAAGTTGTCTTCACAGGTATAAAGTGTGCCACTTTAGTCAACTTGTCTACTATGACCCATATCGAATCATAGCCATCCCGAGTATGGGGTAGTCCAACTATGAAAGCTATACCGATTTCTTCCCATTTCCATTCCGGTACCTTGAGAGGTTGTAGTAATCCTGCTGGTCTTTGGTGTTCGGCCTTAACTCGCTGACACACGTCACATAATGCAACATGAGTAGCAACATCTCTTTTCAATCCGTACCACCAATACTTTTCCTTTAGATCATGGTACATCTTAGTACTTCCAGGGTGAATAGAGTAACCCGAATCTTGAGCTTCTCTCAAAATAAGTTGGCGTAGGTTTTCGATTTCCGGTACACAGATTCTCTTTTTAAACCATACTGTGCCTTGATCATCTTCTGTGAAATCTGGGGCTTTACCCAAACCAATTTGTGTCTTATTTTCTTTGATCATCAGACTCTTGTCCTTTACGAATCTCTTCTTCCAAAGTAGATTCAACTTCCATAACCGTTGCTTCCATATTATTGAGCACACCAAGGTTGAGTTGTTCCATTTCCCATCACAATTCCTGTGACATCAAATGAGTAGTGATGTTGTTCACTTGACCCTTACGGCTCAAAGCATCAACCACTACATTTGCTTTTCCTGGGTGATATTGTATTTCCAAATCATAGTCTTTGATCAACTCAAGCCATCTTCTCTGTCTTAGGTTGAGTTCTTTTTGGGTGAATATGTATTTCAAGCTTTTGTGATCCGTGAAGATTTTGCACTTATTTCCAATCATATAGTGTCTCCAAATCTTCAAAGCATGCACTACGGCAGCTAGATCCAAATCATGCGTAGGATAATTCTTCTCATGCTTCCTCAACTACCTTGAGGCATAAGCTATTACTTTTCCTTCTTGCATTAGCACACATCCAAGTCCAAGGTGTGATGCATCGCAATACACATCAAATCCCTTGTGAATGTCTAGCATTACCAATATTGGTGCAGTGGTTAACCTTTTCTTGAGTTCTTCAAAACATTTATGGCATGCTTCATCTGACTTAAACTCTTTACCTTTCTCTAGTAGTGAGGTAAGAGGTTTCACTGACTTGGAAAAACCTTCAATAAATCTTAAGTAGTATCTTGTCAATCCAAGAAAACTTCTGATCTTGGACGCATCCTTTGGTTGTTTCCAGTTTAGTATTTCGCTTATCTTTCCTGGATCTACTTTAATTCCACCATCAGTAACAATATGTCCTAAGAAAGCAACTTCCTTTAGCCAAAAATCACACTTCGAGAACTTTGCATACAATTGGTTGTCACGAAGCTTTTGTAGGACTAGCCTTAGATGATCTTCATGTGTTTCTTCATTCGGAGAGTATATCAGTATGTCGTTAATGAATAAGACCACAAACTGATCTAGATATTCCATGAATACTTTATCCATCAAATTCATAAAATATGCCGGTGCATTAGTCAGTCCAAATGACATGACCAAAACCTCATATGATCCATATCTCGTAGTGAAGGCTGTCTTGGGTACATCTTCAGCTCGAATCTTTAACTGATGATATCCCGACCTTAGATTTATCTTCGAGAATATCTTAGCTCCCTTCATCTGATCAAATAAATCTTCAATCCGAGGTAATGGGTATTTATTCTCAATTGTTACTTCATTCAAACTCCTATAATCAACACACATTCTTCTCGAACCATCTTTCTTGCTCATAAATAGAATTGGGGCTCCCAAGGGGTTGAACTTGGGCGAATGAAACCTTTTTCTAGTAATTCTTCTATTTGTTTCCTCAGTTCAACTAAATCTTTGATATTCATTCTATAAGGTCTTTTTGAGATAGGTGTAGTTCCGGGTAATAATTCAATAGAAAACTCTATATCACGGTCAGGTGGCATACCTAGTAATTCCTCCGGAAATACGTCTGGGTATTCACACACTACCTTGATATTTTCCAGGGGCTTTTCTTCCAAGTGATTTATCATTGTTTCTCCTTTTGCATCTGTTGACATATCTGTGCTAACTTGGATTGTTTCGCCATGAGGACTTGTCAACATAATTGTTCTGTTGGCACATTGTATCACTCCATCACAACTTTTCAACCAGTCATATCCAAGAATCACATCAATACCGTTGAATCCTAAGACCACTAGGTGGACCGAAAAATCTATTCCTTGAATCTTGAGATTAACATGGAGGCATGAATGTGTGGCCTTCATGTCACCTCCCGATGAACTAATGTGTAACATCTTCTTAAGAGGGTATTTTGGTATGTTATGTTTTTCCACGAATGACTAAGTTATAAATGAATGCGATGCTCCAGAGTCAAATAAAACTGATGCAGGTATGGAGTTGATAAGAAACATACCATACACTACGTCGGCATCCTCAAACACTGATTCAGCTGTGACGTGGTTGACTCTTCCTCTACTCTGGTTCTGTGGAGTCATGTTCTCTGCAGATCCACGAGCGGGGGTGTTCTGTTCGTTCCTCTGGTTGTTGCTCTTCTGAGGTGTCTGCTGGTTGTGCCTTGGGCAGTGGTTAGCATAATGGCCAAGCTCACCGCACTTGAAACAGCCATTGGGTTGGACTGGTGCGTTGTTGCTTTTGGCCTGCGTGTTCACGATGGCACCTTGACGAGTCTGTGAACTACCACCAGACCTTTGGTTGGCCTGAGAGTGGTTCCTCTGCTGGTTCTGACTTTGTTTGTTTCTCTAGCCTTGTTGTCCATAGTGTTGCATCTGATAATTGTTTCCACCCTAATTTCTAGAGCGGAACTGAGAACCTTGCGCGTTGTTCGGGCGTGTGTTCCTGCTAGACTGACCTTGGAACTTCCTTTTGTGGTCAGACAGTTCCCTTCTTTTACTTTCAAGGCCAATTGCCTTGTTGAACAGAGTCTGGAAGTTAGCAAAGGTATGACTCTGCAGTTGATAATTCAGTGGTCCAATCAACCCTTCCAAGAAACACTCTTGGCGCTTCTCATCCGTATCCACTTCTTCTAGGGCGTTGCGTGAAAGCTAGGTGAAGCGATCATGGTACTCACTGACAGTCCTATTCCCTTGAGTAAGGTAAAGAAACTCCTTCTTTAATTTCATAATTTCCGAGGGAATATGATGAGCGCGGAAGTTCACTTGGAACTCCTGCCAGGTTATAGTGTCTGCATTGGCGTGTGCCGCTGTGAAGGCATCCCACCAATCGGACGCGGAACCCTCGAGTCTTCCCGAGGCGTACAAGTCCTTCTCCCGGTCATTGCATTGGGTGATATCCAACTTCTTTCCAATGAACTTGAGCAGTTCATCGACATCCAAAGGATCAACCGCATGAGAGAACGTAGGCGGGTGATGGCTCATAAAGTCATGATGCTTATCTCTGGCCGGGGGTGCATTCTGTTGTTGTTGCTGGTGCTGTTGATTCTGCTGGTTTTGCTGAATCTGTTGCACAGATGCAATGAGTCCCTATAGAAGCTGCATCTAAGCGGCGATAAACTGCTCCATGTTAGGGTTCGGTGGTGGTGGTGGTACCTGTTGACCACGCTGGTTCCTGTTGTTGTTGGGTCCTGAACGAGCATTCACCATCTGATTGGCTAGAAAGTGAACTTCTTTAGAGGAGTGAGGAGCAATAAAGATTCTAGGGGAGAATAGCTTAAGTTTATTTTTTTATGCTCTTATGGCCATCATTCCATAAGAGTTGATAAGCCACTTCTCCATGTCTGGCTTGAATCTGATACGGACCAAAATAACGAGGTGCTAGCTTGCCTTTGACTCCAAAGCTCTTGGTTCCTCTGATAGGTGACACTTTTAAGTAGACATAGTCCCCCACTTCAAAACTGAGTTCCCTTCTTCTGGTGTCAGCATAGCTTCGCTGTCTGGACTGCGCTGCCTTTAGATTCTCTCGGACCATTCTGATGTTCTCTTCAGCTTCAAGCAAAATATCTAGACCAAACACCTGTCTTTCACCCGGTTGGTCCCAATGCAATGGAGTTCTGAAATTCCTTCCATAGAGCGCTTCAAATGGTGACATCTTCAGGCTAGCTTGGTAGCTGTTGTTGTAAGAGAATTCTGCATATGGTAATCTCTTGTCCCAACCTATCTTATCTTGCAAAGCACAAGCACTCAACATATCCTCTAGAATCTGATTGGTTCTCTCTGTTTGACCATTTGTTTGTGGGTGATAAGCTGAGCTGAACTTCAAGTGTGTGCCCAAAGCTTCATGCAACTGCTGCCAAAAATGAGAGGTGAACTGAGTACCTCTGTCTAATACTATCTTCTTTGGGACACCAAGCAAGCACACAATCCGAGCCATGTATAGTTCGGCCAACATCGCACTGTTATAGGTGGTCTTGACTGGTATAAAATGGGCCGTCTTTGTCAAACGGTCCACTACTACCCAGATGGAGTCATAACCAGTACGAGTATAAAATGGGCCGTCTTTGTCAAACGGTCCACTACTACCCAGATGGAGTCATAACCAGTACGAGTATGGGGCAAACCGACTATGAAATCCATTCCGATCTCATCCCACTTTCACTGAGGAATTTGCAACGGTTGCAACAAACCTGCAGGTCTCTGATGTTCTGCTTTAATCCTCTGATAACTGTCACATACAACCACATACTCTGCTATCTCCCTTTTCATACCATACCACGAGAATCTTTTCTTCAGGTCTTGGTACATCTTCTCACTACCAGGGTGTATGGAGTATGCTGTCTCATGGGCTTCCTTGAGAATCAGTTCCCGAATCAATTTGATGTCGGGAACACACAGTCTGTCCTTGAACCATACCACTCCTTCTACATCTTCACGGAAACCCTTGCCTTTTCCATTTATGATCAACTGTCGGATCTCATTGATCTTCTCGTCATCCTTCTGACCTTTCCTGATATCTTGCTCTAGAGTGGGTTCCAACTCAATTGCCACTCCTTGAGTGTTGTTTAGAAATTCGAGACTCAATCTGTCGAACTCCTTTGCTAGCTCATATGACATTGGGTGAGTGGCCAACATATTAACTTGACTCTTTCTACTAAGAGCATCTTCAACCACATTTGCTTTGCCTGGGTGATAATGAATCTCAGCTCATAATCTTTGATCAATTCTAGCCATCTTCGTTGTCTCAAGTTTAACTCTGACTGAGTGAATATATATTTGAGACTCTTGTGATCTGTGTAGATATCACACTTCTGCCCATAAAGATAATGCCTCCAAGTCTTCAATGCATGAACCACGGCTGCTAATTCTAGATCGTGAGTAGGATAATTCTTCTCATGGATCTTCAATTGTCGGGACGAGTATGCCACTACTCTCCCTTCCTGCATTAACACACATCCTAGCCCGGTATACGAAGCATCACAATACACTGAGAATGGCTTGTGAACATCTAGTAGAATCAGTACTGGTGCTGTTGTCAACTTCTTCTTCAATGTCTCAAAGGACTTCTGGCATGCTGGGGTCCATTTGAACTCAACCTTCTTTGACAACAATGCTGTCATTGGCCTGGCAATCTTGGAGAAACCTTCAATGAAACGCCGATAATAACCGGCCATTTCGATGAAACTCTTGATTCCTCGGACAACTTTTGGTGCTTTCCAGTCCAAGATAGCTCTTACCTTCTTCGGATCTACAGCCAATCCTTCTCGGTTTACAATGTGACACAAGAATAGGACTTCACTGATCTAGAACTCGCACTTGCTAAGCTTGGCATACAGCTGACAATCTCGTAGCCTGTGAAGTACTTTCCTCAAATGCTCCTCATGCTCTTGCTCATTCTGGGAATATATATAAGAATGTCATCAATGAACACCACCACGAACTTGTCGAGGTAGTCCATGAATATGCTGTTCATCAAGTACATGAAGTAGGCTGGCACATTCGTCAAACCGAATGACATGACCGTGAACTCATATAGTCCATACTTAGTGATGAATGTCGTCTTCAGTATATCTGAGGGTCGGATTCTAAGCTGATGGTAGCCTGACCTCAGATCTATCTTCGAGAACACACTGGCTCCTCTCAACTGATCGAATAAATATTCAATTCTGGGCAGGGGGTACTTGTTCTTGATAGTAACTTCATTCAAGGATCTGTAATCAATGCACATCCTCTTTGTTCCATCCTTCTTCTCCACAAATAGCACCAGGGCTGCCCAAGGCGAGGTACTCGGTCTGATGTAACCTTTCTCCGACAACTCATCAATCTGCTTCTTGAGTTCCACCAACTCTGGTCCGGACACTCGATAGGCTCTCTTGGAAATAGGGGCGGTGCCTGGAATGAGCTCTATGGCAAATTTAACCTTCCTTTCAGGTGGCATACCTGGTAACTCCTCGGGAAACACATCTGGGAAATCTAATACTAAATTGATAGCCTCTGATGGTTTAATCTCCTCACTATGAGCGGTGACTTGGTGACAACTCCCTTTCCTTGGTCCTGACAAGACCAACTCTACTAACACTTCTTCTCCTGATAGGGACACTAACTTCACTGTTGTCTCGTCACAACTAAGGCTAGCTTGATACTTGGTTAGCCAATTCATCCCTAGGATGACATCTATAATTGTATCATGGTTACCCACAACTATCAAATCAGCGGGGAACTCTATCCCTTTTATTTGAACCTTTGCACTAGGGAAAAATCTATCAGTTTGGGTCCTTCCACCAACTGAACTAACTCTCATAGGTGGATACATGGGTGCTACTGGTATATTATGTGATTCTACCCATGATGCAGTCACAAAAGAATGCGTTGCTCCAGTATCAAATAAGACATTTGCAGAATGGTACTCGACTGAAAACGTACCTAGTGCCACTCCTGGAGTCTCCTGGACTGTGTCGGCCTCCAAGTGGTTCACCTTTTCCATACTGGGCATGAGGTTGCCCACGGTTGTTGCCTCCTAGCTGCATTGCATTCTGCCTGACTGGGGCATTGGCAGCTGGCTGCTGCTGAGCTGCTTTCTTTGGGCAATGATTTGCCCAATGGCCTTGTTCACCACAGTGGAAACATGAACGACTTCCTCCTTGAGCTGGCGCTGCTTGATTGTTCTGGTTGGCTGCCTGGTTGCTTTGACGCTGGTATTGATTTCCTCCTTGCTGGTTATTCTGACAGTACTACTGCTGCTGAGGAAACTGCCTCTAGTACTGCTGTTGGTAGTTCTGACGATGATGCTGGTGCTGGTGACCTTGCTTTAATTGCTGAGGTGGGTTGCCTGAGAAGCGAGGATGACTGCTACTCCCAACCTAAGGTCCACCAATCTTGCGTTTCTTGTCCTCCATCTCCCGATGCTTCCTTTCTGTTATGATTGCTCTGTCGATCAGATGCTGGAAGGTAGGGAAGGTGTGGTTCATCAGCTGATAGTGGAGGGGATCGACCAATCCTCTCAAGAAGCGGTACTGTCTCTTGGCATCCGTGTTGACATCCTCTGGGGCATAACGCGACAGCTGCAGAAACATGTCCCTGTACTCACTGACGGACAGGGGACCTTGCTTCAGGGCGAGAAACTCCTTCCTCACTATCATCAGTCCCTCGGGCACATGGTAGCGACAGAAGTTATCTCTGAACTCCTCCCAAGTGATGGCTTCATGGTTGGCATGGGTGGTGAGGTAGGACTACCACCAAGACTGTGCTGCTCCTCTCAGCTGTCGGGGACCATACAACACCTTCTCACGATCGTTGCACTGGGCAGTGTGCAACTCACGCTCCATGGTACGCAGCCAATCTTCGGCGTCCATGGGATCATTAGAGTGGGCAAACACTAGGGGATGGCCCCTCATGAACTCTGCCCGCTTGTCTCTAGGCACTTGTGGCATCTAGACTTGCACTGGAGGCTGAGGTGGCGATGGCTGCTGCTGAGCTTGCTGCATCGCTGCTAAGGTCTGACCAATTGCCTGGACTGCTTGGGTCTACATCAAGAACATCTGCTCAATAGTCATCGGTGGTGGGGGTGGCAACTACTGCTGTGGGGGTGCTTCCTCTTGGGGTGCCTGCTTTTCAGGCTGAGCATGCCTTGCACCTCTGCGCCTGTTCTCAAACATCTGTAGAAATCACACACTTATCAAATCTGACTCTGAAGTCTTTCAGCATAAGAAAAGATGTATAGAAGATCTTCATAGAACTGAACAATTGACCATCTTCACTGACAGCTTCTCAGATAAAGAGGAAAGTGGGAATAAATGGATTACCCAACTAAATAACTGACTTTTATTAATAACTACACCAAGTTGCAGGGGATACCCACAGCTTGGTGACAATCATTACAAAGATCCAACTTCAGTACATGTCCATCATAACAAGCATCCAACATAAAATAAATAAACTAATTCTAACTAGACTGACTAGACTAAGACACTGAACTAAGCATTATTACAAACTCCGACTTTGTCGATCTATGGATCCAAATCTATCCGGGTCCTGCAGTCTGGGGTACCATAGTCGAAGCAACCACGGGGCCGTGAATGGTATGGGTGCTGAATCCCGACAGGGGTGGGAGAACCACCATCCAGATAGTGGCGTGCTGCGCACTCAACACGCAATTCCGCAACCTCCGCCCTAACCTTACCCAACTCATCGAGGGCGTGGTCCAACTCTGTGTTGAGAACGGCGACCAGGTTGACCATGCTGCTCAGCCTGGGATTGCCCTCACCAACTGGCGAGACAATCACACCTCCAGCACTGCCAGTCGAGCGGCGAGGGTAGTACTTTAGGTCAAGGTCATCAGCTACCTCGCTGAACAACGAGCAATACTGAGAAAGTGCCCATTGTGCTGCATCTTGCGTGGCTGCCTCGGTAGTATCCCTCTCAGTGATAGAATAGTGCTCTGAGAAGGCCTCTGCACCCCGGAGATCATCGTCCGGACGGCGCACCAAGCAAGTAGCCTCTCACTGGTCCGGGTATAGCCCGCGACGATGATGGTAGACTACACAACGGTACTCGATAGACCATGTGTGTCGGTCAAAGGCCCGACACAACAGGGTATCGAGAGCGTCGTGGAAGTGACACCCGTGAGCGGCGTCACGAGTGATGTGTCTGGCGATCCATCCCTCCCGCTCCGGCTCCTCCGAAAGCTCCATGTCGTGGCTCGAACTGCCACCGGTGTCGTCGTCTCCGTCTCCGTCAGGGTCTCCTCCAGTAGCCGGTATGCCCTGAGGTGGTGCAGGGGGCATCTCTGGCTGAGGTGTAGGGGAAGGCAGCCTCTCAGACTCCACTTCCTGCTGAGGCAAGGGGGAAGAGTCCTGCTGCTCCTGCTCCTGGCGTTGGCGCTCCTGCTCCTCGTGCAGGTGACGATGCAGTCTCTCGAGCTGACTGGACTGACCTGACACCGTGCGATGCAGGGGACGCTCCGCCAGGCAGGAAGGCAAAAAGGGAATCACATACTTATGTGCAGTGCACCTGATATGGGCCATCTATAGAAGACATCGTAAGCACAAGAGTAAGAGTAGAGCTGTGAGACCAGAAAGTAAATAGAAAGAAAAGTGAGACAAAACTTTTTGAGATAAGTAGATAACATAGAGTTGGTCAAGATGACCAACTTTTGAAAAGACTTTAAGGTCAAGGTAAGAGTAAGGGTCTATAGTCCTTAGGGCGACCATTCTAGTCTAGGTTGGCGGTCCTACAGTCAGCAAGGCTTTGATACCACTTATGCCACAACCGGTTTTAGAAGGTGTTGGGGACTTGTTCTCAAATGCTATAAATTAAGAACAAGGCAACACAAAAGAAGGTTAAATGATTAATGTCCTTCGTCCTTCTGAGCATTATTTCCCTTGGGATATAATGATCTTCGGACGAAGGCCATGAAGGACATACCTTCGTCATTACGACACATGATAGTGAAAATGAGAAACACATGAAAATGAAAGATAGCATGAACATTTATATATCATAACCAGTTCATTTCTATTTTATTAATATGGAAAAATAGAAATGACATTAAGTTACAAGGGTACCTTCGGCTTGAAAGAAAGCAAAGGTACAAGCGTGACGCAAAAGCAAATGCCAAGTCAGCGTGAATAGTACGGGAGTACTGTTCATCTATTTATAGGCACGGGATGCAGCCCATGTAAAATTACACCCATGCCCTTTACATTTGCTAGTAATTCTATAGTGATCCATCGGGGTCTAAATAGCCTTTTCCCCTTTAAGTCGGTTTCCTTTTCTGCTATCACACCGAAGCTCTCCCGCGAACAGCTTTGGCTCTGCGCCATCCTTCGTATTCTTTATGCTTTTTCACACTGTGGTTTTCACCTAAGTCCGAAGGTACCTATTCATGTACCATACTCCAGAAACATTGTTAAATCATGTTTTTGAGGGCCTTCGGAAGCCGAAGGCCCCCAACAGTAGCCCCTCGCAATATTAATTTATTAGGATAATAAATTCAAATTGCGATATGGACGAAGGCCCTGAGCCGAAGGTCCAAAAAAACACCTTCCTCTTGCTAGAATAGCAACAGTCAATGGCAAGCGGGACCCTCCCACTTGCAGTGCCCTGGGTGTATAAATATGTTACGACCGCGATGTCATTTGGTACGCTTTCTCGTCATCTGCTCTTGCTTACTCAGTTTTTAGCTCTTTTGCGTACCAAGACTTGCTTGGCTTTTTTAAGTTTTTTAAGCTTCGGCCCTGAAAGCAGTTTTTAGTATTTCCAAAGATGTCTGGAGATAAAAAAAGCTATTGCTGAAACGAAGTTGAGCCTTTCTGAGGAGAAGAATCTGGGCTTTATTGAACCAATATCAAAGACAAATACAGAGAAAATTACAAGGGAGATTTTGGAGGGTTTATGTGAAGATACTGGTGATAGTGACAGTTATGATGTGGAAAGTGGCGGGGAAGACTCCGAAGATCGACCCTGGCGGCCAAGCCATGCAGTTTTTGGAAAATCAACTATTAAACAGAGTCATCTCGATAATATGAGGGGAAGATATTTTCGGGACATGTCTACTGTAAGGGCTGATGACGGACAGAGGACTGTGCCTACTCCCGAAGAGAATGAAGTTGTGATCTTCCGAAGCTTTTTTAAAGCTGGGCTTCAGTTTCCACTAAACAAATTTGTGGTTGAGGTTTTAAAGATCTATGAAGTCTACCTTCATCAAATTACGCCCGAAGCAATCATAAGAATGGGAATCTTCGTCTGGGCCGTGAGGAGCGAGGGCTTGGAACCAAATGCAAAAAGCTTTTGCAATATGCATGAATTGTTATATGAGACAAAACCCTGGGGCAAAGAGCAATATCATAACAATTTTGGTTGTTATAGCTTCGTCGCTCGCTCTGGCTCGAGTTGTCCCGTGCCAACCTTCCGGAAAAGATGGCCTGGGGACTGGATGAAGGAATGGTTTTACGTAAAACACAATTTGAAGGCACGAGAAGACATCAAAGATATTATCATGCGTCCTATCTGGCAGCGCTTCGGCCTTAAGAAGCCGAAGGTGGAAATCGATGATGCAGCCGAAGAATGCCAAAAGGCCTTCGGCATAGTCTGCTCTTTCATCGGAACGAGGGATTTAGTCCAGGAGCACATAGCCTTCAGGGTGTGGCCTCTTATAGAGCAATGGGAAATGCCAAAGGAAACCATCAGCAAGCCTGACGAAGGTGGACTGGTTAGGTTGAAATACACCTTCAGATACGAGGGTAAATTTATTGAGCCAGATGATGATTGGCTGAAATGCATCGAAGCTACAAGTGACGAACTGCTTGGACCATATTCAAAGACAGAAGATAACGCTCTATCTGTGACCTTCGGAGGGCGGAAAAAGAAGAGGCTGAATAGAGTTTTTGATGCTATTGGATTCGTCTATCCTGACTACCGTTACCCATTATGGGGTCAGAAAAGAAAAGGTACAGTTTCTATGAAGGAAGTTGCTTCGGCCGCTCCTAGTGAGCCAACGCCGAAGAGAAAGAAGGTGAAGGTTCTTACCCACCGGCCACGCTACATTGATCCGGCCACAGTGCCCGAGTTTGGTGGTGAGACCTCTACTGCTACTGAAGCCAAAGATCCTACACATTCGCAAAAAATTGACAGGCGGACTGCAACACCGAAGGTTGAAAGAATTGAAGTGCCAAGAGCTGAGAGGACAAAGACAACAGAAATTTTAAGTCCTTCGGCAGAAATTAAAGTACCAAAAAGTCAAAAAGGTCCAGCAATGACCCCCAAAAGAAAAAGGATGGTTAATGTACTGGATGTATTGGAAACAATAAAGTCTTTAAGCACTACTCCGAAGAAAGTTGTCGAAACTCCCGAAGTGCAGATTGAAGCCTTTGGTGCCGAAGCTATAAAGCACCAAGCTGATACTGAAGCTGGGCCTTCAGAGCCCGCCAAGGTGAAATCCTTGGAAACCGAAGAAACAGAAGCAGCAGAACAAATTTTTGCTGAAGAAACTGGCACTGCCGCCTCCGAAGCATTTTCTGAAGCTTTCAATTATATTTTACGACATGCTTCGGGGAAAATTTTGACTGAAAAAGAAAAGCAAGAGGCTCAGGTCTATGCCCGAAAATTGAAATATCCAAAGGGAGCGTTGATTTTCAACGGCAGTGGAGAAGAAGACTTCTTGTATTGTCTCCCAGACAGCAAGGAGATCTCTGTCTGTCGGGAGATGGCAAGAAGCTTCGGATTCCCAACACTAGAAGACGGGCTCTCAGTGTTGTCAAAAGATGAATTGGCCGACAACTTAGCATACAACAGCTTAAAGGTGAGAAAATAACCTTTTTGTGTGCTTGAAAATTCGTGTGCTTATTTTTTAATACCAAGTTCCTTTTGCAGGGGCTTATTCTTAGCAATGCCCTCAGAGCGCAGAAAAGCGCTGAAGACGAGGGATGTACCATGGCATTGAATAATCTTCGTTCCGAAGTGATTGAGCTAAGGAACGAAGGTCTTGAGAAAGATAAAATATTAAACTCATTACTTAATAAAATAAAAGAAGACGAAGCTACTTCCAAGGCCCAAGCCGAAGCCCAGAAGTGCGAAATTGAAGATCTTCAGAAATAGCTGGCTGAAGCGAAATTAAAGTGTGCAATTGCCGAAAATGACCGAGACGCCAGCGATTACTGGAAAAATCATTGGGAGAAAACAACTACAGAACTTCGGTCTTCGAAAGAGAGATGTTATGAAAAATCCATAAAATGTGTGGAAACAATTAAGACTAGTTTCGCCAGCATCGGCGCATATTCAAATGAAAGCAACTTCGTACTGGGAGATCCCGAAGGTCCAATTGACTGGATCAACGGCGAGGCCGAAGCTTTTGAAGAAATTTTGAGTGGCCGTGGGGACATATGTGCCTTCTCGGGTGCTAGGCGGATAGCCGCTATCTTGGAGAGGAGAGGCTGCGAACATGTGAAATCCTTGGCGCAGACCGAGGCTGCCCTATCTATTGAAGATATAAAAGACCCCTCGGCCGAAGCAAGCTTGGTTGGTGGAAAATTTTTCACCGACATCTGGGAAAATGGCGGTCGGGAGATGGCTCAAGAAATTATAAGGAAAAGTGAAAAAGGTATTCACGATGCTAGAGAAGTAGCAAAGGCCGCTGAGAAAAGTGCGGATCTTGAGAGGCGAATAGGTATTGATTAATAACTTTTGACTTTATGTTGTAATTTTATGACTTCGGACTTATTTACACTTTGCATCACAGGCGCACTATCTCCTCCCCCAGGGCCCGTGGAGCCATTGGCGGACCCCAAAGTGAAGGAGGATGATGAGATTATAAAAATGGCCGAAGCTATTATGGATAAAGTTGTTGATCAACTATTAAACGAAGCTGCAGAAGTAGTTTTAAGAGAAGATTAGCTGCCATTGTAAAGATATTTGGAATGTAATATTTGCTGGACAATGTGTGTAATATTTTATAACTTTGAATGTAATATCTAAACTGTTTATAATTCAACTCTTTACGATGCATGAAACTTTTACGTACATACCATTTTTGAGCCTTCGACGAAAAAACACCTTCCCTTCTTTTTATGCTTCGTGAAGAATATCCATATTCCGTGAAAATATACAGTTTCTGAAAAAACATTATGCTTTGTGAACAATGGATCTCCTTTTCATATCAAAGTGACGAAGCTGTATCTCTTGAAAACTTATTTTGTGCCTTGGCACTTCTTCGAAACAATCTCCGAAGCTCAATATTGTATTTCAACATTGTCTACCTTTCGGAAGGTCAACACTGCATCCCCTTCTTGTGCCACTGATGCAATATGATGTATGATGCTATGCTATGCTCATGATGTAATGATGTAAATGACATGCAAAATGATATTTGCGCCGAAGGCACACACACATTCCCTAGTGGAGCACACAATCTTTTTGCTGTTTATTTTTCGGCCTCACCATTTATTTTTCGGTGTATCAGCGTTGACTTTTCGCTGTAAGCCTCCCTTAGGAGCTTCTTCGCCTTTTATTTCGGCGGTATCAACGTTTATTTTTCGCTGTAAGCCTCCCTTAGGAGCTTCTTCACCTTCTATTTCGGCGGTATCAGCATTTATTTTTCGCTGTAAGCTCTGCATTTCTTTTTGGAACGACTTTTGAGCAGAAAACTTACGCTGTGTTCCCTTAAGAACGACTTTTGTTGCTTCGACAATAGCTTGCAATGCATTCCTTCGTCAAAACC
Organism: Zea mays; assembly: GCF_902167145.1. Classification (NCBI taxonomy): domain Eukaryota; kingdom Viridiplantae; phylum Streptophyta; class Magnoliopsida; order Poales; family Poaceae; genus Zea; species Zea mays. The sequence goes on from NC_050098.1 coordinate 69,676,230, forward strand.
TTTAGAACTTCGTCGATGTTTGAAGAAGATATATTCATTATGATAATGACGAAGCTATTACAAGAAATTGAAAACAACAGAAGAACTGAGTTTTTAATGATTGTTCTTTATTGAAAAGGTAAATGATAACAAATGTAAAAGGTAGGATATATCTTAGTAGATGTGCTTTGATTCTGGCACAGTACTGTTGACTGTGCGAGCTTCGGACTGCTCCCTAAAGTCTCTCTGCTGGTGACTTTGCTGGCTCCTTTCTGGCTGCTAGCCTTGGGGATAAGCGGCTTGCATTGGTGGTGGAGGTGGGGGCTGTTGCCAAGATGCCTGAGGTTGGCTTGCCGAAGCAACAAAAACTGCAGGATGGTTACCCACATACTCTGGAATGTATGGTGAGTGGTACAAAGCAGTATGCATAACCTGCTTCGGCTGGCTCTGTTGGGCTGCAACTTCTGCTATCTCTTTCTGTTTTTGAATGGTGACATGGCACATCCTAGTAGTATGGCCCTTGTCCTCACCGCAGAATAGGCAGTAAATCTTCCTGGGCTGATCCCCAAACCTTCCTCCGAAGCCCCTGGCGCCTCTGCCCCTTGGAGCTGGGGGCCGAGGATAGCTCTGTTGCTGCCCTGAAGCCTGAGAGGAATATTGCGGCCTTTGTTGCTGACTTCCCCTATCGTCATTTTGAGTGGAATGGATAGATCTGACGTGCCTAGGGTGGATCCTCCCTCCGAAGCCCCTGGTCATTTCGGAGAACCTGTAAGCTTCCTCCCTCCTTTGCCGAAAGTCATTATCTGCTCGGATATATTCGTCCATCTTCTGAAGCAGCTTCTCCAGGGTCTGAGGGGGGGTTTCCTGGCGAAGTATTGGGCTGTAGGTCCTGGCCGAAGCCCCTTAATCATGGCCTCAATAACAATTTCATTAGGCACCGTTAGCGCCTGTGCCCTCAGTCGTAAAAACCTTCGGACATACGCCTGAAGGTATTCTTCATGATCCTGAGTGCACTGGAACAAAGCTTGAGCAGTGACCGGCTTTGTCTGAAACCCTTGAAAACTAGTGATGAGCATGTCCTTCAGCTTTTGCCACGATGTGATTGTTCCTGGCCGAAGACAAGAGTACCAGGTCTGCGCAACATTTTTGACTGCCATGACGAAGGACTTCGCCATGACTGAAGTATTGCCACCATATGAAGATATGGTTGCTTCGTAGCTCATCAGAAGTTGCTTCGGATCTGAGTGTCCGTCATACATTGGGAGCTGAGGTGGTTTGTAAGACGGGGGCCAAGGTGTAGCCTGCAATTCTGCTGACAGAGGAGAAGCATCATCAAAAGCAAAATTTCCATGATGGAAATCCTCATACCAGTCATCCTCGTTGACGAAGCCCTCTTGATGAAGCTCTCTGTACTGGGGCCTCCGGTTCTGTTCATCTTGCGTAAGATGACGAACCTCTTCAGAGGCTTCGTCTATCTGCCTTTGTAGGTCAGCTAGCCAGGCCATCTTTTCTTTCTTCTTTTTCACTTGTTGATGTAGCATTTCCATGTTCCTGATTTCTTGGTCCAAATCGTCCTCCTGAGGCGTTGGACTGGTGGCCTTCCTTTTCTGGCTTAGGGCTTCCCGAAGAGAAAGGGTCTCCTGGTTCGGGTCCAGCGGCTGGAGAGCAGCAGCCCCTGTTGTTGAAGCTTTCTTTGGCGGCATGACGAAGGTCAATGCTTGCCAAAGGTGGTCAAAAAGGGTTCACCGGAGGTGGGCGCCAATGTTGGGGACTTGTTCTCAAATGCTATGAATTAAGAACAAGGCAACACAAAAGAAGGTTAAATGATTAATGTCCTTCGTCCTTCTGAGCATTATTTCCCTTGGGATATAACGATCTTCGGACGAAGGCCATGAAGGACATACCTTCGTCATTACGACACATGATAGTGAAAATGAGAAACACATGAAATACGAAAGATAGCATGAACATTTATATATCATAACCAGTTCATTTCTATTTTATTAATATGAAAAAATAGAAATGACATTAAGTTACAAGGGTAGCTTTGGCTTGAAAGAAAGCAAAGGTACAAGCGTGACACAAAAGCAAATGCCAAGTCAGCGTGAACAGTACGGGAGTACTGTTCATCTATTTATAGGCACGGGATCCAGCCAATGTAAAATTACACCCATGCCCTTTACATTTGCTAGTAATTCTATAGTGATCCATCGGGGTCTAAATAGCCTTTTCCCCTTTAACTCAGTTTCCTTTTCTGCTATCACGCCGAAGCTCTCCCGTGAACAGCTTCGGCTCTGCGCCATCCTTCGTATTCTTTATGCTTCTTCACACTGTGGTTTTGACCTAAGTCCGAAGGTACCTATTCATGTATCATACTCCAGAAACATTGTTAAATCATGTTTTTGAGGACCTTCGGAAGCCGAAGGCCCCCAATAGAAGGCAAATCGAATGCGAACCATGTACGTGCCAGGATCAGAAACTCACGTACACAGCGATTACTTAATTGGACATCATCACACAATGCTCGAAATAAATAGCGGAAAGATACTTTATTACATCAAGATGTCCAAGACATCCACATAGTCTAATACATAACCATTGTTCAACATAATTATCAAAGTGCGGAAATACGAAACGTAGATGCTAAGCCTACATAGGCAGCTGATTAGGGGTTTGCCACTAAGAAAGAACTAGAACTTGTCATACTCCTGGAACTCCTCGAAGTCATCCATGTTGCCAGCATCACCTCCTGAGCATTGGGTACACTGGGGACAACCTGGGGTGGGGGTGGTGTGTAAAGCAAGGGTGAGTACACATCAACGTACTCAGCAAATGTCCCGTTTGGCTAAAGTGGACTAGCTGTATATGGAGTTTGAGGTTAAGTAGTTGCTTTTAGTTGGTCAATTATTTATTATTATTAGTAGAGCCAAGTTTTAGTAATAAACCCAGTTATTACCCAAAAGTACCTCCTCAAAAGAGGAAATACCAGAGATCAGATTTTATAACATCATTGTTAACCATCATCATAATAGTATCCAAAGTTCTTCTAATCAAAGAGGATCCCAAGGCTGCTCTTAACCGTGAGCTCGGCTGATATACCAGTTTTTAACACTCTGCAGAGGTTGTACACTTTACCCACAAGTCATGATCCCTTTCCAGCCTGGGTTGTACAGACCCGATCTTCACTACTAAGGTGAATGGCCAGGAATCACTACGTAGCCTTTACAAAGACTCCCCTGGTGCACAGCTTCTCGTTAGGTTTTACCAGTCGTACAAACGTAGTACACCTCCCCAAGGTGGGTGACTAACAAAACCAAATCGAAAGAACCTCTGCACCCCAACCTTGGCAGAGCGATCACTATGTGCCGGCCCTCATTGACGGCCCTCCGGCAAAGCCAACTACACCCCCAAGTTCATCTAATTAATCAGCTAAGGGCGTCCCATTCCACCCTCATGGTTGTATTGTTATCCCGGGTGGTTACTCCATGAACAGGTCCTTACGGAGAGGTACTCAGGAAAAAGGCCTGAGCCCCCTAAGGTATCACAAGATCATCCACATAATCAGGATAACAGTATCGTATCATAAATGTTCACATCATGTTCATTGATTAAGTTAAGGCAATAGCAACATGCTAACCATGATAACCCAAAAAGGTAAACAAGGATAAGTGAATACAGACTAGTCAATCCTTAGGTTTCATAAAGTAATGCGGGACAGTGAATCATAAAGTATGTAGGACATAATGGGTCAGAGGACACTTGTCTTCACCAGGTGGTTGCTCAGGGAGGTCTCCAACAACACACTCAGGAAACTCGGACTGCTCGTTGTCTAAATAAAGCGAGCATGCATTCAATACATTTGAAAAAGTACAAATGAACATCACACCAAACATGTACAAACATTGGAACACATCATAAAAAGACACAATACTACATAAAGGATAATGGATTCAATGTATAACATAAACTATAACCTACATTAACTTTGTTTGGAAATAGTTTACTATTTCTCCTAAGTGTTATTTACAAGTACAAAATCATAGATCAATTGATTTTATGGTGACCTAAAATTTAGAACAGAGATGAACTTATGTAATGCATATTATTAATCTCACAGGTTTAAGCAAGTTTAAATCTCTAAGGTTCTCCTTTATTTATTTATTAACTAAATAAAACATACACCTACAATAGTTCATATTCAATCTTAAAAATTTAGAGTGTGCAGACAGTGAGTGAACCTATTTTATTTACACAGAGAATAATTCTATGAACATTTTGCAATTTGAATCACTGAATTTGGAGTTCATATGCAAAAGTTATGAAATAAACAAGTATGGGAATTCAAAATATGAAATTAGGGCTAATTTTGTGATTAAATAAAAGTCCAGGGATAAATCTGCAAGATTACAGGGGTCTGCGCGCGAAAACCAGGGACGGCGGGTTGATTTCTAATAAACCGAGGGTCTCTTTAAGAAAACTACGGTGCGAAGGGGTATCGGGTGAATCTAACCGCTAGATCAGAAACCGATGGCCGAGATTAGATCTGCGGCTGAGGGCGCGCGAGGGGGTGGGGCGGGGGGGCGCTGACAGGTGGGACAGGGAGTGTCAGCGATGGAGGGGGAGAGCATGCTGACTGAGCGGGCCCAGCGCCAGAGGGGAAACGGACGACTATAGGGGTCCGAGGGAGTCCGAGTCGTTCGATCGAGATCGGACGGGGAGGGGTCCGAGGGGGTCTGAGGGGGTTCGAGCCGTTCGATCAAGATCTGACAGGGGAAATCAGATCGGGAAGGATGAGCGGCTGCGGGCGACGCTGATAGGCGACGCTGACAGGCGGGACAGGGCGTCAGGTGCGCGTGTGCGAAGCGGTATCCTGTGGTCCGGGCCGTTCGATCTGAATCGGATGGAGGGGATCAGACCGGGGAAACAGACGGCTACGGGCAGCGCCGCTCCTCTCTGCGGCGGTGAGGTCGCCGGAGTTGAGGCAGGCGCGTGCTAGGGTGGCTCTGGGGTCGCCCGAGTTGGGCAGAGAGGAAGAGGACGCCACGGCGAACTCAATGGCGGGGAAGAGGCCATGAATCCATGGGCAGAGAGGGGAGAACGGCGGTGAGAAAGTCTCGAGCGGGCCGGAGAAACTCCGGTGAGCGATTTCGGCCACGGGGAGGGGACTTAAGGCGCGCTAAGGCCTTGGCTAACTTTAGCAGAGGCAGGGGTGACACAGGGAACTACTCCGGTGAACTAGACCGGGCCAAATCGGCTGGCCACCGCGCGAGCACGGCGAACCGCCACGGTCGAGGACATGCGAAGGAGAAATTGGACGAACACAGGGCGCAATAAGGGAAATTGGGCACGAGGATGGGAGTCTCACCTCGGGGTGGAGCTCAGGGAGGCTTGGGGTGGTCTTCGACGAGCTGGTTGGCCGGGAACGCGGGCGTGGGTCTCTGGTGGCGTCCGGCGGCAACGATAGAGCCCGAGAGAGGGCGAGGGTGTGTGAAATGAGGCGAGGGGCGAGTGCGGGGCACTGGCGGAGCTCTAAGAAGGGAGTTGGGCGCGTGGGCAGGCGTCGTGGCCGAGAAACCCAGCGACATGCGCGAGTGCGCACGCGCTGGTCCACGGTGGGCGCGGGGAAGGCGGAATTGACAAGGCAGGCCCACGACGCCGAGAGAGAAAAAGGGACGCGCGGGGGCAATGGCTCAGCACTGGCGAACCGGGCCCACGAGGCAGAGAGAGAGAGCGAACGGGCGAAGGAAACTGGCGCCGACAGGTCGTCCCCACTGGGCAGCGAGCGAGAGAGGGAGGGCGCCCACGAGGGAGAACCACCGCTGACAGGGCTGCTTTCTCCTTTTTTTTCTCTCTGGATTTTCTAATTCATTTTCTATTTCCTTTTTCTATAGGGTTTTCAAATCCAAATTCAAACTAGGTTTCAAATTCAAATAAATTCAAACTTGTGCAACACTTCAAAGAATATTTTAAGCTCACCATGATGCAACATGTCATGACTCATAAGGTTTTGACAAAAATAAATAATTAACCTCCACTAGTTTAAGCTATTTCTAATCAAAAAGAAAAAAGGGAGAAAGAATCTAGAGAGAGACACATGATTTTGGGTGATAATTAGAAATAAATTTTATACCCCCAAAATCAGGGTGTTACATTTTGGGTAGGATAGTACTGTTGGTTGTAACTCAATGGTTCGTGCTAGACGCACGAGAGAGCGAGACATATGATTTTATGCAGGTTCAGGCCGCTTGGAGAGGCGTAATACCCTACTTCCTGGGGTGGATCTGTATGTGGTGTGTTACAAGCGGTGTCTCTTGAATGGAGAAAAGCTAATGAGATGATTAGATGATAATGAAAATGATGGGGTTCCCCCTGGGCCTTATATACTCGACTGTGGGGCACTCCATACGTACATGATGATCACATGTCTCCAAAATAATAGTGAATTGACTGAACTGGTCTCCCGAAAATACCGCCGACTCATCCCTAATCTGCCTCGACATTTTAGGGCGCCATGTGCTGGAAAGTCGGACGGTTTCATTGGATAGCACATGATTTGATGGACTACTCGGGCTCGAGTTTGTCGCCTTCTCAGGTCGGCCCATTCCCTCAATAGATTTTGCCTAGCCCACGAAGGGATAGCGTTGCGAGGTAACTAGCCCGAGGCCCCGCGCATGGACCTTTCGCCTTCTAGTGGACCCGGGGGACATCTGTCCCCCACAAGCCCCCAATATTTGAGTTGATTTTGAAATAATCAACCCAAAGATTCTTGGTCCGACTTAGGGGTTTGTTATATGGCCTGATTTCTTTTCTGCCGCTGGGTGCATCGAAGGTGCACCCATTGGGTGTAGCCCCCGAGCTTTGAGTGGATTTTAGAAATAATCCATTCAAAGGTCTTCATCTTATGCTTTATAGAAATCAACATTTTGTCTTCAAGGTACTATAGATCATGTAGCCCCTGAGCTTTGAGTGGATTTTACAAATAATCCATTTAAAGGTCCTCATCTTATGCTTTAGAAATCAGAATTTTGTCTTCAAGGAACTATAAATCTATTGGGTGCACCGAAGGTGCACACAATAGGTGTATCCCTCGAGCTTTGAGTGGATTTTAGAAATAATCCATTCAAAGGTCTTCATCTTATGCTTTAGAAATCAGCATTTTGTCTTCACTTTATGAATAGATATTCAAACGATGCCATCTGTCCATGCCTTGTTAGGTCTAAAATCAATTTGATCGGTGACAGATTGGACGTCCAGCTTGTTGAGGCAGATGGCTCTCAGCTGGACATCACCCTGCTCTGTGTTTCAATGCTTCTGTTGACTAGACTCACACTTCAGTAGCCACATTTGGATTCCTTCCATCTCAGCCGATCTCCTTCTTCTGTCATGGTACATTCATTGCGTATATTTTGTGGATATCATTTCTTTAGAAAATCTTTGAAAATTTTGGGCGACACACCCAATGGGTTTGCGCAAGGGGTGTCTTAGTGTGCAGAGTGTTTATCGCACCATCCTGGAGTAGTAACTTGATGTGACGGAGAGGTGTAATCATTTGCCTGAGCAGTTGACTTAGGTCCAACTGGTGTCGTGTTATGCGAAGCAGTGCGCGTTGCCTGACTCATTTTCAGGCGGCTTGAATTGCTTATTGAATTCTTGCGACTGTTCGGGAAGCGGGGTAGGAAGTGGACGGTCACCCCCAGCCTCTATAAATAGCCTGCTTGCCCTAGCTGTTCTCTTCACTTGTTCTTTGATCATATGCTTTCTTCTTCTTCTTCATTCCTTCCCTTTCCAATCTACCATGGGCAGGGGTAGGAGGGGCAGGAGTTGGACTCGCCGCGCCGATGACAAACGCAAGTGTGCTCCAAGTCCTCCCTCGGAGGACTTCGGTGACTCAGAATACTCGAAGGAGGCCTCCTCCGAGTATGATCGATCACCCACTCCTGCTTCTCTAGTGGCGTCGTCCGAGGATTTGGACGACTCCATGAGACTGTCCACCGCGGCCCGAACGTACTGACGCTCCATCGAGCGCGCCGGGCTCGGTGGGCCGGATGTGTCGGAGGAGGTCTCCTCGGAAGAGGTGGACTTCTCTGACTCCTCCGAGGAGTGGAGCGGCGGCGAGGGTGATGGCGAGGGCGACGGTAGCAGCGGCGACGACGACGGCGAGGGCGACGGTGGTAAGGGCGACGATGACGGCAGCAGCGGCAACGGTGACGGCGGGGGCGACGGCATCAAAGGCGACGATGATGGCGAGGGCGACGGCAGCAGCGGCGACGGTGACGGCGGCAAGGGCGACAGCGGTAGTGGTGACAGTGATGGCGATTAGGGCGACGGCGGGGGCGGCAAGGGCGACGGTGGCAGCAGCAAGGCCAGTGGCATAATGCCGGTGGTTTAAATATTAGTATATATAGCATTAGTTGTAGTAACTAGTGGTAGAATAAGGTAGTGTTAGTTAGTAGTGTAGTGTAGTGTAAGTAATAGGGGTAATGTAATGTAATGTAGTGACCAGGGGTAGAAGAGGCCGACTCATAATGAGTTGGCTTCGAGTTTGGGTTGATTCCCCATTACGAATGAAGGATGAAGTTACTCCACTTAACCACTGTTGCTTGTTTTTTGTTCATGTGCTTGAAAGTTTGTCGGCATTTTAGAGGTAATGCACGAGTGTCGATTGCAATCCTTACATTTCCAAGTTATGATCTGGCACTTCAGAGGTAATGCCCAACTTAAGGAGCCAACTTATACTCATGCCGACATGCCTTCTTGAGTTCTGAACCCTAAATTTCACTTTTTCCTCCGCCGCTTCTCTGTTTTCAGAATTCTCGAGCCCGCTTGTTCCGCCCGAGAGATTGTGATGGCTCCCAAGCGGAAGAGACAAAGCATTGTCGTTCCGATCATTCTGCCCATTGATCCCAACAGCCAGCTTCCATTCGCCAGTATCCACATGTCGGTAATTTCTGAATCAGATCTTCTGCATCTTGTGGAAACTGGGGTTTTGCCGCCGAAAGAACTATGTTCTTGACAACTCTAGCGTGGGGTGACTGTTTCGACAGAGGACACCCACGAGGCCGTCGTTTTTGTGTCGTTCCTCATCCGAGGGCTTGCCCTTCCTGTTTCTCCATTCTTCCGCGGTCTCCTTGATTTCTATGATTTAAATCTTACACATTTAAATCCCAACTCCATTCTTCAAGTTGCCATTTTCGTGCACCTGTGCGAGGCTTTTCTTCGAATCCTTCCCCACTTTGGGCTCTGGAGGTATCTTTACCACTGTCGGCCTGGTATGGCCGGGGGACAACATCAGCTTGTCGGTGGTGCCAGTTTGGAGCTTCGCCGGGGGAGGAAAATAGAATACCTTGATATCCCCCTCAAGGACAGCATCAAGGGATGGCGCCTCGAGTGGTTCACCATGGAGAATCACAACAAGTCACTCCCCCCTCGATCAGGGAGGCAACCTGACATTTGCACGCACAGTTGGGTAGAGTCCCCCACTTATTCAGAGGTAGCCGAAGCCAAGGTGCTGCTTGCTAAGATTTGCTTACTGAAGGACAGGGGCCTGACTGCTGAAGCCATGGTCGCTGACTTTGTCTTCAAGAATATCCAACCTCTAAAGGATAGAGTCTACCCTCCTTACTTGTACACCGGGGTCAACGATTCTTCCCGAGTTACTAACAGACGGATTCCTAATGAGGACCTGCTAAGCTGACTTGACCTGATGCTAAGGGGAAGGGTTTCGAATGTTGGTGCCCCCTTATCTTACTCTACATGGAACCTGCCTCCGCAGAGTCCCTTCTCCAATTTTGTTTCCAATCCTCCCGTTCGAGATGGCAGCCTGGACCATAGAGTGCGACCCTCCTCAGAGGACATTGAGGCCTTAATTGCTCCCCTCAGAAATCTTCCTGAGGCTGAGAAGCAGACTCACTTTGAGATGTCGTCCGGCACTGATGATGCTGAGATGAATGCTGTTCTTAGCCTGCTGGCCAGAGAATCATCTGACTCTGCCCGCACTGAGCCGACGGTAGTTGCGATTGGGCAAGACTTTGGTGAAGACGAGGAAATTCAAAAACCAGAAGGTGGTCGCCGCAAGCGTTCACGCCGAGTGAACCATCCAGCTGCACCCGTCGAGGAGGAGAAGAAGAAAAGGCGACTCCGGCGGTTGTCGTGCTTGGAGCAAGACGCTGGCCCCTCCACATTATTCCTCGGTGATGGCCCAGCGCGCACCATCCTCGAGGACAATGTCGGAGGTTGTGACGATGTTCAGGTTACCGGTGGTGTTCCTGATGAGGAAGAAGAAGAAATTCCGCTGATCCGTAAGAATAGTCGTCACCACAGGGTCAGCGACATTCCCATACAAGCCTTGTCAGCGCTTGTCAGCCTCCAAGGGTTGTCAATATCTGATTTTGACCAGGCGCTGGAAGAGATCATCCCTGAGGACCTTCTATCAGAGTCTCCTGAAGCTGACAATCCCACTATCTGTTCATAGATCCCAGATGATGGTCCTCTGCCGCGTGATCCTGCCGGGCAAGAAATATCCCGCGTAGTTTCTCGTGTTTCGTCGACCCTGGAGGGCGGTCTACCTCGTGAAGACGCTGATCTGAGTCACCTGGCTCCTATGGACGTGGCTGAGGGATCTTCAGCCTTAGAGGTGGCTGCCATGGAGGACCCAGCCCCCAAGGGTGGTACTCGGAGCGATCCAGCCCCCAAGGGTGTTGAGGCAGGCTCCCCTTCTACTACTTCCATGGACGTCCATGTTGGATCGCTGCCAGTCCAATCCAAGGAGGCCGTGGTGACACATCTATCTACGACTCTCACTGGTCTGGTCACTTTAGAGACCAGTGAACCAGACGCCAGGAGTCTGCCGCCTGCTGAGGTTCATCCGAGTCATGCCTTTGATATCATTCCCGCTGATCTCCCCTCGTCAAGCAATGTATCAACTCTTCCTGCTTTGGATCTTCCTTTATTCCTCTCCAATCTTCAGGTGAGTCGACTTTCGCTTTTTTACAACTCCTACTGGCAAAATAGCTTTTTTGCTTATCTTTTCATAATCATAGGATGTTCTTGGTGGTGTATCTTCCCAACTGAGATCCTGCGGTGCTCCTATCCCTGACCAAGTTTCATCTTTGATGTAGTGGAACCCTCTACTGCTTCAAAAACAAATAGATGATCTGAGGGCGTCAAACATTGGTTAGTGAGCTCATAGTTTCCTTTTTTTGCTTTCATTGCTCGGCTCATTCTAAATCTTGCGCTTTTCTTCTGCTGCTTTATCAGATTTGGCTCGGCGGTGCTCTAATATAGAAGAGAAGTATTCCCAGAGCGAGGCCGACTTAAGCCAAACTTCTGCTTTCTTGGACGGTGCTTGCTCCCTGAACTCCTCTCTGAATGCGCAGCTCGACTCCGAGAAGATGGCGCAAGAGGTAAACTCTCTTGGCTGCTTCTGTTTTGCTTCCCTTGCTTCAATGCTTAGTGTTGTTCTTTCTTTTAGGAGGAAAAAACGAGCACTCTTTGCTTCTCGTGATAATCTGGACAGGCTGTATCGTGATGCCACCACCTCCTTGACCATTCTAGAGAGGAGTCATCGCTTTACCATGTCAGATTTGGACCATCATCGCGACGACCTGAGGGCATGTCAGGATGAAGTCTCCTGACTCGGCAAGCTGTTGTCCACCAAAGATTCCGCCATCAAGGAGCTGTGTGCCTCCAAGAAGCTTGTCACGCAGGAGTTGGAGGCCTCCCGCCTCACTATCAAGGCCTTGGAGGATGACCGCGTCGTCATGAAGGCGATGTGCGACAAGGCCATGGATAAGGCTATTCGCGCCGGGTGGATCCTGATGAGGAGACTCGACGTCGTGGTGCCTAAAGACATTGTCACCGATGTCATGGCCGCGCCTGATGCCGCAAGCCGTCCATCTTCTTCCGCTACTCCTACAAACGATGCTTCCTGCAAGAATACTCCAGCGCAATGATTTGCCTGAAAAACACTTGTTCATTGAGTTAGCACTTTTTAGAGAAAAAATGTATTGTGAGCTCTATATGCGTGTAACTGTTATGTTTGAACTGATTATTTTGTCGGCAGGGTGTTGAAGAACGCCCCTGGCACTGTAAGCGAGATATTTCTTTTTCGAAGTACTCCCAATTTGAGTTGGTTATTTTGTTACTAGGGCATTGTGATCACCCTAAATCATGTAAGCGTGAGCATGTCGCACCGACTTAAGGTGTTTCTGACTTAAGCCGATTGCTCCGTTAGTAGGGCATAGTGATCACCCTAAGTTATGTAAGCACGAGCATGTTACACCGACTTAAGGCGTTTCCGACATAAGCCGATTGCTCCGTTAGTAGGGTATAGTGATCACCCTATGTTATGTAAGCGCGAGCATGTCACACCGACTTAAGGCATTTCCGACTTAAGCCGATTGCTCCCTTAGTAGGGCATAGTGATCACCCTAAGTTATGTAAGCGCGAGCATGTCAGACTGACTTAAGGAGTTTCCGACTTAAGCCGATTAATCCGTTAGTAGGGCATAGTGATCACCCTAAGTTGTGTCATGCTGATTTCGAGTTGAGCCCAATCTAAGTCAGTTGTCAATCAAGAATTTGAACGCCTTTGGAAGATGAAAGCTTTATTGATGATGAAACCTTTTGATTACAGAGTACAACTTGTCCTCAAGGCTTTTGAGGTATCGCTAAGGGTAGAACTTTCTGAGGTGCTCGATATTCCATGAGTTCCCCACTTCTGTGCCGTCCATCTGAGTAAGCCGGTAGGATCCTGGCCGTGTGACCTCTGCTACGATGAACGATCCTTCCCATGGTGGTGACAACTTGTGTCGTCCCTCCCCCGTTAGTACTCGGCGGAGGACCAAGTTTCCCACTATGAAGGATCGGTGTCGCACAAATTTGTCGTGGTAGCGCCTCAAAGTTTGCTGTATCTGGCCGACTGAATTACTGTGTTTAGTCGTTCCTCCTCCAGCACATCAATGTCCTATAGCCTGGTTGCTTCTGCCTCAGCTATGCTTTGAAAGGTTAGCCTGGGCGCCCCAAAGATCAAATCGGCAGGCAGCACTGCCTCTGACCCATACCCCATGAAAAATAGGCTCTTTCCATGCAGAGCTCGGCTGGGCTATGTTAGTAGGCTCTAGACCACGTATGGCAGCTCTCTGATCCACTTCCCTGCAAACTTCTCACTCTTGTTGAATATCTTTTTTCTGAGTGCATCCAGTATCATTCCGTTGGCTCTTTCTACCTGCCCATTAGCTCTTGGGTGTGCCACTGATGCGTACTTGATCTGGATGCTCCTTTGTTCACAGAAATCAAAGAATTCCGAGCTAGTGAAGTTGGATCCCAGGTCAGTGATGATGCTATTTGGTATTCCGAACCTGAACATTATCTCCTGGATGAATTCCACTACCTTCGTCGAGGTCAAGGAAGCAATGGGCTTGTATTCTATCCACTTTGTAAATTTGTTGATTGCGAGCAGTATATGAGTATAACCTCCTTGAGATTTCTTGAAAGGTTTGATCATGTCCAGCCCCTAGCATGCAAACGGCTAGGTTACAGGAATGGTCCGCAGCTGCTGTGTAGGCAAGTGCTGCTGTTTTGACAAGAATTGGCACGCTCACACTTCTGGACTAACTCAGCAACATCACTCTTGGCGGTTGGCCAGTAAAACCCGGATCTAAAAGCTTTTCCCACTAGATTCCTCGATGCAGCATGCACACCACACTACCCTGCATGAATCTCATCTAACAGCTGTCTCCCGGTAGCTGAGTGGATGCACTTCATGAGGACCCCTCCTACGCCTCTTCCAAACAGCAAGCCCCCTATGATGGTATAGTGGGCTGACTGTCTTGCAATGCGTTCTGCTGCAGCCTTGTCATCCGGTTCCTCTTCATTTTTTATGTACCTCATGATCGGCTCCCTCTAGTCATTGGGATCTGCCTTTGGCTGACTCAAGGCGTTGCATTCTTCCATCTGGTCCGTGATGATGCTTGGTTGTTGTATGTCTTGGATGAAAATCCCAGGTGGAGCTTGGGCCCGACTGGATCCCAGCTTTGACAATGCATTAGCTACCGCATTGTGATCCCTTCCCATGTGATGGAACTCCAATCCTTCGAACTTGTCTTCCAGCTTATGCATGGCTGCACAGTATTTGCCCATTGTGTCGGTCGAGCAGTCCCAATCTTTGTTTATTTGACTTATGACTACTAGTGAGTCACCATACACCATCAGCTTCTTGATGCAGAGTGATACCGCGATGCTCAGCCCGTGGACCAGTGCTTCGTACTCTGCTACGTTATTGGATGCCGGAAACAAAAGCTGGAGTGCATACTTGAGTTGCTCTCCTCTAGGAGCAATAAAGAGAATCCCTACACCCGCTCCTTGCAGCTTCAGCAAGTCATCAAAGTACATTCTCCATACTTCAGCAACTTCTGGGCTTTTTGGGACCTGGTGCTCAGTCCATTCTAATATGAAGTCAACCAGTGCCTGAGTATTATATCATCGTGCGGGGCCGAAACTCTATGTCGTGAGCTCCTTGCTCGCATGCCACTGGGCTATCCTTCCAATAGCTTCTTTGTTGTGACACACTTTTCCGGGGTCAGCTTCCACCGGTAGCACCTCAGACTGTTGAAGACCAGTTGTAAATCCTCGATGAAGTTTTCTGAGTTTTTTATCTTGATAACCACATCATCGACGTAAGCTTCCACCCGCTTGCCCCAGTGATCGGCTAAGCATGTTTGGATGTCTCTCTGGTAAGTCGCTCCAGCGTTCTTGAGGCCGAACAACATGGAGATATAGTAGAAAGCTCCAAATGGGGTGATGAAAGCAGTCTTCTCCTCATCTTATTTTGCCAGGATGATCTGATGATATCCAGAGTAGTAGTCTAGGAAGGAGAGCATAGAGCAGCCAGCAGTCGACTCAACTACATGATATATTCTAGGGAGCCCGAAGGGATCCTTCGAACAATGCTTGTTGAGATCAGTATAGTCGACGCACATGCGCTAATCAACTTTATTATTTTTAGTACAAGAACTGGATTTGCTAGCCACTCAGGATGTAGTACTTCCCTAATGAACCCTACTAACACTAAGTGAGCTAACTCGGCGCGAATAGCTTCCCTTTTATCAGGCGTGAAACGATGTAGCTTCTGTCGAATCGTCCTTGCTTGTCGATACACCTTCAATTTGTGCTCGGCCAGTTCTCTCAGATCTCCCGGCATATCCGCAGGCTGCCATGTGAATACATCTCGGTTATCTTGCAGGAACCGGACGAGCGTGTTTTCCTATTTGTCATCAAGGCTGGAGCTGATGATGGCAGTCTTGCGTTCGTCGGAGAATCCCAGATTAATCCTCTTAGTTTCTTCAGTCGGTCGTATAGAGGTCATGGTCTGAGCTTCGTTAGTGGGTATTTTGAGATTCTCCTCCTCTAGCCTGGCATCCGCCTACGTGGGAAGAGGTGCTAGGGGCCCAGCAGTGAGAGCTGTTTGAATGGCCCCCCGGAAGCACTCTGCGGGGCCTTGGAAGTCAGGGCACACAATGATGATTCCTTGGGGTCTCGACATCTTCAGTATCATGTACGGGTAATGTGGAATGGCCATGAACTTCGCCAGTCCCAGCCTTCCGATGATGGCGTTGTACCCGCAGTCGAAGCACGCCACCTCGAACCTCAGGAACTCGGTTCTGTAGTTCTCTAGGGCCCTGAAGGTGACAGATAGGTAGATGTGTCCGAGTGGGTACTCTGCTTCAGTTGGCATGATGCTGAAGAAAGAAGTATATGAATCGGTGAGGTCTTTGAGTGCGACCCCTAGGGCCTGGAGCGTCCGGGGGAAGGTGACGTTGATGCTGCTTCCCCCGTCCACTAATACTTTCTTCACCCGGCTCTCTCGGATCACCGGATCAACGAGGAGCGAGTATTTGCCGAGATGATCAAAGTTGAGCCATTGATCAGCTCGGCTGACGGTTATCGCGTGTTCCGACCACCAGTAAGGAGCTAGGGCACTGGTGGTAGCCACCAGGACCTGTCGGTCATTGAGCTTTTGCTGCCTCCTGTTCTCTTGTGCTCCATGCCCTCCGAAGATGACATTGACCTCCCTATCAACGCGTGGAAAAGCTCCACCCGTCCACCTTCCTACTGCTGAGGCTGCATGGGCTCACTAGGCTCTCCTCGCGGTGGGAGAGGCGGTAGAGGCTGGAGCGGTCGACCATGCCCGACGGAGTGCTTGAAGACCCTGTAGTTCCGTAGGGTGTGGCGCATGTCCTTGTGATACGGGCACTGGGCGTCGAGGTTTTCATCCAATGTCCGCACCCCTCCGCGGGGTGCGCCGCGGGCTCGAGCGACGGGTGGCCCGGCGGTGTGCACCTCCTCGCGGGGCCTCTTCTCCCAACGCATGTCTGGCTGCTGGTTTGCGTCGCGCTGTGGCACGGGTTTCGTGCCTCCAATGAGGTCCTAGGCCTGTTCATCCGTGGTGATGTAGAGGTTTGCCTCCTGGAATAATTGTTCGGAGGTGGCAGGTGCTTTCTGTAGTATGGCTCGGACGAAAGCCGAGTCACTGGATCTCTGGTAAAAGTCTTCAATCACCGCCGCCTCGGCGACTTCGGGGAAGTGGTTCCTCATGGTCTGAAACCTCTTGAGGTACAACCGGAGGGTTTCATCATTCTGGCGCCTAATGGATTTGAGGTCCCATGGCTGCGCTGGCTTGTCGGAGAGGGACTGAAAGATGGCGATGAAGCGCCGACTGAAGTCGCTCCAATCGTCGATGCAGTGTCGGGGTAGATGTTAGAGCCACTGCAGTGAGTCCTGCTCCAGGACAATGGGCAAATACGTTGTAATTATGTCCTCTTGCACTCCGGTGGCTCGAGCGACAGTCGTGTAGACGGCCAACCAGCCGCCCTGGCCCTCGTACTTGTCGACATTGGAAACCTTGAAGTTGGGGGCCACTGGATGGCCTGGAGACGTGGAGTAAGCGCGGAGACTGCGCACGTCTATTCCTATCGGCGTTTGTGTGGTCGGTCCTAGGGAGGGGAGTCGATAGTCTGTCATCTCGACCGTCCCCGGAATGGGCCACTAGTTGAGGGTGCAGCCGACTGAGCATGGGTGGTGCGACTTCGTGCCGGGGCACCGTGATCCCGATCATACTCATCCTAGCGCCTTTTCTCATTTTCGTGCCATCGATCGCGCGAAGCGTTGATGGAGCTCCGCGCGTCTCGCTGGCTGTTGATGGTGTGACGTAGGTCGTTCGGAGGATGAGCGATGGGTAGAAGGTGATTAGCTCCCTGAGTAAGCAGCCGCCGGTAGCCTTCCGTGTCTAGGGTTCGCGGGAGGTCGTCAGCTATCTGGGCCAGTACCCCTCCGACTTCACTTGGCGTGTTCATTGCACGAGCAAAGTCAAGGTACAGGTTCCAAGCGAATAGAGGGTTCTCTCTATGCAGCCTTGCACCTTGCTCAGCTTGCTCTCGTTCTCGGTCCTGAGCTTGTCGGTGATCGCGACGGCGAGAGTTTTGCCTTTCTCAGTGTACTCGCTCGTCAGGAGTTTCTCCTACTTCTGAAGCTTCGTCACGGGACATGGGCTGCGCCGGATCCTGTTCCCCAGCTTCGTGATGTCACCGTATGTTCCGGCGTCACGCGCTTCACGCTGGGGAGGTTCTACCCCGTGCATGGTAGTCTCATCGTCGGAGATGGGTGATGACTCCAATCTCCCCCTAATGAAGTGGACATTGGGGTAGACAGGAGTCGGCGCGATGGCGCTCTTCTTTCTGTCTTCCTTTGAAGGCGAAGGCGTCGAAAAGATGGCTCTGTGCGTTCTCGTCCCCTGACTCGGGACGTTTGGTTCCTTCTTTTGAGTGATCCATGTCTACTCCTTTGTGGGCGAGGTGGACAGTGAAGTTCTTCAGGTAGGCGAGCTCCCGACCTTCGTTTTGTAAGGGGTCATCTTCCCTCGAGATGCGGGTGGTGGCGCCACCCACTGTTCTGCTCTAGCTCCCCTTGGGATTTCCAAGGAAAGCTTCTTCTCCGACGGATCTACCACGTGGTGCAGAGTTCCCTCTTCATCCGCTATGGATGAGATGGTTCCAAAGTAGAGCATAGTTCTGGGGCAAAGGGCGATCTTGCACTTGGAGGTGATGGCCATTGAGCTAGCTTGGATCAACGACACGCCCCTACCTGGCGAGCCAACTGTCGATGTTTAGAGTTCGACCGCACACCTAGGGTTACCCTTGCAGTGCTTTTGGGTAGGACGGTGTTGTTGATTGTAACTCAATGGTTCATGCAGGACACACGAGAGAGACAGACATATGATTTTTTGTAGGGTCGGGCTGCTTGGAGAGGTGTAATACCCTACTTCCTAGTGTGGATCTGTATGTGGTGTGTTACAAGTGGTGTCTCCTGAATGGAGAAAAGCTAATGAGATAAGTAGATGGTAATGAAAATGATGGGGTTCCCCCTTGGCCTTATATACTCGACCGTGGGGCACTCCATACGTACATGATGATCACATGTCTCCTAAATAATAGTGAACCGACTGAACTGATCTCCCGAAAATACCGTCGACTCATCCCTAATCTGCCCCGACATTTGAGGGCACCATGCGCGAGAAAGTCAAGCGGTTTCTTTGGATAGCACACGATTTGACAGAATGCTCGGGCTCGAGTTTGTCGCCTTCTTAGGTCGGCCCATTCCGCCAATAGCTTTTGCCCAGCCCACGAAGGTGTTGGGGACTTGTTCTCAAATGCTAAGAGTTAAGAACAAGGCAACATAAAAAGTGTTAAATGTTAAAGTCCTTCGTCCATCGAAGCATTATCTCCCTTCGGATATAATGAATTCCGGATGAAGGTTATGAAGGACAAACCTTCATAAGCACAATAAATGATGAAGAAGGATTCATATGCAAGATATGAAAAATAACATAAACACTTTAAACATTATTATCAACTTATTTTTATTTGCGTTACTGTATCAACGATAACAAATTATAAATGTACCTTCGGCTCGAAGGAAAGCAGGGGTACAAGCGTGACGCGAAAGCAAATGCCAAGTAAGCGTGAACAGTATGGGAGCACTGTTCATCTATTTATAGGTACGGACGCAGCCCATGTAAAATTACACCCATGCCCTTTACATTTGCTAATAACTTTATAGCAATCCATCGGGGTCTAAATAGCCTTTTCCCTTTTAAGTCGGTTTCTTTTTCTGCTATCACGCCGAAGCTCCCTTGCGCATAGCTTCGGCTCTGCGGCATCCTTCATATTCTTTGTGCATCTTCACGCTGTGGTTTTGATCTAAGTCCGAAGGTACCTGTTTACACATTATACTACAGAGACATTGTTAAATCATGTTTTTGAGGACCTTCGGAAGCCGAAGGCCCCCAAAAGTAGCCCCTCGCAATATTAATTTGTTAGAGTGATAAATTCAGATTGTGACATGAACGAAGGCCTTAAGCCGAAGGTCCGAAAAAACACCTTCCCTTTGCTAGAATAGCAACAGTCATTGACAAGCGGGACCCTCCAGTTTTCAACGCACTAGGCGTATAAATAAGAGCTCACCACGAGTTCATTTGGCACGCTTTCTTGCCATCTGCTCTTGCTCACCCAACTTTTAGCCCTTGCGCACCAACACTTGCTTGGCTTTTTAAATTTTTAAGCTTCGGTTTCGAGAGCACTTTCGGAGCATTTTCGAAGATGTCTGAAGATAAGAAAGCTGTCACTGAATCGAAGCTGAGCCTTTCTGAGGAGATGAATCTCGACTTTCTTGAATCAATAGCAAAGACAAATACAGAGAAGATTACTAGGGAGATTTTAGAGGGTTTATCTGAAGACACTGGTGACAGTGACAGCTATGATGTGGAAAGTGGTGGTGAAGATTGTTGGGGCGAAGGCAAAGACGCCACCCTTCGCTCGATGCCTTCGCCGTAATCGCTGGACCAACGGAGACAAGACAACGGGCAGGCTCACCCTTCGTCCCATACGTCACCGGACGAAGACCTGTGACGAGGTCGTCACCTCTTGCGACCTCTTCGAGCATGGAGGCCCACGTGTAATCCGGCCCATTGTAACAGGCCCTGCGTGGCCGCTGCGCTTTACGGGCCTAATTTGTAAAGGCATCCCTGTAATTACGGTCTGTAACCCCGCTTTATGGGAATATTCCGGGGATAACCTAGGTGACTGAGGGCACATGCGTCCTTAACACAGGACGCTGGGCACTCAGATACCTATAAATACCCCCGCACAGTGCCCTTGAGAGGCTAGATTAACAGAGCTTTTGCCATCTAGTGCGAGAACCCTGTTTACGTCAATACTCACCCCCGTTGGATCCCCTTGCACCAGGTAGCAAGTTCCAACATTTGGCGCCCACCGTTCGTGCTAAGAAAAAACCACCCGCGATGGCACCCAAGAAAGCTAGCGCGAAGGCTGACGAGGCTGCGAAGGCAGCACTGCTAGCCGCAAAAAAGGGCAAGGCCCTCGCCCTCACCAACTCCACCCACCAAGAGGCTACTGAAGACGATGTTCTCCGCACCTGCGAAGACGACGCTCTCCGCACCTGTGGCCCTGAAGGAGAAATCGTACCTCCCCCAGGCTTCGCCCCCCCGGAGGGCGCGGACCTCACCGAGGACGGCGAAGTCCTCGGCGTCTCGGCGGAAGAACAGCTACAGCTGTGCGCCTTGCACATCAAGAACCGCAATCTCCAGAGGCAAAAAGAGATACTGGAGGCCAAGCGCCAGTGTGTGTCTGCACTAGCCAAGGTGCGGCAAATGATACGCAACGAAGAGCAGAAGGCCCAGGACCTCGAGCGGGAGATCGCGCTGATGCAGCGCGAAGGCCACCTCGGCCTGCAGCACGGGCCACCCCTGCAACAGCGTGCACAACTGGAAGACATACGCGAAGGCCACCTCGGCCTGCAGCACGGGCCACCCCTGCAACAGCGCGCGCAAATGGAAGACCTACACTTCCCCCAGCGCGACCACGCCTTCCCACATGCTGCGCCATTCCAAGGGGTCAACTACCTCGACGAGCGAAGTCCCCTGGCGCCACACCTGCAAGTGACACCCTGGCCTGCCAACTTCCGGGCAGGGACCTATCCCAAGTACAACGGCAGCACTGACCCAGCACAGTACATCATGAGTTATCAGGTCGCTGTTGCATCTTCCGGAGGGGACGACGCCACGATGGCCAAGTCTTTCATCATCGCCCTCGAAGGCCCAGCTCTCACCTAGTTCACCAGGTTGCCCCCGCTGTCCATTGACTCATAGAGAAGCCTCCGGGACAAATTCCTGCTCAACTTCCAAGGGTACCGCCCAGACACCGACGCCTTGGCCGAACTCTACTCTGCAAGCAGCTGGAAAAAGAGACTTTGCGGGAGTATTACCGCAAGTTTCTAACACTCAAGTCACAGCTGCCCTCAGTCGATGACCAGATCGCCATCCACTACGCCATCAGTGGCCTTCGCGCCGGCATCCTTTACAGCCACTGCATCAGAGATCCACCCAAGAACCTCCAGGAATTATATCAGCTATTTGAAAAATATGCCAAATCCAAAGAGCTCCACCAGCGCAAGGTTGAGTCTCAGAGGAAACCCAAAGATGCTCCACAGTCCAGCCACATGTGGACGAGGACTCCGCAGCCAGACTCCGGTCGAGACGGCCGCAATCAGCAGCAGGTGCACAACATCGCCAACCAGCACCCCGCTGGTGACGCCACTCGCCGCCAGGAATATCCCCCCAGGGCCGCGGCAATGGAACTCGCGGTAGGGGTCGAGGGCGTGCGCAGCCGCCTCGCCGATTCTACTGTCTTTTTCATGGCGAAGACTGCGCCCACCAAACCAGAGACTGCCCAGAGACGAAGGCCACCAGAGACAGGATGGCACGGGCGCAACCAGCCAACAACCCTAGAGTTGTCGCGCACACTTATCAGCAACCCCCTCCACCATACATCCACGCCCCCGCCCCGCATCCACCGCACCACGCATACCAAAACCACCAGGAAGTACAAATCGTACCTCCCCCACCCCCACCTCCACACCAGCAACAACAAAACATCCCTCACCCCCACGCCCCAAAACAAGAAGACTTCGCCGATCAGCCGTATCGCGGAGTCATTCATATGATCACTGGGGGGTCCAGCACCGACTTCGCCACAAAGCGGCAGAAGCGGGACCACTACCGCAGCATCAACCACGTCGCCATCACCGGCCCGGTCGTGCAGACAAAGTGGTCCCACATACCGCTAACCTTCGATGCACGAGACGTCGACCTGCGCAGCGCCCCCCACATCGATGCCATGGTTATCAACTGCAGCGTGGCAGGCTGGGACCTGCACAAAGTCCTAGTCGACAATGGCAGTCAAGCAGACATCATTTTCCTCCATGCCTTCGACCGCATGGGCATAAGCCACAGCCTGCTCAAGCCTTCGGACAACCCGTTGTATGGCTTTGGCGGCAAGGGCACTTTTCCTATCGGCAAAATAGAACTGCCTCTCTCCTTCGGTGTAGCACCTAATGCCCGATGTGAGCAAATCACCTTTGATATCGTCGATATGGTGTATCCGTACAATGTCATCATGGGCCGGGGCTCTATCAACAAGTTTGAGGCAGCCATTCACGGACTGTACTTGTGCATGAAGATACCAGGTCCGTTAGGCGCCACCACGGTCTATGGCAATCAGCAGACTGCGCGCAACATAGAGCGGGACTTTGTCCCCGGACAAAGAAATGTGCACTGCCTCACGGCCCAGCGCGAGGTCCCTGCGTCCGTCAGCTAACCGACAAAGAACACGACAAGGCACAGCTGCAGAGCAACGACGGGACCAAGACTGTTCCCCTAGACCAGGCCACGCCCAAGCAGACAGTCACCATCAGCGAAGACCTCACTTCGCATGAAGAAGAGAAACTCCTCTGCTGCTTGTCCAAGAACAAAGACGTCTTCGCCTGGTCAGCCCTCGACCTGGTCGGGGTCAGCCGATCCATAATTGAGCACAACTTGGGAATCGACCCTTCGGTGAGGCCGAAAAAACAGCGGCTCCGCAAAATGTCCGACGAAAAGACAGAAGCCGCCAAGGCCGAGGTACATCGCCTCCTGGAAAGACAGTTGAGGGCGTGATCAGGCAGTGCCCAGTATATTACGTCTCTGAAGTGCTAACACCATCCAAATGTAACATGACGGAACTGGAGAAGATTGCCTATGTAGTTGTTATGTCTTCGCGCAAATTGCGCCATTATTTTGAAGCATTCAAGGTCCAGGTCACCTCAGATAGGGGACTAGGTGAATTGTTCAGAAACCCGGAGGCATCGGTCAGGATTGCCAAGTGGGCGGCCGAACTCTCCGGCTACCACATCAATTTCGAGCCTAGGACAGCCATCAAGTCACAAGTTCTGGCAGACTTCGTCGTCGATTGGACTGGGCCAATAACACAGCCGGACCCGTCCGCAGAAAAGGTTTGGATGATCCACTGCGACGGCGCATGGTGCCATGCGGGGGCAGGCGCCGCGGCAGTCATCACCTCACCTGCCAGAGTCAAGCACCGATATGCAGCACGCCTCAGCTTCGCTCTGGAATCTGACAGATGCACAAACAACATAGCAGAATACGAAGCAGTCATCCTCGGCCTCCGCAAGCTGAGGGCCCTTGGTGTCACCACCTACATTATCAGAACAGACTCCAAGGTAGTTGCCGGCCAAGTCGAGAAAGACTATGCAGCAAAGGACCCCGCACTTATGCAATACCTCGCGGCCATCCGAAGTCTCGAGAGACAATTCAAGGGATTCACCTTGCAGCATGTGGACCGAGCCAAGAATGAAGAAGCCGACACATTGGCCAAGGCTGCCGCCAGAGGCGAATCCCTGCCCTCTGACGTGTTCTACCATGTTATCGGCACACCAGCCGTCCGGAGCCCCGAAGGGCTCCAAATAACCAATGACAGCGAGGGCCACCACATAGTCAACCTTATTATGACCGAAGACTGGCGGGCACCAATAACCCTGTTCCTATAGGGGTACTACCACCCAACCGACATCAACGAGGCCAAGCGCCTCAAACATCGAAGCCGGGACTTCGCACTGATTGAGGGCCAACACTACAAGAAGGGGGTCAGTCAGCCAATGCTTAAATGTGTCACCGAGACCGAAGGCATCCAAATCCTGCGCGAAGTCCACAGTGGTACTTGCGGCTCTCACGCAGGGCCAAGGGCCCTAGCCGCAAAGGTGATCCGCCAAGGTTTCTACTGGCCCGCAATGATCTGCACCGCAAATCGGGTCACAAGGTCCTGCGAAGCCTGCCAGAAGTTTTCTCCTCGATCAGGCAGCCCCTCGCAATTCACAAAACTGATCGCCCACACATGGCCTCTCCAGCGCTGGGGCCTGGACATCGTCAGGCCCCTGCCCACAGCTCAGGGGAACCTCAAGTTCACCTTCGTCGCTGTCGAGTACTTTACCAAATGGATCGAGGCGAGGGCTGTTTCCACAATAACATCAAAGACCGCACATAAATTCTTTTGGCAAAACATTGTTTGCTGCTTCGGAGTACCGTCCGAACTAACAGTTGACAACGGCAAGCAGTTTGACAGCCAAGACTTCAAAGATTTTTGCTTCTCCATTGGCACCAAGCTTGCCTTCGCCTCAGTATATCACCCGCAGTCCAACGGAGTAACGTGCCAATGGAAAAAATTTCACAGCTGTCAAAAAGATGCTCCTCGACGAAAAAGGGCAGGTGGGCCGATTTGTTACCTGAGGCGGTCTAGGCGCTAAACACGACTGAGTGCAGGGCGACTGGGTTCACCCCTTTCCGCCTTCTATATGGATCGGAGGCCATGACCCCACAAGAAATAAAACATGGGTCCCCGCGAACAGTTTCGTCAGCTGTCCCCGACGTGGACGAGCCCACTTCGAAGGATCTCATCGATGGAGACCGAGTCTTCGCCCTACAGGCTCTAAATAAATACCAAGCCCAGACAAAAGCATGGCGCGACCACGCAGTCATCCCGAGGGAATTAAGCGAAGGGGACCTCGTA
Organism: Zea mays; assembly: GCF_902167145.1. Taxonomy (NCBI): domain Eukaryota; kingdom Viridiplantae; phylum Streptophyta; class Magnoliopsida; order Poales; family Poaceae; genus Zea; species Zea mays. The sequence goes on from NC_050098.1 coordinate 69,701,179, forward strand.
CTCGTCCGAACAGCTCGGACAGAGTCCAGGGGCAAGCTGGAACCCAAGTGGGAGGGCCCTTTCATTGTCAAGACGAAGGCCTCCCCCAGCGCATACAGGCTCGCAACGCCAAACGGCGAAGACTTGGAGCACTCCTGGAACATCGATAATCTCCGCAAATTTTTTGTTTGACTCATCAGGGCCAGTTCGCCCTTGTAATTCGCAAAAACAATTTTATTCTGTCCCGCACTCTTTTCCTCCCGGGGGGTGAGGTTTTTAACGAGGCGGAGTCATGTAATATACAAGTGAAAAATCCCCCGCAAAAATCTACGTCGAAAAAAGACCGCGATGACGGTCTTCGACATTCGACCAATACAAAGTCACCGCGAGGCCCAGCGCTAGCTACCCTCGCGTGCGACAACTCCGCGCAAAAGTCGCCTAAGGGTGCAGCCGGACCATCACAACAAGTGCGAAAAATCGAAGTCTTTCGCGAAGATTATCCGTGCAAAAGTCGCCTAAGGGTGCAGCCGGACTAGCACAACAAGTGCGAAAAATCGAAGTCTTTCGCGAAGACTATCCGTGCAAAAGTCGCCTAAGGGTGCAGCCGGACTAGCACAACAAGTGCGAAAAATTGAAGTCTTTCGCGAAGACTATCCGTGCAAAAGTCGCCTAAGGGTGCAGCCGGACTAGCACAACAAGTGCGAAAAATCGAAGTCTTTCGCGAAGACTATCCGTGCAAAAGTCGCCTAAGGGTGCAGCCAGACTAGCACAACAAGTGCGAAAAATCGAAGTCTTTCGCGAAGACTATCCGTGCAAAAGTCGCCTAAGGGTGCAGCCGGACTAGCACAACAAGTGCGAAAAATCGAAGTCTTTCGCAAAGACTATCCGTGCAAAAGTCGCCTAAGGGTGCAGCCGAACTAGCACAACAAGTACGGAAAATCGAAGTCTTTCGCAAAGACTATCCGTGCAAAAGTCGCCTAAGGGTGCAGCCGGACCAAGCCTAACAAGTGCGAAAAAGACTACACCAAACTGTCCGCGCAAAGACCGACTACATGCACACCAGACCAACATAACAAATACACCAGACCAACATAACAAATACACCAGACCAAGTACGTAACGCCTTCGTGAGCATAGCCGAATGTGTGAAGGCACACAACCTCATCATACAAGCTATTACATATGTACAAGCGAGGGCATCACACTTTACATCGGCTCAGCCTTCGGAATAATTCCCATCTCCCTATAGTTAAATAGCATTATCCTCAGCTCCTCACCCGCAAAAAGACTTCGCAGCTCCCCCTCACCCGCACTCACAGCGGCCGGCAAGGACAACAGTTCCCGCCTGCCAGCCCTACTCACACGAAGCCGACCGCCGTCCGCCTCACTCACTCTACGCTTCGCAACCGCCCTTCGCAGCCTGCGCCCAGCGCTCGGACCAGGCACAACTTCAGCATCCGCAGCATGCGGCGAAGCCTCCGCCGCTGCCACATCCAAGGCCGCAAAGTAGTCCAAGTCCTCATCCGACGACTCTTCAGTCCACTCAACCGAGCTCGCAGAGTCACCAAAATCAGAAAACTTAGATGCAGACTCATCCGATTTATTCCCATCATCCACGGTCGAAGCCGCCAAAAAATTAGCAGTAGCGGTTGCGTGCGCAGGCCCAAAATCTTGAACCTGCGCAGCAACCAAGGTTCAGCAACATATCCAAAATTCCCTAACTACCCACACCCACTAAGCCACCTGCGAAGACCCAGCCGTCGCGGGATCCTCCGCTGCCGGCTCCGCTGCCATCTTCACAGGATCCTCAGCCCTCAGCGCGGCAGTTGGCGACGGGCCTCCGCCGGTCGCAGTGGCTGTGGGGGCATTAGGAACGCCTTCGACGGTTTCCGGGGGCGGCTCCGGGGCGGCCTCGGACACAGCCGCCACCGGGTTCGACTCCGAGTCAGGCTGCGCGCTGTTCAAAGCCCCGAAGTCCTCCACCTTCTCGCCACGCGCCGCCTGAGACACACACACAGATTCAGCAAACCCACATATAACCCACATTCAACAAACACCAAACAAAAGTCAAACATTACCTGACCCCTCGCCGTCTCGGTCCGCTCCCTGACCACCTCTCGACTGTGAGGGCCCCACATCCGGTCGTAGAGGGCTCCCGCGGATTCCTTCACCACAGGGTCCTCAACCTTGTAAATATCTCGCTCGAAATCCTCATCTGCTTGGTCGAAGACCTCATAGTGTCGGCACCCTTCGCGGGAAAGCGCGTTCATCGCCCCTTCGCAGGTGACCAGGGAGGCATAGGACATGAACCCCTCCATGATAGCGGGGAGCGCCATCAACTCCTCCTGCAGCCACTCGAGGCAGCGAAGTCCGGGCTCTCGGTCTGGCACTTCGAAGTAAGCGGTCCGCGCGCCCAGCTCATGGTATGAGTCCATAAGCTGTTTGCGTGTCCGCTCAACCTCCGAGCACGTCGAAGCCTCGGTCCTCTCCACACGGGTCTGCAGAGCGTTGAGCCGCTCCTCCAATTCCTCGGCGCGCTGCCTGGCAAGACTGCCCTCCGCCCGCGCCAAATTGGCCTCCGCCTGCGCAGACTGCGCCTTGGCGAGGGCCTCATTAGCCTCCTTCCTCTCCTCCGCCAGTTGGCGCCGGAGGTCAGCCTTCTCACCCTCCAGCGCGGACACCTTATCCGCCAGCTTGCGGCACTTGCTGTCGGCGGCCGACTTTTCCAGGACGGCGTCAGCATGTTGCGCCCGAAGTCTCTCGACTTCGGCAGACACAACTGCCGTAAGGGCCCCCGACGCCGCGCGGTCTGCGAAGTCAGCCGCCTACAAGATACACATAAGACCACAGCCCCAACGAAGCCGGTAAAAACCGAAGTCTAGCTCAACGTACCTGACTTAATGCCTCCTTCAGCCGGCGGGACACAGCGCCCGCCTCGTCCCTGACGGCAGTGAGTGCCGGAATCTCGCCACCGGCACTAAGAGCACTACCCTTCGCCCTGGGCACCACGGCAGCCGCCACGGTCGACACGGCGGGCGGAACAACAACAAGTTGGCCTTCGCCCGACCCTGCGACGTATCAACAGATTTAGAAAAAAAACTCGAGCCAACGACTTACCAACAAAATAATCTTCCACACTAATATCGGTGGCGAAGTCGGCCACGCGCTTGCCTGGCGGCGGCAACTCTCGGCCCTTCACGGCTCCCGCCGGGACAGACTTAGTACCACCGGCGGCAGCCGCCTTTGCAGCCTCCGGCACCCTGCTGGACCCAGGGGCGGCCGACTTCGCTGCCAGCGGCGGCTGGCTCCCGCCGGGGGCAGCAGCCTTCGCAGTCCCCCGCGGCCTCTTCGGCCTGGCCTCATGGAGCCTAACGACCGCCTGGCGCTTCTACGCAGCTCCCTGACGATCCTTGTCCATCACTGCCGACACAACAACATCAATATTCCGCCCGTAAGGAAACACTCTCCAATCACGAACCATGCGAGATGTAAAAAAGTCTTCACCGGCCGCGCGGGGGATAGGAACATTCTTAGGCCACCAACCCCCGGTAACCCTCAGCATCCGCGCCGAAGACTCCCGGAGCTCGGGCGAAGACATCCTTCCCCCTGGGGTCGTGCATGTCCTCATCAATTCCCTAGCAAAACCATCGGAAACCCCCAGTCCTCCCGTAGCAATACCTAGCTTCCTCTTCTTAGAGGATGGGGCGGCCGCCGGCGCGGGGTCGTCTCCAGTCTCTACCGCCGGCTTCTTCCCGCGACGATCCACATCGTCTTGCCCGAGATAACCGCCATACGGCAGACGGTTCAACTCGAAGACCCTGTTCAAGCGGTCATTAGACCCGCGTATATCCCAGCTACGCTGGCCCTCTGTCTTCAGCACGTACCGACCAACGATCCGCACCGCCCCATCCTCCGCCTCACGCACAAAGGCGGCCGGATCGCGGTTACTCAGATCCAGTGCGAAGGAGGGACTTCGCACCAGCTTCCCACCATGGGAAGGCATCTGGCGAGGGCATACTTCGCCCAGCGCCCAGCCATGCTCCTAAGGCCACACCCCGTACGCCACAAACTCCTCAACCAAATCACGCCCGCTGCTTAGACCGACCGCGCACCGAAGGGCCCCTTCGCTTGCATCCTCCTCCGCCACTTCAAACTGCGGGTATGCTGAGTAATAATGCGAGCACATCTCGGCCACGGGGAGCCCCGGATGGTCTTCGACTGTGCCCTCCGCAACGTAGAACCAAAACTCATTCCAGTTGCCCCATTTATTGCGGGCGCAGGGAACCAACTCAGCCACCTCCATCGAGGTCTTGCCAGTCTTCGGCGTAAACGTACAGGACCCAAACTGGGCAACCTTATTTCCGATCATCCTTTTCTGCCAGTGCAGGCAATAGTACTTCGCGAAGACCTCGACCGATGGCTGTCCGCCGTACGAAGTCGTCGCCCAGACATACTTCGACAGAGCCACGACAACATTCGTAGTCAGCTGATGGATCTGGACGTTGATTCTGCGCAGGACTTCTCCCACAAATCGGTGCGCAGGCAGGCGAAGACCAGCAGCAAAGAACGCCTCGAACACAGCCAACTCGCCTTCTGGCTCGGGGACCTCCTCCGTCCCCTGGACACGAGCGACTCCGCCGCCAAAGTAACCAAGCTGCTGCATATCTTGCACGCGGACCGAGGACATCCGCGACACACCGAAATCCACCGTATCGCCGGCGCGCAACTCCTCCGCCGCCACAGTGCTCAGCGTCTCCTCAGACGACGCGTCGGCCGGCGGCGTAGCGGCAGCAGAAGAAGAAGAGATCGGCATCGCTATGTACCGTCAGCGGCGGCGGGCGGTCTGCTTCACATGGGCCAGATTTCCGGCGAACAAGAGCAAGGAGGGTAGACGAGCAACAAGAGATTTGAAAAGGCGGTTAGGGTTTTCGCGGAGCGCGGAAAGATAAAGTTCAAAACGCGCCGCCCCCGTCCCCTTTTATACCCAGGGCGCGGCGCTTCGGGAAACCCGCAGTCCAACAGTACGGGGTCAATCAACGGTCATGTCAAAAACCCCCGCGGAACCACTTCGAGCGAGGGTAGTGTCTCCACCATCTAGCAACGTCTTCGGCACCAGATGACTTAGTCGAATTGGTCCCTCGGAGGGCAAATGTTGGGGCGAAGGCGAAGACGCCACCCTTCGCTCGATGCCTTCGCCGTAATCGGTGGACCAACAGAGACAAGACAACGGGCAGGCTCACCCTTCATCCCATACGTCACCGGACGAAGACCTGTGACGAGGTCGTCACCTCTTGCGACCTCGTCCAGCATGGAGGCCCACGTGTAATCCGGCCCATTGTAACAGGCCCTGCGTGGCCGCTGCGCATTACGGGCCTAATTTGTAAAGGCATCCCTGTAATTACGGTCTGTAACCCTGCTTTATGGGAATATTCCGGGGATAACCTAGGTGACTGAGGGCACATGCGTCCTTAACACAGGACGCTGGGCACTCAGATACCTATAAATACCCCCGCACAGGGCCCTTGAGAGGCTAGATTAACAGAGCTTTTGCCATCTCGTGCGAGAACCCTGTTTACGTCAATACTCACCCCCGTTGGATCCCCTTGCACCAGGCAGCAAGTTCCAACAAAGATTCCGAAGATCGACCTTGGCGACCAAGCCATGCAGTTTTTGGAAAATCAAACATTAAAACAAAGCCATCTTGTCAATATGAGGGGTAGATATTTTTGGGATCTATCTATTGTGAGGGCTGACGAAGGAGAGAAAACTTGTCCGACTCCCGAGGAGAATGAAGTCGTGATATTCCGAAGTTTCTTCAAGGATGGACTTCGGTTTCCTTTGAGCAGTTTCGTGGTAGAAGTTTTGAAGATATTTGAAATCTTCCTTCATCAAATTACTCCCGAAGCAATCATAAGGATGGGAATCTTTGTATGGGCCATGAAGAGCCAAGGTTTGGAGCCAAATGCAAAAAGTTTCTGCAGTATGCATGAGTTATTATATGAGACGAAACCATGGGGTAAAGAGCAATATCATAACAATTTTGGCTGTTATAGCTTCGGAAGAGATGGCCCGGGGACTGGATGAAGGAATGGTTCTATGTGAAAAACGACTTGAAGACACGAGAAGATATTAAAGATATCATCATGCGCCCCATCTGGCAGTGTTTTGGCCTTCGGAAACCGAAGGTGGATATTGACGAAGCAGCCGAAGAATGCCGGAGAGCCTTCGGTGTAGTTTGCTCTTTTATCGGGACAAGGGATTTGATCCAGGAACACATTGCCTTCAGAGTATGGCCACTTGTGGAAAAGTGGGAAATGCCAAAGGAAACCATCAGCAAACCTGACAAAGGTGGACTAGTTAGGTTAAAATATACCTTCAGATATGAAGATAAGTTTGTCGAGCCAGATGATGACTGGCTGAAATGTATTGAGGCCACAAGCGATGAACTGCTTGGACCATACTCGAAGGCAGAAGATACTGCACTATCCGCGGCCTTCGAAGGCCGGAAGAAGAAAAGACTCAACCGAGTATTTGATTCCATTGGGTTCGTCTATCCTGACTACCGTTACCCAACACGGGGTCAAAAAAGGAAAGATACGGCTTCTGTGAAGGAAGTTGCTTCAGCCGCTCCTAGTGAGCCAGCGCCGAAGAGGAAAAAGATGAAGTTTCTTACGCACCGGCCACGCTATATTGAACCGGCCACAGTGCCTGAGTTTGTCGGTGAGACCTCTTCGGCCACCGAAGCCAAGGAGCTGACTCCCCTGTCGAATATTGAAGAGCCGGCCAAAATGCCGGAGATGGAAAAAATAGAAGAACCGAGGGCTGAAGAGACAAAGACATCGGAAATTTTAAGTCCTTCAGCAAGAGTTGAGGTGCCAATGCCAATGCCGAGGGCACAAAAAGACCTTACAACAACCCCCAAGAGGAAAAGAATGGTTAACGTGCTAGATGTACTGGAAACGATAAAATCTTCAAGCTCTACTTTGAAGATAGCTGTCGAAGTTCCAAAGACAAAAACTGAGGCCAAAGCTGCCAAAGGTCAAGCGGAAACTGAAACTGGGCTTTCAGAGCCTACCAAGAGGGAATTTTTGGAAATTGAAAAAGAAACAGAAAAAGAATCTGCAGAAGAAACTTTATCTGAGAAAATCGCCACACCTATTCCCGAAGCATCTTCTGAAGCTTCTGACTATGTATTACGTCATGCTTCGGGTAAAAATCTGAGCGAAAAAGAAAAAAGAGAAGATCAGTTCTATGCGCAAAAATTGAAATATCCAAACGGGGCACTGATATTCAACGGCAGCGGAGAAGAAGACTTCTTGTATTGTCTCCCAGACAGCAAGGAGATTTCTGTCTATCGGGAGATGAGCAAGATCTTCGGATTCCAACTGTTAGAAGACGGGCTCTCGGTGTTGTAAAAAAACGAGCTGGCCGACAGCTTAGCGTACAATAGTTTAAAGGTGAAAAAATGAGATCTTTGTATTATTCCTTGAAACCAAAATTTTTCATTTGCTTAAACTTATTAACGCATTTTTTTTGCAGGGCCTTATACTTAGCAATGCCCTCAGGGCACAAAAAGATGCCGAAGACGAAGGGTGTACCATAGCCTTGAGCAACCTTCGTTCCGAAGTAATTGAACTAAGGAACGAAGGTCTCAAAAAAGATAAAATATTACATTCATTGGTGAATAAAATAAAAGAAGACGAAGCTGCTTTCAAAGCTCAAGCTGAGGCTCAAAAGCGCGAAATTGAGGATCTTCGGAAACAGCTAGCCAGAGCTAAAGAAGAATGCACAGTTGAAGAAGCAAAACGAGAAATTAGTGAAAATGGGCAAATCATTTAGAAAAAAACATTGAAGAGCTTCGTGCATCTAAGAAAAGGTGTTATGAAAAATCTTTAGAATGTGTTAAGAAAATAAGAACCAGCTTCGCCAGCGTTGGCGCGTTCTCAAGTGAAGAAAATTTCTTAAGAGGCGACCCCGAGGGCCCAATTGGATGGATCAGCCACGGAGCTAAAGCTTTTGAAGAAGTTTTGAAAGGCCGTTGTTGGGGGCCTTCGGCTTCCGAAGGTCCTCAAAAACATGATTTAACAATGTTTCTGGAGTAAAGTACATTAACAGGTATCTTCGGACTCGGATCAGAGCCACAGTATAAAGAAGCACAAAGAACACGAAGGTTGGCGCGGAGCCGAAGCTGTGTGTAGAAGAGCTTCGGGATAGCGGCGGAAAAGGAAACCGACTTAAAGATGAAAAACCAGATTAGACCTCGAGGAATTATCATAGAGTTATCGATAAATGTAAAGGGCATTAATGTAATTTTGCATGGGCTGCGACCCGTGCCTATAAATAGGTGAACAGTATCCCCGTACTGTTCAGGCTGACTGAGCATTCACTTTTGCGTCACGCTTGTACTCTTTTCCTTCAAACCGAAGGTAAACTTGTAATTTATTATTGTTCAAATAAGTAATAAAAATAAGAAATAGATTAATAATAATGTTTACAATAATTGTGTCACTTTCTATATTTTGTTTGAATGTTCTCCATTTTTTATCATGATCATGAAGGTATGACCTTCATGACCTTCGTCCTAAATTCACTATGTCCGAAAGGAAATAATGATTTGAGGGACGAAGGGCCTTTTGATATTTAACATTTTGTGTTGCCTTGTTCTTGATTCATAGTATTTGAGAACAAGTCCCCAACATTGGCGCCCACCTCCGGTGAACTCACTTCCATTTTTTGAGTCTTGAACACTTTCGGCAAGCATCACCTTCGTCATGCCGCCGAAAAAAGCTTCAGCGACAGGGACTGGTACTTTACAGCCGCTGGATCCCAATCAGGATGTCCTTTCTCTTAGAGAGGCCCGAAGCCAGAAGAGGAAGGCTGTTAGTCCAACACCTCCGGAGGATGACCTGGATCAGGAGATCCAAAACCTGGAGATCCTTCAGTAACAGGTGCAACGCAAGGAGAAGATGGCTCGTCTAGCTGATCTTCAGAGACAGATAGACGAAGCTTCTGAAGAGGTTCGTCATCTTGTTCAAGATGATCAGAGCCGAAGGCCTCCACGCAGAGAGCTTCATCAGGAAGGCTTCCACAATGAGGATGACTCGTATGAAGATTTCCATCATGGAAACTTTGCTTTTGATGATGCTTCTCCTCTCTCAACAGAATTGCAGGCTACACCATGGCCACAGTCTTACAAGCCACCCCAGCTCCCCATGTATGACGGTCATACAGACCCGAAGCAATTCCTGATGAGTTATGAAGCAACCATATCTTCGTATGGTGGCAATACGACAGTCATGGCAAAATCTTTTGTCATGGCCGTCAAGAGCGTTGCTCAGACTTGGTACTCTTCTCTTCGGCCAGGGACAATCACTTCTTGGCAGAAATTAAAGGATATGCTGATAACTAGCTTCCAAGGGTTTCAGACGAAGCCAGTCACTGCTCAAGCTTTATTTCAGTGTACCCAGGACCATGAAGAATACCTCCAGGCGTACGTTCAAAGGTTTCTACGTCTAAGGGCACAAGCGCTAGCAGTGCCCAATGAAATCGTCATTGAGGCCATGATTAAGGGGCTTCGGCCGGGACCTTCAGCGCAGTACTTTGCCAGAAAGCCACCACAAACATTGGAGAAGCTGCTCCAAAAGATGGACGAATACATCCGAGCTGACAATGACTTCCGCCAAAGAAGGGAGGAAGCATTCAGGTTCTCTGAAATGACCAGGGGCTTCGGAGGAAGATTTCACCCGAGGCACGTTAGGTCAATTCATAACTCTGCTCAAACTAATGATCGAGGGAGTCAGCAGCAAAGGCCACAATACTCTTCACAAGCTTTGGGCCAGCAGCAAAGTTCTTTTCGGCCGCCAGCGCCAAGAGGCAGAGGCGCTAGGGGCTTCGGGGGAAGGTTTGGAGATCAGCCAAGAAAAATTTATTGCTTATTCTGTGGTGAAGATAAGGGCCATACCACCAGGATGTGTCACGTTACCATCCAGAAACAGAAGGAGATAGCAGAAGCAGCTGCGCAACAAAGTCAGCCGAAGCAGGTCATGCATACTGCTTCGTATCATTCGCCTTATATTCCAGAATACGTAGGCAATCACCCCACAGCTTCTGTCGCTTCGGCAAGCCAACCCCAAGCATCTTGGCAGCATCCTCCACCACCGCCGCCAACGCAGCGAGGACAGCAGCCAGAAGGGAGTCAGCACACTCACCTTCAGAGGGATTTCAGAGAGGAGTCCGAAGCTCGCACAGTCAACAGCACTGTGCCAGAGTCGAAGCACATTTATTGATGAATATCCTACTTCAACAGCAGTTCTTTCGCATTCTTACATTCAGTATTACCTTTTTGTTAGTAAGGAACAATTATGAGGAGTTTAAGTGTCTTTTATCGTTTTTTGGTTTCTTGTAACATTTTCGTCTATTACCATAATAAAAATATGTCTTTCCCATAGGCGTCATTTGCCGAAGCATACAAATTTATGGTGGCATGAAGGACCTCTGTATTATCAAACATTTGTCCTCGAAACAGTAAAAAGTCGCTCCTAAGGGAACGCAGAGTAAGTTTTCTAAAACTACAGCAAAAAATAAGCGCTGATTCCGCCGAAAGTAAAAGGCGAAGAAGCTCCTAAGGGAGGCTTACAGCGAAAAATAAACGCTGATTCCACCGAAAGTAAAAGGCGAAGAAGCTCCTAAGGGAGGCTTACAGCGAAAAATAAACGCTGATTCCGCTGAAAGTAAAAGGCGAAGAAGCTCCTAAGGGAGGCTTACAGCGAAAAGTCAGCGCTGAGATAAAAAGTGTGTGTGCTCTATTACAGGAATATGTATTTGCGGCACAAATATCATTTTGCATAACATAACATTATCACATCATTTTGCATAACATAAGCATCATACAACATATTGCATGTGGAACAAGAAGGGGATACAGTGTTGGTCTTCGGAGAATATTTTGGAAAAGTGAAAGTCGTGCTAAGGCACAAGACAAATCGAGATGAAGTGTAGCCTCATTGGAGATGCCATGCAAAGCTTTTTTGTAGCCTCGGAGAATATTTCACGAAGCTTGGACATTTTTTCATCAGAAAAGTAAGCAAATACTTGTGATATAGAAAGGATTTTCTTCACGAAGCATGAAAAGAAGGGAAGGTGTTTTTTCGCCGAAGGCTCAAAAAATGGTATGTATGCAAAATTTCATGCATCGTAAAGAATTAAATTCAAAGTTACAATATAATACACATGTTACGTTCTAAATGTTTCTACAGTAACATTCAATCCTCCTTAAGCACTATTTCTGCAGCTTCATTCAATAGCTGGTCGACAACCTTGTCCATAATGGCTTCGGCCATTTTTCTAATTTCATCGTCCCCCTTCGGGTGGGGGCCCGGAGATGCCTCACCAGGTTCTGAGGGAAGAAAAGATACGGCTATATTACTATTACAAACCGCGAACAGAGTCTGGAATTAAAAATTACAGCATGATAAAAACCACTAATTAATACCTATTTGCCCTTCGGGCTCTGTACTTTTCTCGGCAACTTCTGCTACTTTTCTAGCATCGTGGATGCCTTTTTCACTCCTTTGAATAATTTCTTGCGCCAATTCTCGGCCGCCGTTATCCCAGATATTGGTGAAGAATTTCCCACCGACCATGCTTGCTTCGGGTGAGGGGTCTTTAATGTCTTCAGAGGACAAGGTAGCTTCGGACTGCGCTAAGGATTTTACATGCTCGCAGCCTTTCCTCTCCAAAACAGCAGCAATCCCCCTAGCACCCGAAAAAGTGCAGATGTCACCACGGCTATTCAGGATTTCCTCGAAGGCCTCTGCTTCGTGACTGATCCATTCCATTGGACCTTCAGGATTGCCTCTTGAAAAATTCTCTTCACTAGAGAATGCGCCAACGCTGGAAGCTAGATTTTATCTTTTTGACGCACTCTATGGATTTAACATAGCATTTCCTCTAGGGTGCACGAAGCTCCTTAACACTTATCTCTAAATGATTGGCCAATTGATCACTAAGCTCTCGTTTTGTTTCTTCAAGTATACGTTCTTCTTTGGCTCTAGCTAGCTGTTTCTGAAGATTTTTAATTTCACGTTTATGGGCTTCGGCCTGGGCCTTTGAGGCAGCTTCGTCCTTTTTTACCTTTTCTACCAATGTAAGCAGAATTTTATCCTTTTCCAGAGCCCCGTTTCTCAGTTTAATAACTTCTGATCGTAGGTTGTTGAACGCAATTTCATAGCTTTCGTCTTCGACATTCTTTTGTACTCTCAATGCGTTGCTTAAAATTAAACCCTATATGAAAAAGAGTTGGTATAAGAATAAAAGAGTAAGTTGTGAATTATAAAATTTCCAAACGCCTAATTCCCATACCTTCAGGCTATTGTACGCAAGACTATCCGCAAGATCCTCCTTCGTCATAGCACATAATCCAGCTTCAAGCTTCGGAAATCCCATACTTCTAGCCATCTCCCAACAGACGGATAATTCTTTGCTATCTGGGAGTCAGTATAGGAAATCTTCTTCGTCTGTCCCATTGAACACTAGTGCCCCCTTCGGATATTTCAATTCTTTGGCATAGTGATTAGCTTCAAAAACTTCTTCTTCCGATAACTTCTTCCCCGAAGCATGTCTCACGATATAGTCGTATATTTTGGAAGATGCTTCGGGGACAGCAGTATCAATTTCTTCAACCAAAGTAGGCTCTGACATTTTCATTTCTTCAGTTGCCCTTGCAATTTTTGCTTCTTCTGCTTCCAAAGGTATTACCTCTGTTGGTTTTGAAGGCCCGGTTTCAACTTCAGTCCGTTGCTTCGGAGCCTTAGCAACGGATACTTCAGCAAGCGCCTCAGAAGTTTCAGCAGTCTTCCTTGGGGTTGTGCTTGGAAGTTTAATTGTTTCCAAAACATCTAACACATTAACCATTCTTTTTCTTGTTGGGGTCACTGTTGGCCCCTTTTTAATTTTTGCTGCTTCAATTTCTTCTAAAGGACTTAAAATTTCTGATATTTTCGATCCCTCAGTTGATGCTTTTGCTTCTTCCATCTTTTCTGTCGATGCCGCTTCGGCCAGCTCTTTGGTTTCTGGTAACAGAGTCTTTGGTTCCTCCAATTCTTTTGTTGTTGGCACTTCGGCCGGCTCTCTGGCTCCTGGCAGCGGAGTTGATTCCTTAGCTTCGGGGGCCGAAGATGTTTCACTGCCGAATTCAGGCATTGTGGCTAGTTCAATGTAATGTGGCCGCTGTGTGAGAACTTTCACCCTTTTTCTCTTCGGCGCTAGCTCGCTAGGAGCAGATGAAGCATTTTCTTTCGCAGAAGCCGTACCTTTCCTTTTCTGCCCCCGCACTGGATAATGGTAGTCAGGGTACACGAACCCAATTGCATCAAAAACTCGGTTCAGTCTTTTCTTTCTTCGGCCTCCGAAGGCTGCTGACAATGCAGTATCTTCGGCCTTCGAGTATACCCCAAGCAATTCATCACTTACAGTCTCAATGCTCTTTAACCAATCATCATCTGGTTCAACGAACTTGTCTCCATACTTGAATGTATACTTCAGCCTGACTAGCCCACCTTCGTCAGTTTCCTTAACAGTTTCTTTCGGCATTTCCCAATTATCTGCAAGAGGCCATACTCTGAAGGCAATGTGTTCTTGTATTAAATCCATTGTCCCAATAAAAGAGCAGACTACGCCGAAGGCCCGTTGGCATTCTTCGGCTGCTTCATCCATCTCTACCTTCGGTTTCCGGAGTCCGAAGCGCTGCCAGATGGGGCACATGATGACATCCTTAATATCCTCTCGAACCTTCAAATCATTTTTACATAGAACCATTCTTTCATCCATTCTCCGGGCCATCTCTTCCAAAAAGTGGGCACGGGACAACTTGATCCAGAGCGAGCACCGAAGTTGTAGCAACCAAAGTTGTTATGGTATTGCTCCTTACCCCAGGGCTTCGTTTCATACAACAATTCATATATATTGCAAAAGCTTTTCGCACTTGGCTCTAGGCCCTAACTCTTCACAGCCCAGACGAAGATTCCCATTCTTATTATTGCTTCAGGGGTAAGTTGATGAAGGTAAACCTGATATATTTTCAGAACTTCCACCACAAATCTGCTTATAGGGAATCGTAGCCCAGCTTTTAAAAAGCTTCGGAAGATAACGACTTCATCATCTTCGGGAGTCGGCACAGTTCTTTCTCCGGCATCTGCTCTCACAATGGACATATCTCGAAAATATCTCCCCTTCATGTTTTCAAGGTGACTTTGCCCAATAGTTGATTTTCCGAACACTGAATGGCTTGGTCGCCAGGGTCGATCTTCGGAATCTTCACCCCCACTGTCTGCATCGTAACTGTCACTATCACCAGTATCTTCAGATAAACCTTCTAAAATCTCCCTTGTAATCTTCTCCGTATTCGTCTTTGCTATTGACTCAAGAAAACCCAGATGCATCTCTTCAGAAAGGCTTAGCTTCATTTCGGCAACAGCCTTCTTCTCCTCAGACATCTCTTTGGAATTCTTGCCTCTCGTTTCCGAAGCTTAAAACTAAGGAGAAAACCAAATATTTGTGGGCAGAAAGCTATTTGAGCAGGCAAAACAGATGGCAGGAGAGCGTGCCAAATAAATTGTGGCGAGCCCTTATTTATACACCCATTATGTCGAAAGCTGGAGGGTCCCGCTTGTCAAAGACTGTTGCTATTCTAGCAAGGGGAAGGTGTTTTTTCGGACCTTCGGCTCAAAGCCTTCGTCCATGTCGCAATATAAATTTATCATTCCAGTAAATTAATATTGCGAGGGGCTACTATTGGGGGCCTTCGGCTTCCGAAGGTCCTCAAAAACATGATTTAACAATGTTTCTGGAGTAAAGTACATTAACAGGTATCTTCGGACTCGGATCAGAGCCACGGTATGAAGAAGCACAAAGAACACGAAGGTTGGCGCAGAGCCGAAGCTGTGTGTAGAAGAGCTTCGGGATAGCGGCGGAAAAGGAAACCGACTTAAAGATGAAAAACTCGATTAGACCTCGAGGAATTATCATAGAGTTATTGATAAATGTAAAGGGCATTAATGTAATTTTGCATGGGCTGCGACCCGTGCCTATAAATAGGTGAACAGTATCCCCGTACTGTTCAGGCTGACTGAGCATTCACTTTTGCGTCACGCCTGTACTCTTTTCCTTCAAACCGAAGGTAAACTTATAATTTATTCTTGTTCAAATAAGTAATAAAAATAAGAAATAGATTAATAATAATGTTTACAATAATTGTGTCACTTTCTATATTTTGTTTGAATGTTCTCCCTTTTTTATCATGATCATGAAGGTATGACCTTCATGACCTTCGTCCTAAATTCACTATGTCCGAAAGGAAATAATGATTTGAGGGACGAATGGCCTTTTGATATTTAACATTTTGTGTTGCCTTGTTCTTGATTCATATTATTTGAGAACAAGTCCCCAACAGCCGCAGAGACATATGTGCCTTCTCGGGTGCTAGGGGGATTGTCACTATTTTGGAGAAAAAAGGCTGCGATCACGTGAAATCCTTGGCACAAACCGAAGCCGACTTATCTTCTGAGGACATAAAAGACCCTTCGGCCGAGGCAAGTTTGGTTGGTGGAAAATTTTTCACCGACATCTGGGAAAATGGTGGCCGGGAGATGGCTCAAGAAATTATATGGAGAAGCGAAAAAGGTATTCATGACGCTAGAAAAGTAGCAGAGGCCGCTGAGAAAAGTGTGGATCTCGAAGGCCGAATAGGTATTAACTACTAGTTTTGGCTTTTTGTTGTAACTTTTTGATTTCGAACTTGTTTACACTTTGTAACATAGCCGCACTTTCTCCTCTCTCAGAGCCCGCCGAGCCATTAGCGGACCCCAACGTAAAGGGGGATGACAAGATTAGAAAAATGGCCGAAGCTATCATGGACAAAGTTGTTGATCAACTACTAAACGAAGCTGCAGAAGTAGTTCTAAGGGAAGATTAGATGTTATTGTAAAAACATTTGGAATGTAATATTTGTTGATCAATATATGTAATATTTTGTAACTTTGAATGTAATATATAAGCTATTTATGGTTCAATTCTTTACGATGCATGAAACTTTACATACATACCGTTTTTGAGCCTTCGGCGAAAAAACACCTTCCCTTCTTTTCATGCTTCGTAAATAATATTCGTATTTTCATAAAAACATCCAATCTTCGTAAAATCAGTAACCAATAGATCTTTTCATTTCAGAGTTTGACGAAGGTATGCTTCTTCAATAATTATTTTTGTGCCTTGGCACTGTTTCTTCGAAACAATCTTCGAATATCAACATTGAACCCCCTTCTTGCGTCATTGATGCAATATGATGTATGATGTTATGCTATGCAAATGATGTGATGATGTGATGTTATGCAAAATGATATTTGCCGAAGATCGACGTTTATTTTTCACTGAAAGCCTCCCTTAGGAGCTTCTTCGCCTTTTACTTCAGTGGAATCAGCGTTTATTTTTCGCTGTAAGCCTCCCTTAGGAGCTTCTTCGCCTTTTACTTCAGCGGAATCAGCGTTTATTTTTCGCTGTAAGCTCTACATTCCCTTCGAAACAATTTTTGAGCAGAAAACTTACGATGCGCTCTCTTAGGAACGACTTTTTGTTATTTCGGAGGTTCTCCCTGTAACCATAAGTTCTTATGCTTCGGCAACTTTTTGGACTCTGTTATTCTGTGGAGAAAGTTTATTTGTACTATGGCAGAGGCGAAGCTATTACAAGAAATTGAAAACGACAAAAAACACTTAGGCTTTCAATAATTGTTCCTTATTAAAAAGAAAATGATACTGAATGCAAAAACTGGTGCCGAGGTAGGATATTTGTTAGTAAATGTGCTTCGATTCTGGCACAGTACTATTGACTGTGCGAGCTTCGGACTCTCCTCTGAAGTCTCGTTGGTGTTGAGTATGCTGACTCCCTTCTGGCTGCTGGCCTCATTGCATTGGTGGTGGAGATGGAGGTTGTTGCCAAGATGCCTGAGATTGACTTGCCGAAGCAACAGAAGCTGCAGGGTGGTTGCCCACATACTCTGGGATATAAGGCGAGTGGTACGAAGCAATATGCATAACTTGCTTCGGCTGGGTCTGTTGGGTTGCAGCTTCTGCTATTTCCTTTTGTTTCTGGATGGTGACATGGCACATCCTGGTGGTGTGGCCCTTGTCCTCACCACAGAATAGGCAATAAATTTTCCTGGGCTGATCCCCAAATCTTCCTCCGAAGCCCCTGGCACCTCTGCCCCTTGGAGCTGGAGGACGAGGATAGCTCTGCTGCTGCCCCGAAGCCTGGGAGGAATATTGCGGCCTCTGCTGCTGGCTTCCCCTGTCATCATTCTGAGTGGAATGAATCGATCTGATATGTCTAGGATGAATTCTCCCTCCGAAGCCCCTGGCTATTTCGGAGAACCTGTATGCTTCCTCCCTTCTCTATCGAAAGTCATTGTCAGCGCGGATGTATTCATCCATCTTCTGAATCAGTTTCTCCAGAGTCTGAGGGGGCTTCCTGGCAAAGTATTGGGCTGAAGGTCCCGGCCAAAGCCCCTTAATCATGGCCTGAATGACAATTTCATTGGGCACTGTTGGCGCTTGTGCCTTCAGGCGTAAGAACCTTCGGACATACGCCTGAAGATATTCTTCGTGATCTTGGGTGCACTGGAATAAAGCTTGAGCGGTGACCGGCTTCGTTTGAAACCCTTGGAAACTGGTGATCAGCATATCCTTCAGCTTCTGCCATGATGTGATTGTTCCTGGCCGAAGGGAGGAGTACCAAGTTTGTGCAACATTCTTGACAGCCATGACGAAAGACTTCACCATGACTGCAGTATTGCAACCATAGGAAGATATCGTAGCTTCGTAGCTCATCAGAAACTGCTTCGGATCTGAATGTCCGTCATACATGGGGAGTTGAGGTAGCTTGTAGGACAGAGGCCAAGGTGTAGCCTGCAGTTCTGCTGACAGAGGAGAAGCATCATCAAAAGCAAAATTTCCATGATGGAAATCCTCATACCAGTCATCGTCGTTGAAAAAGCCCTCTTGATGAAGCTCTCTGTGTTGAGGCCTTCGGTTCTGCTCATCTTGAGCAAGATGGCGAACTTCTTCAGAGGCTTCGTCTATCTGCCTTTGCAGGTTAGCTAGCCTAGCCATCTTTTCCTTCTTCCTTTGCACCTGCTGATGGAGCATCTCCATATTTCTGATCTCTTGATCCAAGTCGTCCTCCTGAGGCGTTGGACTGGTGGCCTTCCTTTTCTGGCTTCGGGCCTCCCGAAGAGAGAGGGTCTCCTGGTTGGGGTCCAGCGGCTGCAGAGCGGTAGCCCCTGTTGCTGAAGCTTTCTTTGGTGGCATGACGAAGGTCTATGCTTGCCGAAAGTGTTCAAAACTCAAAAAGTGGAAGTGAGTTCACCGGAGGTGGGCGCCAATGTTGGGGACTTGTTCTCAAAAGCTAAGAGTTAAGAACAAGGCAACATAAAAAGTGTTAAATGTTAAAGTCCTTCGTCCATCGAAGCATTATCTCCCTTCGGATATAATGAATTCCGGACGAAGGTTATGAAGGACAAACCTTCATAAGCACAATAAATGATGAAGAAGGATTCATATGCAAGATATGAAAAATAACATAAACACTTTAAACATTATTATCAACTTATTTTTATTTGCGTTACTGTATCAACAATAACAAATTATAAATGTACCTTCGGCTCAAAGGAAAGCAGGGGTACAAGCGTGACGCGAAAGCAAATGCCAAGTCAGCGTGAACAGTACGAGAGCACTGTTCATCTATTTATAGGTACGGGACGCAGCCCATGTAAAATTACACCCATGCCCTTTACATTTGCTAATAACTTTATAGCAATCCATCGGGGTCTAAATAGCCTTTTCCCTTTTAAGTCAGTTTCTTTTTCTGCTATCACGCCGAAGCTCCCCTGCGCATAGCTTCGGCTCTGCGACATCCTTCATATTCTTTGTGCATCTTCACCCTGTGGTTTTGATCTAAGTCCGAAGGTACCTGTTTACACATTATACTACAGAGACATTGTTAAATCATGTTTTTGAGGACCTTCGGAAGCCGAAGGCCCCCAACAGAAGGGATGGCCTTGCGGGGTAACTGGCCCGAGGCCCAACGCAAGGACCTTTCGCTTTCTAGTGGACTCGAGGGATATATGTCCCCCACACACATATATTGTATAGATCCACCAACCTTTGCCTCATATTGAATGTGAATAAGTAGATGCTGCATCGGATTGAAGGATCTAGATGTGAATATTTTTTCTAACTTGCATAGAAACACTAATATTTCTTTCTCTAACTTCTCCATCATATTTTTACTAATTTCTTTAGCACAGATCTGCCTGTAGAAATAGCTTAGCTCAACTATTGCATGCCACTTGGCATCAGGCATGTAACCACAAAACATTACATGTATAATCATCTCCATTAGTATATGAAAGTCATTGGCTCTTTAACCCAGTTAGTTTTCTTGTTTTTAAATTCACAGCTCTTTTCAAGCCTGCAGCATAACCATCGAGAAATTTAATTTTTTTTCATCCATGTCATCACCTCGATCTTGTCCTTTGAGGTAAGACAGAACAAGGCGCATGGCAGTTTGCTGTTGTCATTGAGCACTTGGGTTGGTCGGTCACAAAGTATTGCTAGATCTCTTCGAGCTTTTGGATTGTTCTTTGTTTTTTCAAAATGCATGCAAGTGTGTATGAGTGCTTTGGCAACATTACTTTCTTGGTGCATGACATCACCGTTGTGCACAAGAATCAATGACGGCATATAAGAGAGCTCCCACATACTACATATATGTGTCCAGTTGTGGTCCACTTCGAATCCTTGGTACTTGTTCCCTTTTTCATTTAGGACAAGGTTGTTAAGTTGAGCACAAATTTCTGTTGCGTTCAGACATTTTGGAGGTCATGTCATGACCACACTGTTCTTTATAAAGTCTTTCTTATCGCTCCTAAAGGGGTGTTTCCTAGGCAACCAACGTCAATGATACTCGAAGTAAGAGATCTTTCCACCATGAGCAAGATAGAAGCAATCTGTATCTAAACCGCAATACGGACATGTCAATAACACCCCATGTGTTACTAAGGGTTTCTATTCAACACATTCACAAGCTCCATTATCACATGTGAGTTAATTTGAGCAAAAGGCACCATACTTAGGAACCAAGTCCCTAGTTAAGTGTTAATCATCCTAAAAGACCTACTTTAGCCACATTAAGCAAAACAAGGGGGGAAATGTGATTAAACCCTAAGTTCCCCACCTTGTGGCAAATTGAGTACCAAAAGAAATTGAGTTAGAAGGTTATAGAAATCTCATGACCATGACTTGGATCATTTATAAAAGTTATAGCACCTTGAAGGCTTGAACAACCTACCAATGTTAGTAAAGAAGATGCCCCAAAAAGGTTTTACAAAAGCACCAAAAGGGTTACTCAAGTGAAGGAAACAAAAGAAAAACAAATTTTCCTAAACCTATTTTTCAGCCCCTAACAAAAACCGAGGTGTGTTCACCAAGTTTTAAAACTCAAAACCCCATGGCCCAATTGACAAAATGGTGCCAAAACACCTAAGGCACAACCTGGAAAACTTCGAAAACAGCCAAAACCGTTTGACACAACTAGACACCCCTTTTGTCTTGGATTTGGGTAGTGAGACAGCCCAACCTTTCCCCTTGCATATCTTTTCAACCAGTGGACCAAATCTTCTAACATCCATACAAAGGAGTTATCTTAGGGTGTGGAGAAGACGCTTTGCATAGGATTTTTACCAAGATCGGGCTTGGACAAGAGACCACACGGGCAAGAACATGGACAAAAGGAACAATGGCCACGTGTTTGACCCCTATCGTCATAAACAGATCGGAGCAAGCACCACCAACGACCCACCTTCGCCTGCGCTCGTGGCCAGAGCAATTCTGGCCATCTCTGATGATGACCCGACCACTGACATGACCGCTAGAGCCTCCCCAACCTCACCGACCACCCCGTTGGAGCTCTACCACCGCCGATAAGCCTCGCCGTGTCTTTCTTTGTGGCGGAACTGCCCGAATTATTCCAACTTAAGTGCCTAAGCCCCGCCTTAGAGGCTAGACCACACTTAAATGGGAATAACCCGTCAATCCCTCGGATCTAGTCCGACACGGCCACTGACAGGATCAAGTACCACAATCTCACTCGATGGTGAGTCACAGAGCAAATACAATAAAGCATAAAACCATACATGTCAGAGTATTAAATTATTACATCATCATCATCATCGGAGTTTTTGCAAAAGTAAACATCATTGTTCGAAGTGCAGCGGAAATAAACTAACGGTAAATAAATAGAGAGATGGGGAAGCCTGTCCCATCACTCCTCATGCTCCTCCTCAGCCGAGGTAGGGTCCCACTCGACAGTACAGCCCGGTGGCAAGATGGACGGCCAAGTCACTCCAGCAACCATTTCCTCCAGAGAACCTGTAAAAATTATGCCACAAGCAAGGCTGAGTATACTAATACTCAGCTAGACTTACCCGGTGTGAGGAGTCTACTCCTCTACCTCTAGACATGCAGCTGTTTGGCTGTGGGGTTTGGTTGCCAAAAGCACTAGCTGAGTTTCTAAATCAAGTTTTTAACTTTGTCAAAATTAAGTGTGACTCTCTTAAGGCTAAAAGTGGACTATCTATTCATACATGGTAGCAAGCATTTTTAACAATCAACATCTTATATCAATTCATCATATTTCCACTTGTTACTCAATGCATTACAATGGATCAAGCAGTCTCATTAGCTGCGAGAAGCAGACGATTCGAATCGAGTTTTTATCCTTGCAAGGTAAACCTAAACACACGACATGTAGGGGCACTCCGTCCCCACACATATCAACCGTCCCCATCGATTCCCTGGCAACAGAAAGGGGCTCACCGCCTTGGCGTACAATGCCTCACTGACCCCGACTGGCCGTCGTGCAGTGACCGCACTTGTACCCACCATAACCGGAATGGGAGACCACGTCTCAGGTCGCGTGAGGAGGGCAATCTACGGGCAGGTTCACTCAGGTACTAGGCTTACCGATTTACCATATTTCTCGGTATGTGTTTAGTACGTTCAAACGCTTGACACAGGTATCCGCACGTTAATCCTTATTCCATTTTCCATCTCGTAGACAACCAATCCACATGGATTGTTGTCCACAACTAGAATCATGATGATATAAAAGTGGGTACAACCAATTCCTGATCTCGCGCGAGTGCTAGAAAAATCACTCGTCTTCTACCAAGATCCTAATTAAATAAAGCAACTATTCGACCTAGCATACTAGTATCCATCTCAAAAGGAATCCTGAGTTCATGCAACTAGGGTTTCAATCAACTCCTACACTTAAGTGCACAGTACAATCCTACAAACATTAAGTGCAGTAAAATAGCATATAGAACAGGATATGCATAAAACCGGGGCTTGCCTTCCAAAGCAGTGGCAGGCAGGTCCTCTGGTGCAGGCTCGGGGGCTGGATCCGGGGCTACCTCCTGAGCAGCTCCTTGCTCCGGCACGAGGATGTACTCTCCGTCAGCAAGGTTACAGTCTATCGAATGCAATGAACATGTATGTCATGATTATGCAGGATTTAATAACATTATGCTAAAAAGAAACTAAGTCAAGAAATAACTTAGGGATTCTTGGTTATGTGGGGCTTCTAGTGGGTTAGACTTATCACCTTTAGGCTTAGGTTTTTGTCAAGGATAAACATAGGGAATTTGTATTGCTCTTGTATCCTTCAGTGGATAAGATATAAAGGATTTTAGGATGGCACCATTTTTCTATTACCCACTTTTCCCTTTCTTTTATTTTCTACTTATGGTTTCTAGGGTAGGTTTGAACTATGACAGGGGTTTAATATTTTCCAAAAATTCTGTAAAAAGTACAGTGGGTTGCCATTTGCTATTCTAGCTTGTTTTAAGAATTTGAGGCTTAAAGTACAAAGGCTAGGCTTTAAACAAAAATAACAAGAGTTATGCAAAATGGGCCACTTTACACTACATCTCTTAGTTAGGGGTGGGTTCGGTCCTAAAGGTTATTTTTGCTGGCATCCAATAGTAATAATAGGCTTCTGTGCTAAAAATCACAGAAAACTAAGGGGTGGTTATTTAGTTATGATTTTCTTAAGTTTAATGTCAAAAAGGCACTTTCTACTACATTATTATTTGAAAAATGTCAAACAGCAGATTTCATATTTTTCCTAAGTTCTCATTAATAAAACATTAGTTATCCCAAGGGTGGGGTGTTTTTACCTTGGGGTTATTTTTGTAGGGTTTTCTAAGTTATCCTTATTTTATCAAAATAAAAGGTATCCTACTTATTTTATACTAAACCAGGATATGATAGATTTTTCCAGTGAACTATATTGAATAAGTATCCCAACAAAAATAGAGGTGATCTCTGGTTCATTATTTATACCCCCTTTTCTATTTTCCTTAATCCTAAGCATATTGCAAAATAAGGGGTAAAGACTAACTTATTGGGGTGGACAGAGAGGTTTAACATTTTTAAACAGGTCAGTAGGTAGATATAAACTTCTCCAAATTTTTCTAACCCTAGTCAAATAGTACAACTATTTTTCTTTCTTTTATTGAGCTTTTGGCTAAAACTATCATTAAATCAGAACTTTAAAGTTTTCTATAGTACCAAGGGGTTTTATATTTTTCTTAAGTAGGTTACATTAATTAAAGTCTGGCAAAATTGGTTTGACTAAATTTGGATGAACTAAACTGAAGTTATGAGTTTTTAAAGTTTCCGTTCAAATTAAAAACATACTTAATTAAGGTTTTCTGGAAAAATAGTTTACACCGAGGTCCCTGGGTTTAAACTAAATCAACCTTCGCAAATCTACCCTTGCACCACTATTCCCCTGTGTCTCTGACATTTCACAAAACCCCCTGACCTTCTCTCCCTCTCACCCGCAGTCCTTCCCCCAATGTAAATAGTAACCGCGGGAAAGAAAAGGGTGGCGCGGCTTACCGGCGGCGAGGGAGGTCCGGCGAAGGGTGGGGTTGGCTCGGGGAGGCTCTGGCGGTCACGTCGAGGTACGACTTGACGTCGGGGATGGCCGGAATCGCTCGGTCCATGTAATACTCAAAGTTGTATACAAGGAATATAGAGAGATCTTCTCATCTTATGTGCCTCATTTGCATCATAAAAAGAGCATATACAAAATTTAGAGATTTATTCAAATAGATGATAAAAAAATGCATCATGTTGGAGTTTATATGATTGTGCATTAAATAAAATAATAAGGTTAATGATAATAATATAATAATTTCTAGAAGTAGAATTAAACCCTAAATTTGGAAGTAGGGTTTTGAAAAATGAGAAGGAGAGAAATAATATAAAAATATAAATAATGAAGTTATATTTCCGAAATTGTATTATTTTATTTTATTTTACAATACAGTGGAGGATAGGTTTGGCACAAATTCGAATTTAAAATTTGAATTCAAACCAAACTTAGAAATAGAGGAAAGAAAATAAAAAAAGAGAAGCAAACCCCATCTGGGCCGTCGTACCACAATTTGGCCCAATTCCCATTTGCCTGCACGCGGCCCAACAGTCATCACAAGCGCCGACAGGCGGGGCCGCTCTGTCAGCCGTTACACAGCGCTCCCCACGCTCATGTCACTGCACCGTGGCCCCACACGTCATAACCACGAGGCCGAGTCGTCGTCGTCTTCTCCCCATTGCCGCGCGCGGAACCGAAAATCCCGGGGTCGCCGCCGACCTTCGCACGCGCCCCATCCTTACTCGTGCGGGACCTACTAGTCAGCTTCATCTCCCCGTCCCTATTTCCTGTCCGCTTCGTGCGTTGGTTGTTGAACACAACGGGCTCCATTGCTCGGTCATGGCATGCCGCGATTGTCGCGCCGCCGCAACGAAATTCTGGTTGCGAGAAGACCGCAGGAGATTCCGCCTGCACCGGGCTACAAATGCGACTCCTCTGGCCTCTTGCGCCCCCATAGGACTTGGATAAGGTGCCGTCGCTAACCAATTTCCGAGTGAGAGAAAGAGCGCCGCCGCCGTGATTGCCCTCACCCACACCGCGATTAGTCCTCTGCGCTAGAGCCTGGGTACCTGCTTGGCGCGGCAAAGCTTCGGCCGCCGTCAATTTTCCCCGCCGGAGTCCTGCGCAAGCTCAATTCGTCGCCGTAGCGAAGACCTCCGCCGTGCGCCGTGGGCAGGCCTCCCGGTGACATAATCCTCGGTAAAACTCCCACCTCTGTGTTCGCTATCTTCCTAATTTCATTTTGCACCCACTGATTTGGCGAATCAACTCATGGGTGGGCGAATTGGGTCGCTCCGGCGATGGCTTTGCCGCGGCGTGGCGCGGTGGGCCGTCGGAGGGGATCGAGAGGTAGGAGAGAGTTGTGAGCCGTTGATCTTTTGTTGAACGGCTCCGATTAGAAGAACCATACCCCCTTCGGCCAGGATGCAATCTGGGCCGCACGATAGGAATCGGAGGGCTGCAGCGTGATCTCGGGTTCATAACATCCGGACCGTTGGATCTCGATCCAAGGGCGCCGATGGAATACCCCTTTCGACGATAGTAAGATCTAATCCTAGCCGTAGGCGCGGGATCGAGCGGCTCTGAATCAACGATACCCCTTCGCGGGGCATTTTTTTTAAAGAGACCCCGAGGAAAGCAGTAATCAACCCGCCATCCACTCGTACTGTGCTCTGTGACTTAGAAGACTTACACCGAGAACCCTGTATTTTCTAGAAATCGAGGCCCAGTCCAGAGAGAATTAAAAACAGAGAAATAATATTAGAAATTCATTTTTAATACAAAAACAAATCTAGAAACTTGTAAAATTCATAGAAATTCCATTTTTAGTCCAAATTAAACCATTCCAATTTCTAAAATTCTGTAATAATATTCTCTACCATTTAGTGTCTCTGTTTTGACATAAACTCTGTTAGAAAATTTATTTATCAATTAACCCTATGTCAGGCACATTAAATCTTAGAAAATTCATAACTTGAATTCTATAACTCCAAATTTAGTGATTCCAGTTCCTATGATCTCATTTTAATGTGTAGATTTTTACTGTATATTTTATTCATCTGTTTGGTGTGATGTTGATTTTGGCTATACTATGTATGTATTGTGTTGATGCGAGTAGACGAGCAAGCCACTGTGGATTCTGAGGTTCAACAAGTAGAAGTAGCTGAGCAGGAGCTCATTGAAGGCAAGTTGTGCCCTTGATCACTTACTTTTCCCAGCCATGTTCTTATTAATTTTAATGATCTGCATAGGTTAATTTTGATGGGAGCCTTTATGTTACCCCAGTTTTGATTACCTCTATACCTTGTTCACCCCTGAAATATTTTTGGGTAGTACTTGCTATTGCTTTATGTGGATTGGGTATGGAGATACACTATTCATGATTATTTTGTTATTATCTTGTTATTATTACTGTTCATGTTAAGATCATTAAATTAATGGGAACATGGAGCGACCACCCGGGAAAACAGTGCTACCACAAGGGTTTAATGGGACGCCCTTGGCTGATTAACTAGGAAAGCTAGTGGAGGGCTGCCTTACCCGAAAGGGGCAAGGGCAGTAGGGGAGTGGTCAGTGTAGGGAGGTCCCTGGTTGATTTTGCTGCGATGGCGGTCAGCCAGGAACCCTGCATTGGAACTTCCTATAAACTGTAGCGGGTAGTCTGAAGCTAGTGGAACTTTGTAAAGGCCTCGTAGTGTTACCCTGCCTCGCTTCCTTGGTAGAGGTGTATGGAATTCATGACCCCTTGGCAGATGGGTAACACGGCTTGTGGGTAAAGATGCGCAACCTCTGCAGAGTGTAAAACTAGTATACTAGCCGTGCTCACGGTCATGAGCGGCTCGGACCCTCACATGATTAAATATGGAACTTAAATTCAATTTGACATTTGCATCGCATTTGGGATTATTTTACTATTACTGTTCTTTATTATTATTAAGGTTTGGTATTTACTTACACTTAGTAATTGCTAATAAAATTTTGACCAACTTATAAAAGCAATGCTCAGCCTCAGCCTTCATTTCATTGATCAGCCTTACACTACATGAACTCCCACCTTTGGTGAGTTCATGCCACATTATTCCCCACGACTTGTTGAGCTATGAACGTATGTGAGCTCACTCTTGCTGTCTCACACCCCCCCACAGGAGAAGAGCAGGTGGTCGAAGAGGAGCCGCCTAACACTGAGGAGTTCGATCTGATCTAGGTGGCGTTTCTCAGTCGACATTGGCGCCGACGATCCTTAGTTCGTTTTATATTTATCTCTTATTTTGTAATAAGTCTTCTGCTATGTAATAAATACTCTGATGATTTATGACATTTATCTCTATACACTCTGTTATTATATATGTTGTCTTCTTGGCGCATGTATGAGATGCACCCGGCTTTGTCCTTTAAAACCGGGTGTTACAGAAGTGGTATCAGAGGAAATGTTGACTGTAGGACGAAACCTAGATAGAAATGGACAAAACCCTTACCTACTTACCTTACTCTGATTCATTCTATACTTATCTTATCTTGATCCTGTCTCACCTTTTGCTGTCATACTCTGATTACTCTTGTCTTTTCTGCTCTAAGACAAGATGGATTTCACACTTTGGAATCCTACATTTAAGACCTTTTTAAGAGATAGGAGACCTAAGACAAAATTAAAACTATTTTCTCTATTTAAAAAAAATGTTGGTTGATTGTTCTGATGATAAATGCTTGATTTGCTTCTTTGATTGATTGCAACATTATAGTTGGGCATCTTAGCATGTACCACCATAAGGTATTGTATGTGCTATAGTGGATAACATACTAATCTACTTAGCTAATAAATCAACCGCAGTAACATTCCTCATAATTACTCGCCTTGTCTACAATTCTTTCTTTCTTACCCTGTATTTCTAACCCAGATGAACTACCCCTATAGTGTTAGAAGAGAGCACTATAGATGTGATCCTTGGTATGTCATGGTTAAGAAAGGCAAAGGCAGTATATACACTGTGCTAAGGGAGCTGTAGAACTCACCAGTTCCAAAGGACAAAGATTTAAAGTTGAAGTTGCAGTAACTACCACCGTCGGACTAGCGTCATCCTTAGTAGATGAGAAGTTGGTGGGTGACAACATCCGTGTGGTTAGAGATTTTCCGGATGTCTTTCCAGAGGAGTTACCAGGGATGCCACCATATAGGGAAGTTGAGTTGGTCATTGATCCCTTATCTGGGACTGCCCCTACTTTCAAACAGCCATACAGGATGTTTGTAGAAGAGTTAAAGGGACTGAAGAAGCAGTTAACGAAATTACAAGAAGTTGGATACGTTCGTTCAAGTTCATCACCTTGGGGAGTGTCGGTTCTATTTGTACAGAAGAAAGAAGGATCGCGAGGGATGTGCGTGGATTATAGGACCCTTAATGATGAAGAACAAGTATCTGTTGCCCGCATTGAAGATTTATTTGATCAGATGCGAGGTGCCAGAGTATTCTCGAAGATTGATCTCCGAACGGGTTATCACCAAGTGAAGATTAGGTCATCGGATATTCCCAAGACGGCTTTCTCGACCCAATATGGATTATATGAGTTCACAGTTATGTCATCTGGACTAACTAATGCACCAGCCTATTTTATGGATCTGAAGAATAAGGTGTTCATGATCTGGACAGATTCATCGTGGTTTTCATCGATGATATTTTTAGAGTGATAGTGATCATGAGGAACATCTGAGATTGGTGCTACAGAAGCTACGAGATAATCAACTCTACGCCAAGTACAGTAAATGCGAGTTTTGGATTGGCGAGGTGCCATTTCTTGGTCATATTATTTCTAATGGAGGAATTTCAGTGGATCCTGCTAAGGTCAAGGAGATAATGGAGTGGAGAGTACCCACTACAGTTACTGAGATACGGAGTTTCTTGGGACTAGCAGGATATTATCGAAGATTTACTGAAGGATTTTCTAAGATTGCTAAGCCTATGACTTCGCTTCTGGAAAAAGGAAGAGAATTCAAGTGGGATGAGAAGTGCCAAGAAAGTTTTGATCAATTGAAGAAATATTGATGTTACCACCAGTGTTGGTTATGCCAGATCTATAGAAGGGATTTGACATTTATGGTGATGCATGTGGCCAAGGATTGGGATGTGTGCTCATGCAAGAAGGACACGTGATTGCCTATGCGTCTCGTTAGTTGTGGAAACAAGAGTTGAACTACCCCACTCATGACTTGGAATTGGCAGCCGTTGTGCATGCGCTAAAGATATGGAGGCATTATGTCATGGGAACCAAGTGTCAAGTGTATACGGATCATAAGAATTTAAAGTAAATATTCACTCAGAAGGATCTCAACCTTAGGCAACGCCGTTGGTTGGAGCTTATTAAGGATTATGATTTGGAGATTCACTATCACCCGGGCAAGGCAAATTTGGTTACAGATGCCTTGAGTCGAAAGGAGCATGTTCACTCCTCTTTTGTTGTCCAGCTACCCGATGAATTAGCAAAAGACTTTGAGAGACTCAACTTGGGAATTGTTACACACACTGAAGGAGTTACCATCGAATTGGAACCTACCTTGGAGCAAGAATTCCGCAAAGGACAGATTGGTGATGCTAGGATACAAGAGATCAAGGATCTGATTACTGAGGGTCGAGGTCCGGAATTCACGGAAGATGAACAAGGCACCGTATGGTTCAAGGATCAGATATGTGTCCTGAGATTGATAGCCTTCATGAGACTATTTTAAAGTAGGCCCATGACTCGGATTATTCTATTCATCCTGGGAGTACCAAGATGTATCAGGATTTGAAGTAAAAGTACTGGTGGTATGGATTGAAGAGAGATGTGGCTGCACATGTGGCTATGTGCGATGTGTGTCAAAGAGTTAAGGCCGAACACCAGAGGCCAGCTGGACTATTACACCCACTGAAGATACCCGAGTGAAAGTGGGAAGAGATTGATATGGATTTTATTACTGGATTGCCTCGCACCCAGAAAGGATATGATTCTATATGGGTGATCGTGGACAGGCTAACCAAGGTAGCCCACTTTATTCCGGTGAAGACCACTTATTCAGGAGCCAAGTTGGCAGAGTTGTATATGGCACAGATTGTATGCCTACATGGTGTGCCAAAGAAGATCGTGTCTGATCGAGGATCACAGTTTACCTCTCGGTATTGGAAGAAGTTACACGAGTCATTGGATACGAGATTGAATTTTAGTTTGGCTTACCATCCCCAGACTGATGGGCAGACTGAGAGGACCAACCAAGTGCTGGAAGATATGTTAAGAGCTTGTGCCCTTAAGCATGGTGGAAGTTGGGATAAGAGTTTACCTTATGCTGAGTTCTCATATAATAATAGCTATCAGGCCAGTTTGAAGATGTCACCGTTTGAGGCTTTGTATGGCAGAAAGTGCAGAACTCCCTTGTATTGGAATCAAACTGGTGAAAGACAGTTGTTTGGACCTGAGATTATACAAGAAGCAGAGGAACAAGTTCAGCAAATAAGGGAGAATTTGAGAACTGCACAATCCAGGCAGAAAAGCTATGCTGACACCCGGAGAAGACTACTTGAGTTTAAGGAGGGAGATTATGTCTATTTGAAGGTGTCACCACTCCGGGGTATGAGAAGATTCAAAGTCAAAGGAAAGTTGTCCCCTCGCTTTATTGGACCCTTCTTAATCTTAAAGCGAGTGGGTGAGGTTGCATATCAATTGGAGTTACCGGATCATCTTGCGGATGTTCATGATGTATTTCATGTATCTCAGCTGAAGAAATGTCTCAGAGTACCTGAGGAACAATTACTAATGGAAGACCTTAGTGTTCAGGATGACCTGACTTATGCTGAGTACCCCCTCAAGATTTTGGATACGTTGACTCGAGTTACAAGGAATAAGGTTATAAAGATGTGCAAAGTTCAATGGAGTCACCACGGTGAAGATGAAGCAACCTGGAAAAGAGAAGAAGAGCTTCGTATAGATTTTCCCCACCTTTTCCCTAGATCTTCCTAAATCTCGAGGACGAGATTATTTTTAAGGGGGGTAGGATTTGTAATACTCAAAGTTGTATACAAGGAATATAGAGAGATCTTCTCATCTTATGTGCCTCATTTGCATCATAAAAAGAGCATATACAAAATTTAGAGATTTATTCAAATAGATGATAAAAAAATGCATCATGTTGGAGTTTATATGATTGTGCATTAAATAAAATAATAAGGTTAATGATAATAATATAATAATTTCTAGAAGTAGAATTAAACCCTAAATTTGGAAGTAGGGTTTTGAAAAATGAGAAGGAGAGAAATAATATAAAAATATAAATAATGAAGTTATATTTCCGAAATTGTATTATTTTATTTTATTTTACAATACAGTGGAGGATAGGTTTGGCACAAATTCGAATTTAAAATTTGAATTCAAACCAAACTTAGAAATAGAGGAAAGAAAATAAAAAAAGAGAAGCAAACCCCATCTGGGCCGTCGTACCACAATTTGGCCCAATTCCCATTTGCCTGCACGCGGCCCAACAGTCATCACAAGCGCCGACAGGCGGGGCCGCTCTGTCAGCCGTTACACAGCGCTCCCCACGCTCATGTCACTGCACCGTGGCCCCACACGTCATAACCACGAGGCCGAGTCGTCGTCGTCTTCTCCCCATTGCCGCGCGCGGAACCGAAAATCCCGGGGTCGCCGCCGACCTTCGCACGCGCCCCATCCTTACTCGTGCGGGACCTACTAGTCAGCTTCATCTCCCCGTCCCTATTTCCTGTCCGCTTCGTGCGTTGGTTGTTGAACACAACGGGCTCCATTGCTCGGTCATGGCATGCCGCGATTGTCGCGCCGCCGCAACGAAATTCTGGTTGCGAGAAGACCGCAGGAGATTCCGCCTGCACCGGGCTACAAATGCGACTCCTCTGGCCTCTTGCGCCCCCATAGGACTTGGATAAGGTGCCGTCGCTAACCAATTTCCGAGTGAGAGAAAGAGCGCCGCCGCCGTGATTGCCCTCACCCACACCGCGATTAGTCCTCTGCGCTAGAGCCTGGGTACCTGCTTGGCGCGGCAAAGCTTCGGCCGCCGTCAATTTTCCCCGCCGGAGTCCTGCGCAAGCTCAATTCGTCGCCGTAGCGAAGACCTCCGCCGTGCGCCGTGGGCAGGCCTCCCGGTGACATAATCCTCGGTAAAACTCCCACCTCTGTGTTCGCTATCTTCCTAATTTCATTTTGCACCCACTGATTTGGCGAATCAACTCATGGGTGGGCGAATTGGGTCGCTCCGGCGATGGCTTTGCCGCGGCGTGGCGCGGTGGGCCGTCGGAGGGGATCGAGAGGTAGGAGAGAGTTGTGAGCCGTTGATCTTTTGTTGAACGGCTCCGATTAGAAGAACCATACCCCCTTCGGCCAGGATGCAATCTGGGCCGCACGATAGGAATCGGAGGGCTGCAGCGTGATCTCGGGTTCATAACATCCGGACCGTTGGATCTCGATCCAAGGGCGCCGATGGAATACCCCTTTCGACGATAGTAAGATCTAATCCTAGCCGTAGGCGCGGGATCGAGCGGCTCTGAATCAACGATACCCCTTCGCGGGGCATTTTTTTTAAAGAGACCCCGAGGAAAGCAGTAATCAACCCGCCATCCACTCGTACTGTGCTCTGTGACTTAGAAGACTTACACCGAGAACCCTGTATTTTCTAGAAATCGAGGCCCAGTCCAGAGAGAATTAAAAACAGAGAAATAATATTAGAAATTCATTTTTAATACAAAAACAAATCTAGAAACTTGTAAAATTCATAGAAATTCCATTTTTAGTCCAAATTAAACCATTCCAATTTCTAAAATTCTGTAATAATATTCTCTACCATTTAGTGTCTCTGTTTTGACATAAACTCTGTTAGAAAATTTATTTATCAATTAACCCTATGTCAGGCACATTAAATCTTAGAAAATTCATAACTTGAATTCTATAACTCCAAATTTAGTGATTCCAGTTCCTATGATCTCATTTTAATGTGTAGATTTTTACTGTATATTTTATTCATCTGTTTGGTGTGATGTTGATTTTGGCTATACTATGTATGTATTGTGTTGATGCGAGTAGACGAGCAAGCCACTGTGGATTCTGAGGTTCAACAAGTAGAAGTAGCTGAGCAGGAGCTCATTGAAGGCAAGTTGTGCCCTTGATCACTTACTTTTCCCAGCCATGTTCTTATTAATTTTAATGATCTGCATAGGTTAATTTTGATGGGAGCCTTTATGTTACCCCAGTTTTGATTACCTCTATACCTTGTTCACCCCTGAAATATTTTTGGGTAGTACTTGCTATTGCTTTATGTGGATTGGGTATGGAGATACACTATTCATGATTATTTTGTTATTATCTTGTTATTATTACTATTCATGTTAAGATCATTAAATTAATGGGAACATGGAGCGACCACCCGGGAAAACAGTGCTACCACAAGGGTTTAATGGGACGCCCTTGGCTGATTAACTAGGAAAGCTAGTGGAGGGCTGCCTTACCCGAAAGGGGCAAGGGCAGTAGGGGAGTGGTCAGTGTAGGGAGGTCCCTGGTTGATTTTGCTGCGATGGCGGTCAGCCAGGAACCCTGCATTGGAACTTCCTATAAACTGTAGCGGGTAGTCTGAAGCTAGTGGAACTTTGTAAAGGCCTCGTAGTGTTACCCTGCCTCGCTTCCTTGGTAGAGGTGTATGGAATTCATGACCCCTTGGCAGATGGGTAACACGGCTTGTGGGTAAAGATGCGCAACCTCTGCAGAGTGTAAAACTAGTATACTAGCCGTGCTCACGGTCATGAGCGGCTCGGACCCTCACATGATTAAATATGGAACTTAAATTCAATTTGACATTTGCATCGCATTTGGGATTATTTTACTATTACTGTTCTTTATTATTATTAAGGTTTGGTATTTACTTACACTTAGTAATTGCTAATAAAATTTTGACCAACTTATAAAAGCAATGCTCAGCCTCAGCCTTCATTTCATTGATCAGCCTTACACTACATGAACTCCCACCTTTGGTGAGTTCATGCCACATTATTCCCCACGACTTGTTGAGCTATGAACGTATGTGAGCTCACTCTTGCTGTCTCACACCCCCCCACAGGAGAAGAGCAGGTGGTCGAAGAGGAGCCGCCTAACACTGAGGAGTTCGATCTGATCTAGGTGGCGTTTCTCAGTCGACATTGGCGCCGACGATCCTTAGTTCGTTTTATATTTATCTCTTATTTTGTAATAAGTCTTCCGCTATGTAATAAATACTCTGATGATTTATGACATTTATCTCTATACACTCTGTTATTATATATGTTGTCTTCTTGGCGCATGTATGAGATGCACCCGGCTTTGTCCTTTAAAACCGGGTGTTACAGTCCACGTGCGCAGGCGGGTGTTCTCGTCGGCGGCGAGTGTATCGGCCAAACCACGGCGAACTGGTTCAATCCAAGGGCACGGTGAGCTTCACGGGGTAACGTAGTGACCGTGTGCACAAGGAATCGAAGGATGGTTGAGTGGATTACCCGGTCCACGTACTCCGGCGGGGTTGAGAGCTCCGGCGAGCGTGGACTGGCCTCTCCGGTGAAGCAAACTCCGATTCCTCGCTCGGGGAGCTTCACGAATGTGTGCACAGTCTTCTCCGAGGGCTGGACGGGGTTGGGTATGGCTCTATTGGCCGGTCTACGGTGGCAGAGGGATTGGGCGGCCGCGGACACGCTGCGCACGGGCAAACGGCGGCGAGCTAAACTCCGGTGAGGTTTGAGGGTGCGCGGAAAAGTGCAGTCGAAGCCTGGGAGGGCTTTATAGGTGCGGGCGCGGGCCATGGCGCTGGCTTGGCTCGGGCGCGGCGCTGGGCATGCGGGGGCGCGCGCGGGCGTGCTCTGGCGCGGGCAGAAAGCGTCGAACACGTGGAGGTGTGTTTCTTCCATTGTTCAAACGTCTGCAGAGATCGCAAACGTGCGAATCTTGCCATGAATCCGGCGCAGACCTCTTCCTGGCACCTAGGGCTATCTCACATGTGTGAGTTCCAATGGAGGATACGCCCTAGATCAGGAGATAGACGGGCGCCAAATCTGGCTTGTCTCACTGCCCACCTCGCGACAAAACTGATGCCAAGACCTGTCAAACGTCAAGGGCTCGGTCTCTACTTTTTCCAGGGGGTGCCTTAAGTGGTATGCCACACTTTTGGTATAGAACCCAAGTGGTTTTGGTGCCATCTTCAAAGTGAACACGGTTGATCTTTAAATTAGGGTCAAAAATTGGACTTAGAGAGAAATAGAGAGCTCTAGCTCTCTCTCCACTTGGGGCTTTGATTTGGGGTTTCTCCAGGGGTCTTTTTGCAATAATTCCCTCCCCTAATTGCTGGTTATAAGGTTACTTAAGGTTTGGGTAAATGTTACGCATGCTTTGCACACTTGTTCACTCTCTTTTCCCTCTCATCAAGGGTTTTGGGATATAGGGTTTAAGAGAGGTCTAGAGTTCTTCTCCCCTCTTATCCAAGGTAGTAAGTGTGCAAGGATTAGGGTAATGCTTCTTAGGTCATTGGCAACTTGATTAGCACATGATCTCCAAAGTTCTTATGTGTTGCCCTAAGCCTCTACCACATATAATTCACAGTCCTTAGTGCCAAGGTGTGCTCTAGCCATGGTAACACCTGGGGTGTTACAGCCCTCCCCCCTTAAAGGAATCTCGCCCCGAGATTTTAGGTAGAGTCCCCTGGGGGTGCTTGAAAGTGTGTCGGTGCTATTCTTTCTTTATACTCGAGTTTCTCTTGTTAACTGCTCTTCGAATGTCATTCTCTTTGCAACTTCAGAAGGAAGCCCTTCTTAAGTTAAATCCACAACTTAGACTATCCTTGTTATCTCAGTTTTTCTTAAAATTGAATTCAAAGGGCAGGTGGGGGGTTTTGGGGTTACGTACCGACTCCTTTGGGCAGAAAGTCGGGGAAGCGAGAGCGTAGAAAATCCTCAGTCTCCCATGTAGCTTCTTCTGCTGAATGGTGACTCCACTGAACCTTATACATTCTGACCGACCTTGCCCGAGTTGATCTTTCCTTTTGATCTAATACCTTGACGGGGTACTCTTGGTAGGACAAGTCTGGTTCTATCTCAAGGTCTGGTTCTGGCAGCACCTCAGTGGGTAGGCGAACACATTTCCGCAGCTGAGATACATGGAACACATTGTGAACTGCTGACATGTGGGGTGGCAATTCCAATTGGTAAGCTACGGGTCCACAACTTGCCTTGATCTCATAGGGTCCAATGTAGCGAGGAGCTAACTTGCCCTTGATCCCGAATCTCTGGACACCCTTGGTGGGTGATACCTTAAGATAGACATGATCTCCCACCTCAAACTGTAGAGGCTTCCGCCTCTTATCATGATAGCTCCTTTGCCTGGCCTGAGCAGCTTCTAAGTTCTTGGTAATAGTCCTGACCTTTGCCTCTGCCTCAAGTACCAAGTCTGGCCCAAAAATTTCCCTTTCTCCTGCTTGAGACCAATTCAGTGGGGTCCTACACCTTCTCCCATATAAGGCTTCAAAAGGTGCCATCTTCAGACTGGACTGATAGTTGTTATTGTAAGAAAACTCTGCCAAAGACAGACACTTGTCCCAATCCTTTCCATAGTGTAGTGCACATGCTCGCAACATGTCTTCCAAAATCTGATTCACCCTTTCTGTCTGGCCATCTGTTTGAGGGTGATATGCTGAGCTTCGGATTACGTGGGTCCCGAGTGATTCTTGCAGCTTCTCCCAAAAGCGTGCCACAAACAGTGCTCCTCTGTCAGATATAATGGTCTTTGGAATACCATGCAATCTTACTATCTGATCAACATAAATTTCTGCGTACTTCTCTATCTTGTGGGTGGTGTGCACTGGCAAGAAATGAGCAGTCTTAGTCAATCTGTTCACAATAACCCAAATAGAATCATGGTGCCTGGATGTATTGGGTAATCCCACTATGAAGTCCATGCAAATGTCCTCCCATTTCCAAGATGGTATGGGAAGGGGTTGCAAAGGGCCTGCTGCCTTCAAATGACTAGCTTTGATTCTCTGGCAGGTATCACACTCAGATATGTACTTGGCAATTTCCCTTTTCATTCTAGTCCACCAATATAAAGATCTAAGATCATGGTACATCTTGTTGATACCCGGGTGCATGGAGAATTTGGAAAGGTGAGCTTCATCTAGTATCTTCTTTCTGAGCTCAGGGTCCTTGGGAACAACTAATCGATCTTCAAACCATAAAATTTCCTTGCTGTCCTGACGGAAGCACTTGTATTTTTCTGCCTTTTGCTTGATCATTCCCTTAATGACCTGAACACCCTTATCCTCAATCTGTGCCCTGACTATCTGTTCTTGCAATGTGGGCTCCACCGAGATATAGCTTAGGTCACCCGAAGAAACAACTTCCAGGTTCAATCTGCACAACTCATCACACAGGGTGGTAACTCCCACATCTATGTTCATACAATTGCACTGGGCCTTTCTGCTCAAAGCATCTGCCAGAACATTGGCTTTACCAGGGTGGTAATGCACCTCTAGATCATAGTCCTTGATCAACTCCAACCACCTTCTCTGCCTCATGTTCAGATCAGCCTGAGTGAAGATGTATTTGAGACTCTTGTGATCGGTGTAGATGTTACAGTGAGCCCCCATCAAGTAATGTCTCCATATCTTAAGAGCATGAACCACCGCTGCCAACTCCAGATCATGTGTAGGGTAGTTCTGCTCATGAGGTCTGAGTGCTCGGGAAGCATAAGCAATGACTCTGTTCTCTTGCATCAAGACACAACCCAAACCTGTACCAGAAGCATCACAATAAACTTCGAATGGCTTGGTGTTATCCGGTTGAGCCAGCACTGGGGCTGTTGTCAAATGCTGCCTCAAAGCGTGAAAGGCATCCTCGCACTTTTGGCTCCAATCATACTTGACTCCCTTCTTCAGCAGTTCAGTCATTGGTTTGGCAATTCTGGAGAAATCCGGAATAAAGCGTCGATAATACCCTGCCAAACCCAGAAAACTTCGAATCTGCCTTACTGTAGCCGGGGGTTTCCAATCCATCACCTCTTGTACCTTCTCAGGATCAACCGATATCCCTTCCTGAGAAATTGTGTGACCCAAGAATTTGATTTCCTTCAGCCAGAACTCACACTTAGACAACTTAGCATACAACCGATGGTCACGCAGTCTCTGAAGTACAGTATGCAAATGTTTGGTGTGCTCGGCTTCATTCTTGGAATAAACCAGGATGTCATCAATGAAAACGGCCACAAACTTGTCTAACTCTGGCATAAACACTGAGTTCATCAAGTACATGAAATAAGCCGGGCATTGGTCAGCCCAAAAGACATCACCAAAAACTCATAGAGCCCATATCTGGTAGAGAAAGCCGTCTTGGGAATATCACTGGCACGGATCTTAATCTGATGGTAACCTGAGCGAAGGTCTATTTTGGAGAATACCTTGGCTCCCACTAGCTGATCAAACAGAACATCAATACGGGGCAGCGGGTATTTGTTCTTGATAGTCACCGCATTGAGAGGGCGGTAGTCAACACACATCCTCAAACTCTTATCCTTTTTCTTCACAAATAATGCTGGACATCCCCTTGTCCAATAACTCTTGCAATTGCTTTTTCAGCTCTGCCAATTCCGCGGGAGGCATCCTATAGGGTCTCTTGGAGATAGGAGCAGTCCCGGGTTGCAACTCAATTGCGAACTCAATGTCTCGGTCAGGTGGCATCCCGGGCAATTCATCCGGAAACACGTCCGGGTAGTCACAGACCACTGGGATCTTTTCCACCGGGGATTTCTGTCACACCCGGGTTTTAGGGGGTCCAAAGCCCGGGCGTAAACATAAACACCAGGTGTGCTGGGACCAAGTCTCACACATATGATGCATAGTGGCACAGGATCGAATGTCACATCTTTACTATATAACAGGAGTTCTATATAAAATAATTAAATAATTACATCATATGAGGAAATGATCCAGCAACCCAAAGTTGACTGGGAGACGACGACCTAGACCTCTCACGAACTCGACACAGCATCCTTCATGCGCCTCATCCTGTGGTACCTGTTCTTGACCTGTGGGGGGTGTGAGACAGCAAGAGTGAGCTCACATACGTTCATCGCTCAACAAGTTGTGGGGAATAATGTGTAGGAACTCGCCAAAGGTGGGAGCTCATGTGAAGTGTAAGGCTTACCAAAGAGGATGGTTAGAGCTGAGCATTGCTTTTAAAGTTGGTCAAAATTTTATTAGCAATTACTAAGTATAAGTAAATACCAACCCAATTAAATAGTAGAACAAAAGTAACAACATCACCTGTACAACATCACCTGCGATGCAATGCATATGACAAATTGAGTTTAATTCCATAATTTAATCATGTGAGTGTCCGAGCCGCTCATGACCGTGAGCACGGCTAGTATACCAGTTTTACACTCTGCAGAGGTTGCGCATCTTTACCCACAAGTCATGTTACCCATCTGCCAAGGGATCGCGACTTCCCATACACCTCTACCGAGGAGGCGAGGCAGGGTAACACTACGAGGCCTTTACAAAGTTCCACTAGCTTCAGAAAACCCGCTACAGTTTATAGGAAGCTCCAATGCAGGAATCCCTTGCAGGACCGCCATCACAGCAAAATCCTCCCGAGGGCCTCCCCAGGAATCCCTTGCAGGACCGCCATCACAGCAAAATCCTCCCGAGGGCCTTCCCAGGAATCCCTTGCAGGACCGCCATCACAGCAAAATCCTCCCGAGGGCCTCCCTACACTGACCACTCCCCTACTGCCCTTGCCCCTTTCGGGTAAGGTAGTCTTCCACTAGCTTTCCTAATTAATCGGCCAAGGGCGTCCCATTAAACCCTTGTGGTAGCACTGTTTTCCCGGGTGGTTCTCCATGTTCCAATTAACATAATGATCTTATCATGAACAGTGATAATAAACAGATGATAAAAGTGTGATCATGAATAATGTATCTTCATACCCAAAACCACATAAAGCACTAGCAAGTACTACCCAAAAAGTTCAGTGGTAAACAAGGTATAAAGATAGACAAACTAGGGTAACCTATTGGGTCCCATCAAAATTAACCTATGCAGATCATTATGATTAATTAGAACATGAGTGGGTAAAGGAAGTGATCAAGGGCACAACTTGCCTGGGTCTTGAGATTCCAGGTACCAGGATGATCTTCAGATTCTCGTGACCTCACTGCTAGTCGTAGCAATACAAACAAACAGTGTATAGGCAAAATTAACATTACACCAAACATGTATGCCGAAATACATATTAATAATCTACATATTAAAATAAGATCACAGGAAAAAAAGAATTATTAATTTTTTTGAGTTATAGAATTCAAGTTATGAATTTCCTAAGATTTAAAGTGATTATAATAGGATTAGATGATAAATTAATTTCCTAACAGAGTTCATGTCAAAACAGTAATTCTAAATGATAGAGAATATTATTACAAAATTTTAGGAATTGGAATGACTCAATTTAGAGCTAAAATGAATTAAATATGAATTATACAAGTTTTAAGATTTATTTTTATACTAAAAATCAATTTTTAATATTAATAATCTTATTTCTCTGTTATCTGGACTGCGCATCAAATAAAAAGAAACCCAGGGGCCACAGCGCAAGAAACCCGAGACTCAGTCAACAGTGCCCGTGGGACGGCGGGTTGATTCACTGGAACCCGAGGGGCTCTTTAACAAAAACGGACGCGCGAAGGGGTATTCACTAATCTGGACCGTTCGATCAAACGCAGATGGCTTGGATTAGATCCACCCATCACCCGAACCGGTATGCGACATGAGCGCTCCGATCATAATCCAACGACTCGAATTTAATGAAGCCGAGATCTACTCACAGCCATCCGATCCCGATCAGACGGCCCGCGCTAATCTAACCCAATCGGTATGCGAAGATCTAATCCGAGCCGCATATCAGGGATCCAACGGCCACAGCGTATTCCCCCCAAGTCACCGCAGAGCGACGGCGATGAGCTCCGCGGCGGCGGTCTCACCGGCGAACCGCGAACCGATGCTCCAGCGCCCAAACACCGATTAATTAGTCCTACACCTTGCGCTAAACGAGACGGACGTGGCTGAGGTATCCGTACCTGGAATTGGAGACCTGACGAGGCCGGACACGGTGCGAGGCGGATCCGTGGTGGTGGAAGAACGCCGGCGAGTAATCCGGAGTGCTCCGTTGACTAACTCCACCCGATTGCGCCACAGATAGTTTCGGGCGTTGCCCACGAACCCCCCGGACACCTTGCCACGGCCGGAAACCCCCGTAGTACTGATCTAGCCGGTGGCGGCCCTCCCTCGGGTTGAGCATGCCGCGGCGCTGCGCTCGCTGTGGTGTACTCGCCGAGGAAAGTAGAGGGGAGGAGGAGATCGTGGGCGCGCCCGGCTTTTATCTCCCCCGACTAGCCCAACGACTATCGCGGCAATCATGGCGAGGATGACGGGGATGCGGCAATGGCGCTGTTGCTCACGCACGCGAAATCCGCGGAGGGGAAGGACCCGACAGCGCGGTCCCGCGTGTCAGCGATGGAGCGAAGGAGGCGGCCGCGCGAGCAAGTAGCGGGTGAGGCTGACCGATGGGCCCAACTTGTCGGTCACCTGAGCTCGATGCACGCGGAGGCGCAAGCGCGGCTGACGGGAGGGGCCCGTGTGTCGGCGCCATCCCCCGAGTGGGCTACGCAGCGGTGAGGGGCATTGGGCCGAAATGAGGCTAGCCGGCCCAGGTAAGGTTTTTATTCGTTTTCTTTTTATTTTTCTGTTTTATTTTCTTCATTTTCAAATCCAATTGAATTCAAGTTTGCATTCAAACTTGATGGCTCATCATTTACACTGTATTTGTATAGTTAACAGTAGTAAGTTTAAGGATATCTATTTTTTTTTATATTTTTATATCATTTCTCCTTTTCTTATTTTCCAAA
Source organism: Zea mays (assembly GCF_902167145.1). NCBI lineage: Eukaryota > Viridiplantae > Streptophyta > Magnoliopsida > Poales > Poaceae > Zea > Zea mays. Next base: position 69,743,161 of record NC_050098.1, read on the forward strand.
CCCTAGATTTTAATTTAGGGATTCAATTCAACCTTTAGAATTATTATTTTATTATTATGGTCAACATTATCATTTTACTAAATGCACAAACGATAAAACTCCAACATGATGCATTTTATTTTATTTTGGTATCATTTATTTTGTAATGTAATCACTCTTAATTACTTGGATGCTCTTTTTATGATGCAAATAAGGCACATAAAATGAGAAGATCCAATATAATATTCATGTGTACATTTTGGGTATTACAAATCCTACCCCCCTTAAAAATAATCTCGTCCTCGAGATTAGTAGAAAAGGGATCCAACAAGCTTGGTTTGTAGTCTATACTTTAGTTTCTAGTTGGTTTTAATACCAAAAGATTTGTTTTTTTTTTAATATCACAAATTATCATGTGATTAGGAAAGCATGGGTATATATATAGCTACTTTATTATGTAGGATAAAAGATGTATCCAAAGCATGGATAGGTTTGGGTAAGGTAAGGAAGGACTCCATCCTAGATTGTGGATCTTGACTCATCTTGGTGATCCCGCTTGATCCTATAAGACTTGAGTTGGTGCTTATACTTTCTTGATGAGGTTGATCATCTTCGGTCTCCAATCTTGGTATCTCCATCTGAGCTAGGGAGCTGTAGTTAAGATGGCTAGGGTCTGTGGATAGGACTTTTTTTTAGGTTTACATAGATTGATTATGTAACTTATTGGGAGTGTATGGCGGAGTTGATCTATGGCGCTAACTTAGACTTAAGTGAATTAGGAGTACGGTTTTATCCTTTGTACCAGCATTAAGAATCACCCACAAGGTTAAATCATAATAGATTAGATAGGGCCTAATTTTTGTCGCCAACATTATCTAACTTATTTAAGTAACTCAAATTTGGATTAGATCATGGTTGTTATTCTAGAGTGGGATCAATATGATAATTAGGGCAAGATAAATCCATAAGGATAAGGTAGAATCCTTTGAGGTCAGTTAGATCTATTAAGATGGGATAAGTAAAGTGGTTAGGATAAGATGAATTCTTCAAGATAAGATGCATCTATTAAGATCAGAGATAATCTTTTAAGTTAAGATGAATCTATTAAAGTAGGAGAGTATCTTTTAAGATAAGATGGATATATTCTAGTGGGGGATTTTCGTAGATGATCTAGTTTATCTTATAAATATATCCATTTTTTTAATAGGGAATATTCTGTGTTGTCTATTTTGTAAATATTTTCCCTTGTGTCTAGGTGTATATGCAGATGCAATTGTGGACATTACTCCACCAACCATCACACTCAATCAAAGATCCAAATCAGACAAGTATCATAAGAACAAGCACTCAAGCGTATAAACATCTATAAAAATAGTTTTGTTTTTGTTCCTAAGAGTAGGTCTCCTATTCCTAAAGTCACTTTAGGCACAGGATTTCAAAGTGTGAAATCCACGTTTGTCTTTGGAAGCAGAAAGGTAAGAGTAATCAGAGTAAAGCGGAAATAGATGAGAAAGGATTAAGAGAAGTTTAGAAAGAATCAGAGTAAGGTAAGTAAAGAATGGTTGTCCAGTTCTATCTAGGTTTCGTCCTACAGTCAACATTCCTCTGATACCACTTCTGTCACACCCGGGTTTTAGGGGGTCCAAAGCCCGGGCGTAAACATAAACACCAGGTGTGCTGGGACCAAGTCTCACACATATGATGCATAGTGGCACAGGATCGAATGTCACATCTTTACTATATAACAGGAGTTCTATATAAAATAATTAAATAATTACATCATATGAGGAAATGATCCAGCAACCCAAAGTTGACTGGGAGACGACGACCTAGACCTCTCACGAACTCGACACAGCATCCTTCATGCGCCTCATCCTGTGGTACCTGTTCTTGACCTGTGGGGGGGTGTGAGAAAGCAAGAGTGAGCTCACATACGTTCATCGCTCAACAAGTTGTGGGGAATAATGTGTAGGAACTCGCCAAAGGTGGGAGCTCATGTGAAGTGTAAGGCTTACCAAAGAGGATGGTTAGAGCTGAGCATTGCTTTTAAAGTTGGTCAAAATTTTATTAGCAATTACTAAGTATAAGTAAATACCAACCCAATTAAATAGTAGAACAAAAGTAACAACATCACCTGTACAACATCACCTGCGATGCAATGCATATGACAAATTGAGTTTAATTCCATAATTTAATCATGTGAGTGTCCGAGCCGCTCATGACCGTGAGCACGGCTAGTATACCAGTTTTACACTCTGCAGAGGTTGCGCATCTTTACCCACAAGTCATGTTACCCATCTGCCAAGGGATCGCGACTTCCCATACACCTCTACCGAGGAGGCGAGGCAGGGTAACACTACGAGGCCTTTACAAAGTTCCACTAGCTTCAGAAAACCCGCTACAGTTTATAGGAAGCTCCAATGCAGGAATCCCTTGCAGGACCGCCATCACAGCAAAATCCTCCCGAGGGCCTCCCCAGGAATCCCTTGCAGGACCGCCATCACAGCAAAATCCTCCCGAGGGCCTTCCCAGGAATCCCTTGCAGGACCGCCATCACAGCAAAATCCTCCCGAGGGCCTCCCTACACTGACCACTCCCCTACTGCCCTTGCCCCTTTCGGGTAAGGTAGTCTTCCACTAGCTTTCCTAATTAATCGGCCAAGGGCGTCCCATTAAACCCTTGTGGTAGCACTGTTTTCCCGGGTGGTTCTCCATGTTCCAATTAACATAATGATCTTATCATGAACAGTGATAATAAACAGATGATAAAAGTGTGATCATGAATAATGTATCTTCATACCCAAAACCACATAAAGCACTAGCAAGTACTACCCAAAAAGTTCAGTGGTAAACAAGGTATAAAGATAGACAAACTAGGGTAACCTATTGGGTCCCATCAAAATTAACCTATGCAGATCATTATGATTAATTAGAACATGAGTGGGTAAAGGAAGTGATCAAGGGCACAACTTGCCTGGGTCTTGAGATTCCAGGTACCAGGATGATCTTCAGATTCTCGTGACCTCACTGCTAGTCGTAGCAATACAAACAAACAGTGTATAGGCAAAATTAACATTACACCAAACATGTATGCCGAAATACATATTAATAATCTACATATTAAAATAAGATCACAGGAAAAAAAGAATTATTAATTTTTTTGAGTTATAGAATTCAAGTTATGAATTTCCTAAGATTTAAAGTGATTATAATAGGATTAGATGATAAATTAATTTCCTAACAGAGTTCATGTCAAAACAGTAATTCTAAATGATAGAGAATATTATTACAAAATTTTAGGAATTGGAATGACTCAATTTAGAGCTAAAATGAATTAAATATGAATTATACAAGTTTTAAGATTTATTTTTATACTAAAAATCAATTTTTAATATTAATAATCTTATTTCTCTGTTATCTGGACTGCGCGTCAAATAAAAAGAAACCCAGGGGCCACAGCGCAAGAAACCCGAGACTCAGTCAACAGTGCCCGTGGGACGGCGGGTTGATTCACTGGAACCCGAGGGGCTCTTTAACAAAAACGGACGCGCGAAGGGGTATTCACTAATCTGGACCGTTCGATCAAACGCGGATGGCTTGGATTAGATCCACCCATCACCCGAACCGGTATGCGACATGAGCGCTCCGATCATAATCCAACGACTCGAATTTAATGAAGCCGAGATCTACTCACAGCCATCCGATCCCGATCAGACGGCCCGCGCTAATCTAACCCAATCGGTATGCGAAGATCTAATCCGAGCCGCATATCAGGGATCCAACGGCCACAGCGTATTCCCCCCAAGTCACCGCAGAGCGACGGCGATGAGCTCCGCGGCGGCGGTCTCACCGGCGAACCGCGAACCGATGCTCCAGCGCCCAAACACCGATTAATTAGTCCTACACCTTGCGCTAAACGAGACGGACGTGGCTGAGGTATCCGTACCTGGAATTGGAGACCTGACGAGGCCGGACACGGTGCGAGGCGGATCCGTGGTGGTGGAAGAACGCCGGCGAGTAATCCGGAGTGCTCCGCTGACTAACTCCACCCGATTGCGCCACAGATAGTTTCGGGCGTTGCCCACGAACCCCCCGGACACCTTGCCACGGCCGGAAACCCCCGTAGTACTGATCTAGCCGGTGGCGGCCCTCCCTCGGGTTGAGCATGCCGCGGCGCTGCGCTCGCTGTGGTGTACTCGCCGAGGAAAGTAGAGGGGAGGAGGAGATCGTGGGCGCGCCCGGCTTTTATCTCCCCCGACTAGCCCAACGACTATCGCGGCAATCATGGCGAGGATGACGGGGATGCGGCGATGGCGCTGTTGCTCACGCACGCGAAATCCGCGGAGGGGAAGGACCCGACAGCGCGGTCCCGCGTGTCAGCGATGGAGCGAAGGAGGCGGCCGCGCGAGCAAGTAGCGGGTGAGGCTGACCGATGGGCCCAACTTGTCGGTCACCTGAGCTCGATGCACGCGGAGGCGCAAGCGCGGCTGACGAGAGGGGCCCGTGTGTCGGCGCCATCCCCCGAGTGGGCTACGCAGCGGTGAGGGGCATTGGGCCGAAATGAGGCTAGCCGGCCCAGGTAAGGTTTTTATTCTTTTTCTTTTTATTTTTCTGTTTTATTTTCTTCATTTTCAAATCCAATTGAATTCAAGTTTGCATTCAAACTTGATGGCTCATCATTTACACTGTATTTGTATAGTTAACAGTAGTAAGTTTAAGGATATCTATTTTTTTTATATTTTTATATCATTTCTCCTTTTCTTATTTTCCAAACCCTAGATTTTAATTTAGGGATTCAATTCAACCTTTAGAATTATTATTTTATTATTATGGTCAACATTATCATTTTACTAAATGCACAAACGATAAAACTCCAACATGATGCATTTTATTTTATTTTGGTATCATTTATTTTGTAATGTAATCACTCTTAATTACTTGGATGCTCTTTTTATGATGCAAATAAGGCACATAAAATGAGAAGATCCAATATAATATTCATGTGTACATTTTGGGTATTACAATTTCATCATAACAAAGGCACAAGAACGGGTGCATCCCTGGTCGGGCAAATATAAAATAGTCTCACCATAAGCAGGGGAATGAATTTCAATGGCCCTGGCTGCAATATCCAATACTGCCTAATGCCGGGTCAACCAGTCAGCTCCCAAAATAATATCCACGCTATCCAATCCTAAGATGAGAAGGGTGGTTCTAATTACCAGACTACCAAATTTTATAGGCACTTGCCTGTTGATTTGATAAGTGGCAACTCTGCCTCCTGGTGTTGAAATTATAATGCCCCCATTGGTGTGGTGAAAGGGCAACTGGCACTTTGCACTAAATTTGGCACTGATAAAACTATGCGATGCACCAGAATCAAATAGAATAATAGCAGGATAATTTAAAACTGTAAAGATACCAGTCATGACAGGTGCTCCCTCTGGAATATCAGCCATGGTGGTGAAGTTTAGCCTGCCCTGCCTCACTTGCACCTTCTGCCTCTTGCCTTGGTTCTGATTAACATTCTGCCCCTGCCTCTGCTGGTTCCTAGGGAAATTCTTGGCGTAATGTCCGGTGTTGCCACAAGTGAAGCACCTGTTGTCATTTGCCTGACGGTACTGCTGCTGCTGATTGTTCCTCTGAGCTGGAAACTAGGTGCGGTTGGGTGCCTGCTGCTGCTGCTGCTGCTGAGGTCGGATCACCCATCGCCCTTGCTGCTGCTGGGGTCCCCTGCCCTGGGTGTCGGACACAATCCTGAAGCGCTGTGGCTGAGCTGAGGGTCCTACCACAGGGGTCTTCCTCTTCTTCTCTGTCTGTCTAGCTGTAATGCAGTCCTCTTGGGAGATAGCCATGTTGACCAACTCATTGTAACTGTTGGCCCTGACGGTGTTGAGACGGTCACGGAGCTTAGTGCTGAGCCCCCTCCTGAACCTGTCTCTCTTCTTCTCATCTGTATCTGCATGATATCCCGCATACTGGCACAAGTCATTAAAAGCCTGGGCATACTGCAACACTGTCCTGTTGCCCTGAGTGAGTGCCAAAAACTCATTGAGCTTCCGGTCCATAATCCCGGCTGGTATATGGTGTCCCCTGAAAGCTGCCTTGAACTCCCTCCACTCCACCTCTCGGTCCTCTGGCTGCATAGCAAGAAAATGATCCCACCAAGTCCTTGCAGGTCCGCGAAGCTGCTGGGTTGCGAACCTGACTTTTGTGACCTCTGAGCAAGCTCCATGGAGTAGTGGGAATTTGGATTCCACCACTCGCAACCATACATCTGCATCAAGTGGGTCCTCTGCCCTTGTGAACAATGGTGGCTGGGTGCTAAGGAATTCCTGGTATGTAGCCGCTGCGGGGTGACGTTGATGGTCTCCACCACCATAGTGCTGAGGTGGTGGCTGACGTTGAGCCAGCTGCCTCAGGATCTCATTCTGCTGAGCCATTAGCTCCTGCAGAGTGGGGGGTGGTGGCGGCGGTGGAGGAACGCGCTCATTCTGGCCACGACGCTGCCTCCCGGCCATCTGAAAAACCACATACTTAACACCTTATTTCCAAGTTCAAGATTTTATCGCAGAGAAAAAGTTAAAAACAATGTGATAGACTCCGACTTCAACAAAAGGATTTTAAAAGGCATAAATTCTTCCTTCCAAATTTAAACTGATGACAGCATTCATCAAACAAGCTTCCAAAAGAGTTTAGCATGATTACATCAATTGCCCCAAAATGACTCAACTCTATCCAGCCTAGTACCCCAAGGGTGCAAAAGCTAAGCTAGCTGCGAGGAGTCCTACCATCACCAACGTTTAACTCTACTCTGGACATCTAGTGAGCGAATGAGGCAACACTCGACTCGGGGGAAGGTGGTCTTCCCGAGCCAGCAGTGTCCACACTGGAGGCAGGCTCATCTCCTCCCTCGATGTCGACGTCCTCGTTGGCCTCCAGGTCCTGGATCTCCTGGTGATGCATATTCAGGTGCTCGTTAGCCTCAGCAAGCTGCTGCTGACTATTAATGAGCTGATCCTCAAGAACCTCAATGGTGTTCTCCCTGGTGCCCACTAGCTCCTCCAACTCTTGGATATCAGTGGATAGCTGCTCCACCTGCAAGTCCTTCTCCACCATTTCTTGGGACAAGTCAACCACGAGTTCCTCTCTGTTGTCCAAGGTGATCTTTGTAGCCTCCAACAATGCCATCAGGTGGGACATCGCCTCACCGCGCATTACTTGCAGACGGTACAGCGCATTCATGCATCGTACGGTCAAGTGCGCAGTCTGTCCTGGGTAGATGGCCCAGATGTCCTTGGCATGCTCCACCCGATCTTTCCACATTGGGTCGTCCTCCCTCTCAGCGGGGAACAAGCCAATGGGGTGGGTAGCCAGCTCCAAAGGATGGAATCCGCAGAAAGTAGTCAATCCATGCAGAGCGATCGCCTCGATCGTGTCCTCCGCTCGGTATCCGAAAGACTCGGAGTCTAAAGAGCGCCAGCCTGGCTGCATGGGATGAGGCTCCAGGGTCATCCTCACCCTACAGCGGGGCACTCGATGCTTCTCGAACTGCTGCACCGTGTACTGAGGGGGTGTCACGTATCCGGCCCCCTGAAGTACCTCCCATAAAATGCGGGGAAAGCCCTCTCGTGCAAGTCCGTCAGTGTGGGACAGTGCATTTCCGTCATCGGAGGATCCGTGGGAAGTCATCTGTGTATGGTTAAGCGTAAAAAGAAAAAGAATTATAAAAAGAACAAGAAAAATAAAACTCAGCCTTTCTCTAGTTAAATAAAAAGGCACTGGGGACCTAGTTGGTTGTTATCTTGTGTTTAAGTCCTTACTTAGTTATCCATTGGCTTGATTAAGAATGCATGCATGCTCGTCCTGAACGACCTCACAACAAGATAAAAGGAATAGGGAAGAACTCCCATCCTGTAAATGTGGCCTGTAGGGCCTAATCACTTAGCCACCTAGCTACCCTTCTATCATCCTAAGGCTTCACGTCCTAGGTCTATCGTGCTCGTCCTACTATCTATCCAACATTGTTTCTATCAAGTTTTACTTTGGAAAAGGATAGTATTCATATTTTATTGATTCCTCTGTGGTGGTACAAGCTCCGATACCAGCTGTGGCGGAACTGCCCGAATTATTCTAACTTAAGTGCCTAAGCCCCGCCTTAGAGGCTAGACCACACTTAAATGGGAATAACCCGTCAATCCCTCGGATCTAGTCCGACACGGCCACTGACAGGATCAAGTACCACAATCTCACTCGATGGTGAGTCACAGAGCAAATACAATAAAGCATAAAACCATACATGTCAGAGTATTAAATTATTACATCATCATCATCATCGGAGTTTTTGCAAAAGTAAACATCATTGTTCGAAGTGCAGCGGAAATAAACTAACGGTAAATAAATAGAGAGATGGGGAAGCCTGTCCCATCACTCCTCATGCTCCTCCTCAGCCGAGGTAGGGTCCCACTCGACAGTCCAACCCGGTGGCAAGATGGACGGCCAAGTCACTCCAGCAACCATTTCCTCCAGAGAACCTGTAAAAATTATGCCACAAGCAAGGCTGAGTATACTAATACTCAACTAGACTTACCCGGTGTGAGGAGTCTACTCCTCTACCTCTAGACATGCAGCTGTTTGGCTGTGGGGTTTGGTTGCCAAAAGCACTAGCTGAGTTTCTAAATCAAGTTTTTAACTTTGTCAAAATTAAGTGTGACTCTCTTAAGGCTAAAAGTGGACTATCTATTCATACATGGTAGCAAGCATTTTTAACAATCAACATCTTATATCAACTCATCATATTTCCACTTGTTACTCATTGCAGTACAATGGATCAAGCAGTCTCATTAGCTGCGAGAAGCAGACGATTCGAATCGAGTTTTTATCCTTGCAAGGTAAACCTAAACACACGACATGTAGGGGCACTCCGTCCCCACACATATCAACCGTCCCCATCGATTCCCTGGCAACAGAAAGGGGCTCACCGCCTTGGCGTACAATGCCTCACTGACCCCGACTGGCCGTCGTGCAGTGACCGCACTTGTACCCACCATAACCGGAATTGGAGACCACGTCTCAGGTCGCGTGAGGAGGGCAATCTGCGGGCAGGTTCACTCAGGTACTAGGCTTACCGATTTACCATATTTCTCTGTATGTGTTTAGTACGTTCAAACGCTTGACATAGGTATCCGCACGTTAATCCTTATTCCATTTTCCATCTCGTAGACAACCAATCCCCATGGATTGTTGTCCACAACTAGAATCATGATGATATAAAAGTGGGTACAACCAATTCCTGATCTCGCGCGAGTGCTAGAAAAATCACTCGTCTTCTACCGAGATCCTAATTAAATAAAGCAACTATCCGACCTAGCATACTAGTATCCATCTCAAAAGGAATCCTGAGTTCATGCAACTAGGGTTTCAATCAACTCCTACACTTAAGTGCACAGTACAATCCTACAAACATTAAGTGCAATAAAATAGCATATAGAACAGGTTATGCATAAAACCGGGGCTTGCCTTCCAAAGCAGTGGCAGGCAGGTCCCCTGGTGCAGGCTCGGGGGCTGGATCCGGGGCTACCTCCTGAGCAGCTCCTTGCTCCGGCACGAGGATGTACTCTCCGTCAGCAAGGTTACAGTCTATCGAATGCAATGAACAAGTATGTCATGATTATGCAGGATTTAATACCATTATGCTAAAAAGAAACTAAGTCAAGAAGTAACTTAGGGTTTCTTGGTTATGTGGGGCTTCTAGTGGGTTAGACTTATCACCTTTAGGCTTAGGTTTTTGTCGAGGATAAACATAGGGAATTTGTATTGCTCTTGTATCCTTCAGTGGATAAGATATAAAGGATTTTAGGATGGCACCATTTTTCTATTACCCACTTTTCCCTTTGTTTTATTTTCTACTTATGGTTTCTAGGGTAGGTTTGAACTATGACAGGGGTTTAATATTTTCCAAAAATTCTGTAAAAAGTACAGTGGGTTGCCATTTGCTATTCTAGCTTGTTTTAATAATTTGAGGCTTAAAGTACAAAGGCTAGGCTTTAAACAAAAATAACAAGAGTTATGCAAAATGGGCCACTTTACACTACATCTCTTAGTTAAGGGTGGGTTCTATCCTAAAGGTTATTTTTGCTGGCATCCAATAGTAATAATAGGCTTCTGTGCTAAAAATCACAAAAAACTAAGGGGTGGTAATTTAGTTATGATTTTCTTAAGTTTAATGTCAAAAAGGCACTTTCTACTACATTATTATTTGAAAAATGTCAAACAGCAGATTTCATATTTTTCCTAAGTTCTCATTAATAAAACATTAGTTATCCCAAGGGTGGGGGTGTTTTTACCTTGGGGTTATTTTTGTAGGGTTTTTCTAAGTTATCCTTATTTTATCAAAATAAAAGGTATCCTACTTATTTTATACTAAACCAGGGTATGATAGATTTTTCCAGTGAACTATATTGAATAAGTATCCCAACAAAAATAGAGGTGATCTCTGGTTCATTATTTATACCCCCTTTTCTATTTTCCTTAATCCTAAGCATATTGCAAAATAAGGGGTAAAGACTAACTTATTGGGGTGGACAGAGAAGTTTAACATTTTTAAACAGGTCAGTAGGTAGATATAAACTTCTCCAAATTTTTCTAACCCTAGTCAAATAGTACAACTATTTTTCTTTCTATTATTGAGCTTTTGGCTAAAACTATCATTAAATCAGAACTTTAAAGTTTTCTATAGTACCAAGGGGTTTTATATTTTTCTTAAGTAGGATACATTAATTAAAGTCTGGCAAAATTGGTTTGACCAAATTTGGATGAACTAAACTGAAGTTATGAGTTTTTAAAGTTTTTGTTCAAATTAAAAACAGACTTAATAAAGGTTTTCTGGAAAAACAGTTTACACCGAGGTCCCTGGGTTTAAATTAAATCAACCTTCGCAAATCTACCCTTGCACCACTATTCCCCTGTGTCTCTGACATTTCACAAAACCCCCTGACCTTCTCTCCCTCTCACCCGCAGTCCTTTCCCCAATGTAAATAGTAACCGCGGGAAAGAAAAGGGTGGCGCGGCTTACCGGCGGCGAGGGAGGTCCGGCGAAGGGTGGGGTTGGCTCGGGGAGGCTCTGGCGGTCACGTCGAGGTACGGCTTGACGTCGGGGATGGCCGGAATCGCTCAGTCCACGTGCGCAGGCGGGTGTTCTCGTCGGCGGCGAGTGTATCGGCCAAACCACGGCGAACTGGTTCAATCCAAGGGCACGGTGAGCTTCACGGGGTAACGTAGTGACCGTGTGCACAAGGAATCGAAGGATGGTTGAGTGGATTACCCGGTCCACGTACTCCGGCGGGGTTGAGAGCTCCAGCGAGCGTGGACTGGCCTCTCCGGTGAAGCAAACTCCGATTCCTCGCTCGGGGAGCTTCACGGAGGTGTGCACAGTCTTCTCCGAGGGCTGGACGGGGTTGGGAATGGCTCTATTGGCCGGTCTACGGTGGCAGAGGGATTGGGCGGCCGCGGACACGCTGCGCACGGGCAAACGGCGGCGAGCTAAACTTCGGTGAGGTTTGAGGGTGCGCGGAAAAGTGCAGTCGAAGCCTGGGAGGGCTTTATAGGCGCGGGCGTGGGCCATGGCGCTGGCTTGGCTCGGGCGCGGCGCTGGGCATGCGGGGGCGCGCGCGGGCGTGCTCTGGCGCGGGCAGAAAGCGTCGAACACGTGGAGGTGTGTTTCTTCCATTGTTCAAACGTCTGCAGAGATCGCAAACGTGCGAATCTTGCCATGAATCCGGCGCAGACCTCTTCCTGGCACCTAGGGCTATCTCACATGTGTGAGTTCCAATGGAGGATACGCCCTAGATCAGGAGATAGACGGGCGCCAAATCTGGCTTGTCTCACTGCCCACCTCGCGACAAAACTGATGCCAAGACCTATCAAACGTCAAGGGCTCGGTCTCTACTTTTTCCAGGGGGTGCCTTAAGTGGTATGCCACACTTTTGGTATAGAACCCAAGTGGTTTTGGTGCCATCTTCAAAGTGAACACGGTTGATCTTTAAATTAGGGTAAAAAATTGGACTTAGAGAGAAATAGAGAGCTCTAGCTCTCTCTCCACTTGGGGCTTTGATTTGGGGTTTCTCCAGGGGTCTTTTTGCAATAATTCCCTCCCCTAATTGCTGGTTATAAGGTTACTTAAGGTTTGGGTAAATGTTACTCATGCTTTGCACACTTGTTCACTCTCTTTTCCCTCTCATCAAGGGTTTTGGGATATAGGGTTTAAGAGAGGTCTAGGGTTCTTCTCCCCTCTTATCCAAGGTAGTAAGTGTGCAAGGATTAGGGTAATGCTTCTTAGGTCATTGGCAACTTGATTAGCACATGATCTCCAAAGTTCTTATGTGTTGCCCTAAGCCTCTACCACATATAATTCACAGTCCTTAGTGCCAAGGTGTGCTCTAGCCATGGTAACACCTGGGGTGTTACATTCTTCCCCTCTGTCACAGTTCTAGTGACCAAAAGGATGGTGGGTTAGATAAGTCATAATGCCATGGGGTGATTTGCAAGGTCAGCAACTCTGTTGAATAATACACTGATGATTTATATGTGAGAGAAAAGGGAAAAGATAACTAGGGACCCCGATGCAAACCAGTTTTCTGTTTTCTTTTAAACAAAATCCTTTATTAATTCTGTAGAAAACTTCAAAAACTCATAACTTGTGAAATAAGTATCCAAATTTGTTCAAATGAATTTTGCTAGGCTCTGTGCAAGTTAAACTTTAGAGCAAAAATAGAAAACCCCTAGTCCAACAATGTTTCTGGAAGTTTTTATTTTATTTAGGGTATAATTAAAAATGTGGAAATATAAGTAAAAAATAGTAGGACTTTTGCACCATGGCTAGAAAAAATATGGTAGATGTGGGGGACAAATATCCCCTAGGTCCACTAGAAGGCTAGAAGGCCTCGCAAAAGGCTTTGGGCCCATTATTTCGTAAGGCCATCCCTTCGTGGGCCAGTGGAGGAATGGATTGACGCATGATTGGATAGACTCGAGCCCAGAAGACACATTGGATTTAAGCATTATCCATAGCATTGATCCGACTCTCCCGCGCAGCGCCCTCAAACATCGGAACTAAATGAGGATAAGTCGACAGATTATAGGAAGATAAGTTCAGTCGGTTCACTATTACTTAGGTCCATGCTGTTATCATACCCGCATGTAATGCCCCACGGTCGAGTATATAAGGCCTAGGGAGCACCCCATCAAGAGGGAGGTCATTCATCAGCCATCTAGTCCATTCTCTAGCATCCTCCATACTAGAAAATCCCCCTGTAACCCACCACATAAACATCCGCACCAGGAAGTAGAGTGTTACGCCTCTCTAAGCGGCCCGAACCTGTAGAAAATTGTCTATCGTCTCTCGTGCGCCTAGCACGAACCATCGAGCTACAGTCAGCAACATCGTCCTATCCAAAAGTACCTTGAGGGGTAACCCTAGGTGTGCAGTCGGGTCCCAAACACCGAGAGCTGGCGCGCCAGGTAGGGGGTGTGTCGCTGATCCAAGCTAGCTCAATGGCCATCGTTTTCCAACACAAGATTGCTCTCCGCCCTGGATCCATGTTCTGCTTCGGAACCATCTCATCCATGGCAGATGAAGAAGGAATTATGCATCGTATAACGGATCCACCGGAGAAGAAGCCTTCCTCGAAAATCTCTGAAAAAGCCAGAACGGAGCAGGAAATAGCGCAACCTCCAGCGCCCCGGGCGAAGACTACCTCCTGCAAGCCAGGAGCAGAGAATTCGCTTACTCGGAGAACCTCGTTGTCCATCTCATCCATGGAAAAATGGACACAGATTACAAGGAAAAAAAAGAAGCAAATGAGATAAAGGTTCGTCAAGCTACTCTTCTGGCACCTTCGCCCTCAAAGGAGAATAGAGAGAAGATTGTAGTAACAGCAACTCCATTATACCCCGATGTCCTCTTCATCGGGGGAAGAGTGGAATCGTCTCCCATCTCCGACAACGAGCCAACCGTGCCTAGGGAAGAACTTCCTCAGCGAGAAGCTCGCCGTTGGAGGAACCGACGCCGGAACGTTCGGCGACATCATGAAGCCGGAGAACGAGACCCGGCGCAGCCTGTATCTCAAGATGAGATCTCAGAGGTGGGAGAAACTCCTGATGAACGAGTCTTCACGAAAGGAGGAACTCCTGCCGACGTGACCGACGGCAAGCTCAGGAGCAAGCTGAACAGGATGCGAGGCTACACTGAGAGAACCATCTCTTCGCAAGAAACCTGAACCCTGAATTCGCTCATGCCATGAACACACCAAGTGAGGTCGGTGGAGTATTGGCTCGGATAGCCGATGGCCTCCCCCGGACTCCAGACGCTGAGGGCTATCGGCGGCTGCTCACTCGGGCAGCTAGTCATCTTCTACCTCTCGCTCATCCTCCAAGCAATCTACGTCACGCCATCAATAGTCGGCGGGACGCGCGGAGCTCCATCAACACTTCACGCGAATGGCTACATGAAAATGAGATACAACGCCGAGAAGAGTACGATCGGGATCATGGCATCCCTGCACGAAGTCAGGCCACTAGAGTTGAGTCGGCACGACGGTCGAGATAGCACATCGGCAACTCCCCTCTCCGGGACTGGCACCACGGTCGTCGACAAGAGGACACATGTGGAGTATCTGTGCTCACTCCACGTCTCAGGGCCATTCAATGGCCCCCAAGCAAGACCCGGGAGGTTGGCTGGCCGTCTATACCACTGTAGCCCAGGCCGCTGGGGCAACTGAAGATGTGATGACTACATACTTACCCATCATCCTCGGGTAAGATGGGCTGCAATGGCTACGACACCTGACCCGGCACTGCATCGATGGTTGGAGCGACTTCAGTCGGCGCTTTATCGCCAACTTCCAATCCCTCTCCGAAGAGCCGGCGCATCCATGGGACCTCAAATCCATCAGGCGCCGAGGGGATGAGACTCTTCGGTCATACCTCAAGAGGTTTCAGACCATGAGAAATCGTATTCCTGAGGTCGCTGAAGCAACAGTGATCGAGGACTTCTACCGAGGATCTAATGACTCGACCTTCGTCCGAGCCATACTACAAAAGGCGCTGACCACTTCCGAGAAGCTATTCAGGGAGGCGGACCTCTACATCACTGCCGACGAACGGGCCCAAGAACTGATCGGGGGAATGAAGCCTGCTCCATCTGCACCACGGCGTGACGTGAACCAGCAGACCGACAAATGCTGGGATAAGAGGCCTCATGAAGAAGGCCACACCGCTTGACCACCCGTCTGTCGTGCCCGAGGGGCACCCTGCGGAGGTGAATGAACAATGGACGACATCGTCGACGCTTAGTGCCCGTACCACAAAGATATGCGTCACACCCTCCGGAACTGCAGAGACTTCAAGCACTCCGTCGGGAATGGCCGACCCTTCCATCCTCTGCCACCTCCCCCACCACGAGGAGGACCCGGAGAACCTCGACAACCTCAGCAGTAGGAAGGGTGAGGAGGCGGAGCGTTCCCGCGCGTCGATGGAGAAGTCAACGTCATCTTCGGCGGACATGGGTCACAAGAAAACAGAAGGCAGCAGAAGCTCAACGTTTGACAGATACTGGTGGTGACCACTAGTGCTCCCGCCCCCTATCGGTGGTCAGAACACCCGATCACCTTTACTCGGGTGGATCAATGGCTCAACTTCGACCATCCGGGCAAGTACCCGCTCCTTGTCGATCCGGTGATCCGAGAGAGCAGGGTAAAGAAGGTGTTGGTGGACGGGGGAAGCAGCATCAACGTCACCTTCCCCCGGACACTCTTAGGCTTGGGAATTGCACTCAAAGAGCTACATGAGTCAGACACTCCTTTCTTCGGCATTGTGCCGACCGAAGGAGAATACCCACTTGGACACATCTACATGCCTGTTACCTTTGGAACTCCAGAAAACTACAGAACCGAGTTCCTGAGGTTCAAGGCAGCGAGCTTCGACTGCGGATACAATGCCATCATCGGCAGACAAGGATTGGCGAAATTCATGGCCATTCTACACTACTCGTACATGATATTGAAGATGCCGGGACCACAAGGGATCATCACCGTGCGCGCTGACTTCCAAGGCGCCGCAGAATGTTTCCAAGTGGCCATTAGCGGCCCTCACCACCAAACCACAGACTTCTTCCTCCGTGCAGGCAAACTCAAAGCCTGAGGAAGACCTCTCGATACCTGCGAATGAAGCTCAAGCTGTGACCTCTATGTGGCCGACTGGGGAGACGAAGAGAATCAACCTTGGGTTCGCCGATGAACGCAAGACTGCCATCATCAGCTCTAGCCTGGACGACAAATAGGAAGGCACGCTCATCCAGTTCATGCAAGATAACCGAGACGTATTCGCATGGCAGCCTGCGGATATGCCGGGAGTCCCAAGAGAACTGGTCGAGCACAAACTGAAGGTCTATCCCCAGGCAAGGCCGATCTGACAAAAACTGCGTCGTTTCACGCCTGACAAGAGAGAGGCTATTCACGCCGAGCAAGCTCGCTTAGTCGCAGCAGGGTTCATTAGAGAAGTACTGCATCCTGAGTGGCTAGCAAATCCTATTCTTGTACTCAAAAAGAATAAAGTGGATTGGCACATGTGCGTCGACTATACAGATCTCAACAAACACTGTCCGAAGGATCCCTTTGGACTTCCTAGAATAGATTAAGTGGTAGATTCGACCGCCGAATGTTCTATGTTGTCCTTCCTAGACTGCTACTCTGGATACCATCAGATCAGCCTGGCAAAAGAATATGAGGAAAAAACTGCATTCATTATCAGGGGTTGACTAAAGATTGGAGAATGATAGAACACAAGAGCTGAGTTACCTGAAGATTGGAGAAGAATGAGGGTAATCCCAAGTCAGGAGGAGCTGCGTCGTAGGTCGACGAAGGAAGATCATCCGGAACAATTTGAAGAACATTGTCAGGGGTTGACTCAGCCCCGCCAGCGGATATCAGAATTCTAGCATCCGGCTCGCCGACCTCCAAGGCGACTTGTTTGCTCGAAGTCAAAGAAGCACGCATCGCCATCACCCCATCAGATCGTGGTGGAGATGACCCGACATGGACATCCATGGAGGTATGGGAAGGAGAGCTCACTTGGACACCCTCGGGGGTTGGGTTGCAACTCGCGCCACCCACCAGAGCCGGATCACTACCGGCAACACCCTCGGGGGCTGGGTCGCAGCTTGCGCTACCCACCAGAGCCGGATCACTACCGGCGACACCCTCGGGGGCTGGGTAACTGCCAGCACCACCCTCGGGGGCTGAGTTTTCTACAACAACCACCTCTAAGGCTGAAGGATCCTCAGTCACCTCCATGTGAGTCAGGCAATCCTGACCAACATCTTGACATCGGAGACTGCCTTCCAAAGTCGACGATGCACGAGACACTGCTCGAGATACCTCTAATCCCATGTCTGGAATTTCAGAGCAAACATCTATCATGTCGTCAACATCGGCTTTGATAGCATATCCTCAGGAACGACATCTTCAAGGGCCTGATCAAAATCCGTTATTGACAGTTCTTGAAGGCTGACAAGAGCGGACAAAGCTGGAGAAGGAATATCACTATCCCCCCTACTACCTCTGTAATGCTGGCTATTCTTACGAATCAGCAGGGCTTCTTCTTCCTCTTCTTCGTCCTCATCAAAAATACGTACAATAGCCGGTGCACGGTCACACCCATTGGGTTCAATTTCAACACAGTTACACCCATTGGGATCAACCTCAGAAAGGACCTCTACTGGCACTTCATCATAAACCGAGCAGAAGGACCGGCATCCTGGTCCAAGCATGACAGTCGCCGGAGCCTCCTCTTTTTCTTCTTCTTCTTTTCCTCAATAGGCGCAGTCGGACGGCTAACTTGGCGAGGATGCTTTGGGCGAGTACCCTCAAGCTTTTAGGTGTCCACTGTTTTGATGAGCTCTTGTCCAACCGTAATAGCCATCGATTCAGCATCGGCCGAGTCAGAAGATTCTCCAGCCAACATACTGAGTACAACATCTATTTCTGCATCATCTAGACTTGCTGGCATCTCAAAGTGAACTTGTCTCTCATCATTGGGAAGATCGCGAAGGGGAGCAACCAGAGCCTCAATGTCTTCAGGAAAGGGTCGCACTCTAAGACCCAGACCACTATCACTAGCAGGAGGGTTGGACACAAAATTGAAAAATGACCTATGAGGTGGTAGATTCCAAGCAGAATAGGCAACATGAGCACCAACATTTGATATCTTGCCCCTCAGGATCATGTCCAGTCGGCTAACCAGATCCTCAGTAGGAATTTTCTTGTTGGTGACCCGGGTAGAGTCAGTAATACCACTGTACAAGTAAGCTGGATACGCCCTATCTTTCAAAGGCTGAATATTCTTGAAAACGAAGTCAGCAACCACAGCTTCCGTAGTCAGACCTCTCTCCTTCAGCAGATAGATCTCAACAAGCAGAACCCTAACCTTCGTCACCTCGAAAGAAGTGGGAGACTCAACCCAACTCGAAGTACGTACATCTGGCTATCTCCCCGACCGAGGGGGGAGGGACTTGCAGTGGTTTTCCACAATAAACCACTAAAGGCGCCACCCTTTAATGTTGTCCTTGAGAGGAATGTCGAGGTATTATGTCTTCCTCCCGCGGCGCATATCTAAACTTGCACCACCAACGAGCTGGTGCTACCCCCCAGCCATCCCAGGCCGACAGTGACACAAATACTTCCATAATCTGAAATGAGGAAGAATTCCGAGGTAGGCCTCACACAGATGCACAAAGATAGAAATTTGCAAGATGGAATTGGGACTCAGATAGGTCAGGTTTAGATTATAAAAATCAAGGAGACCGCAGAAGAAGGGAGAAATGGGAAGAGCAAGACCGCGGATGAGAAAAGGAACATAGACGACAGACTCGTGGGTATCTTCTGTTGGAACAGTGACCCCACGGCAAATCCGCCAAGAGCAGAGCTCTTTTGGAGGAAGAACTCCAACATCAACAAGGTGGAGATCTGATTCTGAGACAACAAACATGTGGTTACCTATGAACAACAACTGGCTGTTGGGGTCAATGGCAGGAATGATGTGGCAGAACCGCCCGAATTATTCCAGCTTAAGTGCCTAAGTCACGCCTCAGGGGCCGTAACACACTTAAATCGGAATAACCCGTCAGTCCCTCAGATCTAGTCTGATAAAGCCATTTAACCAGGATCAAATACCACATTCTCACACGAAGGTGAGTCACAGAAGAAATACAATAAAACAGGAAACCTCAAATGAAAGTACTGGAATTATTACAATAATCAGAGTTTTTCAATAGCTGAGATAAGTTCACAAAATAAAATGCAGCGGATAATCGATAACGTCAAAAACGAGGAATCGGGCAAGGCCTAGCCCACTACTCCTCTTGCTCCTCTCCTGTCGGAGCAGCATCCCACTCGACCGTCCAACCCGGTGGCAGGGTGGTAGGCCAAGTCACACCATCAACCATATCCTGAAGCGTACCTACAAAAATTATGCCACAAGCAAGGCTGAGTATACTAATACTCATCTAGACTTACGCGGTGTGAGGAGTCAACTCCTCTACCTCTAGACCATGAAGCTGTTTGGCTGAGGGGTTTGGTTTGCCAAAAGCACTAGCTGTATCTAAAGTCAAATTTTAGCTTTTCAATTTCTAGCATCATTATCTTAACTAAGTTTGCTCCTTCTAAGCATACATGGTAGCAAGCATTTAGTACATGGTAGCAAGCATTTAGCAAGCATCTAGCATCACTATCTCAAGTACACCTCATTTCACTTCTTACTCAATGTAGTACAAGGGGTCAAGCAGTCTCATTAGCTGCGAGAAGCAGATGATTCGAATCTAGTTTTATCCTTGCAAGGTATACCTAAACACACGACATGTCAGGGCACTCCATCCCCACACACGTCAACCGTCCCCATCGATTCCCCGTTCACGGCCAGGGCTCACCACCTTGGCATACAATGCTCCACTGACCACGGCTGCCGCCGTGCAGTGACCGCACTTGTACCCACCATATCTAGCATGGGAGACACAGTCTCAGGACAAGTGAGGGGAAAAGTACGCGCCCGGCTTCACTCAGGTACTAGGTTTACCGGTTACCATATTTCCCAACATGTGTTTAGTATGTTCAAACGCTTGACTTAGGTATCCACACATTAATCCTTAATTCCTTTTCCCGTCTCATGGACAAGGCATCCTCCCTAGATCCAAGTCCATGGACCATCATAGATCCCGTTATCAAGATGAATACAATCAATTCCTGACCTCGCGCGAGTGCTAGAAAAATCACTCGACTTCTACCGAGATCCTGATTAGCATAGCAGCTACTCGACCTAGCATACTAGTATCCATCTCAAAAAGGAATCCTGAGTTCATGCAACTAAAGGTTTCAAGCAACTCCTACACTTAAGTGCACATTACAAGCCTACAAACATTAAGTGTAGTAAAGTAGCATATATAAACGGTTATGCATAAACCGGGGCTTGCCTTCAAATGCTGGGGCTGCGGGAAGATCCTCGATGGCAGTCTCGGGAGCTTGCTCCTGGTCTTCCTCGTGGACAACTCCTTGCTCGGGGATGAGCACGTACTCTCCGTCAGCGAGATTGCAATCTAATGAATGCAATGAGTAAGGTACATGCATGGTATGATATGCAATTTAGCAATTAAACTTTGATGGTGAATGATTAAATTAATAAGGTAGAGCTCAATCTTGCTATTGAAGGTTCTTGTGGCATACTTAGCAAATTAGGGTCAAACTTGGTTAAGCTGATTGGTAAGTTTATTTTGGTAACTTACTGATTTCCCTTTAATGTCTTAGTGAGAGTTTATTAAGGTTTCTAGCTGAATCATTAGAGTGAGATTTATTATTCCCCCTGTTTTCCCTTTTATTTCTTTTATGCTTTTAAGGTGGGTTTGAACTACAAGCTAGCTTAATAAATTCACAAAAATTCTGCAAAACTTACAGTGGCTTCTTACGGGTGTATAAGTCTCGGTCTCAAAATTTGGGGTTTAAAAGGTGAGTGGTCCTCTCTGTATAAAATTAGAAAATATTAGGGCAGAGGGGGTGTTTGAACTACAACTACCTTTTAACAGAGGGTTATTTTCCAAGACTTATTTTTGCTGGCATCTAGATGTTATATCATGACCTTGTACAAATATTTAGCCACTAATACTCATTAGTTTTTTACTATGATTTTCTAAAGTTTCTAGTCAAAGGGGTGTTTTACCACTATATTTGAAAAATATCAAACAATAGATTTCTGATTTTTTCTATCTTCTTCTTTATGCAAGGGCAATCATTTTGAAAATTGGTAGCTTTTTGATTATGGGAAAGGTGGTAGGAATTTCTTGAACTAAATGGCCTTTTTCATGAAGCATTGACAATGGGTATTACTTGTAACTTTCAATTGGGTTTTGCATTTTTTTTCTGGTGGCCTATTTCTTTATTAACCTAGTAAAAATTTATTTGCTCATTGTTGCACACTTTTTGGCTTGCTTATGATTTAATTGAAATATGGCTTAATATCAAGTTCTATTTGTTTACCCTACTTAAAATGATGGGCTGGGGTGTTTATGATTTTTGTAGTGGTATCTTAGTGGTTACAAGTCCACTGGATTTTTCTTAACAACTTTGAAATTGTTTTCATAATTCTAATAATTGTTTTTCTAGTTTAATTAGTGCTTAATAAAACATTTCTCCTAGAGTTTGTTCTGAACTAGGGTTCCCTTTATTTTTCCTAGGTTCTCTGTTATTTAAGTAGACTAGGAAAAATAATTGCATTCACTTCATTATTTTCCAGTGCCTTTTTTATTTTCCTAAGTTTTGGGCAAAAATGGCTTTTAATAAGTAACCTTGTCTAAATCTTTAATACTGGGGTGCTCACTATTTTAAAACAGTGCCTAAGTGGGGTTTACACTTCTATAAATTTTCTTAAGTTCAGCAAAGAAGCATAACAAATTTTCTTTAATTTAATAAGGTTTGGTCAGTTTCCTTAATTAATTCCAAACTCTAAATTTTAAAACAGAAATCATAGGGTTCAATATTTTTTATTGATATTCCATAATATTTTGAATCCAGCAAAATTGGTTTGACTAAATTTGGTGGAATATTGCTCAAGATATGAAATTTCTAAGTTCTCTGCTGAATTTTAAAAATATTAATTAGAAATGGATAAAGGAAAAATGGTTTTGCAATGGGGTCCCTGGCGAAAGATTTTAAATGAATTACAGACAGGTCCTCGGTGCACTATTCACATGAGTCTACGGCTCTGCAGAAAACCCCCTAGGGTTTCCCAAAATCGAACCCACGATCCTTCCCCTAATGGAACAGTGACCGCGGCGGAAGAATAGGGCGGAGGGGCTTACCGGCGGCGGGGTTGCTCCGGCCCAACCAGGGCACGATAAGTCAACTAAATGGGTCAGGGAGCTTCA
The DNA here is from genome assembly GCF_902167145.1 of Zea mays. Lineage (NCBI taxonomy): Eukaryota > Viridiplantae > Streptophyta > Magnoliopsida > Poales > Poaceae > Zea > Zea mays. The sequence continues at coordinate 69,765,601 of NC_050098.1, forward strand.
CTAGAGATCAAGGAAGATATGTGTGCAAAGAATCGGAGAATGGCTCACCGGATTGCTCGGTCTACGCGCGGCCGCGGGCGACCGAAGTCCAGCAAGGATGATCTTGGTTCTCCGGTGAGGTTCTGTTGGGTCCGAGCGCTTGGAAAGCTTCATGGGTCACTGGCAAAGCTAACCGAGAGGCCGACGCAACTTGGACGCGACTGGAGTGCGCTAGCCGCGGTGGTTGGATAGTGGTGGGGGGCGGTGGCGCGGCATGCTCGAGGCGAAGTCCGGTGAACTTCGGCTTAGGCAAGGCCTGAGAGCGCGTGGGGTGGTACAGCCAAGGCCTTGGGCTGCTTTATAGGCACGGCGAGGGCGATGGCGCGCGACGGACTTGACCGGACGCTAGGGAGAAGCGCGCGCGTGGGTTGGGCGGACGCCGGCATGCCGACCAGGGTCGAACACGTGTGTGGGTTCATTCTACCCTAGTTCTGGCGCGTGTGGTCATTCATCCGAGCCTGCTCTTTCCTTGGTCAGTGCATAAAATCTCTTCTCCTCCCTATAAGCTACCGATCTTGTGTGGGGGTCATAGGATTTGGCCTACTGTTTTCAAAGATTTGGAGCTCTGAAGTCTGGTCTGTCTCCCAGATCGAGCCCGAGGCAAATCTTCGGTTTTGTCGTGTCTAGGGCTCGCGTCCCGATGCCATCTTCAGATATGTGATAGAGGGGTTAGTTAGACACGTTTTTGTTAATGGGAGCTTTAGGATTAGAGCTAAGGATCAAGGTGAACGTGCCTGGTTTTGGTTCAAGGGCTCAAAATTCAGAAATCTGAATTTCAGATTTCCCCATTAAACCTCCACTTGAATGGCTTGTTTGGAGTTTTTAACAAACTATTTTGGCCAAACTTTTATAATCTTTATTGTAGCTTATTTAGTGTATTTCAATTTTTATAATTGGTCTAAGCCATGATTTCATGTTTTTCATGGTCTTTCAACCCTTTTCTTCATTTCTACTTAAATGGCTTATTTAGGGTTGGAATTAAGGTTTCAATATTTTTCTCCCTTTTGAAAACCTCATTTGTTTTGGACATGATTCTTTAGATGCAACTTAGTGGGTCTTTTATTCTTAAGTTGATTTGATGCTTCTTGCTCAATTTTGCTTACATGAAATAATGGTACTTGAGCTAGTACTGAGAAGAACCCTAAGTGATACTGGGGTGTCACAGCCTTCCCCCCTTAAAGGAATCTCGTCCCGGATTCAGGTCGGAGTCCTCCCGGGGTGAAGCGAAGGGTGAGACTTACTTGAAGTCGGTGCCTTATTTATTAAGAGAACTGTTGTTCGAATGTCATTCTCTTTGCAACATCAGAAGGGAGTCCTTTTATTTCTTGTCTTATAATTAACTTTCTTTATATTAAGATCATTTTTCTGAAATTTAGATTCAAAGGGCGGGAGGAGGGGTTGGGCATGATTACATACCAACTTCCTTAGGTAGGCAATCAGGGAAGTTGGAACGCAGAAATTCCTCAGTCTCCCAAGTAGCCTCTTCCTTTGAGTGATTACTCCATTGGATCTTATACATCTTGATCAATTTAGCCCGAGTTGATATTTCTTTGCAATCTAGAACCTTGGAAGGGTACTCTCGGTATGATAGATCTGGCTCTATCTCCAATTCTAGTTCTGCTATGATTTCAGTCGGCAATCGAACACACTTCTTCAGTTGGGATACATGGAAAACATTGTGGATAGTAGACATTTTTGGAGGTAACTTCAATTTTATGCCACATGTCCACATGCTTCTATGATCTCATAAGGTCCAATGTAACGAGGGGCTAAATTGCCTTTGATCTCGAATCTCTACACTCCCTTGGTGGGTGATACCTTCAAATATACAAAGTCTCCCACCTCGAACTGGAGAGGTTTCCTTCTCTTATCATGGTAACTCTTCTGCCTGGCCTGAGCAGCTTCTAGATTCTTCCTGATTAGTTTGACCTTCCTTTCGGCTTCAATCACTAAGTCAGGTCCAAAAACTTCTCTTTCTCCAGGCTGAGACTAATTGAGGGGTGTTCGACACCTTCTTCCATATAGAGCTTCGAAGGGTGCCATCCTTAGGATGGATTGATAACTGTTGTTATAAGGAAACTCTGCCAAGGAGAGGTGCTTATCCCAGTTCTTGCCACAATCGATCGCACAAGCCCTCAGCATATCTTCAAGAATTTTGTTCACCCTCTCAATCTGACCATCAGTCTATGGGTGGTAAGCTGAACTTCTGATTAGCTTGGTTCCCAAAGACTCTTGCAGTTGTTCCCAAAATCTGGCAACAAATGGGGCTCCTCGGTCAGAGACAATGGTCCGGGGCAATCCGTGCAAACACACGATTCAGTCAATGTACAATTATGCGTACATTTGAGCCTTATCATTGGTGTGCACTAGGAGAAAATGTGCCACTTTCGTTAGTCGGTCCACAATAACCCAAATCAAATCATGATGACGAGAGGTGTTGGGCAGACCCACAATTAAATCCATGTTGATGTCATCCCATTTCCATGAAGGTATAGATAGGGGTTGCAAAGTCCCAGCTGATTTCAAGTGGCTTGCCTTTATCCTGTGACATGTGTCACATTCTGATACATATTGGGTTATCTCCCTCTTCATTCTTGTCCACCAATACAAGGGCTTCAGATCATGGTACATTTTGGTGCTCCCTGGATGCATGGAGAATTTGGAGAGATGGGCCTCATCCAAGATTTTCTTCTTGAGATCCTTATTTTTAAGAACCACCAATCTGCTTTCAAACCACAATATACCCTTTCCATCTTGGCGGAAACATTTATACTTCTCGGTCTTCTGATGGAGGTTCTCCTTAATAATTTGCACTCCCTTGTCACTGAGCTGGGCCATTATGATCTGGTCTTGCAAAGTTGGCTCAACGAAAATATGAGACAAAGCACCAGAAGGAATCACTTAAATTTTCATTTTTCTCAACTCATCACACAAGGTGTCAATGCGAGAATCCATCATAACACAGTTGCATTGCAATTTCCGACTCAAGGCATCTGCTACCACATTGGCTTTTCATGGATGATAATGTACCTCCAGGTCATAGTCCTTGATCAGCAATAGCCATGTTCTCTGCCTCATGTTGAGATCAGCCCGAGTAAAGTCATAGTCCTTGATTAGTGAAGATGTTGCAGTGGGTTCCCATCAAATAGTGTCTCCACATTTTCAATGCATGAACCACGGCTGCTAACTCCAAGTCATGGGTGGGATAATTTTGCTCGTGTGGCCTGAGTGCTCTTGATGCATAAGCAATGACTCGGTTGTCTTGCATCAAGACACAACCGAGTCCAGTGCTAGAGGCATCACAATACACATCAAATGGCTTGCTGCTATCGGGTTGCGCTAGCACCGGCGTGGTGGTCAGATGTTGCCTCAATGCATGGAAGGCATCTTTGCACTTCTGACTCCAAACAAACTTGGCTTCTTTTTTCAACAATTCAGTTATGGGCTTCGCAATTCGAGAGAAATCCGGAATGAATCTTCGGTAATAACCAGCTAATCCCAGAAAACTTCGAATCTGACGGATAGTCGTTGGTGGCTTTCAGTTCATCACCTCTTGCACCTTATCAGGATCAACAGCTATACCTGCCTGAGAGATAGTGTGACCCAAGAATTTGATTTCCTTTAGCCAAAAATCACATTTTGACAATTTGGCATACAGACGGTGCTCTCGTAGACGTTGAAGCACTACATGCAAATGCCCGGCATGCTCTTCTTCGTTCTTTGAGTACACCAAGATATCATCGATGAAAACTACTACGAATTTGTCCAGTTCGGGCATGAAAACAGAATTCATCAGGTACATGAAATACGCTGGTGCATTGGTCAACCCAAATGACATCACCAAGCATTCATACAGCCCATATCTGGTTGAGAAGGCGGTCTTCGGAATATCACTTGCTCGTATCTTGATCTGATGATAGCCGGAGCGAAGGTCTATCTTGGAAAACACTTTGGCCCCGACCAACTAGTCGAAAAGAACATCAATACGAGGCAAATGATACTTGTTCTTGAGAGTCACCGCATTAAGGGGGCGGTATTCTATACATAGCCTCAAGCTTTCATCCTTCTTCACAAACAAGGCTGGACATCCCCAAGGCGAAGTACTTGGGCGAATAAAACCTTTGTCCAGCAGTTCTTGCAATTGCTTCTTCAATTCTGCCAACTTAGCGGGTGGCATCCGGTAAGGCCTCTTGGAAATAGGTGTCGTTCCCGGTTGCAACTCAATGGCGAATTCGATATCCCGGTCTGGTGGCATTCTTAGTAATTCATCAGGAAAAACATCTGCATACTCACAGACCACTGGAATCTTCTTCACGGGTGACTCCGTCATAGCAAAAGCACATGATTGAATAGAATCTTGGCTGGGTAGATACAACACCAGGTCTTCGGATGTAGGAGAACGGATCTCTAGGTCTCTGGCAGCTACATCCAACACTACTCGATGATGAGTCATCCAGTCGGCTCCGAGAATGATGTCCATACCCTCTAATCCCAAAATTATGAGTGTGGTTTTGAAGATTCTACTTCCCATTGAGATAGGCACACTTCAGATTAATTGGTTGGTTGCAATTTTACCCCCAGGTGTGGCTATCATGAATGACCCTTTTGTATGATAGAAAGGCAATTGGCATTTAGCACTGAACTTCTGGCTAATGAAACTATGAGATGCACCAGAATCAAATAGAATTAAAGCAGGTTGATTAAAAACTGAAAAGATACCAGTCATAATGGGGGCTCCCTCAGGTAACTCCTCTAGAGTAGTGAAGTTGAGCTTCCCTTGCCTGACTTGTACCTTCTACTTTCGTCCCTTGTCTTGATTTGGTGCTGGCATCTGCCTCTACTGATTTCTTGGGAAATTCTTAGCATAGTGGCCCACATTGCCACAAGTGAAGCACTTGTTCCCATTACCCTGGCGAAACTGCTGTTGTTGCGGAGGCTAATTGTTCCTTGGAGCGGGAGCTGGAAAACGAGTGGGTGCCGGCTGCTGCTGCTGAGGTGGCCTGATCACCCATCTGCCTGCCTGCTATTGGAATCCCCTGCTCTGGTTGTGAGAAACAATCCTGAACCTATGGGTCTGAGCGGATGGTGCTGCCATTGGTGCCTTTCTCTTCTTCTCTGCCCGGTGAGCTACAATACAATCCTCCTGGGAGATGGCCAGGTTGACCAACTCATTGAAACTATCAGCCCGGATAGTGTTGAGATGCTCACGCAACTTGGTATTGAGACCCCTGTGGAAGCGGTCTCTCTTCTTGTCATCGGAATCAGCATGATAACCTGCGTACTGGCACAGGTCATTGAAGGCCTAAGCATATTGCAATATCGTGCGGGTTCCTTGATTGAGTGCCAGAAATTCATTCAACTTGCGATCTAGAATTCTTGCTGGGATATGGTGTCCTCTGAAAGCAGTCTTGAATTCCTCCCAAGACACTTCACGATCAGCAAGTAGCATAGCATGGAAGTGGTCCCACCAAGTCCGAGCAGGGCCACGAAGCTGCTGCGCGGCGAAGCGAGTCTTGGTATCATCAGGGCAGTCTCCCGTGAGGAGGGGAAACTTGGATTCCACGACGCGTAGCCACATGTCGGCATCCAATGGATCCTTTGCCTTGGTGAACAAGGGCGGCTGCGTGCTTAGGAACTCCTGGTAGGTTGCCGCTGCCGGAGGTCGCTGCGGCTGGCCTCCACCATGCTGCTGAGGGTGAGACAGACGATGCAAAAGCTGTCACAGAATCTCGTTCTGCTGGCCATCAGCTCCTGCACTGTGGGAGCTGGAGGAGGTGGCGGGGGAACTTGCTCGTTTTGCCCACGACGCTGCCTAGCTGCCATCTGAAAACAGAGATTGTCGCCATTGTTTAGGGATGGCAATGGGTACCCGAAACCCGAAACCCGATGGGTAAAAACCCTATTAGGGCATGGGTATGGCGGATTTTGATACCCATGGGTATTTTATTGGGTCATTTGTTATGCCCATCGGGTATGGTGGGCATGGGTATGTTCTCTGTTACCCCATACCCGCTACCCGATGGGGAACCCGCTAATATATGACACGTGGGTCCGGATTTATATGTCTCATATAAAATGAATGCTATGTTTTGTCCACAGTTTTGTAGAATCAATGCCATGTTTTGTGTGATTTGAAGGCATGATATTGCCATTTAATGTTGAATATTGTTGAACCTGTGATAAAATTATATTGGGGTTCGATACATTTGTTATGATGGTACTTATTTTTGCGATTCAAATGATCATGTCTATCGTAATGTTAATGGGTATGGGTACCCGATGGGTACCCGCTACCCATGGTGGGTATGGGTATGGCGTAATTTTGTACCCGTGATGGGTAGTGGGTATGGGTATGGGTCAATTTTTTCCTAGTGGGTATGGGTATGGCTTCGTGTGCCCACTGGGTTCCTTACCCACTGCCATCCCTACCATTGTTATCCCAATCCACAATTTCGAACGATACACTATTATCTCATATGGAAAGAAATTGCCATAATTATAATATTAGGTTTGAATGAAGATAACATGGTTACAAAACATCCCGCAGATCTCAAAAGTTCACGAGGGTTACATCATTTAGGGGAAAGTACCCATAAGCCTAGTCCAAAATCTGCCATAACTAAGCTTGCGTAGGTTTCTATCCACCTAAAGCAACAAAAATGACTGATCAACCCTGAGTAGTGGAAGCGACACTGGATGCGGGTGAAGGGGCACCGTGGAGGTAGTCACATTGGCACCAGGGGCTGATCCTAACTCCTCAGGAGCCTCTTCTCCCTCGCTTCCGGCCTCATTGGCCTCCATCTCTAACTAGTGCATGTCCAGATGGTCATTAGCTTCTTCGAGTTCCCGCTGCACATCATGGAGCTGGTTTTCCAAGACATCAATAGTGTTGTCTCGGATCTCCACCTGTTGCTCCAAGGTGGTGATGCGCTGGCTCAGCCTTTCCACCTGCAAGTCCTTCTCCACCAACTCGGAGGACAAGTCAACCACAAAGTCTTCTCGGCTGTCGAGGGTGAGCTTGGTGGTCTGAGCGATGTTAGCAAGATGTGCCATAGCGTCGCTCTGCAGGGCCTGAAGGCAGTACAACGCACTCATGCACTGAATAGTGACCCTCCCAACCAAGTCAGGATACATTGCCCACACATCCTTCACATGGCTCACACGGTTGCACCACATGGGGTCATCCTTTTTCTCAGCAGGGAAGAGTCCCAGTGGGTGCATTACCATCTCCAGGGGATGGTAGCCATAGAAAGGTATCAGAGTCTTCCTGGCTGCTGCTTAAGTGGTGTCGTCTGTCCTGAATCCCATCCTCTCGGAGTCAAGAGAACGCCAACCCGGCTGAAGGGGATGAGCCTCCAAAGTTAGCCAGACCCGACAACATGGTAACCAATGCTCCTCGTACAGCTGCACCGTGTACAAAGGGGGCGTAGGGTAACCGGTGGAGTTATGCACTTCCCACAAGATGGAAGGAAAGCCATCGTGAGAAAGGAAGTCAGAGCTGGAACGAGTGTCTCCTCCACTGGCGGGGGTGGGTGAAGTCATCTGCGGAAGGGTATCAGAGGTAAAGATTATGGTGGAAGGAAGAAAATAAAAGAGCATGGGTGGTTAAAAAGGAAGCGGGTTAGCTCAAATTTTTACTTCTTTAGTTCCTATTCCCTTTTATTTTTATAATGCATGCATGCTGAAAATAACGTCTCCTCTCTGAAATAAAGGCTGCTCCTAGGGCATCCTTTAAAAAGCTAAGGACTAGCCCACAGGGCCTACTTACTTGGCCACCAATTTTCCCTCTATTCCCACGACCTTTCGTCCTAGGTCTAGCGGTCTAGTCCTGACGAGTCATACTAGTTTCTAAGCATGTTTTAGATTTTTTTTAAAAAAATTGGTATTCATGGTTTATTGTGCTTCTTTGTGGTGGTATTTGCTCCGATACCAGCTGTGGCAGAACCGCCCGAATTATTCCAGCTTAAGTGCCTAAGTCACGCCTCAGGGGCCATAACACACTTAAATCGTAATAACCAGTCAGTCCCTCAGATCTAGTATGATAAAGCCACTTAACCAGAATCAAATACCACATTCTCACTCGAAGGTGAGTCACAGAAGAAATACAATAAAACAAGAAACCTCAAATTAAAGTATTGGAGTTATTACAATAACCGAAGTTTTTCAATAGCTGAGATAAGTTCACAAAATAAAATGCAGCGGATAATCGATAACGTCGAAAATGAGGAATCGGGCAAGGCCTAGCCCACTACTCCTCTTGCTCCTCTCGTGCCAAAGCAGCATCCCACTCGACCGTCCAACCCGGTGGCAGGGTGGTAGGCCAAGTCACACCATCAACCATATCCTGAAGCGTACGTGCAAAAATTATGCCACAAGTAAGGCTGAGTATACTAATACCCAGCTAGACTTACCCGGTGTGAGGAGTCTACTCCTCTACCTCTAGACCATGCAGCTGTTTGGCTAAGGGGTTTGGTTTGCCAAAAGCACTAGCTGTATCTAAAGTCAAATTTTAGCTTTTCAATTTCTAGCATCATTATCTTAACTAAGTTTGCTCCTTCTAAGCATACATGGTAGCAATCATTTAGTACAATCAACAAGTTATCTCAAGTAAACCTCATTTCACTTCTTACTCAATGTATAGTACAAGGGGTCAAGCAGTGTCATTAGCTGCGAGAAGCAGACGATTTGAATCGAGTTTTTATCCTTGCAAGGTAAACCTAAACACACGACATGTCAGGGCACTCCGTCCCCACACACGTCAACCGTCCCCATCGATTCCCCGTTCACAGCCAGGGCTCACTGCCTTGGCATACAATGCTCCACTGACCCCGGCTGCCGCCGTGCAGTGACCGTACTTGTACCCACCACAGCTAGCATGGGAGACCCAGTCTCAGGACAAGTGAGGGGAAAAGTCCGCGCCCGGCTTCACTCAGGTACTAGGTTTACCGGTTACCATATTTCCCGACATGTGTTTAGTACGTTCAAACGCTTGACTCAAGTATCCACACATTAATCCTTAATTCCTTTTCTCGTCTCATGGACAAGGCATCCTCCCTGGATCCAAGTACATGGACCATCATAGATCATGTTATCAAGATGAATACAATCAATTCCTGACCTCGCACGAGTGCTAGAAAAATCACTCGACTTCTACCGAGATCCTGATTAGCATAGCAGCTACTCGACCTAGCATACTAGTATCCATCTCAAAATGGAATCCTGAGTTCATGCAACTAAAGGTTTCAAGCAACTCCTACACTTAAGTGCACATTACAAGCCTATAAACATTAAGTGTAGTAAAGTAGCATATATAAACGGTTATGCATAAATGGGGGCTTGCCTTTAAATGCTGGGGCTGCGGGAAGATCCTCGATGGCAGTCTCGGGAGCTTGCTCCTGGTCTTCCTCGTGGACAGCTCCTTGCTCGGGGATGAGCACGTACTCTCCGTCAGCGAGATTGCAATCTAATGAATGCAATGAGTAAGGTACATGCATGGTATGATATGCAATTTAGTAATTAAACTTTGATGGTAAATGATTAAATTAATAAGGTAGAGCTCAATCTTGCTACTGAAGGTTCTTGTGGCATACTTAGCAAATTAGGGTCAAACTTGGTTAAGCTGATTGGTAAGTTTATTTTGGTGCCTTACTGATTTCCCTTTAATGTCTTAGTGAGAGTTTATTAAGGTTTCTAGCTGAATCATTAGAGTGAGATTTATTATTCCCCCCTTTTTTCTCTTTTATTTCTTTTATACTTTTAAGGTGGGTTTGAACAACAAGCTAGCTTAATTAATTCCCAAAACTTCTGCAAAAATTATAGTGGCTTCTTACTGGTGTATAAGTCTCGGTTTCAAAATTTGGGGTTTAAAAGGTGAGTGGTCCTCTCTGTATAAAATTAGCAAATATTAGGGCAGATGGGGTGTTTGAACTACAACTACCTTTTAACAGAGGGTTATTTTCCAAGTCTTATTTTTGCTGGCATCTAGATGTTATGTCATGACCTTGTACAAATATTTAGCCACTATTACTCATTAGTTTTTTTACTATGATTTTCTAAATTTTCTAGTCAAAGGGGTACTTTCTACTACCACTATATTTGAAAAATATCAAACAATAGATTTCTGATTTTTCCTATCTTCTTCTTTGTGCAAGAGCAATCATTTTGAAAATTGGTAGCTTTTTGCTTAAAGGAAAGGTGGTAGGAATTTCTTGTACTAAATGGCCTTTTCATGAAGTATTGACAATGGGTATCACTTGTAACTTTCAATTGGGTTTTGCATTTTTTTCTGGTGGCCTATTTCTTTATTAACGTGGTAAAAAATTATTTGCTCACTGTTGCACACTTTTTGGCTTGCTTATGATTTAATTGAAAGATGGCTTAATATCAAGTTATATTTGTTTATCCTACTTAAAATGATGGGTTTTGGTGTTTATCATTTTTGTTGTGGTATCTTAGTGATTACAAGTCCACTGAAATTTTATTAACAATTTTGAAATTGTTTTCATAATTCTAATAATTGTTTTTCTAGTTTGATTAGTGCTTAATAAAACATTTCTCCTAGAATTTGTTCTGGACTAGGGTTCCCTTTATTTTTCCTAGGTTCTATGTTACTTACGTAGACTAGGAAAAATAATTTCATTCAATGTTCATTATTTTCCAGCGCCTTTCTTATTTTCCTAAGTTTTGGGCAAAAATGGATTTTAATAAGTAACCTTGTCTAAATCTTTAATACTGGGGTGCTCACTATTTTTAAACAGTGCCTAAGTGGGGTTTACACTTCTACAAATTTTCTTAAGTTCAGCACAGAAGCATAACAAATTTTCTTTAATTTAATAAGGTTTGGTCAGTTTCCTTAATTAATTCCAAACTCTAAATTTTAAAACAGAAAGCATAGGGTTCAGTATTTTGAATTGATGTCCATAATATTTTGAATCCAGCAAAATTGGTTTGACTAAATTTGGTGGAGTATTGCTCAAGATATGAAATTTCTAAGTTCTCTGCTGAATTTTAAAAAGATTAATTAGAAATGGATAAAGGAAAAATGGTTTTGTACTGGGGTCCCTAGAGAAAGATTTTAAATGAATTACAGACAGGTCCTCGGTGCACTATTCACATGAGTCTACGGCTCTGCAGAAAACCCCCTAGGGTTTCCCGAAATCGAACCCGCGATCCTTCCCCTAATGGAACAGTGACCGTGGCGGAAGAATAGGACGGAGGGGCTTACTGGTGGCGGGGTTGCTCCGGCCTAACCAGGGCACGATAGGTCAATTAAATGGGTTAGGGAGCTTTACCAGAGATCAAGGAAGATGTGTGTGCAAGGAATCAGAGAATGGCTCACCGGATTGCTCGGTCTACGCGCGGCCACGGGCGACCGAAGTCCGTCGAGGATGATCTTGGGTCTCCGGTGAGGTTCTGTCGGGTCCGAGCACTTGGAAAGCTTCACGGGTCACTGGCGAAGCTAACTGAGAGGCCGGCGCAACTTGGACGCGACTGGAGCGGGCTGTCCGCGGTGGCCGAGGCTTGGGCAGTGGTGGCGGACGGTGGCGCGGCGTGCTCGAGGCGAAGTCCGGTGAACTGCAGCTTAGGCAAGGCCTGAGTGCGCGTGGGGAGGTACGGCTGAGGCCTTGGGCTGCTTTATAGGCACGGCGAGGGCGAGGGCGCGCGGCGGACTTGACCGGACGCTGGGAGGAAGCGCGCGCGGGGGTTGGGTGAACGCTGGTGTGCCGACCAGGGTCGAACACGTGTGCGGGTTCATTCTGCCCGAGTTCTGGCACGTGTGGTCATTCATCCGAGCCTGCTCTTGCCTTGGTCAGTGCACAAAACCTCTTCTCCTCCCTATAAGCTACCGATCTTTTGTGGGGGTCATAGGATTTGGCCTACTGGTTTCAAAGATTTGGAGTTCTGAAGTCTAGTCTGTCTCCCAACCCGAGCCCAAGGCAAATCTTTGGTTTTGTCGTGTCTAGGGCTCGCGTTGTAATACTCAAAATTGTATACAAAGAATAATAGAGAGATCTCCTCAATTTTATGTGCCTCATTTGCATCATAAAAAGAGCATACTCCAAATTTAGGGATTAATCAAAACAAATGATTCAAAAATAAAATAAAGTGCATCTTGTTGGGGTTTTATATGTTTGTGCATGAATAAAATAATAAGGATAATAAGATAATAAATATTAGAAGTTAAATCAAACCCTAAACTAAAATTAGGGTTTTTTGAAAATAAGGAGAGAAATGATATAGAAATATAAATGATATAATTATATTTCAAGAATTGATATTCTTAACTTCACAAAAGTACTAAAGATTAATGTAGCACAAGTGACTTCAAAATTCAAATTCAAATTTAAACCTAAAAAGGAAGAAAAGAGAAAGAAAAAGATAAAAGAAAAAGAGAAAGGCATCTAACTGGGCTGCCTGGCGGTATTTCGGCCCACTTAACTCCATTTGCCGCGCAGCCCATCCGGAGAGTGGTGCCGACAGGTAGGCCCAATGGGGCAGTCGCTGTTGTCGCGAACAAGGAACCTCTGTCCCTGGTGGATGGCCCCTGCTGTCAGTCTCGTCTTCAACACTGTAAGCCTCGGAGCGAACTCGCGCGCAGACTTCGTCCTCCGCACCCGCCGGGCGGATTTACCGGTTCCGCACTACAGATTTACCGGTTCAGGCTATATGGGGGGAAGGATAGAGGAGGCTCGGCTGAAACACCGTCGCACTCTTCCCTTGTTTACTACTTCCAGCCACCAACAAAGAAGCCGTGCGACAGAAGCGTGGCGCCGCATGTGGAGCTTGCTGGCGCCGGCGATTGGAGGCCACTATGTGATAGGGGGCATGCGCAGGGTCTCCTTGGGCTTCCTTGGCTAGATTGGTGGCTCGGGGCTCTGGAATTTCTTGCCGGTGGGGGAACTTCGCCGTGGATCCGCCCTCCTCCGGTGGCAGCGTCCCTGGCGCCATTAACCCAGGTATGAAGGGCCTCCTCCGCCTCACTTTGGTCTCCTATGTGCGCCGCAGCAAACTAATTTCGGGATTGGGGCGTGTGGGAGGCAATCGCATGGGCGCCGGCAAGCTTCCGCCGTGGGTGCACCATCTCCGCCGCTCTGGTGGTCGTGAGGTGGAAGACCTCCCATGGTCGTTAAATTCGGATAGACGGTCGAGATAAGACATGGGAATACCTGTTGGGAGGACAGAGCGTGAGCCGTTCGATCTAGATCGGGTGTGCGTCATTAGATCTGGGCATTTACAATTGGAACCGTAGGATTTAATCGGGCGGCTCTAGTGTGTTGGTGGTGTTAAATCTAATCTGGGCCGTCAGTTTTCGATCGGGTGGCTGTCGTGGCCCGATACCCCTTCGCCGCGCATACTTTCTAATAGAGACCCTGGGGTTTTATCTATTCAACCCGCCGTCCAGTGCGGGGGGAATCCTGAGTCTTATGATCTTTTGCGAGATAGCCCCTGTAGTTTCTGATATTTATGCACCCTGTCCAGAGAGTTAGAAAATCCAGTAAACATAATTAGAAAATGATTTTTAATGAGAAAATAAATGCCAGAAACATGTATAATTCATATTAAATCCATTTTAAATCCAAATTGAGTCATTCCAGAGATTAATTCTGTTTTAATATTGTTTATCAGTTAGTGACATTGTTTAGCCATGAAACTTAAACTAAAATTGTTCATTCGAATTAATCTATTCTAAGCACTAAATAATTTCGGAAATTCATAACTTAAAACCTATAACTCCAAAATTAATGATTCATGTTTCTAGAATCTTATTTTAATGTGTAGATTATTATTATTATGTATTTTGTTTACATGTTTGGTATGATGTTAATTTTGCATATACTATGTGTTGGTGACTTGTTCTCAAATGCTTCGAGTTAAGAACAAGGCAACATAAAAAGTGTTAAATATTAAAGTCCTTCGTCCTTTAAGACATTATGTCCCTTCGGATATAATGAATTTCGGATGAAGGTTATGAAAGGAAAAACCTTCGTAAGCACAATAGATGATAAGGAAGAATTCATATGCGAAATACGAAGAATAATATAGATATTATCATCAACTTATTTTTATTTTCATTATCATATCCAGAATAATAAGTTATAAATGTACCTTCGGTTTGACGGAAAGTAAAGGTACAAGCGTGATGCAAAAAGCGAATGCCAAATCAACGTGAATAGTACGGGAGTACTGTTCATCTATTTATAGGCAATAGACGCAGCCCATGTAGAATTACATTCATGCCCTTTACATTTATCAATAACTCTATAGTAATTCTTCGAGGTCTAATTTGCCTTTTCATCTTTAAGTCGGTTCCCCTTCTTTGCTGTTATGCCGAAGCTTTTCTACGCACAGCTTCGTGATCACCTTATCCTTCGTCATAATCGTCTTTCGTCTCGCTCAGGCTTCGTCCTGATCATGCTCTTGTATACTTATGACCCGATTCCGAAGATACCTGTTCACATATATCACTTGGAAAACATTGTCAAATTATGTTTTTGAGGACCTTCGGAAGCCGAAGGCCCCCAACAGTAGCCCCTCGCAATATTAATTTACTAGAATGATAAATTCATATTGCGACATGGACGAAGGCCTTAAGCCGAAGGTCCAAAAAACACCTTCCCTTTGCTAGAATAGCAACAGTCATTGACAAGCGTGACCCTCCAGTTTTCAACGCACTAGGTGTATAAATAAGAGCTCACCATGAGTTTATTTGGAACGCTTTCTTGCCATCTGCTTTTGCTCACTCGACTTTTAGCCTGTGCGCAACAACACTTGCTTGGAATTTTTAAATTTTTAAGCTTCGGTTTCGAGAGCACTTTCTCAGTATTTGTGAAGATGTCTGAAGACAAGAAAGTTGTTGCTGAATCGAAGCTGATCCTTTCTGAGGAGATGCATCTCGGCTTTCTTCAATCAATAGCAAAGACCAATACAGAGAAGATTACTAGGGAGATTTTGGAGGGTTTATCTGAAGACACTGGTGACAGTGATAGTTATGATGTGGATAGTGGTGGTGAAGATTCCGAAGATCGACCTTGGCGACCAAGCCATGCGGTTTTTGGTAAATCAAGTATTAAACAAAGCCATCTTGTCAATTTGAGGGGTAGATATTTTCGGGACTTGTCTATTGTGAGGGCTGACGAAGGAGAGAAAATTTGTCCGACTCCCGAGGAGAATGAAGTCGTAATATTCCGAAGCTTCTTAAAGGCTGGACTGCGGTTTCCTTTGAGCAGTTTTGTCGTGGAAGTACTGAAGATATTTGAAATCTTTCTTCATCAACTTACTCCCGAAGCAATCATAAGGATGAGCATCTTCGTCTGGGCCGTGAGGAGCCAAGGTTTAGAACCAAATGCAAAAAGTTTCTGCAACATACATGAGCTATTGTATGAGACAAAATCCTGGGGTAAAGAGCAGTATCACAACAATTTTGGCTGCTACAGCTTCGGCGCCCGGTCTGGGTCAAGTTGTCTCGTGCCAACCTTTCGAAAGAGGTGGCCCGGCGACTAGATGACGGAATGGTTTTATGTGAAGAATGATTTGAAAACACGAGAAGATATTAAAGATATCATTATGCGCCCTATCTGGCAACGCTTCGGCCTCCGGAGGACGAAGGTGGAAATGGATGAAGTAGCCAAAGAATGCCAGAGAGCCTTCGGCGTGGTTTGCTCCTTTATTGGGACAAGGGATTTGGTCCAAGAACACATTGCCTTCAGAGTATGGCCACTTGTAGAAAAGTGGGAAATGCGAAGGAGACCGTTAGGGAAACTGACGAAGGTGGATTAGTTAGGCTAAAATACACATTCCAATATGGAGATAAATTCATCGAGCCAGATGATGACTGGCTAAAAAGTATTGAGGCCATAAGTGATGAATTGCTTGGATTATACTCGAAGGCCGAAGACACTGCGCTATCAGCGGCCTTCGAAGACCGAAAGAAGAAGAGACTCAACCGAGTATTTGATGCAATTGGGTTTGTCTACCCCGACTACCGTTATCCAATGCGGGGTCAAAAAAGAAAGAATACATCTTTTGCGAAGGAAATTGCTTCAGCCGCTCCTAGCGAGCCGGCGCCGAAGAGGAAAAGGGTAAAGGTTCTCACACACCGACCACGCTATATTGAACCGGCCATAGTGCCTGAATATGTCAGTGAAACCTCTTCGGCCACCGAAGCCAAAGAGCAGACTCCCCTACCGAATGTTGAAGAGCCAATTATAATGCCGGAATTGAAGAAAATAGAAGAACCGGAGGGTACAGAAACAAGGACATATGAAATTTTAAGTCCTTCAGCAAAAATTGAAGCAGCAAAAAGCCAAAAGGGTCCAGCAGTGACCCCCAAAAGAAAAAGGATGGTTAATGTGCTGGATGTTTTGGAGACAATAAAGTCTTCAAGCACGACTCCGAAGAAAATTGTTGAAACTTCTGAAGTGCATATTGAAGCATTTGATGCCGAAGCTTCAAAACATCAATCTGAGACTGAAGCTGGGCCTTTAGAGCCCACCAAGGTGAAATCCTTGGAAGCCGAAGAAACAGAAATAGCAGAACAAATTTTGGCTGAAAAAACTGGCACTGCCGCCCCCGAAGCATCTTCCGAAGCCTTCGATTATATTTTATGTCATGCTTTGGGGAAAAAATTGACTGAAAAAGAAAAGCAAGTGGCCCAGTTTTACGCCCAAAAACTGAAATATCCAAAGGGGGCGTTGATATTCAACGGCAGTGGAGAAGAAGACTTTTTGTATTGTCTTCCTGACAGCAAGGAGATTTCTGTCTGTCAGGAGATGAGCAAGAGCTTCGGATTCCCAACACTAGAAAACGGGCTATCGGTGTTATCAAAAGACGAGCTAGCCGACAGCTTGGCGTACAATAGCTTAAAGGTGTGAAAACAGGGTTTTTTTGTATTATTTCTTGAAATCAAAATTTTTCATTTGTTTAAACTTATTGAAACCAAACTTTTTGCAGGGTCTTATACTTAGCAATGCCCTCAGGGTTCAAAAGGATGCTGAAGACGAAGGGTGTGTTATGGCCCTGAGCAACCTTCGTTCCGAAGTAATTGAACTAAGGAACGAAGGTCTCAAAAAAGATAAAATATTATATTCATTGATAAATAGAATAAAAGAAGACGAAGCTACTTTTAAAGCTCAAGCTGAGGCTCAAAAGCGTGAAATTGAAGACCTTCGGAAACAACTAGCCAGAGCAAAAGAGGAACGCACACTCGAAGAAACAAAACGAGAAATCAGTGAACAATGGGCAAATCATTTGGAGAAAAATGTTGAAGAGCTTCGTGCATCTAAGAAAAGATGCTATGAAAAATCTATGGAATGTGTTAAGACAATAAAAACCAGCTTCACCAGCGTTGGCGCATTCTCAAGTGAGGAGAACTTCATAAGGGGTGACTCCGAAGGCCCAATTGAATGGATCAGCCACGAAGCTGAAGCTTTTGAAGAAATTTTAAATAGTCGAGGAGACATATGCGCCTTTTCGGGTGCCAGGGGGATTGCTACCATTTTGGAGAGGAAAGGCTGTGACCATGTAAAATTCTTAGCACAATCCGAAGCCGCCTTATCCTCTGAAGATATAAAAGACCCCTCGGCCGAAGCGAGCTTGATTGGTGGAAAAATTTTCACCGACATCTGGGACAATGGTGGTCGTGAAATGGCCCAAGAAATTATTCGAAAAAGCGAGAAAGGCATTCATGACGCTAGGAAAGTAGCAGAGGCCACTGAAAAAAGTGCGGATGCCGAAGGGCAATTAGGTATTGACTAGTGGTTTTCGGCTCTTTGTTGTAATTTTTGATTTCAGACTTGTTTACGTTTTGTAATAAGGCCGTACTTTCTCCTTCCTCAGAACCTACCGAGCCATCGGCGAACCCCCACGCGAAGGGGGA
Source organism: Zea mays (assembly GCF_902167145.1). NCBI lineage: Eukaryota > Viridiplantae > Streptophyta > Magnoliopsida > Poales > Poaceae > Zea > Zea mays. The sequence continues at coordinate 69,783,515 of NC_050098.1, forward strand.
CGACGAAATTAGAAAAATGGCTGAAGCCATCATGGATAAAGTTGTTGATCAGCTACTAAACGAAGCTGCCGAAATAGTTCTAAGGGAAGATTAGATGTTATTGTAAAAACATTTAGAATGTAACATTTGTTGAGAAACATGTGTAATATTTTGTAACTTTGAATGTAATATATTAGCTGTTTTTGGTTCTATTCTTTATGATGCATGAAACTTCTTATACATACCGTTTTTGAGCCTTCGGCGAAAAAACACCTTCCCTTCTTTTCATGCTTCGTAAATAATATCCGTGTTCTCATAAGATCAGTATCCAATCCTATTAAAATCAATAACCAATAGATCTTTCCATTTCAGAGTTTGACGAAGGTATAACTCTTCAATAGCTATTTTTGTGCCTTGTCACTATTTCTTCGAAACAATCTTCGAATATCAATACCGAGACCCCCTTCTTGCTTTGTTGATGCAATATGATGTATGATGTTATGCTATGCGAATGATGTAATGATGTGATGTTATGCAAAATGATATTTGCCGAAGGTCGACGCTCTTTCACTGCAAGCCTCCCTTAGGAGCTTCTTCGCCTTTTACTTCACCGGAATCAGCGTTTATTTTTCACTGTAAGCCTCCCTTAGGAGCTTCTTCGCCTTTTACTTTCAGCGGAATCAGCATTTATTTTTCACTGTAAGCCTCCCTTAGGAGCTTCTTCGCCTTTTACTTTCAGCGGAATGAGCGTTTATTTTTCGTTGTAAGCTCTGCATTCCCTTCGGAACGACTTTTGAGCAGAAAACTTACGCTGCGCTCCCTTAGGAACGACTTTTTGATGCTTCAAAGAAATTATACTGTGTTTCTTAGAACAAATTTTTGATAATTCGAAGGTCCTCCTTGCCACCATAAATTCATATGCTTCGGCAACTTAAGCCTATGGAGAAGATATATTTTCATTATGGTAAAAAACGAAACTGTTACAAGAGATTGAAAACAACAAAAATCACTTAAGCCTCCCGTAATTGTTCCTTATTAAGAAGAAAAATAATACTGAATGCGAAAAGCTGCTGTCGGGGTAGGATATTAGTCAGTAAATATGCTTCGACTCTGGCATAGTGCTATTGACTGTGCGAGCTTCGGACTCTTCTCTGAAGTCCCGTTGGAGGTGAGTGTGCTGACTCCCTTCTGGCTGCTGGCCTCGTTGCGTTGTTGGTGGAGGTGGAGGCTGTTGCCAAGATGCTTGGGGTTGGCTTGCCGAAGCAACAGAAACTGCAGGGTGGTTGCCTACATATTCTGGAATGTAAGGCGAATGGTACGAAGCAGTATGCATGACTTGCTTCGGCTGACTCTGTTGCGCTGCAGCTTCTGCTATCTCCTTTTGCTTCTGGATGGTAACATGGCACATCCTTGTGGTATGGCCCTTGTCCTCACCACAGAATAGACAATAAATTTTCCTTGGCTGATCCCCAAATCTTCCTCCGAAGCCCCTGGTGCCTCTGCCCCTTGGAGCTGGCGGCCGGAAAGAGCTTTGCTGCTGCCCCGAAGCTTGCGAGGAGTACTGTGACCTTTGCTGTTGACTCCCTCTATCACCACTCTGAGTAGAGTTGTGAATTTACCTGACATGCCTCGGATGGAATCTTCCTCCGAAGCCCCTAGTCATTTCAGAGAACCTGTATGCTTCCTCCCTTCTTTGGCGGAAGTCATTGTCAGCTCGAATATACTCATCCATCTTCTGGAGCAGCTTCTCCAAAGTTTGAGGAGGCTTCCTGGCAAAGTATTGAGCTGAAGGTCCCGGCCGAAGCCCCTTAATCATGGCCTCAATGACAATTTCATTGGGCACTGTTGGTGCTTGTGCCCTCAGACGCAGGAACCTTCGGACATACGCCTGAAGGTATTCTTCGTGGTCCTAGGTACATTCGAATAAAGCTTGAGTAGTGACCGGCTTCATTTGAAACCCTTGGAAGCTAGTTATCAGCATGTCCTTCAGCTTTTGCCATGAGGTGATTGTTCCTGGCCGAAGAGAGGAGTACCAGGTTTGTGCAACACTCTTGACAGCCATGACGAAAGACTTTGCCATGACTACAGTATTTCCACCATATGAAGATATGGTTGCTTCATAACTCATCAAGAATTGTTTCGGGTCTGAATGACCGTCGTACATGGGGAGCTGGGGTGGCTTGTAAGACTGGGGCCAAGGTGTAGCCTGCAGTTCTGTTGACAGAGGAGAAGTATCATCGAAAGCAAAATTTCCATGATGGAAATCTTCATACCAGCCGTCCTCGTTGTAGAAGCCCTCCTGATGAAGCTCTCTGTGCGGAGGCCTTCGGTTCTGGTCATCTTGAGCAAGATGACGAACTTCTTGAGAGGCTTCGTCTATCTGCCTTTGTAGGTCAGCTAGACGACCATCTTTTCCTTCTTCCGTTGGACCTGTTGATGGAGCATCTCCAAGTTTTGGATTTCTTGATCCAAGTCATCCTCCGGAGGCGTTGGACTGGTGACCTTCCTCTTCTGGCTTCGGGCCTCCCTAAGAGAAAGGACATCCTGATTGGGATCCAGCGGCTGCAGAGCAGCAGCCCCTGTTGTTGAAGCTTTCTTCGGCGGCATGACGAAGGTGATGCTTGCTGAAGGTGTTCGAAACTCAAAAAATGGAAGTGAGTTCACCGGAGGTGGGCGCCAATGTTGGTGACTTGTTCTCAAATGCTTCGAGTTAAGAACAAGGCAACATAAAAAGTGTTAAATATTAAAGTCCTTCGTCCTTTAAGACATTATGTCCCTTCGGATATAATGAATTCCGGACGAAGGTTATGAAAGGAAAAACCTTCGTAAGCACAATAGATGATAAGGAAGAATTCATATGCAAAATACGAAGAATAATATAGATATTATCATCAACTTATTTTTATTTTCATTATCATATCCAGAATAATAAGTTATAAATGTACCTTCGGTTTGACGGAAAGTAAAGGTACAAGCGTGATGCAAAAAGCGAATGCCAAATCAGCGTGAATAGTACGGGAGTACTGTTCATCTATTTATAGGCAATAGACGCAGCCCATGTAGAATTACATTCATGCCCTTTACATTTATCAATAACTCTATAGTAATTCTTCGAGGTCTAATTTGCCTTTTCATCTTTAAGTCGGTTCCCCTTCTTTGCTGTTATGCCGAAGCTTTTCTACGCACAGCTTCGTGATCACCTTATCCTTCATCATAATCGCCTTTCGTCTCGCTCAGGCTTCATCCTGATCATGCTCTTGTATACTTATGACCCGATTCCAAAGATACCTGTTCACATATTTCACTTGGAAAACATCGTCAAATTATGTTTTTGAGGACCTTCGGAAGCCTAAGGCCCCCAACACTATGTTTGTTTGTATTGCTATGACTAGCGTGAGGTCACGAGTCATCTGAACATCTTCCTGGTACCTGGAATCTCAAGTCCCAGGCAAGTTGTGCCCTTGATCACTTCCTTTTTACCCAGTCATGTTCTTATTAATCATAATGATCTGCATAGGTTAATTTTGATGGGACCCAATAGGTTACCCTAGATTTGACTATCTTTATACCTTGTTTCACCACTGGGTTTACTACTAAATTTTTGGGTAGTACATGCTATTGCTTTATGTGGTTTTGGGTATAGAGATATATTTTATTCATGATTATGTTTTATTATCTGTTCATTATTTACTGTTCATGATAAGATCATTATGTTAATGGGAACATGGAGAACCACCTGGGAAAACAGTGCTACCACAAGGGTTTAATGGGACGCCTTTGGCTGATTAACTAGAAAAGCTAGTGGATGACTACCTAACCCGAAAGGGGCAAGGGCAGTAGGGGATTGGTCAGTGTTGGGAGGTCCTTGGTTGATTTTGCTGCGATGGCGGTCAGGCGAGGGATTCCTGCACTGGAGCTTCCTATAAACTGTAGCGGGTTTTTCGAAGCTAGTGGAACTTTGTAAAGGCCTCGTAGTGTTACCCTGCCTCGCCTCCTCGTTAGAGGTGTATGGGATTGGCCGTCTCTTGGCAGATGGGTAACATGACTTGTGGGTAAAGATGCGCAACCTCTGCAGAGTGTAAAACTGGTATACTAGCCGTGCTCACGGTCATGAGCAGCTCGGACACTCACATGATTAAATTTTGGAACTAAATTCAATTTGTCATATGCATTTCATCGCAGGTGAGGTTGTTTCTTTTGTTGTACTACTTAATTGGGTTGGTATTTACTTATACTTAGTAATTGCTAATAAAATTTTGACCAACTTTAAAAGCAATGCTCAGCTCTAACCATCCTCTTTGGTAAGCCTTACACTTCACGTGAGCTCTCACCTTTGGCGAGTTCATGCACATTATTCCCCACAACTTGTTGAGCGATGAACGTATGTGAGCTCACTCTTGCTGTCTCACACTCCCCCACAGGTCAAGGACAGGTACCCTAGGATGAGGCGCATGGAGGATGTTGCGATGTGTTCGTGAGAGGTCTAGGTCGTCGTCTCCCAGTCAACTTTGCGTTGCTGGACCGTTGTCTCCTTATAATGTAATTATTTATTTATTTTGTACAAGAACTCCTATTATATAGTAAAGATGTGACATTCGATCCTGTGCCATGATTCATCATATGTGTGAGACTTGGTCCCAGCACACCTGGTGATTATGTTCTCGACCGGGTCTTGGTGCCCTAAAACCCGGGTGTGACAGAAGTGGTATCAGAGGAATGTTGACTATAGGACAAAACCTAGATAGAACTGGACAACCAATGCTTACTTACCTTTGCTACTCTGATTCTTTCTAAACTTTTCTTAATCTTTTCTCATCTAATTCCGCTTTACTCTGATTATTCTTAACTTTTCTTTCTAAAGACAAATTTGGATTTCACACCTTGAAATCCTATGCCTAAAGTGACTTTTAGGAATAGGAGACCTACTCTTAGGAACAAAAACAAAATTATTTTTTAGGTATCTATGTGCTTGAATGTTTGTTCTTATGATACTTGTCTCATTTGGATCTTTAATTGAGTGGGATGAGTTGTGGAGTAATATCCACAATTACATCTACATATACATATATGCATAAATGTAAATAAATAAAATTCATAAGATAACTAAACAACCTAGATTATCCTAATTAAAATATATCTAGCCTAATAGCTCCATCTTATCTTAAAAGACTCCCTTACCTTAATGGATTCATCTTATCTTGAAAAGATTTTATCTCATCCTAATAGATCTAACTAACCTCAAAAGATTCTACCTTATCCTTATGGATCCATCTTGCCCTAATCAGCATATTTATCCCACTCTAGAATAACAACCATAAGCTAATCCAAAATTTATTTAGATTTTAACTAGTCTAATCTAGTCATATCCAACCTAATCTAGATTTTATCTAATCTATTATGATCTAATCTAGAGTAAGTTACTTAATGCTGGTACAAAAGATAAGGCCATACCCCTCATGCACTTAAAACTAAACTAGTGCCTTAAACCAACTTAGCCATATACTTGAGATTTGATCCAACCAATAGAGTTATGAAGAATTGCATAATCTATCGATACCCACCTAACATCAAACAAACTTTTTTTCCATGTAGTCTATCTCATCCATATTTACCTTAACCATACTTCCCCACTCCGATAATGTACACTAATGTCGAATCAGTAAGACCAAGACCGGAGAAGAAAAGACCAACATCAAATCAAGGAAGGATAAGATTCAAGCCAGATCTTCAAAAGAATCAAGAGCCACAATCTTGGATGGAGTCTTTTCTTGCCCCACTGCTTTTTACCCAAACCTATATATGCTTTAAAGATATCCTTTATCCTGCATAATAAAGTGGCTATACCCATATGTACCCATGTTTTCCTAATCACCTGATAATTTGCGATATAGAAAAAAAAGAAGAGTTTTGGTATTCAAATCAATTAGAAACTAATCCATAGACTACAAACAATTTCTTCTACAACCCTTTCTTACTAATCTCGAGGACGATATTATTTTTAAGGGGGGTAGGATTTGTAATACTCAAAATTGTATACAAAGAATAATAGAGAGATCTCCTCAGTTTTATGTGCCTCATTTGCATCATAAAAAGAGCATACTCAAAATTTAGGGATTAATCAAAACAAATGATTCAAAAATAAAATAAAGTGCATCTTGTTGGAGTTTTATATGTTTGTGCATGAATAAAATAATAAGGATAATAAGATAATAAATACTAGAAGTTAAATCAAACCGTAAACTAAAATTAGGATTTTTTGAAAACAAGGAGAGAAATGATATAGAAATATAAATGATATAATTATATTTCAAGAATTGGTATTCTTAACTTCACAAAAGTAATAAAGATTAATGTAGCACAAGTTTGACTTCAAAATTCAAATTTAAACCTAAAAAGGAAGAAAAGAGAAAGAAAAAGATAAAAGAAAAAGAGAAAGGCATCTAACTAGGCTGCCTGGCGGTATTTCGGCCCACTTAACTCCATTTGCCGCGCAGCCCATCCGGAGAGTGGTGCTGACAGGTGGGCCCAATGGGGCAGTCGCTGTTGTTGCGAACAAGGCACCTCTGTCTCTGGTGGATGGCCCCCGCTGTCAGTCTCGTCTTCAACACCGTAAGCCTCGGAGGGAACTCGCGCGCGCGGACTCCATCCTCTACACCCGTCGGCCGGATTTACCGGTTCCGCACTGCAGATTCTGTTGGGACCTCGGGCTATATGGGGGGAAGGATAGAGGAGGCCCGGCTACGCCGCAGAAACACCGTCGCGCTATTCCCTTGTTTACTACTTCCAGCCACCAACAAAAAAACCGTGCGACAGAAGGGTGGCGCCGCACGTGGAGCTTGCTGGCGCCGGCAATTGGAGGCCACTATGTGATGGGGGCATGCGCAGGGTCTCCTCGGGCTTCCTTGGCTAGATTGGTGGCTCGGGGCTCTGGAATTTCTCGCCGGTGGGGGAACTTCGCCGCGGATCCGCCCTCCTCCGTGGGCAGCGACCCTGGCGCCATTAACCCAGGTATGAAGGACCTCTTCCGCCTCACTTTGGTCTCCTATGTGCGCCGCAGCAAACTAATTTCGGGATTGGGGCGTGTGGGAGGCAATCGCATGGGCGCCGGCGAGCTTCCGCCGTGGGTGCACCATCTCCGCCGCTCTGGTGGTCGTGAGGTGGAAGACCTCCCATGGTCGTTAGATTCGGATAGACGGTGGATATTATACATGGGAATACCTGTTGGGAGGACAGAGCGTGAGCCGTTCGATCTAGATCGCGTGTGCGTCATTAGATCTGGGCATTTACAATTGGAACCGTAGGATTTAATCGAGCGGCTCTGGTGTGTTGGCGGGGTTAAATCTAATCTGGGCCGTCAGTTTTCGATCGGGTGGCTGTCATTGCCCGATACCCCTTCGACACGCGCACTTTCTAAAAGAGACCTTGGGATTTTATCTATTCAACCCGTCGTCCAGTGCTTGTGGCGGAACTGCCCGAATTATTCCAACTTAAGTGCCTAAGTCCCGCCTCAAAGGCTAGACCACACTTAAATGGGAATAACCCGTCAATCCCTCGGATCTAGTCCGACGAGGCCACTGACAGGATCAAGTACCACAATCTCACTCGATGGTGAGTCACAGAGCAAATACAATAAAGCATAAAACCATACTGTCGGGGACCATAATTAAGGGTACCCCCAAGACTCCTAATCTCAGCTGGTAACCCCCATCAGCACAAAGCTGCAAAGGCCTGATGGGCGCGATTAAGGTCAAGGCTCGGTCCACTCAAGGGACACGATCTCGCCTCGCCTGAGCCCAGCCTCGGGCAAAGGCAGCCGACCCCGGAGGATTCACGTCTCGCCCGAGGGCCCCCTGAAGCAACAGACACACCTTCGGCTCGCCCGAGGCCAAGTCTTCGCAGAGAAGCAACCTTGGCCAGATCGCCACGCCAACCGACCGTATCGCAGGAGCATTTAATGCAAGGATCGCCTGACACCTTATCCTGATGCGCGCTCTTCAGTCGACAGAGCCGAAGTGACCGCAGTCACTTCGCCGCTCCACTGACCGACCTGACAAGAAAACAGCGCCGCCTGCGTTGCTCTGACTGCTGTGCCACTCGACAGAGTGAGGCTGACAACAGCTAAGTCTAGCCTCGGGCGCCATGGGAAGCTCCACCTCGCCCGACCCCAGGGCTCGGACTCAGCCTCGGCTCCGGAAGACGACGAACTCCACCTCGCCCGACCCCAGGGCTCGGACTCAGCCTCGGCTCCAGAAGACGACGAACTCCGCCTCGCCCGACCCCAGGGCTCGGACTCAGCCTCGCTCCGGAAGACGATGGACTCCGCCTCGCCTGACCCCAGGGCTCGGACTCAACCTCGACCTCGGAGGAGCCTTCGCCTCGCCCGACCTAGGGCTCGGACCGACCACGTCACAGGGGGGCCATCATTACCCTACCCCTAGCTAGCTCAGGCTACGAGGAACAAGACTAGCGTCCCATCTGGCTCGCCCCGGCAAACAAATAATGATGGTGCCCCGCGTGCTCCATGACGACGGCGGCTCTCAGCCCCTGATGGAAACAAGGAGACGTCAGCAAGGATTCGACAGCCCCGACAGCTGTCCTTCCGCAGGGCTCTAGCTCTCCTCCGACGGCCACGACATCACATGAACAGGGTGCCAAGACCTCTCTGACTGCCACGACGGCATGTACTTAGGGCTCTAGCTCCTCTCTGCTAGACACGTTAGCACACTGCTACACCCCCCATTGTACACCTGGACCCTCTCCTTACGCCTATAAAAGGAAGGTCCAGGGCTCTCGTACGAGAAGGTTGGCCGCGCGGGGAACGGGCCGGCGCATAAGGCTCTCTCTCTCCCACGCGGATGCTTGTAACCCCCTACTGCAAGCGCACCCGACCTGGGCGCAGGGCAACACGAAGGCCGCGGGTTTCCCCTTTGCCTGTTTCTTTCCCCCTTCGTGCTCCGTCTCACGCCGACCCATCTGGGCTGGGACACGCGGCGACAGTTTACTCGTCGGTCCAGGGACCCCCGAGGTCGAAGCGCTGACAGTTGGCGCGCCAGGTAGGGGCCTGCTGCGTGTTGACGAACAGCTTCCCGTCAAGCTCCAGATGGGTAGTCTCCAGCAACCTTTCCAGCCCGGGACGGTGCTCCGTTTCGGGAGTCTTGAGTTCATGTCCCTCGACGGCAGCTACGACATGATACTCCTTCCTCCGCCGCGCGACAGCGACAATGGCGGTCGTCAGCCCGCCCGCCGGCGGCGGAATCAACGACGTCTTCCCCACGTGGCGGAAGAACAACATTCGGGTTTGTCCCGTCACCTCCCCCGCCGACGGAGGAGGAGGCGGGGCAACCATGGCCAAGCAGGAGGCGGCACCTCGTTGGCTGTCGAGCAAGTAGACGATGTCGGCGCCCCAGCGGGGGACACGTCGGGCTTCGACCTTGCGTCTGAGACAAAGACGAGCGCCGTTTCCCCGCAACACGCCAACCCCAAGCAGACGAACGACGCCAGCACGCTCGCGAAGGACTTGCTGGGCGTCGCCCTTGTACCCGAGACAACGGTGCAGTCCGCACCTGACGCGACTTCGTCCCCGCCCGTCGACCAAGAGGTACCGACCGATTCCCATCTCATGACTTTTGGATTCAGCCTCGACCCACCAAGCGACTTCGCTTCGGTGGAAGCCTTCATAGAAGCATGTACCAACCCTCCGGGGTACCATATGCGGTCGCCCTGGGATAGAATGACGGCCTTCTCGACCTACGGACCCTCGGGTTCCGAGGAAGATGACGAGCCCGACTTTTGTTGGGATTTCTCCGGGCTCGGTAACCCCAGTGCCATGCGGGACTTCATGACCGCATGCGACTACTGCCTCTCTGATTGTTCCGATGGTAGCTGAAGCTTCGGCGACGAGGCCTGCGGCCCAAGTCGTGAATGTTTCCACGTCGATCTAGGGGGTCCCGGCGAAGGCAACCATCTTGGTATGCCGGAAAACGGTGATCCCCCTAGGCCTGCGCCTTGCGTTGACATCCTTCGGGAGCTAGCTGTGGTCCCAGTCCCTGCGGGGGGTCAGGACACACAGCTCGAGCAAATCCGCGAGATGCAGGCCAGGCTCGACGAGGGAGCAGGAACACTTGAGCAGTTCCGGTGGAACATCGGGCAGAAATGGGCAGACCGAGCTCTGGCCGGAGAAGCGCGTCATCTCCCCAGGGCATCCAGCACCGCATTGCCGACGACGTCAGGACAAGGCCGCCACCGGCTTCCAGTGGGGTCAGCCAGAACCTGGCTGCAGCAGCAGTACTTCTCCGCGCGATGCCGGAACCATCGACCATCGAAGGGCGATGTATCCAGGGAGAGCTCAAGAATCTCCTGGAGGATGCCGCGGTCCGATGGGCCAAAAGCTCTGCCTCCCGAAGGCAGGGGTACCCCTCGGAGCATCGCGCCGTGACTTCCCGATTTATGCGGGAAGCCTCGGTCCACACCGGGCGCACGCGCAACACAGCGCCTGTGGCCTCGGTCGCCTCGGCAACGAGCACCACCACCGCAACCGTCAAGCCCACCTCGACGAGAGGGTGCGACGAGGCTACCACCCCAGGCGTGGGGGACGCTACGACAGCGGGGAGGATCGGAGTCCCTCGCCCGAACCACCCGGTCCGCAGGCTTTCAGCTGGGCCATACGACGGGCGCCGTTCCTGACCCGGTTCCGAACCCCGACTACCATCACAAAGTACTCGGGGGAGATGAGGCCGGAACTGTGGCTCGCGGACTACCGACTGGCCTGCCAGCTGGGTGGAACGGACGATGACAACCTCATCATCTGCAACCTCCCCCTGTTCCTCTCCGACACCGCTCGAGCCTGGCTGGAGCATCTGCCTCCGGGGAAGATCTCCAACTGGGACGACCTAGTCCAAGCCTTCGCCGGCAACTTGCCGGGCACGTACGTGCGCCCTGGGAACTCCTGGGATCTCCGAAGCTGCCACCAGCAGCCGGGAGAGTCTCTCCGGGACTACATCCGGCGATTCTCGAAGCAGCGCACCGAGCTGCCCAACGTCACCGACTCGGATGTCATCGGCGCGTTCCTCGCCGGCACCACCTGCCGCGACCTGGTGAGCAAGCTGGGTTGCAAGACCCCCACCAGGGCGAGCAAGTTGATGGACATCGCCACCAAGTTCGCCTCTGGCCAGGAGGCGGTTGAGGCCATCTTTTGGAAGGTCAAGCAGCCCCAGGGCCGCCAGCCGGAAGACGTCCCCGAGGCGTCCACTCAGCGCGGCGCCAAGAAGAAGGGCAAGAAGAAGTCGCAAGCGAAACGCGACGCCGCCGACGCAGACCTTGTCGCCGCCGCTGAGTACAAGAACCCTCGAAAACCTCCCGGAGGTGCCAATCTCTTCGACAAGATGCTCAAAGAGCCGTGCCCCCATCATCAGGGGCCCGTCAAGCACACCCTTGAGGAGTGCGTCATGCTTCGGCGCCACTTTCACAAGGCCGGGCCACCTGCTGAAGGTGGCAGGGCCCACAACAACGACAAGAAGGAGGATCACAAGGCAGAGGAGTTCCCCGAGGTCCACGACTGCTTCATGATCTACGGTGGGCCAGTGGCGAACGCCTCGGCTCGGCACCACAAGCAAGAGCGTCCGGAGGTCTGCTCGGTAAATGTGGCGGCGCCAGTCTATCTAGACTGGTCCGACAAGCCCATCACCTTCGACCACGGCGACCACCCCGACCGCGTGCCGAGCTCGGGGAAATATCCACTCGTTGTCGACCCCGTCATCGGCAACGTCAGGCTCACCAAGGTCCTCATGGACGGAGGCAGCAGCCTCAACATCATCTACGCCGAGACCCTCGGGCTCCTGCAGATCGATCTGTCCTCGATCCGGGCAGGCGCGGCGCCTTTTCACGGGATCATACCTGGAAAACGCGTCCAACCCCTCGGACAACTCGATCTGCCCGTCTGCTTCAGGACTCCCTCCAACTTCCAAAGGAAAACCCTCACGTTCGAGGTGGTCGGGTTCCGAGGAACCTACCACGCAGTGCTGGGGAGGCCATGCTACGCCAAGTTCATGGCCGTCCCCAACTACACCTACCTCAAGCTCAAAATGCCGGGCCCCCACAGGGTCATCACCGTCGGCCCCACGTACCAACACGCGTACGAATGCGACGTGGAGTGCGTGGAGTACGCCGAGGCCCTCGCTGAATCCGAGGCCCTCATCGCCGACATGGAGAGCCTCTCCAAGGAGGCGCCAGACGTGAAGCGCCACGCCGGCAACTTCGAGCCAGCAGAGACGGTCAAATTCGTCCCTCTCGACCCCAGCAATGACGCCTCCAAGCAGATACGGATCGACTCCAAGCTCGACCCCAACTAGGAAGCAGTGCTCGTCGACTTTCTCCGTGCGAACGCCGAAGTCTTTGCGTGGAGTCCCTCGGACATGCCTGGCATAACGAGGGATGTCGCCGAGCACTCGCTGGATATCTGAGCTGGAGCCCGACCCGTGAAGCAGCCTCTGCGCCGATTCGACGAACAAAAGCGCAGAGCCATAGGCGAGGAGATCCACAAGCTGATGGCCGTAGGGTTCATCAAAGAGGTATTCCATCCCGAATGATTTACCAACCCTGTGCTTGTGAGAAAGAAAGTAGGGAAATGGTGGATGTGTGTAGACTACACTGGTCTAAACAAAGCATGTCCGAAGGTTCCCTACCCTCTGCCTCGCATCGATCAAATCATGGATTCCACTGCTGGGTGCGAAACCCTGTCTTTCCTCGATGCCTACTCAGGGTATCACCAAGTCAGGATGAAAGAGTCCGACCAGCTCGCGACTTCTTTCATCACACCTTTTGGCATGTACTGCTACGTTACTATGCCATTCGGTTTGAGGAATGCGGGTGCGACGTACCAAAGGTGCATGAACCACGTGTTCGGCGAACACATTGGTCGAATGGTCCAGGCTTACGTCGATGACATCGTAGTCAAGACGAGAAAAGCCTCCGACCTCCTCTCTGACCTTGAAACGACATTCCGGTGTGTCAAGGCGAAAGGCGTTAAACTCAATCCCGAGAAGTGCATCTTCGGAGTCCCCCGAGGCATGCTCTTGGGGTTCATCGTCTCCGAGCGGGGCATCGAGGCCAAACCGGAGAAAATCGCGGCCATCACCAACATGGGGCCCATCAAGGACTTGAAAGGCGTACAGAGGGTCATGGGATGCCTTGCGGCTCTAAGCCGCTTCATCTCGAGCCTCGGCGAAAGAGGCCTACCTCTGTACCGCCTCTTAAGAAAGGCCGAGTGCTTCACTTGGACCCCTGAGGCCGAGGAAGCCCTCGGGAACCTGAAGGCGCTCCTCACGAACGCACCCATCCTGGTGCCTCCCGCTGCCGGAGAAGCCCTCTTGATCTACGTCGCCGCTACCACTCAGGTGGTCAGCACCGCGATCGTGGTTGAGAGACGAGAAGAAGGGCATGCATTGCCCGTCCAGAGGCCGGTCTACTTCATTAGTGAGGTACTGTCCGAGACCAAGATCCACTACTCCCAAATTCAGAAGCTGCTGTACGCGGTGATTCTGACGCGGCGGAAGTTGCGACACTACTTCGAGTCTCATCCGGTGACTGTGGTGTCATCCTTCCCCCTGGGGGAAATCATCCAGTGCCGAGAGGCCTCGGGTAGGATTGCAAAGTGGGCGGTGGAAATCATGGGCGAGACAATCTCGTTCGCCCCTCGGAAGGCCATCAAGTCCCAAGTCTTGGTGGACTTTGTGGCTGAATGGGTCGACACCCATCTCCCAGCAGCTCCGATCCAACCGGAACTCTGGACCATGTTTTTCGACGGGTCGCTGATGAAAACAGGGGCAGGCGCGGGCCTGCTCTTCATCTCGCCCCTCGGGAAGCACCTCCGCTACGTGTTGCGCCTCCATTTCCCGGCGTCCAACAACGTGGCTGAGTACGAGGCTCTGGTCAACGGGTTGCGCATTGCCATCGAGCTAGGGGTCCGACGCCTCGACGCTCGCGGTGACTCGCAGCTTGTCATCGACCAAGTCATGAAGAACTCCCACTGCCGCGCCCCGAAGATGGAAGCCTACTGCGATGAGGTTCGATGCCTGGAAGACAAGTTCTACGGGCTCGAGGTCAACCACGTCGCCCGACGATACAACGAGACTATGGACGAGCTGGCTAAGATAGCCTCGGGGCGGACAACGGTTCCCCCGGACGTCTTCTCCCGAGACCTACATCAACCCTCAGTCAAGACCGATGACACGCCCGAGCCCGAGAAGGTCTCGGCCCTGCCCGAGACACCCTCGGCTCAGCCTGAGGCGCCCTCGGCTCAGCCCGAGGCACCCTCGGCCCCCGAGGGTGAGGCACTGCGCGTCGAGGAAGAGCGGAACGGGGTCCCACCTAATCGAGACTGGCAGACCCCGTACCTGCAATACCTCCATCGAGGAGAGCTGCCCCTCGACCGAGCCGAAGCTCGGCGACTGGCGCGGCGCGCCAAGTCGTTCGTCTTGCTGGGGGACGGGAAGGAGATCTACCACCGCAGCCCCTCCGGCATCCTCCAGCGATGCATATCCATCGCCGAAGGCTAGGAGCTCTTACAAGAAATACACTCGGGGGCTTGCGGTCATCACACAGCGCCTCGAGCCCTTGTTGGAAACGCTATCCGACAAGGTTTCTACTGGCCGACCGCGGTGGCCGACGCCACTAGAATTGTCCGCACCTGCCAAGGGTGTCAATTGTATGCAAGGCAGACCCACCTGCCCGCTCAGGCTCTACAGACAATACCCATCACCTGGCCGTTTGCTGTGTGGGGTCTGGACCTCGTCGATCCCTTGTAGAAGGCACCCGGGGGCTACACGCACCTGCTGGTCACCATCGACAAATTCTCCAAGTGGATCGAGGTCCGACCTCTAAACAGCATCAGGTCCGAACAAGCGGTGGTGTTCTTCACCAACATCATCCATCGCTTTGGGGTCCCAAACTCCATCATCACCGACAACGGCACCCAGTTCACCGGCAGAAAGTTCCTGGACTTCTGCGAGGACCACCACATCTGGGTGGACTGGGCCGCCGTGGCTCACCACATGATGAATGGGCAAGTAGAGCGTGCCAACGACATGATTCTGCAAGGACTCAAGCCACGGATCTACAATGACCTCAACAAATTCATCAAGCGATGGATGAAGGAACTCCCCTCGGTGGTCTGGAGCCTGAGGACAACGCCGAGCCAAGCCACGGGCTTCACACCGTTCTTTCTAGTCTATGGGGCCGAGGCCATCTTGCCCACAGACTTAGAATACGATTCCCCGAGGACGAGGGCGTATGACGACCAAAGCAATCGAACCAATCGAGAAGACTCACTGGACCAGCTGGAAGAGGCTCGAGACATGGCCTTACTACACTCGGCACGGTATCAGCAGTCCCTGCGACGCTACCACGCCCGAGGGGTTCGGTCCTGAGACCTCCAGGTGGGCGACTTGGGGCTTCGACTACGACAAGACGCCCGAGGGCGGCACAAGCTCACGCCTCCCTGGGAAGGGCCATTCGTCATCGCCAAGGTTTTGAAGCCCGGGACGTACAAGCTGGCCAACAGTCAAGGCGAGGTCTACAGCAACTCTTGGAACATTCGACAGCTACGTCGCTTCTACCCTTAAGATGTTTTCAAGACGTTCATATACCTCGTTTACATATGAAGTCTAACCATCAAGGAAGGGTCAGCCTTGCCTCGGCAAAGCCCGACCCTCCCTCGGGGGCTAGAAGGGGGGAACCCCCTCTGCGTCAAAATTTTCCTCGAAAAAAGTCTTTCTGCCAGAACGTCTTTCGTGCTTTTCGACTACTTCGAAAGTGGGATCCTGAAAACGACGAAGTACACGTAAGCAGCCAAGGTCGACCGAGCCGAGGGACTCCTACGCCTCTGGGATACGGATACCTCACTCATCACCTTCTGCGATAAGTAACTCACGCTCGGATAAGCGATTCCGCTGACCGAACAAGTCTTAATGCTCGGAAATTTTTTGCCGAAATGATTTTTCGTGCCTTCTCGACTATATCGATAGCAGAATCCTACGAACGAGTAAGAGTACACGTAAGTGGCAAGGCCGACCGAGCCGAGGGACTCCTACGCCTCCGGGATACGGATACCTCACTCATCACCTTCCGTGAAAAGTAACTCTCGCTCGGACAAACAATTCTGTTATCGACAAACAAGTCCAGATACTCGAAACAAGAGGAAAAGAAATGCAGCTTTACAACACGACGACAGTATGTTTGGGCCTCGACGGCCGCAAAAAACATATGCATACTACAGGCGAACCGATCTTGCAGGCTCAGACGTCGATGGAGGGGGAGCAGCAGCACCCTCGGCGTCAACTCCACCTTTGGCGAAGTTCGACCGAGCCTCGGACGGCAGCACGGGCGAAGGATCTCTGTTCCGATGGACGACGTCAGCACCAAGCCCGGGCCATCGCCGCTAGGGTCTCCTCCAGGAACCCGGCCCGAGCAGACGGCTCGGCCGGCCGCCCCGAAGCCTCAGCCAGCTGTCTCTCGAGGACACCAGCCCGGCTCATGGCCTCGGCAACCCGACTCTGGCGCTGGTCTTGCCAGTGGACGGCCCGGCCAGGCTCCGGCCGACGAAGTCTCCTTTTTCAAGCCAACTCCGCCTCTGTCCACGCTGACACCGCTGCCCTCGGCCCTGGCTCATCGCAGAGCGGCCGAGGGTTCCTTTAACTAAGCAAAAGAAGCCTCGGGCGGCAAGGCCGACCGAGCCGAGGGACTCCTACGCCTCCGGGATACGGATACCTCACTCGTCACCTTCGCACGAGGCAACTCACACTTGGTTAAGCGGTTCAGCTAGCCGACAGGCGAGTTCTAGTGCTCAAAATGAGGAAAAAACACAGTATTACACCCAAAAATACCCACATGTTCAGGCCCCGACAGCCACAATGAACAAACACCGGCACTCAAGGTGCCATTACAAACGGAACTCCGGATCCCCCCCCCCCCCGCAGGTACGAACAACCCCCCACGTTGGAGGGCCTGCGGGACAACAAAACCCCTGGTGGCTCATCGACGCCCGCTCCGGCAGCAGCGACAACGACCTCCGCTCCAGGTGGCCAAACAGCAACAGCGATGGCCTCAGGGCGGACGCTGCTACAACAAGGCCCTGGCCCACGTCCCCACTCGAGGGGCGAGGACAAGCTATCAAAGCCAAAGAGCCGGAGGCCCGGAGAGCGGATGGTGGCGGTGATCCCGTCAGCGACGAGGACTTCTTCAGCCGCCACCACCTCAGCGCCGATGACGGAAGCCATCTGCCCACTGGCAGATCCCCACTCGGATCCTCCTAGGTGGGCGAGCACCGACCTCCGCGCAGAGGCGCCATACCGGGGCAAAGGAAGGACAGCCCAAGAACACCAACGTCGCCCTAGCAGCGCGCGGCATCTTGGGCGATCCTCCGGTGCGCGCGGCGCGACGACCGCTCTCACGGCGGGAGGGGGCACCGGGAGCCGAGCCAGAGCCAGCCGAGCCAGCGAGCCCAACGCGCTGAAGCTGACGACACTCGCCACCGGCCAGCCCCACGTTGTCGAAGTCCGACCCTCCCGCTAGGCCGGTGAGCTCCCTCTCCCTTGAATGCTGAGGGAGAAGGTGACCCACGAACCCGCGCGAGAGGTAGAGCTCCGGCTCAGCCCAGCCTCCGCCCCAGCCAGGATGATGAAGATCCTTGAAGTTGAGGGCGGGACTGAGGTCACAGCCCGGCTTGCTTCTGCCCACCCTCGAACTGGTGGTCACCGTCTTAGGTGACCACCGGCGAGGGGATACGGCCGGGCTGCCTGATGAAAATCCTTGAAGCTGAGCGATGGCTGAAAGGTACCAACATCCGCGAAGTTACGTTCCTCCAACGACAACAAGACGAAAGCAACGCGAGCGCTCCCCATCCGGGGGCTCGGAAGGTGGAAGGGCGCGATGCATGAGGAGAGTGCAAAGACATGGTTGCCATCCAAGGGGGCCACCCTCCTTTTAAAGGCGACTCTCCCCACTTGCGTCCTCAGACTGCGCGGACTGAGTCTTTTCCAACACGCTCCAAGGTCCTCCCCCTACGACACGGGGGCTGGGTCCCACGCGTCATGCAAGCTGGCCCAGGACAGTAGGATCCAAAACCGCCACGCGCGGTGCGCGCAACTGCCCAGCGGTTACAAGCATTCCTCCACTATCGCCCGGACCAGCGGGTGAAAGGGCGGACCGCCATGCAGGCGGCATGCAACCGCACCAAGGGGGCGCACCCTTTTGACTTTGATGCGTCCAGCATGGAGGCCCAGGCCCACACGTCATGTAACCGGCACACCGGTTACTACGTGCGAGAAACTGCACCGCCACTCGCGCCAGTACCGCGCCTTCTCGACTGCGGAACCGGTGCCGCGACTCGAGGCGACCCTGCGCATGACCCAACGGTGCCAACCGAGCACATCGGTCATGGGTCAGTCAGCCGCGGGAGAAGGCGCGACGGTCGATACGGCCAGAAATGGGCCGGCAGTATTGGCGGTGGCAGGCGGGCGGAAGCAGCAGTCAAGTTGTCAGCAAGCTCACGCCCCCTCCGGGGACAGCGAGAGAACCCTCTCCCACGGCGTGAAGACGACGCGCCCGTGTTCCGTTCCTCGAACGGCTCGCGCACGCACAACGTCTGCCCCGCGAACCACTCGTCCCGTCGCATTAACTCTGCGGCAGGACAGGCGGCACCTTTGGCAGGCGAAGCAGGCGACGCTTCACCTCCGCCATAATGACCACGTCAAAAAAGGTGCGCCACGACGTTCGATTTCGTATCCTTTTCCATTTCCTCTTTCTCTCTCTTGCCACAGGGACCGGGAAAGGGGATACTCCGAAAGGGATCCTTCTCCGCGAAGGAAGCGGGCCCTGAGCCCCCCTACTGATCAGAGGTTCGAAGACTGGCCCCTCGGAAGGGTTCAACAGCCGCCTCAGAGCACTCGGGCTCCGCGCCCACTACTGGTCAGAGGTTCGAAGGCTGGCCCCTCGGAAGGGTTCAACGGCCGCCTCAGGCCACTCGGGCTCCACGCCCACTACTGATCAGGGGTTCGTAGGCTGGCCCCCGAAGGGTTCTGACAGCCACCTCAGAGCACGCAGAGCGAGGGATGACCCTAGGTACGTTCGATACATAACCAAGGCTCGGGCTATGCTCCCGAGGTACCCTAGGACATTTCCGAGACCGACGGGAATGATTTTGTAACGGAATCCCACCAGAGGGAGGCATCGAGCCCTCGGACCCCGTCAAAAGGGGACCGGGTCCGGCGAATCACCCGCATGTACTTTTGGAGCGCGCCTCCGGGCCACTAGCCGACCCCTAACGAATGGGGCACGGGCGTCCACTTGGATCACCCGTTAGCAACTCACTGGAGACACCATGTTCGGCGCCCTCCGAGGGCAACATGGCGCTTTCTTCCCTCCTCCTTGCGGAAAGGCGACGTAGGGGCGTATGAAAAAAGCCGAGTCTCTCCTTGACCGTTCTCTCGCTCTGTGCGGAGGCTCGGGGGCTGCTCTCGCAAACCCGGCTCCGGCCAAACCGTTGACAGCGTCAACATACCAGCCCAAGAACTTGGGACTCGACTATGCACCCGGGCTATGGCCAGTTCGCATGAGGGAACAACCAGACCGGCCGAAGCATCACGAAACGCGCTAAGACCTCGAAGGAGTCAAACCACTCCTCCGAGGCCTCGGGGGCTACACCCGGCGGGTACGCTCGCGCGCACCCACTAGAACAAAACGCAACCGAGAAAGGCCAATCCCCTTGCAAAAAAGTGCGACAAAAGCCTCCAAGCGAGTATCAACACTCCCTTCGAGGCTCGGGGGCTACTGTCGGGGACCATAATTAGGGGTACCCCCAAGACTCCTAATCTCAGCTGGTAACCGCCATCAGCACAAAGCTGCAAAGGCCTGATGGGCGCGATTAAGGTCAAGGCTCGGTCCACTCAAGGGACACGATCTCGCCTCGCCCGAGCCCAGCCTCGGGCAAAGGCAGCCAACCCTGGAGGATTCACGTCTCGCCAGAGGGCCCCCTCAAGCAACGGACACACCTTCGGCTCGCCCGAGGCAAAGTCTTCGCAGAGAAGCAACCTTGGCCAGATCGCCACGCCAACCGACCGTATCGCAGGAGCATTTAATGCAAGGATCGCCTGACACCTTATCCTGACGCGCGCTCTTCAGTCGACAGAGCCGAAGTGACCGCAGTCACTTCGCCGCTCCACTAACCAACCTGACAAGAAAACAGCGCCGCCTGCGTTGCTCCGACTGTTGTGCCACTCGATAGAGTGAGGCTGACAGCAGCTAAGTCTAGCCTCGGGCGCCATGGGAAGCTCCGCCTCGCTCGACCCCAGGGCTCGGACTCAGCCTCGGCTCCGGAAGACGACGAATTCCACCTCGCCCGACCCCAGGGCTCGGACTCAGCCTCGGCTCCGGAAGACGACGAACTCCGCCTCGCCCGACCCAGGGCTCGGACTCAGCCTCGGCTCCGGAAGACAACGAACTCCGCCTCACCCGACCCTAGGGCTCAGACTCAGCCTCGGCTCCGGAAGACGATGGACTCCGCCTCGCCCGACCCCAGGGCTCAGACTCAACCTCGACCTCGGAGGAGCCTCCACCTCGCTCGACCAAGGGCTCGGACCGACCACGTCACAGGGGGGCCATCATTACCCTACCCCTAGCTAGCTCAGGCTAGGGGGAACAAGACCGGCGTCCCATCTGGCTCGCCCCGGCAAACAAATAATGATGGCGCCCCGCGTGCTCCATGACGACGGTGGCTCTCAGCCCCTGACGGAAGCAAGGAGACGTCAGCAAGGATTCGACAGCCCCGACAGCTGTCCTTCCGCAGGGCTCCAGCTCTCCTCCGACGGCCACGACATCACATGAACAGGGTGCCAAAACCTCTCTGACTGCCACGACGGCATGTACTTAGGGCTCTAGCTCCTCTCTGCTAGACACGTTAGCACACTGCTACACCCCCCATTGTACACCTGGACCCTCTCCTTACACCTATAAAAGGAAGGTCCAGGGCTCTCGTACGAGAAGGTTGGCCGCGCGGGAGAACGGGCCGGCGCATAAGGCTCTCTCTCTCTCCCACGCGGATGCTTGTAACCCCCTACTACAAGTGCACCCAACCTGGGCGCAGGGCAACACGAAGGCCGCGGGTTTCCCCTTTGCCTGTTTCTTCCCCCTTCGTGCTCCGTCTCGCGCCGACCCATCTGGACTGGGACACGCGGCGACAGTTTACTCGTCGGTCCAGGGACCCCCCCGGGGTCGAAACGCGGACACATACATTAAGGAGTATTAACTTATTACATCATCATCGGAGTTTTAGCAAAAGTAGTCATCATTGTTCGAAGTGCAGCGGAATAAAACTAACGGTAAGTAAACAGAGAGATGGGGAAGCCTGTCCCATCACTCCTCATGCTCCTCCTCAGCCGAGGCAGGATCCCACTCGACTGTCCAACCTGGTGGCAAGATGGACGGCCAAGTCACTCCAGCAACCATGTCCTCCAGAGAACCTGTAAAAATTATGCCACAAGCAAGGCTGAGTATACTAATACTCAGCTAGACTTACCCGGTGTGAGGAGCCTACTCCTCTACCTCTAGACATGCAGTTGTTTGGCTGTGGGGTTTGGTTGCCAAAAGCACTAGCTGAGTTTGTAAATCAAGTTTTAGCTTTGTCAAGTTTTAGTGTGACTCTCTTGAGACTAGATGTGTACTATCTACTCATTCATGATAGCAAGCAATTTTAGCAATCAACATCTTTCATCACCTCATCACATTTTCACTTGTTACTCAATGTAGCAGCATGGATCAAGCAGTCTCATTAGCTGCGAGAAGCAGACGATTCGAATCGAGTTTTTATCCTTGCAAGGTAAACCTAAACACACGACATGTAGGGGCACTCCGTCCCCCACACACATCAACCGTCCCCATCGATTCCCTGGCAACAGATCAGGGCTCACCGCCTTGGCGTACAATGCCTCATTGACCCCGACTGTCGTCGTGCAGTGACCTCACTTGTACCCACCATAACCGGAATGGGAGACCACGTCTCAGGTCGCGTGAGGGGATATGTCTGCGGGCAGGTTCACTCAGGTACTAGGCTTACCGATTTACCATATTTCTCGATATGTGTTTAGTACGTTCAAACGCTTGACTCACGGTACCACACATTAATCCTTATTCCAATTTTTATCCCGTGGACAACCAATCCCCATGGATTGTTGTCCACAAACCAGCATCATTATGATAAGAAAGTGGATACAACCAATTTCCTGACCTCGCGCGAGTGCTAGAAAAATCACTCGACTTCTACCGAAATTCCTAATTAATAAAGCAGCTACTCGGCTTAGCATACTAGTATTCATCTCAATGGGATTCCTGATATCATGCAACTAGGGTTTCAATCAACTCCTACACTTAGGTGCACAATACAAGCCTACAATCATTAAGTGTATTAAAATAACATATAAAACAGGTCATGCATAAAACCGGGGCTTGCCTTCCAAAGCTGGGGCAGGCTCTGGTGCTGGATCCGGGGCTACCTCCTGAGCAGCTCCTTGCTCCGGCACGAGGACGTACTCTCCGTCAGCGAGGTTGCAATCTATCGAATGCAATGAATAAGAATATGCATGCCATGATTATGCAGGATTTGGTAAACATTATGCTAAGTAAAAGAAAACTAAGTTAGTTTAGTAACTTAGGGTTTCATGGTCTTACTTGGCTCTTGGTGGTGTATGCTTATCAACTTAAGTTACTTGGCTCTTTCATGGTCTGTAAAAATGACAGTGGGTTACCATTGGTCACTATAGTCTGTTCTAGGAATTTTAGGTCCAGAATAAAAAGAGTATGCCTTGGACAAAAATAACAAAAGTTGGGCAAAGGGGGTCACTTTGCACTACAACTCTTAACTAGGAGTGGGTTCTGTCCTAAGGGTCATTTTTGTTGGTATCTAACAGTAATCACATGCTTCTGTGCCAAAAATCACAAAAGGTCAATTGGTGGTTATTTAGTTGTGATTTTTTAAAGTTTAGTGTCAAAAAGGCACTTTCTACTATCTTGTTATTTGAAAAATGTCAAACAACAGATTTCATATTTTTCCCATGTTCTTAATAACAAAACATTAATTATCCCAAGGATTGGGGTGTTGTCACCTTGGGGTTATTTTTCTAGGGTTTTTCTATGTTTTCCTTGTTTTCTTAAAATAGAAGGTATCCCAATTATTTTACACTAAACCAGGGTATAATAAATTTTTCTAGTGAACTATACTGATTAAGTAGACTAACAAAAATATGGGGGCCCCCTGGTTCTTTATTTAACCCTCCATTAATATTTTCTCTAACTTTAGGCTAAAAAGGATTTAAATGGTAAACTCTACCTTAACTGGGTGTACAGAGGGGTTTATTATTTTTAAACAGGTTAGGAAGTGATTAGGTACTTCTCCAAATTTTCTTAACCTCATTCTAACAGTGCACCTATTTTTCCTCATATTGATTAGCCTTTGGCCAACTCAATATTTAAATCAGAACCTTAAAGTTTTCTGTAACACTTAGGGGTTTTATATTTTTCTTAAGTAGTTTACATTATTTAAGATCTGGCAAAATTGGTTTGACTCGATTTGGGTGAACAAAACAGAAGATATGAATTATTCAAGTTCTGTTTGAATTTAAATCAGATTAATAAAAAGGTTTCCTGGAAAAACCACTTTGCACCGAAGACCTCGGGTTCTTTCCAAACTAATCCTCTCAGTTATACCCCTGCGCTACTATTCCCTTGAGTCACTGACAATGCACAAAACCCCCTAGCCTTTTCTTCTTCTCCCCCGCGGTCCCTCCCCAGGTTTAAACAGTACCCGCGGAAAAGAAAAGGGCGGTGCGGCTTACCGGCGGTGAGAGAGGTCCTGCGAGGGGCGGGGTCGGCTCCGGGAGGTCCTGGCGGTCACAGCGGTGTACGGCTCGACGGCGGAGGTGGCCGGAATCGTCCGGTCCACGTGCGCAGGCGGGTGATCTCGTCAGCGGCGGGTGTTCCGGCTAAACCACGGCGATCTAGTTCAATCAAATGGCACGATGAGCTTCACGGGGTGACGTAGAGGCTACGTGCACAAGGAATTGAAGAAGGGAGCAGAGGATTACCCGGTCTACGTTCACCGGCGGTCGGGCGAAGTCCGGCGACCATGGACTGGCTTCTCCGAGCTCGGGGAGCTTCACCGAGGCGTACACAGTCTCTTCCAAGGGTCGGGCGTGGCTAGGAAGGGCTCTGTTGGCCGGTCTACGGTGCCAGGGGCTCGAGTGGCCACGGGCACGCCGTGCACGGGGCAAACGCCGGTGGTTTCGGGCTCCGGTGAGGTAGAGCGTGCGCGGAGGAGTACGGTCGACGCCTGAGGGTGATTTATAGGCGCGTGCGCGAGCAGGCGACGCGGACGCGGCTTGGCATGGCGCGGGGTGCGCGGGGTCGGGCGTGGGCGTGCTCTGGCGCACGCAGAGCGCGTCGAACATGTGGAGGTGTTCTTCTGCCCATGTTCAAAAGCTTGCTGAGATCGCATACGTGCGAATCTTGGCAAAAATCCGGCGCATACCTCTTCCTGGCACCTATGGCTACCTCTTGTATGTGAGTTCCAAGGGAAGATAAGCCCTAGGTCAGAAGATATGTGGGCCAAATCTGGCTTGTCTCCCTGCCCACTTCGCGACAAAAGTGATGCCAAGACATGTCAAACGTCAAGGGCTCAGTCTCAACTTTTTCCAGGGGGTGCCTTAGGTGGTATGCCACATTTTTGGTATAGAACTTAGGTGGTTTTGGTGCCATCTACAAGGTGAACACGGTGGATCTTTAGATTAGGTGTAGATTTTGACTTAGAGAGAATTAGAGAGCTCTAGCTCTTTCTCTACTTTAGGAATGGATTTGGGGTTTCTTAAGGGGTCTTTTTGCAATGTTTCCTCTCCATATTTGTTGATTAATATGTCACTTAACTTTAGCCAAAGGTTAGGTCATGATTTGCACATGTGCTTAATCTCTCGCCCCTTCAACCATGGTTTTAGGAGATAGGGGTTCAAGAGGGGTCTAGGGTTTACTCCCTTCTTGTCCAAGGTGGTAAGTGCACAAAAGCTTGGGTAATGCTTTTGGTCATTCACGTTTCTTGGTTAATACATAGTCTCCAAGGTTCTTATACTCTCCTCCTTAAGTTTCTTCCACATGTGATCACAGTCATTAGTGCATAGCTGTGCCATAGCCAAGGTAACACTTGGGGTGTTACAACCCTCCCCCTTAAAGGAATCTCGTCCCGAGATTTTTGGTAGAGTCCTTAGGAGGGGTGCCGAGAAGGTGTATTGGTGTGTTGTTCCTTCTTTGATTCAAGTTTCATTTGTTAACTGCTCTTCGAATGTCATTCTCTTTGCGACTTCAGAAGGAAGTCCTTTTTAAGTCTAAACCACAACTTAGACTACCCTTAACATCTAAGTTTTTCTTATATTTGTATTCAAAGGGCAGGTGGGGGTGGGGTTTTGGGTTATGTACCGACTCCTTTGGGCAGAAAGTCGGGGAAGCGAGAGCGTAGAAAATCCTCAGTCTCCCATGTAGCTTCTTCTATTGAATGGTGACTCCACTGAACCTTATACATTCTGATCGACCTTGCTCGTGTTGACCTCTCTTTCTGATCCAATACCTTGACGGGGTACTCTTGATAGGACAGGTCTGGTTCTATCTCAATTTCTGGTTCAGGTAGCACTTCAGTGGGTAGGCAGACACATTTTCGCAGCTGAGATACATGGAACACATCATGAACAGCTGACATGTGTGGTGGCAACTTCAATTGATATGCTACTGGTCCACAAGTTTCCTTGATCTCGTAGGGCCCAATGTAGCGAGGAGCTAACTTGCCCTTGATTCCAAATCTCTGGACACCCTTGGTGGGTGACACATTAAGATAAACATGATCTCCCACTTCAAACTGTAGAGGTTTCCGCCTCTTATCATGATAGCTCTTTTGCTTGGCCTGAGCAGCTTCTAAGTTCTTCTTGATGATTCTGACCTTTTCCTCTGCTTCAAGTACCAAATCTGGCCCAAATATTTCCCTCTCTCCTGCTTGAGACCAATTCAGCGGGGTCCTACACCTTCTCCCATACAAGGCTTCAAAAGGTGCCATCTTTAGACTGGACTGGTAGCTGTTATTATAAGAAAACTCTGCCAAAGAAAGACACTTGTCCCAATTCTTTCCATAGTGTAGCACACATGCCCTCAACATGTCTTCCAAAATCTGATTTACCCTTTCGGTTTGGCCATCTGTTTGAGGATGGTATGCTGAGCTTCGTATTACATGGGTCCCAAGTGATTCCTGCAATTGCTCCAAAAATTGGGCCAAGGTGCTCCTCTGTCCGATACTATAGTCCTTGGTATTCCATGCAAACGAACTATCTGGTCGATGTAGATTTCTGCATACTTCTCCGTCCTGTGGGTGGTGTGTACGGGCAAGAAATGAGCTGACTTGGTCAATCTGCCCACAATGACCCAAATGGAATCATGGTGCCGGGAGGTATTGGGCAATCCCACGATGAAATCCATGCAAACGTCCTCCCATTTCCAAGATGGTATGGGAAGGGGTTGCAAAGGGCCCACTGCCTTCAAATGACTAGCCTTGATTCTCTGGCAGGTGTCGCACTCGGATATGTACTTGGCAGTTTCCCTCTTCATTCTGGTCCACCAGTATAAGGATCTGAGATCATGATACATCTTGTTGCTGCCGGGGTGCATGGAGAATTTTGAAAGGTGAGCTTCATCTAATATCTTCTTTCTGAGCTCAGGGTCCTTGGGAACAACCAATCGATCTCCAAACCATAGAATTCCCTTGCTGTCCTGGCGGAAGCATTTGTATTTTTCTGCTTTCTGCCTGATCATTTCCTTGATAACCTGAACACCCTTGTCTTCAATCTGTGCCCTGACTATTTGCTCTTGTAATGTGGGCTCCACCGAGATATAATTTAAAGCACCTGAAGAAACAACTTCCAGGTTCAGCTTGCACAACTCATCACACAGGGTGGTGACTTTTGCATCCATGCTCATACAATTGCACTGGGCCTTTCTGCTCAAGGCATCTGCCACAACATTGGCTTTGCCCGGATGGTAATGCACCTCCAATTCATAGTCCTTGATTAACTCTAACCATCTTCTCTGCCTCATATTAAGATCTGCCTGAGTGAAAATGTATTTGAGACTCTTATGATCAGTGTAAATGTTACAGTGAGCTCCCATCAAGTAATGTCTCCATATCTTGAGAGCATGAACCACAGCTGCTAACTCCAAATCATGTGTAGGGTTGTTCTGCTCATGGGGTCTGAGTGCTCGGGAGGCATAAGCAATTACTCTATTATCTTGCATTAAGACGCATCCCAAACCAGTACCGGAAGCATCACAATATACTTCAAAGGGCTTGGTGTTGTCAGGTTAAGCGAGTACTGGGGCTGTTGTCAAATGCTGCCTCAGTGTATGAAAGGCATCTTCACACTTTTGGCTCCAATTATACTTGACTCCCTTCTTCAACAGTTCAGTTATTGGCTTGGCAATTCTGGAGAAATCCGGAATAAATCGTCGATAATACCCTGCCAATCCCAGAAAACTCCGAATCTGCCGCACTGTGGTAGGAGGTTTCCAATCCATTACTTCTTGTACCTTCTCAGGATCAACTGATATCCCATCCTGGGAAATTGTGTGACCCAAGAATTTAATTTCTCTCAGCCAGAAATCACATTTAGACAACTTAGCATACAACTGATGGTCACGCAGTCTCTGAAGTACAGTATGCAAATGTTTAGTGTGCTCGGCTTCATTCTTGGAATAAACCAGAATATCATCAATGAAAACGACCACGAACTTGTCCAGCTCTGGCATGAATACCGAGTTCATCAGGTACATGAAATAAGCCGGGGCATTGGTCAGCCCAAAAGACATCACCAAAAATTCATAGAGCCCATATCTGGTAGAGAAGGCCGTCTTGGGAATATCACTGGCACGAATCTTGAACTGATGGTAACCCGAGCGAAGGTCTATTTTGGAGAACACCTTGGCTCCCACCAACTGATCAAACAAAACATCAATGCGGGGCAGTGGGTATTTGTTCTTGATGGTCACCGCATTGAGAGGGCGGTAATCGACACACATTCTCAAACTCTCATCCTTTTTCTTTACAAATAAGGCCGGACATCCCCATGGTGAAGTACTTGGGCGAATGAACCCCTTGTCCAACAACTCTTGCAGTTGCTTTTTCAGTTCTGCCAATTCCGCGGGAGGCATCCTATAGGGTCTCTTGGAGATAGGAGCGGTCCTGGGTTGCAATTCAATTGCGAACTCAATGTCTCTATCAGGTGGCATTCCTAGCAATTCATCCGGAAAAACATCTGGGTAGTCACAGACCACTGGGATCCTTTCCACTGGGGATTCTATCATAACGAAGGCACAAGAACGGGTACAACCCTGGTCGGGCAAATATAATGTGGTTTCACCACAGGTCGGTGAGTGCACTTCAATGGCCCTAGCTGCAATATCAATCACTGCCTGATGTTTGGTCAACCAGTCAGTTCCCAATATGATATCCACACTATCCAAACCCAAAATGAGGAGGTTGGTTTTGATTATCAGACTACCAAACTTTATAGGCACATTCTTGTTGATTTGGTAGGTGGCAACCCCGCCCCCTGGTGTTGAAATTGTAATACCCCCATTGGTGTGGTGAAAAGGTAACTGACACTTGGCACTAAATTGGCACTGATAAAACTATGCGATGCACCAGAATCAAAAAGAATAATAGCAGGATAATTCAAAACTGTAAAGATACCAGTCATGACAGGTGCTCCCTCTGGAATATCAGCCATGGTGGTGAAGTTCAGCTACCTTGCCTCACTTGCACCTTCTGTCTCTTGCCTTGATTCTGATTAACATTCTGCCCCTGCCTCTGCTGGTTTCTGGGGCAATTCTTGGCATAATGTCCGGTGTTGCCACATGTGAAACACCTGTTGTCATTTGCCTGGCGATATTGCTGCTACGGTTGATTGTTCCTCTAAGCTGGAAACTGGGTGTGGTTGGGTGCCTGCTGCTGCTGCTGTGGTCGGATCACCCAACGTCCTTGCTGCTGCTGCGGTCCCCTGTTCTGAGTGTCAGACACAATCCTGAAACGCTGTGGCTGAGCTGAAGGTCCTGCCACAGGGGTCTTCCTTTTCTTCTCTGCCTAACGAGCGGTGATACAATCCTCCTGAGAAATGGCCATATTGACTAACTCATTATAGCTGTTGGCCCTGACGGTGTTGAGACGGTCACGGAGCTTAGTGCTAAGCCCCCTCTTGAACCTGTCCCTCTTCTTCTCATCCGTATCTGCATGATACCCGGCATACTGGCACAGGTCATTGAAGGCCTGAGCATACTGTAGCACTGTCCGGTTCCCTTGAGTGAGTGCCAGAAACTCGTTGAGCTTTCGGTCCATAATGCCTGCTGGTATATGGTGTCCCCTGAAAGCTGCCTTGAACTCTCTCCATTCCACCTCTCGGTCATCTGGCTGCATAGCAAGAAAATGGTCCCACCATGTCCGCGCGGGTCCGCGAAGCTGCTGGGTGGCGAACCTGACCTTAGTGACCTCTGAGCAAACTCCATGGAGTAGCGGGAATTTGGATTCCACTACTCTCAACCATACATCCGCATCAAGTGGGTCCTCTGCCCTGGTGAACAATGGTGGCTGGGTACTGAGGAACTCCTGATAGGTGGCTGCCGCGGGGTGACGCTGATGATCACCACCACCATAGTGCTGAGGTGGTGGCTGACGCTGAGCTAGCTGTCTCAAGATCTCATTTTGCTGAGCCATCAGCTCCTGCAGAGTAGGAGGCGGTGGCGGTGGTGGAGGAACGCGCTCATTTTGACCACGACGCGCTCTCCCGGCCATCTGAAAAATCACATATATTTTCAATAACACAACTTTGAGGTTCAAGGTTCAATCGCGGTGAAAGGGTCAAAAGGCGAAACCGATTGATTCTTGCATAATCATAAAAGATTTCACATGGCATAAACTTTTCTTCTTAAATTTAGACCGACATCATTTATCAACCATGCTTTCCAAAAAGGGTTCATCGCGATTACATCAATAGCCCAAAAGACTCAACTCTATCTAGCCTAGTACCCTAAGGGTGCAAAAGCTAATCTAGCTTCGAGGAGTTCTACCATCACCGACTTCTAACTCTATCCCTGCGACCTAGTGAGCAAACGAGGCAACACTCGACTCGGGGGAAGGGGGTCTCCCTGAGCCAGCAGTGTCCAAGCTGGAGGTAGGCTCCTCTCCTCCCTCGACGTCGACATCCTCGTTGGCCTCCATGTCCTAGATCTCCTAGTGATGCATATCCAGGTGCTCGTTAGCCTCCGCAAGCTGCTACTGAGTGTTGATAAGCTGATCCTCGAGAACCTCGATGGTGTTCTCCCTGGTTCCCACTAATTCCTCAAGCTCTTGGATCTCATTTGACAGTTGCTCCACATGTAAGTCCTTTTCCACCATCTCAGTGGATAAGTCAACCACAAGCTCCTCTCTATTATCTAAAGTGATCTTTGTCGCCTCCAACAATGCCATCAGATGGGACATTGCCTCTCCATGCATCACTTGCAGATGATACACGGCATTCATGCACCGCACCGTCAAGTTAGCAGTCTGGC
Organism: Zea mays; assembly: GCF_902167145.1. NCBI lineage: Eukaryota > Viridiplantae > Streptophyta > Magnoliopsida > Poales > Poaceae > Zea > Zea mays. Next base: position 69,814,160 of record NC_050098.1, read on the forward strand.
CTGGATAGATAGCCCAGATGTCCTTGGCATGCTCCACTCGGTCCTTCCACATTGGGTCGTCCTCCTTCTCAGCGGGGAACAAGCCAATAGGGTGAGTGGACAGCTCCAAGGGGTGGAATCCGCAGAAAGTGGTCAGTCCGTGAAGAGCAATCGCCTCGATCGTATCCTCAGCCCGGTATCCAAAGGACTCAGATTCCAGCGAACGCCAGCCTGGCTGCAGGGGATGAGGCTCTAGGGTCATCCTCACCCTAGAGCGGGGCACTCTGTGCTTCTCGAACTGCTGCACCGCGTACTGAGGAGGCGTCGTATAACCGGCCCCCTGAAGTACCTCCCACAAAATATAGGGAAAACCCTCCCATGCAAGCCCGTCAGTGTGGGTCAGTGCATTCCCTTCGTCCGAGGATCCGTGGGAAGTCATCTGTGTACGGTTAAGCATAAGTAAAAGAAAAAGAATTATAACAAGGAAAGGAATCACAACTCAGCCTCTTTCTACCTACAACAATGGTACTGGGGTACTTAGTTGGTCATCATTTTGTATTAAAGTTCTTACCCAATTATCCATTAGTTTAATTAATGATGCATGCATGCTCGTCCTGAACGACCTCACATCAATCTTAGAGGGAATAGGGAAGAACTCCCATCCCTTATAGTAGCCTGTAGGGCTGACTCAATTAGCCACCTAGCTACCCCTCTATCATCCTAAGGCCTCACGTCCTAGGTCTATCCTGATCGTCGTACGATCTATCCAACATTTGTTTCTATCAAGTTTTACTTTGGAAAAGGATGATATTTATAGTTTATTGATTCCTCTGTGGTGGTACAAGCTCCGATACCAGCTGTGGCGGAACTGCTCGAATTATTCCAACTTAAGTGCCTAAGTCCCGCCTCAAAGGCTAGACCACACTTAAATGGGAATAACCCGTCAATCCCTCGGATCTAGTCCGACGAGGCCACTGACAGGATCAAGTACCACAATCTCACTCGATGGTGAGTCACAGAGAAAATACAATAAAGCATAAAACCATACATTAAGGAGTATTAACTTATTACATCATCATCGAAGTTTTAGCAAAAGTAGTCATCATTGTTCGAAGTGCAGCGGAATAAAACTAACGGTAAGTAAACAGAGAGATGGGGAAGCCTGTCCCATCACTCATGCTCCTCCTCAGCCGAGGCAGGATCCCACTCGACAGTCCAACCCGGTGGCAAGATGGACGGCCAAGTCACTCCAGCAACCATGTCCTCCAGAGAACCTGTAAAAATTATGCCACAAGCAAGGCTGAGTATACTAATACTCATCTAGACTTACTGTCACACCCGGGTTTCGGGGACACCAAGACCCGGGGCGAACATAATCACCAGGTGTGCTGGGACCAAGTCTCACACATATGATGAATCATGGCACAGGATCGAATGTCACATCTTTACTATATATAACAGGAGTTCTGTACAAAAATAATTAAATAATTACATCATATAAGGAAACGATCCAGCAACCCAAAGTTGACTGGGAGACGACGGCCTAGACCTCTTACGAACACATCGCAGCATCCTCCAAGCGCCTCATCCTATGGTACCTGCTCTTGACCTGTGTGGGGGGGGGTGTGAGACAGCAAGAGTGAGCTCACATACGTTCATCGCTCAACAAGTTGTGGGGAATAATGTGCATGAACTCGCCAAATGTGGGAGTTCACGTGAAGTGTAAGGCTTACCAAAGAGGATGGTTAGAGCTGAGCATTGCTTTTAAAGTTGGTCAAAATTTTATTAGCAGTTACTAAGTATAAGTAAATACCAACCCAATTAAGTAGTAGAACAAAAGTAACAATCTCACCTGCGATGCAATGCATATGACAAATTGAGTTTAAGTTCCATAATTTAATCATGTGAGTGTCCGAGCTGCTCATGACCGTGAGCACGGCTAGTATACCAGTTTTACACTCTGCAGAGGTTGCACATCTTTACCCACAAGTCGTGTTACCCATTTGCCACAGAGTTGATCAGACTCCATACACCTCTACCAAGGAAGCGAGGCAGGGTACCACTACGAGGCCTTTACAAAGTTCCACTAGCTTCAGAAAACCCGCTACAGTTTATAGGAAGCTCCAGTGCAGGGTTCTTGCCTGACCGCCATCGCAGCAAAATCAACCAAGGACCTCCCTACACTGACCACTCCCCTGCTGCCCTTGCCCCTTTCGGGTAAGGTAGTCCTCCACTAGCTTTCCTAATTAATCAGCCAAGGGCGTCCATAAACCCTTGTGGTAGCACTGTTTTCCCGGGTGGTTCTCCATGTTCCCATTAACATAATGATCTTATCATGAACATAAAATAATGAACAGATAATAGAAAGTGTAGTCATGAGTCATAAATATCTTTATACCCAAATCCACATAAAGCAATAGCATGTACTACCCAAAAATTTAGTAGTAAAACCAGTGGTGAAACAAGGTATAAAGATAGTCAAATCTAGGGTAACCTATTGGGTCCCAGCAAAATTAACCTATGCAGATCATTATGATTAATAAGAACATGAATGGGTAAAAGAAGTGATCAAGGGCACAACTTGCCTTCCACGAGCTCCTGCTCAGCAGTCTCTACCAACAGAACCTCAGGATCCTCTGTAGCTTGCTCGTCTACTCACATCAATACAATACATATATGGTATAGCAAAAATTAACATCACACCAAACATGTAAATAAAATACACAGTAATAATCTAGACATTAAAATAAGATCATAGAAACTGGAATTATTAATTTTGGAGTTATAGATTTTAAGTTGTGGATTTTCTAATGTTTTATGTGCTTAATACAAGATTAAGTACTAGAATAATTCTGATGTGCTTTTCATGCCAAAACAGTGGCACAAATAGATAGACAATAATTTTATGAAAATTTAGGAATTGGAATGGTCTAATTTGGAGTAAAAATGAATTTTCTATGCAATAAACAAGTTTTAGGAATTATTTTTATATTAAAAATCAATTTCTGTATTTATTTACCTGTTTTATATGTTCTCTGGACTGGGCGCATTAATACCAAATAGTGCAGGGGCTAAACCATAGTTTTTCCAAAGACTCAGTGAATATGACTCTGGACCGCGGGTTGATTCGTATAAAGCGCGAGGTCTCTTAGCAAAGTGCACCCACGAAGGGGTACGCAGAGATCCTGGCCTTTGGATGACGATCCATCGGCCGAGATTAGATCACTTAGTTGAGCCAACCAGTGAGCACGCGAAGGCCGCTGGATTAAAATCGTACGGCTCGCAACACTCGCCGCGATGATTGAATATCTACCACTGGATCTCTTACCAACGGTTGGGATCACAAGCACCGAAGGGGTATTCTAGCTCTAATCGTAGCCACACATCCGAGATGGATGGCTAAGGGAGCATCTTCCACCTTCCGCCTGCCAGGGCACGGCGGCCATACTGGTCTTGACGGCAGTCCGTTGCCGTGATGACAACCCGGCGCATGGATTCCCTAATACGCAAGCTAACCGGTGCAAAAGGAAGCGCGAGCCATGGCGAAGCTACCCAGGGGCTTACCAAAGACCAAGGCGAAGGTTGGAGAGCCGGCCACGACGAACAGCGGCACGCGGCGGAGCACTATCTCCTGTGAGCGAATCGAGCGCTCCGCACATGGTGGGCAGGGACGGAGCAGACGCGGAGGAGAAGGTTTCTTCCAGAAGAGGTCTGTGGGCTGGGGCTAGTGGCTGCGCTGCCCCATGAAGGCCATCTGCATCAACCCCCACGGCGGACGTCCCCGGCGAGCACTGACCGATGTTTCACTGCCCCAAATGCGAACTCGAAGCTATCTAATCGATCCTAATGAGTTAACGAGTGTCAGGGCAGTGGTAATACCATGAATCGTAGTGCCGAACTCCCTGGCCACGGCAGCGAGCGCGGCCACGGCGGTGCTTCGACTCCGTCGATGAATTCGCTCGCCAACGGCCGTCAATCCCACGCAGCGAGCCCGCAAACACCTACAGCAGGCTGAACCGAAGCTCCCAGGGTCAAATAAGGGCGGCGGTCGCAGGGCGTTGCCTCTATGCGGGATCGATGGCAATGGCGGCGGACCGAGCACGCACACAGGCATCCGGCTTGCTGCGTCGAGGGGATGAGATGTGGCTATGCGTCATAGAGGAGAAGCGACACATATATAGGGCTCGGGCTAGAGACCGGAACGGCCAGCTAGAGACCCCCGATTCCCACAGAGCGTGCAGAGAACTCGCGTTCTGTTTGAGGGAGGAGGAATCGGTCTGAACCGGCCATCCGCGATCCTGGCGAGAAGAACGACTCGGTGTCGTGGGCCCACCAGTCAGTGGCATGAGCGTGGGGCGCACAGCGCGGCGTGAGACACCGAGGACCCAGGCCCGCACGTCAGTGACTTCACAGAAAAGAAAAAGGGAACGAGGAAATGGGCTACCGTGGGGTAGAAGAGAGAAAGAGTGGGCCGAATTGGAGAAGCCAGCCCAAACTAGGTTTTAGTCTTTTCCTTTTTATTTTCTTCTCTCCCTCTTTTCAAATTCAAGTTGTATTCAAATTTAATTCAAGCTCTTGTGACCAATTATTCTCAGATGATATTGTGCCATAAATAGTACTACTTTGAATATATATTATTATATATATTATTTTTATATCTTTTCTCTTTTTGGTTTCAATTCTAGAATTTCCTTTCTTCTTTTCCAAACTCTAGAATTTCTTTTTTGGATTTAATTTCCCATTGGGGTATTAACATAATTATTTTTATTATTTTGTTTACTATATTTTTATATCATCACAAAATGCATACAAAGTAAGATCCAGCATGATGCACAGGTTATTTATGTGTTCTTGGTTCTAATTATCCACTTTTAACTAGTGTTGATCATATGTAATGAATAGTAGAGGCCACAAACTATTGAGATTATCTCTATCCTCTTTTATTACACTTTTGAGTATTACAAATCCTACCCCTGTTAACAAGAATCTCGTCCTCGAGATTTGTAAGAAAAGGGATATAATAGGTTTGGTCTAGAATTTTAGTTTCTCATTTGGTTTTGGGAATCAAAGTTTTGTTCAAGTTTTTTTTTAACAGTTAGTAGATGATATGAATATTGTATGTCTAGATATTCATTAGGTCAGGTACGGTTATGGCAAGTAGAGGTTGTGGCAAGGGTATAATAAGGAAAGACTTCATCCTAAACTATGGATCTTGATTCCGCTTGATCTTTGAAGTCTTGAGTTGATGCTTATCCTTCTTTGACATGGTTGGTCTTCTTTGGCCTTTATTTCTTGGAGTTGTCATCCTAGTTAAGGACATATGGCTAGGACATATGTGAGTAGGATGGATTGTATGGTGTAGGTAGGTTAGAATCTCTTGCTAGGTTAAAATTGTGGGGTTATGCAACTATTGGATGGTTAAGGTAGTTGCATATGGCCAAGTCGATCTGTCATTCTTAATTTAGTGCAGGGTGAACTAAGTTAAGACCCGTTCTATAGGAGTAGAGTCTAATCTATTTCATTAGTATTATCTAACATGTTTGATAAGTCACTTCAGATTAGATCAGATCTAGGTTAGATTGGTGTGACTAGTTTGACTAGATAAGATCTTATTTATTTTAGGCTAGATCATGGTTGTTACACTAGCGTGGGATAAATATGCTTATTGGGGTAAGATGAATCCATAAGGATAAGGTAGAATCTTTTGAGGTCAGATAGATCTATTAGGATAAGATAAATCTTTTCAAGATAAGATGAGAATCTATTTTTTTAGGATAAGATGGATCTATGAGTGTAGGATAGTCTTTTCAAGATAAGATGGATTTTGCTAGGCTAGATTCTTTGATGAGGGATAACCTAGTTCATTTAGATATTTTTATAACCGTTTTTTTATATGTATATGCATATGTGATTGTGGACATTACTCCACAACTAATCACACTCAATCAAAGATCCAAATCAAACAAGTATCATAAGAACAAACATTCAAGCATACAAATACCTATAAAAATAGTTTTGTTTTTGTTCCTAAGAGTAGGTCTCCTATTCCTAAAGTCACTTTAGGCACAGGATTTCAAAGTGTGAAATCCACATTTGTCTTTAGAATGAAAAGATAAGAATAATCAGAGTAAAGCGGAAATAGATGAGAAGAGATTAAGGTAAGTTTAGAAAGAATCAGAGTAGCAGAGGTAAGGTTAATCGGAGTAGAATAGTAGAAGGTGAAACAAGATCAAGATGAGTATAGAAAGAATCAGAGTAAGGTAAGTAGGTAAGGGTTTGTCCATTTCTATCTAGGTTTCGTCCTACAGTCAACATTTCCTCTGATACCACTTCTGTCACACCCGGGTTTCGGGGACACCAAGACCCGGGGCGAACATAATCACCAGGTGTGCTGGGACCAAGTCTCACACATATGATGAATCATGGCACAGGATCGAATGTCACATCTTTACTATATATAACAGGAGTTCTGTACAAAAATAATTAAATAATTACATCATATGAGGAAACGATCCAGCAACCCAAAGTTGGCTGGGAGAAGATGGCCTAGACCTCTTACGAACACATCGCAGCATCCTCCAAGCGCCTCATCCTGTGGTACCTGCTCTTGACCTGTGTGGGGGGTGTGAGACAGCAAGAGTGAGCTCACATACGTTCATCGCTCAACAAGTTGTGGGGAATAATGTGCATGAACTCGCCAAATGTGGGAGTTCACGTGAAGTGTAAGGCTTACCAAAGAGGATGGTTAGAGCTGAGCATTGCTTTTAAAGTTGGTCAAAATTTTATTAGCAATTACTAAGTATAAGTAAATACCAACCCAATTAAGTAGTAGAACAAAAGTAACAATCTCACCTGCGATGCAATGCATATGACAAATTGAGTTTAAGTTCCATAATTTAATCATGTGAGTGTCCGAGCTGCTCATGACCGTGAGCACGGCTAGTATACCAGTTTTACACTCTGCAGAGGTTGCGCATCTTTACCCACAAGTCGTGTTACCCATTTGCCACAGAGTTGATCAGACTCCATACACCTCTACCAAGGAAGCGAGGCAGGGTACCACTACGAGGCCTTTACAAAGTTCCACTAGCTTCAGAAAACCCGCTATAGTTTATAGGAAGCTCCAGTGCAGGGTTCTTGCCTGACCGCCATCGCAGCAAAATCAACCAAGGACCTCCCTACACTGACCACTCCCCTACTGCCCTTGCCCCTTTCGGGTAAGGTAGTCCTCCACTAGCTTTCCTAATTAATCAGCCAAGGGCGTCCATAAACCCTTGTGGTAGCACTGTTTTCCCGGGTGGTTCTCCATGTTCCCATTAACATAATGATCTTATCATGAACATAAAATAATGAACAGATAATAGAAAGTGTAGTCATGAGTCATAAATATCTTTATACCCAAATCCACATAAAGCAATAGCATGTACTACCCAAAAATTTAGAAGTAAAACCAGTGGTGAAACAAGGTATAAAGATAGTCAAAGCTAGGATAACCTATTGGGTCCCAGCAAAATTAACCTATGCAGATCATTATGATTAATAAGAACATGAATGGGTAAAAGAAGTGATCAAGGGCACAACTTGCCTTCCACGAGCTCCTGCTCAGCAGTCTCTACCAGCAGAACCTCAGGATCCTCTGTAGCTTGCTCGTCTACTCGCATCAATACAATACATATATGGTATAGCAAAAATTAACATCACACCAAACATGTAAATAAAATACACAGTAATAATCTAGACATTAAAATAAGATCATAGAAACTGGAATTATTAATTTTGGAGTTATAGATTTTAAGTTGTGGATTTTCTAATGTTTTATGTGCTTAATACAAGATTAAGTACTAGAATAATTCTGATATGCTTTTCATGCCAAAACAGTGGCACAAATAGATAGACAATAATTTTATGAAAATTTAGGAACTGGAATGGTCTAATTTGGAGTAAAAATGAATTTTCTATGCAATAAACAAGTTTTAGGAATTATTTTTATATTAAAAATCAATTTCTGTATTTATTTACCTGTTTTATATGTTCTCTGGACTGGGCGCATTAATACCAAATAGTGCAGGGGCTAAACCATAGTTTTTCCAAAGACTCAGTGAATATGACTCTGGACCGCGGGTTGATTCGTATAAAGCGCGAGGTCTCTTAGCAAAGTGCACCCACGAAGGGGTACGCAGAGATCCTGGCCTTTGGATGACGATCCATCGGCCGAGATTAGATCACTTAGTTGAGCCAACCAGTGAGCACGCGAAGGCCGCTGGATTAAAATCGTACGGCTCGCAACACTCGCCGCGATGATTGAATATCTACCACTGGATCTCTTACCAACGGTTGGGATCACAAGCACCGAAGGGGTATTCTAGCTCTCATCGTAGCCACACATCCGAGATGGACGGCTAAGGGAGCATCTTCCACCTTCCGCCTGCCAGGGCACGGCGGCCATACTGGTCTTGACGGCAGTCCGTTGCCGTGATGACAACCCGGCGCATGGATTCCCTAATACGCAAGCTAACCGGTGCAAAAGGAAGCGCGAGCCATGGCGAAGCTACCCAGGGGCTTACCAAAGACCAAGGCGAAGGTTGGAGAGCCGGCCACGACGAACAGCGGCACGCGGCGGAGCACTATCTCCGGTGAGCGAATCGAGCGCTCCGCACGTGGTGGGCAGGGACGGAGGAGACGCGGAGGAGAAGGTTTCTTCCAGAAGAGGTCTGTGGGCTGGGGCTAGTTGCTGCGCTGCCCCATGAAGGCCATCTGCATCAACCCCCACGGCAGACGTCCCCGGCGAGCACTGACCGACATTTCACTGCCCCAAAGGCGAACTCGAAGCTATATAATCGATCCTAATGAGTTAACGAGTGTCAGGGCAGTGGTAATACCATGAATCGTAGTGCCGAACTCCCTGGCCCCGGCAGCGAGCGCGGCCACGGCGGTGCTTCGACTCCGTCGATGAATTCGCTCGCCAACGGCCGTCAATCCCACGCAGCGAGCCCGCAAACACCTACAGCAGGCTGAACCGAAGCTCCCAGGGTCAAATAAGGGCGGCGGTCGCAGGGCGTTGCCTCTATGCGGGATCGATGGCAATGGCGGTGGACCGAGCACGCACACAAGCATCCGGCTTGCTGCGTCGAGGGGATGAGATGTGGCTACGCGTCATAGAGGAGAAGCGACACATATATAGGGCTCGGGCCAGAGACCGGAACGGCCAGCTAGAGACCCTCGATTCCCACGGAGCACGCAGAGAACTCGCGTTCTGTTTGAGGGAGGAGGAATCGGTCCGAACCGGCCATCCGCGATCCTGGCGAGAAGAACGACTCGGTGCCGTGGGCCCACCAGTCAGTGGCATGAGCGTGGGGCGCACAGCGCGGCGTGAGACACCGAGGACCCAGGCCCGCACGTCAGTGACTTCACAGAAAAGAAAAAGGGAACGAGGAAATGGGCTACCGTGGGGTAGAAGAGAGAAAGAGTGGGCCGAATTGGAGAAGCCAGCCCAAACTAGGTTTTAGTCTTTTCCTTTTTATTTTCTTCTCTCCCTCTTTTCAAATTCAAGTTGTATTCAAATTTAATTCAAGCTCTTGTGACCAATTATTCTCAGATGATATTGCGCCATAAACAGTACTACTTTGAATATATATTATTATATATATTATTTTTATATCTTTTCTCTTTTTGGTTTCAATTCTAGAATTTCCTTTCTTCTTTTCCAAACTCTAGAATTTCTATTTAGGATTTAATTTCCCATTGGGGTATTAACATAATTATTTTTATTATTTTGTTTACTATATTTTTATATCATCACAAAATGCACACAAAGTAAGATCCAGCATGATGCACAGGTTATTTATGTGTTCTTGGTTCTAATTATCCACTTTTAACTAGTGTTGATCATATGTAATGAATAGTAGATGCCACAAACTATTGAGATTATCTCTATCCTCTTTTATTACACTTTTGAGTATTACACTTACCCGGTGTGAGGAGCCTACTCCTCTACCTCTAGACATGCAGCTGTTTGGCTGTGGGGTTTGGTTGACAAAAGCTCTAGCTGAGTTTGTAAATCAAGTTTTAGCTTTGTCAAGTTTTAGTGTGACTCTCTTAAGACTAGATGTGTACTATATACTCATTCATGATAGCAAGCAATTTTAGCAATCAACATCTTTCATCACCTCATCACATTTTCACTTGTTACTCAATGTAGCAGCATGGATCAAGTAGTTTCATTAGCTGCGAGAAGCAGACAATTCGAATTGAGTTTTTATCCTTGCAAGGTAAACCTAAACACACGACATGTAGGGGCACTCCGTCCCCACACACATCAACCGTCCCCATCGATTCACTAGCAACAGATTAGGGCTCACCGCCTTGGCGTACAATGCCTCACTGACCCCGACTGCCGTCGTGCAGTGACCGCACTTGTACCCACCATAACCGGAATGGGAGACCAAGTCTCAGGTCGCGTGAGGGGATATGTCTGCGGGCAGGTTCACTCAGGTACTAGGCTTACCAATTTACCATATTTCTCGGTATGTGTTTAGTACGTTCAAACGCTTGACTCGCGGTACCACACCTTAATCCTTATTCCAATTTTTATCCCGTGGACAACCAATCCCCATGGATTGTTGTCCACAAACCAGCATCATTATGATAAGAAAGTGGATACAACCAATTTCCTGACCTCGCGTGAGTGCTAGAAAAATCACTCGACTTCTACCGAAATTCCTAATTAATAAAGCAGCTACTCGGCTTAGCATACTAGTATTAATCTCAATGGGATTCCTGAGATCATGCAACTAGGGTTTCAATCAACTCCTACACTTAGGTGCACAATACAAGCCTACAATCATTAAGTGTATTAAAATAACATATAAAACAGGTCATGCATAAAACCGGGGCTTGCCTTCCAAAGCTGGGGCAGGCAGATCCTCTGGTGCAGGCTCTGGTGCTGGATCTGGGGCTACCTCCTGAGCAGCTCCTTGCTCCGGCACGAGGACGTACTCTCCGTCAGCGAGGTTGCAATCTATCGAATGCAATGAATAAGAATATGCATGCCATGATTATGCAGGATTTGGTAAACATTATGCTAAGTAAAAGAAAACTAAGTTAGTTTAGTAACTTAGGGTTTCTTGGTCTTACTTGGCTCTTGGTGGTGTATGCTTATCAACTTAAGTTTGGAGTTTTGTTAGGGATAAGCATAGTGGATTTGTATTTTCCTTACATATTTCAATGGGCAATTTAAAAAAAAGGTTTTGCTAGTTGGGTTAGGGTGACACAAGTTTCCACTATCAATTTCCCCTTTTTCATTTTCTAATTATGAATTCTAGTGTGGGTTTGAACTACAACAGTGGTTTAACGTTTTCCAAAAATTCTGTAAAAATGACAGTGGGTTACTATTGGTCACTATAGTCTGTTCTAGGAATTTTAGGTCCAGAATAAAAAGAGTATGCCTTGAACAAAAATAACAAAAGTTGGGCAAAGGGGGTCACTTTGCACTACAACTCTTAACTAGGAGTGGGTTCTGTCCTAAGGGTCATTTTGTTGGTATCTAACAGTAACCACATGCTCCTGTGCCAAAAATCACAAAAGGTCAATTGGTGGTTATTTAGTTGTGATTTTTTAAAGTTTAGTGTCAAAAAGGCACTTTCTACTATCTTGTTATTTGAAAAATGTCAAACAGCAGATTTCATATTTTTCCCATGTTTTTAATAACAAAACATTAATTATCCCAAGGTTTGGGGTGTTGTCACCTTGGGGTTATTTTTCTAGGGTTTTTCTAAGTTTTCCTTGTTTTCTTAAAATAGAAGGTATCCCAATTATTTTACACTAAACCAGGGTATAATAAATTTTTCTAGTGAACTATAATGATTAAGTAGACTAACAAAAATATGGGGGCTCCCTGGTTCTTTATTTAACCCTCCATTAATATTTTCTGTAACTTTAGGCTAAAAAGGATTTAAATGGTAAACTCTACCTTAACTGGGTGTACAGAGGGGTTTATTATTTCTAACAGGTTAGGAAGTGATTAGGTACTTCTCCAAATTTTCTTAACCTCAGTCTAACAGTGCAACTATTTTTCCTCTTATTATTTAGCTTTTAGCCAAATCAATATTTAAATCAGAACCTTAAAGTTTTCTGTAACACTTAGGGGTTTTATATTTTTCTTAAGTAGTTTACATTATTTAAGATCTGGCAAAATTGGTTTGACTCGATTTGGGTGAACAAAACAGAAGATATGAATTATTCAAGTTCTGATTGAATTTAAATCAGATTAATAAAAAGGTTTCCTGGAAAAACCACTTTGCATCAAAGACCTCGGGTTCTTTCCAAACTAATTCTCTCAGTTATACCCCTGCGCTACTATTCCCCTGAGTCACTGACAATGCACAAAACCCCCTAGCCTTTTCTTCTCCCCCGCGGTCCCTTCCCAGGTTTAAACAGTACCCGCGGAAAAGAAAAGGGCGGCGCGGCTTACCGGCGGCGAGAGAGGTCCTGCGAGGGGCGGGGTCGGCTTCGGGAGGTCCTGGCGGTCACAGCGGTGTACGGCTCGACGGCGGAGGTGGCCGGAATCATCCGGTCCACGTGCGCAGGCGGGTGATCTCGTCGGCGGCGGGTGTTCCGGCTAAACCACGGCGATATAGTTCAATCAAATGGCACGATGAGCTTCACGGGGTGACGTAGAGGCTACGTGCACAAGGAATTGAAGAATGGAGCAGAGGATTACCCGGTCTACGTTCACCGGCGGTCGGGCGAAGTCCGGCGACCGTGGACTGGCTTCTCCGGCGAAGCAAAGTCCGATTCCTTGCTCGGGGAGCTTCACCGAGGCGTACACAGTCTCTTCCAAGGGTCGGGCGTGGCTGGGAAGGGCTCTGTTGGCCGGTCTACAGTGGCAGGGGCTCGGGTGGCCGCGGGCACGCCGTGCACGGGGCAAACGCCGGTGGTTTCGGGCTCCTGTGAGGTCGAGCGTGCGTGGAGGAGTACGGTCGACGCCTAAGGGTGATTTATAGGCATGGGCGCGAGCAGGCGACGCGGGCGCGACTTGGCGTGGCACAGGGCGCGCGGGGTCGGGCGCGCGCAGAGCACGTCGAACACGTGGAGGTGTTCTTCTGCCCATGTTCAAAAGCTTGCTGAGATCGCATACGTGCGAATCTTGGCAAAAATCCGGCGCAGACCTCTTCCTGGCACCTATGGCTACCTCTTGTATGTGAGTTCCAATGGAAGATAAGCCCTAGGTCAGAAGATATGCGGACGCCAAATTTGGCTTGTCTCCCTGCCCACTTCGCGACAAAAGTGATGCCAAGACATGTCAAACGTCAAGGGCTCGGTCTCAACTTTTTCCAGGGGGTGCCTTAGGTGGTATGCCACATTTTTGGTATAGAACTTAGGTGGTTTTGGTGCCATCTACAAGGTGAACACGGTGGATCATTAGATTAGGTGTAGATTTTGACTTAGAGAGAATTAGAGAGCTCTAGCTCTTTCTCTACTTAAGGAATGGATATGGGGTTTCTTAAGGAGTCTTTTTGCAATGTTTCCTCTCCATATTTGTTGATTAATATGTCACTTAACTTTATCCAAAGGTTAGGTCATGATTTGCACATGTGCTTAATCTCTCCCCCCTTCAACCATGGTTTTAGGAGATAGGGGTTCAAGAGGGGTCTAGGGTTTACTCCCTTCTTGTCCAAGGTGGTAAGTGCACAAAAGCTTGGGTAATGCTTTTGGTCATTCACAATTCTTGGTTAATACATAGTCTCCAAGGTTCTTATACTCTCCTCCTTAAGTTTCTTCCACATGTGATCACAGTCATTAGTGCATAGCTGTGCCATAGCCAAGGTAACACTTGGGGTGTTACAGTGCGGGGGGAATCCTAAGTCTTATGATCTTTTGCGAGATAGCCCCTGTAGTTTCTGATATTTATGCACCCTGTCCAGAGAGTTAGAAAATCCAGTAAACATAATTAGAAAATGATTTTTAATGAGAAAATAACTGCTAGAAACTTGTATAATTGATATTAAATCCATTTCAATTCCAAATTCAGTCATTCCAGAGATTAATTTTGTTTTAATATTGTTTATCACTTAGTGACATTGTTTAGCCATGAAACTTAAACTAAAATTGTTCATTCGAATTAATCTATTCTAAGCACTAAATAATTTCGGAAATTCATAACTTAAAACCTATAACTCCAAAATTAATGATTCATGTTTCTAGAATCTTATTTTAATGTGTAGATTATTATTATTATGTATTTTGTTTACATGTTTGGTGTGATGTTAATTTTGCATATACTATGTTTGTTTACCTGGAATCTCAAGTCTCAGGCAAGTTGTGCCCTTGATCACTTCCTTTTTACCCAGTCATGTTCTTATTAATCATAATGATCTGCATAGGTTAATTTTGACGGGACCCAATAGGTTACCCTAGATTTGACTATCTTTATACCTTGTTTCACCACTGGGTTTACTACTAAATTTTTTGGTAGTACATGCTATTGCTTTATGTGGTTTTGGGTATAGAGATATATTTTATTCATGATTATGTTTTATTATATGTTCATTATTTACTGTTCATGATAAGATCATTATGTTAATGGGAACATGGAGAACCACCCGGGAAAACAGTGCTACCACAAGGGTTTAATGGGACGCCCTTGGCTGATTAACTAGAAAAGCTAGTGGATGACTACCTTACCCGAAAGGGGCAAGGGCAGTAGGGGAGTGGTCAGTGTAGGGAGGTCCTTGGTTGATTTTGCTGCGATGGCGGTCAGGCGAGGGATTCCTGCACTGGAGCTTCCTATAAACTGTAGCGGGTTTTCTGAAGCTAGTGGAACTTTGTAAAGGCCTCGTAGTGTTACCCTACCTCGCCTCCTCGGTAGAGGTGTATGTGATTGGCCGTCTCTTGGCAGATGGGTAACATGACTTGTGGGTAAAGATGCGCAACCTCTGCAGAGTGTAAAACTGGTATACTAGCCGTGCTCACGGTCATGAGCAGCTCGGACACTCACATGATTAAATTATGGAACTAAATTCAATTTGTCATATGCTTTTCATCGCAGGTGAGGTTGTTACTTTTGTTCTACTACTTAATTGGGTTGGTATTTACTTATACTTAGTAATTGCTAATAAAATTTTGACCAACTTTAAAAGCAATGCTCAGCTCTAACCATCCTCTTTGGTAAGCCTTACACTTCACGTGAGCTCCCACCTTTGGCGAGTTCATGCACATTATTCCCCACAACTTGTTGAGCGATGAACGTATGTGAGCTCACTCTTGCTGTCTAACACCCCCCACAGGTCAAGGACAGGTACCCCAGGATGAGGCGCATGGAGGATGCTGCGATGTGTTCGTGAGAGGTATAGGTCGTCGTCTCCCAGTCAACTTTGGGTTGCTGGACCGTTGTCTCCTTATAATGTAATTATTCATTTATTTTGTACAAGAACTCCTATTATATAGTAAAGATGTGACATTCGATCATGTGCCATGATTCATCATATGTGTGAGACTTGGTCCTAGCACACCTGGTGATTATGTTCGCGCCCGGGTCATGGTGCCCTAAAACCCGGGTGTGACACGCGTCCCGATGCCATCTTCAGATATGTGATAGAGGGGTTAGTTAGACACGTTTTTGTTAATGGGAGCTTTAGGATTAGAGCTAAGGATCAAGGTGAACGTGCTCGGTTTTGATTCAAGGGCTGAAAATTCAGAAATCTGAATTTCAGATTTCCCCATTAATTAAACCTCCACTTGAATGGCTTGTTTGGAGTTCTTAACAAACTATTTTGGCCAAACTTTTATAATCTTTATTGTAGCTTATTTAGTGTATTTCAATTTTTATAATTGGCCTAAGCCATGATTTCATGTTTTTCATGGTCTTTCATCCCTTTTCTTCATTTCTACTTAAATGGCTTATTTAGGGTTGGAATTAAGGTTTCAATATTTTTCTCCCTTTTGAAAACCTCATTTGTTTTGGACATGATTCTTTAGATTCAACTTAGTGGGTCTTTTATTCTTAAGTTGATTTGATGCTTCTTGCTCAATTTTGCTTACATGAAATGATGGTACTTGAGCTAGTACTCAGAAGAACCCTAAGTGATACTGGGGTGTCACAAATGACTACCGCAACAGAAGTCTGGTTCTTCCGCTTGGGCACCATCGCAATCTTGTCGGCGGGTCGAACAAGGGCGAAATCAGAGGGAAACAGAGGAGTGGTTCAAGGCGGAAATGTGAAGTTAGGGCTCAGAACTCAAAAGCGCATGACAACATGAGTATAAATGGGGTTTTCCCGGGTTGGGCACCGTTTTTAAAAAGTGCCAAGTCATCACTCGGGAAAACGAAATTTCCAACATAGCTCGGTTGTTACCTCTAAAACGCCGACAACCTCAAGCACCACTCGGCCATTACCTCTAAAACGCCGACAGTGTCTGCCATAACTCGGTTGTTATCTCTAAAACACCGATGGGGTCAAGCATAACTCGGATGTTACCTCTAAAACGCTGACAGCATCAAGCACCACTCGGATGTTACCTCTAAAACGTTGACAGTATCTGTCATAACTCGGCTATTATCTCTAAAACGCCGACGGGGTCAAGCACCACTCGGCCGTTACCTCTAAAACGACGACATTGTCTGCCATAACTCTGTTGTTATCTCTAAAACGCCGATGGGGTCAAGCATAACTCGGTTGTTACCTCTAAAACGCCGACAGCATCAAGCACCACTCGGTTGTTACCTCTAAAACACCGATAGTATCTGTCATAACTCGGCTATTATCTCTAAAATGCTGACGGGGTCAAGCACCACTCAGCTGTTACCTCTAAAACACCGACAATGTCTGTCATAACTCGGCCATTTTCTCTAAAAATGCCGGCAGAACCAAACATGACTCAGCAGTTACTAGTTATCACTTGGTAATTATTTCTAATAACGTCAGCAACGTTAGGCGCGAAGACAAATCATCAATCGACTATAAAGGAAGAATGGTGGAAAAGCGAAAGGTTGCCCGGAACAAGCTGAAATTTTCTTCAATACATAGAGGAGGGAAGTTTTTCCACAAACTTAAAGACCAACTCATTATGAGTCAGCCTTTTTCCCCTTTTTCACTACATTACATTACTACATTACTCACACTACACTATACTACTAACTACTACTACATTATTCTGCTACTACTACTGCTACTACTAATTATCTATACTAATATTTAAACCAGTGGCGCTTTGCCTTTGGCCTTGCTGGTGCCGCCGCTGCCCTTGCCGTCACCGTCGCCCTTGCCGCTGTTGCCTCCGTCGCCCTTGCCGTCGTCGTCGCCGCCATTGCCGCCGTCACCGCCATCGCCGTCGTCGCCCTCGTCGTCGCCGTCACTGCCGCTCTCCTCCTCGGATGATTCGAAGGAGCTCTCCTCGTCCGAGGAGACCTCCGACTCATCCGAGCCCTCGAGCCCGGAGCGCTCGATGGCCTGGATTTACGTCTACACCTCGGCGGTAATCCACTGGGAATCATCCGAGTCATCGGACGACAACGGGGGAGAGGTGTAGACCGGTGCCCCCTCGGACTCGGAGGAAAACTCCTCTTCGAGTACTCGGAGTCACCAAAGTTCTTCGAGGGGGACTTGGCTCGCGCTTCCGCTTATCGCCGGAGTGGTGCAACGAACTTCCACCCTTCTTGTTCTTGCCCATGGTCAGTTGGAAGAGAAGAGGAAAGTGGGAAAATAAGCAACAAATGATCAGAAGATGTGTGAAGACACCAGCGAGGCAGGCAGTCTATTTATAGAGGCCGGAAGCAACCGCTCATCTCTTACCACGGTCACCGAACAGTCGCAAGTATTAAATAAGCAATTCAAATCGTCTGGAGGCAAGTCAGGCAGCAGACGCCGTTTCACGTAACACAATACCATTTGGACTAAGGTCAACAGCTTGGACGATATGATTACACCCCGTGGTCACGTCAAGTTACTACTCAAGGACAGTTTGCTAAACGCTCGGCGTACCAAGCCGTCCCTCGGTCACACCCATTGGGGGGACGTCCAGGAATTTTCAATAGATTTTCCCAAGCAGTCACATCCATACAGTATACGCAATGAATGTATCAAGACAAAAGAAAGATATTGATGGAGATCAGAGGAAAGCCAAATATAGCTACTCAAGTACAAATCTAATCAACAGAAGCATTGAAGCACAAAGTGAAATGAAGACCAGCCAAGAGCCATCTACCAGACGTCCAATCTGTCACCGATCAAATAAATTTCAAACCCAACAGGACATGGGTAGATCACGCTGCTAGTTTCTAAAGCAGGAAATGAAGACAACATGCTGATCTCTAAAGCATGGACCGACGACAAAATGCTGATTTCTAAAGCATGAGACGAAGATAAATGATGACTTCTAAAAGCATGAGATGAAGACCTTTGAGTGGATTATTTTCAGTAATCCACTCAAAGCTCGGGGGCTACACCCATTGGGTGTACCTCCGGTGCACCCAATGAATCCTCAAACCCTAAGGACAGAATGTTGATCTCTAAAGCACGGACCGACGACAAAATGCAGATTTCTAAAGCATGAGACGAAGATAAATGATGACTTCTAATAGCATGAGATGAAGACCTTTGAGTGGATTATTTTCAGTAATCCACTCAAAGCTCGGGGGCTACAACCATTGGGTGCACCTCAGGTGCACCCAATGAATCCTCAACTCCTAAGGACAAAATGCTAATCTCTAAAGCATGGACCGACGATAAAATGCTGATTTCTAAAGCATGAGACGAAGATAAATGATGACTTCTAAAAGCATGAGATGAAGACCTTTGAGTGGATTATTTTCAGTAATCCACTCAAAGCTCGGGGGCTACACCTAATGAATCCTCAACCCCTAAGGACAGAATGCTGATCTCTAAAGCATGGTCCGACGACAAAATGCTGATTTCTAAAGCATGAGACGAAGATAAACCAATGATTTCTAAAAAGCATGAGATGAAGACCTTTGAGTGGATTATTTTTAGTAATCCACTCAAAGCTCGGGGGCTACACCCATTGGGTGCACCTCCGGTGCACCCAATGAATCCTCAACCCCTAAGGACAGAATGCTGATCTCTGAAACATAAGCCAGTAACACAGCACTGATTTCAGAAGTATAAGGCGAAGGTCGTTGAATGTGCCAAAGAAGGATAACAGAAGATTGTTTTTACTAAATTGCTTAGAGTTTAGAAGCAACGATTCGACATGTGTATTTTCAAAGCATCCACTACCTAAAATCAAAACCGCAAGCTGGACCTAGAATCTTTGGGCCGATTATTTCAAAATCAACTCAAAGATTGGGGGCTTGTGGGGGACAGATATCCCCCGGGTCCACTAGAAGGCTAGAAGGCCTCGTAAAAGGCTTTGGGCCCATTATTTCGCAAGGCCATCCCTTCGTGGGCCAGGGGAGGAACCGCTGGTGGAATGGATTGACGCAAGATTGGATAGACTCGAGCCCAGACGGCTCACTGGATTTAAGCATTATCCATAGCATTGATCCGACTCTCCCTCGCAATGCCCTCAAACATCGGAACTAAATGAGGATAAGTCGGCAGGATTATAGGAAGAAAAGTTCAGTCGGTTCACTATTACTTAGGTGCACGTTGTTATCATACCCACATGTAACGCCCCACGATCGAGTATATAAGGCATAGGGGGCACCCCATCAAGAGGGAGGTCGTTCATCAGCCATCTACTCCATTCTCTAGCATCCTCCATACTAGAGAATCCCCCTGTAACCCACCACATAAAGATCCGCACCAGAAAGTAGGGTGTTACGCCTCTCTAAGCGGCCCGAACCTATAGAAAATTATCTATCGTCTCTCGTGCGCCTAGCGTGAACCATCGAGCTACTGTCAGCAACACCGTCCTATCCAAAAACACCTCGAGGGGTAACCCCGGGTGCGCGGTCGGGTCCCAAACACCGACAGTAGATGCCTACTCAACAGTAAACCCCCACAAAAATACTATACACCCTAGTTCACCCAATTAAAAGGATTTTTTAAATTGATTTAGGTTTCTGTCTATTATTTGGAAATTTGAAATAGGACCTAAAAAGGTGAAACAACATACAAACTTATTTTTCTTAGAGTACTTAAGTAACATAGCTCCAAGGAAAACTATAGAAAGGGCATAGTTCAAGATGGAATATGGTACCCGCTGCACCATGAGAGAATTAGAGAAAAAATTAGAAAATAATAGAAAACTTTCCGTATAAAGAAAAATCTCCAACTTTAGGAATGATTGCTCTTGTCCAAAGAAATGTTTAGAAAAATACCAAATAAGTTGTTTGACATTTTTCAAAAATAAAGTTGGTTAAGAGCACCTTCTAGACCCAAGACTTTAGAAAATCACCACTAAATATCCACCAAGTGTCCTCACTTGTCCTGAGACATGGTCTTCCATGCTAGCTATGGTGGGTGCAACTGCAGTCACTACACGATGATAGCCGGGGTCAGTGGGCCATTGCATGCCAAGGTGGTGGGCCCTGGCCGAGAACGAGGGATGGATGGGGACATTTGATGTGTGTGGGTACGGAGTTCCCCTACATGTCTTGTGTTTAGGTATACCTTGCAAGTTTAAAACTCGATTCGAATCATCTGCTTCTCACAACTAATGAGACTGCTTAACCCATTGTACTGCATCGAGTAAGAAATACGAGAGGTTTCTTGAGATAAAGTGTTGATTACATTAATGGCTTGCTATCATGTATGCTTATAAGGAAGCAAACCTAGTTAAGAAATATTACATAACTTGAATAAGCTAAAATTTGACTTAGACTCAGCTAGTGCTTTTGGGCAACCCAAACCCTTCAACCAAATAGCTTCATGGTCCAGAGGTAGAGGACTAGACTCCTCGCACCAGGTAAGTCTAGCTGAGTATTATCAGCCTTGCTTGTGGCATACTTTTACAGGTTTGTTGCAAAACATGGTTGATGTTGTGACTTGGCTAGCTACCCTGCCACCGGGTTGGACAGTCGAGTGGGATGCTACCTCAGCAGGAGAGGATGAGGCAGAGTAGTGGGCCAGGATTCACCCTACTCCTCATATATCATCTTTAGTTGTTATCCACTGCATTTAAAACAATGTTTCTTAATGTTTAACCCTGATTCATGTAATAACTCAAGTACTTCTTTAATCTGTGGTTTCATGCTTTATTGTATTTCTTTGTGTCTCACCTTCGTGTAGGAATATGGTACCCAGTCCTTGTTAGTGGTTTCATTAGATTAGATCTAACGGACTGACAGTTTATTCCGATTTAAGTGTATGATTGCCTCCAAGGTGATGCTTGAGCACTTATGCTAGAATAATCTGGGCGGTTCCTCCACACAATCTACCATGTGTACTCGAACCGACAAAAATAGCATAATCCATGAAGTCATGCACCGACCACAAATACACGACTCGAAGTTTGAATATATGTTTTTAAAACATTGTATGCTTTGACTCCTTTCCAAAGCTCCTTCAACTCTTGAATCAAGGGTCTTAACATGACATTGAGTATCTTTCTAGGATGGTCTGGGCCAGGTATGATCAAGCAAAAAATATAAATTCATACTTCATACAAAGAAGGTGGTAGGTTGTATGGAATAACAAAGATGAGCCAACATGAGTATGATGATGCCATTTGACCAAAAGGTGTGAAGCCATCGGTCGCGACGCCAGTTCGAACATTCCTTAGTTCAGCAGCTAAGTCTGGAGCAAACATATCGAGAGCCTTCCAAGCATCCCCATCTGAAGGGTGCACCATTATCTCATCATTCTCATAGACACCTTCTTTATGCCATCACATGTGCATGGTTTTTTCGATAGAAACAACCGTTTCACTCGAGGAGTTAGTGGCAAGTAGCGAAGTTGCTTATGTGCAACATCTCTCATCACCTTGTCACCCTCGTCATTAACAACTTCCAAAAATCTTGATTGTCCACATTTCAGACATTTTTTCTCTCCTGCATGCACCTTCATGAAAAAGCATATAATTATTTTTTTCACACATCAATCTTTTCATATTCCATACCGAGACCTTTGATAATTGTTTTTGAATGGTACATGTCTTCAGGAAACTTATTGGGCTTTAGCAACACATCCCCGAATAACTTTAAAATCTCATTGTAATAGGTGTTCGAGAAAAAGAACTTGGACTTAATGGCCATGAGCTGGGTCACAAAAGCGAGTATACTCACATATGTGTGTTCATGCAACGGATCTTTAGAGTCTTTTAGTAGCTTAAAAACTCGAAACCTCTGGTGTGGGAGGATCTTCAGAGCTTAGGTTTAACTCTAGACGTAGTGAATCTAGCATCTCATGCATCACATCACCGCCAGCCCAATCATTGTTCTCCTCCTCTTCTACCTTCGGGTTGGGTACTACCTCACTATGATGTTCCCACACCTCATATATGGACATAAATCCAAACTGATAGAGATCTAAGCTAGCTCTTTCCTTATTAAGGAATATACTGTTTTTGTGCCACCTACATGGGCATCTAGCAATGTCGGTTAATGACAAGGAGAAATCAAGGTCCACAAAAATCTTTGGTCTTGGCTATCCACTCATGAGAATGATGCACATTCCTACTCCAACCATTGTACATGCATTCACGATCTTCAGCCATGCCTAAGACTTTTAAGTGGACCATATCATAAAAACATTATTCAACTTCCTCAAGGGTATCGGTCCTACGTCTATAGGCAAGGATATGTCCTAAACCCACCCAATAGTGACCGACAGGACATGGATTTATGACAAGCCAGTAGGTCCGGAAGAAAATTTCGGTAGCATAACCTCATTGTTCTCCAGTTGCACGCCAAATATGGTGCAGTGGAGAACAGAGAGGTTATGCCACCTAAATTTTCTTTGGATCCTACTAGCTTGTCATAAATCCGTGTCCTGTCGGACACTCCGAGGCTATCCATATTAGGGACAATTCTAGATGGGTACGTCTCACGTGCGTCGAGCGCGTGAGACAAACCTGTCTGAAACAAGTGACACCTAGGTTACACTACTACAAAATACTATAGCACATGCTAATAAGAAAGTAATGTACCGAGAAATACTATATTGCACGTGTTATTAACGAAATCAAACTAAACAACAATACATTAATTAAACATGTTTTTAATCGTGTTTTTAATGCATAAACCCCGAACAAAAACCCTAATCAAACATACATACTAATTAAACAAATATATTAATCAAACGTACTAATCATGAACTACATATTATTTTTGTCGGCAAATAAATAACGACCGCCGAAATAAAATAAGAAAAAAACCACTCATGGGGTCACGACCGGTCGACGTAGAAGGAGCACCAGCCGATGATGACGGCGTGTGTCGGTGGCGACGGGCGGTGACGTGAGAACGGGTTGCGGATGTACGAGTTGTGAGCTCACAGATAGGTAACGGACAGTCGGCGAGCGAACGACCGGTAGCCGGGGAGGCGGGTGCGCGCCGCACGATCAGGGGCAAGCACCGCAAGGCCGGGGACGGGCAGGGGCGAGCGTGCACGGCCGGGGACGGTTGGCGGAGGTTGCACGCACAGTGAGGCGAGGGCGGCGAGCGGTGCGGGGTAGAGAACGCGGGCATCCGGTCGAGCAGAGAGAGAAAGGCAAAATAGGGTCACGATTTTGGTTTTAAACCATTAATTTTTGGCGACTTTAGGTTGGCCGTCGAAAATAGCGCTTATTTTTTGTGGTTGTGTCAGAAGCCACAAGAAAAAAGCTCTTATGTTCGATGGCAGTAGAAGACCGCCGAAAATAGCTATTATTTTCGGTGGCTAGGGCTTAGCCACCGAAATAGCCCTGGACTACGAAAATTCTTACTGTTGTTGTGTATCCTCTCTCCGTTTTCATGTTTAGTTGTCAAATCAGTTTAATGAATGGTGCATGTGTTTGTATGGAGAGAGAAGAACATGTGTTTGGCAATTAAGATTTTTATTAGTTGATATTAAATATTGGTTTAATTATGTTTCAATTGCTAATT
The DNA here is from genome assembly GCF_902167145.1 of Zea mays. Lineage (NCBI taxonomy): Eukaryota > Viridiplantae > Streptophyta > Magnoliopsida > Poales > Poaceae > Zea > Zea mays. Next base: position 69,838,121 of record NC_050098.1, read on the forward strand.
ATTGTTTTTTTCCTCAATTTTAGCTATATTTTGTAACTAGGCTTTCACCATGTGTTAGAGAGAAGAGTACAACTAGTTTTTATCTAATTATTCAAATGAGGTTGCTTAAGACGATTATATATTGTCTGACCTCTCTCTCCTTTTTCATGTTTAGTTCTCAATTCAGTTTATCCAAGATAGGTTTGTGTATTGAGATTTTTTGTTTATTAGTTGCTAGGAAAGTTCAGTTTATGTTTCGCTTGACATTTTTTGTTCATTCTTCCGCAATTTTAGCCAGATTTTAGATCTAGATTTTCACCATGTTAGAGATAAAGTAGTAAATGTTGCCTAATCGAACAACCTGTGACCTTTGTTTGAAAAATACACCTTCATCCTCCCCGACAAGAACAATAGCTCACAACCTAACTTCCACTGGAGTGCCAAATTTCACAAAATACAAGGCGGAGGTTTTGATCTTAATTTTTTGGAAGAAGGTTGCTAAGAAAGGTTGGTTTATGATTCTTGAGAATTTTTGTTTATCCATGATATATTTAGTTGTTAGGAAATGTTCGTTTATGTTTCTTTTGCCAATTTATGTTCTTGTGTGTTTATGTTACTTTTTAATAGGTGATGATGGAGAGGGCATCCTGGATGCATAACTAATCATGCCTAGATCCATCATACATATCCGAGGTCTATAGATTTAATAATGTCACTATGAACCATGCTTAGAGAACATAGACAAAGCACATATATTGTCCATGCATGGACTACAAAAATACCGTTGTATTTGATGACAGAGAACAAATTATACCTCATTTGATATGCCGAGGATTTATGAAGGATTACATAATTTGGACAAAGCATGGAAAGGTAAGCTATTTGTAACACCCCAGTGTTACCCAAGGTTTGTCCCTCAATGCCCACATTGTGACCATTATCACATGTGGATTAATGTGAGCAAAAGACATCAAAATTGAAATGCTAAAACTTAATCTAGTCCTTTCACCTTAAGGATCATACTCTGACCACATGAAGCTTAAGGAAGAAAGAAAATGCCAAAACCCTAACAACCCTTTCTAGAGGGCAATGGAGCACTAAAAATAAAACTCAATAAAGACTAAGAAAACTACATTATCATGACTTGGGCCAATTATAAAAGTTGTAATACACTAAATAAGCTACAAAAAATAGTAAGAGTGTTTGCCCAAAAGAATTTTTCAAAATCCCCAAACAAGCCATTCAATTGGAGGCTTTCTATAGAAATCAGAATTTCAGAATTCTGAAATTCAGCCCCCTCACCCAAACTCGAGCGCGTTCACCATGATCCCTAATTCAAAACCGTGAGCTCCAATTGACAAAATGTGCTAAACTAACCCCTCTACCACATATCTAAAGATGGTATTCTGATTCGGGTCCTAGACATGACAAAACCAAGGATTTGCCTCAGGCTCGGGCTGTGAGACAGATCGTACTCGAGTGCTCCATATCTCTGGAACCAGTAGGCCAAATCCTTTGACCCCCACACAAGATCGGTAGCTTAGAGGAAGGGGAAGACGTTTTGTGCACTGACCAAGGCAAGAGCAGGCATGGACGAGTGACTACACGCGCCAGAACTCGGGCAGAAACAACGCACACACGTGTTCGACCCTGGTCGGCGCGCCAGCGTTCGCCCAACCCCCATGTGCGCTCGCTCCCACGCATGGTCAAGTCCTCCACGCGCCCTCCCTCGCGCCCGTTCCTATAATGGCCAATAGCCCTTGAACAATCCTTGCCTCAGCCCCGCACACTCGCCGCGCTCAATCACCGGAGCATTGGCCGTGAATCGAGAGCTCCACCGCCCGCCAAGCCGCCCGAGCTCTGGCCACCGCGGCCAGCTCACCCCAGCCATCCCTCGCCCACGTCAGCAGTTCGGTTAGCTTCACCGGAGACCCGTGAAGCTTCCCAAACCCTCAGACCGAGCGCAACCTCACCAGAAACACCGGATCACCCTTGCTGGACTTCTTCCGCTCACTGGAGAGCGTGGACCAGGTAAGCCACTGCACCATTTCCAAATTCCTCACGCATACCGCCTCTCCGTCACTTGGTAAAGCTCCCCGAGCCAACCAATTGAACTATTCTGCTGTGGTTAGGCCGGGACACTCACCGCCGACGAGCTCCCCCGCCTGCGCATGAGGACCAACCGACTCCGACCATCTCCAACGCCGACCCACACATCGATGTCACCGCCATGACCTCCCCGACCTCCCTGGACACCTCACCGGAGCTAGATCGCCACCGGTAAGCATCGCCGCCCTTTTCTCCACCGCAGTTACTATTCCAATAATGCTAGGAGCGCGGGTTAGATTTATGTTAACCCTAGGGGTTTTCTGCATTGTCAGGGACTCGGTTGAATAGTAGCCCGAGGACCTATTTGTAAGGAACACAGGAAATATATGCTAGGGACCCTAGCGCAAAGTAGATTTTCCTTTTCCATTTAAAATCCAAATTCTTTAAATCTGCAGCAAAATAGATAAATGCATAACTTAAAGAATATTCATCTGAATTTGGTCAAACAAATTTTGTTAGACTCTGTGAAATATGCACTATCAAACAAAAATAGTAAACCCCATGTTTTCTATACTAATTTTTATAGTTTTGAATTAAATAGGAAAACTGTCCAAATCTTAATAATACAAAGAAAAATAGGAATACATTCTATACTAGGCTTGAGAAAAATTGTAAAAACACTCACCTAGTATATGCACTATTTAAAAATAATAAACACCACAGTATACAAGACTAAGCCAGAAATATCCATTAAAGATTATTTCTGCCCAAACTTTATAAAATGAAAAAGGGGATAGAAAATAGAAATGAGAGAGTGACCATATTTTTCCCAGTATGCTTAAGTAATGTAGATGAGAGGAAAAATATATGAAAAACTGGTCTAGTGCTAATCTAAGGTTATAATTTTATTTAGGCATTAAGAAGTCAATAAAAGCCAAGATTAAAAATATAAGGGCAAATGCAATAATGGCAAGAAAGTTTTAGTAGACCCCTGACCACTAAAATACCACTACAAAAATGGTAAACACCCCAAACCATCACAGTAAGTGAGTTAAAAAATAGAACTTGGATTTAGCCAATACTTCAAATAAATCAAAATAAAGACTAAAAATGTGGAACAGTGAGCAACCCAATTTTTACCTAAGTACCTATGATGTAAACTACCATAGAAAAATATAACACTATGGTAAAATTTTGATGAAATACACCTCACCCCCTACCCCATGAAAAAGACCATAAAATCCAAGAAATTTTACAACCCCTTCCCTACGAGCAAAATTAACCAATTTCAAGAATGATTGCTCTTGCACAAAGAAGGAAATAGGAAAATTAGAAAATCTGTTGTTTGACATTTTTCAATTATAGTAGTAGTGGAAAGCACCACTAAGCCCCCATACTTTAGAAAAACACCATAAATTAACCAGCAGGTACCCGTGACTAAAATTTGGCATAAAGTCATATTATTGCACCTAGATACTAGAAAAAATAAACCTTAGGATAAAGACCACTCCTAGAGGAGAGTTGTAGTTCAAAGCACCCCCTCTGCCCTGAATTTTAATATTTTTGTGCAGAGAAAACTAGTCCCATTCTAGGCCTAGATTTTTGAGACTGAAATATATGCACCAGTGAGAAGCCACTGTAATTTTTACAGAATTTGTGTAAATTTTTAAATCTGCGTTGTAGTTGAAATCCACTCCAAAAGCATAAATAGAAAAGGAAAAAGAGAGAATTAGTCAAAGTGATGAATCTTACCCATAATAATTTTAGCAAGGACCTTGATAAAATTTTCACTAAGACACTAAAAGTCAGTGGGGTACCAAAATAATCTAACCACCTAAACTTGAACATACCTGATTCTAAATGACTAAATATACCACTAAAACCTCCAATAGAAGGGTTTAGGCGTTTAGCTTTATATCACTAACTTAATCATTTCACCATGCATCATCATTACTAAATTGCATATCGTGGCATACATGTATCTTATTCATTGCATTTATCAGAGTGCAACCTCGCTGACGGAGAGTACATGCTCATTCCCGAGCAAGGAGTTGTCCAAGAAGAAGTCCAGGAGCCAGCTCCAGAGCCGGCCACCGAGGATCTCCCCTCAGCCTCATCTTTGGAAGGCAAGCCCTGTTTTTATGCATAACCATTTATATATGCTATTTTACTACACTTAATGTTTGTAGGTTTGTAATGTGCACCTAAGTGTTGGAGTTGGTTGAAACCCTAGTTGCATAAACTCAGGATTCCTTTTGAGATGGATACTAGTATGCTAGGTCGAGTAGCTGCTTGCTAATTAGAGATCTCGGTAGAAGTCGAGTGATTTTTCTAGCACTCGCGCGAGGTCAGGAAATTGATTTTATTCATCTTGATAACGGATCTATGATGGTCTATGGACTTGGATCCAGGGTGGATGCCTTGTCTATGAGACGGAAATGGAATTAAGGATTAATGTGTGGATACCTGAGTCAAGTGTTTGAAAGTACTAAACACATGTCAGGAAATATGGTATCAGGTAAGCCTAGTACCTGAGTGAAGCCGGGCGCGGACTTTCCTCCTCACTTGTCCTGAGATGGGGTCTCCCATGCTAGCTATGGTGGGTACATGTGCGGTCACTGCACGGCGGCAACCGGGGTCAGGGGAGCATTGTATGCCAAGGCGGTGAGCCCTGGTCGCGAACGGGTAATTGATGGGGAGGGTTGATGTGTGTGGGGACGGAGTGGCTCTACATGTCGTGTGTTTAGGTTTACCTTGCAAGGATAAAACTCAATTCGAATCGTCTGCTTCTCGCAGCTAATGAGACTGCTTGACCCCTTGTACTGCATCGAGTAAAAAGTGAATTAGGGTGTCACTTGAGATAACATGTTGCTTGTACTAAATGATTGTTACCATGTATGTTTATAAAGGAGCAAACCTAGCTTAAATAAATATGCTAGAATGGGAAAAGCTAAAATTTTTTTTAGACTCAGCTAGTGCTTTTGACAAACCAAACCCCTCAGCCAAATAGATGCATGGTCTAGAGGTAGAGGAGTCACCGGGTAAGTCTAGCTGAGTATTAGTATACTCAGCCTTGCTTGTGGCATATTTTTTCAGGTATGCTACATGATATGGTTGATGGTGTGACTTAGCCTTCCACCCTGCCACCGGGTTGGACGGTCGAGTGGGATGCTGCCTCGACGGGAGAGGACTAGGAGAAATAGTGGGCTAGGCCTTGCCCTATTCCTCAGCATCAATGTATCGATTATCCGCTGCATTTAAATTCGAACTTGTTATCTTTTTTCAAAACTCTGATTTATGTAATAACTCCAGTACTTTAAAATTTGTGGTTTCATGTTAATTGTATTCCCTCTGTGCCTCACCTTCATGTGAGCTAGTGGTATTCGATCCTTGGTAAGTGGCTTTATCAGACTAGATCTGAGGGACTGACGGGTTATTCCGATTTTTAAGTGTGTTGCTGCCTCTAAGGCGTGACTCAAGCACTTAAGCTAGAATAATTCGGGCGGTTCTACCACACTATTCTCCTTATACAACTTAAAACCCTACAAGCATCGATGATAGATTTCAGTTCATTCACAAGACACAACAACCTCTTCCACATAACGAACATGTGGTGTCAACCGTTACTGATCATGGTTACGCTAGAGACAATGAATGTGAAAGAACTCATGTTCTACCAAATGTTATGGATGAGGAAGATGCAGAGTTGTTAGAGGCAATATTGTGTTGTCAAACAGATCCATCGATGTTCTTCATGAGAGGTATGGAGTACCTAATGAATGCAGCAGAAGTGAGAGCACCTATACGGGTGGGTGAATAGGTGATCCTGCAAAAATCAACTCTAAACAACACAAACTTGATTTATAATGAGTGTTAGTGAAAGCTAAAACCAAGTTGATATTAGTAGAGATTGAGGAGAGAACTCTTCACTTGATTGCTCCTTTGAGATGTGCATGAAACTTAGGAGGAACAATACAAGTGAAATATGAGAACTCTAGAAGACACTAATCACAATAAAGTAAATCGACAAAAGACACGATGATTTTATCCCGTGGTTCGGCCAATGCCTACTCCACGTTGTGGTGACCTCCTTTGGTCAAGGGTTGCAATCAACCCCTCTCAACTGATCAAAAGATCAAAATTGAGTACCACGGTTTTTTTCCTTATATCAAATCCCATTTGTGATGAATCTTCACAAGTTAGAGTCTCTCACGCCTTACACAAATGATCTTAATCAAAACTAGAGTAATGAGGGAGTAGAAACACACACAAGAATATAATCGCAACAACAACATGCACACATGTCAAGAAAAGAGTGCAAGAATCAAAACAACGGAGTCACAACTCAAAACGCGCTCAAATCTTTATCTAATGACCCGGCAGAGTGGTCGTGGAGTCTAGGAGTTGTAGATTGCTCAAAGTGTGCTTAGTTATTGCTCCATGGAGCCTAGGGGTTCCTTTTATAGTCCCAAGGGACATAGGAGCCATTGGAACTTTATTTGGAAGGCCCTGGTTGCCTTGTGTCCGTGGGTGCATAGGACGGTCCGGTGCACATCGAACACTGCACAATCACTGATTCCTTTCCTGTATCAACCGAACCAACTGTTGCATTCCTTTGGTCACTTGACACACCGGATAGTTTGGTGCCACACCGAATAGTCCGGTGCGACCTGGTGACCTTTGGATGGGCTGACGTGGCCGGCGTAGATTGCGCGGCCGACCGTTGGCCAGACATGTGGCTAGCACACCGAACAGTTCGATGAATTATAGTTGTAGCGTCTCAACAATTTCCTGAGAGCGACCTTTTCGGCCAGCTGAACAATCTGGACACTGGACACTGTCCGATGCACACTGCACAGTCTATTGCTCCCCAGACTGTCACAAGTTTAGCCAAACTTCTTGACTTCAATTTTCTCGACTTGGAGAGTTTCCTAGCACTTAGATGAACATTGTTAGCCACTGTAACTATTTACTAAGTGCTAGAATTGTACCTTTGTTCCTTCCATACAGTGGGATTTGCAATATACACCAAATGCACTTTTCCATGTTTCTCAATTTGCCTTTCAAATACTTGTACCTATGCTCATACATCAAGATGTTAGTCCAAGACAAACTAGAAATGGCCCAAGGACACATTTCCCTTTCAATCTCCCCTCTTTTTGGTGATTTATGCCAACACATCTAAAAGCAACAAGAGATAACATACCCACATATGAGCCAACTTTTGCAAATTGAAGTCAAATGAAACACAAATAGAATAAGTCTAGACTTTGGCATATTTGGATCATTTTGCCACCACTTGGTTTATTTTCGCAATACAAATTCATTTTCTTATTTCTATGTCAAAAACACTTTGTTTTAGCAAATCAACACAGTTTTGATTGATCAAAAGCCAAAAATTCCCCCTTTTCCCATAATAAAGATTTGTCCCCCACAAGAGAGTAGTTTTACAATAAGAGAGTTTTGATCAAAAGGCAAGTGCTAACTCAATAATTTTTAAAATTTACAAGTGCTAGTTGATCTAGTTGCTTTGGCCCTAATATCTCCCACTTTGGCATGAAGCACCAAAACGGAGAAACTAGTGGCCTTTAAACCTCATTGCCACACCCAAAATTACGAACAAAGAGCAAGAAAGCAATGAACACCAAGGGCAACTTGAACATAATACCGTTATTTAGTGGAAGCCTTGTTTGTTGTTCAAGTTTACCATTTTCCTGACCATTCACCTTTGAGATGACACCAAAACCACTCAATCAACCATGTTAGCCTCAAAGGGCCAAGTTGTAGCATATCCTACCCCTAAACATATTTATCATTTGCATAAGGACTTGTGAGGTTCGGGGATGATGTTTTACAACATGAACACCACAAATACATAATTAAACTTATGATGACATGATCAATACATATATGCTCTAGATCAATCCAAGTTCCGCGAATCTAAGACATTTAGCTCACTACACAGCTTACAAAACCTTTTCTCATCTAAAGGCTTGGTAAAGATATCGGCTAGCTAGTGATCAGTGCTAATATGGCAAACATCGATATCTCCCTTTTGCTAGTGATCTCTCAGAAAGTGATGTTGGATGTCCATGTGCTTAGTGCAGCTGTGTTCAACGGGATCATCCGCCAAGCGGATTGCACTCTCATTATCACATAAGAGTGGGACTTTGCTCAGATTGTAGCCAAAGTCCTAGAGGGTTTGCCTCATCCAAAGTAGTTGCCGCAACACTGGCCTACAGCAATATACTCGGCCTCGGCAGTGGTAGGGCAACAGATGTTTTCTTTGAACTCCAAGACACTAGGGACCTTCCTAGAAACAAACAAGTTCCTGATGTGCTCTTCCTATCAACCTTGCACTCGGTATAGTCGAAGTTTGAATATCCAATCAAGTCAAAGGTAGACTCGTAGGATACCGAACACCGATGTAAGGCATATGAACTAAATATTGAAGAATATGCTTCACAGCCATAAGGAGACAATCCTTGGGATTAGATTGAAATCTAGCACATATGCAAACTGAAAGCATAATTTTCAGTCTACTTGCACAAAGATAAAGCAAGCATCCTATCATAATGTCGGCGTTTCGAGACAGGGGGGTCCCTAAGCCGACGAGTGAGTGTGCTGCGTGCCCCAGCCCAGATGGGTCGAGCGCGTGGGCGAGCACGAAGGGGGAGAGGCGAGGTGGCCGGAGTCGAGCGTGAGAGAGGTGGAAGTCCCGCGACCTTCGTGTTCGTCCCGCGCCCAGGTCGGGTGCGCTTGCAGTAGGGGGGTTACAAGCGTCCACGCGGGTGAGGGAAGCGAGCGGCCCCAAGAGAGCGCCTGTCCCGTCCTCGGTCCCGCGCGGCCAACCCTCTCTCAGAAGGCCCTGGTCCTCCCTTTTATAGTCGTAAGGAGAGGATCCAGGTGTACAATGGGGGGTGTAGCAGAGTGCTACGTGTCTAGCGGAGCGAGAGCTAGCGCCCTAGGTACATGCCAATGTGGCAGCCGGAGAGGTCTTGGCACCTTGCTGGCGTGATGTCGTGGCTATCGGAGGTGCGACGGAGCCTGGCGGAGGGACAGCTGTTGGAGCGGTCGAATCCTTGCTGACGTCGCCCTGCTTCCGTAAGAGAGCTGGGGGCCGCCGTCGTCACAGAGCTTGTGGAGCGCCATCATTGCCCATCCGGCGAAGCTGGCCGGATGGGACGCCGGTCTTGTTCTCCACGACCCGAGTCGATTCGGGGTAGGATGATGATGGTGCTCCCTGTTGACGTGGCGGGTCTGTGCCCTAGGCAGGGTGACGTGGGGGCTCCTCCGAAGCCGAGGTTGAGTCTGTCTTCTGTTGACGAGGCCGAGTCCGAGCCATGGGGTCGGGCGAGGCGGAGGTCGTTCGGCCGAGGCCAGGGCGGAGTCCGAGCCCTGGGGTCGGGCGAGGCGGAGTTTCGTCGTCTTCCGGGTCTTAGCCCGAGTCCGAGCCCTGGGGTTGGGCGGAGCGGAGTTCGCCGTCTTCCGGGTCTTAGCCCGAGTCCGAGCCCTGGAGTCGGGCGGAGCGGAGTTCGCCGTCTTCCGGGTCTTAGCCCGAGTCCGAGCCCTGGGGTCGGGCGGAGTGGAGTTCGCCGTCTTCCGGGTCTTAGCCCGAGTCCGAGCCCTGGGGTCGGGCGGAGCGGAGTTCGCCGTCTTCCGGGTCTTAGCCCGAGTCCGAGCCCTGGGGTCGGGCGGAGCGGAGTTCGCCGTGGCGCCTTTGGCAAGGCCTGACTGCCTGTCAGACTCACTCTGTCGAGTGGCACCGCAGTCGGAGTGGCACAGGCGGCGCTGTCCTTCTGTCAGACTGGTCAGTGGAGCGGTGGAGTGACGGCGGTCACTTCGGCTCTGCCGGGGGGGGCGCGTGTCAGGATAAAGGTGTCAGGCCACCTTTGCGTTAAATGCTCCTGCAACTTGGTCAGTCGGTGTGGCGATTTAGTCAGGGTTGCTTCTGAGCGAAGCCAAGGCCTCGGGCGAGCCGGTGATGTGTCCGCCGTAAAAAGGGGGGCCTCGGGCGAGACGGAAGTCTCTCGAGGTCGGCTGCCCTTGGCCGAGGCTAGGCTCGGGTGAAGCGTGATCGAGTCACTCGTGTGGACTGATCCCTGACTTAATCGTACCCATCAGGCCTTTGCAGCTTTATGCTGATGGGGGTTACCAGCTGAGAATTAGGCGTCTTGAGGGTACCCCTAATTATGGTCCCCGACAGTAGCCCCCGAGCCTCGAAGGGAGTGTTAGCACTCGCTTGGAGGCTTTCGTCGCACTTTTTTGCAAGGGGACCAGCCTTTCTCGGTTGCATTTTGTTCCGGTGGGTGCGCGCGAGCGCACCCGTCGGGTGTAGCCCCCGAGGCCTCGGAGGAGTGGTTACACTCCTTCGAGGTCTTAATACCTCGCGTAATGCTTCGGCTGGTCTGGTCGTTCCCTCATGCGAACTGGCCGTAGCCCGGGTGCACGGTCGGGGCCCAAGCTCTCGGGCTGGTATGTTGACGTTGTCAACGGTTTGGCCGGAGCCGGTTTTTGCGAGAGCAGCCCCCGAACCTCTGCACAGGGCGAGAGGACGATCAGGGACAGACTCGACTTTTTACATACGCCCCTACGTCGCCTTTCCGCAAGGAGGAGGGGGGGGAGTGCGCCATGTTACCCTCGATGGGCACCGAACATGGTGTCTCCGGTGAGCTGCAAGCGGGTAATCCGAGTGGACGTCCGTGCCCCGTTCGTTGGGGGTCGGCTAGGGGCCCAGAGGCACGCCCAAAAGTACCTGCGGGTGATTTGCCGGACCCGGTCCCCTGGCGACGGGGTCCGAGGGCTCGATGCCTCCCTCCGATGGGATTCCGTTACAAGATCGTTCCCGCTGGTCTCGGAAATGTCCTAGGGTACCTCGGGAGCACAGCCCGAGCCTCGGTTATGTATCGAACGTACCCCTGGTCATCCCTCGCTCGGTGTCTGAGGCGACTGTGAACCCTTCGGGGGCCAGCCTTCGAACCCCTGATCAGTAATGGGCGCGGAGCCCGAGTAGCCTGAGGCGGCAATGGAACCCTTCGGGGGGCTGGCCTTCGAACCCCTGACCAGTAGTGGGTGTCGGGCCCACGCGATCTGAGGCGACTGTTGAACCCTTCGGAGGGCCAGTCTTCGAACCCCTGATCAGTAGGGGGCTCGGAGCCCGGTTCCTTCGCGGAGAAGGATCCTTTTCGGGGTATCCCCCTTTCCCGGTCCCTGTTGCAAGAGATAGAGAAAGAGGAAAAAGGAAAAGGATACGAAATCGAACGACGTGGCGTACCTTTTCTGACGCGGTTATTACGGCGAAGGTGAGGCGTCGCGCGCTCCTCCCGTCAGAGGCGCCGCCTGTCCCGCCGCGGAGTTAATGCGACGGGGCGAGTGGTTGGAGGGGCGGCCGTTGCGCGTGCGCGATCCGTTCGAGGAACGGGTCACGGGTGCACCGTCTTCACACCGTGGGAGGAGGCTCTCTTGCTGTCCCAGGATGAGACGTGAGCCTGGCTGACGACGTGACTGCTGCGCCCGCCCGCCTGCCACCGCCATTACTGCCGGCCCACTTTCGGTCGCTTTGACCAACGCGCCAGGCTGACGCTTGCTGGGTCGCCTCGAGTCGCGGCATAGGCTCCGCAACCGAAGAGGCGCGACGGTGGCACAAGTGGCGGTGCGGTTGCTTGCATGCAGCAACTGGCGCGCCGGTTGCTTGACGCGTGGGCCTGGGCTTCCAAGCTGGCGTGTCAGAAGTCGGAGAAGCGCGTCCACCTGGCGCGGTTGCATGCCGCCTGCATGGCTGCCCGCCCCTTCCGCCCGTTGGTCTGGGCAAAAGTGGGGGGTCGCTTGTAACCGCTGGACGGTCGTGCGTACCACGCGCGGCGGTTTGGCTTCTTCTGCCCTGAGCTGGTTTGCATGACATGCGGGACCCAGCCCCCGAGTCGCAGGGGAGGGCCTTGGAGCGTGTTGGAGAAGACTCAGCCCGTGGCGTCTGGGGGCGCACGTAGGGAGAGTTGCCTTTAAAAGGAGGGAGACTCCTTTCAGAAGGCAACCGTATTCTCCTGCATGGCATGCCTCCGGGATACGGATACCTCACTCGTCACATTGACACGGGGCGACTCATGCTTGGTAAAAGAGACCCCTCGGCCGCCCTTCGATGAGCCGAGGCCAGGGGTAGCGATATCAGTATGAACAGAGGCGGAGTTGGCTCGAGAATGGGAACCTGGTTGGCCGGAGCCTAGCCGTGTTGTCCGTCAGTGGAGCCGACGCCAAAGTCGATCAGCCGAGGCCTCGGGTCGGGCTGGCGCCCTTGGAAGCCGGTTGGCCGAGGCCCCAGGGGTAAACGGCCGAGCCGCCTGCTCGGGCCGGATTCCCGGAGGAGTTCCTGGACCACGTCGCCGTCCGAGGCCTGGTCGGACTTTGCTGAAGACGTCGTCGATGCCGAGGGTGCTACGGCTCCCTTCAGCGTGAAGACCCGAGCCTGCAGGATCAGATCGTCTTGTAGCGTGTGCCTTCTGCGGCCGCCGAGGCCAGAAAACACACCCTCGCCGTGCTCGCGAAGCTGCGTCTTTTTTCCTCTTGTTTCGAGCATCTGGACTCTCTATCGGTAACATGGATGTTTGTGTGAGCGAGAGTTGCTTCTCGCGGAAGGGACGAGTGAGGTATCCGTATCCCAGAGGCGTGGGAATCCCTCGGCTCGGTCGGCCTTGCCGCTTACGCGTACTTTCACCCGTCCATGAGGCCCTGTCCCCGACTTAGTCGAGAAAGCTTGAAGGACTGCTTCGGCAGGAGAGCTTCCGAACGTGAAGACTTGTTCGGTCCACGGAGTCGCTTTATCCGAGCGCGAGTTACTTATCGCAGAAGGTGATGAGTGAGGTATCTGTATCCCGGAGGCGTAGGAGTCCCTCGGCTCGGTCAGCCTTGGCTGCTTACGTGTACTCCGTCGTTTCCAGGATCCGCTTTCCGAAGTAGTCAAGAAGCACGAAAGTAATCCTGCTAAAAAGAGATCCTTTTTCGAGGAAAAATTCGACGCAGAGGGGGTCTCCCCCCTTTTAGCCCCCGAGGGAGGGTCGGGCTTTGCCGAGGCTAGGCCGACCCTTCCTTGACGACTAAACTTTGCGTAGGTGCGAGGTATATGAACAACTTGGAAACATCTTAAGGGTAGAAGCGACGTAGTTGTTTGATGTTCCAAGCGTTGCCGTAGATCTCGCCTTGATTGTTGGCCAGCTTGTATGTTCCGGGCTTCAGAACTTTGGCGATGACGAATGGCCCTTCCCAGGGGGCGTGAGCTTGTGCCTCCCTCGGGCGTCTTGCCGCAGCCGAAGCACCAGATCGCCCACCTGGAGGTCTCGGGACCGGACCCCTCGGGCGTGGTAGCGTCGCAGGGACTGCTGGTACCGCGCCGAGTGTAGTAAGGCCCTGTCCCGAGCCTCCTCCAGCTAGTCCAGCGATTCTTCTCGGCTAGCTTGGTTGCTTTGATCGGTGTAGGCCCTCGTCCTCGGGGAGCCGTATTCCAGGTCAGTGGGCAAGATAGCTTCAGCCCCGTAGACCAGGAAAAACGGCGTGAAACCCGTGGCACGACTCGGCGTCGTCCTTAGGCTCCAGACCACCGAGGGGAGTTCCTTCATCCACCGCTTGCCGAACTTGTTGAGGTCGTTGTAGATCCGAGGCTTGAGCCCTTGTAGAATCATGCCGTTGGCACGCTCCACTTGCCCATTCGACATGGGATGAGCCACGGCGGCCCAGTCCACCCGGATATGGTGATCCTCGCAAAAATCCAAGAATTTTTTGCCGGTGAACTGGGTGCCGTTGTCGGTGATAATGGAGTTCGGGACCCCGAAGCGATGGATGATGTTGGTGAAGAACGCCACCGCCTGCTCGAACCTGATGCTGTTCAGAGGTCGGACCTCGATCCACTTGGAGAATTTGTCGATGGCGACCAGCAAGTGCGTGTAGCCCCCGGGCGCCTTCTGCAAGGGACCGACGAGGTCCAGACCCCATACAGCGAAGGGCCAGGTGATGGGTATCGTCTGCAGAGCCTGAGCGGGCAGGTGGGTCTGCTTCGCATAGAATTGGCACCCTTCGCAGGTGCGGACAATTCTAGTGGCGTCAGCCACCGCCGTTGGCCAGTAGAAGCCTTGTCGGAAAGCATTCCCGACAAGGGCTTGGGGCGCTGCGTGATGGCCGCAAGCCCCCGAGTGTATTTCTTGCAGCAGTTCCCGACCTTCGGCGATGGAGATGCATCGTTGGAGGATGCCTGAGGGGCTGCGATGGTAGAGCTCCTCTTCATCGCCCAGCAGGACGAACGACTTGGCGCGTCGCGCTACCCGCCGAGCCTCGACTTGGTCGGGGGGTAGCTCTCCTCGACGGAGATATTGCAGGTACGGGGCCTGCCAATCTCGATCTGGCGTGGCCCCGCTCTGCTCTTCCTCGACGTCCAGTGCCTCGCCCTCGGGGGCCGAGGGTACCTCGGGCTGTGCCGAGGGTGCCTCGGGCTGAGCCGAGGGTGCCTCGGGCTGAGCCGAGGGTACCTCGGGCTCGGGCGCGTCGTCGATCTTGACAGAGGGTTGATGCAGATCCCGGGGGAAGACGTCCGGGGGGACCGTCGTTCGCCCCGAGGCTATTTTAGCCAGCTCGTCTGCGGTTTCGTTGTAGCGCCGAGCGATGTGGTTGAGCTCGAGCCCGAAGAACTTGTCTTCCAGGCGCCGAACCTCGTCGCAGTAGGCCTCCATCTTCGGGTCGTGGCAGTGGGAGTTCTTCATGACTTGGTCGATGACGAGCTGCGAATCACCGCGGGCGTCGAGGCGTCTGACCCCTAGCTCGATGGCGATCCGCAACCCGTTGACCAGAGCTTCGTACTCGGCCACATTGTTGGACGCCGGGAAATGGAGGCGCAGCACGTAGCGCAAGTGCTTTCCGAGGGGCGAGATGAAGAGCAGGCCCGCGCCGGCTCCTGTCTTCATCAGCGACCCGTCGAAAAACATGGTCCAGAGCTCCGGTTGGATCGGAGCCGTCGGCAACTGGGTGTCGACCCATTCGGCCACGAAGTCTGCCAACACCTGGGACTTGATGGCTTTCCGAGGGGCGAACGAGATCGTTTCGCCCATGATTTCCACCGCCCACTTTGTGATCCTGCCCGAGGCCTCTCGGCACTGGATGATCTCCCCCAGGGGGAAGGATGACACCACAGTTACCGGATGAGACTCGAAGTAGTGTCGCAGCTTCCGCCTTGTCAGGATCACAGCATACAACAGCTTTTGAACTTGTGGGTAGCGGATCTTGGTCTCGTACAGCACTTCGCTGACGAAGTAGACCGGCCTCTGAACGGGCAATGCATGCCCTTCCTCTTGCCTCTCGACCACAATCGCGGCGCTAACCACCTGAGTGGTCGCGGCGATGTAGACCAAGAGGGCTTCTCCATCCGCCGGGGGCACCAAGACAGGCGCCTTCGTAAGGAGCGCCTTCAGGTTGCCGAGGGCTTCCTCGGCCTTAGGGGTCCAAGAGAAACACTCGGCCTTCCTTAAGAGGCGGTACAGAGGCAGACCTCTTTCGCCGAGGCGTGAGATGAAGCGGCTCAGGGCCGCGAGGCATCCCATGACCCTCTGTACACCTTTTAAGTCCTTGATGGGTCCCATGCTGGTGATGGCCGCGATCTTCTCCGGGTTGGCTTCAATGCCTCGCTCAGAGACGATGAACCCTAGGAGCATGCCTCGGGGCACCCCGAAGACACACTTCTCAGGATTGAGCTTGACTCCTTTCGCCTTGAGACATCGGAATGTCACTTCAAGGTCGGAGAGGAGGTCGGAAGCCTTCCTTGTCTTGACTACGATGTCATCGACGTAGGCCTCGACTGTGCGACCGATGTGTTCGCCGAACACATGGTTCATGCACCGCTGGTACGTCGCGCCCGCATTCCTCAAACCGAACGGCATGGTGACGTAGCAGTACATGCCGAACGGCGTGATGAAAGAAGTCGCGAGCTGGTCGGACTCTTTCATCCGGATCTGGTGATACCCTGAGTAGGCATCGAGGAAGGACAGGGTTTCGCACCCAGCGGTGGAATCCACGATTTGATCGATGCGAGGCAGAGGGTAGGGAACCTTCGGACATGCTTTGTTGAGACCAGTGTAGTCCACACACATCCGCCATTTCCCCCCTTTCTTCCTCACAAGCACAGGGTTGGCAAGCCATTCGGGATGGAATACCTCTTTGATGAACCCTGCTGCCATTAGCTTGTGGATCTCTTCGCCAATCACTCTGCGCTTCTCCTCGTCGAATCGGCGCAGAGACTGCCTGACGGGTCGGGCTTCGGCCCGAATATCCAGCGAGTGCTCGGCGACATCCCTCGGTATGCTGGGCATGTCCGAGGGACTCCACGCAAAGATGTCGGCGTTTGCGCGGAGAAAGTCGACGAGCACTGCTTCCTATTTGGGGTCGAGCCCGGAACCGATCCGGATCTGCTTGGTGGTGTCGCCACTGGGGTCAAGAGGGACGGCCTTAACCGTCTCCGCTGGCTCGAAGTTGCCGGCATGGCGCTTCACGTCTGGCACCTCCTTGGAGAGGTTCTCCAGGTCGGCGATGAGGGCCTCGGACTCGGCGAGGGCCTCGGCGTACTCCACGCACTCCACGTCGCATTCGAACGCGTGTTTGTACGTGGGGCCGACGGTGATGACCCCGTTGGGGCCCGGCATCTTGAGCTTCAGGTAGGTGTAGTTGGGGACGGCCATGAACTTCGCGTAGCACGGCCTCCCTAGTACGGCGTGGTAGGTTCCTCGGAACCCGACCACCTCGAACGTCAGGGTCTCCCTTCGGAAGTTGGAGGGCGTCCCGAAGCAGACAGGGAGGTCGAGTCGCCCGAGGGGCTGGACGCGCTTCCCAGGGATGATCCCGTGGAAGGGCGCAGCGCCTGCTCGGACGGAGGACAGATCGACGCGCAGGAGCTTGAGGGTCTCGGTGTAGATGATGTTGAGGCAGCTGCCCCCATCCATCAGGACCTTGGTGAGCCTGACATTGCCGACAACGGGGTCGACGACGAGCGGGTATTTCCCCGGGCTCGGCACATGGTCGGGGTGGTCGGCCTGGTCGAAGGTGATGGGCTTGTCGGACCAGTCTAGGTAGACTGGCGCCGCCACCTTCACCGAGCAGACCTCCCGGCGCTCTTGCTTGCGATGCCGAGCCGAGGCGTTCGCCGCATGCCCTCCATGGATCATGAAGCAGTCGCGGACCTCGGGGAACTCTCCTGCTTGGTGATCTTCGTTCTTGTCGTCGTCGCGGGCCCTGCCACCCTCGGCGGGTGGCCCGGCCCTGTGGAAGTGACGCGGAAGCATAACGCACTCCTTGAGGGTGTGCTTGACGGGCCCCTGATGGTAGGGGCACGGCTCCTTGAGCATCTTGTCGAAGAGGTTTGCACCTCCGGGGGGCTTCCGAGGGTTCTTGTACTCGGCGGCGGCGACAAGGTCCGCGTCAGCGGCGTCGCGTTTCGATTGCGACTTCTTCTTGCCTTTCTTCTTGGCGCCGCGCGGAGCAGACGCCTCGGGAGCCTCTTCCGATGGGCGGCCCTGGGGCTGCTTGTCCTTTCGGAAGATAGCCTCAACCGCCTCCTGGCCAGAGGCGAACTTGGTGGCGATGTCCATCAGCTCGCTCGCCCTGGTGGGGGTCTTGCGACCCAGCTTACTCACCAGGTCGCGGCAAGTGGTGCCGGCGAGGAACGCGCCGATGACATCCGAGTCGGTGATGTTGGGCAGCTCGGTGCGCTGCTTCGAGAATCGTCGGATGTAGTCCCGGAGCGACTCCCCCGGCTGTTGCCGGTAGCCTCGAAGGTCCCAGGAATTCCCGGGGCGCACGTATGTGCCTTGGAAATTGCCAGCGAAGGCTCGGACCAAGTCGTCCCAGTTGGAGATCTGCCCCGGAGGCAGGTGCTCCAACCAGGCGCGAGTAGTGTCGGAGAGGAACAGGGGGAGGTTACGGATGATGAGGTTGTCATCGTCCGTCCCACCCAGTTGGCAGGCAAGGCGGTAGTCAGCGAGCCACAGTTCCGGTCTCGTTTCCCTCGAGTACTTCGTGATAGTAGTCGGGGGTCGGAACCTGGTCGGGAATGGCGCCCGCGGATGGCCCGACTGAAGGCCTGCGGACCGGGTGGTTCGGGCGAGGGACTCCGATCCTCCCCGCTGTCGTAGCGCCCCCCACGCCTGGGGTGGTAGCCTCGGCGCACCCTTTCGTCGAGGTGGGCCCGTCGGTCGCGTCGTCGGTGCTCGTTGCCGAGGTGGCCCGGGGCCGCAGGCGCGGTGTTGCGCGTGGGCCCGGTGTAGACCGAGGCTTCCCGCATGAATCGGGAAGTCGCGGCATGAGGTTCCGAGGGATATCCCTGCCTTCAGGAGGCAGTGCTCTCGGCCCGTCGGGCCGCAGCGCCTTCCAGGAGATTCTTGAGCTCTCCCTGGATTCGCCGACCCTCGGTGGTTGATGGCTCCGGCATCACGCGGAGGAGCATCGCTGCGGCTGCCAGGTTCTGACCAACCCCGCTGGATGCGGGCGGCGGCCTGACCCTGACATCGTTGGCGACGCGGTGCTGGAGACCTTGGGGCAGGTGACGTATTTCTCCGGCCAGGGGTTGGCCCGCCCATGCCTGCCCGACGTCCCGACGAATCGGCTCAAGCGCTCCTGTTCCCCCGTTGAGCCTGGCCTGCGCCTCGCGGACTTGCTCGAGTTGTGGGTCGTAACCCCCCGCCGGAGCGGGGACCACAGCTAGCTCCCGTGGGATGTCGGCGCGAGGCATTGGCCTAGGAAGATCACCGTCCTCCGGCATGCCGAGATGGTTGCCTTCGGAGGGATCCCCTAGCTCGATGTGGAAACATTCGCGGCTTGGGCCGTAGCTCTCGTCGCCAAGGCTGCGGCTTCCGTCGGAACAGTCGGATAGGCAGTAGTCACATGCGGTCATGAAGTCCCGCATGACACTGGGGTTGCCAAGTCCGGAGAAATCCCAACAGATGCTGGGATCGTCTTCTTCCTCGGACCCAGAGGGCCCGTAGGTCGAGACGTCCGTCAGCCGGTCCCAAGGCGACCGCATACGAAACCCCAGTGGGGTTGCACTCGCCTCAATGAGAGCGCCCGCCAAAGCGAGGTCGTTTGGCGGGTTGAGGCCGAGTCGAAATGACGTAAGATGGGAGTTAGTCGGTACCTTTTGGTCGACGAGGAGCGACGTAGTCACATCGGGGACTGGTTGCACCGTCATCTCAGGTACGAGGGCGACGTCCTGCAGGCTTTCCGCGAGCGCGCCGGCGTCGTCTTCTTGCTCGGGGTCAGCGTGTCGCGGGGGGACGGCGCTTGCCTTCGTCTTGAACGCGAGGTCGACGTCCGGCGTGCCTTCCGTCGGAGCGTCGGGGGCGTCGATTCGCTCGATGACCAACGAAGCGTGGCCTCCCGCTTGGCCTTGATGGCCCCGCCTCCTCCTCCGTTGGCGGGGGAGAGAACGGAGCGAGCTCGAAGGTTGCTCTTCCACCACGCGGGGAAGATGTCGTCGATTCCGCCGCCGGCGGGCGGGTTGTCGGCCGCCATTGTCGTTGTCGCGCGGCGGTGGAAGAAGTATCATGTCGTAGCTGCCGTCAAGGACATGAACTCAAGTGTCCCGAAACGAAGCACCGCCCCGGGCCGGAGAGGTTGCTGGAGACTGCCCATCTGGAGCTTGACGGGGAGCTGTTCGTCAGCACGCAGCAGGCCCCTACCTGGTGCGCCAACTGTCGGCGTTTCGAGACAGGGGGGTCCCTAAGCCGACGAGTGAGTGTGCTGCGTGCCCCAGCCCAGATGGGTCGAGCGCGTGGGCGAGCGCGAAGGGGGGAGAGGCGAGGTGGCCGGAGTCGAGCGTGAGAGAGGTGGAAGTCCCGCGACCTTCGTGTTCGTCCCGCGCCCAGGTCGGGTGCGCTTGCAGTAGGGGTTTACAAGCGTCCACGCGGGTGAGGGAAGCGAGCGGCCCCAAGAGAGCGCCTGTCCCGTCCTCGGTCCCGCGCGGCCAACCCTCTCTCAGAAGGCCCTGGTCCTCCCTTTTATAGTCGTAAGGAGAGGATCCAGGTGTACAATGGGGGGTGTAGCAGAGTGCTATGTGTCTAGCGGAGCGAGAGCTAGCGCCCTAGGTACATGCCAATGTGGCAGCCGGAGAGGTCTTGGCACCTTGCTGGCGTGATGTCGTGGCTGTCGGAGGTGCGACGGAGCCTGGCGGAGGGACAGCTGTTGGAGCGGTCGAATCCTTGCTGACGTCGCCCTGCTTCCGTAAGAGTGCTGGGGGCCGCCGTCGTCACAGAGCTTGTGGAGCGCCATCATTGCCCATCCGGCGGAGCTGGCCGGATGGGACGCCGGTCTTGTTCTCCGCGACCCGAGTCGATTCGGGGTAGGATGATGATGGCGCTCCCTGTTGACGTGGCGGGTCTATGCCCTAGGCAGGGTGACGTGGGGGCTCCTCCGAAGCCGAGGTTGAGTCTGTCTTCTGTTGCCAAGGCCGAGTCCGAGCCATGGGGTCGGGCGAGGCGGAGGTCGTTCGGCCGAGGCCAGGGCGGAGTCCGAGCCCTGGGGTCGGGCGAGGCGGAGTTTCGTCGTCTTCCGGGTCTTAGCCCGAGTCCGAGCCCTGGGGTTGGGCGGAGCGGAGTTCACCGTCTTCCGGGTCTTAGCCCGAGTCCGAGCCCTGGGGTCGGGCGGAGCGGAGTTCGCCGTCTTCCGGGTCTTAGCCCGAGTCCGAGCCCTGGGGTCGGGCGGAGCGGAGTTCGCCGTCTTCCGGGTCTTAGCCCGAGTCCGAGCCCTGGGGTCGGGCGGAGCGGAGTTCGCCGTCTTCCGGGTCTTAGCCCGAGTCCGAGCCCTGGGGTCGGGCGGAGCGGAGTTCGCCGTCTTCCGGGTCTTAGCCCGAGTCCGAGCCCTGGGGTCGGGTGGAGCGGAGTTCGCCGTGGCGCCTTTGGCAAGGCCTGACTGCCTGTCAGACTCACTCTGTCGAGTGGCACCGCAGTCGGAGTGGCGCAGGCGGCGCTGTCCTTCTGTCAGACTGGTCAGTGGAGCGGTGGAGTGACAGCGGTCACTTCGGCTCTGCCGGGGGGGCGCGTGTCAGGATAAAGGTGTCAGGCCACCTTTGCGTTAAATGCTCCTGCAACTTGGTCAGTCGGTGTGGCAATTTAGTCAGGGTTGCTTCTGAGCGAAGCCAAGGCCTCGGGCGAGCCGGTGATGTGTCCGCCGTAAAAAGGGGGGCCTCGAGCGAGACGGAAGTCTCTCGAGGTCGGCTGCCCTTGGCCGAGGCTAGGCTCGGGTGAAGCGTGATCGAGTCACTCGTGTGGACTGATCCCTGACTTAATCGTACCCATCAGGCCTTTGCAGCTTTATGCTGATGGGGGTTACCAGCTGAGAATTAGGCGTCTTGAGGGTACCCCTAATTATGGTCCCCGACACATAGATTGGTATACCTTTTGATCTACGGACTTACCTCCTATGTTGAGGTCCATGTGTCCATCAGTTCCCATTGGCGTCTTAGCAAGCTTTGCGTCCTTCATCCCAAACTTCTTTAGTATATCTTGGATGTACTTTGTTTGAGAGAGGAATGTCCCTTCCTTGAGTTGCTTTACTTGAAATCTAAGGAAGTAGGTCAACGCTCCCATCATGGACATCTCGAATTTCTGTGTCATCAACCTGCTAAACACTTCACATAACTTTTGATTAGTAGAACCAAATATTATGTCATCGATATATATTTGGCATATTAACAAATCACCATTGCAAGTGTTATTAACAACAATAGGATCCGCTTTCCCGTCCTTGAAAGCATTAGAAATAAGGAAATCTCTAAGGCATTCATACTATGCTCTTGGGGCTTGCTTAAGTCCATAGAGCACCTTAGAGAGCTTGTACACATGGTCGGGGTACCTGTCATTCTCAAAGCCAGGGGGTTGCTTCAGATACACCTCCTCCTTGATTAGCCCATTGAGGAAAGAACTATTCACGTCCATTTGATAGAGCTTAAAAAATGGTGAGCATCGTAGGCTAATAATATACGATTATACTCAAGCCTAGCTACAGGAGCAAAAGTATCCTCAAAATCCAAACCTGCAACTTGGGCATATCATTTTGCCACAAGTCTTGCCTTGTTTATTGCCACCACAACGTATTCATCTTGTTTGTTGCGAAACACCCACTTGGAGCCCACAACATTTTGCTTTGGCCATGGCACTAGATTCCATATTTCATTTATTTTGAAGTTATTGAGCTCCTCTTGCATGGCCAACACCCAGTTCGGATCTTGCAAGGCTTCTTCTACCCTGAAAGGCTCAGTAGAAGAAACAAAAGAGTAGTGCCCATAAAAATTTGCAATACGTGAACGAGTAGTAACTCCCTTGATAATGTCACCAAGAATTTTATCCCTCGGATGATCTCTTTGAATGTTGGTGCGGACTTGGGTCGGAGGTGCTTGTGGTACTCCTTCATCCTCTCTTCCTTCTTGTTCTTGTGCACCCCCTTGATCCATGCTATCATCTTGAGGTACTTGTTCCTCATCTTGTGTTGGGGGTTGCACCATCTTTGAGGAAGAAGGTTGATCTTGCACTTGTTGTTCCTGTGGTCGCACATCACCTATTACCATAGTCCTCATTGCGGCCGTCGGAACCTCATGTTCATCAATGTCATCAGTATTAACTTGCTCTCTTTCAGAGCCATTAGTCTCGTCAAATACAACATCACTAGAGACTTCAACTAAACCTGAAGATTTGTTGAAGACTCTATATGCCTTTGTATTTGAGTCATAACCAAGTAAAAGCCCTTCAACGGCTTTAGGAGCAAATTTTGAATGCCTACCTTTCTTGACCAAGATGTAGTATTTGCTCCCAAATATACAAAAGTAAGAAACATTGGGTTTGTTATCGGTGTATAGCTCCTATGTCGTTCTCTTGAGGAGGCAATGAAGATAGAGACAATTTATGGCACGACAAGCCGTATTTACGGCTTTCGACCAAAACCGTTCTTGTGTCTTGTATTCTCCCAGCATCGTCCTTGCCATGTCAATGAGCGTCCTGTTCTTCCTATCCACTACACCATTTTGTTGTGGTGTGTAGGGAGCGGAGAACTCATGCTTGATGCCTTCTCCTCAAGATATTCCTCCACTTGAAGATTTTTGAACTCAGATCCATTATCGCTCCGTATCTTCTTTACTTTTAGCTCATACTCATTTTGGGCCCGCCTTAGGAAGCGCTTGAGAATTTCTTGGGTTTCAGATTTATCTTGTAAAAAGAATACCCATGTGTAGCGAGAATAGTCATCAATATTTATTAGACCATACTTACTTCCACCGATGCTAAGATAAACAACGGTCCCAAGGAGTTCCTTATGGAGAAGCTCCAATGGTCTTGATGTCCTCATCACATTCTTGCTTGGATGACTTATTCCCACCTATTTACCTGCTCGACACGCTGCACAATGTCTATCTTTCTCAAAAAAGACATTGGTTAGTTCTAAGACATGTTCTCTCTTCAGAAGTTTATCAAGGTTCTTCATTCCAGTATGTGCTAGACGGCGATGCCAAAGCCAGCCCATGCTGGTCTTAGCAAGTAAACATGCGTCTAGATCAGCATTAACTTTAGTAAAATCTACTGAATAAAGCTTACCTTCAAATACACCTTTAAGTGCTAATGAACCATCACGTCTTCTAAAGACAGTTACATCAACATTTGTGAATAAACGATTGTAACCCATGTGACATAACTGAGTATCAGAAAGCAAATTATATCCGAGCAAATCCACCAAAAATACATTAGAAATTGAATGCTCGATAGTAATTGCTATTTTACCTATTCCTTTTACCTTGCCTTGGTTCTCATCTCCAAAGGAAATCGTGTCATGGGAATCCTTATTCTTGATGTAGGAGGTGAACATGTTCTTCTCCCCCGTCATGTGGTTTGTGCATCCGCTATGAATGATCCAACCTGAGCCCCTAGATACATAAACTTGCAAGGTATTTAATTAGGCTTGGGATTTAGGTCCCCAACTTGTGTTGGGTCATGTTAGGTTAGTTACTGTAACACCCTGAATTTGGGGGTATAAAATTTCTTTTCTAATATCTACAAAATTCAGGTGTTACTCTCTCTCTTTTCCTTACTTTTCTTTTCTTTTTTCTAAATAGTGAAGAATATTTTTTTTATTTATTTTAGTTTATATCGATGTGTAAGCCTAGTAAAGTAAAACTCTAGAGGTGCTTTGACTGTTGCATCATACTGGAGCATGCTTTCATTTTGTTTGATGAGTGAATTTGTGAAGCATGCATTCAGTAAGGAATTCGATTTGAATTAGTAGGAAAAAGAAAAGAGAAAAAGAAAAAAAAGAAGAAACAAATAAAAAAGGAGGAATCCTAACTAGACCCCCTCTCGGCCAGCCCAGCTCGCCCCTCCCCGTGGCCCAACAAGCCCCTTCCCCCCAGCCAATTGTCGCGCGTGGCCCGCCTGGCCCTCCCGGCGCAGCCCGCCCCTCCCCCAAACCCTAGCCGCATGGAAACCCTGCCCCAGCCGCCACCTAGCACTGCCACCCACCCCAGCAGCCGCACCGCACGGCGCGCTGGCGCGCTCCCCGCCGCGCCTTTCCCTTCGACGTGTGTGCATGGAAGACAGGAACCATCGCCACGATGTCGCCCAAGTCGTTGAGGTAAGCCCTCGGCCACCCCCATGCGGTTCCTCACACCCCTCGCCTTGTCTCGCATCCCTGTGCAGCAGCCCCTCCGCGTTCTGCCTGAAGTCTCCCTACAGCCTCAAACACCATCGTAGCTGTTTTCCCGCCCATGCCCCCGGCGGCGCGGCGTGGCCAGGAGCGGCTCGCCTTGTGAGGTGGCCCGGTGGAGCAGCTTGCCCATAGTAGTGCGGCATCCCAGCGCGGCTCGGCCATGGCAGCCAGCGCGGCCTGCACGGCCGCTGCGCAGCGACCAGGTGCCCAGGGCAGGCGTGGCGCGCCCGCCGCCGCCCAGGCGAGCCTCCCAGCCCGCGCCCCTGCCAGCCGGCGAGCCGCTCTGTGGACGCAGGCCTGACATGGCCGAGGAGGGCCGTTGTTGAAGCCCCTACGGCTCCCTTGCCATCAACGCGCCAGTGCAGCCCGCGCCGTGGGCTAGAGCCTTGTCGCGCTCCATCACCCGCTTCGTCGAGCACCGCCGTACCGCATCCCCGTCGGCCGTTGAGGTGAGCTCTCTCCTCCTTCTTCTCCCCCCTCCCAGTGTAGCTCGTGGCATGGCCATTTGTGTCCACCTGTGTGGCTCGGCTCTTGCACGGCGAACGCGGCACCAGCTAGCGCCCCGCTGCTACGTGTGTCTAGCGCTGCCCCTGCGGAGCCAACCTAGCGCGACGAGCTTCTACTCATGCGCAAGTCGCCAAACCCAGTCCCAAACCGTGTCGTCGTAGCTCTGCGCTTGTCGTCGTGGTTGTGCCGCGGACGTACCCACATCCGTGTGTGCACAGCGTGTCGTCGGGGTTTAGATGACGTTCATCTACCTGTAGATGACTCTCGTCTACCCCCCGGCTACCTCGTCTACCCCCTGCACGTGCACGCGTTAGCGCCGTTCGCACGTGTCGTTGCTGCCGTGCGCGAGTGCGGTCCGCGTGCGCTGTCACCGTCCATTCGCGCAGTTTCACGCGTGTCACGCGCGATCGGCACTCATTTGTTAATCGTTTCTCTATAATCGTTCATGATTAGTAAGTAATTCTTGTTTAAATCTTGACTAATTGATAATTCAATTTATCTAAAACATCTTATGCAAATAAATTATATTAACTGAAATCAGCTTAGAAATATAGTTTTGTGTGTTTAATCATAATCTAGTGGTATTCATATGTCGCGTCGTTATTTAGCCGTGAATTGTTAATTCTTCAAGATGTTATGCATCGCAAACCTTATTCGACTCGTTTCGGTCGCGTCAAGTTAGTAACAACGTCGTTTTCATATTGGTAACATTATTTTGTCACGATGCATGTTTGAATTAGTGAATTATTTGTTCATCTGATATTTTAGAATATCAATTTAAATAAAACCAATGTTATAATTTTACTTGCGCTTTATAAATGCAAAGTAATATTATTAACGTCGACTCGCATGTCCTGAATTAACACTCGTTTATATTAAACATGATATTTGTTAGTGATCCTCGCGTGTCGTGCGTGCTGTAGCGTGTGCTGTTTCACACGCGTCGTCATGCGTTGTCCGCACATATCGCGCATGGGGATCGCGTGCGTAGCCACGCGTAGTCCGCGCGTTAAGTCGCGTGTGTCCGCGCGTCGTCGTGCATCGTTCACGCGTCATCGTGCTGTTTGCACACGTCGTCGGGTGCCGTTCACACGCGTTGTCGTGCGCCTTTCGTGTGTGTCGCGCGTCTCACCACACGTTGCTCGTACATGTCGCGCATGTCTCGCATGTCGATCACGTGGGTCGCGCGGCGTCTGCTCGTGATGATAAATTGCTTCCGATTATAATCACTTATGTTAAATAACGTTAATTCATCAGGCCATATATTTTAAATAATTTATTTAATGTTGCTCGACTAATATTTATTAGATTAATATTTTAACTAGATTAAATGTGTAGTGTTCAACTTGTGCTTTTATAATAAACATTGACATGGCTAATATTAACTTATCTGCTTTTTATTTATGTAATATTTGTTTAGTGCAAATGTGTCACCTATTTAGTATTTCTCGCCTATCGTGCGTGCTCTTCCACACGTGGTGGCGTGCTGGTTCACGCGTCGTTCGCGTTGGTCGCATGCACTATTTCGTGTGTCGTCAGCGTGATATGTCACACGTGTCCGCACATCGTTTGCACACAGTCGTGTCGTTTCGTGCATCGTAAACTCGACTCGCTTATAATTTCTCATGCTAATTATTTTACTTATTTATTTGACAATTGTTAGTGTAGTAGATTTAATCAAAACAAAATAGCATTTATAATTTATATTTGATGATGTTGAATTAAACGTCCTGACTATCACTTGCGTAGCGTAAACGTTATAACTTCTCGACCGTAGCTTCGACCGTCGCGTTTCTTATCCTCGCGTAACTGTAGAAGCGCTCTCTATTTTATATTGCTCGCTTCTATAATGTTTTATATTGTATGGTGTAATGTTCTTATGTATATATATGTTTGTTTGCTTGTGACTGTTCATCTTCGCTTCGCGTTGCGATTAAATCGCAGTTTTCGTTTATGAGATTCGAGAAATCGACGGTCAAGCGTTGGCGACCAGGTGATCTGGTTCTTCGAGTTCTGTAAAGTTGAGGACCCTCAGCATCTGTTTGGTGAAGGCAAGTGTCCTCTGACCCATTATGTCCTATTTACTTTATAATTCACCGTCCCGCATACCATGATAAACCTAAGGATTGACTAGCTTTCTATTTACCTTGTCCTTGATTACCTTTTGGGTTATTATGGTTAGCTTCATGCTATTGATTAAACTTAATCAATGAACATGATGTGAATACTTATGATACGATGATGTTATCCCCATGATGATCATGTGATATTTTAGGGGCTCAGGCCATTTTTCCTGAGTACCTCTCTGTAAGGACCTGTTCGTGTAGGGACCAACCAGGATAACAGTGCAACCATGAGGGTGGAATAGGACACCCTTAGCTGAATAATTAAATGAACCTGGGGGTGTAGATGGCTTTGCTGGAGGGCCGTCAATGGGGGCTGGGACGTAGTGCTCGCTCTGCCAAAGGGGGGTGCAGAGGTTCATTCGATTTGGTTTTGTTAGTCACCCACCTTAGGGAGGTGTATTGTGTTTGTACGACTGACGAAACATAACGAGCAGCTATGCACCAGGGTAGTCTTTGTAAAGGCTACGCAGTGATACCCTGCCAGGCCACCTAGGTAGTGGTCAATGGAGTGTAACTCTCTCCGGGCAGAAAGGGAATCAGGACTCGTGGGTAAAGTGTGCGACTCTGTAGAGGGAAGGAAACTGATATATCAGTCGTGCTCACGGTTATGAGCGGCCTTGGGATCCTCTTTGATTAGAGATGCAGATGATCTGAGATACAATGACTCTATTAATGGTTTGTTGTTCGATGATGATAATGATGTTCCGTGATGAGGAAATGATTCATAGGTTGGTTATATTACTAAAACTTGGCTTCCACTAATAATAAATACCTGACCAACTAAAAGTGATTGCTTGAGCTTAACCCCACATAAAGCTAGTCCACCTTAGCCAAACGGGACATTTGTTATGTACGTTGATGTGTACTCAGCCTTGCCTTCACAAAACACCAGGTTGCCTTTGGTGCAATCAATGCTCAGGTAAAGAAAGAGAAGAAGGCGTCTGTGGCGGAACTGCCCGAATTATTCCAACTTAAGTGCCTACGTCCCGCCTTAGAGGCTAGACCACACTTAAATGGGAATAACTCGTCAATCTCTCGGATCTAGTCCGACGAGGCCACTGACAGGATCAAGTACCACAATCTCACTCGATGGTGAGTCACAGAGCAAATACAATAAAACATAAAACCATACATTAAGGAGTATTAAATTATTACATCATCATCGGAGTTTTTGCAAAAGTAGTCATCATTGTTCGAAGTGCAGCGGAATGAAATTAACGATAAATAAACAGAGAGATGGGGAAGCCTGTCCCATCACTCCTCATGCTCCTCCTCAGCCAAGGCGGGGTCCCACTCGACAGTCCAACCCGGTGGCAAGATGGACGGCCAAGTAACTCCAGCAACCATGTCCTCCAAAGAACCTGTAAAATTATGCCACAAGCAAGGTTGAGTATACTAATACTCAGATAGACTTACCCGGTGTGAGGAGTCTACTCCTCTACCTCTAGACATGCAGCTGTTTGGCTGTGGGGTTTGGTTGCCAAAAGCACTAGCTAAGTTTCTACATCAAATTTTATCTTTGTCAAGTTTAAGTGTGACTCTCTTAAGGCTAAATGTGTACTATCTACTCATACATAGTATCAAACATATTTAGCAATCAACATCTTATGTCAACTCCTCACATTTCCACTTGTTACTCAATGTAGCAGCATGGATCAAGCAGTCTCATTAGCTGTGAGAAGCAGACGATTCGAATCGAGTTTTTATCCTTGCAAGGTAAATCTAAACACACGACATGTAGGGGCACTCCGTCCCCACACACATCAACCGTCCCCATCGATTCCCCGTCAGCAGATCAAGGCTCACCGCCTTGGCGTACAATGCCTCACTGACCCCGACTGCCGTCGTGCAGTGACCGCACTTGTACCCACCATAACCGGAATGGGAGACCACGTCTCAGGTCGCGTGAGGGGTAAAGTCCACTGCCAGGTTCAATCAGGTACTAGGCTTACCGATTTACCATATTTCTCGGCATGTGCTTAGTACGTTCAAACGCTTGACACACGGTACCACACCTTAATCCTTATTCCAATTTTTATCCCGTGGACAACCAATCCCCATGGATTGTTGTCCACAAACCAGCATCATTATGATAAGAAAGTGGATACAACCAATTTCCTGACCTCGCGCGAGTGCTAGAAAAATCACTCGACTTCTACCGAAATCCTAATTAATAAAGCAGCTACTCGACCTAGCATACTAGTATTCATCTCAACAGGATTCCTGAGATTATGCAACTAGGGTTTCAAACAACTCCTATACTTAAGTGCACATTCAATCCTACAATCAATAAGTGTAGTAAAATAGCATAAATAACAGGTTATGCATAAACCGGGGCTTGCCTTCCAAGGCTGTGGCAGGCAGATCCTCTAGTGTAGGCTCTGGTGCTGGATCCGGGGCTACCTCTTGAGCAGCTCCTTGCTCCGGCACGAGGACGTACTCTCCGTCAGCGAGGTTGCACTCTATCGAATGCAATGAATATGTATGTCATGATCATGCAGGATTTAACAACTTTATGCTAAAGGAAGAAAAACTAAGTTAGTAACTTAGGGTTTCTTGGTCATACGTGGCTTTTGGTGGTTTATGCTTATCACTCTAGGTTTAGGTTTTGTTAAGGATAAGCTTAGTGGATTGGTATTTCTCTTATATATTTTAGTGGACAATTTACAAAGGGTTTTAGGATGACACTAATTTCCATCATTCATTTTCCCCCTTCTTTATTTTCTATTTATAAATTCTAGTGTGGGTTTGAACTACAACAGTGGTTTAACTTTTTCCAAAAATTTTGTAAAAATTACAGTGGGTTGCCATTGGTCACTATAGCCTGTTCTAGGAATTTAAGGTTCAGAATAAAAAGGCTATGCCTTCGACAAAAATAACAAAAGTTGGGCAAAGGGGCCACTTTGCACTACAACTCTTAACTAGGGGTGGGTTCTGCCCTAAGGGTCATTTTTGTTGGCATTTAACAGTAATAACAAGCTTCTGTGCCAAAAATCACAGAAAGATAAATGAGGGTTATTTAGTGGTGCTTTTCTAAAGTTTAATGCCAAAAAGGCACTTTCTACTGTCTTCTTATTTGAAAAATGTCAAACAGCAGATTTCATATTTTTCCTATGTTCTTTATAACAAAACATTAATTACCCCAAAGGTTGGG
Source organism: Zea mays (assembly GCF_902167145.1). Taxonomy (NCBI): domain Eukaryota; kingdom Viridiplantae; phylum Streptophyta; class Magnoliopsida; order Poales; family Poaceae; genus Zea; species Zea mays. The sequence goes on from NC_050098.1 coordinate 69,868,637, forward strand.
TTGTTTTTACCTTGGGGTTATTTTTGTAGGGTTTTTCTAAGTTTTCCTTGTTTTCTTAAAATAAAAGGTATCCTATTTATTTTATACTAAACCAGGGTATAATAGATTTTTCTAGTGAGCTACACTGAATAAGTAGACTAACAAAAATAGGGGTGCTCCCTGGTTCTATATTTAAATTGCCTTTTCTATTTTCTTTAACTTTAAGCACAAAGTGAAATAAATGGCAAACTTTACCTTAATGGGGTATATAGAGGGGTTTATCATTTTTAAATAGGTCAGTAGGTGATCAAGTACTTCTCTAAATTTTCTTAACCTCAGTTAAATAGTGCAACTATTTTTCCTCCTATTATTTAGCTTTTGGCCAAATCAATATTTAAATCAGAACCCTAAAGTTTTTTGTAGCACTTAGGGGTTTTATATTTTTCTTACGTAGTTTACATTATTTAAGATTTGGCAAAATTGGTTTGACTTGATTTGGGTGAATAAAACAGAAGATATGAATTATTCAAGTTCTGTTTGAATTTAAATCAGATTTAATAAAAGGTTTCCTGGAAAACCACTTTGCACCGAAGTCCTCGGGTTCTTTCCAAACTAACCCTCTCAGATATACCCCTGTGCTACTATTCCCCTGAGTCACTGACGATGCGCAAAACCCCCTGGCCTTTTCTTCTTCTCCCCTGCGGTCCCTCCCTAGGTTTAAACAGTACCCGCGAAAAAGAAAAGGGTGGCGCGGCTTACCGGCGGTGAGAGAGGTCCGGCGAGGGGCGGGGTTGGCTCCGGGAGGTCCTGGCGGTCATAACGGTGTACGGCTCGACAGCGGAGGTGGCCGGAATCGTCCGGTCCACCTGCGCAGGCGGGTGCTCTCGTCAGCGGCGGGTGTTCTGGCCAAACCACGGCGACCTAGTTCAATCCAATGGCACGGTGAGCTTCACGGGGTGACATAGAGGCTAGGTGCACAAGGAATCGAAGAATGGAGAAGAGGATTACCCGGTCTACGCTCACCGACGGTCGGGCGAAGTCCGGCGACCGTGGACTGGCTTCTCCAGCGAAGCAAACTCCGATTCCTCGCTCGGGGAGCTTCACCGAGGTGTGCACAGTCTTCTCCAAGGGTCGGACGGGGTTGGGAAGGGTTCTGTTGGCCGGTCTACAGTGGCGGGGGAATCGGGCGGCCGCGGGCACGCCGTGCACGGGCAAACGCCGGTGAGGTCGAGCGCGTGCGGAGGGGTACGGTCGAAGTCCCTGGGTGCTTTATAGGCGCGGGCCATGGCGCCGGCTTGGCTTTGGCGCGAGGCGGGGCACGCGGGGGCGCGACGCGGGGCACGCGGGGGCGCGCGCGGGCGTGCTCTGGCGAGCTCAGAGCGCGTCGAACACGTGGCTCTTTGCTTCTGCCCTTGTTTTTCCCTCTACTGAGCGGCCAAAACGTACGAATCTTGCCCTAGAGCCTATGAGAGATCTCTTCCCTGCACCTAGAGCTACCTAGTTCATGTGAGTTCCAAGGGTAGATGTGGTCGGGTTAGAGAGATACGGGGGTGGGAAGTCGGCTATGTCAGAGATGTCCAAACCGAGACAAAACTTGTGCCAAGTCGTGTCAAACGTCTTAGGGTAGGTGTCAACTTCCTCCAGGGCATTCTAGAGGTAATTTGGCACCACTTTGTCAATTGGGTCGAAATGTTTTGAAGTTTGAATGAGGGTGAACATGTGTGATCTTTGGCCAAGGGTTGGTTTTGGGACTTAGAAAAATCCTGATTTTTCTTTTGTGCTCAACCCTTTGGTGAACCTTTTGGGGATTTTCTGAAATCTTTTTGGGGTTACTATCTTACTATTATTTGTAGGTTATTAAGTGTACTACAACTTTTATATTTGGCCCAAGCCATGATCATAAGGTTTTCATGACCTTTTGGTCATACTTACTTCTAGGGTTCCCATTGTCCAATGTGGTTTGCATTAGGGTTTTTGGGCAATTCTGCCCTTTAGATGTGCATGGCAAGTTAGGGTATGAATTCCAAGATGGGTTGCACTTGCTTAGGACCTTGAGTTCCAAGTTTGAGGTACTTTGCTCTATTCCAATCGCATGTGATGATGGGCTTGGCTTGTGTAGTCTTAAGTGAAAACCCTAAGTAACACCTGAGGTGTTACAGCGTCGAGGCGGATCTCTAGGAGTTCCAGGACTTCGACGAGTTCGAGGATTAGGCTAGCGACCTCCCCTAGTCAGCTGCCTGTGGTGGGTTAATTTACGTTGGCTACGTTTCTATTATGTGCACTTTGATTCATATTATGTAAATGACTCTAGTGTTTAATATTATTACTTAATGTTCATAATTATTCGAAGCATTGTGCTATGATGAGTCATTTATATAATCGATGTGTACGTGGATTTCTGACCCTGGCACGTACATGGTTCGCATTCGGTTTACCTCCAAAACTAGGTGTGACATAAGTGGTATCAAAGCCTTGCTGACTGTAGGACCGCTATCCTAGAGTAGCATTGGCCGTTTTAAGGACTTTTTGACTATTACTTCACTTCATCCTTGTTGCTGCTTCAAAATATTAGTCACCACGACAAATTCTATGTTGTACTCCTATATGCCCCCTTGCCAAAAGTATTTTATTTTAGTATGGTCTATATTTCTCTCAATCTATTAGATCTAATCTCACTCTTGTGCTTGCACCATCTTTGTAGATGCCCCCTGACCATAACCTTCTTGTCTTTTGGGATTCTTTTTTCTTCCATTATTAAATTACTACCATTTGACCATATCTATTCCATTGGTATTGACATGCTGCATCTTTTGGATTCCTACATACCCTTATCCCTTAATTCAAATACTTAACCCTAAAGTCTTTGTTGCCTACTTAAACATTTCAGTTTATATGTCTATGACCTTCTTGTCTTTTGATATCCCTTTCTATTCCACTGTTATGTCATCATCCTTCTCCTCTTTCTATTCCCTTGTCTTGGTATGCCTGTGTCCTTGGTATCTGGCATACCCTAATGACTGTTCAAGACATTTCAGTTAACGTGCCCTTGACCACACTTGTTTCTTAATGATCCACGAGCGGTTATTTTATTTTGCACACCTTTGGAAATCTCGTTGTTTCCTTGTAACTTCCTTCGATAATGAATTTTTACTTCAACTCTTCTGCAGGAGTCTCACTTATCTTATCCTTGATTGTTTTCTCCACTTCGTTACTTTGCGAGTCTTGCCTTAACTCTGTCCATGAATTATGTTTTTCACCATTCTCACCTTTATCCTTATCACCTCTATATCTTACCTTGATGTTTATCTTATACTGTCTTTAAAATATCCTCTTTTCCATCTCAATCTAAGCATTGTACTTTACCTACTTTTCCCTTGGTCGTATCCTCTTCCTTGTCACCTGCGAGTTTTTAACTCTATCCTTTGTTGTGTTTTTGTTTGTTATTTCCTTTACCCTTCTCTTCACTATATCCTACCTTGTGATTACATTATGTCCGTTATTTAAAAAATCTCCAATCTCCTATCCCAATCTGAGAGCGGTGTTTTACTTAGCTCACCCTTGGCTATATCCACTTCTTCACCGTGTGTAAGCCTTGAGGTAACTCCATTCTTTAAAGTACTTATACCACTTGCTCTCATGTGCCTTCATCTTATCTCTCATACCCTTGTCTGTTATCGCCTTTGACCCTTGCGATATTGAGGTTTTCTACCTAAATGCTCACCTTGAACTTGTCTTTTAAAAGCCTCTCGTTTCTTTCAACCCAGTTTGAGAACTACGAGTTACCTATCTCTCCCTTGATTTCTTTTCACTCCTTGTCGCCTTACAAGTTTTGTCTTAATTCCATCCTTTGTTGTGTGTTTTATTTGCTATCACCATTACCTTGTCATCCATCGGTCTTGCCCTGATACTTATCTTTCTTCTTGCTCTTTAAAAATCTCCTCTCTTCTGCCTCAATTTGAAAGTGGTAGTTTACTTGTCTGGCCCTTGGATGTACCCTCTCCTTTTCCATTTGCAGGTCCGGTCTTAACTCCATCCTTTATGGTACTTATATCCTTTGTCTTATGCCTAATTATCTCCTCCCATACATCCTTGTCTGTTATTACCTTTAAAACCCTCGTAATATCTATGCCCTTGCCTTCCTTCTTACCTTGAACCTACCCTTTGAAGCCTCCTCCTTTCCATCCTTGTTTGGGGATAATGCCTCATCGATTTCATCATTGACTGCTCCCTTTCTTTGTCACCTTGCAAGTTTTGCCTAAAATACATCCTTTAATGTGTGTTTGTCCGTTATCACTTTAACCCTTGTCATCCCTTGATCTTTACCTTGATGCTTATCTTGTATTTGCATTTTAAAGCCGCCTCTCCCATTTCATTTCAAGAGTGATGTCTTACCCACCCTGCTCTTGTTCGTTCCCTTTTCCTCTATCGCGTTGCAAGTCTTAGCTTATGGTCGATATCACCCTTACCTTCCTAATATCTCGATCTTTCCATGATGATTATCCTATGCCTACCTTTTGAAATATCATCTTTCCCATATCGATTTGAGAATGGTGTTTTACCTATTCTGACCTTGGTTGCATTTTCTCCCTGTCGATTCCAATCCTTGCTTTAGCTCCATCCGTTATTATGTTCATGCCCCTATCCTACATGTCTTATTATTCCCTTTGTCTTTCGATGGCCTTAGAGTAGTTTACCCTTTGTAAGGAAAGACCACCATCTAGTTAACACTAACGTGTAGCAACGAGATGTTTGTTGTTGTGTGCTCGTGATGTTTGTCTTTGTGTTATGACTGATTTGCTTCTTTGAAATGAGTGTAGATGTGTTGTCGCCTTTGGTCCGCAATGGCATCAGTTTACTAGGTGAGTATCATAGAGTCAGGCAGTTGGGCGCTCTCCCTTTTTCTCTCTTTAATCCATATATGCTTACCTTTTCTATCTATACCCTTTCCTCTTGCACCTGTCCGGTTGACATCCTACAACCTCTCTAAATCAGTCAAGATCCGAGTTGGCAACATCTTCACCAAGCGTGTATCAACACTCCTGTTAAGGGGGTTAGCCGCTAACCCCAATGAAGACCATGCGATCAACGTCAACCAACAAGATCAAAGTGACGTAGCGAAAGTGTGTGTGGGTCCTAACCCACAGGTCCAAGGGGTCCACAAGAAGTCTATTGCTTGTTCTTGAGCATCTGAAGGTCAAAGCAACCAGTCCACAAGTTAAGCTTGTAGAGTCAAAGTCAACTCAAGAAAGTCATGAACAACCTATGAACTAACCTAGTTTTCTTGCTAGCTTCTTCTTGAATCTCGAGGGCGAGATTCCTCTTAAGGGGGTTAGATTTGTAACACCCTGAATTTGGGGGTATAAAATTTCTTTTCTAATATCTACCAAATTCAGGTGTTACTCTCTCTTTTCCTTACTTTTATTTTCTTTTTTATAAATAGTGAAGAATTTTTTTTATTTTATTTTATTGTATATCGATGTGTAATCCTAGTAAAGTAAAACTCTAGAGGTGCTTTGACTGTCGCATCATACTGGAGCATGCTTTCATTTTGTTTGATGAGTGAATTTGTGAAGCATGCATTTAATAAGGAATTCGATTTGAATTAGTAGGAAATAGAAAAGAGAAAAAGAAAAAAAGGAGGAAACAAAGAAAAAAGGAGGAAGCCTAACTGGACCCTCTCTCGGCTAGCCCAGCTCGCCCCTCCGCGCGGCCCATTCCCCCCAGCTCATTGCCGCGCACGGCCCGCCTGGCCTACCCGGCGCAGCGCGCCCCTCCCCCAAACCCTAGCCGCATGGAAACCCTGCCCCAGCCGCCACCTAGCACCGCCGCCCACCCCAGCGGCCGCACCGCACGGCATGTAGGCGCGCTCCTCGCTGCTCCTTTCCCCTCGACGTGTGCGCGTGGAAGACGGGAACCATTGCCACGATCTCGCCCAAGCCATTGAGGTAAGGCCCTCGGCCACCCCCATGCGGTTCCTCACTCCCCTCGCCTTGTCTCGCATCCCTGCGAAGTAGCCCCTCCACGTTCTGCCCGAAGTCTCCCTACAGCCTCAAACGCCGTCGTAGCTGTTTTCCCGAGTACCTCTCCGTAAGGACCTGTTCGTGGAGTGACCACCCGGGATAACAGTGCAACCATGAGGGTGGAATGGGATGCCCTAAGCTGAATAATTAGATGAACCTAGGGTGTAGTTGGCTTTGCTGGAGGGCCGTCAATGTGGGCCGAGGCGTAGTGCTCGCTCTGCCAAGGGGGTGGAGAGGTTCATTCGATTTGGTTTTGTTAGTCACCCACCTTAGGGAGGTGTACTGCTTTTGTACGACTGGCAAAACCTAACGAGCAGCTATGCACCATGGGAGTCTTTGTAAAGGCTACGTATTGATACCCTGTCAGGCCACCTAGGTAGTGGTCAATGGAGAGTAGCTCTCTCCGGGCAGAAAGGGAATCATGACTCGTGGGTAAAGTGTGCGACCTCTGCAGGGGGAATGAAACTGATATATCAGCCATGCTCATGGTTATGAGCGGCCTTGGGATCCTCTTTGATTAGAGATGCAGATGATCTGAGATACAATGATTCTATTAATGGTTTGTGGTTTGATGATGACAATGATGTTCCTCGATGAGGAAATGATTCATAGGTTGGTTATATTACTAAATCTTGGCTTCCACTAATAATAAATATCTGACCAACTAAAAGCAACTGCTTGAGCTTAACCCCACATAAAGCTAGTCCACCTTAGCCAAACGAGACATTTGCTAAGTACGTTGATGTGTACTGACCCTTGCTTTCACAAAACACCAGGTTGCCTTTGGTGCAATCTATGCTCAGGTAAAGAAAGAGAAGAAGGCGTCGAGGCAGATCTCCAGGAGTTCTAGGACTTCGACAAGTTCGAGGATTAGGTAAAGAAAAAGAAGAAGGCGTTGAGGCGACCTCCCCCAGTTAGCTATCTGTGGTGGGTTAATTTACGTTGGCTACATTTCTATTATGTGCACTTTGATTGATATTATGTAAATGACTCTAGTCTTTAATATTATTACTTAATGTTTATTATTATTCGAAGCATTGTGCTATGATGAGTCATTTATGTTATCGCTGTGTACGTGAATTTCTGACCCTGGCACATACATGGTTCGCATTCGGTTTACCTCCAAAACTGGGTGTGACAGTTACATAAGACTTTGTAACCCAAATGCAAGTATTACCTTTCTTGCATTTTGGTCCCACATTTGTAGCAACAATTTCATCATTTTTATAATGAATCACATAGGATGCATCAAAAGTACGGAATAAAATGAAAGATCCATGAGATGCATTCCTATCCTTTGGCGTATGAGAAACAACATGAGAAGCATGACGCCTAGTTCTACTCCTATTAGAATCACTAGATGAAGCATGCACAACGTGAGGAGTAGAGATACTACTATGATACTATGGAAAAGAAAAACGATCATTACAAGTATCATGATGAGCATAATGAGAAACATTCATGATATGAGAATATAAGTAAGCATGGTTTTTCCTCTCATGAATAGAATGCAAGCTATTAGCCATAGGTGTCTTCCCCTTCTCCTTTGTGAAGTTGAGAACCTTTTGGCTTTTAGTGTTCTTGGTTCCCTTTTGGAAACCAAGTCCATCCTTAATGGAGGGCTATGTACCAATGGTAAAGGCATCCCTAGCAAATTTAACCTTTTCTACTTTATTTTTGCAAGTTTTAAGTTGAAATTTTAATTAGGCAATTTCATCATTTAATTTTGCAATAGTATAAGCATGATTACTACAAGCATTAAAATCATGGTCTTTGCGTTTAACACAAATTGAAACATGCTCAACGGATGAACTAGGAATACTAAGTTTTTCAATTCTAGCATTCAAGCCATCATTTAAACTTTTAAGACTAGTAATAGTGGAATGGCAAGAAGTCAATTCAAATGTAAGCATTTCATTCTTCTTAATTTCTAATGCAAGAGAGTTTTCCTACTTCAACTACTTTATCATGTTCCTCATAAAGCAGATCCTCTTGTTTTCTAGCAATCTATACTTTTCATTGAGAGCATCAATTAATTCATTAATTTTATCTACCTTAGATTTATCTAAGCCCTTAAAAAGATTGTTGTAGTCTATGTCATCGTCATCGTCACATTCTTCATCACTAGATGAGGTATACTTAGGAGTATCATGTGTATGTACATTCTTATCTTTTTCTACGAGGCAAGTGTGATGCTCGTTGGGGAACAGGGAGGATTTGTCAAAGGCGGAGGCAGCAAGTCCTTCATCATCGGAGTCGGATGAAGAGTAGTCTGAGTCCCATTCCTTACCAATGTGTGCCTCGCCCTTCGTCTATCTGTAGAACTTCTTCTCCTTCTTCCCTTTCTTATCTTGTACCTACTCATTCTCAGTATCGAGATATTGAGCAATAAAATGACTAGACTTACCGCACTTTAAGCATGAACACGTTCCCCTTGATTTGTTCTTGTTGGGGTAGTCCTTGCGTCTTTTCAATGCAGTCTTGAAGCGCTTTATTACAAGCGCCATTTCTTTCTCATTAAATCTGGCAGCTTCCACTTGTGCTACCTTGTTTGGGAGTGTCTCTGTGCTGGTAATTGCTTTGAGTGCAACGAGTTGCAGCTCGTAAAGAGGAAGAGGTCTGTTGGCGATGTTGTCGACGTACCTTGCTTCTTTTACCATCAAGCGCCCACTTACAAACTTACCAAGAATTTCCTCGGCGACATTTTGGTATACCTAGGTTTTCATGAATAAGATTAACAAGATGGGGATCAATTACAGTAAATGACCTTAACATGAGGCGCATGACGTCGTGATCCATCGATCTTGTGCTTCCATAGCTTCATATCTTGTTCACCAGGGTCTCGAGCCTATTGTTCGTTTCAGTTGGCTCCTCTCCCCTTATCATGGAGAATCTCCCCAGCACGCCTTACACCAACTCCATCTTGATGATCATCCTCATGAGAGATCTTGAGGGTGTCCCATATTTTCTTGGCGTTGTTCAAGCCACTAACCTTGTTGTATTCATCCCAGCATAGGGACGCTAAAAGAACAGTAGTGGCTTGGGCACTTTTATGAATGTGATCATTAATAAATATGGCATTATCATTACTATCTAAATTCATTCCATTTTCTACTACTTCCCAAATGCTAGGATGAAGAGAAACTAAATGAATATGCATTTTATGACTCCAAAAAGAATAATCTTCCCCATCAAAGTGAGGGGGCTTGCCAAGAGATATAGATAATAAATGAGCATTGGAGTTGTATGGAATTCGAAAATAATTAAAAGAATTCTTTTGATTAACTGCCTTTTTCATAGTAGATGATCTTCTTGGTGCGCCTCTTCTTCTTGTCCTTCCTCTTGTTGTTTGATCCTAAGTTTTTGGGTTTATCTCCTTTTGGTCGTTATTGTTGAGGATCTCATTCTCCTTGTCGTTATCACAATTCCCTTGCCCTTAGGATCCATCTCTTCGGGCGGTTAGTCCCTTGATGAAGACACTTGCCTAGAGGGGGTCAATAGGTGATCCTGCAAAAATCAATTCTAAACAACACAAACTTGGTTTCTAATGAGTGTTATTGAAAGCTAAAACCAAGTTGATACGAGCAGATATGGAGGAGAGGAGAATTCTTCACTTGATTGCTCCTTTGAGATGTGTATCATACTTAGGAGCAATAATACAAGTGAAATATGATAACTCTAGAAGACACTAATCGCAATAAAGTAAATAGACAAAAGACACGGTGATTTTATCCCTTGGTTTGGCCAATGCCTAGTCAACATTGTAGTGACCTTCTTCGGTCAAGGGTTGCTGTCACACCCGGATTTAAGGGGTAAACCTATGTGCGTCTCATATGTGCGCCAAAAAAGAACAACACATATAATGACCAAGTGTATAGAGATAAATGTCACAAATATTATTACATTGTGGAAGTGTCTTACAAAAATAAATGATAACAAATAAACGAACTAATATTATTCCTTGGCGCCATTAAGACTGGGAGACACCACCTAGACTTCCTCGTACTCCTCGTAGTAGTCCTCCTCCTAGGCTACCTGCTCTTCACATGTGGGGGTTATATATCTCAAGGGCGAGATCACAAAAGATCATAGCTCAACAAGTTGTGGGAAATAATGTGCATGAACTCACCAAAGGTGGGAGCTCATGTGAAGTGTAAAGTTGATCAACAAATAATGGGTAAAGGTAAATCATTGCTTTTAATAAGTTGGTCAAGTATTATTAGCACTTACTAAGTATAAGTAAGTACCAGTCCAAATATTGAGAGATCGCAATTAATAAATAAACCACAATGCGATGCAAATGACCTATTAAATTTAATTCCATAAGTTACTCATGTGAGGGTCCGAGCCGCTCATGACCGTGAGCACGGCTGATATACCAGTTTTACACTCTGCAGAGGTTGCACATCTTTACCCACAAGTCATGTTATCCATCTGCCATGGGGTTGTATAGGCCCCACACACCTCTACCAAGGAAGCGAGGCACGGTAACACTATGAAGCATTTACAAAGTTCCATTAGCTTCAGAAAACCCTCTACGATTTCTAAGGAGCGCAATATAGGAATCCTCCGTCTGAAAAGCCATCTCAGCAAGATCAACCTGAGAACCTCCCTATAACGACAACTCCCCGCCCTTGCCCCTTTCGAGTAAGGTAGTCCTCCACTAGATTTCCTAATTAGTTAGCCAAGGGCATCCGATACCACCCTTGTGGTAGCACTATTTTCCCGGGTGGTCGCTCCATGTTCTAATTAACATAATGATCTTGTCATGAACAGTAAATAACTCATTTGTAATAAAAGCATGATCATGAATAATGTGTATCTTAACACCTAAAACCACATAAAGCAATAACAGGTACTACTCAAAAGTTGAGTGGTAAACAAGGTATAAAGATGACCAAACTAGGGTGACCTATTGGGTCCCAGCAAAATTAGCCTATGCAGATCATAACGATTAACATGAACATTATTGGGTAAAGAGAAGTGATCAAGGGCACAAGTTGCCTTCAATGAGCTCCTGCTCAGTATTTTCCACCTATTGGGTACCGGGATCCTCGGATGCTTCCTCGTACTCGCAACAATACAAACAAACATGGTATAGGAGAAATTAACATCACACCAAACATAAGATCATACTGCATAATAATGTTCTACACATCGTAACGAGATCGTAGGTTCGAGAATCACTAAATTCGGAGTTACGGTTGAAGAGTTATGATTTTCTGAAGTTTTAAGTGTTAGATATAGAATGAATTAAGTGCATAATTTTAACCTATGCTTCATAACAAAATGGATCAAAAAGGAGTTTAAATGAATCACTTATTAATTAAACAAGTTTCTAATTGGGCTACGCCACTATTCTGGAGTTCTCCAAGGTCTATCCTACAATATCCAGGACTCATGTGTAATGGTTTTATCAATAACCTGGAGTGTGGGTTGATAAGTAAAAGCACTAGGGGCTATTTTGTATAGCTGGATGGCTGAAGGGGTACCATCGCATATGGGCCACCAGAACGAACACAGACGATTCAGGTTAGATTGGAGCGGTGAGAAGATCAGTATGCTATACGAGTCCTCAGATCGGGGATCTACGGTCCGAGGCCCACGTGACAACATAACCACTAGCTAACCGATCGACGGCCAAATCTTATTGTCGCAATGGGGTATGTTCATGCGCTAATCTGAAACGCCCAACGTGAGATCGATGGCTAGGGTTTTATGAAACGTGACCCAAATCTGACCCTTGGATTCGATCTCAATGGTCCGAGTGCAATACAACCGAAGGGGTATCCCCACCTAATCGTGGTCGTTACACACGAAATCTATGGCCCAGGAACCAAGGGTCGAATCGTAAGACTACCACGGCGGAGGACTTCACCGATGAGGCGAGTCTACGGTCCTAGCGCCCCAACCTCTAACCCAAACAGCTCTACACGATGCGGAAATAAAAGCGAATGCGGGTGAGGAAACCTTACCGAGGATGATGCGCGCAGGCGGGCAATCCACTTGGAAGAGCGGATCTGTGGTGGATTAGGCTCGACGACGAGAAATTACACAGGGCTCCAGTGAACTTCGCCCGAATCAATGAGGAGCACGCCTTCTACGAGGTGCGATGATCCCCCAAAGCCGAGTCCCAAGCCCAGACTTGTCGCGGTTCCGATTTCCCATGCCGGCGGCCTGCTCTCACTCTCGTTTCACACTCTGCGTCGAAGTGGCTCTCGGCTATTGCTCCTGGTGCGATTGGGGTGGGTCGATATGGCCTAGGCGACCCTACCGCATTGGTTTATAGCAGAGAGGATCCCCCCCCAGTTGGCTCACCCCATCGGGGCGGTTGTTGTAATGTTCCTCGCCGAAAGCTCCGCGACGTGGAAGACAAACAAGGCTGGGGAGAGTGCCCCACACGTCAGCTAGAAGAATGACTGGTGCACGCTGAGTGGCCGACAAGTGGGCCTGGCTTGCTAGTGTCACGTCCAATGATGCGTGTGGTACGCTAGGATGGGCCGGGCGCGCATGCGAGAGAAGAGGAGACTGGGCTGAATTCTAGCTTGCCGGCCCAACACAGGTAGTTTGGCTTTTTCTTTTTCTTTTCCATTCTTTTCTTTTCTATTTCAAACATTCAAACTAAATTTGAACTCTTGTTTTGAACTCCAGATTTCAAAGATCAAACAAAATTCTAATATGAATAATACTTATACTCCTTACAATAATATTATTTATTTATTTATTATTATCATTATTACTATTATTACTATTATTTTCCACTCTTTTGCTCCTATATATCTAGAGCTCAAATTTGAATTAGAAGCTAGGTTTGTTTTAATTACGAGTTTGAGTTTAACACATAAACAAAGGAATGCCAGCATGATGCATAAGTTCATGTGTTTATTTGGTATTCATTTAAAAGAAAAATATGCCTCAATAACAAGTCACATAATCAAATTTGGCTCCTTTATTATTTCTCACATGACTAGAGTCCTAGAGATTAGATCCTAGGGTTTACAGTTGCACTCAATCCCTCTCAAGTGATCCAAAGATCAAACTTGAGTACCATGGTTTTCTTCCTTATATCAAATCCCGTTTGTGAGGAATCTCCACAAGTTGGAGTCTCTCATGCCTTACACAAATTATCTTAATCAAAACTAGAGTAAGGAGGGAGTAGAAACACACACAAGAATACAATCGTAGCAACAACACGCACACAAGTCAAGAAAAAAGAGCAAGAATCAAAACAACGGAGTCACATCTCAAGAACACGCTCAAATCTTTATCTAATGATCCGACAGCGTGGTCGCGGACTCTAGGAGTTGTAGATTGCTCAAAGTGTGCTTAGTTCCTGCTCCATGTCACCTAGTGGGTCCTTTTATAGCCACAAGGGACCTAGGAGCCTTTGGAACTTCATTTGGAAGGCCCTGGGTTCCTTCTGTCCGTGGGTGAACCGGACTTTCCGGTGCACACCGGACACTGCATAGTCACCGGCCTTTCCTTAATCAGTCGAGCCGACCGTTGCCTACCATTGCTCACATGGCACACCGGACAATCCGGTGGCGCACCGGACACTCCGTGCGACTTGGTGACCGTTGCTGGGCTGACGTGGCCTGCGTAGATTGTGTGGCCGACCGTTGCCTAGGAGAGCGGATAGCACATCGGACGGTCCGGTGCACACTAGACAGTCCGATGAATTATAGCCGTGACGTCCCATTGATTTCCCGAGAGTGGTTTGTTTGGCTAGCTGAACAGTCTGGGCACCGAACACTGTCTGGTGCACACCGGACAGTCCGATGCTCCCCAGACTAGCACAAGTTTGGCCAAACTTAGCCAGACTTCTTCCTTTCAATTTTTCTCGACTTGGATAGTTTCCTAGCATTTATATGAACATTGTTATCCACTCAACCAATTTACTAAGTACTAGAATTGTACCTTTGTTTCTTTCATACATTGGGATTTGCAATATACACCAAATGCACTTTTCCATATTTCTTAATTTACCTTTCAAATACTTGCACCTATTCTCATACATCAAGATGTTAGTCCAAGACAATGTGTTGAGCAATTGATCACCAAAACAAACTAGAAATGGCCCAAGGGCACATTTCCCTTTCAAGAAGAGCCTTTGTACGACGAGTCTAAGGGTTGTACCAAAGAGTTCACGACGCTCTAGTCTGTGCTAAAGCTATTGATGTTAAAAGCTAGATATGGTCAGTCTGATGCTTGCTTCGATGTGTTCTTGAGTATTATCGCAGACATGCTTCCAAAGGAGAACAAAATGCTTACTAAGACATACTATGCAAAGAAACTAATCTATCCAGTCACTATGGGTGTGGAGAAGAACCACACATGTAGAAATCAGTGTTTCCTTTATCGAGGTGATGATTATTAAGACTTAGAGAGCTGCCCAAAGTGTGATGCAAGTAGGTACAAGACGAATAAAGACTATCAAGAAGAAGAGTGTGTTGCATCTGTGTCTACAGGGAAGAAGTGAAAGAAAGCCCAAAAAAGACTTCAAAATCCACGAGCAAAGAAAAAGAAGTAGACTATTATGCACTCAAAAAGAGTCCTGCTTTGGTGATGTGGTACCTCCCCATTGTCAATCGACTAAGGTGTTTGTTTGCTAACCCTTAGGATGCCAAAGTTATCAGCTGGAATGCTTTTGTTGAGTACAAAAACGATGGGAAGCTTCGACATCCAGCTGGTGGGGAAGCAGTGGGCAAGATTTCAATGACAACCACTGAGACTTCGCCAATGAACTAAGAAATGTTAGGTTCATACTAAGTACTGATGGATTGAATCCATTTTTTGAGAGGAGTAGCAAGCATAGCACATGGTCAGTGATCCTCACTATCTACAACCTTCCTCCATGGTTGTTGCAGAAACGAAAGTACATTTTGCTAAACATCCTTATTTTTGGACCTACACAACCTGGAGTTGACATGGATGTATTTTTGAAGCCCTTAATGGAGGATATGAAAATATTGTGGGAAACAAGTGTTCAAATGTTGGATGAGTATTATAAAGATTCATTCATGCTTAGAGAAATTCATTTTGTTATGGTCAACAATTATGAAAGGGAAATAGGGTTAACCTTTTTCCTAGTATTAATTTTGGTGGTTGAATGCCCAACACAAATATTGGACTAACTAGTTTGCTCTAGAGTATATGATCTACAGGTGCATAAATGATCAACACAAACCAATAAAAAATTGAAGAAAGGGTTCAAATTCAAAAGGAGCAAGAAACCGAGTGTGCCCTGGTCTGGCACACCGGACTGTCTGGTGTGCCACCGGACAGTGTCCGGTGCACCAGGACCATACAGTCTCAAACTCGCCACTCTCGGGTTTCTCAGGGCGCGCTCCACTATAATTCACCGGACTGTCCGGTGCACCAGCGGATCAACGGCTACTTCGCGCAACGGTCGCCTGCAAAAGCTGAAGATTCAGATGAACAGTGGGCAACAGTACGCGGCAGAGCAGAGCCGCCCATCAGAGGCGCATCGGACACTGCACATTGTTTGTACGGTGCAGCACTGGACTATTCGGGGTTGAAAGGATCACGATGCCCAAGAGGGGGGTGAATTGGGCTTTTCTAAAAATCAACACTAATTAAAACCTAAGCAACAGCTAAACAAGAGCCCAACTTCACCCCAACAACTAGCACTAAGAATATAATACTAGAAATGTAACAAAGCTAAGAAAATACTTCAAATACTTGCTAAACAAATACACAATGTAAAGTGCTTGAATTAAGTGCGGAATGTAAAGCAAAGTTTAGAAGACTCCTCCAATTTTTCCCGAGGTATCGAAGAGTCGACACTCTCCACTAGTCCTCGTTGGAGCACCCGCGCAAGGGTATCGCTCCCCCTTGGTCCTCGCAAGAACCAAGTGCTCACTACGAGATGATCCTTTGCCACTCCGGCGCGGTGGATCCCTCGAGACCGCTTACAAACTTGAGTCGGGTCACCAACAAGATCTTCACGGTGATCACCGAGCTCCCAACGCCACCAAACCATCTAGGTGATGCCGATCACCAAGAGTAACAAGCCGTAGACTTTCGCTTGACCAAGAGAAGCCTAATGCAAGTGGTGTGTGCTGTAGGTGGCTCTCACTGGCGCTAATGAGGAACAAGCGCGGATTATGATTCTCTAATCTCCTCACTAGGCTCTTGGTGCTTGCAATGCTCTAGCAATGTGCTGGAATAAATGTGGAGTGCAAGACATTGAATATGGTGGGTGGAGGGGGTATAAATAGCCCTCACCCACCAACTAACCGTTACAGGCAATTCACTGCGCGATGGCGCACCGGACAGTCCGGTGCGCCACCGGTGCGCCAACGGTCGTTTCCAACGGCTAGTTCTGACAGAGAGCCGTTGGACTCATGGCGCACCGGACAGTGAACAGTCCACTGTCCGGTGCACACCGGACAGTCCGGTGCGGTGTCCGGTGTGCCACTAAAATTCAACTCTGGAAGCTGCGCTCTCGGGTTTCTGCGAAGGGAAAACACTCTGCCGTGGACCAGCCTGGCCCCACCTGACAGAGGGTGCACCGGACAGTCCGGTGCACACCGGACAGTCCGGTGCCCCAAAGTCAGAAACACTAACTCTTGTTTTTCAGCTGATTTTCAAATCGGTTTTCGCTCTAACTTGTGTGTGAGTTCTAGAGTGACACCTAGCACTGTATATGAGTGTGATTGTGCACCAACACTACACTAGAACTCTCTTGGTCAAACTACTCATCGACAACCCCTCTTTATAGTACGGCTAAAAGAGAATAAAAGACCTAACTAAATCGTGAGTGTCCACATCTCCTTGACACTCGGACTCCGTAGACCTTCACCTTTTGTTCCGTCGTTTTAGCCGTCGCTTCGAGTTCTTATCTCCGGGATTGTTTTCACCGTTGTAGTACTTCTACCTGTCATGCGACCTAACTTACCATTTGTCTCTGCAAAACACACGTTAGTCACATATAATATTACGTCGTCATTAATCACTAAAACCAACCAGGGGCCTAGATGCTTTCAATCTCCCCCTTTTTGGTGATTGATGACAACCCTACAAGTTTTGTGAGAGTAGTTTGTTTTGAAGATTCTGTCAATAGAAAGAATGGTTAGTTATAGTCAGTAATCTTTGACAGAAAGAATGTGTACCATAATAATAAGAGTGAGCGCATACACATCATAAGATTCTTGTTCATATAAAAGTGAAGTTAGATTAATGAAACAAGAGCTAGAAGACTGGTGATATAATATAAGGTGAAAACATAATACACACAGTCAATCATACGCAACGAGAGTATATGACGAGTTTGTGAGCCAAAAACATCAAGCTAGTACAGAGAGTAGCAAGCACATATATTACATCAAAATGACTCTGACTCTCTACTAACTCTCTAACTCCCCCTAGCTCTCACAACTCATATCTCTCCCCCTTTGGCGTCAAACACCAAAAGGGACCTGAACCTAAACACCTGAAGCAGGAGGAGGCGGCGGGGGCACATCCGGTCGTGGTCGAGGTAGCAGAGCGAACGCCGACGGAGGGTCAGAGTCAGTCTCGGATCCAGGATCTGCGGTAGAAGCTGGAGCTGGTACTGACTCGGACTGAGGCCGCGCTGCAGGAGCTACCGGAGCAGAAGCGGTCACAGATACTGCCACAGCGGTAGTGGTAACAGCAGATGCTGGTGGCACTGGCGGCTGCGGACAGACAGAGCTGAGAACCGGAGAGGTGAACGCCAAAGTGACCGGCCGGAGCGGAGAGGTACCAACAGGGGGTCCAGACAAAATCGAGGGGACCACTGGAGCGTGAAGCAGAGGAGGCGGAGCAGACTGAACCGGAGGTGCTGAGATACCAGAATGCTGAAGCATGAGAGCCATGAATGCCCGACTCTCAGCCCGATCCTGAAGTAATTGCTGCTGAAGAGCATCCTGCCTGTCCTGCATGCTCTGAAACATCGAGAGCATCGTCTCGGATAACCGTGCCTGCTCGGTTGCCAGGTTGGCTAGAATCGTCGCAAGAGCAGGGTCCATAGCCGGAGGAGGAGCAGGGGCAGCACGAGAACTCCCAGCCTCATGATCATGTGAGCGTGGAGGCATAGGAGGCGGAGGCGGAGGAGGAACCCCAAAATCATCATCATCATCATCATCATCATCATCATCAGCTGCTGTACCCTGAGTGTCAAACTGTCGAAGAGCTGCATCCTCGTCTTGAGAGTCAAACACAGAAGCAGAAGCTGGCACAGGAATCTCAGGAGCAGGACGATAGGATCCAAAAACAAGGCGAGAAGCCTCAAGGGTGCTCTGAAATCGAGGGGGCTGAATCAGCTGCGCAAAGATGTGGCATAAGTAGTGAGCATAAGGTAACTGCCGACGAGCACGAATCCCATCCAGAACGGTGTCCTCGATCTCACAAATCAGGAAGTCCACAACATCAAACTCAGAGTGGGAGACCAGGGCACCAAGGAGCCAAAGCTGAATATGAGTGGTAGCCTCCCTGTATCCCATCCTCGGCAGAAGAGTCCGTCTGATGAGCTCATATAAGTACTTCGCTGCTGTAGTAAAGTCTGCTGGTGAACGTCGCGACCCATCTGTGAAAGGCGGGCGGAACAGAGCCGCGACGTGAGCTGTCCCTGGAGCCACACCGCCGTGAGGGCGACGAGGAGGGTCAGAAGAGCCGTAGCAGAGGCTGTGAAGGCGAGTCGTCGACTCTGGGAATCCAAAGAGCTGACGGATCTGACTGGCAGTGATCGTGACATCCTCTCGCTCAAAGCGGAACCTCATCCAGTGATGATCCGGGTCAATCCAAACAGAGGCGTAGAAGACTCGGACCCACTCCTCAACATATCTGCCGCTGATAGTCAGAAGGGTCAGAATGCCAGGCAGATAGGTGAGATGCGCCTCAGACTCAGCACCGGCTGCAAGCAGAAAAGCTGGAAGATCCAAAAGGCGGTGCACTCGCAGAGCTATCTGAGCAGACATCTGAGCTCTGAAAAATGACTCCTGAATCCGTGTGCTGAAAAGATCACCTGCTGCAGGGTCTCTCTGAGCTGGTAGCCAAGACTCCACAGGTATGTATCTGAACCTACGTACCCGGGCCGCAGTAGCACGCTGAAGATCAAACAGACGAGGATCCGAAACCAGAGGACGGACCTCAGTCTCATCACGCTCCCGGAAGCGAGGTGGAGGGACAGGGGGAGATGAAGCGGGAGCGGGAGCAGGGGAAGCAGTGGAAGCTGGCGTAGAGGAGGTAGTGGGTATGGCTGTGGAGGTGGATGGAGCAATGGGAGTGACGGGAGCAGGCAGAGTGGGTGGCGGAGTGGAAGCGGAGGTGTGAGAGGAGGAGCGAGTCCGGGAGGTGAGACGACGAGCACGGAATGCAATCTGATCGGATGGAATCTGCGGCTGATCTCCAAGTCCGGCCTGCGCAGCGGCTGCTGCAGCTGCTGCCGCTGCACGGGCTTCTCTGTCCGTACGCCGCTTCTTGCGGCCTTCCTGCTGCTCCAAATAAACAGTCTTGCCCTTGACCTGCCTGAAGGGGCGACGAGGGTCCTCATCATCGCCACCCCCTGGCGCCGACGCATTCTTCGTGCGCGGCATCCTGATCTGATGTCTGGAAAGCTCACACGAGAGGTGACGATCCAGGCAGAACGGGAGACGGCACACGGTCAAACAAGGTCACTGAAATGACAGAAGAGGTGAGCACGTATTAGTCACATAGTCATAAGCATATGAAATGTGAATAAATACATACACAGAGAGATATGGCACGAGACGGGACGTTCAAGAAGTCAAAAGACGTGAAAACGACGTTTGACGGATAAAATGTGTCATAGGATGTTTGGAATTCGAATTGAGGCACGAAACGATATGGAATTGAGCCGATACTTCACGAATAGGTTTATATAGGTGAATAAGAGTGAAGTGTGTGCTTGGTTTGAATTTAGGCGAAGAAAAAGAGATTTGGGCACTCGGCTCGGAAACGATCGCTCAAAACGGGAATTTTGGTGAAATTTAAGCCTGGGATCTCGGATTGGCGTGAAATTTGGCAAGTAGGTTTCTGGAAGTGTTGTGAAGGTGCCTGAACAATTTGGGTTCAATTGGAGCATTTTTGGCTGGTTTGGGCATTTCACCGAGCATGTGGCGTGCGGGGAATTAGGGTTTCGGTGAAACGGCCATTTGAGGAGTGAAAACCCTCCCGAAGGAGCTAGGATCCTGCAGGGATACATAATGGGGACAAAGGAACATATTCCACCAACTGGATTTACAGGAATTGACAAGGATTCGAGGAAAATTGAATTGATGCACATGGGGAGGAAAAATGAGCCTCTGCTCACAGAACCGAGAGGGAGAGGAGAACTGAGGGGGAAGAGGGGAGCCTGCTCACCGAGAGGAAGAGGACGAAGGGCAGGTCGCCGGAGGGTCGCCGGAGACAGGGCAGATCGCCGGAGGGTGAGGAGAGTCGCCGTGGGACAGAGAGGGAGTAAGCGCTGGCAGAGAGAAGACAACGCCTCTGGCTCGGTCGGGCTGGAGGCCTTTTTTTAAAACACGATATGGGTGCACCGGACAGTCTACAGTGCCTATCCGGTGCACACCGGACAGCGCACAGAAAAATTGAATTTTAGCGCGCGGCTGCCGGTGCACCGGACATTGCACAGTGCAGTGTCCGGTGCACACCGGACTGTCCGGTGAGCCCAGACAGAGGAGAGTTTGAAAAAATTTGAATTTTTCTATCTAACTCCCAACCAAACCAAATCCCAACTTATAATCACTCAAAATAACACTTGTTGGGACAGGTATTGGCACCCTCATATATTTTTCAAAATATTTCGCCATAGGCTAGATAATTTTTAGAGAAAATGGGCAAATGGTGAAATTTGCATTTTGGTTTGCACTAAGGGTTTTCATGAGTGATTTGAGTTTTGAATACTCCCCCTAAGTGCAGTACCTCATGCATATTTCAAGAACCAATGATTGCATAAAAAGTAAGAATTTAAGTGCTAAAAGCTTAAAGCTAAGACTTGTCAGGTTTGACCCGAGTTAAGCTTATTCACTCGCTTTGTTGGCGGTTATCTCAACTAGGTTAGACAAGTCCTAGATGCAATACAAGGAATTTAAATATGCAATGCAAGTGACAACACCATTTGACATTTTACATAAAATTTCTGAGATCTAGAATATTTAGTTCATTCCTCAACATGGAAAAGCGGGTCTTATCAAGTGGCTTAGTGAAAATATCCGCTAATTGATCTTCCGACCTCACTCCTTCTAAAATGATATCTCCTTTAGCAACATGATCTCTAAGGAAGTGATGACAGATATCAATGTGCTTGGTGCGAGAGTGTTGTACAGGATTATTAGCAATTTTAACAGCACTCTCATTATCACACAACAAAGGTACCTTTTCTAGAACTACGCCATAGTCTAGAAGAGTTTGTTTCATATATAAAATCTGTGTGCAACAAGCACCTGCGGCAATGTATTCCGCTTCGGCAGTTGACAAGGCAACACTATTTTGCTTTTTGGATGTCCATGAAACTAGTGATCTACCAAGCAGATGGCATCCCCCAGAAGTACTTTTCCTATCAATTTTGCAACCGGCATAATCCGAATCGGAATAGCCAATTAAATCAAAAGTAGCTCCTTTGGGATACCACAGACCAACGCTTGTGGTGTGCTTGAGATACCTAAGAATTCTCTTAACAGCGCGAAGATGAGCTTTCTTAGGATTAGATTGAAATCTAGCACACATGCAGACACTAAACATAATATCGGGCCTAGATGCGGTAAGGTATAATAAACTACCAATCATAGAACGATAGAGAGTTTGATTAACCGGGTTACCTCCCTCATCTAAGTCGAGATGTCCATTTGTAGGCATGGGAGTCTTGATTGGTTTGCACTTCTCCATGTTGAATCTTTTCAACAAGTCTTTGGTATACTTCTCTTGTGAGAGAAAGTTACCATCTTTCATTTGCTTGACTTGAAAGCCGAGGAAGTATGTTAGCTCACCAATCATTGACATCTCGAACTCCTTCGACATCAACTCACCAAATTCCTTGCAATGATAGTCATTTGTCGAGCCAAAGATTATATCATCAACATATACTTGACAAATGAAAATATCACCGTTATGTTTCTTTGTGAAGAGAGTTGTGTCGACGGTCCCGATCTTGAAGCCCTTTTCGATGAGGAAGTCGCGAAGACGCTCATACCAAGCCCTTGGAGCTTGCTTTAGCCCATAAAGCGCCTTGGACAACTTGTAAGCATGGTTAGGATATCTAGGGTCTTCAAATCCAGGCGGTTGCTCAACATATACAAGTTCATTTATGAAGCCATTTAAAAATGCACTTTTTACATCCATTTGATAAAGTTTTATATCATAGCATGATGCATATGCAAGTAGGATACGGATGGCTTCCAGTCGAGCAACCGGTGCAAAGGTCTCTCCAAAATCTAAGCCTTCAACTTGAGAGAATCCCTTTGCGACAAGTCTTGCCTTGTTTCTTACAATCACACTTTGATCATCTTGTTTGTTTCTGAACACCCACTTTGTTCCAATGATTCTTGCATCTTGTGGGGGCTTCTCCAGGGTCCAAACTTCGTTACGGGTGAAGTTGTTAAGTTCTTCATGCATGGCATTCACCCAGTCCGGATCCTGTAGCGCCTCATCTATACAAGTAGGCTCAACACAAGAAACAAAAGAGTGATGTTCAATAAAATTAGCATGTCTATGTGATCGAGTAATAACCCCTTGTGAAGGACTCCCGATGATTTGGTTTTGAGGATGAGCTTGAAGTAGTGATGAGTTTCTCCTGTCAACCACTTGGGAAGAAGATCCTGGAGCATCAACATCTTCGGCTTGTACCCTTGCTTGTTCATGAGAGACAAATGTATCTTCATTTGCATGCCTCTCATCTTTTTCATCATCTTGTGGTACATTTGATGAAGAGGGCCTGTCAATGATTTGCACCTCTTCTTCATCTTCTTTTGGTTTGATAGCTCCAATAGGCATGTTCTTCATTGCTTCCCTAAGTGGCTCATCACCTACATCATCAAGATTTTCAAGTGCTCCTTGGGAGCCATTAGTCTCATCAAATTCCACATCATATGTTTCTTCTACCACGCCAGTGGCATGGTTGAATACTCGATATGCTTTGGACTTTAATGAATAACCCAAAAGAAAACCAATATCACAATGTCTTTGAAACTTTCCTAGGTGATGGCGTTTCTTGTAGATGTAGCATTTGCACCCAAATACCCGGAAGAAAGAGACGTCTGGCTTTTTCCCATTTAGCAATTCATAAGGAGTCTTCGCAAGTAGCCGGTGAGGAAATAGCCTGTTTGATGCATAACAAGCAGTGTTGACAGCTTCGGCCCAAAACCTCTCTGGTGTGTTGTACTCATCAATCATTGTTCTTGCAAGGGTGATCAAGGTCCTATTTTTCCTTTCAACAACTCCATTTTGTTGAGGTGTATATGTGGCAGATACTTCATGCTTGATCCCAATTTCATCACAGTACTCATGAATGTTGGTGTTGTCAAATTCTTTGCCATTGTCACTTCTAATCTTCTTAATCTTGCAATCAAATTCATTTTGTGCTTTCTTGGCAAACTTCTTGAATATAGATGCAACTTCAGATTTGACATGGAGAAAGAACACCCAAGTGTATCTTGAGAAGTCATCAACAATCACTAGACAGTAGAGGTTGCCACCGGCACTGACATAATTTGTAGGTCCAAATAAATCCATATGAAGTAGTTCCAGTGGCCTCGATGTTGACATGAAAGCTTTAGTGGGATGTGTATTAGCAACTTGCTTTCCAGCTTGACATGCACTGCATGGCTTGTCTTTTTCAAACACCACATCCTTTAATCCTCTAACCATATCTTTCTTTAATACCTTCTTGAGTGTGCTCATTCCAACATGTGCAAGCCTCCTATGCCAAAGCCATCCAAGAGAAGCTTTGGTGAAGAGGCAAGTTCTCAAGTCTGCATCTTCTGAAGTGAAATCCACTAAGTAGAGGTTGTTGTATCTAAATCCCTTGAATACCATTGATTCATCATCCATTTTTGTTACAATAACCTCTGATGGAGTGAATAAGCATTGAAGTCCAAGATCACAGAGTTGTCCCACTGATAATAAATTGAAGCTCAAAGGTGCAACTAAGAGAACATTTGATATTGATAAATCATTTGAGATTGCCACCTTGCCAAGTCCTTGCACTTTTCCTTTTGAATTGTCTCCAAATGTGATTTTATCTTGACCATCAACATTCTCATCTAGTGAGGTGAACATCCGTGGGTTGCCTGTCATATGTTGTGTGCATCCACTGTCAATAACCCAATGGCTCCCACCGGTCTTGTAGTTCACCTACATTCACAGACAATTCAAGCTTGAGTTTTGAGGGCCCTATATTGCATAGGACCAGTGACTCTCTCAATTAAGGACTTTGCCACCCAGATTTGTCTAGGTCTACTCTTATTTGGTGGACCTAGGAATGTAACCTTAATCTTTCCATTTGCAACCTTTCTTAGAACATAGTGAGCATTGAAAGCAAATGGTCTTGAGTGCTTAGGCAAGGGAGTTGGTGGTTTAGCTTTGCAGTTGTGGGCAAAATGACCTTCATTTCCACACTCAAAGCATTTGATAGGCTTGTGAGTCTGCTTTGGCTTGTATTGAGTGATAGCTTTCTTTTGCACAAAAGCATTGTATCCAATACCACTCTTGTTATTTTTCATAACAGTGTTCATAAGCAGCTCATTTTGTAGGTATTGACCCTTGTTGAACTTTTGCACACTTGTTGCAAGATGTTCATTTTCACTTTTTAGTTTCTTGACCTCATTCTTAAGCCTTTGATTATCCACTGCCAACTCATTGTTGAAATCATTGTTCTCAATAGCAACTTTTCCTCTAGTAGTTGCATCAGTCAAGTAATTCTTCAATTTTTGGTTGTCTAAAGTCAGGACTTCAACTTTTTCAGTCAATTCAGCATGTAGACTAGTTTGCTCTTCTTGAATCAAATCATCACATGAGGTTGCTACATCAAGCTTAACAACAGGGTTAATAGCCTCATGTGTTTTGCAAGATAAAAGTTCATTTTCAACAAGAAGATTGTCATGATCAAATTTAATTTGAGTATAGTCTTCCTTGATCTTTACTAGTCTATTTTGCAACTCCCTATTAGCTTCATTTAATTTGTCATATTTTTCCTTAGCATCTTTTAGGGAGTTTGTGAGCTCATTTACAGTTGATGACATAGTTTTATTTTCTTCTTTTATTTCATCACTAGCCTTTATAACTATGTCATACTTGGCATTTAAAGATTCATTTTCATTTTTCAACCTATCACATTTAGCTTTTGACTTTCTAATGATTTGAGTATATTCTTTAAGTAAGTCAGCTAACTCATCATATGAAGGTGAAGCAAATTCTTCATCACTATCACTATCACTATCATCAGCAATATTAATATCATTTTGTACCTTTCGTTCACCCCTAGCCATGAGGCATAGGTGAGAAGTGGATGATGGCGATGGTGGTGGTGAAGAGAAGTCCCCGGCGATGGCCGCAACTTTTTCATCATTCTCTTCTTCACTTGAAGAAGACCCACTTGATGATTCGATGTCGGTGAGCCAGTCGCCAACAATGTATGCCTTTCCATTCTTCTTCTTGTGGAACCTCTTTTGCTTCCCATCCTTCCTCTTGAAGAATTTCTTTTCCTTCTTTTCATCATCGCTGTCATCTTCTTTCTTACCCTTGAACTTATTCTTCTTGGGCTTGTTGCATTGATGAGCAAGATGACCAAGCTCACCACAGTTGTAGCAGTCCATCTCAGAAATGGGCTTTCTTTTGTTGGAAAAGAACTTCTTCTTTCTTGAATCAAATTTGATGCCTTCTCTATTTAGCTTCTTCAACATCTTGGTGGTCTTCCTTACCATCAAGGCAATGTTTGCATCAAGGTCATCATCACTTGAGGATTCTTCCTCAACTTGTATTTTTGCTTTTCCTTTTCTTTCATGATTTGCTTTGAGAGCCAAATCCTTTCTTTTGGAAGATGATTCTTCTTTGTTGATGTGCATGTACATTTCATGGGCATTGATCTTTCCCAAAATTTGTGTAGGTGTGGCAACTGAAAGATCCATTTGATGTAGCACAGTGACAATGTGTCCATATTTGTCTATTGGGAGGACACTGAGAATCTTCCTCACAACATCCGGTTGTGAGATTTGAGTAAGCCCCAATCCATTGACTTCCTCTACAAGAATATTAAGTCGTGAGTACATAGCGTTTGCATTTTCATTAGTAAGCATTTCAAAAGAATTTAACTTTCGCATGGCTATGTGATATCTTTCCTCACGTTCACTTCTAGTTCCTTCGTGTAGAGCACAAATGTCCATCCACAAATCATGAGCATTTTTATGATTCCGTACTCTATTGAACACATCTTTGCAAAGGCCTCTAAAAAGGGTGTTTTTGGCCTTCGCATTCCATTTCTCATAATTGAACTCATCACCTACAAGATTTGTGGGATCTCTAGGTTGGGGAAACCCTTGTGTGGCGGCTTTATAGACACCAATGTCTATAGCCTCTAAGTATGCTTCCATACGAATTTTCCAATAAGGAAAATCGTCACCATCAAAAACGGGAGGAGGTCCATCCCCACCGGACATCGTAACTCTAGCGGTTAAGCTAATCTATGAGCAACAAGCCTCTAATACCAATTGAAAGGATCACGATGCCCAAGAGGGGGGGGGGGTGAATTGGGCTTTTCTAAAAATCAACACTAATTAAAACCTAAGCAAGAGCTAAACAAGAGCCCAACTTCACCCCAACAACTAGCACTAAGAATATAATACTAGAAATGTAACAAAGCTAAGATAATACTTCAAATACTTGCTAAACAAATACATAATGTAAAGTGCTTGAATTAAGTGCGGAATGTAAAGCAAAGTTTAGAAGACTCCTCCAATTTTTCCCGAGGTATCGAAGAGTCGGCACTCTCCACTAGTCCTCGTTGGAGCACCCGCGCAAGGGTATCGCTCCCCCTTGGTCCTCGCAAGAACCAAGTGCTCACTACGAGATGATCCTTTGCCACTCCGGCGTGGTGGATCCCTCGAGACCGCTTACAAACTTGAGTCGGGTCACCAACAAGATCTTCACGGTGATCACCGAGCTCCCAACGCCACCAAACCGTCTAGGTGATGCCGATCACCAAGAGTAACAAGCCGTAGACTTTCGCTTGACCAAGAGAAGCCTAATGCAAGTGGTGTGTGCTCTAGGTGGCTCTCACTAGCGCTAATGAGGAACAAGCGCGGATTATGATTCTCTAATCTCCTCACTAGGCTCTTGGTGCTTGCAATGCTCTAGCAATGTGCTGGAATAAATGTGGAGTGCAAGACATTGAATATGGTGGGTGGAGGGGGTATAAATAGCCCTCACCCACCAACTAGCCGTTACAGGCAATTCACTGAGCGATGGCGCACCGGACAGTCTGGTGCGCCACCGGTGCGCCAACGGTCGTTTCCAACGGCTAGTTCTGACAGAGAGCCGTTGGACTCATGGCGCACCGGACAGTGAACAGTCCACTGTCCGGTGCACACCGGACAGTCCGATGCGGTGTCCGGTGTGCCACTAAAATTCAACTCTGGAAGCTGCGCTCTCGGGTTTCTGTGAAGGGAAAACACTCTGCCGTGGACCAGCCTGGCCCCACCTGACAGAGGGTGCACCGGACAGTCCGGTGCACACCGGACAGTCCGGTGCCCCAAAGTCAGAAACACTAACTCTTGTTTTTCAGCTGATTTTCAAATCGGTTTTCGCTCTAACTTGTGTGTGAGTTCTAGAGTGACACCTAGCACTGTATATGAGTGTGATTGTGCACCAACACTACACTAGAACTCTCTTGGTCAAACTACTCATCGACAACCCCTCTTTATAGTACGGCTAAAAGAGAATAAAAGACCTAACTAAATCGCGAGTGTCCACATCTCCTTGACACTCGGACTCCGTAGACCTTCACCTTTTGTTCCGTCGTTTTAGCCGTCGCTTCGAGTTCTTATCTCCGGGATTGTTTTCACCGTTGTAGTACTTCTACCTGTCATGCGACCTAACTTACCATTTGTCTCTGCAAAACACACGTTAGTCACATATAATATTACGTCGTCATTAATCACTAAAACCAACCAGGGGCCTAGATGCTTTCAGGGGCCACTAGAAGACAAAGCCTCCAACGGTTAGGAGCTCCCGAACCCTAACGGTTGGGTGATGTGGATGGCACACCGGACAGTGTCCGGTGGTGCACCGGACTGTCCGGTGTGCCCATCGACAGCAGCCTGCCCCAACGGTCAATTGGTGGTTGAGGGCTATAAATACCCCCCAACCACCACCACTCCAAGCATCCAAGTTTCCAACACTTCACATTCAATACAAGAGCTAGTGCACTCACTCGTAGACACAACTCAATAGAATCAAAGCCTCTCCAAGTCCCAAATTCACTCCAAACACCTAATGACTAGAGAGAGTGTTTTGTTCGTGTTCTTTGTGCTCTTGTTTCTTGGATCACTTTCTTCCTTCCTCATTCTTGTTCTCAAGTGACTTGTAATCAAAGCAAGACACACCAAGTGTGTGGTGGTCCTTGTGGGGTCTAAGTGACCCGTTTGATTAAGGAGAAAGCTCACTCGGTCTAGGTGACCGTTTGATAGAGGGAAAGGGTTGAAAGAGACCGGGTCTTTGTGACCACCTCAACGGGGACTAGGTTCTTTAGAACCGAACCTCGGTAAAACAAATCACCGTGTTCATCTGCTTTATTTCTTGGTTGATTTGTTTTCCCCTCTCTTTCTGACTCGGATTTAATTCTAACGCTAACCCCGGCTTGTAGTGTGTGCTTAAGTTTATAATTTTCAGATTCCACCTATTCACACCCCCTCTAGGCGACTTTCAGATTACCCTGCTCTCTCCACATTATTAGGCTAGTTTAAGGGAAAGGTTGGTTGCACTGTATGCATTGATGGAACTGCTTACGTCTCCCTTTTTGCATCAAAGAAGATAGTGACATGAGGCACTATGCTTTTTATTGAAAGGACACAGGTACCGCATGCAAAAGATGGACAAGTACTTCATCAATAATGATGAACTACATTCTGTTGGTCCATAGGGTAACAATAAAGGTCAAAGAGTTTTTTAAATAGTTAGAAATATCAAAAAAATTTGGGAAGAAGAAAAAACACGAAAAAATAAGGAAGGATACCAAACCAGCTCCAGGTGCTACATTCAAGGAGAAGTCTATTTTCTTTAAGTATTTTCCTTACTGGAAAGAGTTAGGTGTCCAACACGCGACCAATGGTATGCATTTTTAGAAGAACATGTTTGAAAGAATAATTGACACCTTGCTAGATGTCAAGGGCAAAACAAAAAGGGCTCAATTCACGCACGAACTTGGTAAATTTAGGCATAAAAAAGAAATTCATCCTATTCTTCAAGAAAATGGGAAGTGTCATCTCCTAGTAGCAAGCTACAATCTCAATGTGGATGAGAAACATGAGATGTGTGTTTGGCTCAAGAATTTGAAAGTCACATCCAGATTCTGCTCTAGTATACGAATTATTATGTTAATGAAAGACTTGAGAATCACCAACTACAACTCACATGCTTACTACTTTCCTACCTATTGCCATGCTTACTACTTTCCTACCTATTGTCATCAGGGCTACAAATTCTATGTTCTAAAAGATAGCAATCACACGGTTGTGCTACTTTTTCAACAGGATTTCACAAAAGGTAATTGACCGTGATGAGTTGGCATCTCTTTAGGAATTCACAGTGGAGACAATATCAAAGTTTGAGATGTACTTTCCTCCATCTTTTTTGATATTATGGTGCACCTTGTGGTGCACTTGGTGCCACCAATAGAGGCATTGGGTCCCATGTACTTGCAAGAAATGTAGACGTATGAGCGTTTCATGTCAATACTTAATGGCTATGTATCAACTTGTGCTCATCCTAAGGCATCCATCATAGATGGGGACTGTACCGAAGAAGCCATTGAGTCTGGAGGTCCATTCTGCAATAGGATCCTAAAAGACCAAGTTGCAAGAAGTTTGCCTCTCTCTCGACATGAGGGTAGATTGTATGTAAGCAGGAGGATGGGACGGGAATCTTTTATCCCACTAGATTACAATATAGTATTAGAGGCACATTATAGCATCCTACATCAGCTATCGATAATGGAGCCATTTATGCAGCAACATATCAATGAGCTTCACGAGCAAAATCCTGGGCATACATATGATTGGGTAATGAAGCAATACAAGTAGTGGTTGAACACATGGTTAATGGTGAAGGACATTCAACTTGAGGAGACAATAGAAGAACAAACCATCAAGGGGTTGGCATCTTGACCATCACGCCATGTCATGAATTGTTAAACCTATGACATTAGTGGATTCACATTTTGTACCAAGTCCAAGGACAAAAAAAAGCATGTCACAAAACAGTGGTGTTTGATGCGAGGTCATAGACGATCAAACTAGTGAGATTAGTACATATTTTGGCTTTATTGATGACATAGGGAACTAGACTATCGTACATTTTAGATCTCGGTTTTCGAATGTCAATGGGTTGAAGACAAACATGTCATGGTGGATAACTATGGTGGCCAAAGTTCTTGATCTAAGTAAGGTAGGTTATAAAGATGACCCGTGGATCCTTGGTAACCATACTGCATAGGTCTTCTATGCTGAATATATCATTTCTAAAAATGAGAAGAAAAGCACTGACTAACCGAAGTATGCATTTTATCTTGGAAAAAACATCGTTGTCCTGGGTACACCATGATGGACAAGGAAGAACAATAGCTCCCTAGATTATATATTTGTCATGTAATTGATTAATGTTATGACTTGTCTACTAAGTTTGAGATCAATATATTTTCTTCATTGTCTTTATTCAATGTTAGGAGAGAGGTAGAGGAGAGAGGGTAGAGATGAGGGAGAGAGAGAAGAGGGGGATAAAATGTATACTCAATAATATATATAAAGTATAATAAAGCCTTATTATAATATATAAAAGTATACTAAATAATATGATAAAAAGTTTAACATATAGTTTAACTAAATAATATATAATACATATACAATTTAACATATAGAGAGGAGGGAGAGGGAGCGAGGAGAGAGGTAGAGGGGGAGAGAGAGGGGAGAGGAGGGAGAGAGAGGAGGGAGATGAGGGGAGAGAGGAGGGAGAGGGAGAGTGGTAGAGAAGAGAGGAGGGAGTGGGAGAGAGGAGAGAGGTAGAGGTGAGAGGTAGAGGGAGAGAGGAGAGAGAGGGAGAGAGAGGATTAATAATGTATATAAAAGTTTAACATATAGTTTAATTAGTAATATATAATACATATATAATGTAATTAATAATGTATATAAAAATGTGAAAAAAATGGGTGATGCTAGTTTCAAACCCAACACCAGTGGCATCAAAGACTTAAACAAATTGCATTGACCACTCCAACCCTTCGGAAGTTTGAACATATGCTGCAAAGTTAATTCTTATAACATTTATTATTTCTACTGGCGGTAGTTAATGTGAACCGCCAGTAGAAATGGGCTTCCACAATTTGTGGAAGCCTTTTCCACTGGTATTTGTCTTTGTGAATAGGCAGTACAAATGGATGTTATATATAGGCTGGCGCACGAGCGCCAAATTTTTTACAAGTCCTAGCGCTAGTCCTTTTTAATCTACGTCGTCAGGCTGCCAAAATTTCACCCGGCGCTTCATCTTCTCCGTAGTCCGCCATCGACCATCATCGTTGTTCACGCTGTCGTCCCTGCGCCGTACATAGGTACTCTCTTCCTGTCCCGTCGTCCTTCTTCCTTTGATTGCGTGCGTGCCACCGTCGATGAGCACTGCAGCCTGCACGGCGCCATGCACCACCATGTGCTCGCGCTAAGTGTGAGAGGGAGAAGAGAGAGAGGACAATAGGGAGAGAGGAGATGAAGGGAGAGGGGAGGGGAGGAGAGGAGAGGAGAGAGGGAAGAGGGTGAGAGGAGAGTAGAGTGAGAGAGAGAGGAGGGACGAGAGAGAGAGAAGAGGGAGAGGAGAGTGGAGGGAGAGGTAAGAGAGAGGAGGGAGAGGGAGATAAGATAGGAGGGAAGAGGGAGCTAGGGAGAGAGAGGGAGAGGGAGAGGGAGAGAGAGGAGAGGAGAGGGAAGAGAGGAGGGAGAGGGTGAGGGAGGAGAGAAGTAGAGAGAGAGAGGGAGATATATAAACTTGTTTAGTGTATTCAATATATACTTGTTTAGTGTATTCATACAATACTTGTATTCATTCAATATATGTGTTTAATATATGTGTTCAATGCATGTGTTCAATATCTGTGTCATACAATACTTATTCTTATTTTTTAGTGTATTCATACAATAATTGGTGTATGTGTTCAATATACGTGTCCACATTCATTATCATCTAGTTGAATATATACATGAAAATCAATTTATGTGAGGAGGGTTAGGGGTTAGGATTAAGGGTTAGGGTTGCGGTTTATGGGATAGGTTTAGGGATTAGGGTTTAGGGTTATGGTTAGGGTTAAGGGTTATGGTTAGGATTAGGGCTATGGTTAAGGGTTAGGGTTTAGGTTTATGTTTATGGTTAGGGTTAGGGTTATGGTTATGGGTTAAGGTTTAGGGTTAGTGTTTGGGTTATGGTTAGGGTTAGGGTAAGGGTTAGGGTTAGGATTAGGGTTAAGGGTTAAGGTTAGGGTTATGGTTATAAGTGCAATCAAGCCCTAATTGTTGTTTTTGGTGATAATGATCATACAATTAGAGGTCTATTATGTTTACTAAGCAATGTGACAGGACAGGCATCGAAAAAGGGAGAAAGCTTATGGCAATGGAGGGACTTCAAGAGTTTAGAAAATATGTTGTACATTTTATTTACATCACTAGTGTAGAGATGTCGTATTATCAAGTTTTTGTATGTTTGACTATTGTTCTTGGTTCTTCAATACTCAAACTCCACAAAACACCTCCACCTAAGCCTAGTTAGCAGTGCCAAAATCTCATATCAATTTAATTTGTTTGGGCTGCATGGCACTGCCGGACATTAAATAACTGTTATAATGTAATAAATCTTATTTTGATTGTTCCACAGGTCTCCAATGGTAACCTGTTGTGTATCCTTACACCTAGACACAACATAAAGGTTACAAGTACCCCTTGGTCCCATTTTCAATTTCCCTCTCCCTCACTTGCTCTACTTTGGCTCAAATTTCAGTTGCTTCTCCTCCAAAACTGAGAGAAAACTCTAAGAGCAGCAAGAACCCTAAGTCTCTCTCAGTTTTCCCATTGAGCATTGGAGCTTCTCAGGTCCAGCATTCTCTCATTGAATCTTGGAGCTTGCTCCTATCCTGCGTGTGATTTTCTCCTCAAGCTGCAAGTTTGTTGAAGCCTTGGTATGCTGTAAGTTCCCCTTATTCATAGTGAAAAACCTATCATACAAAGAGCAATAGCTCTTGGCTTAAGATCGAGGAAGGGTTTGTGTAACCCTTAGCCTTAGTGGCTCTCCTCAACAACGTGGAGGTAGGCAATCTTTGTGGTGAGCTGAACCATGGGATAAATGCCTTGTTCATGTGTACTGATCTGATTTGCTCATTTGAGTAGTTAGGGTTTAAACTATGCTTATTTGAATGCCTCCCTATTCTATTCTGTCAGCTTATTGCGCATTGCTATTGTGTGATCTTCATATTATGAATAGAAGTGAGAAATCATATCAATAAGACTTTGTAAAAGTTTGGCTGCGTTTAGAACATTTTAGGCTATCTAGTAGTGCTGGGCTTAAGAGCGACACTGTCGCTCAAGTTTTTAACAATTTCTTGAGCTAAAAAATTTATAGGTAGCCTATTCACTACCCCTCTAGGTGTACCAGATCCTTACAATGGTTAGGGTTAGGGTTAGAGTTTATGCTTTATGG
Organism: Zea mays; assembly: GCF_902167145.1. NCBI lineage: Eukaryota > Viridiplantae > Streptophyta > Magnoliopsida > Poales > Poaceae > Zea > Zea mays. Next base: position 69,902,572 of record NC_050098.1, read on the forward strand.
TTAGGTTTTGGGGTTAGGGTTTAGTTATAGAAGATTTTTCTTACTCTCTCTCTCTCTCTTTATGTTCTAATATAATCATTGTGGTCTTTGATAGATATCTTTATGTTATTATGTGTAAATATGTATTTAATTATTGAATATGCATATTTATAGCTCAATGAGTTCTCTGATCAAGGACCAAGGATTAGGGCCCAACCACATGGACAATAGTATTTATCAAGAACAATCCGGTGGTGAAGGATATCAAATGCCTAGCGACCCTATTCTTAGCATAGATAGGGCCACTTGTCGTGAGTTGTAACGTGACCCTAGTTATGATCCACAAGACGATGAGGTAAAGTACACATTCTTAATTTCGTGTGTGTACCTAATTAGCTTATTTCAAAATGTCTATTACACATGCATGATTTCTTGTGCATTTTATTACATGAATAGGAGGTCTTATCTCAATTTCGTGTGATAATCGATGAAGCTGAGGCACGATACCATACCGACCCAAGGCCCACCTGAACGGACCGAGACAACCACTGAAAGGTCAAGGAAAAGGAAGTAGAGCGATTGGAAACGAGGTGATAGAGGACTTAACATGTTTCCTAACAATACATATAAAATCTCATATGTGAGCCCGAAAGGTCAGCCCCTAGCTCCAGAAGAGGCACTACCAATGCTTCGGAATACACTTGGGTTCTTAGTTAGAGATAATCTTGAGATCACAATCTGACAGTAGAAAGATGTGTCAGATGATGTCAAGAATCCAATGTGGAATAAGCTATTAACGAGGTTCGTTCTACCTCGGGGTTTGAAACTGGAAGTGTGAGATGGATACCAAGTTTGCAAAGAAAGGCCTAGACCCGACAAAAAATATAAAATCTCAGCAGGACAGTGGACAATATTTCTATAGCAAATGAGTAACCCTGATTTCATACCTCTAAGTGAGGCAAATTCAGAACTATCTAAGAAGAACAAGTACCACCACCACCTAGGCATAGGTGGTTACAAGCATCAGATTCCTGAATGGAGACAAGAAGACGCTAAGAAGAAGGCTACAGGGTTGCTGACGCTGTCAGAGCCACTTGGTTAAAGGACGACTAATTGGATCCGTGCTCAAAAACCAAGGGAAACCGAGTCTAGTGTATCTTTTGATGATCCCACTATCAAAGAAACTGCAAAGAACATATATGCAATGCAGCTAAGCAGAGCCAAGGAACACTTAAGACACAAAGGGAGAGATACATCATAATGGCTAGTCTCGGTAACCCTACGCATCTTGGTCGTATACAAGGCATCTCATCTAAGGAAGGATGGAAGGAAGGATTCGAACCACAATGGGAAGGTCAATACAAGAAACGTGATTGATACAAGGAAGAGATGGCAGATTATTTTAAGGAGGAGGCTAAGAAAGAGTTCAAAGACCTAATGTCTCAAATGTTGTCAAATCTTCCTCCAGAATTGATGCAGCAATTGGCGAGTGCGATGTTTGTTCCACAGATGACCACTCAACCTCCATAGATGCAACTAATTCCAGTAGCTCAACCGTTGTCTTCGACCGATTGTACAACCGTCCCAAGCTGCGTTGTGTTAATTGGAAATAAGGTCCACTATCTAGTTGATGACATCACAAGGCCTACGGCATGCACCCTTGTTATAAGATATGGTATTAACAATCATCGTATGAAGAAAGTAGCCATAGGCCTTGCAATCCTAGGACGCAAGTTCCATGGAAGCGACATTCCAGAAGATTATTGCAGAGTAGAAGTGACGATGGTTGTCTAAGGATCCGAGAACGACATGCTAGACATCCCAGGGCTCGAACGTATTGAGATACTTGGACAGGCTATCAAGAATTTCATCCTTTGGCCATGATGGGATGTCGAATTGGTTGATCCACCACTGTCATGTCTCATGCCCAACCCCTAACGCAAGAGTCATCACATGTAGATCCTATTGTACAACTGTCATCACCTCCTCAAACTTCACCTGCTGCTCCTCATCCTCTCTGACCCATCGTCTTCGCGACAAGCATCGTCATTCAGGGCTTGTAACACCCTGGGATCCACAAACACCCCGAGATGCTACTAGACTTCACTACTGATAGTCGCCTACAGGGGGGGTGAATAGGGCGAAACTGAAATTTACAAATATAAACACAACTACAAGCCGGGTTAGCGTTAGAAATATAAACGAGTCCGAGAGAGAGGGCGCAAAACAAATCCTAAGCGAATAAGCGAGTGAGACACGAAGATTTGTTTTACCGAGGTTCGGTTCTTGCAAACCTACTCCCCGTTGAGGAGGCCACAAAGGCCGGGTCTCTTTCAACCCTTCCCTCTCTCAAACGGTCCCTTGGACCGAGTGAGCTTCTCTTCTCAAATCAAAGCCGGGAACAAAAAAACTTCCCCCGCAAGGGCCACCACACAATTGGTGCCTCTTGCCTTGATTACAATGGAGTTGTGATCTCAAGAACAAGTGAGAAAGAAAAGAAGCAATCCAAGCGCAAGAGCTCAAATGAACACGGCAAATCACTCTCACTAGTCACTAGGGCGTTGTATGGAATTGGAGAGGATTTGATCTCTTTAGTGTGTCTAGAATTGAATGCTAGAGCTCTTGTAGTAGTTGAGAAGTGGAAAACTTGGATGCAATGAATGGTGGGGTGGTTGGGGTATTTATAGCCCCAACCACCAAATGTGGCCGTTGGGAATCCTGTCTGTTCGATGGCGCACCGGACAGTCCGGTGCACACCGGACAGTCCGGTGCCCCATGCCACGTCATCACTGCCGTTGGATTCTGACCGTTGGAGCTTCTGACTTGTGGGCCCGCCTGGGTGTCCGGTGCACACCGGACAGTTACTGTTTGCTGTCCGGTGTGCCAGCATGGGCGATTCTGACTTCTGCGCGCGCAGAGGGCGCATTAAATGCGCGGCAGGGAGCCGTTGGCGCGGAGATGACCGTTGCTCCGGAGTCGCACCGGACAGTCCGGTGCACACCGGACAGTCCGGTGAATTTTAGCGGACTAGCCGTCGGCGTTTCCCGAAGCTGGCGAGTTCCTGAGGCCGACCTCCCTTGGCGCACCGGACACTGTCCGGTGTACACCGGACAGTCCGGTGAATTATAGCCGAGTCGCCCTGGAAATTCCCGAAGGTGGCGAGTTTGAGTCTGAGTCCCCTGGTGCACCGGACAGGTACTGTTCACTGTCCGGTGGCACACCGGACAGTCCGGTGCGCCAGACCAGGGGTGCCTTCGGTTGCCCCTTTGCTCCTTTATTGAATCCAAAACTTGGTCTTTTTATTGGCTGAGGGTAAACCTTTTACACCTGTATAATCTACACACTTGGGCAAACTAGTTAGTCCAATTATTTGTGTTGGGCAATTCAACCACCAAAATTATTTAGGAACTAGGTGTAAGCCTAATTCCCTTTCAATCTCCCCCTTTTTGGTGATTGATGCCAACACAAACCAAAGCAAATATAGAAGTGCATAATTGAACTAGTTTGCATAATGTAAGTGTAAAGGTTGCTTGGAAATTTGCCAATATAACTACTTACAAGATATGCATGGAATGTTTCTTTCTTATTTGACATTTTGGACCACATTTCCACCACATGTTTTGTTTTTGCAAATTCTTTTGTAAATCCTTTTCAAAGATCTTTTGCAAATAGTCAAAGGTAAATGAATAGGAGTTTGCAAAGCATTTTCAAGATTTGAAATTTTCTCCCCCTGTTTCAAATGCTTTTCCTTTGACTAAACAAAACTCCCCCTAAATTAAATCCTCCTCTTAGTGTTCAAGAGGGTTTTGATATACCATTTTGAAATACTACTTTCTCCCTCTTTTGAACACAATAGGATACCAATTGAAAAGTACTAAGTTTTTGAAATTGGTGGTGGTGCGGTCCTTTTGCTTTGGGCTCATTTCTCTCCCTTTTTGGCATGAATCGCCAAAAACGGAATCATTAGAGCCCTGGAAATTGCTTTCTTCACCTTTGGTCATAAATGAATGAGTTAAGAGTATACCAAAGACGAAGTCCTTTTGCTTTGAATTCTCATTTCTCCCCAAAGAATAGAGACTTGCTTGGAGTGATGGCGAAGTATGAGTTACGGAGTGGAAGCCTTTGTCTTTGCCGAAGACTCTAATTCCCTTTCAATATACCTATGACTTGGTTTGAAATGGACTTGAAAACACATTAGTCATAGCATATAAAAGAGATATGATCAAAGGTATATAAAAGAGCAATGTGTGCAATTTTAACAAAAGAAGTTCCTAGAATCAAGAATATTGAGCTCATGCCTAAGTTTGTTAAAAGATTGTTCATCAAGAGGCTTGGTAAAGATATCGGCTAATTGATCTTTAGTATTAATGTATGAAATCTCGATATCTCCCTTTTGTTGGTGATCCCTAAGAAAATGATACCGAATGGCTATGTGTTTAGTGCGGCTATGCTCGACGGGATTGTCGGCCATTTTGATTGCACTCTCATTGTCACATAGCAAAGGGACGTTGGTTAATTTGTAACCGTAGTCCCGCAGGGTTTGCCTCATCCAAAGCAATTGCGCGCAACAATGACCTGCGGCAATATACTCGGCTTCGGCGGTGGAAAGAGCGACCGAATTTTGCTTCTTTGAAGCCCAAGACACCAAGGATCTTCCCAAGAACTGGCAAGTCCCCGATGTGCTCTTCCTATTAATCTTACACCCTGCCCAATCGGCATCCGAATAACCAATCAAATCAAAAGTGGATCCCCGAGGGTACCAAAGCCCAAACTTAGGAGTATAAGCCAAATATCTCAAGATTCGTTTTACGGCCGTAAGGTGAGCTTCCTTAGGGTCGGCTTGGAATCTTGCACACATGCATACAGAAAGCATAATATCCGGTCGAGATGCACATAAATAGAGTAAAGAACCTATCATTGACCGGTATACCTTTTGATCCACGGACTTACCTCCCGTGTCGAGGTCGAGATGCCCATTTGTTCCCATGGGTGTCTTGATGGGTTTGGCATCCTTCATCCCAAACTTGGTTAGAATGTCTTGAGTGTACTTTGTTTGGCTGATGAAGGTGCCCTCTTGGAGTTGCTTTACTTGAAATCCTAAGAAATACTTCAACTCCCCCATCATAGACATCTCGAATTTCTGCGTCATGATCCTACTAAACTCTTCACATGTAGACTCGTTAGTAGACCCAAATATAATATCATCAACATAAATTTGGCATACAAACAAGTCATTTTCAAGAGTTTTAGTAAAGAGTGTAGGATCGGCTTTACCGACTTTGAATCCATTTGCAATAAGAAAATCTCTAAGGCATTCATACCATGCTCTTGGGGCTTGCTTGAGCCCATAAAGCGCCTTAGAGAGCTTATAGACATGGTTAGGATACTCACTGTCTTCAAAGCCGGGAGGTTGCTCAACATAGACTTCTTCCTTGATTGGTCCGTTGAGGAAGGCACTTTTCACGTCCATTTGATAAAGCTTAAAGCCATGGTAAGTAGCATAGGCCAATAATATGCGAATTGACTCAAGCCTAGCTACGGGTGCATAGGTTTCACCGAAATCCAAACCTTTGACTTGTGAATACCCTTTGGCCACGAGTCGAGCTTTGTTCCTTGTCACCACACCATGCTCATCTTGCTTGTTGCGGAAAACCCATTTGGTTCCTACAACATTTTGGTTAGGACGTGGAACTAAATGCCATACCTCATTTCTGGTGAAGTTGTTGAGCTCCTCTTGCATCGCCACCACCCAATCCGAATCTTGGAGTGCTTCCTCTATCCTGTGTGGCTCAATAGAGGAAACAAACGAGTAATGTTCACAAAAATGTGCAACACGAGATCGAGTGGTTACCCCTTTATGAATGTCGCCGAGGATGGTGTCGACGGGGTGATCTCGTTGGATTGCTTGGTGGACTCTTGGGTGTGGCGGCCTTGGTTCTTCCTCATCCTCCTTCTCTTGATCATTTGCATCTCCCCCTTGATCATTGCCATCATCTTGAGGTGGCTCATCTTCTTGATTTTGCCCTTCATCAACTTGAGTCTCATTCTCATTTTGAGTTGGTGGAGATGCTTGCGTGGAGGAGGATGGTTGATCTTGTGCACTTGGAGGCTTTTCGGATTCCTTAGGACACACATCCCCAATGGACATGTTCCTTAGTGCTATGCATGGAGCCTCTTCATTACCTATCTCATCAAGATCAACTTGCTCTACTTGAGAGCCGTTAGTTTCATCAAACACAACGTCACATGAGACTTCAACTAGTCCAGTGGACTTGTTAAAGACCCTATATGCCCTTGTGTTTGAGTCATAACCAAGTAAAAAGCCTTCTACAGTTTTAGGAGCAAATTTAGATTTTCTACCTCTTTTAACAAGAATAAAGCATTTGCTACCAAAAACTCTAAAGTATGAAATGTTGGGCTTTTTACCGGTTAGGAGTTCATATGATGTTTTCTTGAGGATTTGGTGAAGATATAACCGGTTGATGGCGTAGCAGGCGGTGTTGACCGCTTCGGCCCAAAACCGGTCCGGTGTCTTGTACTCATCAAGCATGGTTCTTGCCATGTCCAATAGAGTTCGATTCTTTCTCTCCACTACACCATTTTGTTGTGGCGTGTAGGGAGAGGAGAAATCATGCTTGATGCCCTCCTCCTCAAGGAAGCCTTCAATTTGTGAGTTCTTGAACTCCGTCCCGTTGTCGCTTCTTATTTTCTTGATCCTTAAGCCGAACTCATTTTGAGCCCGTCTCAAGAATCCCTTTAAGGTCTCTTGGGTTTGAGATTTTTCCTGTAAAAAGAATACCCAAGTGAAGCGAGAATAATCATCCACAATAACTAGACAGTACTTACTCCCGCCGATGCTTATGTAAGCGATCGGGCCGAATAGATCCATGTGTAGGAGCTCCAGTGGCCTGTCGGTTGTCATTATGTTCTTGTGTGGATGATGAGCTCCAACCTGCTTTCCCGCCTGGCATGCGCTACAAACCCTGTCTTTCTCAAAATGAACATTTGTTAATCCTAAAATGTGTTCTCCCTTTAGAAGCTTGTGAAGATTCTTCATCCCAACATGTGCTAGTCGGCGATGCCAGAGCCAGCCCATGTTAGTCTTAGCAATTAAGCAAGTGTCGAGTTCAGCTCTATCAAAATCTACCAAGTATAGCTGACCCTCTAACACTCCCTTAAATGCTATTGAATCATCACTTCTTCTAAAGACAGTGACACCTACATCAGTGAATAGACAGTTGTAGCCCATTTGACACAATTGGGATACGGAAAGCAAATTGTAGTCTAAAGAATCAACAAGAAAAACATTGGAAATAGAATGGTCAGGAGATATAGCAATTTTACCAAGTCCTTTGACCAAACCTTGATTTCCATCCCCGAATGTGATAGCTCGTTGGGGATCTTGGTTTTTCTCATATGAGGAGAACATCCTTTTCTCCCCGGTCATGTGGTTTGTGCACCCGCTGTCGAGTATCCAACTTGAGCCCCCGGATGCATAAACCTACAAAACAATTTTAGTTCTTGACTTTAGGTACCCAAACGGTTTTGGGTCCTTTGGCATTAGACACAAGAACTTTGGGTACTCACACATAAGTCTTGGAACCCTTGTGTTTGCCCCCAACAAACTTGGCAACTACTTTGCCGGATTTGTTAGTAAGCACATAAGAAGCATCAAAAGTTTTAAATGAAATGGCATGATCATTTGATGCATTAGGATTTTTCTTTCTAGGCAACTTGGCGCGGGTTGGTTGCCTAGAGCTAGATGTCTCACCCTTATACATAAAAGCATGATTAGGGCCAGAGTGAGACTTCCTAGAATGAATTTTCCTAATTTTGTCCTCGGGATAACCGGCAGGGTATAAAATGTAACCCTCGTTATCCTGAGGCATGGGAGCCTTGCCCTTAACAAAATTAGACAATCTTTTAGGAGGGGCACTAATTTTGACATTGTCTCCCCTTTGGAAGCCAATGCCATCCTTAATGCCAGGGCGTCTCCCATTATAAAGCATGCTACGAGCAAATTTAAATTTCTCATTTTCTAAGTTGTGCTCGGCAATTTTAGCATCTAGTTTTGCTATATGATCATTTTGTTGTTTAATTAAAGCCATATGATCATGAATAGCATGAATATCAACATCTCTACATCTAGTACAAATAGATACATGCTCAACAATAGATGTAGAGGGTTTGCAAGAATTAAGCTCAACAATCTTAGCATGAAGAATATCATTTTTATCTTTAAGATCGGAAATTGTAACTTTGCAAACATCAAAGTCTTTAGCCTTAGCAATTAAATCTTCATTCTCTAATCTAAGGCTAGCAAGAGATACATTCAATTCATCAATCTTAGCAAGCAAGTCAACATTATCATCTCTAAGATTGGGAATTGAAACATTACAAACATGTGAATCAACCTTAGCATTTAAAATAGCATTTTCATTTCTAAGGTTGTCAATCATCTCACGACAAGTGCTTAGCTCACTAGATAGTTTTTGACATTTTTCTACTTCTAGAGCATAAGCATTTTTAACCTTAACATGTTTCTTGTTTTCTTTAATTAGACAATCCTCTTGGGCATCCAAAAGGTCATCCTTTTCATGAATAGCACTAACTAATTCATTTAATTTTTCTTTTTGAGCTATGTTAAGGTTGGCAAAAAGGGAACGCAAATTATCCTCCTCATCACTAGCATTATCATCACTAGAAGATTCATATTTAGTGGAGGAGTTGGATTTAACCTTCTTCTTTTTGCCGTCCTTTGCCATGAGGCACTTGTGGCCGACGTTGGGAAAGAGGAGTCCCTTGGTGACGGCGATGTTGGCGGCGTCCTCGTCGTCGGAGGAGTCGCTTGAGCTTTCGTCGGAATCCCATTCCCGACAAACATGGGCATCGCCGCCCTTCTTCTTGTAGTACCTTTTCTTCTCCTTTCTTCTCCCCTTCTTGTCGTCGCCTCGGTCACTGTCACTAGATATAGGACATTTAGCAATAAAATGACCGGGCTTACCACACTTGTAGCAAACCTTCTTGGAGCGGGACTTGTAGTCCTTCCCCCTCCTTTGCTTGAGGATTTGGCGGAAGCTCTTGATGACGAGCGCCATTTCCTCATTGTCGAGCTTGGAGGCGTCTATTGGTTGTCTACTTGGTGTAGACTCCTCCTTCTTCTCCTCCGTTGCCTTGAATGCAACGGGTTGGGCTTCGGATGGGTCGCCAAGCTCGTTGATTTTCCTCGAGCCTTCTATCATGCACTCAAAACTTACAAAATGCCCGATAACTTCCTCGGGGGTCATTTTAGTATATCTAGGATTACCACGAATCAATTGAACTTGAGTGGGATTAAGAAAAATGAGAGATCTTAAAATAACATTTACCACTTCGTGGTCATCCCACTTCTTGCTCCCGAGGTTGCGCACTTGGTTCACCAAAGTCTTGAGCCGGTTGTACATGTGTTGTGGCTCCTCCCCTTTGCGAAGCCGGAACCGACCGAGCTCCCCCTCGATCGTTTCCCGCTTGGTGATCTTGGTGAGCTCATCTCCTTCGTGTGCGGTTTTGAGCACATCCCAAATCTCCTTAGCGCTCTTCAACCCTTGTACTTTGTTATACTCCTCTCTACTTAGAGAGGCGAGAAGTATTGTCGTTGCTTGTGAGTTGAAGTGCTCGATTTGGGCCACCTCATCCTCATCATAGTTCTCATCCCCTACCGCCGGTACCTGTGCACCAAACTCAACAACATCCCATATACTTTTGTGGAGCGAGATTAGATGAAATCGCATTAAATCGCTCCACCTAGCGTAATCTTCACCATCAAAAGTTGGTGGTTTGCCTAATGGGACGGAAAGTAAAGGAGTATGTTTAGAAATGCGAGGGTAGCGTAGGGGAATCTTACTATACTTCTTGCGCTCTTGGCGCTTAGAAGTGACGGAGGGCGCGTCGGAGTCGGAGGTTGATGTTGATGAAGTGTCGGTCTCGTAGTAGACCACCTTCCTCATTCTTTTGTGCTTGTCCCCTCTCCGATGCGGCTTGTGAGAAGAAGATTTTTCCTTCTTCTCTTTGTGGTGAGAAGAGGAAGACTTTTTCTCCTTCCGTTTGGAGGAGTCCTTCTTCTTCTCCTTCCTCTTGGTGTGGGACTCTTCCGATGAAGTGCTCCCTTGGCTTGTAGTGGGCTTTTCGCCGGTCTCCATCTCCTTCTTGGCGTGATCTCCCGACATCACTTCGAGCGGTTAGGCTCTAATGAAGCACCGAGCTCTGATACCAATTGATAGTCGCCTAGAGGGGGGGTGAATAGGGCGAAACTGAAATTTACAAATATAAACACAACTACAAGCCGGGTTAGCGTTAGAAATATAAACGAGTCCGAGAGAGAGGGCGCAAAACAAATCCTAAGCGAATAAGCGAGTGAGACACGAAGATTTGTTTTACCGAGGTTCGGTTCTTGCAAACCTACTCCCCGTTGAGGAGGCCACAAAGGCCGGGTCTCTTTCAACCCTTCCCTCTCTCAAACGGTCCCTTGGACCGAGTGAGCTTCTCTTCTCAAATCAAAGCCGGGAACAAAAAAACTTCCCCCGCAAGGGCCACCACACAATTGGTGCCTCTTGCCTTGATTACAATGGAGTTGTGATCTCAAGAACAAGTGAGAAAGAAAAGAAGCAATCCAAGCGCAAGAGCTCAAATGAACACGGCAAATCACTCTCACTAGTCACTAGGGCGTTGTATGGAATTGGAGAGGATTTGATCTCTTTAGTGTGTCTAGAATTGAATGCTAGAGCTCTTGTAGTAGTTGAGAAGTGGAAAACTTGGATGCAATGAATGGTGGGGTGGTTGGGGTATTTATAGCCCCAACCACCAAATGTGGCCGTTGGGAATCCTGTCTGTTCGATGGCGCACCGGACAGTCCGGTGCACACCGGACAGTCCGGTGCCCCATGCCACGTCATCACTGCCGTTGGATTCTGACCGTTGGAGCTTCTGACTTGTGGGCCCGCTTGGGTGTCCGGTGCACACCGGACAGTTACTGTTTGCTGTCCGGTGTGCCAGCATGGGCGATTCTGACTTCTGCGCGCGCAGAGGGCGCATTAAATGCGCGGCAGGGAGCCGTTGGCGCGGAGATGACCGTTGCTCCGGAGTCGCACCGGACAGTCCAGTGCACACCGGACAGTCCGGTGAATTTTAGCGGACTAGCCGTCGGCGTTTCCCGAAGCTGGCGAGTTCCTGAGGCCGACCTCCCTTGGCGCACCGGACACTGTCCGGTGTACACCGGACAGTCCGGTGAATTATAGCCGAGTCGCCCTGGAAATTCCCGAAGGTGGCGAGTTTGAGTCTGAGTCCCCTGGTGCACCGGACAGGTACTGTTCACTGTCCGGTGGCACACCGGACAGTCCGGTGCGCTAGACCAGGGGTGCCTTCGGTTGCCCCTTTGCTCCTTTATTGAATCCAAAACTTGGTCTTTTATTGGCTGAGGGTAAACCTTTTACACCTGTATAATCTACACACTTGGGCAAACTAGTTAGTCCAATTATTTGTGTTGGGCAATTCAACCACCAAAATTATTTAGGAACTAGGTGTAAGCCTAATTCCCTTTCAACTACCAACAGCCGAACACTAAGAAAAATAAAATTTGGCAGTGCCTCCTTTGTAATTATAAGCATCGCAGAAGCAAAAGAGATATATCAATACAAAATGAATCATACTAGTATGATATAATTCTCATCAAGGACATTTAACCACGAATGAACCAGTTTATGCCTACATCATACTCTAAAGTATGAACCTTAAAAGTCAGTAACCCAAGCTAATTATTTGGTTCTTTAAGCAATTGTGCAACGTGCCGCTACTTTTCACTCCCCTTGATAAGCATCAAGGGCCTGCATTGAGTAATGGAAGAGTGAGATGAAACATCTCAGCAAGCAAATTGTTTTGACGAGATATTTAAACCACAACTTGAATTAATCAACATTTTACAGGAATCACAATTAAGAATAGAAATACTTGTAGATATAGAACTCAATAGTCCCAATATAACCAATACCATCTCATTTCCTCCAGCAACCACAATAGTTTGTATAACACTTCACTGCGTCAACAATATCTGCAAATATCACTTCAATGAATGCATGTGAATGCAATGCATATGTCCTCTGCCTTCATACCTCTTAGGGTATGAAGCCGCATCGTACCCCTCCTCGGGAAAGTACAATGCAAAGTTGTACCGGTACAGTCGCACCATAGGTCACGACAAAACTTCAGATGCAAATGAATCATGCAATGCATATGGCATGCTGCATTTATCAATATACTTCACTTCCTTCACATACAATACAAACCTCAAACAATACTTCATCTTCCTTCAGATACAATACAAACCTCAAATAATATATTACCTTCCTTCTGAAACAATACAAACCTCAAATAATACTTCATCTTCCTTCAGATACGTGAATTGATCTCATGGGTCATATTCGAACCATAATCATCCTCAATATATGATTGAGCATCAATATAATACAATCAAGTACAACATCATCATAGAGTTCAATTATGAAAGAATTTAATAATTCTGAATATTAGAGTGTAGGCGATAAAAATAACAAGTCAAAACGATAGCAACCATCGCTACATTCACTTGCCTTCATCGAAGAAGAAGAATGTACTAGGCATGATCCGGAGTGTAGCCACCAGCTAGCGGGCATAAAACATAGTACAAATATTTCACAAATATTTGCCAACAATCAACAAATCGTTGCTACACTTGAAACCAAGACCCGGTGGAAAGACTCCCACCCTGAACCACATGCCAAACAGCAGCAGCACTGTTTGTTAATTTTATATCTTTAAAATTATAACAGTGGTGATATCAAACAAATAATCTAGGAGTATCTACACAAAATACTCTACAACTTTGCTATTCAATGAATAATTAAATTTTGCCATCTATAAGTTCTAAAACATCTGACAAGATAACTGACTGAATCTGTTTCAGACAGCAGCATAGTTAACTTCAAAATTAGATATCTCCCAAACTAACCAACCAAAAATTATGAAATTCTGCTGGAAGTAAGAACTTTTATCTGTCTACAAAAGTCTCCATAGTTGGAAGAGTCAATTCGGCAATATTACTAGATGAAACCCACCGGTGAACAGACCCGCTCATTTTTGTCAGGCAAACAGGAACAGCCACAGTAAAACAAAAATAATTGGGGTTCATAATTCATATGAATACACTATTTACCAATCTGGAAAGCTTATGAAATTATCTACAACTTCTGTTACAAACTCAAAGTTTAATTCTGTTGATAAATTTGTCTAAATCGTAAGAGAACAGATTCTGCACAAAATTATGAGACTGAAAAACTGCTATAATCAAACTGCAATAACTCTCTGATCTGATGTCCGATTGAGGTGTTCTTTGCGGCCACGGAAAGATCTACAAATTATCTACGGCTCATAGACAGACGTTTTTTTTAGGCCACTACGACCACGAAAAACAGGTATGAACAGAAACTATCGAATCTGCCACCCTACAGGGACTAATTTCGAGATCAAAATCTAATCCCCCATCTAATCCAACCAAGAAAGGCTAATTGCAGGGCCTAAAACTCATCCAAAACAAGGGAAAGCATTCATCAAGTGGAGAAAAGAGAGAGAGGAACAGAAATCCAACCAATTCTTGGATAGGAACGACGACGATGGGCGACGGTATGCCCTCATCTCCCCTCTCTTCTCTCCCTTTTTCTTCCTCTCTTCTCTTGGGGCAAGGCACAAAAGGGTGATGGCTGCTAGGGGTGGGAGGACGTGGCTTCTAGGGTTAGGGAGATACAAATAGTAGAAAACTTCCACAATCCTAATATCCAATGGCTCAGATCAACCGGCACTCGAAAAGACTCATCCGGATTTCAAACAAGGCAAACTAGTGATTGATCGGAATCATCTTGATGAGATCTATACATCTACCGCCTCCGATCATCCATAGGACACACCATATTTGGATTATAAATATGGTTTAATTTTTAGGGCGTCACAGGGCTCCACCACCTTCTCCTCCTCATCGTCTTGGTGACCCACTATCTATGCCACCAGCAAGGGATCCACCTTTTCCACAGCCATAAAGGGATCCACAACCATCAAAGAAATCTAAATTTTCTATACCAAAATTGGTTTCCACGTTCGAGAAAAAGAACAGTAAAGCTACTACTTCTAGCACAACCAATTTTTTGTCAGGGATTTCATGAAGCCTCACGTCACATACTGTTGATCTGGCTGAGCACGAGAAGTCTGCAAAAAAGGCTGAGGCAATGACCATAAAGATAAAGAAGCCAACTAAGGCGGATTATAAAAATGTGCCTAATATGTGCCATGTAGACCTCTACTCACTTTTGAGAAAGTAAGGAAGCTCCCGACTGGTATTAAAAGGTTGCATAACTGGTACATGCAGGCTTCTTTAGTTGGCATCGACACCATTAGTGTACTTATACTAGGAAATTATTTTAATGGTTTAAGCGATAAGGTATTTATTGCATTAGAGGACATGTGGTTCATGATGAACCTTAAAAGACTCGACATACAAATTGTAATGGTGTTTTCATTGTAAGTGTCACTCATACTTTCACAAATATTTGTTATTAGTAGTGAGCTGTATAAATTTTTGATATCTAACATACACGTGTGCCTTACACAATGCAACATGATCAGCAGGAGATCCTTTACGGTCCCAATCCCTATGCTAGTGTCGATAAAAGGTCGGGTATCTCATCCCAATATAGATATCCGAGCAAAATCACACTTTCATAATTGAGAAAGGAAAGAAGAATTATAGGGAAAGACAAACGAAGTAGTTGAGAAGAATATACAGGATATGAAGAAAGATTTTGAAGCCTGATACGCCACCTACATAGGACACGCAATGCTTCAATTTCAAGATAGGGAAGCCATAGTGGCCCCGTACAACTTTATGTAAGTGTCATTTTGTATAAATAAAATTAATAATTTCAATACACATGCATCACAAATTTGATTCGTACATGGACCACTGGATATGCTTCCTCATTTATCCCATGGTTGGAAAGATGCTGGTGCTCGACTCCTTGGATTACGACCCTTCGACCTATGCAAAATTCCTCAACATATTAGACTTGTAAGCCTTATTTATGCATGCATACTTTTATCGATAAAAAATTAAGAATAACATGGTGATTCTATTTGAGATCACATGGCTTTTGGATTCTATAAGATGAGAGGTGGAAAGTACGATACATCGAAACAACGCGTGCCACTAGACATCCACTGTAAATGGCCAGTAAATATGTGAATTTATGAATACATATCATACATGTACATACATAGGACAATGTTGCAACTAAATAACCAATCTCCCCTTATGTAGTGCCATAAGCAACCACCCGGATAGGTCCTATGTGGGTTCTATGTGTGCGAGTTCATGAGACAGAATGGACGATACATCACGTACCCTGGCCAGGTATTATTAATAATACTCATGTATGTATTTATGTCATTAAAGATGCAAATGTGTCATCAAGTGTAAATATATGATGTTTATAAACTTCCTTTATAGGAAATTCAACAAGGAAAGATGTAGAACACGATCGAAAGTGCATTGTATGGCATAATTGAGGACCTATGCACATTCATATTGAAAGAGGTCATTCCCATTGAAGGAAAATATCATGATGCAGATGGTACCTTAGCTAGGCCAGAGTTTAGAGTACTAATAGAAATTAGTAGACTATCTCTTAGCCGAGATAGTTATTAGAGCTTAGGTGAAAACTTTGATGTATAGAATGTGTGATGCATATATGGTTGTAATAAACACAAGACTTTGATGTATATAAATGTATGATATAATTTAATTCCATGTCACTTTCAATATCAATATGTTTGTGTGTGCAAATATATATAAAATTCAGTTTTGTTTGAAAATTTAAAAAAGGCGGGAAAACTACCACTGGCGGCTTAATAAAGAAAACCGCCAAGGATAAAGTGCATTTCCACTGGCGATTTGTAAAGAAACCCGCAAGTGGAAATACCAGGTATTTCCACTGGTGGTTCCAAAATAACCGCTAATGGAAATGTCGATTTCCACAGGCCCCTAGCACTGCTGGCTCTGAAAAGCGCCAATGCAAATAGGTTTAGAATCACCACTATAGAGTGATACACCCAGCCCAGGTGGGGTTGGCCGAGGCCCAACAAATTACGGTTGCCCGGAGCCCAACAATTCATTAAGCGCACCCAACTCAGGGAAAGGCCCAATCGCCCCAAAAGACTAGTCCAATGGGGGAAGGGTGGCTCTCCCTTTTAAAGTGGCTTCCTCCTCCCAAGTTAAGCGAGGTGAGATAATTCTGAGGCTCGCACGGTCACCGTCCGACTACAATTGGGCCAACCGGGCCAATTTCGTCTTTGCCAACGGGTAATAGTGGAGGATGTCCTCATCATTCCCACCTTCCTAAAATGGGCCCTAGCTCCGATACCAGATGATACACCTAGCCCAGGTGGGGTTGGCCGAGGCCCAACAAATTAGGGTTGACCGGAGCCCAACAGTTCATTAAACACACCCAACTCAAGGAAAGGCCCAATCTCCCTAAAAGACTAGTCCAATGGGGGAAGGGTGGCTCTTCCTTTTAAAGTGGCTTCCTCCTCCCAAGTTAAGCGAGGTGGGATAATTCTAAGGCTCACACGGTCACCGTTCGACTACAATTGGGCCAACTGGGCCAATTGCATCTTTGCCAACGGGTAATAGTGGAGGATGTCCTCATCATAGAGCTTCTCTAAACTAGTGTGAATTGGGTCCCCAAACTTAGCATTTTGTGTCACTTAGGTCCTTGAACTTGGCATGTTGTGTCACTTAGGTCTCTAAACTTTCATTAGTGTGTTGCAACATGGAAGACCATATATCGACACCCGATTTGAGCAAAGCCGGTTTTGAATAATGTTACATGGGTCGACAAAGTTATAGGACTTGTTTTTCTAGTTTTCTATGTTCGTGAACCCAAGTGGTACAATGTGCTAAGTTTGAGAACCGATATTGTATTTACTCTATGGTAATCTTATATCTAATTGAATGTAAAGAAACTTATTGTGCATGAAGCATCAAGTTGTAAGGCATCAATGCTTTGAGTTTTTTAAAGAGCGTTTTCACTTATTTCATTGAGAGGTTTTCCAACTTATTTAATAATTAGTATCTTACAAAAATAGACTTCTAGATCTTTCTATTCTGCAAATACAAGGTTGATATGTGTTTTTTGTTTTGGGTTATTATAAGTAATTGTCAACAAATATATTGTCTTAGGTTGAGTCGAGTGGACTAATCAGGGCGTGAGTGTGTTTGTGCAACCTGTCTCTTGGCTAGTGGTGCACAGTGCGAAGTACGGAGGCGTTGGTCAATGGTGAAGGTCATGCGGGTTTGTGCTGATGGACCAGGATCAGCGAAGGATGAGCACTGAGTCTTGGAAAAGGAACTGAAGAAGCTGGATTACCAACCATGATCGTTGACACCTGACGACACTAACAAGCGCAAGGACAATGACGAGTTGATCATGTCGCCGAAGCAGTTAGGGGCCGGTGGGACTAAAAGGAACTTAGACACCTAAGAGGGGGTTGAATTAGGACATCTAAAAAACTCGCTAAACTAGTCCACAAATAAATCCCGAGAACAAAACCTATGCAAATAAGTAAACTAGATTATGCAAACTAGGTTTTGTCTAAGTGTTGCTATCTCTATGTAAAAGGAGTTTTGCAACCTAAGTTCCAATTCTAAGTATTCTAAACTAGGAATAGAGAGACTAAAACTTAAGTACTTAAAGTAAATGAGGAATCTGAAGAGCAAAGGTAGAGATTGAAAACTCTCGTGGACGACGCTGGTATTTTTACCGAGGTATCCATAACTGTGTAAGGTCCCGACTAATCCTCGTTGGTGCCCTACGCAAGGGTAGCCCACGCAAGGGCCAAGCACCACGGTCGAGTAACTCCGTAGTAAGCCACGGGCTTTCTCCATGTGCAAGTAGTGCTCCACTTTTAGCTCCTCTGGAATGCTTGCCGCCGTCTCCACTATCGAGCTTCCGGTCGAATCGCCACGGGCCTTGTTCCCTCCAGTACATGGTGGCGGCTGCACCACAAACACGATTGATGTGGTCTCACCGAACTCTAGCCCCACTCGATACAATATTAGAATGGCTCATGCAAGAGCTGAGGAGTTTGGTTGGTTTTTCTAAACTCACTCAACTAACTATGAACAATCTAGAGCAAGTGCGATAGCGGTCTAACTAACCTAAGCACTTCACAAAGCACCTACGTTGATCACTGAGTGATTCTATTATGCATTGGATGTTTAAAGCATTGGAGATGTGTATCACATGTGTTGATATGTTGCTTGGCCTCCCACACCTTCAAATGGCCGGCTAGGGGGGTTATATAGAGCCCCCACTCAATTCTAGCTGTTGGAGAGGAAGCAAATTTTTCTCTGCCTACATCGCACCAGACTGGTCTGGTGCACACCAGACAGTTCGGACTGGACTCTCCACATCATCTAGCTATTGGGCTCTGACTGCTCTGTAGATGGTCCGGTGTGCCACCATGTTAGATAGCCGTTGGACCATGGTCCGGTGCCTCACCGGACCAGTGCAGTGCGCCATCTGCCAGAGAGCTATTTTTAGAGCTCTCTGCGCACAAGGTCTGGTGCACCACTGGACCGGTCCAATGCGCCAGCTGAGAGCCCATTATTTTATTTCTTCAGTCTTTTTTGCTTGGCCTATTTTGGTTTTGAGTCTTGGACTTGTGCTAAGTATTTGTAGGTCTTTTATGAGTCCTTTATGTCTTCTTTTGAGGTGTTGCATCCTTAGAGCCTAAGTCCAATCCTCTTCGCATCTTATGAACAACAAAACATAGACACTTGGAAAACATTAGTTCACTAGTTATGTTGTTCATCAAACACCAAAATCACTTAGACAAATGGGTCGAGGTCCATTTTCCTTATAGGGACACATGTCTAGGACATTGGGAGCTGGAGTACGCTACCCATGGGGTTTCAGTGATTGATCATAAAAACCCACCCAACGTAAAAGGTCGCGTGTTTCACTAGGTGAGCCTCAAAACCCGATAGCATGGAGAGGCGGCATGTGGTGTCATCGTGAAGGGTGTGTCAAGGCAAAGCAACTTCTTGAAGAGTGTATGGTCGTTTCATTGAAATTCCAAGAGTTGGCCTAGTTGCCTTGGCAAAGTGGATATACTTTATGTATCTATCAATAGTTTAGAAAAGAGAAATAACCCTCTATAAATAGGAGGGGAATACTGAACCATTCAGCTAGCTCTTAGCACCTCTTTCACTTGTAATCTTATTTTTATTTCTCATTTTGTTAGGAGATACTTAGATGCTTTGAACCTTGACATCAAAGTTCATGCTATTCTGAGGAAGTGTGGCAGTAACCACACATTGTCCTCTGGATTTTTCAATTTGTGCCAAATATGATGGGTTTAGATGTTAAGTTGTTTCTTCTCCTCTCTACTCTTCTAATTTGATTTTTAGAGGGATTTTGAGAACATGAGTTCTTGGGATCATTTGGGTTTGATAGAAACGTGCTCGGACCTTCTTGGATCACTTCCACCAAGTGGTATCTGCTTATTCACCTGGACGATGAATTTCCAACCCCTTAGGCAATTTTCAAATAACCCTAATTTGAATTCAGATTTTCATATATGACTTGAAGTTTAAATCTTTTGCGTTCAAATTTTGTGTACGCTTTTAAAACTCTTTTGTGAAGATGTGTGCCAAATTTCAGTTCAATTGAAGTCCATTTGGATTGATTTTGCATTTTAGAACTTCAATTCAAGATACTGAAAATAGTCTGAGTAAGCGGCACAGTTTTTGGTCATTTTGAACTTTTCGGTCTCAATTTTGTGATCTGTTTGTTTCATTGGTCTCATGTGTGTCCTAGAAACATTGGCAAAACATAAAATCGCTAGTTGGTTGATATGTTTTTGGTTTAAGTAATTCCTTCATCTCTAATGAAAAGTTAAGCGTTCAGTTTCTCGAGTTTGGAATATTTCTCTTGGAAAGACATTTGTAGCCAACTTGAGTGCTTTGTTGTGTTACCTGGTTATCACCAAGAACTATTAGCCACCAGTGGGTGCTTAAACATCTCTAGTGTGTCATTTGGAGTTTTAGAGGTTATATATGGTGTAATATTGGAAAGCAAGCGAAGAGTACTTCAGCATATAAAATTTTATTAGCTCTCATTCACGCTCTCTGTTCGTTTTTTTTTCCGATTCTTCAATCAGTTTTGGCGTCTCATAGTTACATCTTGTTCTTATTCAAAGGTGTAGCTGTTGCTACAGCCTAATCCTCAGCTCACTCAGCTCTTATATCGTCTACGAAGACTAGATGACCATGATCTCTCACCGGCCGGCATCTAGCTCTCTCCTTTATCCGTCTCCCATTCTCTCTCTTCTGACTTGTCGAATGGGAATCAGAGAACTAGAAAAAGCAGGAGTCCCAAACCTTATCAACATGCATGGACGACCATCTCGGTATCATGTCGCTGCCGTCCATATATTCCATATTCTACACTAAACCGATCAGTGGACTGTGGTGGTATCGCAAGAAATAGGCTTGGTCATCAGATCTCTGCAAAATCCCTCCACTGCTGGCATTTCCACGGCTATATAAACCAGTCTCCTCCCATCACCAATTCTAAGCAAGCAAGCAAGCACAACAAGTAGTCAAAGCATCTAGCTCGTTACAAGTGGCTCTTGTCGCCTACAATTTTGCCTTCTTCCAAGTCTTGTTTGAAGTTGCTCTCTGCGAAGAGCCGGTAGAGAAGTTAATATCGTCTAGCAATGGACCGGGTGACGAAACTGGCTTCTCAGCGCGCGGTGGTCATCTTCAGCACGAGCTCCTGCTGTATGTGCCACACGGTGACGCGCCTGTTCCGCGAGCTCGGGGTGAACCCGACGGTGGTGGAGCTGGACGAGGACCCCAGGGGGAAGGAGATGGAGAAGGCACTGGCGAGGCTGCTCGGGCGCAACCCCGCTGTGCCGGCAGTGTTCATCGGCGGCAGGCTCGTCGGCTCCACCGACAAGGTCATGTCGCTTCACCTGAGCGGCAACCTCGTTCCGCTTCTGCGCAATGCCGGCGCGCTCTGGGTGTAGCCGTGTTGCATATATATGTAGCTAGCCGTGTTCCATTCCATATGCATGCTATCTATCAGGAGAGGAGACACACGGAGGGAAGTACGTAGTAATAATTAATTAAGCAGGCCTTTTTATCTGCACCGTAATAATTTTCCATAGAGGACGGAGTGTTAGATCACGGCCTCTTTTTCGTGATCCGCATCAAGTTAAATATTTCATCAGAGTATGTATCAGAAAGATATATATGAGGTGAATATAGCATCACGTTGGAGTATCAGAAGGCGCCTTTTTCCTGACTAAGCCCTTGCTTGGTTTCTTCAGTCACCTGAGTAAAATTTAGCTAAAGCACCCCATTATTTGATTATAGTGACTAAAACTAACTAAGAGTATCTTGAACAATAAACCCTAAAATAGAGTTCTAAAATTTAAAATAGAACTATATTTAAAATGTTGAGTATCTCAAAAGATATGTTTACTCCAACAATAATCGGACCTTAAATAATGCTATTTACACTAGTAAAAAGAGCTCAAAGCCTGCGGCATAGTTTAATTTTTAGAGACGGTTTCAGTTATCAAACACAATTGCTTTTTAAAAAACCGCCACTAAAAATCATTTTATCCTGAATTTTTTGAGTTTTTTAAATGACTATGTATGAAAAATCACCAATATAAAAGTTGTAGATCTATAAAAGTTATAAAACTTTGAAGTTGACAACTTTTTTATTTGAAATAATTTTGACTCTACAAATTACATCTAAATTTGTCAAATTTAAAATGCAAATTTTGCAAACAAACTCGGATGGAAAAAGTACCAAAATAGAAGTTGTACAACTTCAAAAGTTATGAAACTTTGTAGTTGACAACTTTTCATTTCAATTTGTAAACAAGGTCAAATAGTCGACGGAGATGGGTGGGCATGCAGGGCCTAGTGAGGCCCCTCTCCTAATAAAGATATTTTTTGTTATTTTTAAAACACATTTTATATTTCCTGGAAAAGATTTTAACTGACGTTTTTATGACTTCAGCCGCTAGTGAAAAATAATTTCTACTCGCGGTTTTCTTAGCCCGACCGCAAGTGAAAATCGATTTCAACTAGTAGTTCTAAGTTACCCGCATGTACAAATAATTTTTTCTAATAGCTCTAGCACCGACGGTTCTAAAAAACGTAAGTACAAATGTGTTCACAACCGACTATATAGAGCTTCTCTGTACTAGTGTTAGAAAATAAATAATGTTATTAGGAAATAAATGGTTGGAGATTAAGTGAAAATGAGGATAGGGCTCGAGTATATGGGGTACTATATTGAGAACCCGAGAGACCGAGCCCTATAATCGTTGATAAAATTTTATAAAATAGGGTCGTTGTTGGAATAGTGTTTTATGATTTTAAACCCTATATTTAAAATAGTACCATGTTTAGAGCCTCTCTTGGATATGCTCTAAAGAGCATTAATTAGTACGATTAATGACTATATTACCCATATTATTTAGTGGTTGCCTGCTGCAAGGAAAAAGAGGAGAGGGCAAGTGAGGTGAAAATCCTAATTTAGTCCTTTTTAGTCACCCCATGGTAACTAAAGAACTAAAGTTTAGTCATCCCATTTTAGTCAGCCTATTTACTTCTTTAAAGACTAAAAGTGACTACACCCCAAATTAAACGGGCCCTAAAGCTTACCACAATGTAGGTTCGTTGAACCAGTTGACTTCTCCTCTTGAGCATTTTTCAGAGGACACACATAAAGTTAGCCGTGACAACAACTTGTTCAACAACCATACAACTAGCAGTGTCCTGAGTCCTAGAACACGAAGTTGCTCGGCCCAATGGAAAAGCGATAGGCTACCACACTTGTTCGGTTAGAGGTGGATTGACAGATATTATAGACAAATAAATCATCTTCTATTCAAATTTGTATAGAAGGAGATTTAATCGAAGAAGCCCTAAAGGATAAAGATACGCCATGGTTGTGGTTCATGAAGGGCCAGTTTGGTAATACAGTTTTGAAATACTATAGTTTTGAAATACCATAGTTTACAATTGCACATGACACAAATAATACAATATTACCTTGCAGTAGTAAAATCACAATATTGTTTAAAACCGAGATGTGTTTGGTTCCATTAGAAAACCAAAGTATTTCAGAGAGAACACAAGAAAACTGAGGTCTTTAGTGGAGTTTCGAAAACTCCAAAAATAACACGGTTTTAGATAAACCATGGTATTTAAATTTTTTTTACCTGTACCAACCAAACATCTTTTGGCTTTCAATACCACAGTACCATTAAATACCATAGTATTGCCTCAAAACTACAAAAATACCAAGCTTCCAAACATGGCTAAAGTGTTATTTAAGAAACTAGGGGTGTTAATGCTAGACAGTTTTGTGTGCGAATAATCCGCCGATTTTGAGTTTTTATATGGCTCCTCGAAAGGCCCATCAATAAGAACAAGATGGATGCAATCAAGGTTCTCAGGGAGACTAGAACCAAAACAAAGTTGATAAAAAAAACCAAACCAAAGAACCGTTGTAGCAAGCTCTAGACCTTGGTCAAGGCCGCTTCGTTTAGAGTTGAGGCAGTCATAGAATGGACACTTTCACGCAGCAAACCGTAAACCAAATCGAGCCGAATTATTGGTCTATTTGGTTTTTGGTGCCGAGTTTGGTTCTGGGGTTTTTCAAATTCGGTGCTCGACTTACGCCGCTTCGGTTTTCTAAGCAAATCAAACCGAGAATCTTATAAACCAAAGTGAAACCACACCCACTTGCCCATCCCCAACGCAGTCCAAATCGATCGGATGTTATGCGTTGAAAACCGAATAAACCGCATCGAATTTCTGGTTTACACGGGACGATGTCCGGTGTGAGGTTTACTACGTGTGTGGTAGTGATATGTGGGACATTGTTCAATTGTAGTTATTGTTAGCTATGTTGTTGTCTATCGCTTTGAGTTATGTTTGTTGTGGACAAGACTAGATCGGTTTGTTGTCATTGTTGTCTTCGGCTTTTATCGTGCTGCTACCTGGTGTCATACCCAGATTTAAGGGCCAAACCCGAGCGTGAATCGAATGTGTGCTAGTATCAACTCTCAAACATATGATGACTCATGGTACAGAATGAATGTCACATCTTTACTATATAAGGGAGTTCTATACAATATAGTTATAATTAAAATATTTTTAAGTCCATGTCTTATTTCATAAAACATAAACCAAACCTTTTTGAAAAGAGTGTCTTTACATTAGAGCCCTCGCTTGTGATGTATTTGAAAAGCAAATGCTCTTTTTGTTATGCTTTCTTTTTAGCTTGTTTGAGGTGATTGTTGTATGTTATTGAGTGGTGTATGTTCTTGTTTGTTTTTATGTTATTCAGTGGTTGATCTAGTAGTTGAGAATCAGGATCTATTTCGTGGAAGAATTTCAAGTTATCTTTAAGCAAGGCAAGTGAATTTCTCCCTATGCATTTTTCTGTCTGATCCCATACAATACATTTAATAAAGTTTACTTCTGGATATGTGCATAATTTGATGGGTTTTCCTAAATAGGATTACCTAGAAATATTATCCTTATTCCTTGATTAACTTGGGATTGATACTATGATGAGTAGCTTTGCTATTACTAAAACTTTAACTATATGACGTCACTCCTTGTGAATGATATTAATGTTTCGGAAGTTTATATTCTTTTTGTTAATCCGATGATTAAACAAGACCATATTATGTTAAATGGAACATATGGAGTGACCACCCAGGAAAACAGTGCAACCACGAGTTCTATCATGGCTCTGGCTTTGGTAATTAGCTTTATATGCTTAGTGCTTAGCAACCTTTCCTGAAATATGGGCAAGAGGGGGACAGCAGTGGTGACAGCTCACGTTAACATGGGCGTATTCTTGGCTAAGGTACCTCACCTAGAGGCTCACCACACTGGCCTAGAAACCTTAGCACGTTGTTTTGTATTAAGTGTATTTTGTGAAAGCCTCATAGTGGATCCCTAGACATTCACCTCGGTAGTGAATACGGGGCCGATCAACCCAGGCTAGATGGGATACATGGCTTGTGGGTAAAGTTGTACCACCTCCGTAGAGTGTAAAACTGATATATCAGCCGTGCTCACGGTTAAGAGCAGCCTGGACCCTCATATGATAATTGAACTTGAAGATGGAAATAACTCATGATCAGTTTTGTTTAAGCGGTATGCTTAAGTGGTTCGCTCAAGTGGATTGAACTTATGTTGTTGATTACTTATGTTGATGAATATTGCTTATGCTTAATATGCACTATAGGAAACACCTAAATTTTCGTGGGCCAAAAACCCACGAAAATAAGCCTAAACCGACGAAAATAGCCGCCGAAAATAAGTTCGACGAAAATAGGCAACTATTTCCGTCGGTACCGACGAAAAATACCTATTTTCGTCGGCTTTCCCAAGGCCGACGAAAATAGTTGGTCGACTGACTATTTTCGTGGGCCCGGTGGTGGCCGACGAAAATACGAGCCCAGGCTATTTTCGTCGGCCAGGTGGTGGCCGACAAAAATACGAGCCCGGGCTATTTTCGTCGGCCACCGACGAAAATATGTTCCCAGGATATTTTCGTCAGCCACCACCGAGGCCGACGAAAATTGATGGTTCCCCCCCCAAAATAGATTTTTTTGCACCTTTTATTAATTCACAATAAAATACACAATATCACAATACACATATACAGATTCACAAGCAAAATACACAATTCACAAAACACATTCACATATACATAAATAGTCCATAGTCCATTCGAATAAGTCCAGAGTCCATAAGCCCATTGTCCATTCAAATACACAATTCACAAAACACACTCACTACTCACTACTCACTCCTCACTCCGGCGGGCTGTGGGAGTTTTGGCCACTCCCTCCTCCGCCACCAGGAAGGTGGCCACTCCCTCCAGAACCATGGACGAGGAAGTCTTGGACGTTGACAGCACCCTCCGATCCATGAGCATGTGACGCTGAACCCTGCAATTCATCAATCGTTCAAATAAGGTTGTATTTTGCGATCCCTATACCTATACATTGTTGTGTTTGGTCAATATTTGCATAAAACTAAACATGGAACGTCACCTGTGATCCATGGTGAGGAGGAGGTTGTGCATGCATCCACGGGTACTGTTGTGCTGGCCACCCCAGAGGTGGTGGCACCCACCCCGTCGGTGGCGGTGCCATCCACGCTTGAAATGGCTAAGAGCCCGCCAGTGGCTGGGAGACCGGTGGCACCCATCCCGGGACTGGCTGCGATCTTTGGGGTGGTGGAGGCGTCCAAGTGCCTGGAGGTGCCTGCGTCCACCCAACACCGGTCCACTGTGGCTGCGACGCTGGAGCTTGTCCTGGCCACTGTCCCCATCTTTGTGCCTGCGAGCCATTTTTGATAATAAAAAAGAGTTGCTATGGAATTGAAGTGTTCAGATAGTGTTACCTGGGGAGGGTGAAAAGCGGGCAAGTTCATATCAGGGCCGAGTCTAGTAGTCATTTCCTGCAAATGGATGCAACGTTAGAATCGCAACATTATACTTTGAATTCAATGACGACACGTGATGAGATAGATGAATTACCTGAAAATAAGAAGCCATATATTGCGTCAGCTGCCCAACCTGCTCCTGCGCTGCTCGAGCCTGCTCCTGTGCTGCTCAAGTCTGCTCCTGTGCTGCCCGAGTCTCCTCCTCTAGCTGAGCCTCTCGAGCAGACCTGGAGGAGCGAGAACTCCCTCCCGAAGACGATGCCTTCCCTTGACCTATTGTCCTGTTATACTCCACAACGCTGGTGCCAAAGGCAAACCTGCATGATACACATAGTTGAGCCATTAAGTGGACACATTCTTGTTAATGGAGTCGTCGAATCAAACACAAACACCTCACCTGCCATGCTTTCTACCCCCACCACTGTGGTACAACGCTGAGGCATCTAAGTCTGAATGCATCCATTCGAAGTCAGGCCCATGGCGTTGAGTCATTTCCTCCCCATATGCATTCTGCAAAGAAAGTTAGAGTTGGAGTTAGACACAAAACATGCAATTTAATTCGTAAATACAAACTTGTTTACCATTTTCTCCCTTGCCGCCTCGCTGCATAGCACGTCAGGGTTCGCCGGATCAGGGCCACACTGACCACGGACGTAAACCTCCATAAAACTTGGAGCAACTCCACTTTCAGCTTCCTGCATGAAAAAGAAGAGTTAAACCATAGAATTTTCATAGATGTAACATACAAGTTTGATTTATATACTTACCATGCGGCGTGCGGTACCAAGGTGTCCATCGGCGCCGTACCTGTGCCCCGGTCCTTCAGTGCCACGGTTGGTACGGTGCTTCTGGGACTCTGCAATCCACTCTGGCGACGCCCATCTCACTACAACCTTTTAGGGCTTCTGTGACATTATGATTATGTCACTAACTAGTATTTATTTGTCACAAGTTGTATTTTGGTGACACCATTGTGACGAAAAGGACATCGTCACAAAAGGTGCGTGTTAAATAGCCTACAATGACGACCAACAAAAAATTGTCATAGATTTTATGACGCATACCATATTCGTCACTAAATCTATGACATTCTATTTCGTCATAAGTGCCTCTAAAAACGTCACAACTCGTACTGCCATGCATTGCCACATGGCTAATGGGAATGACGTGGCATGTGACATGGCAAAACATTTATGACGAAAACATTTGTCATAGATTTGATCACGTGGAAAGCCACGTGGCAGATGACGTGGCAATGCATTTGTGACAAAAAATTACATCATAAAATATGATGAAATGGCAAGTGATGTGGCGAAGCATTTATGATAGATACAATCGTCATCAGAAGGAAGATGTCATATAAATTCATATCGTCGTAGAATATTACACATCACAACCAAAATATCTTATGAATTTGTTTAACACAAATATTTCATCCAACAAAGAATCATATAACTTCAAAACATATATCTACAAATCCTTTTACATAAGATCCAAAGAAAATCCTATAACTTCAACTCAAGGAATTAAACATTAAGCTTAATTGAAAATAATCCTATAAATTCAAATCCAGAGCTATTGTAACTAGCTACTATAGCAACCATAAGGCTGCAGATCCTATAGTGGTCAAGTAGACTTGAGATGGAGGCACTTGGCCTCTATTGAAGCTTAACAGTTGACTAAGGAGATTGTTATTTTCTTCGGTCGACCTCTTCATACTATCAATGGTCTCCTGAGATGACTGCCTGAGCATTTAAGGTTTACACTTCTTCCCAAAGTCCATCTTTTTCTTGCTTCTTGGCCTCCAGTCGATCCTGAAGTTGTTGAACCTTTATAAAAACTATTGATGTTGAGCTTTTCTTGGAGACGGACTAAAGACCAAGATTGCATAAGAACACACTGGAGCCCAGTTGCACACTATAAACAACTTCTGTAGGATATTTCGGTTGTTGTCCATCTTGAACTGATGTTGCCACCATTTCTTCCATATCAACCTAATATAAAGGTTAAAGGTTATTCATCAGGATAGTATACCGCAAGTTGCAAGTTGTGAGTACGAACATGCAAGGAAAATAAGCACTTACAATAGCTTTCTGAACATTTTTGCTAAAACCTTTCTTTTTGCTGCAATGCATCTCCTTAAAAAGATCTATTGCACTAGGTTCAGCATCCTTATATTTGTCTTGCTTCTGAAATGATATAAAATGAGTCCGGTGAGAATGGAGATCTTGAAATAAGGTACATGGTGGATTTCGAAATAACAATTTAAAAAACATTTTAGATATGAATAGTGCCAAAGCATTTCAATGAAATAGTATGAAAGCATCCTTCAAGTAACACTAGTATGGTCACTCTTTATTATGTAAAGAAAATAAACAACGATGATTATAGAGAACATCAAGTTTCCTAAAATCTAATCATAACTTCTCAGAACAAAGTATTCTAGAGCACCATTTTGCAGAAAACAACTATGTGTGTTGATCATCATGTTTATTAAAATTCAGAAGTAATATCAAAAGTAGAACATTAGTTAAACACACATACTACACTCTAAAGAATAAAAAAAATCAAAAGAAGACTATACGAGAGAACTAAATTCTTGATAATTCTGTAAGCACACAGAATCAATGCATACAATCATGATAAGAAATGTACCTTCAAAGTACATGTAGACGTCATCCTTTCAGCACCATGGCTTGCGCTACCTCACAATGACAGCTGGCATCACCTTCTTCCTAAGGTTAGGCTTTCCATTCTCCATGGTCACCAACACAGGCAGAAGGACGCCTGTTAAGGCGCCCTTGATTCCCTTCACAGAAATGATGTAGAGGTTCTTGGCTCCAGTGTTACCAGCACAGTTCACAGTAGCTATCAATGGTAGACCTAATGACATCCAGAACTTGTTACCAGCAGTACCTCCATGCCCTGCAGTTCAAAACACACACACAAAAGTCTAATACATCATTATGAAGTGTAAACTATAGATAACAAGCAACATTTAAAGCACATTGATGTGAAATAAATTGTACACATTGCCAAAGTTTGTTTAAAGAGAGCCTAAGTAGGAGTAAATGACAAAATACAGAAACGCCTAGACCGAGAAATGTGACACGCTGCTCTTCACTTAAGATCAACTAGGTTAGCTCTTTACACATGAAAGAGGAAAACATCATGTGACAATTCGATTAACTCTTTACACATGAAACAGAACACTGGGGAGGATTGGTAGTAGGTAAACATTTAACAACAATATTGACTAAATGAAGTTACCACCAATCATCTAATAAATAGCATCATTTCATATAACTAAACACTAGACCATTAGGCGTGCTTTGCGCGCCCTGCAGTTTCAACCGTTTGTGATCGTCCTAAAAACTGTAGTTTAACCAAAACAGTAACTATCGCAGCACTTTCTCTTGTAATGGTGGGAAGCATAATGATAGCAAACAAAAAATGGAACACAGATAACATATAAGGGGGCATTTCAATTTGGGTCATGTGCCTACAGTAATGCACTTGGTAGCATGCACTGTTTTATAATTTGAAATTTACAGTAATGCACTTGGTTTCATGCACTGTTCAAAGGTAGGTCAATTAAGTTCTGTTAATTCATTCCAATCCAAAAACAAATACAGTGGGATGTCTTTTGTGAACTGATGCTTGTACAATACTCCAAATCTTAATTCATTCACAAAACCAATAATTTAATAAGCAGTATTATGACAGATATGGCGCTTGAGACTTTAAAGATCCCTTTCTAGATATCTCAGGAAGAAAAAATAATTGTACTAATTCAAAGTAGGCTTATGTTTTCATAATGCTATTACTCTACAAGTCCACAGGTTTGCATATCACTCACCAAGCAAAGCATTGAAGTGTACAAGCAGGAATAGAGTCTAGCAATTCAACGTAACAATATGATTCTGCAGGAAGTTGATTGTAACGGGTAAAGACTGAAGGAGGACAGCAAGGTGAGCTCGCTTAGATAGGAATTATACTAAAAGGCTTAAATAGTTAAACTGACTCTTCATGGGTTTGAATTGGTACATTAGGATCATTGAACTGTCAGATGGTAAGATCTCAAGATGATTTCTATGATACTATTGTCTACTTATTGATGCCATAACCAAGAATAAACTAGGCTCTCAATCCAAACATGCTATCAATATAGTAGCAAAGAAACAAAGATGACATCACAAAATAAGTCATTATGAACATGAATATATGACAACTTATAAGCAAAGGAAATTAACCAAAAGGAATATCCATACTACAAGATGATGGTCTTCGATTTGAAGCTTTTGATATAGCATTGAAATCTAAGCTGGTTTCAGAAACATATATTTCCATAGCAAAATGGTGAACCAAAACAAAACCCTAGTATGTATTCAGATTTCAGAATCTTAGTGAATCGAGAGAGAAAAGTCACACTATGGTTAGCTAAAAAGAACAGATTTTGGAGATGGTGATAAATAGATGTTACAACGTTAAATGGTCATTTGCTAATAAAATGCTTAGGTTTTGAGTGAAACAAGTATTTATACCTTCATAAACTTCGCTCCACCAAAATACTCCTCTTGTTTGAGGCGGACAGTCTTCACATATCTTGATACATATGTAGCTTTTCCATCTTTAATGTGCATGGCATGAATCATCCAATTAGACAAAATGAAGATGGTATCACATTTAGTACACCATGAATTATTAACACAACCTTTTGCTAGTTTAATAAAAAAAGTAACATGATATACTACATGAACATAGTTAAGTCAGTACATCTCAACATTGAAGTTCTGCTACGAGACTCCCTCATCAGCTTCTAATCTCCACAAACAGCCACTGCCATGGACTTGTACACCTCGACAGTAAATCCCTGGCCTTGGCGACCATCCCTCTAGCTCTAATGCAAACTTAGTAGCTTGAATAGGTGGCTCTGGCTTTTGTTCCCTTCAGTGATTTGGGTTGGAATCTTGATTCCCAGTCCTCTGCTTAACGATTCAAGTTGCCTGCCCATTCTATTTGACCTTGGTATGATTTCTGTTGTTTGTGGTCATGCCAAAAAATGTACATTATCTTACACAATTAGTGTCAAATATAAATAATTATAATTGTATAGACACAGACTGTTTTTATAAGAGTAATGTTGCATATAACTAAACATTAGTTGTGATAAAACATAATACAACATATGAATAATTGAGTTCAAAATGAAGTTTTACACAAATGGGGTAAGTATAGGTTCTCAATATATATTTGTGACTCGCCAAAATCATTCATGATATTATCCTAGTAATGATAGATATCGCAGTCCAAAAAGTTAAGATGCCTACTTGCCATGATTCCCAGTGTGGTTATCACCATCTTCCTGTATCTAGGAAGTAGGTTGTGCAATAGATATC
This sequence comes from Zea mays, assembly GCF_902167145.1. Taxonomy (NCBI): domain Eukaryota; kingdom Viridiplantae; phylum Streptophyta; class Magnoliopsida; order Poales; family Poaceae; genus Zea; species Zea mays. Next base: position 69,934,566 of record NC_050098.1, read on the forward strand.
GCCGTGTGTACTCCAACGGCAGTGAGCACCTTCTCCCTGTCGTCGGCGGAGAATTTGCCGAGCGAGGAGGCCGCTGAAGGCTCAGAGCGAGTCATTCGCGCAGCCACAGTGTAAGGCACCAGAAAATGTTACTGATCATACCATGGTAGCAGGCTAGCAGCTAGAAATGTTACTAATCATAGAAAATATCATACAAGTAACCTTATTAGCAGAAAATGTAGGGAACACTAGCCACACAAGCAACATATTAACTGATCATACCACAGCTAGAAATGTTACTGAATGGATTAACCAATAGTACTGGCCCCTTAGGCGGCTTTCAAAGCTACGCTAGTTGTATCTAATTATGTCCCTAATGAACACAATAATTGTGAATTCCAGTAGTGTTGAATGCTACTAGCTCATACTAGCAGGAGTAAATGACTATTGACTAGTATATAGCTATAGCAGCAAGGGGGCCAGAGGCAGTAATAAAATCAATCGTACCCCGGTCTCGAGTCGGCAAGCCTGAGCAGCATCAGGACACAACCATAACGAGCGTTCCTATGAGGCCGTAGGGGGAGGGAGCAGTGAAAGCTCGCACGGGCGCACCGGGTGGGTGGCCAGCCGCCAGCTCCAGGATCGGAAGCGATTGAGAGAAGCAAGCGCGAGTCATACGCGCGGCGCCGTGATGGTGAGGACGAGGCAGGCAATAGAGAAGAGGAGGAGGTGAGGCATGGAGAAGCGGACAAGGCGCGATGGCTACCGAACCGGCGGTGCAGTGGGCGGTCGTCGGCTATGGCTTGCGGCCTCCGGAGGTGTGGCGGGGGTGTCAAGGATTGAGGATTGGCCCAGCAAGATTGCGTGCTGCCTTTCAAGCCTAGATCCAGTGAGTGACGAACAAAGATGAACAGTTAAACAAAATTACCTTCGGATTTCTAGGATAGTCGTGTGGATCTCTTCCCTAGAGGCATCTCTAATGGAACTGCCGTGCGGAGGTCGTTGGATCTCGCAGCCGGCTAGTACGAGGTTGGGGAAGATGTTTGTGGGAACTGCCGTCCTAACATATCGGAGAAGGAAATAAATATCCCTTCCCATATATTAGTTTTTTGGCGGCATCGAATTTTTATTTTTGATACGCCATCTGCGGTCCAGGCGTCCGGTCCACCCCCACTGGCCACTATGACTTCAACACTAGGGGTGGGCATTTTAAAACCGAAACCCGAACCCGAACTCGAACCGAACCCGAATAGACCGAATTATAGGTCTATTCGGGTTTTCGGGTTCGGGTTCGGTTCCTATATGTGCTATATTTCGGGGTATGGGTTCGGGTTCGGTTCCTAACCTTTAAAACCCGAATAGACCCAATAACCCGAAATATAAAAAAGCTCTTAATATAAGATGATATTATTATATGATTTATGAACTTATTAGCTAAAAATTGTGATATCATCTTAAAGATAGTATATATATCTCAATATGCTATATTTTATAGTCACTTGTTGTAGTAATAATACTTCTAATTAATTATTAATTGTATATATTTTAACATAAGATAATAGTCTCTCTACTGTTCGAGTCTATTCGGTGGACCGAATAGACCGAACCGAAATTGTGGGTCTATTCGGGTTCGGTTCCTAAATTTGTTTTGAAAATTTCGGTTCTCATTTTTCATAACCCGAAATTTCAAAAACCCAAATAGATAGAACCGAATTACCCTAATAGACCGAATGCCCAGCCCTATTCAACACGGTAATTCCCCAGACCCAGCGACAACCTATGCCCAACAGGAAACAACAATACTCCTTCAGGCTTTGGCAGTTGAGCGATTCAGATTTCAGAGAATCAGAGAAGAACAAACAAAGATTTCAGAAGAACAGAACAGACTTCGTTCTAGTAGTATGTTATCTATCTTTACCTTATGACCAGTAGTAACTAATTAGTTACATATATGTTTTAGTGACCATTTCTAATGAATTAGTCTACGACCAGTAATAACAATCTGATAATTAGTTACTACGGCCGGTATGCAGTGGAGTCTTCCAAATCTAGCTTTTAAATTGTGGTCTGCTTGTGAGATGCTTGATTTATCATTTCATATGGAAGATGTCAACACCACGTGTTTATTTATAGTTGTTTATTGTAAATAATGACATATAACATTGTCTTCACCTTCAGACTTTGTTTGGGTGCTCTAGTATTTATCTCAATACGCATGGATTGAGCATGTGTATTGAGATAAATACTAGAGTAACCAAACAAAGCCTCAGTTGGGCGCCAACAGCAACAAAAGAAAGTGCAGTGGGACTACTTCCACCCTGGCCAAAAAGATGAAATTGCACGAAGCTAAAAATAAGAAGCTCATCAACTATGTTGATGTCCTGTGGTGCCGAGGAGCACCGGCGAGTGGGCAGCACGGTGTGTCTCGATTGCATGTGAAGGATTACCGGCTCTTGCAAGCTCGAGAGCTAGGCGAAGGTAGATTGAAGTTTCACACACCCGGAGATTGAATCCACGTGCCCTTTATGGTTAGGTTGTTCACGAAAGATAAGATCGGATCGCTTTATCTGGGGATTCTGATATTTGGACGGCTAAACAGCTTGGACTTGTAATGATACAAATGCCTTTAAGTTTCGTGGTCCAATGAAATAGATTCACAAATTTAACATATAAAGCATGAACTTGTTTACAGTGTAGCGATCGAAGCCTTTGCTCTTGTCTGCACGTCATGGGTTCAAGTTCCAACTTTGTTCTTCAAAATACTTATTGTTCTCTAGTTTATTTTTAAACTAAACCACGACAAATAAAAAAGAACGGAGGGAGTACTAAATAATATTTAGTTTTTTGCATTTTGAAAAGATGACATTTTTATCAAATAATATTTATCTCTATGGTTTAACCGACAACCCAATTTTACTACAACGAAGGACGTAAGTTTTTGTGATCTCCAACAAAGAAAGGTCAAACATGGTTTCAACAAGAAACATATATCATTTCTTTTAAAAACTATATCAAATATTTATGATGAACATGTATCTTCATGCAATGTCATCACGTATGATGTACATCAATTTATGATGATTCCCTCATGTGACACATTCATATTGTCATAACATATCGTCATAAACATGATGACACACCAAGTTATGACGTTTTTTATGACGTGGCTTAACTTTTTGTCACTAAATTGTTTAGGTTCCAAGAAATCGTCATAAACATAGTCATCTACTGACAAATTTTACTATTGTCATTAAGCATTTGTCACAGAAGGCCTAAATGGTTGTAGTGTCTCTTAGCCAACCACCTCCAGGCTTCCATGTCCTTCGCCAGCCAATCCACAACGCTCTCCAGGTACTGCTCCTCTGTGAGGTAGATCTCATTGGCCCCTAATGCTTTGTTCATTTTCTGCCCCTTTATCTTCTTGTAGTAGTAGTTGACGGTCGCGATGCGAGCATTGTACATGGCATCCTTGATTACCTTATCAGCGCACTTCCGAAAGTGCCTCTTCACACGTGCCCACTGAGCCTGATCCTCCTCGATCTCATTCGGTAATTGGAACCTCCCCTACATATCAATGGAGAAGTTAAGTTAAAGTAATATTAGAAGAAGCAATAATTCAGTGAATTGCTTATATACGAAAGTAAACTCACCCAGAACTCGTCCCACACAGCCACCTGACAAGTCCTTCATTTTTGTTCCGAACTTCCCCCTCCGCTACTGCTTTCCCCTGGCTCCCCTGGCTGGACATAGTCCTTTAGACCCCAGTCGACCCACTGCATAGCCGCGAACCTCTCGCCATTGAGCTCCACCATGCCAGGGTAGTAGAAGCGACAGAGGCTACCCAACACCGCGTTCACCTTGGGACGTCTGCTTGTACCGTCCCAATTCAAGTCTTCCCATGACCTACAAACATTAATAAAACAAGTAAACCAGTGCAATCACGTTCACATTAAAAAAATTAACACAACAGAAATAAGCCCCACCATTCTCCATGCGGCCGGATGAGCCTCCTCTCGGCAGGTCTCAGACCAAGCGCATTGCTCTTTTTATACCTAAGTATACAAGTAAATTCAATATGATGAAATGATTAAAAAATAATATCAATTAAACTAATATGCATAATAATACCTGAAGGACGTAGAACCATCTGACGCGTCGCCCGCGCTGCCTGCCCCCATAGGGTCAACCTCCTCATCCTGCTCACCCTCCTCATCCTGCTCACCCTCGTCACCCTGCATATGAGCATCCTGCTGAGGAGCCTTCTGCTCACCCTCCTCACCCTGCACTTCGTCTAGACAGTCAAGAAGTTGCTGCTGCCTCTGTCGGCTCTGTGAGGTGCCCTGAAAAAGCCCACTGCCCGAGCTGTCCTCGCTGGCCGCGCTGCCCCCACTCCTCCTCGATCTCCTATGCTTGAACATGTTCAACTGTAGATAAATTAATGTCAAACCACAATATATGAAACAAATAATATGAAAATTAATAATATGAAAATTGGAATACATAGCTTAATTGATTAACTAAAAGAAACATACTAATCAAAAGTCATCTGCATCCGATGATGCTTCTTCGGCTCGTTGTTTATTCATACGCTCTTGATTTCGTTGGATCCTTACTGATCTTCTAACGACGACAGGTCGTTTGCGCTTTGACCTAGGTTCTTCAATTAAGTCGCTTGAATTGCAACAGAGATTTTCAAGGCCTTCTCCATTGGTCACATGGAATCGGTGAGCTATGTCTTGATTCGACGCCGCTTCTGGTTGAAAAACAGCATCATCGTTGTCCCTGCTCGTACTCACGTAGTCAGCACTCTCTTGAGCGACGACTTGTGGGTTGACTTTGATTGCAACCCACCAAGCCCTAAGGCTTGGGTGAGGATATGGCAGGTAGTACACCTGTTTTGCCTGATTTGCAAGGACAACATCGCTCATACTGCTCGGAATCCTAGAGCTATGCTTCACCTCGACATTACCATACTTGTTGACCCGAGTCCCACTATGAGCATCAAACCAGTCGCACTCGAAAAACACGACTTTAAGTTCTTTGGGGCCATCGAAAATCAACTCTACAATGTTTTGAAGAACACTGTAATAGTCCACTACTTTGTCATCGTCAACATATGAACTTGCCAACACACCACTATTGGTGGTGGCTGCCAATGGTCGATTTTTCTGCAATTTCGCGGTTCGGAAGCGATATCCATTTACATCATAGCGAGTATAGTTCTGGACAGACACAGAGGTATGTGTCATTTGCTGCAAGTCCGGGTGCACAGAGTTTTTGGAAACCTATACAAGGAATTAGTATATGCATTATATCTTCCAAGTCCAAAATTCAAAGATTAAGTATGGACAATGAGAGAACGACAATTACTAACATAATTACGAAACCACAGCACGAAGTTTGGTCCACCTTTCAACCCATCACGTCGAAGATTTTCTAATTGGATGGCCGTAGGTTTACTAGTAGATTTCCAACATTCTTCATCAAACATGCTGGACATATTAGAAACATGGAGATTACACACTATAGAAATTATGAGATGAGAAAATGGACGTAACTATGAGGAAAACTTACTCGAACGCCTCCTGTGTGCTGTCAATATTGCTATACATATATAGCATTAGCGTGTTCAAATCTGATCCTTCAATGTGACGTACACTCCCTTTTCCAACTGCTTTACCCGGATTCGCAAAAATTTGAAGGGTGCTTTGGGGCTATTCATTTTCGACATGAAGTCGCACTGAAGGAGCAAACACATTGTTCGCTCGAGCGAAATACTTGGTTGAGAATTGAGATATCTCCTTAAGGGCAAAAGCCTCAGCAATACACCCTTCGACTCTAGCCTTGTTGCGAACAGACGCCCTGAGCTTTTTCAACGCCCTTTCTATAGGATACATCCACCTGAATTGCACTGGTCCACCTACCAAAGCTTCCCAAGGCAAATGCACAATTAGATGTTGCATCACATTGAAGAATCCTGGCGGGAAAACCTTTTCAAATTTACAAATAAGAATTGGAATTTCTTTCTCAAATTTCTGCATCAACCTCTTCGATACCGTCTTTGCGCATACTTCCCTATAGAAGTAACTCAGCTCTGCAAATATGCTCCAAAGCTCATCCTTAAAATAGCCTCGAAACATCACGGGCATCAGCCTCTCCATAATAATATGGTAGTCATGGCTTTTCAAACCGATCAATTTACCGGTCTTCAGATTGACTGTCCGTTTAAGATTTGCCGCATATCGATCTAGAAATTTCAGATTCTTCAACCACTTAAATATTTCTTTCCTTTCATCTGGCTTGAGGCAGTAATCAGCTCGCGGCCTACTCTCATGCCCTTTATCGCTTACTTTCAACTCGAGCATCGGTCTCTTACAAATTTCAGCCATGTCTTTTCTTTCCTTCATAATATCTTTCGTTTTATCAGTCACATCGAAACATGTGCTTATGATGCTTTCAGCAATGTTACGCTCTTGGTGCATCAAGTCTATGTTGTGCGGCATGATCAAGGCTTTTGCATACAGAAGCTCCCATATTGATGAAATATGGGTCCAGTTGTGGTCCTCCCCGTAGCCTTGGAACCTATCATTTTCTCCTTGCTTCAGACAAGCATGCCATGCCATTATCTGCGGTGCAGTTTGCCTCTTTGGTGGCCCATTTCTGATTTTGGCTCCACTTCTGAATGCAGTAAGCGAATTCCTGAAATCATGCTTGAATGGAGTCCAACGTCGATGAGCATCAAAGGATGACACTTTCCCACCATGCTTCAATCTGAATGCATCCGTATCATTCATACATATGGAACAGCACAACCGACCATGAACACACCATCCAGACCAATCTCCATACGCCAGCAGATCATGCACTGACCACAAATAAGCAGCGCGCATGGTAAACTCCTTTTCAGTATGGCTGTCATAAGCCTTCACACCTCTCCACAATTGTTTCAGCTCTTCAATTAAAGGGCGAACAAACATATTCAGCTTTGGCCCTGGATGCTCGGGGCCTGGGATGACTAGTGCAAGGAACATGAACTCTTCTTTATTGACCAACTCAGGAGGAAGATTATATGGCACAATGAAGACATGCCAACACGAGTAAGGGCTTGCACTGGTATTGAAAGCTGTGAATCCGTCCGTCGATAGACCAAGCCGTACACTCCTAGGGTCGTTTGCAAATTCGGGATCGAACTCGTCAAATGCCTTCCACACATCACAGTCCGACGGATGGACCATTATGTCTGGATCAGTGACGAGACGTACACCATTCTTTGGCCACGTCATATGCAGAGCTATTTCCTTGTTGAGGAACAAACTTGAAAGCCGAGGAATGATGGGCAACCGACGAAGTTGCTTAGCTGCGACCTTCGTAACTACCAATTCACCCTCATCATTTGTCACCTCGACATATCTAGAAGCTTCGCAATGCTTACAATGGTCCAGCTTGTCATCCTCCTCAAAGAATAGCATGCAACTGTTGGGACACACGTCGATCTTCTCATATGTCATCCCAAGACCAGCCAACATCTTCTTTGCGAAGTACATATTCTTTGGCAACTTATGATTCTCCGGGAGAACCTCGCCCATCAGTTGGACGATGTCGTTGTAAGCACTGTTTGAAATGTTGTGCTTCGACTTTATCGCCATTAGTCTTGTGAGAGTCCCAAGAACTGACATCTGAGTGTGCTCGTGCAGTCTCTCTTCTCCCGCGGCGAGTAGCCGAAAGAATTCCTGAGCATCGCGTGGAAGCTACCCCGGAATACTGCACACGATAATTGCCAACACAGAATACTGCACGATAGCTACATAATGAACAATATGCTAACCATGTGATATCAATGTGTTAAACAAAATACTGCAGGGGGAAATAATGAGTAAACAACAAGCTCCCGAAATGGCAATAGGTTCTTTTACCCATTCTACTAATCACCAAATTGATCTTTTCTATTTCTATCATGGGGATGGTAAGGTTTCGTGTGGCTTGTGCAAGTAAGATAAAAATCAAATTTCAGTAGCTCCGACAATAAGATAAATGTTGGTTTGAAATATTCTCTCTGAAGAAAGTACCCCACTTGCTAGAATGACACATAAGCAAAAGCTAACAGGGAACAAGGCCAAGTGCATGCATTATGTACCCACAAAGGAACATTGGGCTTAACCCCTAATTCATGAGGGTACCCACTGATACTACACCTTAAACCTTACACCCAGTGACAGCAAAGACGCAGACACACCACCAACCATGTACCGACAGAACGGAACCTAGCAATCTGCATGGGTATGGACATGGGCATCCCTGAATAGACCACAAACAGCAACACTACACACTAGCAGAGCCGGCCAGAGGCTACCCATCCATCCTGCAATTGCAACAATAGACAGCCTACATTTCGCCAGCGTAGCTCCCACAAACAATTGTCTATCCCAAAACCATTCACCCACCCCAGTAACTCTGCCATTGCCAATTGCCGTACAGGGTTTGCGGAATTCCGTTTCGGTCGGGTGCATGCAAAACCTCGGGTGGCGCTGCCCAATCCATCCCGAGCTTAAACCCTGTATGTGTGTACCCAGGCAGAGCAAGTGAGCAACGACGGGGGTGGAGATGACGTACCTCGGGAAGAAAGGCGGCGGAGAAGGCGACGTACGGAGGTTGGATCCTTGCGGCGGCAGGGCGGTGTAGAGGAGGCGGAGGCGGATATACCGAGTGGTGGCGGCGGCGCGGCGTTCGACCGCGCGAGGGGAGGGCCGGGCGCGCGGCGTGCGGTGGCGGCGCGGCGTGCGAGCGCGCGAGGGGAGGGCCGGGCGCGGCCATGCGGTGGCGGCGCGGCGTGCGGCGGCGCGGCGAAACAGAGAAACGACCGAGCGAGAGAAACACGCGAGCGAGAGAGAAGGTGCGGGCGCGCGGGCGATTTAGGCTTTTTATTTTCGTCGGCCGCATTGGGGCCGACAAAAATAGTTGTTGTATTTTCGTAGGCCTCCGTGGGGCCGACGAAAATAGTTGTCGTATTTTCGTCGGCACGACCTCGGCCCACGTAAATAACACAGATTGTCGTCGGTTACGAGGCCGACGAAAATATATTCAGTATTTTCGTGGGCCTGCCGACGAATATAGCCCCCGGCCCACGAAAATACTCTGTATTTTCGTCGGTGACGAGGCCGACGAAAATACCTTCCTTATTTTCGTGGGCCGGCCGACGAAAATATCCGGGCCCACGAAATTTTATGCGTTTCCTGTAGTGATGGGTTGGGTATATACTTATACTTAGTAAACAATTGTTCTTAATAATATATTGACCAACTAAAATGCTAATCACATTAAACTTTAGCCTTACCTTATTAACTTTGCATTTTCACTCCACTTGATGAGCTCCCACCATAAGTGAGCTCACCTATATGTCCCTGGCTATGGTAACACCAATACCGAGGGTCCCTGACCTATCTCGACAATATGTCCCTAGCCTATCTCGACTATATGTCCCTGGCTATGGTAACACCAAAATTGAGGAAATTTAACTCTGATGGTAACACCAACACCCAAAAAGGAAGAGACCAACCTCGACAACGAAGGATAAGAGTCAAACCAGATCGCGAGATGAGTCATGATCATCCGAGATGGAATCTTTTCCTTTCTCTAGCCTTTCTCACCCTAACCTATCCATCTCTTATCCTAAATATTTGGTGGTTAGACTAAAAAAACTCATACCTTCCTAATCACCGCTAATTAGTATTAAGGATGAAAAAACTTTCTAGTTTAAACCAATGGAAAACTAGAAGCTCAATTACAAACAAACCATCTACATCCCTTTCCTATTAAATCTCGAGGGCGAGATTATTTGTAAGGGGTAGAAATTATAACACCCCAAAATCCTGATTTTGGGTTTAGTAAGGTTTTTCCAAAAACAATCAAATTAAAGTGTCTTCTAATAAGTATTATACCTAGGAAATTACCTTTACTGAAATAAATAAATTGTAACCCTAAATTTTAGTGTTTAAAGTAGATTGAGTCCTTAAAGCTTAAATTTAATTTGAAACCCAGAAAAAAAATATTAGAAAGAATGTCAATTAGAGTAGGTTATTCCATGCATGAACTATATAATTACAAGTACTTTAAGGACTCAATAATCTATGTGTGGAATATATATATATATATATATATATATATATATATATATATATATATATATATATATATATATATATATATATATATATATATATATGATGAAGATTGAGTAATGAATATTGTTTTTTATGTACTTTTGATTATGGTATACGTACAAGAAAAGTAGTTTCCTAACCTAAATAATGTATGTGTGTGCATTTTATATTCGAAACATTTGCCTAAATAAATGAACAAAATAATTAATGCAAATATTGTTGCATTTCATGCTGAAATTTTGTATTTAATTTGAATTTTAAACTTGAACTTAGATTTGAATATGGAATTTCTGTATGAAATAGAAATTTGAAATAGAAAAAAGAGAGAAAAGAGAAAAACTCACATGTGCTCATAGCCACCTTCGCCCAGTATGCAGCCCACGTCGTCTTCTTTTATTTTATTTTTTTGTCGTGGCTTATGTCATCATGGCATAGGCATGACCTCAACGCATTTTTCTATTCATTTGTTGCCGTAGGAAGGGCCGTGCCCCAACATATCCAGTCGCTTGCCCGTGTTTCTAGCATCGCTGGCGTGTGGGGCCGCGGGGTCAACTACGTTCCCGGCTCATATCAGTTGCAAACGAACCAGACGATGTGGAAATTCCGTTACTGTCGTATCCGTGCATATATATCTTTGCCAACAGATCGCTCCTGACCAGGCTCCGGAGTATATAATCCACAACGACGTCCCTTTGGCCATCACATGCCTCTGGTCTATGTCCACGGCGAGGAAACCAGGAGCCGCTGCTAAGTTCAAGCGAGAGAGAGAGCAGGCCGTAGCCATCCAAGCTACAGTAGACCGCCGCCATATATCTATACTCGTAGCAATAAGCCGTTATAACTATCTCATCGATCGAAGTTTGAGTTACTATGCAACTTTTGCAACTACTCCGGCGAGAAATTTAGCTACGTCCGTTCATCTTTCAGGGCAACCCAGAACATCACTGTTACCGGCTCGGCTAGTGGTTTGTCACCGCGCTTCCGGTTCATCGATCGGATCTCCGGTTGATCGTCAAAAACTGAGATGTCCAGCAGCGTAAGATCGAAGGACTTGATTGGAAGGTAAGTTGGTGGTAGTTAGGAGTCTTTCCAGCGTGATAGACTTGACGCTTCCCCGCCTGATAGATAACCACCACCACATATCATTTTACATACAAGAATGTCATGCAGAACAAATTCAATAGTAAGTACAATCATGATAAGTTGACAAAGGTAAGAGCATGCCTTTTCCCACCTTTAACAAACTGATTTAACCAAGCAGATTGTGTGTCACCTATTTTTGTGCAGCCCTACTAATTTATTAAAAATACGATATCTTCTGGATCAAAATAATTTATTTTAATTTGCAAATTGCATTAGGTTCATATTAAATTTATATTAGTAGTAATGACAATGTTTCAATCACACCCCATGTTTTAATTAATTAATTAATTAATTAATTACTTGTTTAACTAATGTTAATTAGCTAGGCAATCTAGTTAATATAATTTTAATTCTAACCTACGTTTTCATAAATAATTGTTAAAGTAATTAATACCAACTCAAATATTTCAATTTAATACATACTTAGTTTAAATGCAATATTTGTTAGATCCCAACTATTAGATCAATTGTGCCCACAAATCTTGTTCTATTCATAACTTCTTTGTTTTAACTCCGATTTTAGTGACTCTCAAACCTACTATCTCGTAGAGACTTGTAGAATACTAATGTGTGGTTTGTTTCCTTCTTTGGTTTAATGTTACCATATCCATTATTTACTAGATTGTATGTATTGCTACTAGTAGAGGCGAGGTGACGAGTAATCTGAAGCCCAACTTTTGGGGAGGCATCTCGACTACAAGATTATCGTAAGTATAAGGAAAGTTGTGCCCTTGATCACTTTTCTTTACCTAATAATGTTCTCTATAATCACTGTGACATGATCATGTTAATTTGATGGGGCCTAATAGGTTACCCTAGTTTTGTTCACCCTACACCTTGCTTACAAATGAACTATTGGGTAGACTTTCTATTGCTCTATGTGGTTTTTGGTGCTATGCTATTTATGAATCATCATCATACTTATTACTCAAAATTGATTATTTATTGTTCATGATAAGATTATTGTGGTTAATTGGAACATGGAACAACAAGTCGAGAAAACAGTGCTACCACAAGGGTGGAATGGGACGCCCTTGGCTAATTAATTAAGAAAGCTAGTATGAGTTAATCCTTTCCCGAAAGAGGCAAGCAGGGATGGAGGAGTGCAGGTATAGGGATGTCCTCTGGTCGGACTGTCTGTATAGCTTTTTGGACGATGGTTTCCTATATCGCCTTCAGTCCGGAAACTGTAGCGGGTTCTATCATCTAGTGGAACTTTGGAAAGACCTCGTAATTCTACACCGCCTCGTCTCCTCGGTAGAGATGAATGAGGTTCGAGGCCCCTTGACAAATGGGTAACATGGCTTGTGGGTGATGATGTGCAACCTCTGCAGAGTGTAAAACTGGTATATCAGTCATGCTCACGGTCATGAGCGGCTCGGACCCTCACATGAGTAATTTATGGAATTAAACTTAATCTATCATTTACAATGCATTGTGGGATTTATTATTAATTGTGATCAATTATTTAATTGGGATGGTATATAGTTATACTTAGTAATTGCTAATAAAATTTTGACTAACTTATTAAAAGTGATGCTAAGCCTTAACCATTCTTCTTAATAAACCTTACACTTCACATGAGCCCCACCGTAAGTGAGCTCATGCACATTATTCCTCATAACTTGTTGAGCAATGAACATATGTGAGCTCAGTCTTGCTAAACTCACACCAGGTCAAGAATAGGTACCACCAAGATGAGGAGCTTGAAGATGCTACGATGACTTCATGAGAGGTCCGGCTGTCGTCTTCCAGTCAACTATGGTTGTGGAGGATCGTTGTCATCATATGATGTAATTTATTTAGTTATTTTTACAGAACCCCTATTATGTAATAAAGATATGACATTGATTTCTATACCAATGAGTCATCATATGTGTGAGACCTGATCCTAGCACACATTTGAGATGCGCCCGGGTTTGCCCTTAAATCCAGGTGTGACAGAAGTGGTATCAGAGAAATGTTGACTGTAGGATGTAACCTAGATAGAACTGTACAACCCTTACCTACTTACCTTTGCTACTCTAATTTTTTCTGAAACTTCCCTTGATCTTTTTTCGTCTATTGCTGGTTTACTCTGATTATTCTTATCTCTTCTCTTCTAAAGACAAAAGAGGATTTCACACTTTGGAATCCTATACCTAAATTGTCCCTAAGAATAAGGAGTCCTAATATTAGGGAAAACCTATTTTCGTAGGTATCTATGTGGTTGAATGCTTGTTCTTGTGATACATGTTTGATTTGGTTCTTTGATTGAGTGTGATGAGTTGTGGAGTAATGTTCGCAGTTGCATCTGCATTTATATAGGCATACAAATATGGTATAACTAGACAACTTAGATTCTATCCTATCTTATTAGATCTATCTTATCCTAATAGTTCCATCTTACCCTAATAGATTCATCTAATCTAAACTAGTATAATCTAGTCATATCCAATCTATTTAGATCCCATCTAAACTAATGTGAACTAATGTGATCTAATCTAATATGGTTAGTCTGATCTAATCAAAACTAATCAGATCTAATCTAATCCAATAAGATCTAATCTAATCGGCTCATATTCCTTGGACCAATATAAAGGATAGCACAAATTAACATAGATTAGTTAATACATTAAACTCTACATCTAGAAACCCTTTTCTCACCTAAAACAAGATTGGTACATTAGACCAACTCGGCCATGCACAACTACCTGACCTACTCGATGGGTTGCCTAACTCCACATATCTCAAACCTAAAAGCAAAATAAACCCTATTTGGCCTACCTACCCATGTATCCACGCCTATCTTGACTATATGTCCCTGGCCTATCTCAATTATATGTCCCTGGCTATGGTAACACCAATACCGAGGGTCTTTAACTCTGATGGTAACTCCAAGACCCATAAAGGAAGAGATCAACCTTGACAAGGAAGGATTAGAGTCAAACCAGATCGAGAGATGAGTCATGATCATCTAAGATGGAATCTTTCCTTGCTCTAGCATTTCTCACCCTAACCAATCCATCTCTTATCCTACATATTTGGTGGCTAGACCAAAAAAACGCATACCTTCCTAATCACCACTAATTAGTATTAAGGATGAAAACACTTTCTAGTTTAATTACAAACAAACCATCTACATCCCTTTCCTATTAAATCTCGAGGGCGAGATTATTTTTAATGGGGTAAAATTTGTAACACCCCAAATCCTGATTTTAGTTTGTGAGATTTTCCAAAAACAATCAAATTAAAGTGTCTTCTAATAAGTATTATACCTAGGAAATTACCTTTACTGAAATAAATAAATTGTGACCTTAAATTTGCAATATAAATGAAAAATAATCAATATAAATATTGTTGCACTTCATGCTGAAATTTTGATTGTGCATTTATTTTGAATTTTAAACTTGAACAAAGATTTGAATTTGGAATTTGTGAATAAAATAGAAATTTGGAATAGAAAAAAAAGAGAGAAAAGCTCACATGTGCTCATAGGCCACCTCCGCCCAGTATCCAGCCCACGTCGTCTTCTTTTTTTTTTGTCGTGGCTTATGTCATCAAGACATAGGCAAGACCTGAGCGCATTTTTCTATTCATTGTTGCCGCGGGAAGGGCTAGTCTCCGCCAGGTGGGGCCTCGCCCCAGCATATCCAGCCGCTTGCCCGTGTTTCTAGCATCGCTGGCGCGTGGGGCCGCGGGGTCAACTATGTTTTCCCGGCTGATATCGGTTGCAAACGAACCAGCCACTGTGGAAATTCCGTTACCGCCATATCCTTGCATATCTTTTCCAACCGATCGCTCTAGACCAGGATGCGGAATATATAATCCACGATGATGCCCCTTTGGCCATCACATCCTCTGGTCTATGCGCAGGCCGAGGAAACCCGGTGCCGTCGCAGAGTTCAAGCGAGGGAGAGAGCAGCGCTGTCGTCATCCAAGTCATAGCAGCCCATCGCCATCTAAGCTTGTAGCCATAAGCTGCCATGATAATCTCGTCGAAGTTCGAATTCTTCTTCAATTTTAAAGACAACTCCGGCGAGAAATTTTAATGTGTCCGTTGATCTTCTGGGGCAACCCAGAATATCATCGTGACTGACTTGGCGAGAACTTCGTCACCGCTCTTTCGGTTCGTCGATCGGATCTTCGGTTCATCGTCAAAAACCAAAATATCTAGCAACGTGATATCGAAGGGCTTTATTGGAAGGTAAGTTGGTGTTAGGTTAGGAGTCTTTCCCACGTGATAGGATGGACGTTTCCCCCACATGATAGATAACCATCACCACATACCCTTTTATATGCAAAACTTTCATGCAGAACAAATTTAAGAGTAGGTATAATCATGATAAGTTGACAACAGTTAGTTCATCCATTTGTAAACAAACATTTCCCACCTTTAATAAACCGATCTAACTAATCAGATTGCGTTATGTCATCTATTTCTATGCAGTCTTACTAATTTATTAAAAATACGATATCTTCTTGGTCAAAATAATTTGTTTTAATTTGTTCAAATTGCATTAGGTTTATATTAATTTTGCGTACATAGTAATAACATTGTTTTAATCACACCCCATGTTTTAAATAACTAATTAATTAATTACTTGTTTAATTAATGTTAATTAGCTAGGTAATCTAGTTAATCTAATTTATAATTCTAACCTACGTTTTTATAAGTAATTGTTAAAGTGGTTAATATCAACTCAAATATTTCAATTTAATACATGCTTAGTTTAAGTGCAATATATGTTAGATCACATCAGTTAGATCACTTGCGCCTAAAAATCTTGTTCTATCCATAACTCCTTTGTTTTAACTCTGGTTTTAGTAACTCTCGAACCTAAGATCTCGTAGAGACGTGTAAAATACTATTGTGTTGGTCTAGAAATAAGGATGGTTAGCAAAACATACTTTCGTTTCTGCATCAACCATGGAGGAAGGTTGTAGATTGTGAGGATCACCAGCCATGTGCTACGCTTGCTGCTCCTCTCAACAAATGGATTCATTCCATCAGTACTCAATGTAAACCTATATTTCTTGGTCCATCGGTAAAGTCTCGGTGGTTGTCATTGAAATCTTGCCATTGCTTTCGATCAGCTGGATGTCGAAGCTTCCCATCGTTTTTATGCTCAGCAGAAGCATGCCAACTCATAAGTTTGGTATCCTCATGGTTAGTGAACAAACACCTCAATCGATTGACGATGGGGAGGTACCATATCACCAAAGCAGAAATCTTTTTTAGCGCATAATAGTCTAAATCTTTTTCTTTGCTCGTGGGTTTTGAAGTCTTCTATTGGGCTTTTCTTTCGCATCTTCCCTTTAGACACAGATGCAACACACTCTTCCTCTGGATAGTCTTTATGTATCTTGTACCTACTTGCACCACTTTGGACAGTTCTCCAAGTTTTAATAATCATCGCCTCGATAAAGGATACATTGATTTTTACATGCGTGGATCTTCTCCACACCATTAATGAGGGAACTAATTTGTTTCTTTGCATAGTATGTGTTAGCAGACACTTTGTTCTCTTTTGGAAGCATGTATGCGATAATATTCAAGAATGGATCAAAGCCAGCATCAGACAGACCATATCTAGCTTTTAACATCAATAGTTTTAGCATAGACCGGAGCGTCGTGAACTCTTTGGTACAACCCTTAGACTCATCGTACAAAGGCTCTTCTACTGCCTTCATTAGGGACTCCATACCTCTCAAGAAGAACATCGATGGATCTATATGACAAAGCAATATTCCCTCTAACAAATCTTCATCTTCCTCATCCATATCATTTGGCAGAAAATTAGTTCTATCACGTTCATTTCCTTTAGCATAACTGTGATCACTAACATTTGGTAGTACATGTTTGCTCTGTGGAAGAGGTTGTTATGTCTGGTGAACGAACTGAAATATGTCGCCGATGTTCATAGGGTTTCCAATTGTATAAGGCAAAGATCTAGACCTCTTCATGTTTTGTCCAATTTATGTAATCCTTCACAAGTCCTCGGCATACCAGATGAGAAATGATTTGTTCTATGTCATCAAATACAACCGCGTTTTTGTAGTCCATGCATGGACAATATATGTGCTGGCTTTGTTCTCCAAGCATGGTTCATAACGACATCCATAAACCTCTAGACCTCGGATATGTATGATGGACCTAGCCTTGAAAAGTTATACATCCTGAATGTCCTCTCCATCATCACCTGTAAAAAAGTAACATAGACACACTAGAACAAAAATTGGTAAGAGATATATAAACCAACATTTCATAACAACTAATGAACAAAAAAATCTTAATTACCAAACCTATCTTCCTCTATATCCATACAAACACATGCACCATTTATTAAAAACATAAATATTTCATGGATAAACTAATTTGAGAACTAAACATGAAAAGGAGAGAGAGGAGAGACAACATTTAACCATCTTAAGCAACCTCATTTGAGGAAATAGAGACAAAAACCTAGCTACTTTCGCTCTAACACATGGTGAAACCCTAGATCCAAAATGTGGCTAAAATTGAGGAAGAATGAACAAAAATTGGCAAGAGAAACATAAAACAAACTTTCCTAGCAACTAATAAACAAAAAATGTTTAATTACTAAACATATTTCTTTTTTTCTCTCCATAAAAACACATGCACCATTAATTAAAAAAACTAAATATATATTGGATAAACTGAATTGAGAACTAAACATGAAAAAGAGAGAGAGGACAGACAATATCTAACCATCTTAAGCAACCTCAATTGAATAAATAGGTAAAAACCTAGCTATACTCTTCTCTCTGACACAGGGTGAAAGCCAAGTTCCAAAATGTGGCTAAAATTGATAAAAAATGAACTAAAATTGACAATTGAAACATAATTAAACCAACCTTTCATATCAACTAATAAAAAATATCAATTACCAAACCTATCTTCCTCCCTCTCCAAATAAACACATGCACCTTTTATTAAACAACTAAATATATCATGGTTAAACTGATTTGAGAACTAAACATGAAAAGAGAAAAAAGGATAGACAAAATCTAACCATGTTAAACAACCTCTTTTGAGAAAATAGAGAAAATACCCTAGCTATACTCTTCTCTTTCACACGGTGAAACCCTAGACCAAAATGTGGCTAAAATTAAGAATGAACAAAAATTGTCAAGAGAAACATAAACCAACCTTTCTTAGCAACCTTCCCAAAAAATGAAGATCAAAACCTCCCCCTTGTATTTTGTGAAATATAGACCTCAAAAATCGCCTCCAATGGAAATTGGGTGTGAGCTATAGCTCCTGTCGGGGATGATGACGGGTGTCACACCCGGTTTTGAAGGTAAACCAAATGTGAACCATGTACGTGCCAGGATCAGAAATTCACGTACACAGCGATTACATAAATGACTCATCATAGCACAATGCTTCGAAAACCAATAAAGAATAAGTAATAATATTAAAGACTAGAGTCATTTACATAATATAAATCAAAGTACACAGAATTGAAACATAGCCAATGTAAATAAAACCCACCACGGGCGGTTGAGTGGGGAAGGTCGCTATCCTAATCCCCGAACTCGTTGAAGTCTTAGAACTCCTGGAGATCCGCCTCGACACCTTCTTCTTTATCTGAGCATAGGTTGCACCAAAGGCAACATGGTGTTTTGTGAAAGCAAGGGTGAGTACACATCAACGTACTCAGCAAATGTCCCGTTTGGATGTAGTGGACTAGCTTTATGTGGGGTTAAGGTCATGCAATTGCTTTTAGTTGATCAGGTAATTATTACTAGTAGAGAGCCAGGTTTTAACATTAACCTAAGTTGTTAACCCAAAATTACTCTTTACAAACGGAAAGAATACCAAAAACCATAATCATAATCACAATAGAACCAGCATTATCCTCATCATTATCTGTAACCAAAACATCTCTGATCAATGTGTCTCTAATCAATGGAGCTCCCTTGGCCGCTCATAACCACGAGCATGACTGATATATCAGTTTCATAACACTCTACAGAGGTTGTGCACTTTACCCACAAGCCGTGATTCCCTCTCTAGCCCGGGCTTGCAAGACCCTTGTTCACTCCCGAGGTGAATGGCCAGGGATTCACTGCGAAGCCTTTACAAAGATTCCCTAAGGTTGTAGCCGACCGTTAGGTTTCCTAAATGTACCACACTCCTCCCCAAGGGGCAATCCACCCTCGGTAGAGCGAGCCGCATACACTGAGCCCCATTGACGGCACGACGACGAAGAAAACTACACCTAAGTTCCTCTAATTAATTAGCTAAGGGCGTCCCATACCACCCTCATGGTTGCACTATTTTCCTGGGCGGTCATCCAACGAACAGGTCCTTACAGAGAGGCATTCGAGAAACCGCTCGAGCCGCCTAAAGTATCACCAATCCAACATCATAATCATAATGACAACGTCGTATCATAAGTGTTCACATCATGTTCATTGATTAAAGTAAAGCAATAGCATGAAGCTAACCATAGTTACCCAAAAGGTAATCAAGGACAAGGTAAATACAAAGCTAGTCAATCCTTAGATTGATCATGGTATGCAGGTTGATGAATTATAAAGTAAATGGGACATAATAGGCCAGAGGACACTTGCTTTCACCAAATAGATGCTCAAGATCTTCAACCTCGTAGAACTCGAAGAACTTTATCACTTGGTCACCAAGGCTTGATCGTCGATTCCTCGAAGCTTGGGAACATATCAAGATCTATTCGCGACACACAGCGAATACGAACAGGCACAAGCAAACATATACATGCACAAGAACATTACACCATGCAAAGGAAAACATTATAAAAATATGTAATACAGAATATAGCTCGCGTATACGATCACGTGAGGGAAAATGAACGCAACAGTCGGAGCTACGGTCGAGAAGTTATAACATTTACGTTACACAAGTAATAGTCAAGACATTTATAAAACATAAATTAACGCCACTGCTTAGTTTCGATTAATTTGATATTCTAATAGTTAACAGCTACACGGGTGATTAATTAACGTGAGTGATCATAAGCGAGAATAATTTAATAACGCGCGCGACAACGCGCGAAAGAGCACGACAGCGTGTAAACGACGTGCAGACACGCACGACATAGCAAGCTGATGACACACGAAACAGTGCGCGCGACGAGCGCGAACGACGCACGCCACCACGTGCAGAACAACACACGTGACAGAGGAGGAAAACTAAATAGGTGACGCATTTATACCAAACAAATATTAAATAATTAAAAGGCAGTTAAGTTAATATTGATCATGTTAATATTTATTATAGAAGCGCAGTTGAACATTACATATTTAATCTAATTGAAATATTAGTCTAATAAATATTAGTCGAGCGAACCTTAAGTTAATTATCTAAAATATATGACCTGACGAATTAATGTTATTAACATGTGTGTTTATAAGTGAAAACAATTTATTATTACGCGCAGACGTCGCGTGACACACGTGATCGACACACGAGATACGCGCGGGAGAGGAACCGAGGCGATAGACGCAACGGTCGAGAGATATCACGTGCATGCTAAACGGAAATTAATTACAATATTTTAACTCGACCTAGTCATAATAACAGATAATTATCACATAGATAAAATTGACGCTTAGCTTTGATGGGTTTGCTACTCGGTTACTCGTCGTTTTAATTACGTAAATTAATTAACGTGAGCGATTCTAGGTGAAACAGTTTATCGCCACGCGACAGGGTGCGCAGCTCACTAAACAAGGTGTGAGGTGCGTGCGGAACAGCGCATGCGATAGCGCGCGTCGACACGTGTGAACGACATGCACGATGTGCGCGAACGACACGCGTTGAATTAAACACGCTACGTGAATATTGATTATAATATTTTATTCGACCTAGCCATATTAGCAAGCAATTATCGTAATTACCAATAAAATCATTACTTAACCCTGATTGTGTTGTTACTCGAATAATCATCGTTTTAATACGTAATTAATTAGCACAAGCGATTCTAGGTGTAGTGGTTTACTGAAGCGCGACGAGACGCACAATGCACGAGGGCGATGGCGTCGAGAGTGCTCTGGCCACACGACGCGAACAATGGCGGGGCGAGGGACGATAGTGAAGCTTGTCGTCGCATCACGGGTGCGCGAACAGTGAGGGCGGGGCTCAACTCAGCGTCGACGAGCGCGGGCACGGAGGGGCGCTGAGCACCACATCACGGCTGCAGGGGCGACCATGGGGAAGGCTTGGCTGTGTGTAACGCCCTGAATTTGGGGGTAGAATTTTTTTTCTTTTTACTCACCAAATTCAGGCGTTACTCTCTTTTCTCTTCCCATTTCACTCCTTCTTCCCAATTTCAAAGCGGTGTAGCGACTGGTGTCCGTATTACGTGTAAACAAAACCTAAGTTGACATGGGTGTTGCATCATGCCGAGGCATATTTCTTGTCTGATGTCGTGTTTAATCGCGTGTTTTGCTTAGTCTCGTTTCGCGACTTGGATTCCGATCTGTGGTTGTGCGTGTCGTGGGTTTTTGCCCCGCAACGTGACCCAGCCCGGCCTGCTCTGGCCCACGCGCCCCCGACGCCCTGCCCCTCCCCCATGCGCGTGCCCCCTCCCTTCTCTCCATTTCTCTCATTTGATTTTCCCGCGCAGCAACCTCCTCTCCTCCACCTCTCTCTCTCTCCCCGTGGTGCCCTAGGTTTTGGAGACGGTGATCGCCGGATTTGGACCCCGAGGTGAGCTCCCCTCTCCCTCTCTCTCTCTCTCTCTTCCCCTCCCCCTCCCCTTCTTCTCCCCTGCACGCGACCCCGCCTGCCCCCTCACGCGCGTGCGGCTCCCTGGCGCGGCGCGGCCCCTCCCCGGCCCCCTAGCGCGGCGCGGCCCCCTGGTGCGGCGCGGCCCCCTCCACCGGTAACCTCCCTCGAATCCCCTCGCGCGGCACGGCCTCGTCCCGGCCCCCTCCCCTCACACGGCGCGGCCTCGGCCGGCCCCCTCGCGCTGCTCCGTCCGGGCCCCCGGCCCCTCGGGCGTGGCTCCCAGTCGCCCCTGCGCGCGGCCCTTCGGCCCCGATGTGCGGCCTCGGCCCCTGGCGCGCGACCCCTGCCCCCGAGCAATGTGGTCCCCGACGCGGCCCCTGTCCGGCGCGCGGCCCCAGGCCCCTGGCAGCGCGCAGCCCCAGCGCGCGCGGCGATCGAATCCCAGTTTAATTAGTTTTTAAATTTAGATTAATGAACGTGCTGCATCATGCGCTTCGTCACGCGGCGAATTAGTTTGATTTCAGATTCTATTGACGTGTTGCGTCGCGCGCTTCGTCGCGCAACGATTCGTCTTAATTTCAGATTATGTAATGTGTGGCGTCGCGCGTCCAGTCGCGACGTTGCGTTTTAAATTCAGTTTAGATGGCGTATGCCGTCGTGCGTTCGTCGTGCGACGCTTGACGTTATTTCTTTATAATTAATGCAAATGTCTCGTTGCACGTTCCGTCGCGTGACGGGTCGTTTATTTCTTAATTCAATTTAAGTGTTGTGTCGCGCGTTTCGTCGCGCAACAATCCTTTTAATTTACCTTTATCTGTTCATAATAATTAAACATGGAACATGACTTTACCCTATGCTAAACGCGATGGCTAAATTAATACCGTTCTGTTTAGACGAGTATTTTAATTTATAATCGTGTGACGTGATCGCTCGTCGACCGAACCCTCGACCGTTACTTTCCCTTTCTCGCTTAGTCGTAGGTGTGAGCCCTGCATCGAACATCTGTTTATTTATTACATTCTATTGTTTGGTGTACTATTCTTTTGTATTAAATTTGTTGAATGTATGTTTGAAACTCATATAGATAACGTTTAGTTGGCGGAGTCCGAAGGAGTTGCAGGTGAAGACCCTGAGCAGCAGTCGGTTGGTGAAGGCAAGTGTCCCCTGACCCATCTATGTCCTACTCATTCTTATAATTCACTCCCCGCATTTACACAGTTTATACCTAAGGATTGACTAGCTTTTGTTTATCTTATCCTTGTTTACCTATTTTGGTTGGGTTATTTTGGTTTAGCTTTATGCTAGCGCTTCACATTAATCAATGAACATGATGAGATTATCTATGATAAGCTGTTTTCCCTTTTGATTATGATGATGGTTCTGTGACATTTAGGGGACTCGAGCTGTTTCTCGAGTGCCTCTCCGTAAGGACTGGTTCGTTGGATGACCGCCCGCAAAAATAGTGCAACCATGAGGGTGGAGTGGGACGCCCTTAGCTGAGTAATTAGAGGAACTGGGGTGTAGTTCGCTTCGCCATCGTGCCGTTAATGGGGCTCGGTGTATGCGGCTCGCTCTGTCAAGGTTGGTGCACCCCTTGGGGAGGAGTGCAGTGCATTTAGGAAACCTAACGGGCGGCTACAGCCCCGAGGAATCTTTGTAAAGGCTACATAGTGAGACCCTGCCTATTCACCTTAGTAGTGTTTAAGTGTTTGATCGACCCGAGGCAAGAGGGAATCACGGCTTGTTGGTAAAGTGTGCAACCTCTGCAGAGTGTTATGATACTGATATATCAGTCGTGCTCGCGGTTATGAGCGGCCAAGGGAGCTCCATTGATTAGAGATGCTTGATCAGAGATGTATGGTTTATAGGTGGTGATGAGGATGATGGATTTGGTTATGACTATGGTAATGACAAGTGGTATTCTTTCCGTTTGGAAAGGGTACATTGGGTTAATAACTTGGGTCAATGCTAAAACCTGGCTTTCAACAAGTAATAATAACCGGACCAACTAAAAGCAACTGCTTGACTAAACTCCACATAAAGCTAGTCCACTACAGCCAAACGGGGCATATTGCTGAGTATGTTGATGTGTACTCACCCTTGCTTTACACACCAAACCCCCCCAAGTTGTCAGCATTGAAACAACTGCTCAGGAGAAGATGAAGTCGTGGAGGAGGACTTCCAGGAGTTCCAAGAGTACGATGAGTTCTAGGCGTGGGTTAGCGGCAACCCCCAGTCGGCTGCCTGTGTAGGTCGTGTGTATCTACGTTTCTTTTCCGCACTTTGATTATTGTTAAAGACTATGTGGATGTCTCGGACATCATGATGTAATCGACTATTATACCCTCTTTTATGTCATTATTTGAGCACTGTGTGATGATGTCTAGTTATGTAACTGCTGTGTACTTGAATTGCTGATCCTGGCACGTACATAGTTCGCATTCGGTTTGCCTTCTAAAACCGAGTGTGACATAGGTGGTATCAAAGTTGTGCTGACTGTAAGACCGCTAACCTAGAGTAGATTGGTCGTTCTAAGGATTATAGACCCCTATTCTCACCTGACTTTGGTATCCCTTCAAAAGTTGGTCATATCGACCAAACCTATGTTCCACTATATATATATTATACCTTGCTGAAAATCTTGTTTTATTCTAATTCCTCATTTATTTATGGTCTACTTGCTAGTCATATTAGTTCTGTTCTCACTCTTATGCTTACGGTGTCTTTTGTAGATGGCTCGTCTTAGACACACTACACGGAAGTCAGTCATTCCTTTCTTGCCTTCTCGTCTCGCGGAGCGTCCGCTTTGCCGTCCGGTGATTGGTCAGTATAGCCATTTGGAGGGGCTGCACCACTGCCTGCACGAGGAGCAGGAGCGTCGACGACAGGAGCTGGAGCAGCAGGGCTCTTCTTTCTCGCTTCAGCAGGAAATAGAGTCTGTGAGCAGCTGCTCCCCTGTGCTCCCGCTGGAGGCGCCCCCTACACCACCACTGAGCGCCCCAGCCGCTGGATGAAACCCAGATGACGGAGGTGGCGACAGCAGCTTGAGCCACAACACCGACCTTTCAGAGGAGCAGGAGCTGGAAGGATGGGTTTCTCGACCCATCACTCGCGACGCCGCTCGCGGGTGTCACTTCCACGACGCGCTCGACACCCTGCTGCGCCAGGCACTTGACCGACGCACTTGGTCTATCGAGTATCGTTGTGTTGTCTTCCAGCATAGTTGCAGGGTTTACCCGGACCGTTGGGAGGCAACCTGCTTGGTGCGCCGTCCAGAGAACAGTCTCCGGGGTGCGGAGATCTACTCAGAGCACTATTCTATCTCTGAGCGGGACTCAGCTGAGGCGGCCATGCAAGATGCTGCACGGCGTGCGCTTTCGCACTACTGCTCAGTGCTCGGCAGGGTAGCCGATGGTCTCAACCTGAGGTATTACCCCCGCCGCCCATCTGGAAGCACAGGAGGCGTGGTTGTCTCACCTGTTGGTGAGGATAATCCTAGGTTGAGCAGCACAGTCAACCTAGCCGTCGTGATAAACACGGAGCTGGACCATGCATTAGACGAGCTGAGTAGGGCTCGTGCTGAGATCGCCCAGTTGCGGGCTGAGCGTGCGGAGCATCGTCACCTGGAGGATGGCTCCCTCGCTCCAGTCGGGACTCAGCACCCGTACCGCTCACCTCAGCGTGGACACCATGCTTATGGTAACCCCGACTGCAGGACCAAGATAAATTTAGAACCATAGATCGTCAGCGTCAGGTCTTGTAATTAATGCAAAAATATATATAGAAGCTATAGCCTTAGCATTAGTCTTACTCTTAGTTAGTCTTAGTTAAACATGGTAGTTTGCTTATCATGTGCCTTTATGTTTGTCGTGATGAACTATGTTGGATTTGGATCTTTGTAATGACTGTCACCAGAGTGTGGGTATCCCCTACACTTTGGTTTACCTATTAAATGTTAATAAAATTAGTTATCTAGTTGGGAATCTCTTTTATTCTACTTTCCTCTTTATCTGAGAAGCTGTGTTGGTCTGTGTCGGAAATCAGTGAAGATGTTCATCTGTTCAGAATTGTGGAAGGATTCTATACTCTTTTCTTATGCTGCATATTGCAAGATCAGTTCTGGTGTGTGATTGCATTCTGCAGATGTCAGACAACAGGCACAGAGGAGGAAGGCGTGCTCAGCAGGAGCAAGCAGCCCCGCAAGATGAGGCACCCCGTCAGTAGCTGCCACCACCGCCCCCGATGACGATCGAGCAGATGTGAGAGCACCTAGAGGGGGGGGTGAATAGGTGATCCTATAAAACTTAAAACTTAAGCCACAAAACTTGGTTAAGGTTAGCACAATAATTGCCAAGTGGCTAGAGTAGAGTCTCAACAAAACACAATAACCACAAAGATATCAATCACAGAGATGGCACGGTGGTTATCCCGTGGTTCGGCCAAGACCAACGCTTGCCTACTCCACGTTGTGGCGTCCCAACGGACGAGGGTTGCAATCAACCCCTCTCAAGCGGTCCAAAGACCCACTTGAATACCATGGTGTTTTGCTTTGCTTTTCTTAATCCCGTTTGCAAGGAATCTCCACACTTTGGAGCCTCTCGCCCTTACACTTGAAGTTCACAAAGAAGCATAGAGCAAGGGAGGGATTAGCAACTCACACAGGACACAAAGATCACAGCGAATACGCACACACAAGACCCAGACTTGAGCTCAAAAAGACTAGCACACTAGAACGGAGCTCAAATCACTAGAATGTCGAACAAGTGCGCAAGAATGATGTGTGAGTGCTCAATAGTGCTAAAAGGATGCTTGGTGTTCTCCTCCATGCGCCTAGGTGTCCCTTTTATAGCCCCAAGGCAGCTAGGAGCCGTTGAGAGCAATCTGGGAAGGCAATTCTTGCCTTCTGTTGCGTGGCGCACCGGACAGTCCGGTGCACACCGGACACTGTCCGGTGCCCGATTTCTTTCCTTAACTGGCGCAGCCGACCGTTGGCAGCCAGAGAGCCATTGGCGCACCGGACAGTCCGGTGCCCCCTTCTAGCCGTTGGCTCAGCCACGTGTCCCGCGCAGATCGCGCGGCCGACCGTTGGCCCGGCCGACTGTTGGCTCACCGGACAGTCCGGTGAATTATAGCCGTACGTCGCCGGTGAATTCCCGAGAGCGGCCACTTCGCTCGAACTAGCCTGGCGCACCGGACACTGTCCGGTGCACCACCGGACAGTCCGGTGCTCCCAGACTGAGCAGATTCTTGGCTGCCCGAGCCAAGACATTTCCAATTGGATTTTTCCTGTTTCCAGCACTTAGACACAATACATTAGTCCATAAAACAATGTACTAAGTCTGAGAAACATACCTTTATCCTTGGTTTGTACTTTGTCCACCATTTTACATTTAAGCACTTGTGTTGGACACTAAATCACCAAAATACTTAGAAATGGCCCAAGGGCACATTTCCCTTTCAATCTCCCCCTTTTTGGTGATTTATGCCAACACAATATAAAGCAAGTAGAACAAATACAAAATTAATTCAAATAAGAACTCAAATTGTTTTGGTTCAATTTTGACATATATGGATCACCCTTTGCCACCACTTGGTTTGTTTTTGCAAATCAAACTCAAATTTCTATCTCTAAGTCAAACACACATGTTGAGACATAAAGAGAGTCATTCCAAGAGAAATTGATTCAGATTTCAAAGATTCCCCTTTTTCTTATAATCAACACTTCTCCCCACAAGAAGCCAACTTTTGACAAGAGAGACAATAAAAGAGTTTTGACAAACCAAAAGCTCTATTCTACTATTTTCAAAATCTCTCAAGTGGTAGCTGATCCATTTATCGCTTTGGCCTTCATTTTCTCCCCCTTTGGCATCAAGCACCAAAACGGGATTAATCTTGGCCCTTGAACCCCATTGCCTCACCAAAATCTTCAATAAGAATGCAAAGGCAATAAGAGGACATGAGATGAACTTGGAATAAGTTACCCTCTCATCGGAGTGCAGTGGAAGTCTTTCATGGTCCAAGTCCACCTTTTTCCTTTCAATCCTTCTTCGAGACTAAATCAGCAAACTCAAGCACATGGTTAGTCTCAAAGGGTCAAGTTGTAACACATCTCCCCCTAAATATGTGCATCAATTTGCAACGGACTTGTGAGGTCCAGGGAGTGTTTGGACAACTTGAGCACCATACTAAGCAACAAAATGCATAGGGAACATGATCAAAGGCATAAACACATGTATGCTAAAAATCAATCCAAGTTCCGCGAATCTAAGACATTTAGCTCACTACGCAACCTGCAAAAGGTCTTCTCATCTAGAGGCTTGGTAAAGATATCGGCTAGCTGATTCTCGGTGCTAACATGAAACACTTCGATATCTCCCTTTTGCTGGTGGTCT
Source organism: Zea mays (assembly GCF_902167145.1). Classification (NCBI taxonomy): domain Eukaryota; kingdom Viridiplantae; phylum Streptophyta; class Magnoliopsida; order Poales; family Poaceae; genus Zea; species Zea mays. The sequence goes on from NC_050098.1 coordinate 69,962,954, forward strand.
CTCAAAAAGTGATGCCGGATGTCTATGTGCTTTGTGCGGCTGTGTTCAACAGGATTTTCCGCCATGCGGATAGCACTCTCATTATCACATAGGAGTGGGACTTTGCTCAGATTGTAGCCAAAGTCCCTGAGGGTTTGCCTCATCCAAAGTAGTTGCGCGCAACACTGTCCTGCGGCAACATACTCGGCCTCAGCGGTGGATAGGGCAACGGAAGTTTGTTTCTTAGAGTTCCATGACACCAGGGACCTTCCTAAGAATTGGCACGTCCCCGATGTACTCTTCCTATCGACCATACATCCAGCATAGTCGAAATCTGAATATCCAATTAGGTCAAAGGTAGACCCCTTTGGATACCAGAGCCCGAAGTAAGGCGTAGCAACTAAATATCTAAGGATTCGCTTCACTGCCACTAAGTGACACTCCTTAGGATCGGATTGAAATCTAGCACACATGCATACACTAAGCATAATATCCGGTCTACTAGCACATAAGTAAAGTAATGACCCTATCATTGACCGGTATGCCTTTTGATCAACGGACTTACCTCCTTTGTTGAGGTCGGTGTGTCCGTCGGTCCCCATCGGAGTCTTTGCGGGCTTGGCGTCCTTCATCCCAAACCGCTTCAGCAAGTCTTGCGTGTACTTTGTTTGAGAGATGAAGGTGCCGTCCTTGAGTTGCTTCACTTGGAACCCAAGGAAGTAGTTCAACTCTCCCATCATCGACATCTCGAATTTCTGCGTCATCACCCTGCTAAACTCTTCACAAGACTTTTTATTAGTAGAACCAAATATTATGTCATCGACATAAATTTGGCATACAAACAAATCACCATCACATGTCTTGGTAAAAAGAGTTGGATCGGCTTTCCCAACCTTGAAAGCATTAGCAATTAAAAAGTCTCTAAGGCATTCATACCATGCTCTTGGGGCTTGCTTAAGTCCATAGAGCGCCTTAGAGAGCTTACACACATGGTCGGGGTATCGTTCATCCTCGAAGCCAGGGGGTTGCTCCACGTACACCTCCTCCTTGATTGGCCCGTTGAGGAAAGCACTCTTCACATCCATTTGGAACAACCTGAACGAATGGTGAGCGGCATATGCTAGCAAAATACGAATGGACTCTAGCCTAGCCATAGGAGCAAAAGTCTCCTCAAAGTCCAAACCTGCGACTTGGGCATAACCTTTTGCCACAAGTCGAGCCTTGTTCCTTGTCACCACTCCGTGCTCGTCTTGTTTGTTGCGGAACACCCACTTGGTTCCCACAACATTTTCCTTAGGACGAGGCACCAGCGTCCAAACTTCATTCCTCTTGAAGTTGTTGAGCTCCTCTTGCATGGCCAACACCTAGTCCGGATCTAGCAAGGCCTCTTCTACCCTGAAAGGCTCAATAGAAGAGACAAAAGAGTAATGCTCACAAAAATTAACTAATCGAGATCGAGTAGTTACTCCCTTGCTAATATCAGCCAGGATTTGATCGACGGGATGATCCCTTTGAATCATCGCTCGAACTTGGGTTGGAGGTGCCGGTTGCGCTTCTTCCTCCATCACATGATCATCTTGTGCTCCCCCTTGATCATACGCCTCTTGTTGATGAACCTGTTCATCGTCTTGAGTTGGGGGATGCACCATAGTTGAGGAAGAAGGTTGATCTTGCTCATTTTGTTCCTGTGGCCGCACCTCTCCAATCGCCATGGTGCGTATTGCGGCCGTTGGAACGTCTTCTTCATCTACATCATTAAGATCAACAACTTGCTCTCTTGGAGAGCCATTAGTCTCATCAAATACAACATCGCTAGAGACTTCAACCAAACCCGATGATTTGTTGAAGACTCTATACGCCTTTGTATTTGAGTCATAACCTAACAAAAACCCTTCTACGGCTTTGGGAGCAAACTTAGAATTTCTACCCTTCTTCACTAGAATGTAGCATTTACTCCCAAATACACAAAAGTACGATACATTGGGTTTGTTACCGGTTAGTAGCTCATACGATGTCTTCTTGAGGAGGCGATGAAGGTAGACCCTGTTGATGGCGTGGCAAGCCGTGTTCACGGCTTCCAACCAAAAGCACTCGGGGGTCTTGAACTCTCCTAGCATCGTCCTCGCCATATCGATGAGCGTCCTGTTCTTCCTCTCTACCACACCATTTTGTTGTGGTGTGTAGGGGGCGGAGAACTCGTGCTTGATCCCTTCCTCCTCGAGAAACTCCTCCACTTGAAGGTTCTTGAACTCGGACCCGTTGTCGCTCCTTATCTTCTTCACCTTGAGCTCAAACTCATTTTGAGCTCTCCTTAGGAAGTGCTTGAGGGTCCCTTGGGTTTCAGACTTATCCTGCAAAAAGAACACCCAAGTGAAGCGGGAAAAGTCATCAACAATAACTAGACCATACTTACTTCCTCCTATGCTTAGATAGGCGACGGGTCCGAAGAGGTCCATATGTAGCAGCTCCAGGGGTCTTGATGTGGTCATCACATTCTTGCTGTGATGCGCTCCTCCCACTTGTTTACCTGCTTGACAAGCTGCACAAGGTCTATCTTTTTCGAAAGTAACATTAGTTAGACCTATCACGTGTTCTCCCTTTAGAAGCTTGTGAAGGTTCTTCATCCCCACATGTGCTAAGCGGCGATGCCACAGCCAGCCCATGCTAGTCTTAGCAATTAAGCATGCATCTAGACCGGCCTCCTCTTTTGCAAAATCAACTAAATAAAGTTTGCCGTCTAATACACCCTTAAAAGCTAGTGAACCATCACTTCTTCTAAAGACAGACACATCTACATTTGTAAATAGACAATTATATCCCATATTGCATAATTGACTAATAGATAGCAAGTTATATCCAAGAGACTCAACTAAAAACACATTAGAGATAGAGTGCTCATTTGATATAGCAATTTTACCTAATCCTTTTACCTTGCCTTGATTCCCATCACCAAATATTATTGAATCTTGGGAATCCTTGTTTTTGACGTAGGAGATGAACATCTTCTTCTCCCCCATCATATGGTTTGTGCATCCGCTGTCTATAATCCAGCTTGAACCCCCGGATGCATAAACCTGCAAGGCAAATTTAGGCTTGGGACTTAGGTACCCAACTCTTCTTGGGTCCTACAAGGTTAGTCACAATTGTCTTAGGGACCCAAATGCAAGTTTTATCACCCTTGCATTTTGCCCCTAATTTCCTAGCAACTATCTTCCTATCCTTTCTACAAATAGCAAAGGAAGCATTTAAAGCATGATAGATTGTAGAAGTACCATCCATAACTTTCCTAGCAACATGAACAACATTCTTTCTAGGCACATGATGAACATAACTCCTAGACATATCTCTATCATGCATATAAGAAGAACTAGAAGCAAACATAGCATAAGAATCATAGGCATGTGCATCAAAAGCATTACAACTCCTATGAGACTGTCTTCTATCTTTGTACATAAAAGCATGGTTCTTTTTAGTACTACTTGCCATAGGAGCCTTCCCTTTCTCCTTGGCGGAGATGGGAGCCTTATGGTTTGTTAAGTTCTTGGCTTCCCTCTTGAAGCCAAGTCCATCCTTAATAGAGGGGTGTCTACCAACCGTGTAGGCATCCCTAGCAAATTTTAGTTTATCAAAATTACTCTTGCTAGTCTTAAGTTGGGTATTAAAACTAGCTATTTCATCATTTAATTTTGCAATAGAAGCTATGTGTTCACTACAAGCATTAATATCAAAATCTTTACATCTATTGCAAATGACAACATTTTCTACACAAGTTGTTGATTTACTAGCTATTTCTAACTTAGTATTCAAATCATCATTAATGCTCCTTAAGTTAGAAATTGTCTCATGGCAAGAAGATAATTCACAAGAAAGCATTTCATTTCTTTTAACTTCTAAAGCATGAGATTTTTGTGCTTCTACAAATTTGTCATGTTCTTCATACAACAAATCCTCTTGCTTTTCTAATAACCTATTCTTATCATTCAAGGCATCAATTAATTCATTAATTTTATCTACCTTGGTTCTATCTAGGCCCTTGAATAGACATGAATAATCTATTTCATCCTCATCACTAGATTCGTCCTCACTTGAAGAAGCATAAGTAGAGTTTCGAGTACATACCTTCTTCTCCCTTGCCATAAGGCAAGTGTGACGCTCGTTGGGGAAGAGGGATGACTTGTTGAAGGCGGTGGCGGTGAGTCCTTCATTGTCGGAGTCGGACGAGGAGCAGTCCGAATCCCACTCCTTTCCAAGATGTGCCTCGCCCTTCGCCTTCTTGTAGTTTTTCTTCTTTTCCCATTTTCCACTCTTCTTTTCCTGATCACTATCATTGTCGGGACAATTAGCTATAAAATGACCAATCTTACCACATTTGAAGCAGGAGCGCTTCCCCTTCATCTTGTTCTTGTTGGGGTGCTCCTTGCGACCTTTTAGCGCCGTCTTGAATCTCTTGATGATGAGGGCCATCTCTTCATCATTAAGTCCGGCTGCCTCAATTTGTGCCACCTTGCTAGGTAGCGTCTCCTTGCTTCTTGTTGCCTTGAGAGCAAGGGGTTGAGGCTCATTGATTGGACCATTCAATGTGTCGTCCACGTATCTTGCTTCCTTGATCATCATTCGCCCGCTTATGAACTTTCCAAGTATCTCCTCGGGCGTCATCTTGGTGTACCTAGGATTCTCACGAATATTGTTTACAAGATGAGGATCAAGGACAGTAAAAGACCTTAGCATTAGGCGGATGACGTCGTGTTTCGTCCATCGCGTGCTTCCATAGCTTCTTATCTTGTTGACAAGGGTCTTGAGCCGGTTGTATGTTTGGGTTGGCTCTTCTCCCCTTATCATAGCGAACCTCCCGAGTTCGCCCTCCACCAACTCCATCTTGGTGAGCATTGTGACGTCATTCCCCTCATGAGAGATCTTGAGGGTGTCCCAGATTTGCTTGGCGTTATCCAAGCCGCTCACTTTGTGGTATTCATCCCTGCACAATGAAGCTAGAAGAACAGTAGTAGCTTGTGCATTTTTATGAATTTGCTCATTAATGAACATGGGACTATCCGTACTATCAAAGTGCATTCCACTCTCTACAATCTCCCATATGCTAGGATGGAGAGAGAACAAGTGACTACGCATTTTGTGACTCCAAAATCCGTAGTCCTCTCCATCAAAATGAGGAGGTTTACCAAGCGGAATAGATAATAAATGAGCATTTGTACTTTGAGGAATATGAGAGTAATCAAAAGAAAAGTTCGAATTGACCGTTTTCTTTTTCTCGTAGTCATCGTCGTCCTTTTGGGAAGAGGAAGATTCGTCACTGTCGTAGTAGACGATCTCCTTGATGCGCCTTGTCTTCTTCTTCTTCCCGTCTTTGCGCTTGTGGCTTGAACCCGAGTCGGTAGGCTTGTCATCCTTCGGCTCGTTGAAGATAGACTCCTTCTCGTTGTTGACCACCATCCCCTTTCCCTTAGGATCCATCTCTTTCGGGCGATTAGTCCCTTCTTGAAGAGAACGGCTCCGATACCAATTGAGAGCACCTAGAGGGGGTGGGTGAATAGGTGATCCTATAAAACTTAAAACTTAAGCCACAAAACTTGGTTAAGGTTAGCACGATAATTGCCAAGTGGCTAGAGTAGAGTCTCAACAAAACACAATAACCACAAAGATATCAATCACAGAGATGGCACGGTGGTTATCCCGTGGTTCGGCCAAGACCAACGCTTGCCTACTCCACGTTGTGGCGTCCCAACGGACGAGGGTTGCAATCAACCCCTCTCAAGCGGTCCAAAGACCCACTTGAATACCACGGTGTTTTGCTTTGCTTTTCTTAATCCCGTTTGCGAGGAATCTCCACACTTTGGAGCCTCTCGCCCTTACACTTGAAGTTCACAAAGAAGCACAGAGCAAGGGAGGGATTAGCAACTCACACAGGACACAAAGATCACAGTGAATACGCACACACAAGACCCAGACTTGAGCTCAAAAAGACTAGCACACTAGAACGGAGCTCAAATCACTAGAATGTCAAACAAGTGCGCAAGAATGATGTGTGAGTGATCAATAGTGCTAAAAGGATGCTTGGTGTTCTCCTCCATGCGCCTAGGGGTCCCTTTTATAGCCCCAAGGCAGCTAGGAGTCGTTGAGAGCAATCTGGGAAGGCAATTCTTGCCTTCTGTCGCGTGGCGCACCGGACAGTCCGGTGCACACCGGACACTGTCCGGTGCCCGATTTCTTTCCTTAACTGGCGCAGCCGACCGTTGGCACCCAGAGAGCCGTTGGCGCACCGGACATGTCCGGTGCACACCGGACAGTCCGGTGCCCCCTTCTAGCCGTTGGCTCAGCCACGTGTCCCGCGCAGATCGCGCGGCCGACTGTTGGCTCACCGGACAGTCCGGTGCACACCGGACAGTCCGGTGAATTATAGCCGTACGTCGCCGGTGAATTCCCGAGAGTGGCCACTTCGCTCGAACCAGCCTGGCGCACCGGACACTGTCCGGTGCACCACCGGACAGTCCGGTGCTCCCAGACTGAGCAGATTCTTGGCTGCCCGAGCCAAGACATTTCCAATTGGATTTTTCCTGTTTCCAGCACTTAGACACAATACATTAGTCCATAAAACAACGTACTAAGTCTGAGAAACATACCTTTATCCTTGGTTTGTACTTTGTCCACCATTTTACATTTAAGCACTTGTGTTGGACACTAAATCACCAAAATACTTAGAAATGGCCCAAGGGCACATTTCCCTTTCAAGATGTTCCTAATGCAGACTCAGGCAGTTCAAGCCATCGGTCAAACTCTGGCTGCCATTCAGCAGCAGCAGCATCAGCCACCACCTCAGCCTCAGATGCCTCAAATGCCCAGAGACAAGTGTGCTGAATTCATGAGAGGTCATCCCCTAGTGTTCGCTCACTCTTCTGACCCCATGGATGCTGAAGATTGGCTGCGCACTGTGGAGCGGGAGTTGCACACCGCTCAGTGCGACGACAAGGAGAAAGTTTTGTATGGTCCCCGTCTGTTGGGAGGAGTAGCCCAGTCTTGGTGGGAGTCCTACCTCGCTACCCATGCCAAACCCGACACTATTACCTGGGAGGAATTCAGAGACAATTTCCGCCAGTACCATGTTCCCGCAGGTCTGATGACAGTGAAGAAGGAGGAGTTCCTGGCGCTCAAGCAAGGTCCTATGTCTGTCAGTGAGTACCGAGACAAGTTTCTACAGCTGTCCCGCTATGCTGCTGAGGATGTCAACACAAATGCCAAGAGGCAGTACCGTTTCTTGAGAGGCCTAGTCGATCCCTTGCACTATCAGCTGATGAATCATACATTCGTCACATTTCAGCACCTGATCAATAGAGCGATCATGACAGAGAAGAAGCGCAAGGAGATGGAGGATCGCAAGCGCAAGATTGGTGGACCTCAGTCTGGAAGAAGATATCGCCCTCGTTTCTCAGGCAACCCACCTCAGCAGTTCAGATAGAACCAGTGCCCACCTCACCAGCAGCAGAATCGTCAGAACAACCAGTCAGGAGGAGGTCAGTTCCAGAGGCAGAATCAGCAGGCACCTCGCCTCCCCGCCCTAGCAACCAACCAGAGCAGTCAAGCAGCCCCAGTCCAAGGCGGAAGCAGAGCATGTTTCCATTGTAGAGAGCAAGGCCATTGGGTGATATAGTGTCTGAAGAAGGCAGCTCAGCAACAGTCAGGCCCTAGTGCCCCAGCAAAGCAGAATGTGTCTCAGCCTGGAGCAGGCAACCGCTCTCAACCACGCTATAACCATGGGAGACTGAATCACTTGGAGGCTGAAGCAGTTCAGGAAACTCCGGCATGACAGTAGGTATGTTTCCAGTCGACTCCCATATTGCAGAAGTGTTATTTGATACTGGAGCAACGCATTCATTCATTACTGCATCATGGGTAGAAGCACATAATCTTCCAGTAACCACCATATCAACCCCCATCCAAATTGACTCAGCCGGTGGTAGAATTCGAGCCGATAGCATTTGCTTGAATGTTAGTGTGGAAATAAGGGGGATAGCGTTTCCCGCTAATCTCATAGTAATGGGTACTCAGGGAATAGATGTCATCCTAGGGATGAATTGGCTAGATAAATACCAAGCAATTATCAGTTGTGATAAAAGGATAATTAAGTTGGTGTCCCCACTAGGAGAAGAAGTGGTAGCCGAGCTAGTCTCACCTGAACCAAGGAAAGGAAGTTGTCATCAGATGGCTATTGATAGCAAGGAGCCAGATTCACTCGAGATTATCAAGGTTGTGTCAGAATTCCCAGATGTGTTTCCAGAGGACTTACCAGGTATGCCACCTGAGCGGAAAGTTGAGTTTGCCATAGAGCTTCTTCCTGGCACCGCCCCCATTTCTAAAAGAGCCTACAGAGTATCTGGACCAGAGTTAGTTGAACTCAAGAAGCAGATCGATGAGCTGTCAGAGAAGGGTTATATAAGGCCAAGCACCTCACCTTGTGCCGCCCCTATGCTGTTCGTGGAGAATAAAGATGGCACTAGAAGGATGTGCGTCGATTATCGATCTCTGAATGAGGTCACCATCCAGAACAAGTACCCCTTGCCCAGAATAGAAGATCTGTTTGACCAATTGAGAGGAGCCAGCGTGTTCTCAAAGATAGATCTGAGGTCAGGTTATCACCAACTCAGGATTCAACCTTCAGACATTCCGAAGACGACATTCATTACCAAGTATGGGTTGTATGAGTTCACTGTTATGTCCTTTGGCCTAACAAATGCACCAGGCTTCTTCATGAATCTGATGAACAATGTATTTATGGATTATCTTGACAAGTTTGTGGTGGTATTTATTGATGACATTCTTATATATTCTCAAAGTGAGGAGGAGCATGTGAATCATTTGAAGATGGTATTACAGAGATTGCGAGAGCACCAGTTGTATGCAAAGTTGAGTAAGTGCGAGTTCTGGTTGATGAAGTCCTGTTCTTGGATCACATAATCAACAAGGAAGGATTGGCTGTGGATCTGAAGAAAGTGGCAGACATTCTGAACTAGAAAGCACCAATAGATGCCCGAGGAATCAAGAGCTTCACTGGAATGGCCGGATATTATCGGCGATTCATTGAAGGGTTTTTGAAGATTGTGAAACCAATGACAGCTTTGCTAGGCAACAAAGTTGAGTTCAAGTGGACCCAGAAATGTCAAGAGGCCTTTGAAGCACTGAAAGATAAGTTGACTACAACGCCTATCTTAGTCTTACCTGATGCTTGTTACACTGGTTTGGGATGCATGTTGATGCAAGAGGGAAGAGTTGTAGCTTACTCGTCCCGATAGCTGAAGGTTCATGATAAGAATTATCTAATCCATGACCTAGAGTTGGCAGCATTGGTTCACGCACTGAAGACATGGAGGCACTATCTGTATGGACAGAAATGTGATGTTTACACATATCATAAGAGTCTGAAGTACATATTTGTGACGGAACCTCCCAAGTCATTAGGCCCACCTACAGTTGTCCTTGTCCAACAGACATCAGACACCCTGTAGATGTTCCTAAGTCACTTGACAAGTTCGGTATCTTTCCTTACCTTACCAGGAACGTTTCACCCGTCTTACAGACATTACAGAACATCGGAGATATAGAAATGCGGAAGCAATTATATAAACTTACATTTATTTAGAAAGTAAGATCAAGTTATTTATTACAGACCAAAGTTATAAAACGAGTGCAGGGAAGTAATATTATACAAACCAAGGGAGGCACAAACTCCTCCCGATAACTATCAAACAAAGGTTCTTATGGAGGACCACGTCCTCCCGCATCTTCACTCTTGTTTTTCTTCATTTGGCACCACCTTGGCACATAAGCAACAGAAATCTACTACTTCCTCACCTAAAAACAACGAAGGGATAAACCCTGAGTATGGAATTACTCAGCAAGTCTTACCCGACTAAAGAAAAGACTCTCAAGGGTATGCTGGTTATATGGGAGTCAAGGTAAGGCTTTTCAATAATCAAAGACTCTGTTTTGCAGAAATGCTTACTAAAGTGGATCCTTAAAAATCCAATTTTATTTGTCAAGTTAAGTACAATTACCTGCAACTAGAGTTCTTTCTACCCTAGTTCAATCATTGGTCCTGCACTAGCCAATTTCTTAACAAAAACCCATCATCTTTAGTGGAATGCTACGTGTAAGTTAGTGGCCAAGTCTCCATAACCGCGGAGGTACGGCGATCCGAATCGATTATACTCAGTTGAGGATCTCCAATCACACGACATATGTAGCACTTAACCCTTGCATATGTCAACCCGCCACCGGGGTTCTTAAGACCAGATCAGGTTCACGCAAACCGAGAGCACAGATACACCACCGTCCAGCCTCTTGCCACGGAGGGTACACGCTACTCTCGCCACCGCTCCACGCCCATTTCGTGTTATCTTATTCTGGCCTTAGTCCACCCGAGGCAAGGCTTACCCATGACGAGGCATGTGACCAGTTAAAGGGTCCTCGGTCAGCAGGCCTACATCGAGACGGTCCTTAATCGACTCAGACAGAGACACTACACCGAGACTCTCTTCTCGTGCAAGTCACCCGCCCGGTCTCAGCTTAATCATTTCAACCCAAAAACTTGGTACCTGGCAGAGGTACATCTTTTCCGATGTTGAATCCATCATGGCCATGATGGATTCACCATCAAGTTTTATTTTTGAAAACAACCCTCCCACTTTGCCAAACATCTTTTGTAAAACAAATCCTTTTGTTTTTCTAAGCAATACTAAGCATAGTAAAACCTTTTTGTAAAAACAGGGTTTCAAGGAGGGTAATCAAGATCAAGGAAGGTAATGCAGGAATTGTTTAATCAATCAACTCCTACCACTTAATGCAGCAAGCAAGTGAGAAAGATTTTAAAAACATCAAGGGAGGTGGCAAATGCACCGGGGCTTGCCTTCGTTAATAGGTGAGTCGGGCTCGGATCCACAAATATCGAAGTAGAAGCAGTTGCCTGCTTGAGAATCCGAGGGTGGTGGTGTCCTTTCTTCGGTGACTTCTATTTCTTCTTCACGTTCTAACATAACCATATATATACATATATAAGAATGAATGCCATGTAATGCACATGAGAGTGGGAAGATAATAAAGATTTATTATCTAAGTCTTGAATACAACTTTCCTTCACGGAACTCCGAGAACCTAGGGTTTCTGGAGTCGGTAAAGGAGTTCATAGTGCAGGGGGGTGGTTTTGGGTTCTAGTTATCAAACATGGTCCAAATCAACTCAAACTCTACCCAAGGCTTCTAAATATTGTTTTAAGTTCCCATAAAAAATTTGGGCATTTTTGGACTTACCAATTATTTTCTAAAAATCCCTAACTAATACTCTTAACCACTTTAAATGCCCTAAAATTTCCCATTTCCACTAAAAATCACAAAACTATTTTTATTAAATTCTAGAGAAAATAACAAGCCTAGGAAAATTGGTTTCACAATTTTAGGATTTTTCTGTAATTTTCTACAATTGTTTTAGCTCTGGAGTAAAAAGAAAAAGAAAACCCGTGAATAGTACTGGGCCGAATCCAGTCCAGGTCGGCCCACTACCAGCAGAAGTGCGCGCGCCCGCGCCCGCGCTGGCAGACTTGCACAGAGGCCCTCGTCGTTGTGGATAACTCGAAGTGGGCTCCGTTACTGTTTTCTCGAGTCTCTGAAAGTTTGTAGAACAGTCCCTGAGGTTCTATTTCTTTACCGTGCTAGCTCCTCGACAACGGTGAGCACAGGGAGCGCAACACCGACGAGCTAGACCGGCCGAAGGGGGCCAAGACCGGCGCTCCCGAGCGGCGGACATCACATCGGACCTACCCCGAGCTTTTCCCCCAACCCAATTGCATCTAAGACCAACGGAGGAGCTCCGACCACGGTGACCGAGAACTTGGCGGCTAGATCGTCGTGTTCCCGACGATAGGGGGCACCCTAGTTCAAATTGATGGCTCGGCAAGCATCACAGAGTAACCAGAGTGCTTAAACAAAGGAGAGAAAGCGATGAATTAACCTGGAAAGGACGGGCCGCGGCGAGCTTGGTTCTACGGTGGCGGAAAGAGATTTGGGGGAAAACTCGAATTCGAGCTCACTGGTGGATGATTGCTAACGATTAGCGGGGGCTGGCTAGCTGATGACTTTGCGGAATGGGTGGAGGGCTCAATTTATAGATCACAGAGGCGGCGGCCGTGAATTTTGAGCAAGACGCGCGGCGGTCGGAGGTGGAGAAGAACACTGGCGCACGCGAATTAGTGTCCTACGCCGTGGCAACCTCACCGGCGTTGATTTGACAGCAGTAGCGAGTTACAGCGACGCGGTGGAAGGGTTGAGCCACGCGGCGCACGGCCGGGAGGCGGCGGTCGACGGTGAGCTTATCGGCTACAGCCGCAAAGCAGAAGGGCAGTCACGGTGAGTCACCGGAGTTATCCCCAGGAGGTGGCTTTTACCTGGCGGCCTTATCGGGTCATCGGCGACGCGAATCCTACAGCGGTGGCGTGAATCACGGCGAGGGTCGCCGGCGGTGAAGATTTCTTTGCTGCGCTGGCGTCCTGATCCGCATGGTTACTGTACCATGGCGATCCCCATTCAGAGCACCTGACAGCCGGAGTTGAGGGTCGATTTTCTCCAAATTTTACTTGGCGACTCACCCAAGTCTCTGCATCAAAGTTGTAGTGCTACTTACCAGCTACAAATCAACTATAGGGATTACACTTATTTGAGCACTGGATCAAGGTCAAACTGGCTCTCAAACTTGGGTCTAGGCCACTGTTAGTCTGAAATTCAGACAGTATTAGCCTGACAGTCCATCTTTGGATAAGATTATCTTCCAATTTTTCAAAGAACATGGCTTGCACTCTCAAGCAAACTTGTTCTCCTATAATTGGGCTATAATTTTGATGTGGTGACCTAGGGCAAAAAACCCTATGCTTTGAAAGTTACAAAGCCCCAAAGTTGAGCCAAAACTCTGAAATTTCAGACTTAGAATAGAACCTAATTGAGGTCCAGTTTGCATTTATGTCCAAAACTCAACATTTGGCTTTCAAGTCCACACATTTGTGAACCAAAGGACTTAAGAAACTTATTTGACTTGGTTTTTGCACTTTAGCCCAAAAGTGGACTAATTTTGCACATAGGCCCCTAGGGTTTAGTTTTAGGGTTTTCCAGGGTTCCAATTAGGGTTTTTAGTATCCCATGGGTATAAATGTGATTCAACTTTGTTTTTGGGGATATTTTACAACTATTTCCCTAAAGCCTTTAGGTTTTCTCAATTTGGGTTAGGTTTTACCCCTTTAATCCCTATTTAGGGTAAAGCTTCCTATCCAGGGTCCTATTTGCAAAACATTAAAGCAATACAACTTATTTGAAATTTTTGCCTAGTGAATGCACTCTAGGTGTATCAAACATATGCAATGCCAATGCTTATGATGCCATGCTCAAGTTTTAGTTATAGTAACACCAGGGGTGTTACATCCTTCCCCCCATAAAAGAATCTCGTCCCGAGATTAAAAGTCCTAGGGTAAGTAATAGAAAAGGAAACGCGGCATACTTTTATTTCCTTATTTCTGGTACAAGGCAGGGGTGATGTGGGGGTCACTTCTTTATTACACAGCTATACAGGCTTTACAATTTACAAGAGGCTAAAAAGCCTGGGAAATTCTTATCTAAAAAGTCTTGAGTTTCCCATGTAGCCTCATCTTCAGATTGTTGGTTCCACTGTATCTTATAAAACTTGAGAGTTTTTGTCCGGGTAACCCTGTCCTTTTGATCCAAGACTCGAATAGGGTGCTCAGAGTATGTCAAGTCCGGTTCAAGGACAATATCTGTTACTTCAATGGTTCGATCGGGAACCCGAAGACACTTCTTCAATTGTGACACGTGGAACACATTATGCACAGCAGACAATGTTTCGGGTAGTTGGAGTCGGTATGCCACTGGCCCATATCTTTCAAGTATAGGAAATGGACCAATGTACCTGGGTGCAAGCTTCCCTTTTATCCCGAAACGCGATACTCCCTTCATTGGTGAAACCTTCAAGTAGACGTAGTCCCCTTCAAGAAAATACAAGGGCCTTCGCCGTTTGTCTGCATAACCCTTCTGACGAGCTTGTGCTTTCTTCATATTATGAATAATTTTCTGAACCTTTTCCTCGGCCTCCTTCACCATATCAGGCCTAAAGAAGCACCTTTCCCCAGGTTCAGACCAATTTAGCGGAGTACGACATCGTCGTCCATATAAAGCTTCGAAGGGTGCCATCTTGATACTTTCTTGATAGCTATTATTATCTGAAAACTCCGCCAAAGGCAAACATTCATCCCATTTCGGTGAGAAGTCCAGAACGCATGCTCGCAACATATCTTCGAGTATTTGATTAACTCTCTCAGTCTGTCCACTGGTTTGAGGATGATAGGCCGAACTGTGGAGCAGCTTAGTACCCAAGGATTTGTGAAGCGCTTCCCAAAACTTGGCTACAAATTGAGGTCCACGATCCGACACTATGGTCTTCGGAACACCATGCAGACTAAGAATACGAGCAATGTATAATTGGGCATAGACCGTAACCGGGGAATCTATCTTGACCGGCAGAAAGTGAGCAATCTTTGTAAGTCGATCAACAATCACCCAGATAGAGTCATACCCTTTTGCAGTCCTGGGTAATCCCACGATAAAGTCCATACCGATGTCTTCCCATTTCCATGTTGGTATTGGTAATGACTGCAATGGACCAGCAGCTTTCAAATGTATGGCCTTGACACGCCTGCAGGTGTCACATCTAGCCACATAGCGTGCAATTTCGATCTTCATCTTTGTCCACCAGTAATGTTGCTTCAAGTCTTGGTACATCTTAGTGCTTCCGGGATGAATAGAATAGCGGTTAAGATGTGCTTCATCAAGAATTTGCTGGCGGAGCTCTTCATTCCTTGGCACCACTATGCGGTTATTAAACCATATAATGCCTTGATTATCTTCTTTGAAACATTTGGATTTTCCAGCTCTTATCTTCTCACGAATATGTCTCATGCCCTCATTATCCTTTTGGGCATCAATTATCCTTTGCAAGAGGACTGACTCAAGCTTTAACTGATTCAGAGTTCCTTGTTGGACCATTCCCAGATTTAGCTTTTCCATCTCTTGACATAAAGTGTTGTCAGAGGTCTTCATTGTAAGACAATGACAGGCAACCTTACGGCTTAGCGCATCTGCCACAACATTGGCTTTGCCTGGGTGATAATGGATTTCCAGTTCATAGTCCTTAATAAGCTCAAGCCATCGTCTCTGCCTCATATTTAATTCTGACTGGGTGAAGATGTACTTCAAACTCTTATGATCTGTATAGATATGACAGACATTTCCCAGCAGATAGTGACGCCAAATTTTTAGGGCATGAACAACAGCAGCTAGCTCCAGATCATGAGTTGGGTAATGCTCTTCATGTCGGCGTAACTGCCATGAAGCATACGCAATTACTCGGCCCTCTTGCATTAGTACACAGCCGAGCCCACTGCCAGATGCATCACAATATACATCAAAAGGCTTGGTGATGTCCAGTTGAGCCAATACCGGGGCAGTGGTCAATAGTGTCTTCAATTGTTCAAAGGCTTCATCACACTTCGAAGACCAATTGAATTTAACATCATTCTTCAATAAACTTGTGATTGGCTTCACAAGCTTAGAAAAGTCTGGTATAAATCTGCGATAATATCCAGCCAGTCCAAGGAAACTTCGGACCTGATGAATAGTGGTCGGGGGTTTCCACTCCAAAATGTCCTTGACTTTGCTGGGATCTACCGCAATTCCTTTAGCCGATAACACGTGCCCCAAAAATTGAATTTCCTCCAGCCAGAACGCGCACTTGCTGAACTTAGCATACAACTGATGTTCCCTCAAGCGCGTTAATACGATCCGTAAATGCTGGGTGTGCTCCTCTTCATTTTTGGAGTATATCAAAATGTCATCAATGAAGACCACCACAAACTTGTCTAGCTCGGGCATGAACACCGAGTTCATCAAATATGTGAAGTGGGCCGGAGCATTCGTTAGCCCGAAAGACATTACCAGATATTCAAACAACCCATATCGCGTAGTGAACGCGGTTTTTGGTATATCTTCGGGCCGAATACGGATCTGGTGATAGCCCGATCGGAGATCAATCTTTGAAAATACCCTTGCTCCAGTCAATTGATCAAATAGAATATCAATCCTTGGAAGAGGGTACTTGTTTTTGATGGTGACCTCATTCAGGGGCCGATAATCCACACGCATTCGTAAGGTTTGATCCTTCTTTTTGACGAATATGGCTGGACAACCCCTTGGCGATGAGTTGGGCCGGATAAATCCTTTCTCCAGGAGATCTTGCAATTGAATCTTCAACTCAGCCAACTCATTAGGAGGCATACGATACGATCTTCGAGAAATAGGAGCCGTACCGGGCTTCAACTCTATTACAAACTCTACCTCCCGCTCAGGTGGCAATCCCGGCAAATCCTCGGGAAAGACATCAGGAAACTCACATACTACCGGAATATCCTTGATTTCCGGTACCATAACTTCATAAACTCTGCCAGTAGTTTTGTTTGGAATAGGGATGGGCAAAAGAATTTCTTCTTGATTATGGCTCAACCTGATGGTTCTTTGATCAGTATTGAGTGTTGCTTTGTGCTTGGCCAACCAATTCATACCCAAAATAACATCTATGTCTTGGCCTTTCAGGACGATCATATTGGTAGGAAAGTCCCGTCCGGCCAATGATACGGGCACTTGATAGGCCACTTCTCTAGTAAAGATTTGTCCCCCAGGTGAGTGTATTTTAAATCCCTCTTTTGATTCATGGCATGCAATGTGATGTTGCTCCACAAATTTCTTGCTAATGAACGTATGCAAAGCACCAGAATAAAAAAGAATAATTGCAGGGTGACTGGCCACGAGAAACATACCCATCATCACCGGTTCTCCTTCCGGTGTAGTGGCCACTTGATTATAGTATACGCGTCCCGTCTTCTTGAAATTTTTGCCCTTAACATTTCCCTTGCTTTGAGATGAACTTCCCGATCCTTGCTGATTATTTGCTTGATTCGGCTTGGGATATGGGCAGTCCTTGATGAAATGTCCAGACTTGCCACAATTAAAACATCCGGTTGAAGAGCTAGGCAAGGCAGGGAATCGAGTGCCTGGGGCACCCGGCTGATTTGGGACAGTGGGGGCTTTATTGGAACGAATAATTATCGGCTGCTTGAAAGGGAAAGTTGGTGCACGTGGAGGAGTCTGGTTAGAAGGCCGGAGAATAAACCGTTGCCTTTTTGCTTGGCCTTGATTAGTTTTCTCACCACCAAATCCCTTGTTCTTTCCGGATCCTGCATATTTTGCTTCAACAGATAGGGCTGTGCTGACAACCTTTCCATACGTCAAGTCAATACAAGCAGCCATTTTCCTCTGTAGCCGATCATTTAGTCCTCTCATGAAGCAATTTCTCTTTTTCAGATCAGTGTTCACCTGATCAATTGCATATTGGGACAGGTGATTAAACTTGTTGAGATACTGATTGACAGTATCTCCTCCCTATTTTAGCTTCATGAACTCTTCTTGTTTCATATGTAGAACGCCTTCAGGTATATAATGCTCACGGAATGCCACTTTGAATTCCTCCCAGGTGACTTGATGATTGGCCGGCTGAACGGCCACGAAATTTCCCCACCAAGTACTGGCAGGACCGCGTAGTTGTTGTGCTGCGAATAACGGCTTCTGTGTCTCTGAACAACGTAGAAGACCAAATTTCTGCTCAATAACCCGTATCCATTCATCGGCTTCTAGTGGATCTTCAGCTTTAACAAATAGTGGTGGACGGGTTTCCGAGAAATCCAGATAAGTAGTTTCGCGGGGGCCTTGTTGATAGCCCCGCCCACCAGGCTGCTGGAATTGTTGGCCCGCCATTTCTCTTAGGAAGCAGGTATTGTCAGCAGTTGCGTTCACTAAGGTGGCAATTGCATCTGCCAATGTCGGAGGAACAGGGGGTGGATTGGGTGTAGATTCACGCCCCCGGGAAGTACCAGCTCCGTCCTGAGCTCGAGTCTTGGAAGGCATCTGTGGCAACAACATTTGAAAACAATATGATATGCCAAAGAAAAAGCCATTCCATTTTACATTACCAAAAGTAATGTTACAGACTCAAGTCTCTTACAACAGGGTACAATACCTAGTATACAATAGCATTACCTATTATACACCAGTACAACCTACAATACACTACTCTACTTCTATCTCTATTACACCATTAGTCCTGCTTCCCATTACTCTTGGCGGCCTCATCGTCAGGTGTGGGAGTCCAGACGTCAACCAACCTCATGGAAGGAGGGGGCTCAAAAAGGTCTAACTCCCCACCCAGCGCGCGTCCCGCAACGTGAGAGGGTCCGGCTTCCACCTCAGCAGGGTGTGCAGGTGCACTAGGGTGTAATTGCGAGTACAATACATGGACTTCCTCATGCAACGTATTGCAATAGACCTGCAGGTCGTCGACAGTTGAGCTAAGTTCCTTAATTCGGGCCTGAGTCCTTGCTTCCTTAGCACATGCCAGCAAACGGGACTGTACTGCCCAGTCAAGCGCCAAGTCCCGATCAGCAAGCTGATCCTGCAGGTGACGGATGTCCCTTCTTAGTTCATTTATTCGATCTCCGTCCGCGACCCAAGCATCGGTCCTGTGTTGCAGCGCCGCTTGAAGTCGACTCACTCGGGCTTCAAGATCTCCTATTGGGTCATTACTCCCACTGCTACTGTTTTCATGTCGAGGGGCCAGTTGATGCCGGGGCACACCGATTGGTCCAGTTGACTTGCGCGCCGTTAGCCTTGTGCGTGGCGGCATCTTTCTAAGGGGAAAACTTTATTAGTATAATTCTTAGCATGATGCATGTGTAAGTACAGAATCAACCTTAGTCGATTCAACCTTCTATACATTGCACTCTTCCTATCTGGTCTTTAAGATAGACTCTTCAGAATACTTAGGTAAGAAGAGAAAAGAGTTTTTAGGTAAGACTTTTAGAAAATTCTTTTGAAGATGTCTCATAATATCTGCAAAGAAGGGCTACGCTCCGATACCAGCTGTGACGGAACCTCCCAAGTCATTAGGCCCACCTACAGTTGTCCTTGTCCAACAGACATCAGACACCCTGTAGATGTTCCTAAGTCACTTGACAAGTTCGGTATCTTTCCTTACCTTACCAGGAACGTTTCACCCGTCTTACAGACATTACAGAACATCGGAGATATAGAAATGCGGAAGCAATTATATAAACTTACATTTATTTAGAAAGTAAGATCAAGTTATTTATTACAGACCAAAGTTATAAAATGAGTGCAGGGAAGTAATATTATACAAACCAAGGGAGGCACAAACTCCTCCCGATAACTATCAAACAAAGGTTCTTATGGAGGACCACGTCCTCCCGCATCTTCACTCTTGTTTTTCTTCATTTGGCACCACCTTGGCACAGAAGCAACAGAAATCTGCTACTTCCTCACCTAAAAACAACGAAGGGATAAACCCTGAGTATGGAATTACTCAGCAAGTCTTACCCGACTAAAGAAAAGACTCTCAAGGGTATGCTGGTTATATGGGAGTCAAGGTAAGGCTTTTCAATAATCAAAGACTCTGTTTTGCAGAAATGCTTACTAAAGTGGATCCTTAAAATCCAATTTTATTTGTCAAGTTAAGTACAATTACCTGCAACTAGAGTTCTTTCTACCCTAGTTCAATCACTGGTCCTGCACTAGCCAATTTCTTAACAAAAACCCATCATCTTTAGTGGAATGCTACGTGTAAGTCAGTGGCCAAGTCTCCATAACCGCGGAGGTACGGCGATCCGAATCGATTATACTCAGCTGAGGATCTCCAATCACACGACATATGTAGCACTTAACCCTTGCATATGTCAACCCGCCACCGGGGTTCTTAAGACCAGATCAGGTTCACGCAAACCGAGAGCATAGATACACCACCGTCCAGCCTCTTGCCACGGAGGGTACACGCTACTCTCGCCACCGCTCCACGCCCATTTCGTGTTATCTTATTCTGGCCTTAGTCCACCCGAGGCAAGGCTTACCCATGACGAGGCATGTGACCAGTTAAAGAGTCCTCGGTCAGCAGGCCTACATCGAGACGGTCCTTAATCGACTCAGACGGAGACACTACACCGATACTCTCTTCTCGTGCAAGTCACCCGCCCGGTCTCAGCTTAATCATTTCAACCCAAAACTTGGTACCTGGCAGAGGTACATCTTTTCCGATGTTGAATCCATCATGGCCATGATGGATTCACCATCAAGTTTTATTTTTGAAAACAACCCTCCCACTTTGCCAAACATCTTTTGTAAAACAAATCCTTTTGTTTTTCTAAGCAATACTAAGCATAGTAAAACCTTTTTGTAAAAACAGGGTTTCAAGGAGGGTAATCAAGATCAAGGAAGGTAATGCAGGAATTGTTTAATCAATCAACTCCTACCACTTAATGCAGCAAGCAAGTGAGAAAGATTTTAAAAACATCAAGGGAGGTGGCAAATGCACCGGGGCTTGCCTTCGTTAACAGGTGAGTCGGGCTCGGATCCACAAATATCGAAGTAGAAGCAGTTGCCTGCTTGAGAATCCGAGGGTGGTGGTGTCCTTTCTTCGGTGACTTCTATTTCTTCTTCACGTTCTAACATAACCATATATATACATATATAAGAATGAATGTCATGTAATGCGCATGAGAGTGGGAAGATAATAAAGATTTATTATCTAAGTCTTGAATACAACTTTCCTTCACGGAACTCCGAGAACCTAGGGTTTCTGGAGTCGGTAAAGGAGTTCATAGGGCAGGGGGGTGGTTTTGGGTTCTAGTTATCAAACATGGTCCAAATCAACTCAAACTCTACCCAAGGCTTGTAAATATTGTTTTAAGTTCCCATAAAAAGTTTGGGCATTTTTGGACTTACCAATTATTTTCTAAAAATCCCTAACTAATACTCTTAACCACTTTAAATTCCCTAAAATTTCCCATTTCCACTAAAAATCACAAAACTATTTTTATTAAATTCTAGAGAAAATAACAAGCCTAGGAAAATTGGTTTCACAATTTTAGGATTTTTCTGTAATTTTCTACAATTGTTTTAGCTCTGGAGTAAAAAGAAAAAGAAAACCCGTGAATAGTACTGGGCCGAATCCAGTCCAGGTCGGCCCACTACCAGCAGAAGTGCGCGCGCCCGCGCCCGTGCTGGCAGACTTGCACAGAGGCCCTCGTCGTTTTGGATAACTCGAAGTGGGCTCCGTTACTATTTTCTCGAGTCTCTGACAGTTTGCAGAACAGTCCCTGAGGTTTTATTTCTTTACCGTGCTAGCTCCCCGACGACGGTGAGCACAGGGAGCGCAACACCGACGAGCTAGACCGGCCGGAGGGGGCCAAGACCGGCGCTCCCGAGCGGCGGACATCACATCGGACCTACCCCGAGCTTTTCCCCCAACCCAATTGCATCTAAGACCAACGGAGGAGCTCCGGCCACGGTGACCGAGAACTTGGCGGCTAGATCGTCGTGTTCCCGACGATAGGGGGCACCCTAGTTCAAATTGATGGCTCGGCAAGCATCACAGAGTAACCAGAGTGCTTAAACAAAGGAGAGAAAGCGATGAATTAACCTGGAAAGGACGGGCCGCGGCGAGCTTGGTTCTACGGTGGCGGAAAGAGATTTGGGGGAAAACTCGAATTCGAGCTCACTGGTGGATGATTGCTAACGATTAGCGGGGGCTGGCTAGCTGATGACTTTGCGGAATGGGTGGAGGGCTCAATTTATAGATCACAGAGGCGGCAGCCGTGAATTTTGAGCAAGACGCGCGGCGGTCGGAGGTGGAGAAGAACACTGGCGCACGCGAATTAGTGTCCTACGCCGTGGCAACCTCACCGGCGTTGATTTGACAGCAGTAGAGAGTTACGGCGACGCGGTGGAAGGGTTGAGCCACGCGGCGCACGGCCGGGAGGCGGCGGTCGACGGTGAGCTTATCGGCTACAGCCGCAAAGCAGAAGGGCAGTCACGGTGAGTCACCAGAGTTATCCCCAGGGGGTGGCTTTTACCTGGCGGCCTTATCGGGTCATCGGCGACGCGAATCCTACAGCGGTGGCATGAATCACGGCGAGGGTCGCCGACGGTGAAGATTTCTTTGCTGCGCTGGCGTCCTGATCCGCATGGTTACTGTACCATGGCGATCCCCATTCAGAGCACCTGATAGCCGGAGTTGAGGGTCGATTTTCTCCAAATTTTACTTGGCGACTCACCCAAGTCTCTGCATCAAAGTTGTAGTGCTACTTACTAGCTACAAATCGACTATAGGGATTACACTTATTTGAGCACTGGATCAAGGTCAAACTGGCTCTCAAACTTGGGTCTAGGCCACTGTTAGTCTGAAATTCAGACAGTATTAGCCTGACAGTCTATCTTTGGATAAGATTATCTTCCAATTTTTCACAAGAACATGGCTTGCACTCTCAAGCAAACTTGTTCTCCTATAATTGGGCTATAATTTTGATGTGGTGACCTAGGGCAAAAACCCTATGCTTTGAAAGTTACAAAGCCCCAAAGTTGAGCCAAAACTCTGAAATTTCAGACTTAGAATAGAACCTAATTGAGGTCTAGTTTGCATTTAAGTCCAAAACTCAACATTTGGCTTTCAAGTCCACACATTTGTGAACCAAAGGACTTAAGAAACTTATTTGACTTGGTTTTTGCACTTTAGCCCAAAAGTGGACTAATTTTGCACATAGGCCCCTAGGGTTTAGTTTTAGGGTTTTCTAGGGTTCCAATTTGGGTTTTTAGTATCCCAAGGGTATAAATGTGATTCAACTTTGTTTTTGGGGATATTTTACAACTATTTCCCTAAAACCTTTAGGTTTTCTCAATTTGGGTTAGGTTTTACCCCTTTAATCCCTATTTAGGGTAAAGCTTCCTATCCAGGGTCCTATTTGCAAAACATTAAAGCAATACAACTTATTTGAAATTTTTGCCTAGTGAATGCACTCTAGGTGTATCAAACATATGCAATGCCAATGCTTATGATGCCATGCTCAAGTTTTAGTTATAGTAACACCAGGGGTGTTACAATATTCACTCAGTCGGAGCTGAATATGAGACAACGAAGATGGTTAGAGTTGATCAAAGACTATGAATTGGAGATTCATTACCATCCAGGCAAAGCGAACATAGTGGCAGATGCTTTGAGCAGGAAAAGTCAAGTCAACATGATGGTCGCTCATCCGATGCCTTATGAGTTGGCCAAAGAGTTTGACAGGTTGAGCCTCGGATTTCTAAACAACATGCGAGGAGTGACAGTTGAGTTGGAGCCTACCCTAGAGCGGGAAATCAAAGAAGCACAGAAGAATGATGAGAAGATCAGTGAAATCCGGCAGCTAATTATAGAAGGAAGAGGCAAAGATTGTCCGGAAGATGTAGAAAGTGTGGTATGGTTCAAGGACCGCTGGTGTGTTCCCAATGTCCAGTCCATTCGTGAGTTGATCCTCAAGGAAGCTCATGAGTTAGCTTATTCGATACACCCTGGAAGTGAGAAGATGTATCAAGATCTGAAGAAGAAATTCTGGTGGTACAGAATGAAAAGGGAGATCGCAGAGCATGTGGCTATATGTGACAGTTGTCAAAGGATCAAGGCAGAGCATCAGAGGCCAGCTGGATTGTTGCAGCCGTTGCGAATTCCTCAGTGGAAATGGGACCAAATCGGGATGGACTTCATAGTCGGATTGCCTCGCACTCGAGCCGGCTACGATTCCATTTGGGTAGTAGTGGACCGCTTAACCAAGTCAGCCCACTTCATACCTGTCAAGACTAACTACAACAGTGCAGTATTGGCGGAGTTGTACATGTCCCAGACCGTTTGTCTTCATGGTGTGCCAAAGAAGATAGTATCAGACAGAGGAACGCAATTCACCTCTCATTTCTGGCAGTAGTTGCATGAAGCTTTGGGTACACATTTGAATTTCAGTTCAGCCTACCATCCACAGACAGACGGTCAGACTAAAAAAACTAATCAAATCCTTGAAGATATGTTGAGAGCTTGTGCGTTGCAAGATCAGTCCGAATGGGAGAAGAGATTACCTTATGCAGAATTCTCCTATAACAACAGTTACCAGGCCAGCTTGAAGATGTCACCATTTTAGGTGCTTTGTAGGAGTTGTAGAACTCCATTGCAATGGAATTAGCCTGGAGAAAAGCAAGTGTTTGGGCTAGACATTTTGCTCGAAGCTGAAGAGAACATCAAGATGGTTCGGGAGAATCTAAAGATAGCGCAATCAAGGCAGCGAAGCTATGCAGACAGAAGAAGGAGAGAGCTGAGTTTCAAAGTCAGAGATTTTGTCTACCTGAAAGTATCGCCTATCAGAGGAGTCAGAAGTTTTGGAGTCAAAGGCAAGCTAGCACCCCGCTATGTTGGTTCGTATCAAATTCTCGCAAAGCGTGGAGAAGTGGCCTACAGCTCAGTCTGCCAGAAGGATTGTCAGCGGTGCATGTCTTCCATGTGTCTCAGTTGAAGAAGAGTCTACGTGTGCCAGAAGAGCAGTTGCCAGTGGAAGGTCTGAAAGTCCAAGAGGACATGACCTATATAGAGAAGCCATCGCAGATTATTGAGACTGCAGACAGGGTCACCCAGAGGAAAACTATCAGAATGTGCAAAGTCAGATGGATCACCACTCTGAGGAAGAATCAACCTGGGAGCGTGAAGATGATCTGATGGCCAAGTATCCCGAACTCTTTGCTGGCCAACCTTGAATCTCGAGAGCCAGATTCTTTTAAGGGGGATAGGTTTGTAACGCCCTGGATTTGGGGGTAAAATTTTTTCTTCTTTTTACTCACCAAATTCAGGCGTTACTCTCTTTTCTCTTCCTGTTTCGCTCCTTCTTCCCAATTTCAAAGCGTTGTAGTGACTGGTGTCCGTATTACGTGTAAACAAAACCTAAGTTGACATGAGTGTTGCATCATGTCGAGGCATATTTCTTGTCTGATGTCGTGTTTAATCGCGTGTTTTGCTTAGTCTCGTTTCACGACTTGGATTCCGATCTGTGGTTGTGCGTGTCAGGGGTTTTTGCCCCGCAATGCGACCCAGCCTGGCCCGCGCGCCCTCGGCACCCTGCCCCTCCCCCCATGCGCGCCCCCTCCCTTCTCTCCCTTTCTCTCATTTGATTTTCCTGCGCAGCAATCTCCTCTCCTCCATCTCTCTCTCTCTCCCCGTGGTGCCCTAGGTTTTGGAGACGGTGATCGCCGAATTTGGACACCGAGGTGAGCTCCCCTCTCCTCTCCCTCTCTCTCTCTCTTCCCCTCCCCCTCCCCTTCTTCTCCCCTGAGCGCGACCCCGCCCGCCCCCTAGCGCTCGTGGCCCCTACGCGCGGCCCCCTGGCACGACGTGGCCCCTCTCTCGGCCCCCTGGCGGCGGCGTGGCCCCTGCGCGTGGCCCCCTGGCGCGGCGCGACCCCTCCCCCGGCCCCCTGGCGCAGCGCGGTCCGCTCCCCCGGCTCCCCTTGCGCGGCGTCTGGCCCTGTCCCGGCCCCCGTCCCCTCGGGCGTGGCTCCCTGGCGCCCCTGCGCGCGGCCCCTTGGCCCCGGCACGCGACCCCTGCCCCCGGGGCAGCGTGGTCTCCGGCGTGGCCCCTGGCAGCGCGGCCCCTCGCGGCTTGCCCAACACGTTCCCGCGCGCGCAGCCCCAGCATGCGCGGCGATCAAATCTCAGTTTAATTAGTTTATAAATTTAATTTAATGAACGTGCTGCGTCACGCGCTTCGTCTCGCGGCAAATTAGTTTGATTTCATCTTAATTTCAGATTATGTAATGTGTGGCGTCGCGCGTCCAGTCGTGCCATGCTTGGCATTATTTCTTTATAATTAATGCAAATGTCTCGTTGCGCGCTTCGTCGCGCGACGAGTCATTTACTTCTTAATTCAATTTAAGTGTTGTGTCACACGTTTCGCCGTGCGACAATCCTTTTAATTTACCTTTATCTGTTCATAATAATTAAACATGGAACATGACTTTACCCTATGCTAAACACGATGGCTAAATTAATACCTTTTTGTTTAGACGAGTATTTTAATTTATAATCGTGTGACATGATCGCTCGTCGGCTGTAGCCTCGACCATTACTTTCCCTTTCTCGCTTAGTCGTAGGTGTGAGCCCTGCGTCCTACTCATTCTTATAATTCACTCCCCGCATTTACATAGTTTATACCTAAGGATTGACTAGCTTTTGTTTATCTTGTCCTTGTTTACCTATTTTGGTTGGGTTATTTTGGTTTAGCTTTATGCTAGCGCTTCACATTAATCAATGAACATGATGAGATTATCTATGATACGATGTTTTCCCTTTTGATTATGATGATGGTTCTATGACATTTAGGGGACTCGAGCTGTTTCTCGAGTGCCTCTCCATAAGGACTGGTTCGTTGGAGACCGCCCGGGAAAACAGTGCAACCATGAGGGTGGAGTGGGACGCCCTCAGCTGAGTAATTAGAGGAACTGGGGTGTAGTTCTCTTCGCCGTCGTGCTGTTAATGGGGCTCGATGTATGCGGCTCACTCTGCCAAGGTTGGTTCGCCCCTTGGGGAGGAGTGCGGTGCATTTAGAAAACCTAACGGGCGGCTACAACCCTAGGGAATCTTTGTAAAGGCTACATAGTGAGACCCTGCCTATTCACCTTGGTAGTGTTTAAGGGTTTGATCGGCCCGAGGCAAGAGGGAATCACGACTTGTGGGTAAAGTGCGCAACCTCTGCAGAGTGTTATGAAACTGATATATCAGCCGTGCTCGCGGTTATGAGCGGCCAAGGGAGCTCCATTGATTAGAGATGCTTGATCATAGATGTATGGTTTACAGGTGGTGATGAGGATGATGGATTTGGTTATGACTATGGTAATGGTAAGTGGTATTCTTTCCGTTTGGAAAGGGAACATTGGGTTAATAACTCGGGTCAATGCTAAAACGTGGCTTTCTACTAGTAATAATAACCTGACCAACTAAAAGCAACTGCTTGACTAAAGTCCACATAAAGATAGTCCACTACAACCAAACGGGACATATTGCTGAGTATGTTGATGTGTACTCACCCTTGCTTTACACACCAAACCCCCCCAGGTTGTCACCGTTGCAACCACTGCTCAGGAGAAGATGAAGTCGTGGAGGAGGACTTCCAGGAGTTCCAAGAGTACGATGAGTTCTAGGCGTGGGTTAGCGGCAACCCCCAGTCGGCTGCTTGTGTAAGCCGTGTGTATCTATGTTTCTTTTCCGTACTTTGATTATAGTTAAAGACTATGTGGATGTCTCGGACATCATGATGTAATCGACTATTATACCCTCTTTTATGTCATTATTTGAGCACTGTGTGATGATGTCCAGTTATGTAACTGATGTGTACGTGAATTCTTGATCCTGGCACATACATGGTTCGCATTTGGTTTGCCTTCTAAAACTGGGTGTGACAGCTCGGCTGGGGGAGGCGTCGTCGGTGGCTCGCCGAAATCGAGGATGGGCACAACACGTACGAGAAAGCTATGGCCACGGGCAGCAATGACATGGCCGGGGAATGCGGCTAGGGGCACAGTCCGGCTGTGCATATAGAAGGGAGAGAGAGAGGAGGATAGATGGAGCTCACCTTATCGGACGGTGGGGCAATGGACGCGCTGGACCTCGCACTGGGAACGAACCGTGCGCCGGGGACGCAACCGCCGGGCTGGTCGCGACGGACCACGCATCGGGGCTGCGGCACTAGGTTCTTGAACGCCAAGACGGAGGTGATGACTACGGCGCACGTGAGCAGTGTGGCACCAAAAGAAACTAATCTATGAACAGGTAACGGAGAAAAACAATGGGAGGGAAGGGAACTCACCAAGAAAGAGGTAGTTTCACCGGGGACGCAGAGGGGTGGGCTGCGGCGTGGATGCAGGTGCACAGGTTGATGGACATGGTGTAGTGGCTTGGGCACATCCTTGCAAGCAGGGATTAGTGGTTGCACGGTAGCGGTGGCCATGGCCGCCTGCGTGTCGGGTAGACAGGAGGAATGGGGTAGACACCGAGGTTATGGAGGCTCGGCCAAGGTGCGGTGTTATTCGCCGATTGCCAGATGAACAACTACAAGCGCATTTTGAGAAAACGTCCTAGCAGGAACACGACGTGCCCTCCACGCGCGGGTTCCATGCACCTCGATCGTGGGTGCTGACCATCCAAATGGTGTGCAGATGAGAGATTCACGCTGCATGCAAAGAAGTCGTTTACTGCTAGCGAGAAAAATGCGGTCTCTGATCACCGCTGCATGTAGGAACCGCATGTAAATAAAACCAAAACAAAAAAACAAAGAAAAAAAATATAATTCTTCCTTCATGCAACTTACGTGGGGAAAGCAAAATAGATTTAGGAATTTCTTTTTTTGTTGGGAGTTAAAGCCGAAGTAAATTAATTAGAAATTAAGGCACTCAAAGAACACAAATAAAATATTTAGAGTTTATAAAATATTTTGGGTGTCTCAAACAAATATATTTTGATCTTCAGAAAAGGAGAAAATACTCAGAAAATAAATATGACAATTTACCGAAGACTTCTACAGGGTATATTAACATGTTTCAAACACCATTTGCACTTAGAAACACTATGAACGACATTAATTAAACAATCAAAGCTTCTCTAGGGTTTCACTTTACTAGGCTTATGCTTATATATAAAACAAAATAATTCCTCACTCTTTGGGCCAAAGAAAAAAAACATGGAAAAGAGAGGGTAACACTTGAATTTAGTGGATATTAGAAAAGAAATTTTATACCTCCAAATTCAGGGTGTTACAAATCTAACCCCCTTAATAGAATCTCGCCCTCGAGATTCATGGAGAAGCCGACAAGAAAACAAGATCAGTTCATTGATTGTTTACAGCTTCTTCGGCTCAACTTTGACTCTGGCAACTTTAACTTGCGGACTGGTTGCTTCGACCTTCAGATGCTTGAGACCGATTGATGCAATTCTTGAGGATCTCTTGGACCTGTGGGTTAGGACCCACACATGCTTCCGCTGCGCACTTTGATTCTTGTTGGTTGATGTTGATTGCCTTGTCCTCATTGGGGTTAACGACTGTCACACTCGATTTTTGGAAGGTAAACCGAATGCGAACCATGTACGTGCCAGGATCAGAACTCACGTACATAGCGATTACATAAATGACTCATCATAGCACATTGCTTCGAATAGAAATAAAGAGTAAGTGATAATATTAAAGACTAGAGTCATTTACATAATATGAATCAAAGTGCACAAAATAGAAACGTAGCAAACATAAATAAACCCACCACAGGCAGCTGACTAGGGAGGTTGCTAGCCTAAACCATGAACTCGTCGAAGTCCTAGAACTCCTAGAGATCCGCCTCGACCTCTCCTTCTTCTTTACCTGAGCATAGATTGCACTAAAGGCAACCTGGTGTTTTGTGAAAGCAAGGGTGAGTACACATCAACGTAGTCAGCAAATGTCTCGTTTAGTTGTAGTGGACTAGCTTTATGTGGAGTTAAGGTCAAGCAGTTGCTTTTAGTTGATCAGGTAATTATTACTAGTAGAGAGCCAGGTTTTAACATTAACCCAAGTTGTTAACCCAAAAGCACTCTTTCCAAACGGAAAGAATACCAGAAACCATAGTCATAATCATAATAGAAACCAACATTATCCTCATAATCATCTGTAAACAAAACATCTCTGATCAATGTGTCTCTAATCAATGGAGCTCCCTTGGCCGCTCATAACCGCGAGCACGACTGATATATCAGTTTCATAACACTCTGCAGAGGTTGTGCACTTTACCCATAAGTCGTGATTCCCTCTCTAGGCTGGGCTTGCAAGACCCTCATTCACTCCCAAGGTGAATGGCCATGGATTCACTATGAAGCCTTTACAAAGATTCGCAGAGGTTGTAGCCGCCCGTTAGGTTTCCTAAATGCACCGCACTCCTCCCCAAGGGGCGAACCGGCCTTGGCAGAGCGAGCCGCATACACCGAGCCCCATTAACGACACGACGGTGAAGCGAACTACACTCTAGTTCCTCTAATTATTCAGCTAAGGGCGTCCCATTCCACCCTCATGGTTGCACTGTTTTCCCGGGCGGTCATCCAACGAACCAGTCCTTACGGAGAGGCACTCGAGAAACAGCTTGAGTCCCCTTAAATGCCACAAGTATATCATCATATCCAGAATAATGCCATAGTATCATCATTGTATATCATCATTTTCATTGATTAAAGTAAAGCACTAGCATGAAGCTAACCATAGTAACCCAAAAAGGTAATCAAGGACAAGGTAAATAGAAAGCTAGTCAATCCTTATGTTGTTCATAGTATGCGGGACAGTGAATTATACAATAAATGGGACATAATGGGTCAGAGGACACTTGCCTTCACCAAACAGATGCTCAGGGTCTTCAACTTTGTAGAACTTGAAGAATTCGATCACTTGGTCGCCGAAGCTTGACTGTCGATTCCTCGAAGCTCGAAAATGGATCGCAGTCTATTCGCGACGCGAAGCAAAGACGAACAGGCACAAGCAAACAAACACATGCATAAGAACATTACACCATGCAAAGGAAAATACTATAAAAATATGTAATACAGAATATAGCTCGCTTCTACGATCACGTGAGGAAAAATAAACGCAATAGTCGGAGCTACGGTCGAGAAGTTATAACGTTTACGCTAAAAAAGTATTAGTTAGAACATTTAATTCGACGTAATCACGTTAATTGACATCAAATGTAGATTAAAACTACTATATAATTATGACTAACTTACTAGTTTATTAGTGGTCGATTAAATAGTTAATTAACTGCCATGAGTGATTATAAGCAAACTGTTTTAATATCGCGTGCGGACAGTGCACGACACACGTGACTCAACGCGACTACCTGCGCGAACAGCACGATACGCAAGAATCACTAATTACAAGTCGTGCTGATACTAGATACCAAATGGATATTAAATACAACATTATGGTTTGTGAATAGCGCGCGAACCAAATAAGCGCACGGCCACGTGTGACCATGAGCAAAAGACGTGAGACGATGCGCGCGGACAGCACACGACGACACACGTACCAGACGCGCGGCGCGAGCGCGCGAACGAATAACGGCGATACGCAAATAGCGTGCGGCAGGACATGCAACCCGCTAACCAAGGTGTGCGGAACGGTGCACGCGACAGCGTGCGTCGACACGCAGGGTGCGCGCGAACGGCACACGCTGACTTCAACGCGCTATGCGCGGACACCGGCGAGGGTAGACTAATAGACGAGGGGTAGAAGCACGCTGTCGTCGAGCGAGGGCACTGGTGTGACTCGACGAACGACACGCACGGGAGGTGTACCGGGGCCACGCGAAGCACGCTGGGGCACTGGGCCGCACACAGACATGCTAGGGACGCGCGAGGGCCGCGGACGACCGTGCAGGGACACCGGCCAAGCACGGGCGATCCGCGCAGGCCACGCCGAGCCGCACCGACCTCGGGTCGCGCAAGGGCACTGGTCGGGCTGGCCGCCCCAGGCCGCCGCGCAGGCGAGCAACGCTGGCTAGCCGCGGGCGGGCCGGGGCGGGCCGTCATGCATGCCGCGCTGGCAGTACATTGGGCTGCCGCGCTACAGGCCGGGGCACTGGCCGAGCTAGCCATGCCACGCCGGCCGTGGGCCGTTGGCCGCGACATGCCATGGCCGGAGTTCGGCTAAGGATAAAAGGGAGGAACGAAGGGGGATGTAAAGAAGGGAGGAGCGGCTCACCATGGTGGACAAACGACAGCGTGGACGGGCGGTCGGGGCGACTCCGAGGCACGAGAACGGCGGTTCCGGTGTGAATGTGGGCGAGGTGGGGGAGAGAGATTGTTGGGCGACGTGGGAGGGAGAAGGGAGCAAGGGACGCCGGGACAAGCGGGGTAGACGGGCGCGTGGGCCCCTCCAGGCAGCGGCAGCGGCGGCCAAACCCGTCCGCGCGCCTGCGCTGGCGGCCGAGCGAGCGCGCAAGCGCGCTAGGGCAGTGCCGCGGGGTGGGCTGGGGAGCGCGCGCCGGGCCAAATGGCCGCGAGAATGGGCCGGGGGGAAGGGGCGCGCTGGGTGGGCACGGCTGGGCCGTGTGACGACGCTGGGCCGCGGGCAGGGAGGGAGGCAGGGCTGGTTTCCCTTTTATTTATTTATTTCTTTTCCTTTTCTCCCCTTTTTTATCTTATTCTTGCTATTTTTAATTTAGCTCTAGCTTTTAAATTCAAAATTAGCATGCTACGTGAGTTTAAATAGAGGCACATCAACTTAAAACATCATACAATTTTAGGTGCTCCAGCATGTGATGCAACCACAATAATTCCCTTAGGGTTTGAACATACTACGTTTAATACTTATATAGTACAAAAATAACTCCTCAATATTTAGAAAAAGAGAAGTACATCAAAGAAAGGAGAGGGTAACACCTGAATTTGGTGGATATTGGAAAAGAAATTTTATACCTCTAAATTCAAGGTGTTACAAATCTAACCCCCTTAACAGAATCTCACCCTCGAGATTCAAGAGGAGTCTAGCAAGAACGACAAGGTCGGTTCATAGGTTGTTAGAAATTTCTTCATTTCAACTTTGACTCTGCTGATCAACTTGTGGATTGGTTGCCTTGACCTTCAGGTGCTCACAACCAATTGATACAATTCTTGAGGATCTCTTGGACCAATGGGTTAGGACCCACACACGCTTTCGTTGCGCCACTTTGATCTTGTTGGTTGTTATTGATCGCATTGTCTTCATTGGGGTTAGCGGCTAACCCCCTTAACTGGAGCGTTGATACACTTGACGAAGATGCTGCTGACTTTGATCTTGATTGATTAAGAGAGGTTGGAGGATGCCAACCGGATAGGTGCAAGAGGAAAAGGTATAGATAGAAAAGGTAAGCATAGATGGATTAAAGAGAGAAAAGTGAGAGCACCCAACTACCTAACTCTATGGCACTCAGTAAGTAAACAAATGCCATTGTGGACCAAGGGCCACAACACATCAATATTCATCACAAAGAAGCAAATCAGTCATCGCACAAAGACAAACAGCACAAGCACACAACAACAAACATTTCGTTTCTACACGTTAATGTTAACTAGATGGTGGTCTTTCCTTACAAAGGGGAAACTACTCTAAGGCCATCGAAAGGCAGGGGGAATAATTAGACATGCAGGATAGGGGCATGAGCATAATAAAGGATGGGGCTAAAGCAAGGATTGTAACCGACTGGGAGAGAATGCAACCAAGGTTAGGATAGGTAAAACACCATTCTCAAATCGAGATGGGAAAGATGATGATTCAAAAGGTAGGCATAAGATAGGCATCATGGAAAGATCTAGTGATTACAAAGGTACAGGAGGTAACAGGAAAAAGCACACCAAAAGATCGAGTTAAGACAAGACTTGCAACACGACAGAGGAATAGGGAACGAACAAGAGCGGGGAGGGTTAAGACAACACTCTTGAATTGAAATGGGAGAGGAAGCTTTTAAATAAGAGTACATGATAAACATCAAGGTAAAGATCTAGGGATAACAAGTGTTAAGGTGATAACGGACAAACACACAACAAAGGATGTATTTTAGACAAAACTTGCAAGGTGTCAAAGAAGGGGGAGCAGTAAATGATGAAGTACATGAGGCATTATCCTCGGACAGGGATGGAAAAGAGGAGGCTTCAAAAGGTAGGTACAACGTAAATAGGAGGGCAAGGGCATAGGTATCACGAGGGTTTTAAATGTAATAGCGGACAAGGATGTAGGGGAGGAGGTAAATAGGCATAAGGCAAAGGATATAAGTACCATAAAGGATGGAGTTAAGACCGGACCTGCAAATGAAAAAGAAGAGGGTGCGTCCAAGGGTCAGATAGGTAAATTACCACTCTCAAATTGAGGTAGAAGAGAGGGGATTTTTAAGAAGCAGGAATAAAGATGAGTATCAAGGCAAGATCGACGGACAACAAGAGGAGGGTGATAGCAAATAAAAACACGGCAAGGGATGAAATTAACACAAAACTTGTAAGGCGACAAGAAGTGAAAGAAATCAAGGGAGAGATGGGTAACTCACAACTGTCAAATTGGCTTGAAAGAAAGGGGAGGCTTTTAAAGGATAAGTTCAAGGTAAGCATTTAGGTAAAGATACAAATATTACAAGGGTTAAAGGTGATAATAGACAAGGGCATAAGGGAAATGACTAAGGCACAGAAGAGTCAGTGGTATAAGTACAACGAAGAATGGAGGTATGTCAAGGCTTACACATAGTAAAGAAGAGGATGTTGCTAAGGATAAGATAAGTAAAACATCACTCTCAAATTGAGATAGGAGACTGAAGATTTTAGATAACAGACATAATGTAATCACAAGGCGGGATAGAGTGATGAGAAGGGTAAAGGAAATAAAAAACAAAAACACAACAAAGGGTAAAGTTAAAAACTCGCAGGTGACAAAGAAGAGGATACACCCAAGGGAAAAGTAGGTAAAGTACGATGCTCAGATTGAGATGGAAAAAGAGGATATTTTAAAGGTTGGTATAAGATAAACATCAAGGTAAGATATAGGGGTCATAAGGATAAAGGTGATAATGATGAAAAGCATAATCCATGGACATAGTTAAGGCAAGACTCGCAAAGTGACGAAGTGGAGAAAATAATCAAGGACAAGATGAGTAAGGTTCCATCAGGATGATCGAAGTAAAGAAGTTCATTAGCGAAGGATGTTATAAGGAACAACGAGATTAGCAGGAATGTGTGAAATAAAATGACCGCTCACTGTTCATCGAGAAACAAGGGTGGTCAAGGGCATGTAAACTGAAATGTTTTAAATGGACATTGGGGTATAAAGGTAAGCATATATAAAAATAAGGGTATGCAAGGTTCCAATGGTACGAGCGTACCAAGACCAAGAAAATAGAAAAAGCCAAAATGTAACAGATTCACAACGGAATATGAAGGGGTCTTAGAAGACAAGAAGTTCATGGACATATAAACTAAAATGTTTCAGTAGGTAGTAGAAATTCTGATTTAAGTATTTAAAACAAGAGTATTGAAGAATCTAGGAGTACGAGCATGGCAATACCAAGGGAATAGAGATGGTCAAATGGTAGCAATTTAATGACGAAAGAGAAAAGAATCCCAAGATACTAGAAGGTCATGGTAAGGGGCATCTACAAAGATATCGCAAGCACAAGAGTGAGATCAAATCTAATAGATTGAGAGAAGTATAAACCATACCAGAATAAAATAATTTTGGCAAGGAGGCATATAGGAGCACAACATAAAATTAGTCAAGGTGACTAATATTTTCAAGCAGAATCACGGATGAGGTAAAGTAATAGTCAATGAGTCTGTTGGGGGTATGCTTCGTCGCCGAAGATCCTGTAAGAAGAAACACCTTCGACAGATCCTCTCAAAAGCAGTGCCGAAGCTATCATCCATAAAGCTTCGGCATAGTGGCATGTCTCAAGACGAAGGATTGCACCGACTTAAATATGAAATGAACGATTGATACATGAGAGTCTGTGTCATAATCATAATCTTTCGTAAAGGGCATGAATGTAATATCTCATAGGCTGTGCCCTGTGCCTATAAATAGATGAACAGTACCCCCGTACTATTCACGCTGGCTTGTATTCATTGGCACGTCACACTCAGATTCTCACCTTCTGTCAAGATGAAGGTATAAATGTAATTCAATATTATCCATGTTTATTCATGATTATATAATAAAATGTTTGACTGATATCATATGATTATTTATGTTTTTTATGTGTCATATGATCCTGCTTTCCATTGTATATTGAGATGATGAAGGTACGTCCTTCACGACCTTTGTCTGAAGATCATTATATCCTAAGGGAAATAATGTTTCGAAGGACGAAGGTCTTTAATCATTAACTTTTGTGTTGCCTTGTTCTTAATTCATAGCATTTGAGAACAAGTCCCCAACATTGGCGCCCACCTCCGGTGAACTCACTTCCACTTTTTGAGCTGATGGCTTCGTTCAACAATCAAGATGAAGCTGCTTCGGCTATGAAGCTGGTGCTCCCGATAACAGGCGGTTCATGCTCAGAGCCGGCCATCAAGAAGCATATGTTGATGATATCATAGTGAAGAGCACGAAGCAAGAAAACCACATTACTAATTTGCAGGAAACATTTGCTAATTTTAGGCAAGCTGGCCTAAAATTAAATCCAGAAAAATGTGTCTTCGGAGTGAAGAAGGGCAAGTTCCTTGGTTGTCTAGTTTCAACGAAGGGGATCGAAGCCAACCCAAGCAAGATCGAAGCTATCCTTCGAATGGACCCGCCAAGCACAAAAAAGGGGGCCCAACGGCTGACAGGAAGACTGGCATCTTTGAATCGATTTATATCTAGATCAGCAGAAAGAAATTTACCATTCTTTGAAGTACTAAAGTCAGCTGAAGTTTTTCAATGGGGCCCAACTCAACAGAAAGCTTTCGAAGAGCTGAAGCAATACCTGATTGATTTAACAACATTAACTCCACCCGTGTTAGGGGCTCCATTGCTATTGTATGTGGCAGCTTCGCACTCTGCAGTGAGTGCGGCGCTTGTACAAGAGAAGCTTGAAGGACAAGCTAAAAAGCAAGTCCCAGTATACTTTGTCTCCGAAGTTTTGAGTTTATCAAATAAAAACTATACAGAATTGGAGAAGGTGTTGTATGCTGTGTTAATGGCGTCCAGGAAGCTTCGGCATTATTTTCAAGCATATCACATAATTGTTCCTTCATCACAGCCTCTGAAGGATATCATGAGGAATAGAGAAGCTACTGGAAGGATTGGAAACTGGGCTGCGGTGCTCAATGAATTCACTATTGACTACGTGCACAGATCTTCAATTCAATCCCAAGCGCTAGCAGATTTCATCGCTGATTGGACGCCAGGGGCTCACGAAGAGGGCACAAGCAAAGATGTCGAAGCTTGGACAGTGTTTTGGGATGGTTCTTGGGGAGCCTTCGGTGCAGGAGCAGCTGCGGTCCTAGTGGCACCTTCAAAAGTCAAAACATGTTATGCAGTCAAACTGGATTTCAGTTGCACAAAAAATATTGCTGAATACGAAGCACTTCTATTGGGGCTTCGGAAACTAAGGGCAATGGGAATAAAAAGGGCCATCCTAAAGACTGATTCTCAAGTTATTGCTGGCCACGTGGACAAAAGTAGCAAGGCACGAGATCCGAAGCTTGAAAGATATCTGGATACAGTTCGAAGGTTGGAAACTTCCTTCGAAGGTTTTTCTGTCAAGAATATTCCAAGAGGTGAAAATGAGCATGCAGATTTGCTAGCCAAATCAGCAGCTCAGGGGCTCCCCCTACCCTCGGAAGTATTTTTTGAAATAATAAAAGCACCTTCGGTTGAGCTCATGGAGAGAGCAGTGCTTACTATTTCTCCAGTACACAGTGAAGACTGGAGAACTAAAATAATATCTTTCCTCCAAGGCAATTGTATTTCAAGTGACGAAGCTTATAACAAGAGAATGGAGGCAAGAACAAGACCATATGTGATAATAGAAGGGGAATTGTATAAACATGGAGTTTGTTCACCACTCCTCAAGTGTTTATCAAGAACTGAAGGTATAGAATTAATGAAAGAGATACATGCAGGTCTGTGTGGATCTCACATTAGATCTAGGCCCTTGTTGGGAAAAGTTTTTCGACAAGGATTTTACTGGCCGAAGGCATCTTCAGATGCAGCAGAATTAGTCCAAAAATGTGAAGGCTGTCAAAAATGTGCAAGAGACCAGAAGCATCCTTCATCTCTCACTCAGTTAACACAGCCCACTTGGCCGTTGCAAAGGTGGGGCCTCGATTTGCTAGGCCCACTTCCACCAGCACAAGGAAATCTAAAATATGTTGTGGTGACGGTAGAGTATTTTTCCAATTGGATTGAGGCGAAGCCTTTAGCCACAATAACTTCGGTCACCGTCCAGAAATTCTTCTAGCAAAACATTATTTGTCGCTTTGGAGTGCTGAAGGTTATTACTGTAGACAACATAACACAGTTCGATGCTGAAGCTTTCAAGGAATTCTGTGAACAAATTGGCACGAAGATTCATTTTGCATCGGTCAGACATCCAGAGTCAAATGGACTTGTTGAAAGAGCTAATGGCATTATAATGACAGGAATAATGAAGTTAATCTTCAATCAGCCCAAAGGAAAGTGGCCAGATGAATTGATCAAAGTGGTGTGGAGCACAACACAACAATATCAAGGTCAACATGTTTTACACCATTCAAACTATTGTTTGGTGACAAAGCAATAACTCCAGAAGAAGCTAAGGCAGGATCAATAAGAACAGTGGCTTCGGCAGAAGATGAAGCTGATTATTCTGTGGCAAAAGATGCTATAGAAGGGATCAGGCTTCAGGCCGTGGAGAATATCAATAAATACCAAGCCGAAACAATAAAATGGCATGACAGAAAAGTTCGGCTGAAGAACATTAAGCCAGAACATTTGATACTTCGGAGAGTGGCCAACCTAGATACAGTAGGCAAGCTACAGCTGAAGTGGGAAGGACCTTTTCTGGTAGTATCTTCGTCAAGACCCGGTTCTTACAGATTGAAGGATATGGATGGCAACAACATTCCTAGATCTTGGAATGCGGATGAGCTTCGACGATATTATGTCTAGCTCGATGTAATCTTTTTATTTTTCCTATGGCACCCTTTTCCTTTCAGAAGGGGGAGAAAGGTTTTTAATGGGGCCATAGCATGTAATTTCTCTTTTTCTTATTAAGCTCTACGAGAGCAAAATCCCCCAAATATGTAAATGTAAAAACTGAGCATGCACCATCGAGTGTAGGGAAAAAGGAAAAAACAGGGAGAAGCTCGAAAGTCGTCCCTGAGGGGATGCAGAGCACGACAAAGCTACAAAAAGCCGTTCCTAAGGGAGCGCAACGTAAGTTTTCTGCTCAAAAGGTGTTCCCAAGGGAATGCAGAGCTTACAGCGAAAAGTCAACGCTGATACCGCCAAAATATAAGGCGAAGCGCGAAAAGTCAACTCGAAAAATACCGCCGAAATAGAAGGTGAAGAAGTTCAAAAGACGTTCCTAAGGGGATGCAGAACTTACAGCGAAAAGTCAGCGCTGATACACCGAAAAATAAGTGGTGAAGCCGAAAAATAAGCGACAAAGAGACTTCGGTCATTCCCAAGGGAATGAAGGCTATGGTTGTGGCTTCGTATGCGTGTGTTTGGACATTCATTTGAACGACACATTACATCATACATTTGCATTTATAAACATTCATTTAGACATATATAGGATCATCATCATCATAACATACAGACATAGGCAGATGCTTCAGCTATAAAGATAAGGCTTCGGCAAAAAGAAAAAGAAGCAGTTTCATGCTTCGTTGTGTACAAAAAGAAGGGAAGGTGTTTTTCGCCTTCGGCTAAAAAAATACTACTTTCGTCCACATCAAAGAAGTTCATACATGGATGAAAAGGTAAAATATATTACAAGGTATGCACAAATTTACAGAATTCGTATTTGATTCTTAAATTACAAATATTTTTACAACGATATTACAAGATTTTCTCTAGATATTTTTCAGCAAGGTCTTCAGCTTTGACATCATTGAGCTTCGGATCACCTGTCAGGCTTCGGCTCATTGTTCCTCAGTATCGTCATCGTGTACATATTAAAATGGTATGAGAAAAGTGCAGAGTTCAAGGAGAAGGTGAAGTAATAGGCACAAATTTTTTACCGGCTTAAGGTGGCTTCGAGCTTCGTCGGCAGCCATTTTTCGCCCGCCTTTTACCCAAATTTGAGTTATGAATCTATTTTCTATACTCCGAGCTAGGCTGGGGATATCAATTAAATTTGTCGGTGATAAGCTAAAATTTGGTTTGTTGACAATATTTCCATGTGTACAGCCAGATTTTATGAAGGAAACAGCTGTGCCCCGAGAAGCTAGCAGAGCACATAAATCGGCGTGTCCAGCTATAACTTCGTCGAGTGCATCAACTTCGCCCTCAATGTGTTCAAAGGTTTCCGGCAGGTTTTCAACCGAAGGACTAAATTTCTCAGCGCTGGCCCCAACCGAGTTGAAAACCTGCTTTAGCCGTTGCAGGCACCGGTTGCCGAAGTCTACGCATTTTTCTTGAAGTTCTTTCAGTGATTTCCGCAAATTTGAATTTTTCTCATCTTCAGCTTCGAGTTTGGCTTCAAAATTTTTCTTTTCCATGAAGAGTTCACTATTCAATATAGCAATTTCGGCCTGGGCCTCCGCCAGTGAACCTTCCATGGTTTGAAGTACGAAGTCTTTTTTCTCCAGGGTAGCCTCATGGTCTTTAATCTTCTTCTCCAGGCCCTCAATTATAATTTCGTTCTTTTTGTCCTCGAGGTCTTGTTGCATCCTTAGGACTTTGCTCAGCAATAAGCTCTGATAGAATAAACTTCATCAGAAAACAATCCTCGTATCAAAACAATATAAAAGGTTAAGAATTTTACCTTAAAGTTAGCATAAAATAGGCTATCGGCGATATGCTATCGCCGGTACCTGCTGAGGTCTGCCTCAACCTTTGGGAGGCCAACACTCTTCGATAGAATGCCGACAACTTTCGCCCCAGTGTGGTCCCGAAGGCATCCTAAGCTTTCTTCGTTGACTCCTCCGAAGAGTAACGCACCTGGTCTGTACCCACAAGATATAGCATACTCTTTCAGTTCTTCTTTTTCAGCCTTTGATAATTCTTGCCCAAGTATATCTTGGAAATTGAAGTCTTCTTCTTCCGAAGTATCCTCGACTTTCTCCTTTCCTTTTCCAGCCACTGTGCCTGGGACCTCTTCAGCGGCTGCAGCAGCTTCTTCCGCGGCCGCATCCAGAAGCATGGTATCAATTTCAGAGAGTGTAGCATCTAGATTTACATCTTCAGCGGTTTCAGCTTCGGCACTTTCGGCTTCGGTGGGTGTAGCTTCGGCTGCAGCAGTGCTGTCAATAGCTGGAGTCTTTGACGCCGATGCCAGTGGCGGTGTCTGCTCGATAACTTCAACTACATGAATAATTCTTCGTTTTTTCGGCTCATCTGGCTTCTTCGCTACTTAAGGCTCCTTTTCCTTCAGAAAAAGCTTTGTCAGATGTGGCCCTAGTGGACTTAGCTTGACAGGCAAGGATTCAGTCATTACCTTTAAAATTTCCTCCACATCGGCAGCAGGAGGTGTTGAAGGAACTTCATCCTCAATATCAGTCGTCTTTCGCTTCAGAGCCGTAGCTTTCCTTTTCTTCGAAGCAGCTATCTTCGCCTCATGGCTTAATTTTCTTTTCTTCAAAGTTTCTTCATCCTTTTTCACCAATTTAGCAGCTTCTTTATCTAGGGCGCTAGCAACTCTTTTTCTTTTTTGTCCTTTGGCACCTCTGTCCAATCTCTCATAGTCAGGATACTCAAAATTCAAGGCATCCATCACTCGGTTCAACCTTCGCTTTGGTCGTGTGCCGAAGGCTACAGTCATTAATTGATCTTCTTTTTTAGAATAGTTGCCAAGGATCTTGTTGCACATAACTTCAATCGTGTCTAACCATTCTTGGCAAGGCTCTTTGAAGTGTTTCTTGAATTTATAGTAATAGGGCAACCGAACAAGTTCCTTCTTCTTCTTTTCCCCTTTGAGCTTCGGCATGTCCCATTCTTTCAAAGTTGGGAATACTCTAAAAGCTAAGAATTCTTGCACCAGATCCCTAGTCCCAATGTGCTCTGCAATAACTCGAAATTCGCCCAGTGTAGTTTGGCATGGACTCTCCGGTTTCATGTCGCACCGGGGCCTAGTCTCTCTGAAGATTAATTCTAATGGGCTTTGAACCAGCTTCTCCTTTTTCTCATTAACTTTGACATAAAACCATTCAGTCTTCCAGCCAGCTGGCCATTTGGTACGATAGCTGATAACTGGAGACTTCGCATCTTTGCGATAAGCAAAATTGTAGCAGCCGAAATTTTTGTGCAGCCCATCTTCTCAAGCTTTTGTCTAATAATGAAGCTCATGTGCCCGGCAGAAGCCTTTGGCAAACGGTTCTGCCCCTGGCTTCGGAGAGCCCAGATGTAAACGCTAAGTCTAACGATGGCGTTAGGAGTTAGCTGATGAAGATAAATCCCAAACTTCCCCAAAACATCCGCAATCATCTCATTCAAAGGAAATCTTAATCCTGCTTTAAAGAAGCTTTTAAAGACTACCACCTCATCCTTTTCTGGCTTCAGAGTAATTTCCTCTCTGCCAAAGCGAATCAGCTTCTTTTTGGCTTCACTAAAATAGCCTAACTTCATCAACTTAGGCATATCATCTTCGATAACAGTGGACCTCCCAAATTCCAGGTGGCTGGGTTTAGATGGCATGGCACTGTAATCATCTTCAAATTCACCTTCCTCAGCACCAACCTGCTCAGCTTCAGCGGCAGGTGCACCTTCGTCAGAAACATCCTTCGACACTACCAGCCCCGACCGTTTCATCACTTTGGAAATCGGAGCGGTTTCAGCAGCTTCAGTTTCTTCTCCGTCACGTGTAACCCTGGCAGTGGAACGCACCCTTGCCATTTGATGATGAATTTTTGATGAAGTTGTTGACTTTTTTAATTTTCCCGAAGCTCCTCCTCTTGTGACGAAGCAAAACCAACAGCGGTGCTTCGGTTGAGTGCGATGAACAAGCTTCGGCTATGGTCAAATTTTTGGCAGCAAAATAGTGCAATAGCAATGAATGCTGTGGTAACTTCACACCTACCCGTCCATTTATATAGTGCCGCAGGTGGGAAGGTTAATCGCCAAGTCTTCCGCACCAGACGAACAGTCGCCCGCACTCACTGAATGGTGGGCCACAGAACCCGAGAAGGTGAATCGCCAGGATGCGCGTACCCATTGCATGGTGGGACCATTTCACGCTCGGAATATTGTGATCGTTTCTGGCAACGAGCTCAGGGAAGGTGTTTTTTAGATATTCGGCTTTCCGAAGCCTAGGAGACTTTTTCACGGAACAAGCTTGTTACGAAAAACGATCTAGCACCGGGAAGGGGCTACTATTGGGGGTATGCTTCGTCGCCGAAGATCCTGTAAGACGAAACACCTTCGGCAGATCCTCTCAAAAGCAGTGCCGAAGCTATCATCCATAAAGCTTCGGCATAGTGGCATGTCTCAAGACGAAGGATTGCACCGACTTAAATATGAAATGATCGATTGATACATGAGAGTCTGTGTCATAATCATAATCTTTTGTAAAGGGCATGAATGTAATATCTCATAGGTTGTGCCCTGTGCCTATAAATAGATGAACAGTACCCCCGTACTGTTCACGCTGGCTTGTATTCATTCGCACGTCACACTCGGATTCTCACCTTCTGTCAAGCCGAAGGTATAAATGTAATTCAATATTATCCATGTTAAAGATACAAATATTACAAGGGTTAAAGGTGATAATAGACAAGGGCATAAGGGAAATGACTAAGGCACAGAAGAGTCAGTGGTATAAGTACAACAAAGAATGGAGGTATGTCAAGGCTTACACATAGTAAAGAAGAGGATGTTGCTAAGGATAAGATAAGTAAAACATCACTCTCAAATTGAGATAGGAGACTAGAGATTTTAGATAACAGACATAATGTAATCACAAGGCGGGATAGAGTGATGAGAAGGGTAAAGGAAATAAAAAACAAAAACACAACAAAGGGTAAAGTTAAAAACTCGCAGGTGACAAAGAAGAGGATACACCCAAGGGAAAAGTAGGTAAAGTACGATACTCAGATTGAGATGGAAAAGAGGATATTTTAAAGGCTGGTATAAGATAAACATCAAGGTAAGATATAGGGGTGATAAGGATAAAGGTGATAATGATGAAAAGCATAATCTATGGACATAGTTAAGGCAAGACTCGCAAAGTGACAAAGTGGAGAAAACAATCAAGGACAAGATGAGTAAGGTTCCATCAGGATGATCAAAGTAAAGAAGTTCATTACCGAGGGATGTTATAAGGAACAACGAGATTAGCAGGAATGTGTGAAATAAAAATGACCGCTCATTGTTCATCGAGAAACAAGGGTGGTCAAGGGCATGTAAACTGAAATGTTTTAAATGGACATTGGGGTATAAAGGTAAGCATATATAAAAATAAGGGTATGCAAGGTTCCAATGGTACGAGCGTACCAAGACCAAGAAAATAGAAAAAGCCAAAATGTAACAGATTCACAACGGAATATGAAGGGGTCTCAGAAGACAAGAAGTTCATGGACATATAAACTAAAATGTTTCAGTAGGTAGTAGAAATTCTGATTTAAGTATTTAAAACAAGAGTATTGAAGAATCTAGGAGTACGAGCATGGCAATACCAAGGGAATAGAGATGGTCAAATGGTAGCAATTTAATGACGAAAGAGAAAAGAATCCCAAGAGACTAGAAGGTCATGGTAAGGGGCATCTACAAAGATATCGCAAGCACAAAAGTGAGATCAAATCTAATAGATTGAGAGAAGTATAAACCATACCAGAATAAAATAATTTTGGCAAGGAGGCATATAGGAGCACAACATAAAATTAGTCGAGGTGACTAATATTTTCAAGCAGAATCAAGGATGAGGTAAAGTAATAGTCAATGAGTCTGTTGGGGGTATGCTTCGTCGCCGAAGATCCTGTAAGAAGAAACACCTTCGGCAGATCCTCTCAAAAGCAGTACCGAAGTTATCATCCATAAAGCTTCGGCATAGTGGCATGTCTCAAGACGAAGGATTGCACCGACTTAAATATGAAATGATCGATTGATACATGAGTGTCTGTGTCATAATCATAATCTTTTGTAAAGGGCATGAATGTAATATCTCACAGGCTGTGCCCTGTGCCTAT
Source organism: Zea mays (assembly GCF_902167145.1). Lineage (NCBI taxonomy): Eukaryota > Viridiplantae > Streptophyta > Magnoliopsida > Poales > Poaceae > Zea > Zea mays. The sequence continues at coordinate 70,007,788 of NC_050098.1, forward strand.
AAATAGATGAACAGTACCCCCGTACTATTCACGCTGGCTTGTATTCATTCACACGTCACACTCAGATTCTCACCTTCTGTCAAGCCGAAGGTATAAATGTAATTCAATATTATCCATGTTTATTCATGATTATATAATAAAATGTTTGAATGATATCATATGATTATTTATGTTTTTTATGTGTCATATGATCCTGCTTTCCATTGTATATTTAGATGATGAAGGTATGTCCTTCATGACCTTTGTCTGAAGATCATTATATCCTAAGGGAAATAATGCTTCGAAGGACGAAGGTCTTTAATCATTAACTTTTGTGTTGCCTTGTTCTTAATTCATAGCATTTGAGAACAAGTCCCCAACAGAGTCCTTGAAACGACCAATGCTACTCTAGGCTAGCGGTTCTACAGTCAACACGGCTTTGATACCACTTATGTCACACCCGGTTTTTGGAAGGTAAACCGAATGCGAACCATGTACGTGCCAGGATCAGAACTCACGTACATAGCGATTACATAAATGACTCATCATAGCACAATGCTTCGAATATCAATAAAGAGTAAGTGATAATATTAAAGACTAGAGTCATTTACATAATATGAATCAAAGTGCTCAAAATAGAAACATAGCCAACGTAAATAAACCCACCACAGGCAGCTGACTGGGGGAGGTCGCTAGGCTAAACCACGAACTCGTCGAAGTCCTGGAACTCCTGGAGATCCGCCTCGACACCAATCTCCTTCTTCTTTACCTCAGCATAGATTGCACTAAAGGCAACCTGGTGTTTTGTGAAAGCAAGGGTGAGTACACATCAACGTACTCATCAAATGTCCCGTTTGGCTGTAGTGGACTAGCTTTATGTGGAGTTAAGGTCAAGCAGTTGCTTTTAGTTGATCAGGTAATTATTACTAGTAGAAAGCCAGGTTTTAACATTAACCCAAGTTGTTAACCCAAAAGTACTCTTTCCAAACGGAAAGAATACCAGAAACCATAGTCATAATCATAATAGAAACCAACATTATCCTCATAATCATCTTCCATGAGTGATTATAAGCAAACAGTTTTAATATCGCGTGCGGACAGTGCGTGACACGCGTGAGTCAACGCGACTACCCGCGCGAACAGCACGATACGCAAGAATTACTAATTACAAGTCGTGATTATATTATATACGAAATAGATATTAAATACAACATTATGGTTCGTGAATAGCGCGCGAACCAAATAAGCGCACGACCACGTGTGACCATGAGCAAAAGACGTGAGACGATGCGCGCGGACAGCACGCGACGACACGCGTACCAGACGCGCGGCGCAAGCGCGCGAACGAATAACGGTGATGCGCAAATACCGCGCGGCAGGACACGCAACCCGCTAACCAAGGTGCGCAGAACGGCGCACACGACAGCGCGCGTCGACACATGCGAATGACACGCACGATGCGCGGGAATAGCACACACTGACTTCAACGTGCTACGCGCGGACACCGGCGAGGGTAGACTACTAGATGAGGGGTAGAAGCACGCTGTCGTCGAGCGAGGGCACTGGTGAGACTCGATGAACGACACGCACGGAAGGTGTACCGGGGCCGTGCGAAGCACGCTGGGGCACTGGGCCACTCACGGACATGCTAGGGATGCGCGAGGGCCGCGGACGATCGTGCAGGGACACCGGCCAAGCACGGGTGAGCCGCGCATGCCACGCCGAGCCGCACCGACCATGGGTCACGCAAGGGCGCTGGCCTGGTGAGCCACGCAGGGCACGCCAGGCGGGCCGTGCCAGGCCACCGCGCCAGGCCGCCGCACAGGCGAGCCACACCGGCTGGCCGCGGGCTGGCCGGGGCGGGCCGCCGTGCTGCAGCGCCGGGGCACTAGTCGAGCTATCCACGCCACATCGGCTGCGGGCCGTTGGCCACACCACTCCATGGTCGGACTTCGGCTAAGGAGAAAAGGGAGGAACGGATGGGGATGGAAAGAAGGGAGGAGTGGCTCATCACGGTGGACGAACGACGGCGTGGACGGGCGGTCGGGGCGACTTCGAGGCGCGGGAACGGCGGTTCTGGTGTGAATGACGGAGAGGTGGGGGAGAGAGATTATTGGGTGACGTGGGAGGGAGAAGGGAGCAGGGGACGCTGGGACAAGCGAGGTAGACGAACGCATGGGCCCCTCTAGGCAGCGGCGGCGGCGGCCAAACCCATCCGCGCGCCTGCGCTGGCGGCCGAGCGAGCGAGCAAGCGCGCTAGGGCAGCGCAGCAGGGTGGGCCTGTGAAAGTCGCCTAGAGGGGGGTGAATAGGGCGAAACTGAAATTCACAAAATTAATCACAACTATAAGTCGGGTTAGCGTTAGAAATAGAAACGAGTCCGAGAGAGAGGGTGTAAAACAAATCGCAAGCGAATAAATAGTGTGACACGCGGATTTGTTTTACCAAGGTTCGGTTCTTGCAAACCTACTCCCCGTTGAGGTGGTCACAAAGACCGGGTCTCTTTCAACCCTTTCCCTCTCTCTCAAACGGTCCCTCGGACCGAGTGAGCTTTTCTTCTCAATCACTTGGAACACAAAGTTCCCACAAGGATCACCACACGATTGGTGTCTCTTGCCTCAATTACAAGTGAGTTTGATCTCAAGAAAGAATGAGAAAGAAAGCAATCCAAGCGCAAGAGCTCAAAAGAACACAACAAATCACTCTCACTTAACAATAAAACTTTTGTGGAATTGGGAGAGGATTTGATCACTTGGGTGTGTCTTCTATTGAATGCCTAGCTCTTGTAAGTGGTTGGAAGGTGGAAAACTTGGATGACTTGAATGTGGGGTGGTTGGGTTATTTATAGCCCCAACTACCAAACTAGCCGTTTGGTGGAGGCTGCTGTCGCATGGCGCACCGGACAGTCCGGTGCGCCACCGGACAGTGTCCGGTGCGCCAGCCACGTCACCAGGCCGTTGGGTTCCGACCGTTGGAGTTCTGACTTGTGCGCCCTCCTGGCTGTCCGGTGGTGCACCGGACAAGTCCTGTAGATTGTCCGGTGTGCCACCCGCGCGTGCTCTGCTCCTCTGCGCGCGCTGGCGCGCATTTAATGCGTTGCAGACGACCGTTGGCGCGAAGTAGTCGTTGCTCCGCTGGCTCACCGGACAGTCCGGTGTGCACCGGACATGTCCGGTGAATTATAGCGGAGCGGATTCCCGAAGCTGGCGAGTTCAGAGTCGCTCTCCTCTGGAGCACCGGACACTGTCCGGTGGTGCACCGGACAGTCCGGTGAATTATAGCGAAGCGCCTCTGAAAATTCCCAAAGGTGTGAAGTTGGGCGTCGAGTTCCCTGGTGCACCGGACACTGTCCGATGGCACACCGGACAGTCCGGTGTGCCACACCAGGGCACACTTCGGTTGTCCCTTTGCTCTTTTGCTTGAACCCATTTCTTGGTCTTTTTATTGGCTAAGTGTGAACCTTTTGGCACCTGTATAATTTATAGACTAGAGCAAACTAGTTAGTCCAATTATTTGTGTTGGGCAATTCAACCACCAAAATCATTTAGGAAATAGGTGTAAGCCTAATTCCCTTTCAATCTCCCCCTTTTTGGTGATTGATGCCAACACAAACCAAAGCAAACAGAGAAGTGCATAATTGAACTAGTTTGCATAATTATAAGTGCAAAGGTTACTTAGAATTGAGCCAATATAAATACTTATAAGATACGCATGGATTGTTTCTTCATTTTTAACATTTTGGACCACGCTTGCACCACATGTTTTGTTTTTGCAAATTCTTTTGTAAATCCTTTTCAAAGTCCTTTTGCAATATAGTCAAAGGTAAATGAATAAGATTTTGAGAAGCATTTTCAAGATTTGAAATTTTCTCCCCCTGTTTCAAATGCTTTTCCTTTGACTAAACAAAACTCCCCCTTGATAAATTCCTCCTCTTAGTGTTCAAGAGGGTTTTAAGATATTGATTTTGAAAATACTACTCTCTCCCCTTTTTGAACACAATGAGATACCAATTTGAAAAATCATACCAATTGAAAAAATTCTTTTTAAAATTAGGTGGTGGTGCGGTTCTTTTGCTTTGGGCTCATGCTCTCTCCCCCTTTGGCATAAATCGCCAAAAATGGATTCATTAGAGCCCTTTCCTAACTATTTTCTCCCCTTTGGCAAATAGAACATATGAGTGAAGATTATACCAAAGCCGGAGAGTTGCTCGGAGCGACGGCGAAGGATGAGTTATGGAGTGGAGTGGAAGCCTTTGTCTTCGCCGAAGACTTCAATTCCCTTTCAATACACCTATGACTTGGTTTGAAATTCACTTGAAAACACATTAGTCATAGCATATAAAAGAGACATGATCAAATGTATATGAATGTACTATGTGTGCAAATCAACAAAAGAAGTTCCTAGAATCAAGAATATTTAGCTCATGCCTAAGTTTGTTAAAGGTTTGTTCATCAAGAGGCTTGGTAAAGATATCGGCTAATTGATCCTTAGTGTTAATATATGCAATCTCGATATCTCCCTTTTGTTGGTGATCCCTTAGAAAATGATACCGAATGGCTATGTGTTTAGTGTGGCTATGCTCAACGGGATTATCCGCCATGCGGATAGCACTCTCATTATCACATAGAAGAGGAACTTTGGTTAATTTGTAACCATAGTCCCTAAGGGTTTGCCTCATCCAAAGCAATTGTGCGCAACAATGGCCTACGGCAATGTACTCGGCTTCGGCGGTAGAAAGAGCTACGGAATTTTGCTTCTTTGAAGCCCAAGACACCAAGGATCTTCCCAAGAACTGGCAAGTCCCCGATGTGCTCTTTCTATTAATTTTACATCCCGCCCAATCGACATCCGAATAACCAATCAAATCAAATGTGGATCCTCTAGGATACCAAAGCCCAAACTTAGGAGTATAAACTAAATATCTCAAGATTCGTTTTACGGCCGTAAGGTGAGCTTCCTTAAGGTCGGCTTGGAATCTTGCACACATGCATACGGAAAGCATAATATTCGGTCGAGATGCACATAAATAGAGTAACGAACCTATCATCGACCGGTATACCTTTTGATCGACGGGTTTACCTCCTTCGTCGAGGTCGAGATGCCCATTGGTTCCCATGGGTGTTTTGATGGGTTTGGCATCCTTCATTCCAAACTTGTTTAGAATATCTTGAGTATACTTCGTTTGGTTAATGAAGGTGCCCTCTTGGAGTTGCTTTACTTGAAATCCTAAGAAATACTTCAACTCCCCCATCATAGACATCTCGAATTTTTGTGTCATGATCCTACTAAACTCTTCACATGTAGATTCGTTAGTAGATCCAAATATAATATCATCAACATAGATTTGGCATACAAACAAGTCATTTTCAAGAGTTTTAGTGAATAAAGTAGGATCGGCCTTGCCGACTTTGAATCCATTAGTGATAAGCAAATCTCTAAGGCATTCATACCATGCTCTTGGGGCTTGCTTGAGCCCATAAAGCGCCTTAGAGAGTTTATACACATGGTTAGGGTACTCACTATCTTCAAAGCCGGGAGGTTGCTCAACATAGACCTCTTCCTTGATTGGTCCATTGAGGAAGGCACTTTTCACGTCCATTTGGTAAAGCTTAAAGCCATGGTAAGTAGCATAGGCCAATAATATGCGAATTGACTCAAGCCTAGCTACGGGTGCATAGGTTTCACCGAAATCCAAACCTTCGACTTGGGAGTATGCCTTGGCCACAAGTCGGGCTTTGTTCCTTGTCACCACACCATGCTCATCTTGCTTGTTGCGGAAAACCCACTTGGTTCCTACAACATTTTGATTAGGACGTGGAACCAAATGCCATACCTCGTTTCTAGTGAAGTTGTTGAGCTCCTCTTGCATCGCCACCACCCAATCCGAATCTTGTAGTGCTTCCTCTACCCTGTGTGGCTCAATAGAGGAAACAAAAGAGTAATGCTCACAAAAATGTGCAACACGAGATCTAGTAGTTACCCCCTTATGAATATCGCCGAGGATGGTGTCGACGGGGTGATCTCGTTGGATTGCTTGGTGGAATCTTGGGTGTGGAGGTCTTGGTTCTTCATCCTCCTTGTCTTGATCATTTGCATCTCCCCTTTGATCATTGCAGTCATCTTGAGGTGGCTCATCTCTTTGATCTTCTCCTTCATCATCTTGAGCCTCATCCTCATTTTGAGTTGGTGGAGATGCTTGCGTGGAGGAGGATGGTTGATCTTGTGCATTTGGAGGCTCTTCGGATTCCTTAGGACACACATCCCCAATGGACATGTTCCTTAGCGCGATGCACAGAGCCTCTTCATCACCTATCTCATCAAGATCAACTTGCTCTACTTGAGAGCCGTTAGTCTCATCAAACACAACGTCACAAGAAACTTCAACTTGTCCAGAGGACTTGTTAAAGACTCTATATGCCCTTGTGTTTGAATCATATCCTACTAAAAAGCCTTCTACAGTCTTAGGAGCAAATTTAGATTTTCTACCTCTTTTAACAAGAATAAAGCATTTGCTACCAAAGACTCTAAAATATGAAATATTGGGCTTTTTACCGGTTAGGAGTTCATATGATGTCTTCTTGAGGATTCGGTGTAGATATAACCGGTTGATGGCGTAGCAAGCGGTGTTGACCGCCTCGGCCCAAAACCGATCTGAAGTCTTGTACTCATCAAGCATGGTTCTTGCCATGTCCAATAGAGTTCTATTCTTCCTCTCCACTACACCATTTTGTTGTGGCGTGTAGGGAGAAGAGAACTCATGCTTGTTGCCCTCCTCCTCAAGGAAGCCTTCAATTTGAGAATTCTTGAACTCCGTCCCATTGTCGCTTCTAATTTTCTTGATCCTCAAGCCGAACTCATTTTGAGCTCATCTCAAGAATCCTTTTAAAGTCTCTTGGGTATGAGATTTTTCCTGCAAAAAGAATACCCAAGTGAAGCGAGAATAATCATCCACAATAACTAGACAGTACTTACTCCCGCCGATGCTTATGTAAGCAATCGGGCCGAATAGATCCATGTGTAGGAGCTCCAGTGGCCTGTCGGTCGTCATGATGTTCTTGTGTGGATGATGAGCACCAACTTGCTTCCGTGCTTGGCATGCGCTACAAATCCCGTCTTTCTCAAAATGAACATTTGTTAATCCTAAAATGTGCTCTCCCTTTAGAAGCTTATGAAGATTCTTCATCCCAACATGGGCTAGTCGGCGGTGCCAGAGCCAACCCATGTTAGTCTTAGCAATTAAGCAAGTGTCGAGTTCAGCTCTATCAAAATCTACCAAGTATAGCTGACCCTCTAACACTCCCTTAAATGCTATTGAATCATCACTTCTTCTAAAGACAGTGACACCTACATCAGTAAATAGACAGTTGTAGCCCATTTGACATAATTGCGAAACGGAAAGCAAATTGTAATCTAAGGAATCTACAAGAAAAACATTGGAAATTGAATGGTCAGGAGATATAGCAATTTTACCCAATCCTTAGACCAAACCTTGGTTTCCATCCACGAATGTGATAGCTCGTTGGGTATCTTTGTTTTTCTCATAGGAGGAGAACATCTTCTTCTCCCCTGTCATGTGGTTTGTGCACCCGCTATCGATGATCCAACTTGAGCCCCCGGATGCATAAACCTACAAAACAATTTTAGTTCTTGACTTTAGGTACCCAAATGGTTTTGGGTCCTTTAGCATTAGACACAAGAACTTTGGGTACCCAAACACAAGTTTTTGACCCCTTGTGCTTGCCCCCAACATATTTGGCAACTAACTTGCCGGATTTGTTAGTTAAGACATATGATGCATCAAAAGTTTTAAATGAAATGTCATGATCATTTGATGCACTAGGAGTTTTCTTCTTAGGCAACTTAGCACGGGTTGGTTGCCTAGAACTAGATGTCTCACCCTTATACATAAATGCATGGTTAGGGCCAGAGTGAGACTTCCTAGAGTGAATTCTCCTAATTTTGCTCTCAGGATAACCGACAGGGTACAAAATGTAACCCTCGTTATCCTGAGGCATGGGAGCCTTGCCCTTAACAAAATTAGACAATTTCTTAGGAGGGGCATTAAGTTTGACATTGCCTCCCTGTTGGAAGCCAATGCCATCCTTAATGCCAGGGCGTCTCCCTCTATAAAGCATACTACGAGCAAACTTAAATTTTTCATTTTTAGTTCATGCTCGGCAATTTTAGCATCTAGTTTAGCTATATGATCATTTTGTTGTTTAATTAAAGCCATGTGATCATGAATAGCATTAATATCAACATCTCTACATCTAGTGCAAATAGACGTATGTTCAATGGTAGATGTAGAGGGTTTGCAAGATTTTAATTCTACAACCTTAGCATGCAATATATCATTTTTACTTCTAAGGTCGGAAATTGTAATATTGCAAACATCAAGTTCTTTAGCCTTAGCAAGCAAGTTTTCATTTTCATTCCTAAGGCTAGCAAGAGTAATGTTTAATTCTTCAATCTTAGCAAGCAAATTTTCATTATCATTTCTAAGATTGGGAATTAAAACATCACAAACATTTGAATCAACCTTAGCTAACAAATTAGCATTCTCATTTCTAAGGTTGTCTATAGTCTCATGGCAAGTGCTTAGCTCACTAGATAGTTTTTCACATTTTTCTACTTCTAGACCGTAAGCATTTTTAACTTTAACATGCTTTTTGTTTTCTTTAATAAGGAAGTCCTCTTGGGAGTCCAAGAGATCATCCTTCTCATGGATAGCACTAATTAATTCATTTATTTTTTCTTTTTGTTGCATGTTTAAGTTGGCAAAAAGAGTACGCAAATTATCTTCCTCATCACTAGCATTATCATCGCTAGAGGACTCATATCTAGTGGAGGATTTGGATTTAACCTACTTCTTTTTGCCATCCTTTGCCATGAGGCACTTGTGGCCGACGTTGGGGAAGAGAAGTCTCTTGATGACGGCGATGTTGGCGGCGTCCTCGTCGGAGGAGGAGTCGCTAGAGCTTTCGTCGGAGTCCCACTCGCGACAAACATGGGCATCGCCGCCCTTCTTCTTGTAGTATTTCTTCTTCTCCTTTCTTCTCCCCTTCTTGTCGTCGCCCCTGTCACTGTCAGTAGAAATAGGACATTTTGCTATAAAGTGACTGGGCTTACCACACTTGTAGCAAACCTTCTTGGAGCGGGGCTTGTAATCTTTCCCCCTCCTTTGCTTGAGGATTTGGCGGAAGCTCTTGATGACGAGCGATATTTCCTCGTTGTCGAGCTTTGAGGCGTCGATTGGTTGTCTACTTGGTGTAGACTCCTCCTTCTTCTCCTCCGTTGCCTTGAATGCAACCGGTTGTGCTTCAGATGTGGAGGGATCATCTAGCTCATTGATTTTCTTTGAGCCCTTGATCATATACTCAAAGCTCACAAAATTCCCGATTACTTCCTCGGGAGTCATTACTGTATATCTAGGATTACCACGAATAAATTGAACTTGAGTAGGGTTAAGGAAAATAAGTGATCTAAGAATGACCTTAACCATCTCGTGGTCATCCCACTTTTTGCTCCCGAGGTTGCGCACTTGGTTCACCAAGGTTTTGAGCCGATTATACATGTCTTGTGGCTCTTCCCCTTTGCGAAGCCGGAACCGACCGAGCTCCCCCTCGATCGTCTCCCGCTTGGTGATCTTGGTTAGCTCATCTCCCTCGTGCGCGGTCTTGAGCACGTCCCAAACTTCCTTGGCGCTCTTTAATCCTTGCACCTTGTTATACTCCTCTCGACTTAGAGAGGCGAGGAGTATGGTTGTGGCTTGGGAGTTGAAGTGCTCGATTTGTGCCACCTCGTCCTCATCGTAATCCTCATCCCCTACGGATGGTACCTGTACACCAAACTCAACAACATCCCATATACTTTTGTGGAGTGAGGTTAGGTGAAACTGCATTAAATCACTCCACCTAGCATAATCTTCACCATCAAAAGTTGGTGGTTTGCCTAATGGGACGGAAAGTAGAGGCGTATGTTTAGGAATGCGAGGATAGCGTAGGGGGATCTTACTAAACTTCTTGCGCTCATGGCGCTTAGAAGTTACGGAGGGCACTTCGGATCCGGAGGTGGAAGGTGATGAAGTATCAGTCTCGTAGTAGACCACCTTCCTCATCTTCTTTTTCTTGTCGCCACTCCGATGCAACTTGTGGGAGGAGGCTTTCTTCTCCTTCCATTTCCCCTTTTTCCGGGACTCTTCCGATGAAGCCTTCCCGTGGCTTGTAGTGGGCTTGTCGCCGGTCTCCATCTCCTTTTTGGCGTGTTCTCCCGACATCACTTTGAGCGGTTAGGCTCTAATGAAGCACCGGACTTTGATACCAATTGAAAGTCGCCTAGAGGAGGGGTGAATAGGGCGAAACTGAAATTCACAAAATTAATCACAACTACAAGCCGGGTTAGCGTTAGAAATAGAAACGAGTCCGAGAGAGAGGGCGTAAAACAAATCGCAAGCGAATAAAGAGTGTGACACGCGGATTTGTTTTACCGAGGTTCGGTTCTTGCAAACCTACTCCCCATTGAGGTGGTCACAAAGACCGGGTCTCTTTCAACCCTTTCCCTCTCTCTCAAACGGTCCCTCGGACCGAGTGAGCTTTTCTTCTCAATCACTTGGAACACAAAGTTCCCACAAGGATCACCACACGATTGGTGTCTCTTGCCTCAATTACAAGTGAGTTTGATCTCAAGAAAGAATGAGAAAGAAAGCAATCCAAGCGCAAGAGCTCAAAAGAACACAACAAATCACTCTCACTTAACACTAAAGCTTTTGTGGAATTGGGAGAGGATTTGATCACTTGGGTGTGTCTTGTATTGAATGCCTAGCTCTTGTAAGTGGTTGGAAGGTGGAAAACTTGGATGACTTGAATGTGGGGTGGTTGGGGTTATTTATAGCCCCAACCACCAAACTAGCCGTTTGGTGGAGGCTGCTGTCGCATGGCGCACCGGACAGTGTCCGGTGCGCCAGCCACGTCACCAGGCCGTTGGGTTCCGACCGTTGGAGTTCTGACTTGTGGGCCCGCCTGGCTGTCCGGTGGTGCACCGGACAAGTCCTGTAGACTGTCCGGTGTGCCACCCGCGCGTGCTCTGCTCCTCTGCGTGCGCTGGTGCGCATTTAATGCGTTGCAGACGACCGTTGGCGCGAAGTAGTCGTTGCTCCGCTGGCTCACTGGACAGTCCGGTGTGCACCGGACATGTCCGGTGAATTATAGCGGAGTGGATTCTCGAAGCTGGCGAGTTCAGAGTCGCTCTCCTCTAGAGCACCGGACACTGTCCGGTGGTGCACCGTATAGTCCGGTGAATTATAGCGAAGCGCCTCTGAAAATTCCCGAAGTTGGGCGTCGAGTTCCCAGGTGCACCGGACACTGTCCGGTGGTGCACCGGACACAGTGTTTGGTGTGCTAGACCAGGGCACACTTCGGTTGTCCCTTTGCTCTTTTGGTGGAACCCATTTCTTGGTCTTTTTATTGGCTAAGTGTGAAACTTTTGGCACCTGTATAATTTATAGATTAGAGCAAACTAGTTAGTCCAATTATTTATGTTGGGCAATTCAACCACCAAAATCATTTAGGAAATAGGTGTAAGCCTAATTCCCTTTCAGCCGGGGAGCGCGCGCTGGGCCAAATGGCCGCGGGAATGGGCCGAGGGGGGAAGGGGCATGCTGGGTGGGCGCGGCTGGGCCGTGCCACGGCGCTGGGCCGCGGGCAGGCCGAGGAAAGGGAGGGAGGGAGGGCTGGTTTCTGTTTTATTTATTTATTTCTTTTCCTTTTCTCCCCTTTTTTATCTTCTTCTTTCTATTTTGAATTTAGCTCTAGCTTTTAAATTCAAAATTAGCATGCTACGTGAGTTTAAATAGAGGCACATCAACTTAAATCATCATACAATTTTAGGTGCTCCAGCATGTGATGCAACCACAATAATTCCCTTAGGGTTTGAACATACTATGTTTAATACTTATATAGTACAAAATAACTCCTCAATATTTAGAAAAAGAGAAGTAAATCAAAGAAAGGAGAGGGTAACACCCGAATTTGGTGGATATTGGAAAAGAAAATTTATACCTCCAAATTCAGGGTGTTACAGCGACTAACCCCCTTAACAGGAGCGTTGATATGCACTTGGTGAAGATGCTACCGACTCTGATCTTGACTGATTAAGAGATGTTGGAGAATGCCAACCAGACAGGTGCAAGAGAAAAGGGTATAGATAGAAAAGGTAAGCATAGATGGATTAAAGAGAGAAAGGGAGAGCACTCAACTACCTAACTCTATGGCACTCAACTAGTAAATTGATGTCATTGCGGACCAAGGGCCACAACACATCAACACTTAGCACAAAGAAGCAAATCAGTCATAACACAAGGACAAACAACACAAGCATACAACAACACACATCACGTTGCTACACGTTAATGTTAACTAGATGGTGGTCTTTCCTTACCAAGGGAAAACTACTCTAAGGCCATCGAAAAGAAAGGGGAATGATAAGACATGCAGGATAGGGGCATGAGCATAATAAAGGATGAAGCTAAAGCCAGAATTGTAACCAGCAAGGGAGAGAATGCAACCAAGGTCAAGATAGGTAAAACACCATTCTCAAATCGAGATGGGAAAGATGATATTTCAAAAGGTAGGCATAAGATAAGCATCATGAAAAGATCTAGAGATTACAAATGTAAGGGAGGTAACAAGCAAAATCCCACCAAAAGATCGAGTTAAGGCAAGACTTGCAACGCGACAGAGGAAAAGGGTACGAACAAGAGCGGGATGGGTAAGGCAACACTCTTGAACTGAAAAGGGATAGACAGCTTTAAAATGCAGGTACATGATAAGCATCAAGGTAAAGATCGAGGGATGACAAGGGTTAAGGTGATAACGGACAAACATGCAACAAAAGATGTATTTTAGACAAAACTTGCAAGGCGTCGAAGAAGGGGGAGCAATCAATGGTGAAGTGGGTGAGGCATTACCCTCGAACAGGGACGAAAAAGAGGAGGCTTTAAAAGGTAGGTTCAAAGTAAGCATGTAAGGGTATGAATATTAAGGTGATAACGAACAAGAATGTAAGAGAGGAGGTAAATGGGCATAAGAACAAAGGATATAAGTACCACAAAAGATGGAGTTAAGACAGGACCTGCAAATGGAAAAGAAGAGGGTACGTCCAAGGGCCAGATAGGTAAACTGCCACTCTCAAATTGAGGTGGAAGAGACGAGATTTTTTAAAGAGCCGGAATAAAGATGAGTGTCAATGCAAGATCGACGGATGACAAGGTGATGGTGATAGCAAATAAAAACACATCAAAAGATGGAATTAAGACAAAACTTGTAAGGTGACAAGGAGTAGAAAGAAATCACGGGAGAGGTAGGTAACTCACAGCTCTCAAATCGGGTCGAAAGACAGGGGAGGCTTTTAAAGGATAAGTTCAAGGTAAGAATTTAGGTACAAGACATAAATATCGCAAGGGTCAAAGGCGATAATAGACAAGGGCATAAGGGAAAAGATGAAGGCACAGAAGAGCCAGTGGTATAAGTTCAATAAAGAATGGAGTTACATAAAGGCTTACACGCGGTAAAGAAGAGGATATTGCCAAGAGTAAGATAAGTAAAACACCGCTCTCAATATGGGGATAGGAGATTGTAGATTTTAAATAACAGACATAATGTCATCACTAAGGTAAGATCGAGAAAAGAGAGAGGTAAAGGCAATGAAGAGCAAAAGAACAACAAAGGATAGAGTTAAAAAAACTCGCAAGCGACACCGAATAGGATACGGCTAAAGGAAAGTAGGTAAGTTACAACTCTCAGATTGAGATGGAGAGGAGATTTTAAAGGGTAGGTATAAGATAAACATCAAGTAAGATATAGAGGTGTCTAAGATGAAGGTGATAAGAACAAAAGGCATGACAAAGGATAGAGTTAAGGCAAGACTCGCAAAGTGGCGAAGTGGAGAAAACAATCAAGGGTAAGATAGGTGAGGGTGCAATAGAATGGTTGAAGTAATAATTCATTATCGAGAGAAGTTATAAAGGAACAATGAGATCACTAAGGATGGGCAACATAAAATGATCGCTCATGGACCGTTAAGAAATAGGGGTGGTCAAGGACATGTTAACTGAAATGTCTTGAACAGTTATTGGGGTATGAAAATAAGCACACATAAGAATATAAGAGTATGCAAGATTCCAAGGATACGAGCATACTAAGACCAAGGGCATAGAAATTGTCGAAAGATAGCTACATAACAACAGAATAAGAAAGGATCTCAGAAGACAAGAAGGTCATGGACACATAAACTGAACTGTTTAAATAGGCAACAAAGGTACAAGGGTAAGTACTTTAGATTAAGGGATAAGGGTATTAAAAATTCAAGGATACGAGCATGTCAATAACAAAATGAAATAAAGATGGTCAAATGGTAGCAATTTAATAATGGACGAGGAAAGAGTCCCAAAAGACTAAAGGCTATGGTCAGGGGCATCTACAAAGATGTCACAAGCACAAGAGTGAGATCTGATCTAATAAATTGAGAGAAGTATAGACCATACTAGAATAAAATACTTTTGGCAAGGGGGCATATAGGAGCACAAAATAGAATTAGTCGATATGACTAATATTTTGAAGCAACATCAAGGATGAGGTGAAGTAATAGTCAATAAGTCCTTAAACGACCAATGCTACTCTAGGTTAGCGGTCCTACAGTCGGCAAGGCTTTGATACCACTTATGTCACACCCCGGTTTGAAGGTAAACCGAATGCGAACCATGTACGTGCCAGGATCAGAAATTCACGTACACAACGATTACATAAATGACTCATCATAGCACAATGCTTCGAAAACCAATAAAGAATAAGTAATTATATTAAAGACTAGAGTCATTTACATAATATAAATCAAAGTACACAGAATCAAAACGTAGCCAACGTAAATAAAACCCACCACAGGCAGCTGACTGGAGGAGGTCGCTATCCTAATCCACGAACTCGTCGAAGTCCTGGAACTCCTAGAGATCCGCCTCGACAACTTCTTCTTTATCTGAGCATAGATTGCACCAAAGGCAACCTGGTGTTTTGTGAAAGCAAGGGTGAGTACACATAAATGTACTCAGCAAATGTCTCGTTTGGCTGTAGTGGACTAGCTTTATGTGGGGTTAAGGTCAAGCAGTTACTTTTAGTTGATCAGGTAATTATTACTAGTAGAGAGCTAGGTTTTAACATTAACCTGAGTTATTAACCCAAAATTACTCTTTCCAAACGGAAAGAATACCAGAAACCATAATCATAATCATAATCACAATAGAACCAGCATTATCCTCATCATCATCTGTAACCAAAACATCTCTGATTAATGTGTCTCTAATCAATGGAGCTCCCTTGGTCGCTCATAACCGCGAGAACGGCTGATATATCAGTTTCATAACAGTCTGCAGATGTTGCGCACTTTACCCACAAGTCGTGATTCCCACTCTAGCCCGGGCTTGCAAGACCCTTGTTCACTCCCGAGGTGAATGGCCAGGGATTCACTACGAAGCCTTTAAAAAGATTCCCTAAGGTTGTAGTCGCCCGTTAGGTTTCCTAAATGTACCACACTCCTCCCCAAGGGGCAATCCACCCTCGACAGAGCGAGCCGCATACACCGAGCCCCATTGACGGCACGACAACAAAGCAAACTATATCTCAGTTCCTCTAATTAATTAGCTAAGGGCGTCCCACACCACCCTCATGGTTGCACTGTTTTCCCGGGTGGTCATCCAACGCACAGGTTCTTACGGAGAGGCACTCGAGAAACCGCTCGAGCCCCCTAAAGTATCACCAATCCAACATCATAATCATAATGACAACATCGTATCGTAAGTGTTCACATCATGTTCATTGATTAAAGTAAAGCAATAGCATGAATCTAACCATAGTAACCCAAAAGGTAATCAAGGACAAGGTAAATACAAAGCTAGTCAATCCTTAGGTTGATCATGGTATGCGGGTTGATGAATTATAAAGTAACTGAGACATAATAGGCCAGATGACACTTGCCTTCACTAAAAAGATGCTCGGGATCTTCAACCTCGTAGAAATCGAAGAACTTGATCACTTGGTCACCAAGGCTTGATCGTTGATTGCTCGAAGCTCGGGAACAGATCACGATCTATTCGCGACACGCAGCGAATACGAACAGGCACAATCAAACATATACATGCATAAGAACATTACACCATGCAAAGTAAAAACATTATAAAAATATGTAATACGAAATATAGCTCGCGTCTACGATCACGTGAGGAAAAATAAACGCAACAGTCGGAGCTACGGTCGAGAAGTTATACATTTACGTTACACAAGTAATAGTCAAGACATTTATAAAACATAAATTAATGCCACTTCTTAGTTTCGATTAATTTGATATTCTAATAGTTAATAGCTACACGGGTGATTAATTAACGTGAGTGATCATAAGCGAGAATAATTTAATAACGCGCGCGACAACGCGCGAAAGAGCACGACAGCGTGCAAACGACGCGCGGACACGTGCGACATAGCAAGCTGATGACACACGAAGCAGTGTGTGCGACGAGCGCGAACGACGCGCGAACCAGTACGCCACCACGTGCGGAACAACACACGTGACATAGGAGGAAAACTAAATAGGTGACCCGTTTATACCAAACAAATATTAAATAATTAAAAAGCAGTTAAGTTAATATTGGTCATGTTAATATTTATTATATAAGCGCAGTTGAACACTACATATTTAATCTAATTGAAATATTAGTCTAATAAATATTAGTCGAGCGAACCTTAAGTTAATTATCTAAAATATGTGACCTGACAAATTAACGTTATTAACATGAGTGTTTATAAGTGAAAACAATTTATTATTACGTGCAGACGTCGCGCGACACACGTGATCGACACACGAGATACGCGCGGGAGAGGAAACAAGGCGATCGACGCAACGGTCGAGAGATATCGCGTGCATGCTAAGCGGATATTAATTACAATATTTTAACTCGACCTAGTCATACTAACAGATAATTATCACATAGATAAAATTGACGCTTAGCTTTGATGGGTTTGCTACTCGGTTACTCGTCGTTTTAATTAAGTAAATTAATTAACGTGAGCGATTCTAGGTGAAATAGTTTATCACCACGCGACAGGGTGCGCAGCTCACTAAACAAGGTGTGCGGTGCGTGCGGAACAGTGCACGCGATAGCGCGCGTCGACACGTGTGAACGACACGCACGATGCGCGCGAAAGGCACGCGTTGACTTAAACACGCTACGTGAATATTGATTATAAAATTTTATTCGACCTAGCCATATTAGCAAGCAATTATCGTAATTACCAATAAAATCATTACTTAATCCTGATTGTGTTGTTACTCGAATAATCATCGTTTTAATATGTAATAAATTAGCACGAGCGATTCTAGGTGTAGTGGTTTATTGAAGCGCGACGAGACCCGCAATGCACGACGGTGATGGCGTCGAGAGTGCTCTGGCCACACGACGTGAACAATGGCGGCGCGAGGGACGATAATGAAGCTTCTCGTCGCGGCACGGGCGCGCGAACAGCGAGGGCAGGGCTCGACTCAGCGTCGACGAGCGCGGGCACGGAGGGGCGCTGGGCACCACATCACGGCTGCAGGGGTGGCCATGGGGAAGGCTCGGCTGTGGGAGGCCTCGTCGGCGGCTCGCCGAAATCGAGGATGGGCACAACACATACGGGCAAGCTACGGCCAGCAACGACATGGCCAGGGAATGCGGCTAGGGGCACACTCCGGCTGTGCATATAGAAGGGAGAGAGAGAGGAGGAGGATAGACGGAGCTCACCTTATCGGACGGCGGGGCAATGGACGCGCTGGACCTCGCACCGGGAACGGACCGTGCGTCGGGGACGCGAGCCACCGGGTTGGTCGCGACGGACTACGCACCGGGGCTACGGCACTAGGACAGCGAGTTCGCGAACGCCAAGACAGAGGTGATGGCTACTGTGCACGTGAGCAGCGTGGCACCAGAGGAAACTAATCTATGAACAGGTAACGGAGAAAAACAATGGAAGGGAAGGGAACTCACCAAGGAAGAGATAGTTTCGCCGGGGACGCATAGGGGCGGGTTGCTGCATGGATGCAGGTGCACAGGTTGATGGACACGGTGTAGCCTTGCAAGCAGGGATTAGTGGTTGCACGGTAGCGGTGGCCATGGCCGCCGGCGTGTGGGGTAGACAGGCGGAATGGGGTAGACACCGAGGTTATGGTGGCTCGGCCAAGGAGAGGTGTTGTTCGCCGATTGCTAGATCAACAACTGCATGCACATTTTGAGAAAACGTCCTAGCAGGAACACGACGCGCCCTCCACGCGTGGGTTCCATGCACCTCGATCGTGGGCACGGACCATGCAAATGGTGTGCAGATGAGAGATTCACGCTGCATGCAAAGAGGTCGTTTACTGCTAGTGAGAAAAATGCGGTCTCTGATCACCGCTGCATGTAGGAACCGCATGTAAATAAAACAAAAAAACGAAGAAAAAAAATATAATTCTTCCTTCATGCAACTTACGTGGGGAAAGCAAAATAGATTTAGGAATTTCTTTTTTTGGGAGTTAAAGCCAAAGTAAATTAATTAGAAATTAAGGCACTCAAAGAACACAAATAAAATATTTAGAGTTTATAAAATATTTTTGGGTGTCTCAAACAAATATATTATAATCTTCAGAAAAGGAGAAAATACTCAGAAAATAAATATGACAATTTACCGAAGACTTCTACAATGTATATTAACATGTTTCAAACACCATTTGCACTTAGAAACACTATGCAACGACATAGATTAAACAATCAAAGCTTCTCTAGGGTTTCACTTTATTAGGCTTATGCTTATATATAAAACAAAACAATTCATCACTCTTTGGGCCAAAGTAAAGAAAAACATAGAAAAGAAGGGTAACACCTGAATTTAGTGGATATTAGAAAAGAAATTTTACACCCCCAAATTCAGGGTGTTACAACGGGGTATTTATACAACAAAGGTCAATGGCGGATGGAATAGGTAACCACTAGTGAAAATCTATTTCCACTAGCGGTTGTCTAGTCGGACCCATCCGTTTATTACCACTGGCGCACCCGCATATAAAAAGTTGAATCCACCACAGGCTTAGAGCTCTTTTCTACTAGTGTTTACCCCTTCCACATTGTTCATGTAATAAGCCCCACCCTTCGGCACAGATGAAAGGCAAAATAAATTCAGTGGTCGAGTTAGGGCAGGTGATTAACATGTAGCCTAATAGATATATTAATCTATATATAAACATATATACCCTCTCTATCCTAAATTGAAATTTTCGTTAGATAATTAATAAATTCTTAGAATATTTTATTTATGTGATTTACATGTGTGTATAGATTCATTATCATCTATTTGAATATAAAAATAAAAATTAAGAGCTAAAATAACTACTATTTTGTAATACTATTTTGAGACAGAGAGAGTAATGTTTTCCTAAAAAGCTCTCGCACCCTTATAAATTTAGATATTGGTTTTAGTTTCATTCTATATTAAATTTCTCTAAATTAGACAACATTTTATAAAAAAATATATGCATATACTATGAGGGGTGGAGCTAGGGGCGCAGAGGCCTTGTCCCAACCTCTAGTAATTGGCCCAACAGGCCAACACAGCCTATGCCGCGAATAGAGAATATACAACATGGACCTTCCTAGCATAAAGGGCTGCATCAAGCATCTACGCCCTGCAATGTGTTTGGTTACAATGACAGGACGGGACGTGATGGAACGATCACTCAAATAAGGTTGTTTGGTTTAGGGTCAAGGGTTGTGACATGACTATTACACTGTCACTACTACAGTAAACCTCTATACAGGCGGTCCAGTTAGCCTCTACACAGGCGGTTCCAGGAACCGCTTGTGGTGCACCGCCTGTGATGTAAAACAACATCACAGGCGGTCTATCAAAAACCGCTTGTGATAGACACACATCACAGGTGGTTCTATCTAAAGGAACCGCCTGTGATAGACACACATCACAGGCGGTTTCTAATCCTAGCCGCTTGTGTTAGCCAGACATCACAGGCAGTTTCTAACCCTAGCCGCTTGTGTTAGACACATCACAGGCGGTTTTAAATATAGGTCCGACTGTATTTCAATATACAGATTCCAGATTCATATGCAGATTCCATATTCATATACAGAATTAATAACAGATTCATACACAGATTCATACACAAATATGTTGCATAACAAGTTCCATACACAGATTCATACACATATCAACAAGTTCCATACACAGATTCATACACATATCAAGTTCCATATACAACTCAACAACTCAACATGTCAAGTTCCATAGACAACTGAACATCTCAAGTTCCAAACTAAAGATCTAAACACTGTGTGATATCGTGTACAAACTTAGTTCTGGGAAGTGTTGCAAATTTCCATTTGTATTGTAGAATAGCCCTTGTTGATGAAGAACTTCACAGCGCATAAAGTAAAGCAAGTCTTTTACAACCTTAGCCACGCCGACGTAAACCATATCTCTTTCTAACCATTCAGCATTGATCTTGGATTTAGAAACCTGCAATGAAAGCAAAAAGCAAGCAGTGCTAAGAGTAATGTGATGAGCAACAATATAACATAAAAATTGCAACATAGACAATGAAAGCGAACTTACATCCTCACGATTGACCATGTAATGGAAGGTGACACGACACCATTTGCATACATAATAACCGCACAGGACAGTACCCGGAGGTTGTTTGTCACCATATGGAAATAATGATATTGACAAATTAGGCTAGTCCTCTGGATGTTCGCCGCCAAGATCTTTCCAATAAAAACGGTATGCACTGCATATAAGAATAGCATTGTGAGATTAAGAATACATTTGTTAAGTTGTAATAAGTACAAGTGTGCAATAATAATCATACTTCTCTAAAATCTTCAAGAAGTCATTATACGCAGCGTTTTCCATTCTCAGTGAGTTGAAGACCACGACTTTACCATGCTTTGGAAAGATCATGATACAAATGTAGTGGTCACTATATAGACATAGACGAAAACACATGTTAAGTTCACAATTGCCATAATTTGTAGTTCAAAACCATGTTGAGAACTTACTTAAAGTGGTGCGGAGCTATTATTAAGTCCTTGCCATGTTGTACATGATTATACATGGCTCGTCCAATGTATGCCGCCATTACATCATCATCCAACCTTTCTCAAATTCATCATCATCCAAGTCTTTGTATTCTTCTCCATGTCTCCGAGCAACTTCTTTGTAGCGAGCTTGGGATATCATCAACGGGTCAAGAAACCCTGTCTTAAGTTGTTTCTTCTTATCATCCATGTATTGCATCCTACATGTAAAAAGTGTTAACCATTAGACTCTCGTTTATGTGTGCGTGTACAAAACTAACAAATATGAAAGTTTAGAGGTACTTACAAGCAAAAGAGGGTTAAGTAGTTGGTTTCCATCCTTTGTCGGTGGTACAACGACTAGAGATCATCAAAGAATAAATGCCGCACAGGATCTATTTTATCTTTGCTCCAAAATGCATCTTCTGGCACAACAAATGTGAAGTCCTCGAGTTTGTATTTGTTGCAAGCCACCATGTACCACTCATGCATTCTAATCTCCGGAGTCGACAACTTAGAAAGTTGCACCGTCGTCAAGAATGGCCTCCCATTCACAAATTTAGGAGGAACAACCTCCTTCTTGTATATCGGGATATTCAATTTAAGACGTAATGGTTCTCGATTATGAATCATTCCATCTTCTTCCCATACTTTGAAATTGTCTATTTGGGACCTTGTGCGTACTCCACGAGATGCTGATTCCGCTTTTGATTGATCTATCATAACTCTCTGCAATTTTTGCAGGTAGCGTGTCACTGATTCTGACGGTTTCTTGACATTGTCAGTGGCGATTCGCTGATGAATTTTCTTTGAAGTAGTTGGCCCTTCAACATTGGTGTCAACCTTTGCTTCCTTTTTGATGTTTGCGTCGACATTCTGAGGAACAATTTTGTCTACGTCCCCCTCGTCAAGTTCCTTCGCAAGAGGTGATATGATTGTTTCAACGATTTTTGTGGAGGTCGGTGCTATTTTTTCCTGCACCATGGGGTATGGAATGATCGAACTATCTTTCTGTTGCATTGGTGTTGAATTCGGCATTGGTGACTTATGACGCGATACACGGCTTAAGATTGGCTCATCACCCAACTTGATGTCGCGTCGATGCCAAAGGACCAACTCGTTCATTGCCTCCTGCAAAGTTATGATCCGCTCAACTAGAAAGTCTATCTCCCAATCTTCACAACCACTGTCTGTGATCTCTAGAACTTGGACCACAACATAGTGTGGCGGGACAGGATTATCCTTGTAGTTAACAAGTCCTGGTTTTACCAAACCAGTAGCAGCTTGTTTTGTTTTTGTCCCAGATCGATTTATTTGAATATGAAGAAAGCAAGGCTTGTCCTCAACAATATCGTCTACAGGGTACTTGGTGCCCGATACAAATTCTTGCACAGATCCTACACTGCTAGGGACTATAGGTGGACTCATGTGGCCTGGCTTGAGTTCAAATGATATGCATTCTGTTTTCTTCATTTTGTTCATCGCGTCATTAATAGCCTTTTGTACCCTTTCATCAATAGTCTCTTCAAGGGTCCTTTTCGACTTCTCGTGTTTCCTATATGACGCCGCATACTCTGGAAATGCCTCTCTCCAGGAAATCTTAGAAGAGATTCCCCGAGCCCGTCCAGTGTGTTCAGGATTGCCTAGTGCTGCAGTTAGTATGTCATTCTCCCTCCGAGACTTAAATTCGCCCTCCTTTCTCTTTTCTGCATATTCTTGAATTTTTGTCGAAACTTCGCCTACCAATTCTGGATGCAAAAGTTTGTCGTCCTCACTCAAACCTGCCCGACCTAAGATCCAACGAATAGCTCGCTCATCGATATCTTTTAATATTGGGTCCAAAGTGCCGTTAGCTATAGCTTCCTCGATTATCCTATTCCACTACACAACTTTATGGTGATATCCGGTTGACCCCAGGCGATGGTGGTGTTTGTTCATCTTCGCTCTCTGAGAATTAGTTTCGCCCAGTTCTTTGGCCTTCAGTTCGGTCTTCTGACGAACAAATTCCTCCCACCGAGCTTGAGTGATTTTCCCCATTTTCTTGGGCGGAGGAACCTTATTCTTCTTAACAAAATCCCTATTCATCTCGGCCTTCCACCCACGAAACATCTTGGCCATAGCAGAGAGCATCGACTTTCTTACTGCATCCTCTGTGCCTTTTGGGACCTTGAATGACTCAGACAACTTAGCCCATAGCTTATTGCGGGTGTCTTCATCTAAATCCTTCCATTTCTGAAGTGTGATTGGCACTATATCTCTAACAGTAGACCCGCAGGAATTTCGAAACTTTGTAACCACGTCAAGTGGTTCTTCAGGAAACCCCTCTGCATTTAGTTTTGTTACGTACATAACTGCACCTTCTTTCATCTGATTGGGACCTCGTCGCCCTCGTTTTCGCTTATGTGAAACGGATGATTCAGGCATCGGAGCATCCTCCGTGTTTCATGTAGAACATGCATCCTCTCTCTTCTCTTCATTTGAAATATATATATTGAAACAATTAATGGCCTTTCATATATGAACATTATTTTAGAATATAGTCGGCATATTTCTATTTACCTCTTCATCATTGGGAATATAGTCGGCATCAAGCTCATTTGATGTTTTTTCTTCCTTGGAGGTATAGGAGGACAAGGATTGTCGTCACTAGAACTATCCTCCCCGCTCCCTTCACCAGAGCTGCTCGTTGTCTGCCATTCAAGTTTGGTCGCGTCTTCATCAACTCTGTTAGACGCACCGGTGCAAACCACATCCATCCTAGTAGGTACCTAGTGCACAGCTGGTTCCATCAATAAGGGGGTCGACCGAGGATATACTGTTAGTCTGATATAGTGGTTCCATCAATAAGAGAACTTGGAGAAAAGGTGATTCAAAAGAAATTGAGCCCAAATTCTAGCTGTACCCGGCCGCCGCCGGCGGTGGCCACCCCATCTGCCGGCGGCGGTGAAGGCGATGGCGGTGCCTCAAGGCCCGCCTCCGTGTCCCTCCTTTCCTCCCCAAACAGGAAGGCAGAATGTCTAGTAACTGTGAGGTCCCGGAGTCTTTACTGCCTACGAAGGACGAAATTCCGGAGCAGGTCGGGCCGGGAAGCACGGAGGAGATAGAAGTGCACTTTCCAATGCAGTTAGACAGAGAAGGCATGGCTGTGATGTTATAATGCTGAAGGACCCCAAGAAGGGATTATGGCCTGTCGTTTACCACCACCGCCCGTTATTTGTGGGCTTCACCGAGGGTTGGAAACATTTGGTGGCAGCAAACGACCTTCAGACTAGGGACGTCTGCGAGCTTGTTAAGGGACCAGACGATGGTGAGATGACAGGCCATAATCTATTCTTGGGGTCCTTCAGCATTATAACATCACATCCATGCCTTCTCTGTCTAACTGCATTGGAAAGTGCACTTCCACACATCCATTCAGCCGAAGCCATTCTCCATAAGTCCCAAACAGAGAATAGGGATGAGGTAGTCAAGATTGTAGGTGCTAGTGCTCAACTACTACCATCTATAGATATGGACATAAGTCCAAATTTGGTGCTACTCGGCACCATCGATATCACTAGGGAAAACAAATACATCAAAGAGATCCACTTCCCAATAGTACTCGAAGATAGTTCATTGACTTGACACTCTCTAAGAGGTTCATACAAAATACATTATCAAGCTTTTGACATGATCGACAACAAGAATAATGCTAAAGATAGAGTATGAGAAAAGTCTCACAATCAAAATTGAGATCGCAACAAAGGCAGGGATGAGAACCTTGGTGAGTCATGACAATTTATAGAAGAATTGTAATTGAAGGAAGCAAGACGAACAAAGGGTTCTCGTCAACCTTAACAAACTTGTGCATACCAGTACTACAACCCTAGAGTGAAACCTACGATAGTCATATCGTGTTGTTTAGGACTAAACATCAACAACCCCTTGACTGGTCGCTATCATACTCAATTCCAAAATATTTTTCCAATATGTCGGCTTGAGTAAGGATATCTGGGCTTGGGAGTTCCTCCAAATCATCTGCAGCTTCATCATCTTCAGCATATTGTAGGGCTTCATCTTGAATAATTTTAGCCCTTTCGGAGTTAGCATACTTTTTGATGGACAGAGCACACTTCTCAAGCATGTCGCATACATGTCCAATTTGAAACAAAGTGGTCTTAAGTGTGTACACTGATTCCGGTTCACTAGTATCCACAACCCCATCAGTCACTAGATTGCGAATGATGTCGACATGTGTCTCGATGACTCGAACTGAGCTCTCAACCATGTCAAGTGGCTCTTTTTCCATCTGTGAAACTGAAAATGACCAAGTCTCACAATCAAAATTGAGATCGCAACAAAGGCAGGGATCAGAGGGAAAACAAGGATGTGGCTTATAGGGCAAAAAGAGGGGTCCAAATAACACTGTCATGGCTATGAACAAGTCAAAGAAGGGAGATAAGAACAAGTCTTATAACATAGGGTTGGGAAGCACAGGGAATTCATGTGTGCCAACAATGCACTTCATTGCTCCACATAACTTTGGTTCTATGCACTCTACCACAGGGATTTTGTCTTAATTGCTATCCATAGGGTACTAGTATGGACATGAAGGCACAAAAAGAATATATAGCTTCGTATAATGCACACAGATGCAGGTGGCGTCGTTGGTAAGAAGCATTTCATTCTAGCGTATGTGCTAAAGCCTCTAATCTATCTAGATGCGCAACTACAGTTTAGCTATATATATGTTTCTATCTGACGCAAAAGAGTTATGCAACATAAAGGTTCAAATCCTATCACTATACTATAGCAAACTAACCAAAGACATTACTTTAAAAGACATTACTATACCGAACCTTCTCTGTTTGTTTCAAAGGTTCTTCAATTCAAGGACGTTTGCCTAGTGGTCAGGGAATTGAAGAACATGGTGGTCAGGAAGGGCTTAGGGCAAGCACACGAGATAGTAAACACTAGCAGTGATCCCATTGAGGATAGCAGCAGCAACCACCACGAGTCGTCGGTTTCGGAGGCCACCACAAGCTGAAGAATCGTTAGAGAGAGTGGAGAGAGAGACAGAGAGATAGAACCTGCTGGGGTTGGGCTCGGGGACGGCGGCGTTGGGCTCGGGGACGGCGGCGTGGCGGGCGCCCAGCTCGGAGATGACGGCGTTGGGCTCGGGGACGGCGGCGTTGGGCTCGGGAACAGCGGCGTGGCGGGCGCCCAGCTCGGAGACAGCGGCGTTGGGCTCGGGGATGGCGGCGTTAGGCTCGGGGGACACCGTGACCGGCGCCCAGCTCGGAGACGGGGACGGGGACGACGGCGCTTGGGCTCGGCGACAGCGTGGCGGGCGCTCCCAGCTCGAAGACTAGGACGGGAACGACGACACAGTATCAGCCTGGCGGCGTGTCGGGCTCCAGGAGAGTTAGGGTTCCTGCTGGAACCACCGAGCCTTTTATATTGTATACACATCACAGGCGGATTTTTAGAAAAACCGCTTGTGATATATAACATCACAAGCGCTTTTTTATTTCGACCGCATGTGATATGTAAACTTCACAGGCGGTCGGAATAAAAAAGCGCTTGTGATGGTATATATCACAAGCGGTTTTTCTAAAAATCCGCCTGTGATGTGTATACAGTATAAAAGGCTTAGTGGTTCCAACAGGAACCCTAACTCTCCTGGAGCCCGACACAATCACAGCGCACTGTAGCAGCGGCGAATTTTTTTGATCTACGGGGAGAAGGTTTTGTTTTTGAGTTTATTGATTGATTTCAAGAGTTTATGCATATATATGATCTCCGTTTGTTTTCTTTCTCATTTTGATACGATTTTTTGCCTCAATTTTGTAATATAGACCGGAATTGAAGAAAAACTCAGGAATTCCAAGATTTGGACTTGTAGTTGATCTAATTTAAAGATTCTTCATAAAGAGTTGTCTCACCTCAAGGTACCTATATTGCTGCAATCTTGTTTCATTTTCATGCACATTAATTCGTTCATGATTTAGGGATTAAATTCAATTAATTAGGGATATTTTAAATATTTTTGTAGTTCATGTGCTAGGTACATCTCGATATGATCTTGTTTCACTTTCATGTACATTTATTTTTTCATGGTACATCTGATATTGACATTAATCAATATAGTGATAGGTAATGGACCGAGGTTAGATGTACAATGTGCCAAGACCACATCCGTCGTACATTCGAAATTTGAGAAGCTTTATTGAAGCGGCCAACAAGCATGCGAATTTGCGAAAGAGTAAGGAGATATTATGTCTGTGCATCGATTGTGATAATAAGATAGCTTGGAGAGATACAGGAGTAATCCAATCACATCTGCTATAAAGAGGGTTTAAAAACAATTACACGATATGGTCAGAACATGGTGAGTTGGATCCGTGTGAAGTGCCTGGTAATGACGAGAGAGTTGTCGGAATTTTATATAAAGTTGATGGTAAAGTGGATTATGTGGATGCTAATCAAGATTTTGAAGAATTTGATTGCGAAGAGATGTTGCGCCATATGGAACTAGAAATGTTGAGTTCTGTGGGATCACAGAAAGGGCTATCTAAAATGGAGGGACTGGAAAGTGCCTCAAAAGAACCTTTATATGATGAATCAAAGGGTTGTGACAAAGAGTTTACTACACTTCGTACAGTTCTAGAACTTCTTAAGTTGAAGGCTAGCGCTAGATGGTCTGATACTAGCTTCACAGATCTTTTGAATTTTCTGTCCCAATTACTACCAAAACCCAACAAACTACCAACAAGCACTTATAAAGCGAAGAAGCTTATATCTCTCATAGCTCTAGCTGTGCAAAAAAATTCATGCATGTCCGAACCATTGTATTATGTATCGTGGCGATTTTGGGAACGCAGCAAGATGCCCAGTTTGCAATGTCAGTCGATACAAAAAGAGCTACAATCAAGGCTGTGTAAAAAAATTCCCGAAGAAAAATAAAAACAAGAAATCCACTATTGGACCTGAAAGTGACGATGACACTTTTGATGACATGGATGGGAAAAAGAAGTCAAAGATCCCAGCTTTGGTGATGTGGTATCTTCCAATAATTGATCGCTTAAAACGTTTGTTCTCAAATCCTAGGGAGGCTGAGCTTATGCGTTGGCATGCTGAAAATCGCAAGCAGAATAACAAACAGATTCAACACCCTATTGATGCATCACAATGGAAAAATTTCGATCTTATGTATCCTGAGTTTGTCAAAGAAAACCGGAATGTAAGATTTGCTTTGGGTACAGACGGAATTAATCCATTTAGTGAAAAAAGAAGTGTACATAACACCTGGCCCGTGACTTTAACAATGTACAACCTTCCATCATGGCTGTGTCACAAAAGAAAGTACATTATGTTGACTATTCTTATTCAAGGTCCGAAATCAGCTGGTGTTGATATTGATGTGTTCCTAGAACCTCTTATGGAAGATATGACAAAGCTCTGGAATAAAGGAGTTAGAATATGGGATGAGTATTGCCATGAGTATTTCAACTTAAGAGCAATTATATTTGTTACCATCCATGATTCTTCCGGTGGCGCCACACTATCAGGGTAAAAGACTAAAGGAAAGAATGGTTGTGTAGTGTGCGTCGATGGAACTGCTTCCATGTACCTTAAATCATCTAAGAAGTTGGTGTTCATGGGACACAGACGATTCTTGATGAACCAGCATAAGTACCAAAAGATGAAA
Source organism: Zea mays (assembly GCF_902167145.1). Classification (NCBI taxonomy): domain Eukaryota; kingdom Viridiplantae; phylum Streptophyta; class Magnoliopsida; order Poales; family Poaceae; genus Zea; species Zea mays. Next base: position 70,036,595 of record NC_050098.1, read on the forward strand.
GAGGAATTTAACAATGAACTGGAAAGCGAAGGTGCACCAAAGCCTTATAGTGGGAAACTTGTTTCTGAAATTGTAAAGAACATTCATGTTGTATTCGGAAAGGGAAAAAACAAAGGAGAAAAAAGAAAGAGAACTGACCCTTCAACTTACACAACTTTAAAGAAGCAATCAATTTTTTTCAAGTACCTCCCATACTGGAAGGATATGGAAATTTGCCACAACATTGATTTGATGCATGTAACAAAGAATGTTTTTGACAGCATCATTGGAACCTTGCTGGGCATGCCGAGTAAGACAAAGGACAGACTTAAATCACGCAATGATCTAGTAGATCTTCAAATCAGACCGAAACTTCATCCAGTGGATAGTGGCAAAGGGAAGCCTTACCTCCCCCCAGCTAGCTACAACTTGTCAGTTGAGGAGAGAACAAAGATTTGCAAATGTTTGCGTGGGGTCAAAGTGCCCACAGGTTTCTCATCCAATATCAGCAAACTAGTTAGGATGAAGAACTTGTCTCTATTTGGCTACAACTCTCATGACTGCCATGTGATGATGACGGTGTTCCTCCCAATTGCGGTAAGAGCCCTCGAAACAGAGCATGTCAAAGTTGTCATCACACGCTTCTGTTACTTTTTCAATGCGGTTTCACAAAAAGTAATAGCTTTAGAAGACTTGGACTATCTAAAGGCATACATCATCGAGACTATGTGCAAGCTTGAAATGTGTTTTCCTCCATCATTTTTTGATATGCAAGTACACCTAATCATACATCTCATGGATCAGATAAAAATATTAGGGCCACTATATTTACATCATATGTTTTAGTTGGAGCGATACCTGGGAATATTAAAAGGATATGTGCGAAATCGCGCTCACCCAGAGGGTTCAATCATGGAGGGATACACTACAGAAGAAGTGATTGAGAGCTGTATAGATTACATCAGTGACGGAACAATGATAGGTGTGCCTGTACCTAAACATGAGGGTAAACTATGTGGGAGATGGAGAATGGGCAGGAAAACTTTTCGCGTTGAGGATTACAAGCTAGTACATTGTGCTCATGGTAGTGTACTACAACATCTCACGATAGCCGAGCCTTACATAGAGGAACACCTGGATGAGCTTCGTAAAGAAAATCAGAACCGCACAGAGGACTGGATCATGAGGGAGCACAAACATCGTTTCAGCGAATGGTTAATGGACAAAAACATCCCATTCGGAGACTCTTTGGAAGAGAAAACAATAAAGAATTTGGCTTCTGGGCCATCGTGTTTTGTGACATCATGGCAATCATATGACATCAATGGGTACACATTCTACACTAAATCAAAAGACATGAAAAGTGTTGCACAAAATAGCGGTGTTCGTATCGATGCTTTTGACCTACATGGACAGAAGACCACATATTTTGGATTCATAGAGGAAATATGGGAACTTGATTATGGCCCAAGCATGAAAATAACCTTATTTAAGTGCCAATGGGTACAACATCTTGTGGGGGTGATAGTGGATAACTACGGACTCACACTGGTAGACTTAAATAAAGTAGGATATAAAGATGACCCGTGGGTTCTCGCCGAATGTGTTGCACAAGTGTTCTATGTACTCGATCCAGCAGATGAGAAGATGCATGTAGTTATTTCTGAAAGCAAAAAATTGTTGGAGTTGAGAATGTGGGAGACGGAGATGAGGAATACAATAAGTATGAAGAGATGTTCGTCTTTAACGGTCCATAGAGAATCAAGCGTGTGGAAATGAAAATTGATAAGAACTTAAAGCCATACATGCGAAAAATGGTAGTTCATGAAAAATTGTATGAATCAAATTGTATTTGTTAGCATGTATGATCGACTATGCATTGTGGTTGCCAATTAATTTAAAATCTCTCTAGTTATCTATGTGTGCTATTAAAATTTATTTAAATTGTATTTGCATATTTCTATTAAAAATTAAAATATTAATTCATTTAAATTATATTTGCGTATTTCTGTTAAAAATTAAAATATTAATTTATTTAAATTGTATTTGCATATTTCTGTTAAAAAATAAAATATTAATATGGTAATCAAATCACAATCACACACGGTTTTTCATTACGGTCCGTTTGTGAAAAGAATAGAGCACCACAAGCGATCCGAAACAAAAACCGCTTGTGATACTAATACATCACAGGCGGTCCGAATAGCCTGGACATCCCAGGCGGTTTTCTAACCGAATCGCCTGTGATGTAAAAAGTCTACAGCTTGGCCTACAGCTTGTATAGAGCCAAATTATACTAGTGTGTTGTCCCTATTTGTCCCTCAAAATTGGAGGGACCAGATAGAACACCAGGGGAATGTCCCGGCTCCGGCAACCAAACGCACATGACAGGGACGTATGTTTCGACGGCGTCGCAGCGGATGGCTGCTCTATGAGCAGATCCTCTGCCGTAATGTCCCACGAACGTTGCGGCAGTTGACCGGCTGGCGCACGGAACCAGCCGTGGCCATGATCCACCTAGCAGTTGCCACATGTTACAATAGAGGATCTCATTGCTGGCTGCTCCTGCTTGTCGCCCCGGGCTGCCAGGCCCGGGCACACCGGGGCGTGCAGGCAACAGGTGATCCAGTCTCTCTGCGTTGAGCTGTCCGCACCTGAGATCGTCGTAGCATAGCGATAGAATAGGCGTAAGCCAAATAGCCAATAGCATTACTACTTTACTATTATCTAGCGTACTAGTATAATATAGTAATAGATTTAGTAGTAGTGGCGGTGGCTTTTACAGTTTTGCCTGCAAGGCTGCAACGAAATATAGCAGATTTTTTTAGAGAACAGGAGGGGGAGACCCTACTGAAAATTTTATTATAACTAGAAAAAACAGTGCTTAGAATAAACAAGTAGACGTATTACAGAAGATTAGGGTGAGTTACTACTATCATTGCTGAAGCCATTCCGGGATAGCGGAATCAAATCTACCCAGAGCTCTATGAGTGACTAAGAGTAATTCTTTTGTGAACTCATGCTTGCATTGTTGCACCGTTAGATCTTTGTTCTGAAAAAGCCAAGCATTACGACACTTCCAAATGCTACAAGTCATTAGAATAATGATCTCTATAGAGAAGGGAACATTGATTTGCTGTTTTAGATTTGCCGCAGCCTCCTCTGGATTGGCAATTCTAGGGGGCACCAAACCAATCGAATTCCAGCAGGCCTTAGCGAAGTTGCATCTGAGTAAGAGATAATAAAGAGTTTTCTCCTTCTACCAGATGCAGTTTTCGCAAGTGTATGACTCAAGTGCCATGTTTTTCCTGCTCAGCATATTCCTTGTGTTGAGTCTGTTTTTAGCCACAGCCAATAAAAAACTTTATGCTTTGGTTGACATTTATTTTTCCAAATCGATCTGAAAATCTAATGAACTTGATAATGACCCATCAAATGCATGTAAGTATTTTTTGTAGAGAAAATCTCTGATCCCCAAATGTGCTTCCAAGTGTCCTTTGCGTTGGTCAGAGTGATTTGTCCCCAGGCCTCATTTAATTCAAGATACTGCTCGTAGGCCTGCACAGACAGAGGAAGGTGAAAAATCTCAAAAAGATGATCTTTTTGCTTTGCTTCTTTGATAGCGAGTTTGCTGTTGCAAGCAAAGGAAAATAATTCCAGATATTGCTGAGCTGAAATGCCCTTATTCCACAGATCTCCCCAGAAAAGGATAGTTCTCCCATTGCCAATGGTTGGGGCTGCCAATCCCTTGAAATCTTGAACAAGAGTAAGCAGACTTTTCCACCAAAAGGATCCAATACTTGAGCAGCTAGGTAGTCTGTCAGTCCCGTAATAGTTGTTCCAAACGAGTTTTACCCAAGGTAAGTCATGATTATTGAACTTGTGTAAAAATTTCAAAAGCAAAGCCTTGTTGTGCGTCTCCAATCTGACCACTCCAAGGCCCCCATTGCTCTTTGGCTGAGTAATCATGCACCAAGCAGCTAGAGCTGGTTTTTTTGAGTTCACATCGTTTCCTCTCCAGAGGCAATGTTTCCGGTAAGCATCTATCTTCTTGACTGTGGTGGCAGGAATTTTCAGCGTGCACATCAGAAAAGTCGGGAGAGCTGAGAAAACAGAGTTAACTAGCTCCAATCTTCCGGCCTGGGAGAGGAGAGCAGATGTACAAGACAGTCTCCTTTCAATCCTTTGGATAAGCGGTAAAAAGTGACGGATTCTAGGTTTTGACAGGCCTAGAGGGACACCAAGGTAGGTGAAAGGCATTGATCGTGTCTGACAGTTGAATGTTCTGGAAAGAATCTCCATCTTTGCTGGGCAAACATTGATGGGGTACATACTTGATTTGTTATAATTCACTTTGAGCCCTGTCGAGGTTGCGAAAGAGTTCAGAACTGCTCTGAGGAAAAAAAAGTTGCCTTGGGCAAGCTTCCATTATCAATAATGTGTCATCAGCATATTGGACAATCAGGAAATCTTGACCACAGTTCTCAGTGAGGGGCAACTGGAGTAAGTCTTGTCGTCTCGCTTTATTGATGATACTTTGAAGCAGAACCACCGCTAAAACAATTAATAAAGGTGAGAGGGGGTCTCCTTGTCTGACCCCACACTTGCAATGGAAAGTTTTCCCTGGGACGCCATTAAGTAATACCGATGACGTACCAGACTGAAGGATATTCCTAACCCAGCCCAGCCATTTGGGCCCAAATCCTTTATGAGACAGCACTTGGAGGATCAGTTCATGATCAACTGTATCAAAGGCCTTTTCAAAGTCAAACTTGAGCACGATGATTTCTTTTTTGGAGATATGACATAAATGGATATATTCATATGCCCAGGCCAAGCAATGTTGAATGGTTCTTCCTTTGATGAAGCCATATTGATTAGTACCGGTAGTTTTTGTGTTGTATTTAATCAATTATTAATTGATTTATTTTATATATAAATAGATGAACACTACACGACGGTTCACTTACAGCAACCTACGGTTGGTTGCTAAAAGCGTCTTCAACGACCTATGGTTGATCGCTAAAACCTTTAGCGACCTATCACTAAAGGTTTTAGCGACCGACATCTTTTTAGCGACCAACCGTCGGTTGTTGCTATTGTAGTTTTAGCGACCAACTATGTGTTGCTAAATTATACATTTAGCGATCAATTATGGGTTGTTATATTATACATTTAGCAACCAATAGAAAGTTGTCTATAGTTACCGTCGTTAATAATAATATATGATTAATTAACATTTACAATGACAGATCCACTAAACATATAAACAAAAAAGCACCGCAAATCACATAATTTCATATACATATCCTATAAATCACATAGACATAGAGTTCATTAGCATTCCATAGTGATAGATCCACATAAACACAGAAAGCAAAATAGCTAGATAACAATGTTTATCACACATCTCATTATGTTTTTCACATATTTGCAAACACTTCACAAAAGCATTCACAAATAAGCTAATGCTTCAAGTGATTTACAAATAGCTTTAGTAGACGTGCATGTTGATCCTCCCTTTTCTTCTTCTGCCAATACTTGGAAATGAAAAATACTACAGAACGACAACCCTGACTCGGCAAACAAAACTATTTTGCTGGTATGTGCCGACCTTGCGACGATCTTTAACTTTCTTATCATCGTTCGATGTTTGTGAATCACCGGCTAGCACTGCAAACATTGTATGAAGATAGTTATCTGAGACTGAAATTATGTTTATAGAAAAAAGACTTGTCAATATAGAGAAGATCACCTTGGAGCTTTAAGCATGTTTCTAATTGAAGGTTTTAGTACCAAATTCGTGTGGGAACACATGCCACTCCTAGATAGTTAGCAGAACTTTATGTTAAAACTCCACAAATATAATGTCAAGAATATCCACAATTCATGATATTTGTATGAATTGTGCACCACAATTCTTATGGTATTGCTACAACAAAATCATGTAGACTAATAGCATGCATATTTCCATGATAATATTTTCATTACTGAATATATATCACTGAACCATATTAGATGTTCATTATAACTTAGCTTTTTTCCTAGAAGATGTATAATTTGTAGCACCCTAAGAATGGTATAAAAATATTGCATACTACATAGGTGATGTTGCAGTAAACACAAAAAAGTAGACCATAAAGAGAAACTAGAATTACCTGGTGATCAGTAAATGCTCCACATGATGGGTTTCGAGAATCACCCCATATTCCATGGGGATACTTATGCCAACCTAATGTCCTTTTAAGATAGCTCTTTGATCTGTTGGCCCTGCACAATCATTAACACTCACTAGACTGTGTTAGCATGTCAGACCTCAAGCATCATAACATAAAAGAACTTCAATACAATACCAGAATAAAGGTCATATAACCGAGGATAAAATTTAAGTATTTAAGCAGTTAAACAACTAAAGTCAACTTGTCTTATCCTTCTCAACAGAACTGAGTTGATGTACTTTCCCTGATCTGTGATTCAGATCAGTCGCATGGGAATGGATGCCTAGACTCGTTAGTTCCACAGCTAGCGACACTATCCATGGGGTCCATGATTTGATCCAAAACTATCTAATCAGAAGTACATATACAAGTGGCATGAATATGTGAACAACTTCCCCTAAAAAAATAGGTTTCCATTACCTCAGTTAAAAAATAATTTGCAGTTAACAATAATGTACACTCTAGTTCATTCTATATGTGTAGTATCTATCATGTATTTCTAGCGTAGAGGCGTGTAAGACTACAAAGTGCCTAAACAAAAAGACTGAAGATGCTGATCCAATGGGAGGAAAAAATAGTAGCTGGTGTCATGTATTATATAGCAAGTGTCATGCAGCAGGTGCCTAAACAAAAAGACTAAAGATGCTGATCCAATGTTTCTCCAGTGATCACCACGACCAAAACATATATAATATAGCAAGTGTCATGTAGCAGGTATAAAAGAATCAAATTGAAGATGTAGCATCATAGTATAGTATATAACATCATTATGTGTCTGAGTTCACTACGGCTACAAGAACATGAGGTATTGTTCACGTTGAGTGTAACAAAGAAAACTTAAATGAACATATGTAGACATGGATAGCTGAGTCCTTATCGAACTTTTAAGAAATATTATCTATTTTTTGGGACAAACAAGGAACCCTTTTATGGAAGACAACGAACATCTGCAGAAATAGATCACCAAGTTCGTATCAATTTTTAAGGAATATTATCTATTTTTGGTACAAATAAGGAACCTTTTTCTGGAAGACATCAACTATGGTAATGAATCGAGGACGGATCATGTAAATTGGAAGGTCAAGCAATCACACCTAAACCTCGGGTGCATGATTTGAAATTTTCACGCCAATAGAAGACCAGAACTAAAAAGACAACCTAAACACACACATCTCGAACCCCCCTTCGTGTATCCTTGTACACAAAAAAAGATATGACAATGATGAATCCAGCTCGCATCTCACATTCCAATCCACGAAAATCAGTAGAAGCATCGAACGCGGGAGAGAACAAAAGTGAATGAATCAAGAACGTAAAGGTTTAGGGAGAACACAAAAATGAATGAATCAAGAACGCAGGAGAGCACAAAGCGAATGAAGTAACCTCAGGAATCCATATCCTGGATTGTCATTGGTGCCTCCACCCGCCGCCGACGGTACCACCGTCGTTCGATGTCGCGGCGGTGGCGGCCAACCGTGCCGACTGGGGCCACCCCCTTCCCTCCCCTCCTCCTCTACCTCCCTCCCCCTAGTTGGATCTAGCTTTGGGCTCCACCCACGAATCCAAACCCTAGCCCCACATGACCCCGAATCGCTGGCGTGGATGGAAGGAAGAGTAGAGGACTGGAGTGGGATGGGGGTCTTGGGTGTAGCCATCGGGGGGAAGAGAATTGTTCAGCGGAACCAAGCCATCGTAGGGGAGGGGCGGTGGATCCGGTGTGCGGGCATGTAAGGGAGAGGTGGGAAGGTAGCGAACGAACGTTCAAAGCCGCGGGGAGCCGTGAGCGAGGGAGAAGGAGGATGGAAGGTCGAAGACGATCCTGCAGGGAGTGGAGAGGAGAGAGGTAGGGGAGAAGGGGATCGCGGTTGGTGATGCCGAGGACGCAATCGCGGGCTGGACGAGGACGACGATCAAACGGAAGGGTGATGGACTGAGACATGGGGACCGACCTGTAATACGACCGGTGGTGGGTAGAACAGAGAGTGGCGGAACCACAGTACACGTATGGTCTACATTAGAGTCTAGAGATAAAATAATTGTACAATTATGTGAAAATAACTGCAAAGGGACAAATGAAGATCATGTGCGTGATAAAAAAACAATGCGAGAGCGAGACTATCATATGCATCAGTTGACATGAACAGGCAAAAACTAGCCTTTGAATAAGAGGAAGTAGAAGTCAGATATGGTGTGAGTTTGGTGGCACCGTGGTGCATGATGGCGATAGAAGCAGGATTTTGGCCGAAGGCGGAGGCCACCGAGGCGAGGTTGTCCTGCGGGGCATACTTGCAGACCGTGTCCCCAGTCCACATGCGGCGCAAGGGGTCAGGAGCTGCGCCAGAAGCCACCAGAGTTAAAGAGGGAGCCTCCATCGAGCACAGGGAAGCGTGCCCGTGTGAGGACCTGGCCATCGCCGGGTCGTAGGAGGCGGGGAGGGGCTTATCGAGGGAGGCTGGGTTGCTGGAGCCACCACCGATCGACGGGAGGGGCCATCACTGAATGCCGAGACGCACCGTCTCCGAGCGCCGAGGCACTGCCGCCGAGCGCAAACGCGACGCTGCAACCATGGCGGGTGTCGACAGGGGCGGAGCCAGGATTATGATATAAGGGGGCCAACCAATTCATCAATACTATATGATAAAAATATTGTATAGTAAAAATATTGTATAATGTTATCAGGTGACAACTTTAGTTGAAATTTATAGATTTTATTATCCACAAGATCTAATATAGTATGTATATAAGTTGTTGCCGCTCATTCTGCTGCTTCGCGTGATCACCTTCATTGGACTTTAGTTCTGGGGCTATGGTAGAGGCAAGTCAAGTGATCAGTGACAATCGGCAGCTGCCTAGCCAGACAAAACGAAGAAGTATAAAGGGTGAGGTTCAGATATCAACGTCTGCACGCGAATTAGGTTTGACGTTTAATGCATTGATTCGTCATTTAACGAATATTTTATCATTTTTTGTCTCCTTTAGACTTTGGTTGACATACTACACTAGAGTTATGAATCATGTATTACTAACCACTATATTAAATCTTTGATTAATTGCGCTGCATAAAATTTAGAGTATATATATTTACACACAAAATTTCAACTATATATATATATATATATTCTCTTGTATGTGTCACAGTCTTGAGAGGGGCCATGGCCCCTGCCGGCCCCCCCTTGGCTCCGCCCCTGGGTGTCGAGATGGGACCGCGGGGGGATGCGCGAGGAGTAGGTGGCGGCTGCGTAATGGCCTGGGTGGTGGAGATGTTGAATACACATGACTAGGGTTTTTCTTAGTGGATAGGACTTTAGATGGGCCTTTGTTAGTAAATAATAAAAAAACAATCATAATATAAACCAAAATCAAGTTTAGTCTATTTGGATTAGTCATTGACATTTGAGTTAATAGGTTTAAGGTTCAAACCTTAGAAATGGCTTTTTTTACAATTCCTTTTCTTTTCATAATTTTTTTTCTTTCCTACAATTATTTTTTCCTTCTCTACAATTTAGCGATCAATGTTGTAATTAATTTTTAGTCACTAACATCTACATGTTAATTAAGCTATAAGATTTGATAGTGACCCTGTTGGGGGCCTTCTTTCTCCGAAGGTCCTAAAAAACGTGACTGACCATATGTTTTCAGTATGACACGGATTATTACAGGGGGGCTTCGGCTTTGGGATGAAGGGTTTCTCTTATAACAGAGTAAAGATGTATCCCGAAGGTGATACGAATGGACGACGAAGCTGTAGCCGAAGAGCATCGGTTTTGATGTAATGACGAAGATCAAGTATGATGATGACTAAAAAGGGACAAAGACTATTTAATCCTTAATATTTTGTGTTATGATAATAGATGAACGTAAGGGACATATATGTAATTTTACCCGGGCTGCGTCTCGTGCCTATAAATAGATGAACAGTAACGCCGTACTGTTCACGCTGGATTGTAATCACTCTCTCGCATCCACACCTTCAAGCAGGCCGAAGGTATCGATGTAATATTAATTCTGTTAATATTCATGTGTGTTTTATGGAATGAAAATATGAATGAATCAATGAATTATATTTGTCATCTTCGCATACTCCTATTTATCTATGAAATGATGAAGACACGTTCTTCATGACCTTCGTCCAAAAGATCATTATCTCTGAGAGGAGATAATGCTTCGAAGCACGAAGGTCCTTAATGCTTAACAACTATGTTTCCTTGTTCTTGACTTAAAACATTTGAGAACAAGTGACCAACATTGGCGCCCACATACGGTGAACTCAAACGACCACCTTCGGCAAGCATTCAACTTCACCATGCCGCCGAAGAAGACAACAACGCCAGGGGCTGCTCTGCAACCACTGGACACAAACCAGGAGGCACTCTCCCTACGAGAAGCTAGGAGTCAGAAGAGAAAGGCTACCAGCCCAACACCTCAGGAGGAGGATTTGGATCAGGAGATCAGGGATCTAGAAGCCATTCACCAGTAATTTCAAAGGAAGAAGGAAAAGATGCTTCGGCTTGCCGACCTTCAGCAGGAAGATTGACGAAGCAGCTGAGGAAATGTGTCATCTGACTTAGGATGACCAAGACCGAAGGCCCCAATACAAGGAGCTTCGTCAGGAGAGCCCAATCAATGAAGATGAATGGTACGACGATTTTCACCATGGTTACTTTGCTTTCGATGATGCTTCTCCTTTGGCAGCAGAGTTGCAGGCTACCCCGTGGCCACCATCCTACAAGCCACTTTAGCTCCCCATGTATGATGGGCATTCAGATCCAAAGCAGTTCCTGATGAGCTACGAGGCAACGATATCCCCGTATAGGGGCAATAATGTCGTCATGGCGAAGTCCTTCTTCATGGCAGTTCGAAGTGTGTCTCAGACATGGTATTCTTCCCTTCGGCTAGGGACAATTATGTCATGGCAGAAGCTGAAGGACATGCTAGTCACCAGCTTCCAGGGCTTCTAGACGAAGCCTGTCACTGTCCAAGCTTTGTTCTAATGCACACAGGACCATGAGGAGTACCTGCAAGCGTACGTCCAAAGATTATTGCGACTGAGAGCTCAAGCGCCTACAGTACCCAATGAGATTGTCATTGAGGCCATGATCAAGGGGCTCCGACCAGGACCCACAATTCAATATTTTGCAAGGAAGCCACCATAGACCTTGGAGAAGCTTCTCTAGAAGATGGATGAATACATCCGAGCTGACAATGACTTTCACCAAAGAAGGGAGGAAGCATATAGGTATTCTGAGATGGCTAGGGGCTTTGGAGGAAGACTTCACCCCAGGCACATCAGAACAATCCACAATCCAAAGCAAACAATGACAGGGTCAACAACGCTCAGAGCAGCCAGCACAGCTCACAGTCTTCGGGCATGCAACAAACATCCTACAGGCCACCAGCCCCGAGAGGCAGAGGGGGGAGAAGCTTCAGAGGAAGGTATGGTAATTAGCCTAGGAAGATGTTCTATTTATTCTGCGGTGAAGACAAGGTTCACACCACAAGGACGTGCCAAGTCATGGTCTAGAAGGAGAAGGAAATCGCCGAAGCCGAAGCACAGCAGAATCAGCCGAAGCAGGTCTTGCATACTGCTTTATGCTATTCTCTGTATATCTCATAGTATGTGGGCAACCAATAGCCTACGGTCTTTGTTGCTTCGGCAAGTCATTCCCAAGCTTCCTGGGCTCAGCTGCCACCCCCACCACCACTGGCACCTACCCCGAGTCACAATCAACAGCTGGAAGGGCATCAGCAAATTTAGCAACAGAGTGACCTTTGGGAGGAGTCCGAAGCTCGTATAGTCAACAACACTATGCCCGAGTCGAGGCATATCTACTGAAAGCAGCACAACGCTTCCGCAAAAGAGTGTTTTAACCCAATGTATTTTTACTTATTCTTGTTTTTACAATTTCCTCTAAAAAGACAATACAAGAAGGTATAACCTTCAGTCCAATGTAATAAGGCTATGATTACACCATTGAGTGTAACAAGAGCGGCTCACAAACATCCAAATTTCGTTCCTAAAGGAATGCAGAGTAAGTCACAAAGCTCCGAAGCCATTCCTAAGGGAAAGCAGAGCTTGAATGCCACCTAAGTTAAAGGTGAAGAAGCTCCAAAGTCGTTCCTAAGGGGATGCAGAGCTTAAATGCCACCTAAGTAAAAGGTGAAGAAGCTCCAAACTCATTCCTAAGGGGATGCAGAGCTTAGCTCCAACGTCATTCCTAAGGGAATGTAGAGCTGAAATACCAACTAAGTAAATGGTGAAGAGATTCCAAAGTCGTTCCCAAGGGGATGCAGAGTCTGGGTATGTATTCGTGTGGTTTTTTACCTTTGGCACCAATAACATTTCACATCATACCATCATGTCATATCGCATAGCATCGCATCACACATCATTTTGCATCACTAAAGAGCCATGGAGAAACAAGGAAAAGTTGCTTCTTCGAAAAAGTTGGCCGGATTATGAAAGAACATACTAAAGCACAAAATATGCCTTCGGCAGATATATTTTCGCACAAGAGTTTAATCTTCGTCAGCAGTGACATAAGGAGAATCTTTTTCTTCGTGAAGAATGAAAAGAAGGGAAGGTGTTTTTTCGCCAGTGGCTCAAAGAACGGTACGCACGAAGGTTTCATGCATCACAAAGAAATGTATTACATTAATACACATACAAATACTTGATGTTTAGTTCTTACAAAGATAGGCCATGTACAAACATTAAACTCTTAAGTATACAAAGTTTTAACCTTCTTTTATCACTTTCTTAGCGGCTTCATTCTACAGACTGTTGACAGCTTCGTCAACAACTTCATTAGCAATTTTAATTATATCTAACGCTTCCTTCAAGGCTAGGTCAACTTCGGGGTTGTATGGCTCCGGAGGGGGTGAAAGTTCAGCTGCATCATAAAAAATGTTGGTTAATTCCGAAGCTGAAACGAATGCCGAAGATAAACCTCAGTAAAGGTACCTATAAGTCTTGCACGCTCGGTAGCTTCTTTCGCTTGTTTGGCTTCTTCTCGAGCGTCGTGAGATTCTTTTTCATTTTTTCTAATAGCTTCATCAGCTATCTCATGGCCGCCCTTCATCCACACCTCGGAGTAAATTTTCTCGCCTAGTGTCGAAACTTCAGCTGAAGGGTCTTTGATGTCATTCGTCGAGAAAACAAATCATGGCTGAACTACAACCTTAGCATATTCGCAGCCAGCTTTCTCTAAGATCGATGTGGCCCCCCGTGCCCCAGCGAATGCGCAGAAGTCTCCTCGGTCACTTAAAATTTCGTCAAAGGCTTCGACTTCTTCGCTGATCCACTGGACGACTCCATCAGGGTCGCCAAAGATGAACTTTTGCTCAGAAGAATATGCCCTAGCTCTAGCAAAGTTGTCCTACAATTTCTTGGCGCATTCCAAGGATATTTCATAACATTTCTCTTTTGAAGCACGAAGCTCATCACAGTTCTTTTGAGCTCTAGATCTTTGGATCTCGCAAATTTCATGTTTCACTGCTTCGACTTCAAATTTTGCAGTAGCTTCAGCAACTTTCTTTTTGAGCTCCTCCACTTCGGCCTTATGAGCTTCAACTTTGCGCAGCAATACTAGCCTCGCTAGATTTCAGCTTCGTTTCTCAATGATATGACCTCTAAACGAAGGTTCCCAAGGGCTATTTTGCAGCTCTCATCCTCTGCATCTTTTTGAGCTTTTAAAGCCTTGCTCAAAATAAAGCCTTGAAAAACAACAAATGAGCATGAAATGAGGGTAAGAAAAACCATAGAAATGTTTCATTATAGAATGACAAACCAAAATATAGACATCTTTAGGCTGTTGTAAGCAAGACTGTCCGCAAGCTGATTCTTCGACATCGCAGATAAGCCGAGTTCAAGCTTCGGATAGCCTATATTGTCCGCCATTTCCCGGCAGACATTTATCTCTTTATTGTCTTGCATACTATAAAGGAAATCATCTTCGTCATCGCCACCATACACGAAGGACCCTCAGGGGTACTTCAGATCCTTGGCATAATGTTGCGCTTCAGCAACTTGCTCTTCTGATAATTGCTTCCCCGAAGCATGTCGCACAATGAATTCCAGTTCTTTTGGCAGGTGCTCCAGGAGCAGGAGATTTGGATTTCTCAGAGGCACCCTCTTTCTCTAGGATTATCGGCGCGCTTTCCGATGGTCTTGCTTCCACAGGAACTTCTGAGGGTCCAGCTTCAGAAATAGTCTGTGCCATTCCGGCCTTGTCAAATTTCTTTGAAACTTTAGCCTCCGTCCTAGGCGCTTCGGCAGAAGCAGGAGTCGATGTTTTCACATACTCCATTACATCATCTAGCACACTAGCCATTCTCCTTTTTCTTGGAGTTGCTGCGGGGATGTTTGACGGCTTCAGCAGTTTCGTTGCGTATGGTGGACTCAATGCCTTCAACTGCTCTACTGTTTTCTCCACTTTTGGTTCTTCAATCACATCTGTTCTGGCTTCGATAGGCATAGAGCGACTTGGCTCAAAGATAGGAGCGACCCCTCAATTAGCTTCGGCACGTCGGCCGTTTCAATGCGCCTAGGTCGACGCGTCAAAACTTTAACCGTTTTCGACCTCGACGCACTAAAAGTCACCGAGGTAGCAGCTTTCCTCTTCTTCCCTTGCTTTCGCGAAGGATAATAGTAGTCTAGTTACACAAACCTGATGACATCAAATACCCTATTCAACCTCTTTTTGCCCCGAGCTCTGAAGGCAGTTGTCATGGCTTCATCTTCGTCCTTTGAATATGCTACAAGCAGCTCATCACTAGTCGCCTCTATGGCATCAAGCCAATCATCATTCGGTTCATCAAACTGGCTCATGTATCGAAAGGTATACTTGAGATACACCAAAACATTTTGGCTAGAACCAGCGGCAACCTCCTTCGGCATCTCCCATCCATGAGCAAGTGGCCACACTCTGTAAGCAATATGCTCTGGGACCAAGTTTCTTCTGCCAATGTAAGTACACACTGTATCAAAAGTTGTCTGGCACGCTTGCACGTCGTTTCCAACTACAATGGCCGGCCTCCTGATGCCGAAGCGAGACCATATAGGGCGCTGAATGACCCCTTTTATATCTTCCCTCACTCAGATCAACCTTCACATAAAACCATTCCTGCATCTAGGAGCCTGGCCACTTTTTCCAAAATGTCGGCATAGGATAGCTGGCCTCGGCACAATGCACGAAGCTGTAGCAGCCAAAATTGTTGTGATATTGCTCTTTCCCAGTTGCCTTCGTCTGATATAATAGCTCGTGCATATTGCAAAAACACCTGGCATCTGGCTCTAATCCTTGGCTCCTCATCGCCCATAAAAAAAACCCTACTTTAATAATAGCTTTAAGGGTAAGTTGGTGAAGATAGATTTCAAAAGTTTTCAGAACTTCGACCAACATTTTGTTTAGAGGGAACCAAAGTCTGGCTTTCATGAAGCTTCTAAAAATCACCACTTCGTCAGCTTCGGGAAGAGGAACATTATTCTCCCCTCTGGCTCTCACGATTGAAATATCACGAAAGTACCTCCCCCTCATTGCTTCAATCTGCCCTTGTTTAATAGTCAATTTTCCGAAGACAACATCGCTCGGTCTCCATGGCCGATCTTCAGCATCTTCATTTCCACTCTCTACATCAAATCTCTCACTATCGCTAGAGTTTTCAGATATTCCAGCTAACATCTCATTGGTGATCTTCTCCATGTTGGTTTTTTTCCATAGCTTCGTAAAATCCGGCGAACACCGGGTCAATGATCTTCTTCTCATCAGCCATTTGGACAATGGTTGCTAGAATGTTGAAGCTCAAAATCCAATAAAACTCAACGAAGCAAGGAAGGTTAAAATGGAAAACACAATGCAAGCAACTCAAATAGCACGAAAAATACTCACAACACAGGCTTCTATTTATATACTCAGAACTCTACATATTGGTGGGTCCCGCAGGTCAGTCTAATTCGCTATTCTAGCGAAGGGAAGGTGTTTTTCGGACCTTCGGCTAAAGGCCTTCGTTCGCATCGCAGTCTAAATTTATTATAAAGAAACAAATTAATACTTTGAGGGGATACTGTTGGGGCCTTCTTCCTCCGAAGGTCCTCAAAAACGTGACTGACCATATGTTTTCAGTATGATGTTGATTATTACAGGGGGGCTTCGGCTTTGGGATGAAGGGTTTCTCTTATAACAGGGTAAAGATGTATCCTGAAGGTGATAAGAATGGACGACGAAGTTGTAGCCGAAGAGCGTCGGTTTTGATGTAATGACGAAGATCAAGTATGATGATGACTGAAAAGGGACAAAGACTATTTAGTCCTTAATATTCTATGTGATGATAATATAGATGAATGTAAGGGACATGTATGTAATTTTACGTGGGTTGCGTCCCATGCCTATAAATAGATGAACAACAACACTGTACTATTCATGCTGGATTGTAATCACTCTCTCACATCCACACCTTCAAGCAGACCGAATGTATCAATGTAATATTAATTCTGTTAATATTCATGTGTGTTTTATGGAATACAAATATGAATGAATCATTGAATTATATTTGTCATCTTCGCGTATTCCTATTTATCTATGAAATGATGAAGACACGTTCTTCATGACCTTCGGCCAAAAGATCATTATCTCTGTCTCTGAGAGCAGATAATGCCTCGAAGGACGAAGGCCCTTAATGCTTAACAACTGTGTTGCCTGGTTCTTGACTTACAACATTTGAGAACAAGTGACCAATAGACCCCTTCTCTATAGCGACCCATCGTTGGTCCACAACGACATCTATAGCGACCAACCATATGTTGTTAAATTTCTAGACTTTTAGCTACCAACAGACCGTGGCTACAAACGAATTTAGGACCAATCATCGGTCCATAAGTTTTAGCAACCAACAGTTGGTAACAAATAAGGGTTGCTAAAGATCAACCATCGTGTAGGGGATTCTCTACGGAATATGATGAGAGATGATCTTCTGTGAAGTTACTTGATCATCTATATTGAGAAGGATTTGCAGCGAAGATTTGAAAGGGAAATGTGCCTTTGGGCCATTTCTATAATGTTTTGGTGATTAAGTGCCAACACATAATCTTTGAGTTGTTATGTGCCAAACAAGCAAAAAGTGCAAATCATATGACAAGGTACATTTCTAGACTTAGTACATTGTTTTGAGTACTAACATATTGTGTCTAAGTGCTAGAAACAGGAAAATAAAGAAATGCAAAAGACTTGGCTTGGTACAACCAAAGTCCTGCTCGGCTTGGCACACCGGACGGTCCGGTGATGCAACGGACAGTGTCCGGTGCGCCAGGCCAGTCTCCGGTGAACAGGCCACTCTCGGAAAAAATCGGCGGCGTACGGCTATAATTCACCGGACTGTCTGGTGAGCCAACGGTCGCCAGCTGTAAGGAAAATGGACCCCGGGCCTTTTGGCTAATTGAGTTTTGGTGTTTGATGATTAACACAACTTGTGGACTAATATGTTTGCTAGTGTTTATAATTATAGTTCACAGGATGCGAAGAGAATTGGACCAAGGCAATGAGGATGCAACACCTCAAAAGAAGACATAAAAAGATGCATAGGAGTCCAATACTCAAGAACAAAAGAAGCCCGAAAAAAATCAGCGAAGAAATCCAAGAAGTGGGCTGTCAGCCAGCGCCTGGTGGCGCACCGGACATTGATGTCCGGTGTGCACCGGACTGTCCGGTGAGACACCGGACAGTCTGCGCAGAGAGGCCGCAGGCAGGCGCTCTCTGGCTGTAGCACCGGACTGTTCGGTGTGCACCGGACTGTCCGGTGTGCCAACGGGCAGACGACAACGGTTGGATCCAACGGTCGACTGCTACAGGCGCCAACGGTCGGCTGACGTGGCGTGCACCGGACACTGCACAGTAGATGTCCGGTGGTGCACCGGACTGTCCGGTGCACCCGACGACAGAAAGCTGCTGCTTTCTGTCCAACAGCTAGTTTGGGGTGTGGAGGCTATAAATACCACCCCAACCGGCCATTCTCAAGTGTGAGAGCCCAAGCAACATACCAAGACACATAGTGCATATTTCCAAGAGCTCAAACACCCAAGTGCTTAATAGAATCACTCGATGATTAGCGTAGGTACTTTGCGAAGTGCTTAGGTTAGTTAGACCGCTTTAGCGCTTGCTCTAGGTGAACCCTAGTTAGTTGAGTGAGTTTTGTAAAACCACACAACCCCTCGGCTCTTGCGTGAGTCGTTGTAATTGTACCGAGTGGGGCGAGAGTCTTGCGAGACCGTGACAACCGTGTTTGTGTCACGGCCGCCACAGTGTACCGGAGGGAACGAGGCCCGCGGCGTTTCGGCCGGAAGCTCGATAGTGGAGACGGCGGGGAGCGTCCGAGAGGAGCCGGAAGCGGAGCACCACTTGCGCGTGGAGAAGGCCCGTGGCTCTCTACGGAGTTACTCGACTGTGGTGCTTGGCCCTCGCGTGGGCTTCCCTTTGCGTAGGGGCACCAACGAGGATTAGTCGGGACCTTGCGTGGTTCCGGATACCTCGGTAAAAATACCGGCGTCATCCACGAGAGTTTGCTTCTCTACTTAGCTCTTTACATTCCGCATTTATATTAAGCATTTAAGTTTCAATCTTGTAGTCATACTTATTTAGTGTAGATTGAAACTTAGCCTTTGCGGTAGAGATAGCAACACTTAGACAAAACCTAGTTTGCACATTCTAGTTTTGATTATTTGCATAGGTTTTGCTCTAGGGATTTAATTGTGGCCTAGTTTAGCGAAAGTTTAAAAGTCCTAATTCACCCCCCCTCTTAGGCGTCACCCGTTTCCTACAAGTGGTATCAGAACCCGGTTTGGCTCATTTGAAACGCTTTAGCTTCACCGCTAAAAAGAGCCGACGCTTTTTAGAGGAAGGGATGGATACCCATAGGCCACCACACTTCGACGGCACTAACTTCCCATATTATAGTGCTAGAATGGCTTGTTACCTAGAGGCCGTTGATCTAGGTGTTTGGAGAGTCACTCGTGACGGGATGAAACCTCTCAAGAATCCCGAGAAACCCACCACGAGTGAGGAAAAAGAAATTCATTTAAATGCTAGAGCCAAAAATTGCTTGTATGAATCTCTTAGCATGGATATCTTTAATCAAGTATTTACCTTGAAAACTGCTAATGAGATTTGGCTAAAATTGCATGAGCTCCATGACGGCACATCCAATGTCCGTGAGCAAAAACATTGCCTAGTCTTAAATGAGTATAATACTTTTGCTATGAAAAATGATGAGCTTGTTAGAGACATGTATTCTCGTTTGAATCTAATTATCAATGAGCTCAATTCTATTGGCATTAATAAGCTAGGTGATGCGGACATTGTGAGGAAGATTATCTCCCTGCTACCACAACAAAGATATGGGAGCATCATCACCATCCTTCACAACATGGAGGACTTGAGCAATATGACCCCAACCATCGTGATTGGGAAAATCGCGGCTTTTGAAATGTCGCGAAAAATGAGTCGGGGAGAGGAGCCAACTTCCTCAAGACCATATGCTTTTGCATGTGATGAAAGGAAGAGCAAAAAGAAGGGTCCCACTCCAAGTTCCTCAAGTGAAGAAGAAGAAGAAAGTGATGATGATGAAGATAATCAACCATGCACATCATCCTCCGAGGACGAAGAAACAATCCGACGCGTCGGAAAGGTAATGAGGATGATTCGCAAGATTAATCTAATGGGTGTGCCCCTGCAGGTCGAGGATCTTCTCTTTAACATTGACAGGAAAAAGCAAAGGAAGAGAGGATGCTTCGCATGTGGGGAGAAGGGCCACTTCAGGGACAACTGTCCAAATATGGCCAAACCCAAAAAGGAGAGGAGCAAAGGCAAGGCGCTAACAAGTGTTAGAACTTGGGATGATTCTTCAAGTGAAGATGAACCTCCAAGGACGCGCAGCCACCGGTCCTCATCACGCTCATCATGGTCATCACACAAATGCCATATGGCAAGAGGTAACAAAAGCATTCCATCTTCTAGTGATGAAAGTAGTAGTGATGATGAAGGTGAGGGAAAGCCCTCTGTAGATGAGCTTGCGAAAGCCGTAGAATTTTTCCAGGATGTCTGCACTAAGCAAAAAGCTCAACTTAAAACTTTGAAAAATAAGTTGGTTAGCTCTCAAAATGATTACAAAGGTTTGCTAGAAAAATTTGAAACTTTTGCAAACTTAAACTGTGAGCTATCAACTAAAATTGAGCTATTAGAATCTAGTGCTCCATCCACTGCTACCGATGATAGCCTTATTAAAAAGAATGAAAAACTTAAGGCTAAGTTAGCTAGCTCCCAAGAAGTTATTGAAAATTTGCTAGAGAAAATGGAAATTCTTAGCATACACAATAATGAGCTAACTACTAAGCTAGAAAACATTGGTAGCACCCCAGCAGCATCTTTAGTTGAAATACCTGAAACAACTAAGAAAGATGCTTCTACTTCCTGCTTTGATTTAATTGATGATTCTAACCCCTGCAACCATGTCGTTGTTGAGAATATTGTTGTAGAGACATGTTCGGATGAGGTTGCAAAGGAAAATGAACAATTAAAGCAAGAAGTGGCTCGCCTTGGCAAGGCTTTGTATAACAAGAAAGGCAAAGCCAAACAAATCCGACCTCCACAGGATAACACCACTGCGGGAGTGAACAAGTCTGTAGAGGGAGAAATTGTGATTTGTAGGCTATGCCACATGGAAGGGCACAAGTCTTTCCAATGCAAGGCGATGACCGGGGATAAACAAAGGCAAAAGCTCAAGCAAAAGCCATCAAGCAAAATCTCCAACACCTACATCAAAAAAGTGGATAAAAAGACTGCTACACCATACTTAATCAAAAAGAAGAAGATTGGAAAGGTGATAGCAATCAAGGCCAACAAGCAAGCCAACAAAGGAAAGGGGGCCAAACGCATCTGGGTGCCAAAGGAAATAATTTCAACCATGAAAAGCACCAAGAAGGTTTGGATCCCAAAAGGGAAGTGAGTGGACCAAAAGTCGTCGGGAAATTTGGAGACTTGGCAAAATTGGGATGTATATCATGGGATACATCATATTGGATCAAGTTTATTGCTAAGTGGGTTAGTGAAAATTTTGGACCCAAATTTCCCACCCATGACTAAGGTAACTAGTATTATTGTATTTCTCGTTTTTAGATATGCGTATCTATTTATCTTTTATCTAGTTTACCTTTCTTGCCCAGTATTAAATTTGTTATGTACTTTTGTTCAAAATCATGCATACTAGGTAAATCATATGGTAGGATTGCTTGTTTTTAATTCATATACTTAAGCAAACCTACATGGCTTAAAATGTTTATTTAAGCACGGCACATAGCTTTTATATCACTCCATAGTAAATGATGCATCAATTGAAAATTTTTGATTTCCACAAGTGTATCATTTAACTTATATGTGCCAAAGTTTGGATTATGGATAATTTGCCCCTCTTGATATCAAATCAAAGTGCATGTCTCCTACAAGTATTCAAAACTTGTATGCACACCTTTAGGGGGAGGTTACTCTATAATCTAACACTTTGAGACTAACACCTTTTCAAGTCTATTTCATGTGATAGTCTCAGTGTAAGGAAAATGAAGTCCCCGGAGAAAGACAACAATCTTCCACTGCAAAATCTCCAAGAACTCTCATGTCTCTCAAGCTCGCCATTGAATTTCAATCGGTATCTTTTGAGACTGCATCTAGTATCATTTACATGTCTTCTCAAATATTTGATTAGACTATATTTCATATCATATACTTCCATGTTGCTAAAAATGCATAAGTGGTTAACTCATATTCTGTTACCTATGCATAAGGGAAGTTAGTCTTTTCAAATCATGTCTTGCACCTCTAATTTTCACATGCTTTTTCCTAAGTAGAGGATCTCTGTCAAGGGGAGTATTTCTTCATCTCTAAAGGGGGAGAAAAACTCTTTCTAAAGGAGACAACTCATTTAGGGGGAGTAATCTTTTGAGGACTCCTTCAAGTGGTATCATTCACATAGTTTAATTTAATATCCTTCTAGTGATATCATTTGATTCAATTCTTGATGAGGGCAAGCTTTTATTTACTTCCTACATGCTTTTAATGTCTTCCTTTTCGGTGGTTGATGCCAAAGGGGGAGAAGTTTAGGGACCAAAGCAATGAAAAGTTTAGGGACCAAAGCAATGAAAACTATATCAAACACCAAACACCACCAATTTAAAATTTTATATCTATAAATGGTTTTTCTGGTGGTTTTGGTTATTTGGTCCAAAAATAGGAAGTAAGTGAATTATGGAGTTAGGGGGAGGCTTAAGTCCATAATATCACATTGTGGGGACAATCATGCATCTTAGCAAGTTGATTGCATATTTTAATTCAAAAACTTGTATTATTTGCTTGCTTTGGTTGTGTTGTCATCAATCACCAAAAAGGGGGAGATTGTAAGGAAAATGGACCCCGGGCCTTTTGGCTAATTGAGTTTTGGTGTTTGATGATTAACACAACTTGTGGACTAATATGTTTGCTAGTGTTTATAATTATAGTTCACAGGATGCGAAGAGAATTGGACCAAGGCAATGAGGATGCAACACCTCAAAAGAAGACATAAAAAGATGCATAGGAGTCCAATACTCAAGAACAAAAGAAGCCCGAAAAAATCAGCGAAGAAATCCAAGAAGTGGGCTGTCAGCCAGCGCCTGGTGGCGCACCGGACATTGATGTCCGGTGTGCACCGGACAGTCCGGTGAGACACCGGACAGTCTGCGCAGAGAGGCCGCAGGCAGGCGCTCTCTGGCTGTAGCACCGGATTGTCCGGTGTGCACCGGACTGTCCGGTGTGCCAACGGGCAGACGGCAACGGTCGGATCCAACGGTCGACTGCTACAGGCGCCAACGGTCGGCTGACGTGGCGTGCACCGGACACTGCACAGTAGATGTCCGGTGGTGCACCGGACTGTCCGGTGCACCCGACGACAGAAAGCTGCTGCTTTCTGTCCAACGGCTAGTTTGGGGTGTGGAGGCTATAAATACCACCCCAACCGGCCATTCTCAAGTGTGAGAGCCCAAGCAACATACCAAGACACATAGTGCATATTTCCAAGAGCTCAAACACCCAAGTGCTTAATAGAATCACTCGGTGATTAGCGTAGGTACTTTGCGAAGTGCTTAGGTTAGTTAGACCGCTTTAGCGCTTGCTCTAGGTGAACCCTAGTTAGTTGAGTGAGTTTTGTAAAACCACACAACCCCTCGGCTCTTGCGTGAGTCGTTGTAATTGTACCGAGTGGGGCGAGAGTCTTGCGAGACCGTGACAACCGCGTTTGTGTCACGGCCGCCACAGTGTACCGGAGGGAACGAGGCCCGCGGCGTTTCGACCGGAAGCTCGATAGTGGAGACGGCGGGGAGCGTCCGAGAGGAGCCGGAAGCGGAGCACCACTTGCGCGTGGAGAAGGCCCGTGGCTCTCTACGGAGTTACTCGACCGTGGTGCTTGGCCCTCGCGTGGGCTTCCCTTTGCATAGGGGCACCAACGAGGATTAGTCGGGACCTTGCGTGGTTCCGGATACCTCGGTAAAAATACCGGCGTCATCCACGAGAGTTTGCTTCTCTACTTAGCTCTTTACATTCCGCATTTATATTAAGCATTTAAGTTTCAATCTTGTAGTCATACTTATTTAGTGTAGATTGAAACTTAGCCTTTGCGGTAGAGATAGCAACACTTAGACAAAACCTAGTTTGCACATTCTAGTTTTGATTATTTGCATAGGTTTTGCTCTAGGGATTTAATTGTGGCCTAGTTTAGCGAAAGTTTTAGAAGTCCTAATTCACCCCCCCCCCTCTTAGGCGTCACCCGTTTCCTACACCAGCGCAACGGTCGGCCGTGCAATCCGCGGGCGACGCGTGGCCCGCGCCAACGGTCGGCAGGGGGCACCGGACTGTCCGGTGTGCACCGGACAGTGTCTGGTGCGCGAACTGACTCAGTGCTGCAACGGTCATCTGCGCCAAAATAGGAAGGAGATTCACACCGGATCGTCTACAGTGTCTGTCTGGTGGTGAACCGGACTGTCCGGTGCACCACCCGACAGAAGGCAACTTTGTCCTTCCTTATTGGCCTCCAACGGCTCCTAGCTGCCTTGGGGCTATAAAAGGGACCCCTAGGCGCATGGAGGAGATACCCAAGCATTCACTAAGCATTCTAAGTCTCCCACACTCCGTCTTCGCGCACTTGATCGATTGTGTTAGTGATTTGAGCTCTGTTCTAGTTGTGAACTCCTTGTGCTTCATTTTGAGCTCAAGTCGTGGCTTGTGTGTGTGTGCTGCGGATTTGTGTGTGTTGCTACCCAACCTTACTCTTGTGCTTTCATTGTGATCTTTGTTGTAAGGGCGAGAGACTCCAACTTGTGGAGATTCCTCGCAAACGGGAAAAAGAGATAAGGAAGAAAAGCCGTGGTATTCAAGTTGATCATTGGATCACTTGAAAGGGGTTGAGTGCAACCCTCGTCCATTGGGACGCCACAACGTGGAAGTAGGCTAGAGTTACTTGGCCGAACCACGGGATAAAATCGTGTGTCTCTTGTGATTGTTCCTTCTTTGATTGTCTGTG
The DNA here is from genome assembly GCF_902167145.1 of Zea mays. NCBI lineage: Eukaryota > Viridiplantae > Streptophyta > Magnoliopsida > Poales > Poaceae > Zea > Zea mays. The sequence continues at coordinate 70,061,380 of NC_050098.1, forward strand.
TTTGCAAGAGCTCGTCGCATTGACTTGATTAACTCGCACTAATATTTTTATAATCAAGGTTGTTGGAATTTAGTGTTGAATTCTACAGGATCACCTATTCACCCCCCTCTAGGTGCTCTCAATTGGTATCAGAGCCGTTCTCTTCACGTAAGGGACTAATCGCCCGAAGAGATAGATCCTAAGGGAGAGGGGATGGTGGTCAACGACAAGGAAAAGGAGTCCTTCCTCAACGAGCCTAGAGACGATAAGCCAACCGACTCAGGCTCGAGTCATAAGAAAAGAGATGGAAAGAAGAAGAGGCGCATCAAGAAGATCATCTACTACGACAGTGATGCCTCGTCTTCTTTACCACACGACGACTCCTCTTCAAAGAAGAAAACGATTAATCAAAATTATTCATTTGATTATTCCTGTATTCCTTTCAATTCCAATGCTCATTTTCTTTCAATTCCTCTTGTTAAACCTCCACACTTTGATGGAGAGGACTACTCTTTTTGAGTCACAAAATGTGTAGTCACTTATTTTTTCTTCATCCTAGTATTTGGGAGATAGTTGAAAATGGAATGCATTTCGACAGTACAGATAACCCTATGTTTATTAATGAGCAAATTCATAAGAATGCACGAGCTACCACTATTTTGCTAGCATCCTTGTGCAGGGATGAATACAACAAGGTGAGCGGTTTGGACAACGCCAAGCAAATTTGGGATACCCTCAAGATATCACACGAGGGAAACGACGCCACCATGATCACCAAGATGGAGTTGGTGGAAGGCGAGCTGGGAAGGTTCACGATGATCAGGGGAGAGGAGCCAACACAAACATACAACAGGCTCAAGACCCTGGTCAACAAAATTAGAAGCTATGGAAGCACAAGATGGACGGACCACGACATCGTTTGACTAATGCTAAGGTCATTTACGGTAATTGACCCCCATCTTATCAACCTTATTCCTGAGAATCCCAAGTACGCCAAGATGACGCCCGAGGAGATTCTTGGGAAGTTTGTAAGCGGGCGCATGATGGTGAAGGAGGCTCGATATGTGGACGATGCTCTAAACGATCCACTACCCATCCACGAGCCTCAAACCATTGCCCTCAAACCAACCAGCAACAGGGAGACACTACCAAGCAAGGTGACACAAGTGGAGGCTGCGAGCCTCAACGAAGATGAGATGGCGCTTATCATCAAGCGCTTCAAGACCGCATTGAAAGGACGCAAGGAGTACCCCAACAAGAACAAAGTAAGGGGAAAGCGCTCCTGCTTCAAATGCGGTAAGACTAATCATTTCATAGCACAATGCCCCGATAATGATGATGACCAGGAACAAGAAAAGCATGGGAAGAGGGAGAAGAAGAAAGTCTACAACAAGGCGAAGGGCGAGGCGCACCTTGGTAAAGAATGGGATTCGGACTGCTCTTCATCCGACTCCGACGATGAAGGACTGGCAGCCTCGGCCTTCAACAAGTCTTCGCTCTTCCCCAACGAACGCCACACCTGCCTCATGGCCAAGGAAAAGAAGGTGAGTGTTCGAGATTCCCCCAAGTACTCTACTTCTAGTGATGAGGATTCTAGTGATGATGAAGTAGATTACTCTAGCTTGTTCAAAGGATTAGATAGAGCTAAAGTAGAAAAGATTTAATGAACTAATTGATGCTTTAAATGAAAAGGATAGACTTTTAGAAAAGCAAGAGGATATTTTGTATGAAGAGCATGATAAGTTTGTTAGTGTTCAAAAATCTCTTGCTCTAGAGATTAAAAGGAATGAAATGCTATCTTCTGAGTTATCTGCTTGCCATGAAACTATGTCTAGTTTAAAGAGTGTAAATGATGATTTAAATGCTAAGCTAGAGAAAGCAAATAAATCTAGTTCATGTGTAGAGCATGTTAGTATTTGTAATAGATGTAAGGATTTTGATGTTGATGCTTGTGACGAACACCTTATGTCCATTACTAAATTAAATGATGAGGTGGCAAGTCTTAATGCTCAACTTATGACTTGCAAAATTAATTTTGATCAATTAAAATTTGCTAGGGATGCCTACACCATTGGTAGACACCCCTCTATTAAGGATGGACTTGGTTTTCGAAAGGAAACCAAGAACTTAACAAGACAAAAGAGTCCCGTTCTCAACAAGGAGAAACGGAAGGCCCCTATGGCTAGTAGTACTCAAAGGAATCATGCTTTCATTTATAATGATAGAAAATTTTCTAGGAATGCTCATTATATTAGGAGTTATGATCATGATGTCTTTAATTCACATGCTATGATTGCCTCTAGCTCTACTTTTGTGCATGGTAAGCCTAGGAGAAATCATGTTGTGCATCATGTGCCTAGGAGAGTATGTAGTGAACCTTCTACTATTTACCATGCTTGCAATACTTCTTTTGCAATTTTTTGTAAGAATGAAAAAGTAATTGCTAGGAAGTTGGGATCCAAATGCAAGGGAGATAAGACTTGTATTTGGGTTCCAAAGGCTATTGTGACTAACCTTGTAGGACCCAACAAGAGTTGGGTACATAAAACCCTAGTGTAAATTACCTTGCAGGTTTATGCATCAGGGGGCTCAAGCTGGATTATCGACAGCGGATGCACAAACCACATGACGGGGGAGAAGAAGATGTTCACCTCCTACGTCAAGAACAAGGATTCCCAGGATTCGATCATCTTTGGAGATGGGAACCAAGGCAAGGTCAAAGGATTGGGAAAGATAGCCATTACATCCGAGCATTCTATCTCCAATGTGTTCTTAGTTGAATCGCTCGGGTACAACTTATTGTCTGTGAGTCAATTATGTAACATGGGTTATAATTGCCTATTTAAAAATATAGATGTTTCTGTCTTTAGAAGGAGTGATGGTTCATTAGCGTTTAAGGGTGTATTAGACAGCAAACTCTACTTAGTTGATTTTTCGAAAGAGGAGGCCGATCTAGATGCATGCTTAATAGCTAAGACTAGCATGGGCTGGCTGTGGCATCGCCGTCTAGCACATGTTGGGATGAAGAACCTTCATAAACTTTTAAAGGGAGAACATGTGTTAGGACTAACCAATGTCTACTTCGAGAAAGACAGACCTTGTGTAGCTTGTCAGGCAGGGAAACAGGTGGGAAGCACTCATCACAGCAAGAATGTGATGACATGTCACACCCGGTTTTAGAAGGCAAACCGAATGCGAACCATGTACGTGCCAGGATCAGTTATTCACGTACACAGCAGTTACATAACATGGACATCATCACACAGTGCTCAAAATAGTATTAAGGGAAATAGTTGATTACATCATACGTCTGAGACGTCCATATAGTCTTTACAATAAATCAAAGTGCGGAAAAGAAACGTAGATAAACGCGGCCTTCACAGGCAGCCGACTGGGGGTTGCCGCTAACCCACGCCTAGAACTCGTCGTAGTCTTGGAACTCCTGGAAGTCTCCTTCCACAGCTTCATCTTCGCCTGAGCAGTGGTTGCAATGCTGACAACCTGGGGATGGGGGGGTTTGGTGTGTAGAGCAAGGGTGAGTACACATCAACATACTCAGCAAGTATCCTGTTTGGCTGTAGTGGACTAGCTTTATGTGGGGATAAGTCAAGCAGTTGCTTTTAGTTGGTCAGATTATTATTTACTAGTAGAAAGCCAAGTTTTAGCATTAACCCAAGTTATTAACCCGATGTACCCTTTCCAAACGGAAAGAATACCACTTACCAGCACCATAGTCATAACCAAAACCATCAATCTCATTGCCACCTGTAAACCAAAAGGTCTCTTATCAAGTACCACTAATCACTGGAGCTCCCTTGGCCGCTCATAACCGTGAGCACAGCTGATATATCAGTTTCATAACACTCTGCAGAGGTTGTGCACTTTACCCATAAGCCGTGATTCCCTCTTGCCTCGGGCCGATCAAACCCTTAAACACTACCAAGGTGAACAGGCAGGGTCTCACTACGTAGCCTTTACAAAGATTCCTCGGGGCTGTAGCCGCCCGTTAGGTTTCCTAAATGTACCGCACTCCTCCCCAAGGGACGAATCAACCTTGGCAGAGCAAGCCGCATACACCGAGCCCCATTGACGGCACGACGGCGAAGCGAACTACACCCCGGATCCTCTAATTATTCAGCTAAGGGCACCCCATTCTACCCTCATGGTTGCACTGTTTTCCCGGGCGGTCATCCATAGAACAGGTCCTTACGGAGAGGCACTCGAGAAACCGCTCGAGCCCCCTTAAAGCCACAAGTACAACATCATAATAAGAGAAGGGAAAACAGCGTATCATAGATAATCTCATCATGTTCATTGATTAGAGTTGAGCAATAGCATAAAGCTAAACAATAATAATCCAACCCAAATAGGTAAACAAGGACATGGATAACAAAAGCTAGTCAATCCTTAGGTATAAAGGTGTAATGCGGGAGGTGAATTAAATAATGAATAGGACAGAGATAGGTCAAAGGACACTTGCCTCCACCAACCGACTGCTGCTCAGGGGCTTCTCCTGCGAGTTCCTCGGGCTCTTCAACCGGATCGTTCTCTATGCGAGCGCAAACATACATACATCCACATATTTAATACAAAAGAACAGTACACCATACAATATAATGCAATAAGTAAACAGACGTTCCACGCGGGCTCGCGAGTACGGTTAAGAGAGAAAGAGGAAAAGACAGTCGAGAAACGATCACGTTACATGATTATAAATTAACCACTCGCTTAATGGAAGGAAATTTAATGTAGACACTATGTTCAGCGTAAAGTAAAGTCATGTTTCATGTCTAATTATTATAAGCAGGTGGAGATAAATAAAAAGAATGGCCGCGCGGCGAGACGCGCGACAAAGCACTCTAAAACAAATTAAAAGCTAGCGACTCGTCGTGCGACCGAGCACGCAATGGGGCACTTCGCCTTAGTTATGAGGAGACGTTAAACGTTGCGCGACGAAGCGCATGACGGCATACGTCGACTAAACTGAGTCCAAAGTGGAACGTCGCGTGAATACACACGCGGCGTTACACCTTAAACAACCTGAGACAAAAATGGATCGTCGCGCGACGAAGCGCACGACGCAACACACAGATAGAATCTGAAATTAGACAAACCGTCGCGCGGCGAAGCGCGCGACGCAGCATGTTAACTAACGAATAATCACCGCGAGCGCGGGCGAACGGGGACACGGTCGGGCGAGGCCGGGACGGGAACGGGCGGCCGAACGGGGGGGGGGAGGGCGGTTGAACCAGCCCAGGGGCGGTTGAACCGGCCCAGGGGCGGTTGAGCCGGCCCAGGGGCCGCGCCGGGGACGCGAACCGGCGAGCAGGGGCGGGCGGGATCGCCGACGCGGGGCCGGGGGACGGGCGGGGGGCGGGCGAGGTCGCCGAGGTCGGGGGAGGGGAGGGGGAGGCCGCCGGGGCCGGGGGACGGGCGGACGAGTGCCGCCGCGACCGGGCAGGGGCGGGGGCGCCGCGCCGCCGGCGAGCAGGGGCGGGCATGGGGCGCGCGCGAGCATGGGAAGAAGGGGGAGGGAGAGGGAGAGAGAGAAGAGAAGGGGAGGGGAGGGGAGGGGAGCTCACCTCGGGGTCCAAAATCTGGTGATCGCCGTCTCCAAACCCTAGGGCACCACGGGGAGAGAGAGGTGGGAGAGGGAGAGGGAAGTTGTTGCGCGGGAGATCCAAATGAGAGAGAGAGGAGAGGGGAGGGGGCGCATGGGGGGTTTGGGCGCCAGGGGCGCGCAGGCCGGGGCGGGCCGGCTGGGCTGGACTAGGTTGGGCCGGGCCACTTCGCGGATCGAAAACCCACGACGAGCGCGGACCACTAAACGGAATTAAATCGCGAATCGAAATCCGGAACGGAACGAGACGAACACTCAACATCAGACAAAGAAATGTGCTCGGCATGATGCAACACCCATGACACTTAGGTTTTGGTTTATACATGACACGAACACTTGTCACTATACTGGTTTGAAATTGGGAAGAGGGAGCAAACGGGGAAAGAGAAAAGAGAGTAACGCCCGAATTTGGTGAGAGAAAAGAAGAAAAAATTCTACCCCCTAATTCAGGGCGTTACAAACCTATCCCCCTTAAAAGAATCTCGCCCTCGAGATTCAGGGTTGGCTAGCAAAGAGCTCAGGGTATTTAGTCATCAGATCATCTTCACGCTCCCAGGTTGCTTCTTCCTCAGAGTGATGATCCCATCTAACTTTGCACATTCTGATGGTCTTCCTTCGAGTGACTCGGTCTGCAACCTCAAGGATCTGCACTGGTTTCTCAACGTAGGTCAAGTCCTCCTGGACTTCAAGACCTTCCACTGGCAACTGCTCTTCTGGCACACGCAAGCACTTCTTCAACTGAGACACATGAAAGACATCATGCACAGCTGACAAATTCTCTGGCAAACTGAGCTGATAGGCCACTTCTCCACGTCTTGCAAGAATCTGATACGGACCAATGTAGCGGGGTGCTAGCTTGCCTTTCACTCCGAATCTTCTGACTCCTCTGACCGGTGACACTTTCAGATAGACAAAGTCTCCGACTTCGAAACTCAGCTCTCTTCTTCTTGTGTCTGCATAGCTTCGCTGCCTCGATTGCGCTATCTTTAGATTCTCTCGGACCATCTTGATGTTCTCTTCGGCTTCAAGCAGAATGTCTGGCCCAAACACTTGCTTCTCTCCAGGCTGATCCCATTGCAACGGAGTTCTACAACTCCTTCCATAGAGCGCCTGAAATGGTGACATCTTCAAACTGGCCTGGTAACTGTTGTTATAGGAAAACTCCGCATAAGGCAATCTCTTATCCCATCCGGACTGATCTTGCAACGCACAGGCTCTCAACATGTCTTCAAGAATTTGATTGGTCCTTTCGGTCTGGCCATCTGTCTGCGGGTGATAAGCTGAACTGAAATTCAGATGGGTGCCCAAAGCTTCATGCAACTGCTGCCAGAAATGAGAGGTGAACTGCGTTCCTCTGTCTGACACTATCTTCTTTGGCACACCATGAAGACAAACGATCCGAGACATGTACAGCTCTGCCAATACTGCACTGCTGTAGTTGGTCTTGACAGGTATAAAGTGGGCTGACTTGGTCAAGCGGTCCACTACTACCCAAATGGAATCGTAGCCGGCTCGAGTGCGAGGCAATCCGACTATGAAATCCATACCAATTTCATCCCATTTCCACTGAGGGATCTGCAATGGTTGCAACAATCCAGCAGGTCTCTGGTGCTCTGCCTTAATTCTTCGACAACTATCACACATAGCCACATGCTCTGCGATTTCCCTCTTCATTCCATACCACCAGAATTTCTTCTTCAGATCCTGATACATCTTCTCACTGCCAGGGTGAATCGAATAAGCCGTCTCATGAGCTTCCTTGAGAATCAACTCCCGAATGGACTGGACATTGGGAACACACAAGCGGTCTTTGAACCATATCACGCCTTCTGCATCTTCTCGAAAATCTTTGCCTCTGCCATCTAGAATCAGTCGCCGGATCTCACTGATTTTCTCATCATTCTTCTGCGCTTCTTTGATTTCGCGCTCCAAGGTAGGTTCCAACTCAACTGTGACTCCTCGCGAATTGTTCAGAAATCCGAGACTCAACCTGTCAAACTCCTTGGCCAACTCATAAGGCATCGGACGAGCAACCATCAGATTGACTTGACTCTTTCTGCTCAAAGCATCTGCCACTACGTTTGCTTTGCCTGGATGATAATGAATCTCCAACTCATAGTCTTTGATCAACTCTAACCATCTTCGTTGCCTCATGTTCAACTCTGACTGGGTGAATATGTACTTCAGACTCTTGTGGTCTGTGTAAACATCGCATTTCTGTCCATACAAATAGTGCCTCCATGTCTTCAGTGCGTGAACCACTACTGCCAACTCTAGATCATGGATTGGGTAGTTCTTCTCATGAACCTTCAACTGTCGGGACGAGTAGGCCACAACTCTTCCCTCTTGCATCAACACACATCCCAGACCTGTGTAACAAGCATCACAATACACCGAGAAGGGCTTATGCACATCAGGCAAGACTAGGACGGGCGCCGTAGTCAACTTCTCTTTCAGCGCTTCAAAGGCCTCTTGGCATCTCTGGGTCCACTTGAACTCAACTTTGTTGCCTAGCAACGCTGTCATTGGTTTCGCAATCTTCGAAAACCCTTCAATAAATCGCCGATAGTATCCGGCCATTCCAATGAAACTCTTGATTCCTCGAGCATCTGTTGGCGCTTTCCAGTTCAAAATGTCTGCCACTTTCTTCGGATCCACAGCCAATCCTTCTTTGTTGATTATGTGACCCAAGAACAGGACTTCACTGATCCAGAACTCACACTTGCTCAACTTTGCGTACAACTGGTGCTCTCGCAATCTCTGCAATACCATCCTCAAATGATCTGCGTGCTCTTCTTCGCTTTGGGAATAAATCAGAATGTCATCAATGAATACCACCACAAACTTATCGAGATAATCCATGAATACACTGTTCATCAAGTTCATGAAGAATGCTGGCGCATTGGTCAAACCAAAAGACATCACTGTGAACTCATACAAACCATACTTGGTAATGAATGCCGTCTTCGGAATGTCCGAAGGTCGGATCCTGAGCTGATGATAACTTGACCTCAGATCAATCTTGGAGAACACACTGGCTCCTCTCAACTGGTCGAACAGATCTTCAATTCTGGGCAAAGGGTACTTGTTCTTGATCGTGACCTCATTCAAAGCTCGGTAATCAATACACATCCTCTTGGTGCCATCTTTCTTCTCCACAAATAGGACAGGGGCGGCCCAAGGCGAGGTGCTTGGCCGGATGTAACCTTTCTCTGACAGCTCATCAATTTGCTTCTTAAGTTCAACCAACTCTGGTCCAGATATTCTGTAAGCTCTCTTGAAGATAGGGGCGGTTCCAGGAAGAAGCTCTATGGCAAACTCAACTTTCCGCTCTGGTGGCATACCCGGTAAGTCCTTTGGAAACACATCTGGGAACTCGGACACAACCTTGATCCTCTCAATCGGGTCTGCTTCACTGCTATCGACAGCCATCTGATAACAACTTCCTTTCTTTGGCTCAGGTGGGACTAACTCGGTCACCACTTCCTCTCCTAGTGGGGACACCAACTTGATGGTCCTTTTATCACAACTGATAACTGCCTGATACTTATCTAGCCAATTCATCCCTAGGATGACATCTATTCCCTGAGTACCCATTACTATAAGGTTGGCGGGAAACGCTATCCCCCTTATTTCCACACTTATATTCAAACAAATGCTATCGGCTCGAATTCTACCACCGGCTGAGTCAATTTGAATGGGGGTTGACATGGTAGTAATTGGAAGATTATGTGCTTCTACCCATGATGCAGTAATGAAAGAATGCGTTGCTCCAGTATCAAATAACACTTCTGCAATATGGGAGTCGACTGGGAACATACCTACTATCATGCCGGGGGTCTCCTGAACTGCTTCAGCCTCCAAGTGATTCAGCCTTCCATGATTATAGCGCGGCTAAGAGCGATTGCCTGCTCCAGGCTGAGGCACATTCTGCTTTGCTGGGGCATTGAGGCCTGACTGCTGCTGGGCTGCCTTCTTCGGACATTGCATCACCCAGTGGCCTTGCTCTCCACAGTGGAAACATGCCCTGTTCCCAATCTGAGCTGGTGCTGCCTGACTGTTCTGCTGATTTGCTGGGGCAGGAAGACGAGGTGCCTGCTGATTCTGCCTCTGAAACTGACCTCCTGACTGATTGCTCTGACGGTTCTGGTACTGATGCTGAGGATACTGCCTTTGGAACTGCTGATGCTGCTGAGGTGGACGCTGGTTCTGCCTGAACTGCTGAGGTTGATTGCCCGAGAAACGAGGACGACTGCTGCTTCCAGGCTGAGGTCCACTGATCTTGCGTTTACGATCTTCCATCTCCTTACGCTTCCTCTCTGTCATGATTGTTCTGTCAATCAGGTGCTGGAATGTCGGGAAGGTGTGATTCATCAGTTGATACTGCAGAGGGTCGACCAAGCCTCTCAGGAAACGGTACTGCCGCTTGGCGTCGGTGTTGACATCTTCAGGAGCATAACGAGACAGCTGCTGAAATCTGTCCCGGTATTCACTGACAGACGATGACCCCTGCTTGAGAGCCAGGAACTCCTCCTTCTTCACTGTCATCAGACCTGCGGGAACATGGTACTGACGAAAGCTTCATCTAAACTCTTCCCAGGTGATGGCGTCAGGGTGGGCATGGGTGGCGAGGTAAGACTCCCACCATGACTGGGCTGCTCCTCTCAACAGACGGGGACCATACAGGACTTTCTCCCTATCATCGCACTGAGCGGTATGCAACTCCCGCTCCACAGTGCGCAGCCAATCTTCAGCATCCATGGGGTCAGAAGAATGAGCGAACGTTGGTGGATGACCTCTCATGAATTCAGCACGCTTGTCTCTGGGCATCTGAGGCATCTGAGGCTGAGGGGGGGCCTGCTGCTGCTGCTGCTGCTGCTGAATGGCGGCCAAAGTCTGACCGATGGCTTGAACTGCCTGAGTCTGCATTAGAAACATCTGCTCGATCGACATCGGGGGCGGGGGCGGCAGGTGCTGCTGCTGGTGCACCTCATCCTGTTGAGCGGCTCGCTCCTGCTGAGCACGCCTTCCTCCTCTGCGCCTGTTCTCTGACATCTGCAGAATGCAACCGCACATCAGAACTGATTTGGCAAATCTTGCAGCATAAGAAAAGAGAATAGAGTTCTTCAACAGCACTGAACAGATGAGCATCTTCACTGATCTTCAACACAGACCACACAGCTTCTCAGATAAAGAGGAAAGTGGAATAAAGGGTTTCCCAACTATATAACTAACTCCATTAATATAATAGGTAAACCAAAATGCAGGGGATACCCACACTCTGGTGACAGTCATTACAAAGATCCGAACCAAACATAGTTCATTATGACAAACATAAATGCACAGGATATAGCAAACTACCCTGTCTAACTAAGACTAACTAAGACTGAGACTAACGCTAAGACTGAAGCTTCTATGTATATATTTCGTATTAATTACAAGATCCAACTCTAACGATTTATGGTTCTAGAGTTATCTTGGTCTTGCAGTCGGGATTGCCATAAGACTGGTGTCCACGCTGAGGTGAGCGGTACGGGTGCTGAGTCCCGACGGGAGCGGGGGAACCACCATCCAGGTGACGACGTTCCGCGCGCTCAGCCCGCAGCAGGGCGATCTCAGCACGAGCCCTACTCAGCTCGTCTAATTCATGGTCCAGCTCCGTGTTTAGCACGGCGGCTAGGTTGACTGTGCTGCTCAACCTAGGATTGCCCTCACCAACAGGTGAGACAATCACGCCTCCTGTGCTGCCAGATGGACGGCGGGGGTAATACTTAAGGTCAAGACCGTCAGCTGCCCCACCGAAAACCGAGCAGTAGTGCGAAAGCGCACGCCGTGCAGCATCTTGCATGGCTGCCTCAGCTGAGTCCCGCTCAGAGATAGAATAGTGCTCTGAGCAGGCCTCCGCACCCTGGAGACTGTTCTCCGGGCAGCGCACCAAACAGGTTGCCTCCCAGCGGTCCGGGTAAATCCCGCGACTGTGCTGGTAGACCACATAGCGATACTCGACGGACCAAGTATGCCGGTTGAATGCCCGACGTAGCAGGGTGTCGAGCGCATCGTGGAAGTGACACCCGCGAGCAGCGTCGCGAGTGATGGGTCGAGCAACCCATCCTTCCGGCTCAAGGTTAGCAGAGAAGTCGGTGTCGTGGCTCGAGCTGTCGTCGCCACCTCCGTCGTCTGGGTCTCCTCCAGCAGCTACTCCAGAAGATGGGACGCCCAGTGGTGGTGCAGGGGGCGCCTCCAGAGGAAGCACAGGAGAGCAGCTCCTCACAGACTCTATCTCCTGGTGGAGCGAGAAGGAAGAGCCCTGCTGCTCCTGTCGTCGACGTTCCTGCTCCTCACGCAGGCGGTGGTGCAGTCTCTCCAAGTGGCTGGACTGTCCGGCCACGGGACGGCGAAGCGGACGCTCAGCAAGGCGGGAGGGTAAGAAGGGGATGACTGACTTTCGTGCAGTGTGTCTAAGTCGAGCCATCTACAAAAGACATCGCAAGCAAAAGGGTGAGAACAGAATTAATATGACCAGCAAGTAATGAATCATAAATAAATGAAGGATTAGGATAAAACATGATTTTCAGCAAGGTATTATATATAGTAGAACATAGGTTTGGTCGGCATGACCAACTTTTGAAGGGATATCAAAGTCAAGGCAGGTACAGAGGTCTATAGTCCTTAGAACGACCATTCTACTCTAGGTTAGCGGTCCTACAGTCAACCTGGCTCTGATACCACTTATGTCACACCCGGTTTTAGAAGGCAAACCGAATGCGAACCATGTACGTGCCAGGATCAGTTATTCACGTACACAGCAGTTACATAACATGGACATCATCACACAGTGCTCAAAATAGTATTAAGGGAAATAGTTGATTACATCATACGTCTGAGACGTCCATATAGTCTTTACAATAAATCAAAGTGCGGAAAAGAAACGTAGATAAACGCGGCCTTCACAGGCAGCCGACTGGGGGTTGCCGCTAACCCACGCCTAGAACTCGTCGTAGTCTTGGAACTCCTGGAAGTCTCCTTCCACAGCTTCATCTTCGCCTGAGCAGTGGTTGCAATGCTGACAACCTGGGGATGGGGGGGTTTGGTGTGTAGAGCAAGGGTGAGTACACATCAACATACTCAGCAAGTATCCTGTTTGGCTGTAGTGGACTAGCTTTATGTGGGGATAAGTCAAGCAGTTGCTTTTAGTTGGTCAGATTATTATTTACTAGTAGAAAGCCAAGTTTTAGCATTAACCCAAGTTATTAACCCGATGTACCCTTTCCAAACGGAAAGAATACCACTTACCAGCACCATAGTCATAACCAAAACCATCAATCTCATTGCCACCTGTAAACCAAAAGGTCTCTTATCAAGTACCACTAATCACTGGAGCTCCCTTGGCCGCTCATAACCGTGAGCACGACTGATATATCAGTTTCATAACACTCTGCAGAGGTTGTGCACTTTACCCATAAGCCGTGATTCCCTCTTGCCTCGGGCCGATCAAACCCTTAAACACTACCAAGGTGAACAGGCAGGGTCTCACTACGTAGCCTTTACAAAGATTCCTCGGGGCTGTAGCCGCCCGTTAGGTTTCCTAAATGTACCGCACTCCTCCCCAAGGGACGAATCAACCTTGGCAGAGCGAGCCGCATACACCGAGCCCCATTGACGGCACGACGGCGAAGCGAACTACACCCCGGATCCTCTAATTATTCAGCTAAGGGCACCCCATTCTACCCTCATGGTTGCACTGTTTTCCCGGGCGGTCATCCATAGAACAGGTCCTTACGGAGAGGCACTCGAGAAACCGCTCGAGCCCCCTTAAAGCCACAAGTACAACATCATAATAAGAGAAGGGAAAACAGCGTATCATAGATAATCTCATCATGTTCATTGATTAGAGTTGAGCAATAGCATAAAGCTAAACAATAATAATCCAACCCAAATAGGTAAACAAGGACATGGATAACAAAAGCTAGTCAATCCTTAGGTATAAAGGTGTAATGCGGGAGGTGAATTAAATAATGAATAGGACAGAGATAGGTCAAAGGACACTTGCCTCCACCAACCGACTGCTGCTCAGGGGCTTCTCCTGCGAGTTCCTCGGGCTCTTCAACCGGATCGTTCTCTATGCGAGCGCAAACATACATACATCCACATATTTAATACAAAAGAACAGTACACCATACAATAGAATGCAATAAGTAAACAGACGTTCCACGCGGGCTCGCGAGTACGGTTAAGAGAGAAAGAGGAAAAGACAGTCGAGAAACGATCACGTTACATGATTATAAATTAACCACTCGCTTAATGGAAGGAAATTTAATGTAGACACTATGTTCAGCGTAAAGTAAAGTCATGTTTCATGTCTAATTATTATAAGCAGGTGGAGATAAATAAAAAGAATGGCCGCGCGGCGAGACGTGCGACAAAGCACTCTAAAACAAATTAAAAGCTAGCGACTCGTCGCGCGACCGAGCACGCAATGGGGCACTTCGCCTTAGTTATGAGGAGACGTTAAACGTTGCGCGACGAAGCGCACGACGGCATACGTCGACTAAACTGAGTCCAAAGTGGAACGTCGCGTGAATACACACGCGGCGTTACACCTTAAACAACCTGAGACAAAAAATGGATCGTCGCGCGACGAAGCGCACGACGCAACACACAGATAGAATCTGAAATTAGACAAACCGTCGCGCGGCGAAGCGCGCGACGCAGCACGTTAACTAACGAATAATCACCGCGAGCGCGGGCGAACGGGGACACGGTCGGGCGAGGCCGGGACGGGAACGGGCGGCCGAACGGGGGGGAGGGCGGTTGAACCGGCCCAGGGGCGGTTGAGCCGGCCCAGGGGCCGCGCCGGGGACGCGAACCGGCGAGCAGGGGCGGGCGGGATCGCCGCCGCGGGGCCGGGGGACGGGCGGGGGGCGGGCGAGGTCGCCGGGGTCGGGGGAGGGGAGGGGGAGGCCGCCGGGGCCGGGGGACGGGCGGATGAGGGCCGCCGCGGCCGGGCAGGGGCGCCGCGCCGCCGGCGAGCAGGGGCGGGCATGGGGCGCGCGCGAGCAGGGGAAGAAGGGGGAGGGAGAGGGAGAGAGAGAAGAGAAGGGGAGGGGAGGGGAGCTCACCTCGGGGTCCAAAATCCGGTGATCGCCGTCTCCAAACCCTAGGGCACCACGAGGAGAGAGAGGTGGGAGAGGGAGAGGGAAGTTGTTGCGCGGGAGATCCAAATGAGAGAGAGAGGAGAGGGGAGGGGGCGCATGGGGGGTTTGGGCGCCAGGGGCGCGCAGGCCGGGGCGGGCCGGCTGGGCTGGACTAGGTTGGGCCGGGCAACTTCGCGGATCGAAAACCCACGACGAGCGCGGACCACTAAACGGAATTAAATCGCGAATCGAAATCCGGAACGGAACGAGACGAACACTCAACATCAGACAAAGAAATGTGCTCGGCATGATGCAACACCCATGACACTTAGGTTTTGGTTTATACATGACACGAACACTTGTCACTATACTGGTTTGAAATTGGGAAGAGGGAGCAAATGGGGAAAGAGAAAAGAGAGTAACGCCCAAATTTGGTGAGAGAAAAGAAGAAAAAATTCTACCCCCAAATTCAGGGCGTTACATGACAACATCAAGACCACTGGAGCTTCTTCACATGGACCTCTTTGGACCCATTGCCTACCTTAGCATCGGGGGAAGTAAGTATGATCTTGTAATTGTAGATGACTTTTCCCGCTTCACTTGGGTGTTCTTTTTGCAGGATAAATCAGAAACCCAAGTGTTGGGGGCCTTCGGCTTACGAAGGTCCTCAAAAACAGGATTTAACAGTATTTCTGGAGTTTAATGTGTGAACAGGTATCTTCGGACTCAAGTCGGTATCACAGCAGACCAGAATAATACGAAGGTTGATACAGCGCCGAAGGTGTGAGCAGGAAAGCTTCGGCATGATAGCAACAAAATGAAACCGACTTAAAGATGAAAAGGCTATTCAGACCTCGATAGATTACAATAGAATTATTATCAAATGTAAAGGGCATGAATGTAATTTTGCATAGGCTGTGACCTGTGCCTATAAATAGGTGAACAGTACCCCCGTACTGGAGATGCTGATTTGGCATTCACTTTTGCGTCACGCTTGTACTTTCATCTCCTTCAAGTTGAAGGTACATTTGTAATCCAACGATTATTTCTGTTTATACATGATAATAAGACATAATTGTTTATGTTGTTCATTATATTTCTTATAATTCATCCTTCGTCATTATATAATATATTTATGAAGGTATGCCCTTCATAACCTTCGTCCAAAAACCATTATATCCTGAGAGGAATAATGCTTCGAAGGACGAAGGACTTTACCGATTAACATTTTCTATGTTGCCTTGTTCTTGACTCATAGCATTTGAGAACAAGTCCCCAACATTGGCGCCCACCTCCGGTGAACTCACTTCCACTCTTTGAGTTTTTTGAACACCTTCGGCGATCATAAACCTTCGTTATGGCGCCGAAGAAAGCTTCAGCAACTGCGGCTGCAGCTCTGCAACCGCTGGACCACAATCAGGAGACAGTCTCCCTTCGGGAGGCCCGAAGCCAGAAAAGGAAGGCTGTTAGCCCGACACCACCAGAGGACGAGATAGATCAAGAAATCAGAAATATGGAGATGCTTCATCAACAAGTACAGAGGAAGAAAGAAAAGATGGCCAGGCTAGCTGAACTGCAGAGGCAGATAGACGAAGCCTCTGAAGAAGTTCGTCATCTTGCCCAGGATGAGCAACACCGAAGGCCTCAGCACCAAGACCTTCATCAGGAGGATTTTCCCAACGAAGATGACTGGTATGACAATTTCCATCATGGGAATTTTGTTTTTGACGATGCTTCTCCTCTGTCCGCTGAGCTGCAGGCTACACCTTGGCCTCCGTCCTACAAGCCGCCTCAGCTTCCCGTATTCGATGGCCACTCAGACCCGAAGCAGTTTTTGATGAGCTACGAAGCAACAGTATCTTCGTATGGTGGCAATGCTGCAGTCATGGCCAAATCTTTTGTTATGGCTGTCAGGAGTGTCGCTCAAACCTGGTATTCCTCCCTTCGACCAGGAACGATCACTTCATGGCAGAAGCTGAAGGACTTGTTGTTAACTAGCTTCCAAGGGTTTCAGACGAAGCCGGTTACTGCTCAAGCTCTGTTCCAGTGCACCCAGGATCACGAAGAATACCTTCAGGCGTATGTCTGAAGGTTCTTGCGTTTGAGGGCACAGGCACCAACGGTGCCCAATGAAATTGTCATTGAGGCCATGATCAAGGGGCTTCGGCCAGGACCGTCAGCTCAGTACTTCGCTAGGAAGCCTCCTCAAACTTTGGAGAAGCTGCTCCAGAAGATGGACGAGTACATTCGGGCCGATAATGATTTTCGCCAAAGAAGGGAGGAGGCTTTCAGGTTTTCTGAAATGACCAGGGGCTTCGGAGGGAGGTTCTACCCGAGGCATGTTAGATCAATTCATAACTCTACACAAAATGATGATAGAGGGAGCCAACAGCAAAGGCCACAATGTTCCTCACATGCTTCGGGGCAACAGCAAGGCTCCTTCCGACCACCAGCTCCAAGAGGCAGAGGCGCCAGGGGCTTCGGAGGAAGATTTGGCGATCAACCGAGAAGAATCTTTTGCTTATTCTGTGGTGAGAACAAAGGTCATACCACCAGGATGTGCCATGTTACCATCCAGAAGAAAAAAGAAATAGCCGAAGCGGCAGCACAACAGGCTCAGCCGAAGCAGGTCATGCACACTGCTTCGTATCATTCGCCTTACATCCCAGAGTATGTAGGCAATCACCCTGCAGTTTCTATTGCTTCGGCGAGTCAACCTCAGGCTTCCTGGCAACAACCTCCGCCTCCACCACCGCTGCAACAAGGTCAGCAGCCAGAAGGGAGCCAATATGCTCCACATCAAAGGGACTTCAGAGAACAGTGCGAAGCTCGCACAGTCAACAGCACTGTGCCAGAGTCAAAGCACATCTATTGACAAATATCCTACCTTAATAGCAATCTTTTTCATTCAGTTTTATTTTCTGTAATAAAGGACATTGTTCAGGTTTCATGTAAATAGTTTCGTTGATTCCCACAAGGAAAATATATTTTCTTCACAGGATTAAATTGTTGAAAGACTTGTGATAACAAAGAGGACCTTCGAACTATCGAAAATTCTTCGAAGCAACAAAAAGTCGTTCTAAAGAACGCAGAGTAAGTTTGCCGAAGTCACAAAAAAGTCGTTCCAAAGGGAGCGCAGTGTAAGTTTTCTGCTCCAAAGTCGTTCCAAAGGGAATGCAGAGCATACAGCGAAAAGTCAACGCTGATACCGCCTGAGTAAAAGGCGAAGCGCGAAAAGTCAACGCGAATACCGCTGAAAGTAAAAGGCGAAGAAGCTCCTAAGGGAGGCTTACAGCGAAAAATAAACGCTGATTCCGCCGAAGTAAAAGGCGAAGAAGCTCCTAAGGGAGGCTTATAGTAAAAAGACAATGCTGATTCAAAAGATTGTGTTTTGTCGCAGGAATGTGTGTATCTTCGGAATAAACACCATCTTACACAGCATAACATCATCGCATCATTTCGCATAGCATAAGCATCATACATCATGTTGCATATGGCACAAGAGGTGGACATCATATTAATCTACAGAAGAACGTTTTGAAAAAAGGGAAAAATCATAATGTCACAAGGAGATACATTATTGATCTTCGGAAGTATAGCTTCGGAAAGTATCTTCACGAAGCCTGGATATTATTCATTAGAACACTGGATATTGTTGTGACAAAGAAAAATTCCTCTTCACGAAGCATGAAAAGAAGGGAAGGTGTTTTTTCGTCAAAGACTCAAAAGCGGTACGTGTAAAGTTTCATGCATCGTAAAGAGTTGAGCAATAAAAACGGGTATATTACATTCAGGATTACAAAATGTTACAATATATTACATTTCAGAAGTTTAATTTACAATAGTATTTAATCTTCTCTCAGAACAACTTCTGCAGCCTCATTCAGGAGCCGATTGACGACTTCGTCCATAATGGCTTCAGCCATCTTTTTAATTTCGTCGTCTCCTTTCGGCTGAGGGCCCGGAGACGCTTTAGCAGGATCTGAAGAAGGACAGGATACGGCTACATTGCTATTACAAATGGCAAACGAAGCTTAAAACCAAAAATTACAACACAATAAAAACTATTAGTTAATACCTAATTGACCTTCGGGCTCTGCGCTCTTTTCAGCAGCCTCAGCCACTTCTCTAGCATCGTGAATGCCCTTTTCACTTTTTTGAATAATTTCTCCGGCCATTTCTCGGCCACCATTATCCCAGATATCGGTGAAAAATTTTCCACCGATCATGCTAGCTTCGGCCGAAGGATCTCTTGCATCTTCAAAGGACAAAGTAGCTTCGGATTGTGCTAAAATTTTTACATGTCTGCAACCCTTCTTCTCTAAAATGGTGGCAATTCCTCTGGCACCAGAGAAAGCACATATATCTCCACGGCTATTTAAAATTTCTTCGAAGGCCTCAGCTTCGTGGTCGATCCATTCGATGGGACCTTCGGGATTGCCTCTCCTAAAGTTTTCTTCGCTTGAGAAGGCGCCGACCCTGGCGAAGCTAGCTTTTAACTTCTTAACACACTCTATAGATTTGTTATAGCATCTCTTCTTGGACGAACGAAGCTCTTCAACAGTTACTTCTAAGTGATCTGCCCATTGGTCGTTGAGTTCTCGCCTTGTTTCTTCAAGTATGCGTTCTTCCTTGGCTCTGGCCATTGTTTCCGAAGATCTTCAATTTCGCGCTTCTGAGCTTCAGCTTGACCCTTAAAAGCAGCTTCGTCTTCCTTTATTTTATTTATCAATGAGTGTAATATTTTATCTTTTTCGAGGCCTTCGTTCCTCAGTTCAATTACTTCGGAACGAAGGTTGCTCAGGGCTATAGCACACCCTTCGTCTTCAGCATCTTTCTGTGCCCTGAGGGCATTGCTAAGTATCAGACCCTGCAAAGAGAAATATGTGTGTGTCAATAAATTTAAACAAACGGAAAATTTTGGTCTCAACAAAAAATACAAGGATCCCATTTGTCGCACCTTTAAGCTATTATAGGCCAGGCTGTCGGCCAGATCGTTCTTCGACAGCACCGAGAGCCCGTCTTCTAAAGTTGGGAATCCGAAGCTCTTGCTCATCTCCCGGCAGACAGAAATCTCCTTGCTGTCAGGGAGACAATACAAAAAGTCTTCTTCTCCACTACCATTGAATATTAACGCCCCCTTTGGATACTTCAGTTTTTGGGCGTAGCGCTGGGCCTCTTGCTCTTCTTTTTCTGATAGTTTTTTCCCCGAAGCATGACGAATAATATAATCACGAATTTTGGAGGATGCTTCGGGGGCAACGACACCGATTTCTTCAACAAAAGTTGGCTTTGTTATTTTTTCTTCCTCAGTTTCCAAGGATTTTATCTTTACGGGCTCTGAGGCCCCAGCTTCGGCTTTAGTTTCTTGCTATGGAGCTTTTGTATCAGAAATTTCAGTTGTTGTTTCCGGAGTGGCAGCAGCCTTCTTCGGAGGTGTGCTTGAAGATTTGATTGTTTCCAGTACATCTAGCACATTAGCCATTCTCTTTCTTTTCAGAGTCACTGCTGGCACTTTTGATTTTTTACTGTCTCAACATTTGCTGCAGGACTCACAACTTCTGATGCTTTTTCTTCAGATGGTTTTTTCACTTCTTCCATTTTTTCTGTGGATGGCGCTTCGGCCATTTTTTCGTTTTCTGGTAGCAAAATCTTCGGTTCTTCCAATTCTATCCTTTTTGGCGCTTCGGCCATTTCTGCAACTACTGGCAGCAAGGTTGGTTTGGTTGGCCTTTTAGCCTCGGTGGCCGAAGAAGTTTTCCCGGTAAACTCAGGCACCGAAGCTGGTTCAATATAGCGCGGCCGATGTGTGAGGACCTTTATCTTCTTTCTTTTCGGTTCTGGCTCGCTAGGAGCAGTTTCATCTTCTTCTTTTGCAGAGGTTGTGTTTTTTCTCTTCTGCCTTCGAATGGGATAGCAATAGTCAGGGTAGACAAACCCAATTGCATCAAATACCCGATTCAGCCTCTTCTTTTTTCGGCCTCCGAAGGCTGCTGACATCGCAGTATTTTCGGCCTTCGAATAAGCCCCAAGCAGCTCATCATTTAAATTTTCAATGCTTTTTAACCAGTCATCATCTGGCTCAACGAATTTATCTCCGAACTTGAAGGTGTACTTCAGTCTGACAAGTCCACCTTCGTCGGCCTCTTTTATGATTTCTTGCGGCATTTCCCATTTCTCCGCGAGCGGCCATACCCGGAAGGCAATATGCTCTTGTACTAAATCTCTCGTTCCAATAAAAGAACAGATAACGCCGAAGGCCCTCTGGCATTCTTCGGCAGCTTCATTCATTTCAACCTTCGGCCTCCGAAGGCCGAAGCTTTGCCAAATAGGGCGCATAATTATACCTTTGATATCTTCTCGTACTGATAGGTCATTCTTCACATAAAACCATTCTGTCATCCAGTCGCCGGGCCATCTCTTCCGAAAGGTTGGCACGGGACAGCTTGACCCGGAGCGAGAAACGAAACTGTAGCAGCCAAAATTATTATGATACTGTTCCTTACCCCAAGGTTTTGTTTCGTATGATAATTCGTGTATATTGTAGAAGCTTTTTGCATCAGGCTTCAGACCTTGGCTTCTCACGGCCCACACGAAGATATTCAGCCTTATAATTGCCTCGGGGGTAAGTTGGTGAAGATAGACTTCGAAGATTTTCAACACCTCCACGACGAAGCTACTCAAGGGAAATCGCAGCCCGGCTTTCAAAAAGCTTCGGTACACTACGACTTCATTCTCTTCAGGGTGTGGACAAGTCTTCTCCCCTTCGTCGGCCCTCACAATGGACAAATCCCGGAAATACCTTCCTCTCATGTTGACAAGATGATTCTCTTTGATAGTTGATTTACCATAAACTGAGTGGCTTGGTCGCCAGGGACGATCTTCGGAGTCTTCACCACCGCTGTCCACATCATAACTGTCGCTGTCACCAGTATCCTCAGACAAACCTTCTAGAATCTCCTTGGTGATTTTTTCCGTGTTGGTCTTCGACATCGCTATAAGAAACCCCAAGTTTTTCTCTTCGTCAAGACTCAGCTTCGTCTCAGCAGCAGCCTTCTTATCTCCAGACATCTTCGGAAACACTAAAAAACTGTTTTCAAAGCCGAAGCTTCAAAACTAAAAGCTCAGAAAATCTTAGTGCACAAAAGCTAAAAATCGAGTGAGCGAGAGCAGATGACAAGAGAGCGTGCCAAATGAGTTTGCGGTATGACCGTATTTATATGCCCAGTGCGTTGAAAATTGAAAGACCCCGCTTGTCAGCAAATGTTGCTATTCTAGCAAAGGGAAGGTGTTTTTACGGACCTTCGGCGTAAAGCCTTCGTCCATATCGCAATCTAAATTTATTGTTTTAAACAAATTAATATTGCGAGGGGCTACTGTTGGGGGCCTTCGGCTTACGAAGGTCCTCAAAAACAGGATTTAACAGTATTTCTGGAGTTTAATGTGTGAACAGGTATCTTCGGACTCAAGTCGGTATCACAGCAGACCAGAATAATACGAAGGTTGATACAGCGCCGAAGGTGTGAGCAGGAAAGCTTCGGCATGATAGCAACAAAATGAAACCGACTTAAAGATGAAAAGGCTATTCAGACCTCGATAGATTACAATAGAATTATTATCAAATGTAAAGGGCATGAATGTAATTTTGCATAGGCTGTGACCTGTGCCTATAAATAGGTGAACAGTACCCCCGTACTGGAGATGCTGATTTGGCATTCACTTTTGCGTCACGCTTGTACTTTCATCTCCTTCAAGTTGAAGGTACATTTGTAATCCAACGATTATTTCTGTTTATACATGATAATAAGACATAATTGTTTATGTTGTTCATTATATTTCTTAAAATTCATCCTTCGTCATTATATAATATATTTATGAAGGTATGCCCTTCATAACCTTCGTCCAAAAACCATTATATCCTGAGAGGAATAATGCTTCGAAGGACGAAGGACTTTACCGATTAACATTTTCTTTGTTGCCTTGTTCTTGACTCATAGCATTTGAGAACAAGTCCCCAACACCAAGGGACCCTAAAGCGCTTTGTAAGGAGGGCTCAAAACGAGTTTGAGCTCAAGGTGAAAAAGATAAGGAGCGACAACAGGTCCGAGTTCAAGAACTTACAAGTTGAGGAGTATCTTGAGGAGGAAGGTGTGAAGCATGAGTTCTCCGCTCCCTACACACCACAACAAAACAGTGTGGTAGAGAGGAAGAACAGGACGCTTATCGACATGGCGAGGACGATGCTTGGATAGTTCAAGACGCCCGAGCGGTTTTGGTCGGAAGCTATGAACACAGCTTGCCACGCCATAAACCGGCTTTATCTGCATCGTCTCCTCAAGAAGACCTCCTACGAACTCCTCACCGGTAACAAACCCAATGTCTCTTACTTTCTTGTATTTGGGAGCAAATGCTACATTTTTGGTGAAGAAAGGTAGACATTCCAAGTTTGCTCCCAAAGCTGTAGAAGGGTTTTTACTAGGGTATGACTCAAATACAAAGGCATATAGAGTCTTCAACAAATCATCGGGTTTGGTTGAAGTCTCTAGCGACGTTGTATTTGATGAGACTAATGGCTCTCCAAGAGAGCAAGTTGATCTTGATGATATAGATGAAGATGATGTTCCGACGGTCGCAATACGCACCATGGCGATTGGAGATGTGCGACCACAAGAACAACAAGAGCAAGATCAACCTTCTTCCTCAACGATGGTGCATCCCCCAACTCAAGATGACGGACAGGTTCATCAAGAAGAGGCGTGTGATCAAGGGGGAGCACAAGAAAAACAAGCTATGGAGGAAGAAGCACCACAGGCCCCTCCAACTCAAGTCCGAGCGACGATTCAAAGAGATCACCCCATCGATCAGATTCTGGGTGACATAAGCAAGGGAGTAACTACTCGCTCAAGATTAGCTAACTTTTGTGAGCATTACTCGTTTGTCTCTTGTATTGAACCTTTCAGGGTAGAAGAGGCCTTGCAAGATCTGAACTGGGTGTTGGCCATGCAGGAAGAGCTCAACAACTTCAAGAGGAATGAAGTTTGGAGCCTGGTGCCATGTCCAAAGCAAAACGTTGTGGGAACCAAGTGGGTGTTTGAAAGTCGCCTAGAGGGGGGGTGTGAATAGGCAAATATGAAATTTATAAACTTAAGCACACACTACAAGCCGGGTTAGCGTTAGAAATAAAAGCGAGTCCGAAAGAGAGGGCGAAAGCAAATCACAAGCGAATAAGGCAGATGACACGGTGATTTGTTTTACCGAGGTTCGGTTCTTGCAAACCTACTCCCCGTTGAGGTGGTCACAAAGACCGGGTCTCTTTCAACCCTTTCCCTCTCTCAAACGGTCACTTAGACCGAGTGAGCTTCTCTTCTCAATCAAACGGGACACTAAGTCCACACAAGGACCACCACACAATTGGTGTCTCTTGCCTTGGTTACAATTGAGTTGGAATCAAGAAAGAATTAAGAAGAAAAGCAATCCGAGCGCAAGAGCTCAAATGAACACAAATTTCTCTCTCTCTAGTCACTAATTTGGTTGGAGTGATTCCGGACTTGGAAGAGGATTTGATCTCTTTGCTTGTGTCTTGTATTGAATGCTATAGCTCTTGTATGAGGTGTGAAGGCTGAAAACTTGGATGCCATGAATGGTGGGTGGTTGGGGGTATTTATAGCCCCAACCACCAAATTGACCGTTGATGGAGGCTGCTGTCGTATGGCGCACCGGACAGTCCGGTGCGCCACCACACACTGTCCGGTGCGCCAGCCACGTCATCCGGCCATTGGGTTCTGACCGTTGGAGCTTCTGACAGCTGGGCCACCGGACAGTCCAGTGATGCACCAGACAGCCACTGTTCACTGTCCGGTGCGCCTTCTGGCTCTGCTCTGACTTCTGCGCGTACTGTAGCGCATTAACTGCTCGTTGCAGACGACCATTGGCGTTGGTTAGCCGTTACTCCGCTGGCGCACCGGATAGTCCGGTGCTACACCGGACAGTCTGGTGAATTATAGCGGAGTGGCTCCCAGAATTCCCAAAGGTGGCAAGTTCAGAGGTTGGTTCCATGGTGTACCGGAAACTGTCCGGTGGCGCACCGGACACTGCCCGGTGGCACACCGGACAGTCCGGTGCGCCAGACCAGGGCACACTTCGGTTGTCTTTTGCTCTTTTTATTTGAACCCTTTCTTGGTCTTTTTATTGGTTTGTTGTGAACCTTTGGCACCTGTAAAACTTATAATCTAGAGCAAACTAGTTAGTCCAATTAATTTGTGTTGGGCAATTCAACCACCAAAATTCATATAGGAAAAGGTGTAAGCCTATTTCTCTTTCAATCTCCCCCTTTTTGGTGATTGATGCCAACACAAACCAAAGCAAATATAAAAGTGCAGAATTGAACTAGTTTGCATAATGTAAGTGCAAAGGTTGCTTGGAATGAAACCAATAATTATTTCTACTAGATATGCATGGATGGCTTTCTTCTAATTTACAATTTTGGACCACGCTTGCACCTCTTGTTTTGTTTTGCAATGTTTTGGAAAAAAAATTCAAAATCTTTTGCAAATAGTCAAAGGTATATGAATAAGATTTTGAGAAGCATTTTCAAGATTTGAAATTCCCCCCCCCCCTGTTTCAATGTTTTCCTTTGACTAAACAAAACTCCCCCTTAATGAAATCCTTCTCTTAGTGTTCAAGAGGGTTTTAGATATTAATTTTGAAGAGGGTGTACCAATTTGAAATTATATCAAAAATAAGATGCCAATTGAAAAATCTTTTCTTAGCACAAATTTGAAAGACTACATTTTTGAAATTGGTGGTGGTGCGGTCCTTTTGCTTTGGGCTAATACTTTCTCCCCTTTGGCATGAATCACCAAAAACGGATACTTGTGAGTGAAATATAAGCCCTTTTAACTACTTTCTCCCCCTATGGTAAATAATGTATGAGTGAAGATTATACCAAATTGGAGAGCGGTGTGGAGTGAGGGCGAAGGATTAATGATTCGATGGAGTGGAGTGGAAGCCTTGTCTTCGCCGAAGACTCCAATTCCCTTTCAATCTATGACTTAGCATGAAATGCACTTGAAGAACACATTAGTCATAGCAAATGAAAGAGATATGATCAAAGGTATATAAATGAGCCATGTGTGCAAAATATCAATCAAAATTCCTAGAATCAAGAATATTTAGCTCATGCCTAAGTTTGGTAAAAGTTTGCTCATCTAATGGCTTGGTAAAGATATCGGCTAATTGTTCTTTGGTGTTAATATAAGAAATCTCGATATCCCCCTTTTGTTGGTGATCCCTCAAAAAATGATACCAAATGGCTATGTGTTTAGTGCGACTATGCTCAACGGGATTATCCGCCATGCGGATTGCACTCTCATTATCACATAGAAGAGGAACTTTGGTTAATTTGTAACCATAGCCCCTGAGGGTTTGCCTCATCCAAAGCAATTGTGCGAACAATGGCCCGCGGCAATATACTCGGCTTCGGTGGTAGAAAGAGCTACAGAATTTTGCTTCTTAGAAGCCCAAGACACCAGAGATCTTCCCAAGAACTGGCAAGTCCCTGATGTGCTCTTTCTATTAATTTTACACCCTGCCCAATCAGCATCGTAATAACCAATTAAATCAAATGTGGATCCCCTGGGGTACCAAAGGCCAAACTTAGGAGTATAAACTAAATATCTCAAGATCCGTTTTACGGCCCTAAGGTGAACTTCCTTAGGATCGGCTTGGAATCTTGCACACATGCATACGGAAAGCATAATATCCGGTCGAGATGCACATAAGTAGAGTAAGGAACCTATCACCGACCGGTATACCTTTTGATCTACGGATTTACCTCCCGTGTCGAGGTCGAGATGCCCATTAGTTCCCATGGGTGTCTTGATGGGCTTGGCATCCTTCATCCCAAACTTTGTGAGAATGTCTTGAATGTACTTCGTTTGGCTAATGAAGGTGCCCTCTTGGAGTTGCTTGACTTGAAATCCTAAGAAATACTTCAACTCCCCCATCATAGACATCTCGATTTTTTGAGTCATGATCCTACTAAACTCTTCACATGTAGATTCGTTAGTAGACCCAAATATGATATCATCAACATAAATTTGGCATACAAACAAATCATTTGCATGTGTTTTAGTAAAGAGAGTAGGATCGACTTTTCCGACTTTGAAGCCATTAGCGATAATAAAATCTCTTAGGCATTCATACCATGCTCTTGGGGCTTGCTTGATCCCATAAAGCACCTTAGATAGTTTATAAACATGGTTAGGGTACTCACTATCTTCAAAGCCGGGAGGTTGCTCAACATAGACCTCCCCCTTGATTGGTCCATTGAGGAAGGCACTTTTCACATCCATTTGATAGAGCTTAAAGCCATGGTAAGTAGCATAGGCAAGTAAAATGCGAATTGACTCAAGCCTAGCTACGGGTGCATATGTTTTACCGAAATCCAAACCTTCGACTTGTGAATACCCCTTGGCCACAAGTCTGGCTTTGTTCCTTGTAACCACACCATGCTCATCTTGCTTGTTGCGGAAGACCCACTTGGTTCCTACAATATTTTGGTTAGGACGTGGAACTAAATGCCATACCTCATTCCTCGTGAAGTTGTTGAGCTCCTCTTGCATTGCCAACACCCAATCCGAATCTTGAAGTGCTTCCTCTACCCTGTGTGGCTCAATAGAGGAAACAAAAGAATAATGTTCACAAAAATGAGCAACACGAGACCGAGTGGTTACCCCCTTATGAATGTCGCCGAGGATGGTGTTCACGGGGTGATCTCGTTGGATTGCTTGGTGGAATCTTGGGTGTGGCGGTCCGTCATTATCCTCCTTGTCTTGATCATTAGCATCTCCCCCTTGATCATTGTCCTCCTCTTGAGGTGGCTCCTCTTGATCTTCATCATCATCATCTTGAACTTGATCCTCATCTTGAGTTGGTGGAGATGCTTGTATTGAGGAAGATGGTTGATCTTGTGTTTGTGGAGGCTCTTCGGATTCTTTAGGACACACATCCCCAATGGACATGTTCCTTAGCGCGACGCACGGAGCCTCTTCATCATCTAGCTCATCAAGATCAACTTGCTCTACTTGAGAGCCGTTAGTCTCATCAAACACAATGTCACAAGAAACTTCAACTAGTCCAGAGGACTTGTTAAAGACTCTATATACCCTTGTGTTTGAATCATAACCTAGTAAAAAGCCTTCTACTGCCTTAGGAGCAAATTTAGATTTTCTACCTCTTTTAACAAGAATAAAGCATTTGCTACCAAAGACTCAAAAATATGAAACATTGGGCTTTTTACCGGTTAGGAGTTCATACGATGTCTTCTTGAGGATTCGATGTCGATCCGAAGTCTTGTACTCATCAATCATGGTCCTTGCCATGTCCAATAGAGTTCTATTCTTCCTCTCTACTACACCATTTTGTTGTGGTGTGTAGGGAGAAGAGAACTCATGCTTGATGCCCTCCTCCTCAAGGAAGCCTTCTATTTGAGAGTTCTTGAACTCCGTTCCATTATCGCTTCTTATCTTTTTGATCCTTAAGCCGAACTCATTTTGAGCCCGTCTCAAGAATCCTTTCAAAGTCTCTTGGGTTTGAAATATTTCCTGCAAAAAGAATACCCAAGTGAAGCGAGAATAATCATCCACAATTACAAGACAATACTTACTCCCGTCGATGCTTATGTAAGCTATTGGGCCGAATAGGTCCATGTGGAGTAGCTCAAGCGACCTGTCGGTCGTCATGATGTTCTTGTGTGGATGATGAACACCAACTTGCTTCCCTGCTTGACATGCGCTACAAACCCTGTCTTTCTCAAAATGAACATTGGTTAGTCCCAAAATGTGCTCTCCCTTTAGAAGCTTATGAAGATTCTTCATCCCAACATGGGCTAGTCGGGGGTGCCAGAGCCAACCCATGTCAGTCTTAGCAATTAAGCAAGTGTCAAGTTCATCTCTATTAAAATCAACTAAGTATAGCTGACCCTCTAACACTCCCTTAAATGCTACTGAATCATCACTTCTTCTAAAGACAGTAACACCTAAATTTGTAAAAAGACAGTTGTAGCCCGTTTCACACAATTGAGAAACGGAAAGCAAATTGTAGTCTAAAGAGTCTACAAGAAAAACATTGGAAATAGAATGGTCAGGAGATATAGCAATTTTACCCAATCCTTTGACCAAACCTTGATTTCCATCCCCGAATGTGATAGCTCGTTGGGGATCATGGTTTTTCTCGTAGGAGGAGAACATCTTCTTCTCCCCTGTCATGTGGTTTCTGCACCCGCTATCGATGACCCAAATGTGATATAACAATTTTAGGCCTTGTTCTTAGGTACCCAAACGGTCTTGGGTCCTTTGACATTAGAAACAAGCACCTTGGTTACCCAAACACAAGTCTTTGACCCCTTGTGTTTGCCCCCAACATATTTGACAACTACTTTGCCTGATTTGTTAGTTAAAACATATGATGCATCAAAAGTCTTAAATGAAATGTTAGGTTCATTTGATGCAATAGGAGTTCTCTTCTTAGGCAATTTAGCATGGGTTGATTGCCTAGAACTAGATGCCTCACTCTTATAAATAAAAGCATGATGAGAGCCAGAGTGAGACTTCCTAGAATGAATCCTCCAAATTTTGTGCTCGGGATAACCGGCAGGGTACAAAATGTAACCCTCGTTATCCTGAGGCATGGGAGCCTTGCCTTTAACAAAGTTAGATTATCTTTTAGGAGGGGCATTGGGTTTGACATTGCCTCCCTGTTGGAAGCCAATGCCATCCTTAATGCCAGGGCGTCTCCCACTATAGAGCATACTACGAGCAAATTTAATTTTTTTATTTTCTAACTCATGCTCGGCAATTTTAGCATCTAATTTTGCTATATGATCATTTTGTTGTTTAATCATAGCAATGTGATCATGAATAGCATCAATGTTAACATCTCTACATCTAGTGCAAATAGTAACATGCTCAACGGTAGATGTAGAGGGTTTGCAAGAATTTAGTTCAACAATCTTACCATGTAAAATGTCATTCTCGTATCTAAGATTGGAAATAGAAACATTGCAAACATCTAATTCCTTAGCCTTAGCAATTAATTTTTCATTCTCATTTCTAAGGCTAGCAAGAGAGACATTCAATTTTTCAATCTTAGCAATTGAACTAGCATTATCATTTCTAAGATTGTCAATTGAATCATCACAAACATTTGATTTCTCAACCTTAGCAATTAATTTGGCATTTTCATTTCTAAGGTTGGAAATAACATCATGGCAAGTGCTTAGCTCACTAGATAATTTTTCACATTTTTCTACCTCTAGAGCATAAGCATTTTTAACCTTAACATGCTTTTTGTTTTCTTTAATAAGGAAGTCCTCTTGGCTATCCAAGAGTTCATCCTTCTCATGAATAGCACTAATTAATTCATTTAATTTATCCTTTTGTTGCATGTTTAGATTGGCAAAAAGTGTGAATAAATCATCCTCATCATCACTAGAGCTAGCCTCATCACTAGATGTTGCATACTTAGTGGAGGATCTAGATTTACCTTCTTCTTCTTCTTGCTATCCTTTGCCAAGAGGCACTTGTGGCCGACGTTGGGGAAGAGAAGCCCTTTGGTGACAGCGATGTTTGCGGCGTCCTCGTCGGAGGAGGAATCGGTGGAGCTCTCGTCGGAGTCCCACTCCCGGCAAACATGGGCATCGCCGCCCTTCTTCTTGTAGTACCTCTTCTTTTCTCTTCTCTTTCCCTTCTTGTCGTGGCCCCTGTCACTATCACTAGACAAAGGACATTTAGCGATAAATTGACCGGGCTTACCACATTTGTAGCAAACCTTCTTGGAGCGGGGTTTGTAATCCTTCCCCCTCCTTTGCTTGAGGATTTGGCGGAAGCTCTTGATGATGAGCGCCATTTCCTCGTTGTCGAGCTTGGAGGCGTCGATGGGAATCCTACTTGGTGTAGAATCCTTCTTTTCTTCTTCCGTTGCCTTGAATGCGACGGGTTGCACCTCGGGTGTTGAGGTGGCGCCTTGCTCGATGATTTTCTTGGAGCCTTTGATCATAAATTCAAAGCTCACAAATTTTCCTATTACTTCCTCGGGAGACATTAGTTTATATCTTGGATCACCACGAATTAATTGAACTTGAGTAGGGTTAAGAAATACGAGTGATCTAAGAATAACCTTGACCATTTCATGGTCATCCCATTTGGTGCTCCCGAGGTTGCGCACTTGGTTCACCAATGTTTTGAGTCGGTTGTACATTGCTTGTGGCTCCTCCCCTTGGTGAAGCATGAAGCGACCGAGCTCCCCCTCGATCGTTTCCCTCTTGGTGATCTTGGTCACCTTGTCTCCTTCGTGCGCGGTTTTGAGCACATCCCAAATTTCCTTGGCACTGTTCAACCCTTGCACCTTGTTATACTCCTCTCGACTTAGAGAGGCAAGGAGTATAGTGGTGGCTTCGGAGTTGAAGTGCCGAATTTGGGCAACTTCGTCCGAGTCATAGTCCTCATCCCCCGGCGAAGGTACCTGTACTCCAATCTCAACAACATCCCAAATACTAGTGTGGAGTGAGGTTAGATGGTGCCTCATTTTGTCACTCCACATATTATAATCTTCACCATCAAACATGGGTGGTTTGCCTAATGGGACGGAAAGTAAAGGAGTACGTTTGGAAATGCGAGGATAGCGTAGGGGAATCTTACTAAACTTCTTGCGCTCATGGCGCTTAGAAGTGACGGACGGTGTGTCGGAGCCGGAGGTGGATGGCGATGAAGAGTCGGTCTCATAGTAGACCACTTTCTTCATCTTCTTTTTCTTCTCGCCGCTCCGACGCGACTTGTCGAGTGAAGGGGATCCCTTCACCTTGTTGCCGGACTCCCCGGATGTAGCCTTCCCATGGCTTGTGGCGGGCTTCTCGCCGGTCACCATCTCCTTCTTGGCGTGATCTCCCGACATCACTTCGAGCGGTTAAGCTCTAATGAAGTACCGGGCTCTGATGCCAATTGAAAGTCGCCTAGAGGGGGGGGGTAAATAGGCAAATCTGAAATTTATAAACTTAAGCACACACTACAAGCCGGGGTTAGCATTAGAAATAAAAGCGAGTCCGAAAGAGAGGGCGAAAGCAAATCACAAGCGAATAAGGCAGATGACACAGTGATTTGTTTTACCGAGGTTCGGTTCTTGCAAACCTACTCCCCGTTGAGGTGGTCACAAAGACCGGGTCTCTTTCAACCCTTTCGCTCTCTCAAACGGTCACTTAGACCGAGTGAGCTTCTCTTCTCAATCAAACGGGACACTAAGTCCACACAAGGACCACCACACAATTGGTGTCTCTTGCCTTGGTTACAATTGAGTTGGAATCAAGAAAGAATTAAGAAGAAAAGCAATCCAAGTGCAAGAGCTCAAATGAACACAAATGTCTCTCTCTCTAGTCACTAATTTGGTTGGAGTGATTCCGGACTTGGGAGAGGATTTGATCTCTTTGTTTGTGTCTTGTATTGAATGCTATAGCTCTTGTATGAGGTGTGAAGGCTAAAAACTTGGATGCCATGAATGGTGGGTGGTTGGGGGTATTTATAGCCCCAACCACCAAATTGACCGTTGGTGGAGGCTGCTGTCGTATGGCGCACCGGACAGTCCGGTGCGCCACAGGACACTGTCCGGTGCGCCAGCCACGTCATCCGGCTGTTGGGTTCTGACCGTTGGAGCTTCTGACAGCTGGGCCACCGGACAGTCCAGTGGTGCACCGGACAGTCACTGTTCACTGTCCGGTGCGCCTTCTGGCTCTGCTCTGACTTCTGCTCGTACTGTAGCGCATTAACTGCTCGTTGCAGACGATCGTTGGCGCTGGTTAGCCGTTAATCCGCTGGCGCACCGGACAGTCCGGTGCTACACCGGACAGTCTGGTGAATTATAGCGGAGTGGCTCCCAGAATTCCCGAAGGTGGCAAGTTCAGAGGTTGGTTCCCTGGTGCACCGGACACTGTCCGGTGCAACAGACCAGGGCACACTACGGTTGTCTTTTGCTCTTTTTATTTGAACCCTTTCTTGGTCTTTTTATTGGTTTGTTGTGAACCTTTGGCACCTGTAAAACTTATAATCTAGAGCAAACTTGTTAGTCCAATTAATTTGTGTTGGGCAATTCAACCACCAAAATTCATATAGGAAAAGGTGTAAGCCTATTTTCCTTTCAGTGTTCCGCAACAAGCAAGACGAGCACGGGGTGGTGATAAGAAACAAAGCTCGACTTATGGCAAAAGGTTATGCCCAAGTCGCAGTTTTGGATTTCGAGGAGACTTTTGCTCCTGTGGCTAGGCTAGAGTCTATTAGAATATTATTAGCCTATGCCGCTCACAACTCTTTCAGGTTGTTTCAAATGGATGTGAAGAGCGCTTTCCTCAATGGGCCAATAAAGGAGGAGGTGTACGTGGAACAACCCCCTGGCTTTGAGGATGACAGGTACCCCGACCATGTGTGTAAGCTCTCCAAGGCGCTCTATGGACTTAAGCAAGCCCCAAGAGCATGATATGAATGCCTTAGAGATTTCTTAATTGCTAATTCTTTCAAGGTTGAAAAAGCCGATCCCACTCTTTTCACCAAGACTTGTGACGGTGACCTTTTTGTGTGCCAAATTTATGTCGATGACATAATATTTGGTTCTACTAACCAAAAGTCTTGTGAGGAGTTTAGCAGGGTGATGACTCAAAAGTTTGAGATGTCAATGATGGGCGAGTTGAACTACTTCCTTGGGTTCCAAGTGAAGCAACTCAAGGACGGCACCTTCATCTCCCAAACGAAGTACACTCAAGATCTTCTCAAGCGGTTTAGGATGAAGGATGACAAGCCCGCGAAGACACCTATGGCAACCGACGGACATGTCGACCTCAACAAAGGAGGTAAGTCCGTTGATCAAAAGGCATACCGATCTATGATAGGGTCATTACTTTATTTATGTGCTAGTGGACTGGATATTATGCTAAGCGTATGCATTTGTGCTAGATTTCAATCCGACCAAGGGAGTGTCACCTTGTGGTCGTTAAGCGGATTCTGAGATATTTAGTTTCTACGCCTTGCTTCGAGATCTGGTATCCAAAGGGATCTACCTTTGACTTAATTGGATATTCAGACTCCGATTATGCTGGATGCAAGGTTGATAGGAAGAGTACATTAGGGACATGCCAATTCCTAGGAAGGTCCCTGGTGTCTTGGAGTTCAAAGAAACAAACTTCTGTTGCCCTATCCACCGCTGAGGCCGACTATGTTGCCGCAGGACAGTGTTGCGCGCAACTACTGTGGATGAGGCAAACCCTCCGAGACTTTGGCTACAATCTGAGCAAAGTCCCTCTCCTATGTGACAATGAGAGTGCAATCCGCATGGCGGATAATCCTGTTGAACACAGTCGCACTAAGCACATAGACATCCGACATCACTTTCTGAGAGACCACCAACAAAAGGGAGATATCGAGGTGTTCCATAATAGCACCAAGAACCAGCTAGCCGATATCTTTACCAAGCCATTAGATGAGAAAACCTTTTGCAGGCTGTGTAGTGAGCTAAATGTCTTAGATTCGCGTAACTTGGATTGATCTATAGCATACATGTGTTTTATGCCTTTGATCATGTTACTTATACAATTTGTTGCTTATTTATGGTGCTCAAGTTGTGTAAGGGATCCCCGGACCTCGCAAGTCCATTTGTGAATGTGCACATATTTAGGGGGAGAAGTGCTACAACTTGACCCTTTGAGACTAACCCTTGTGTTTGAGTTACTTGATGTAGTCTCAAAGGTGCATTGAAAGGGAAAGGTGAACTTGGACCATGCAAAGACTTCCACTGCACTTCGGTATTAGTGTACTCACCTCCAAGTTTATTCTTATGCTCTTATTGCCTTTTTGCTCTTAATTGACATTTTTGGTGAGGCAATGGGGTTAAAAGGGCCAAAAATGATCCCGTTTTGGTGCTTGATGCCAAAGGGGGAGAAATTAAGGCCAAAGCAAATGGATCAACTACCACTTGAAAATTTTGAAAATAGTAGAGTTAGAGTTTTTGATTTGTCCAAAATACTCTTATTGCAAAATTTGGTCTCTTGTGGGGGAGATTTTATGATTATGGGAAAAGGGGGAGTTTTTGGATCTTGATCAATTTCACTCTTGGAATATCTCTCTTTATGCCCAAACAAGTGAGTTTGACTTAGAGATAGGAAAATGAATTTGATTTGCAAAAATAAACCATGTGGTGGCAAAGAATGATCTAAACATGCCAAATTAGAGTCAAAAACAGTGTCCGGTGCGCCAGGCCAGTCTCTAGTGAACAGGCCACTCTCGGAAAAAATCGGCGGCGTATGACTATAATTCACCGGACTGTCCGGTGGTACACTGGACTGTCCGGTGAGCCAACGGTCGCCAGCGCAACGTGGCCCGCGCCAACGGTCGGTAGGGGGCACCGGACTGTCCGGTGTGTACTGGACAGTGTCCGGTGCGCCAACTGACTCGGCGCTGCAACGGTCATCTGCGCCAAAATAGGAAGGAGATCCGCACCGGACCGTCTACAGTGACTGTCCAGTGGTGCACCGGACTGTCTGGTGCACCACCCGACAGAAGGCAACTTTGGCCTTCCTTGTTGGCCTCCAACGGCTCCAGCTAGCTGCCTTGTGGCTATAAAAGGGACCCCTAGGCGCATGGAGGAGATACCCAAGCATTCACTAAGCATTCTAAGTCTCCCACACTCCGTCTCCGCGCACTTGATCGATTGTGTTAGTGATTTGAGCTCCGTTCTAGTTGTGAACTCATTGTGCTTCATTTTGAGCTCAAGTCGTGGCTTGTGTGTGTGTGCTGCAGATTTGTGTGTGTTGCTCCCCAACCTTACTCTTGTGCTTTCATTGTGATCTTTGTTGTAAGGGCGAGAGACTCCAACTTGTGGAGCTTCCTCGGCACGGAAAAAAGAGATAAGGAAGAAAAGTCGTGGTATTCAAGTTGATCATTGGATCACTTGAAAGGGGTTGAGTGCAACCCTCGTCCGTTGGGACGCCACAACGTGGAAGTAGGCAAGTGTTACTTGGCCGAACCACGAGATAAAATCGCGTGTCTCTTGTGATTGTTCCTTCTTTGATTGTCTGTGTTCGCAAGAGCTCGTCGCATTGACTTGATTAACCTGCACTAATATTTTTATAATCAAGGTTGTTGGAATTTAGCGTTGAATTCTACAGGATCACATATTCACCTCCTCTAGGTGCTCTCAAGATTAGCTCACATAATATAATTGAAGCTTTTGATTTGGTCTGTCCCCGTAGAGCAAATTTAAATTAATACAAATAAAATCATATAAGTCTCTCCTTCTCTAAATTTATCGTATATACAAAATTATTTTGATTGTTATTGAAAATTAATATACAATTATATGATGCAAGTTTCTTTAATTAGCTTATTATCTATACTATATAAAAATCAGTATACACATGTTTTATATATCATATGGTACTTTTTTCATATTATAGTATTGATGAATTTTTCGCCCCTCTATGTCATACTCCTGGCTTCACCCTAGTCTACTACGTCAATTTTTTTCAGTAAATGCATCGCAAAATGATTTTGCATTTTTGGTGTCCTAAATCTTAATATATATTCTTAGACAAATAGAGTTAAACAGATGTTAAACATAGATTTGACTTAAGATAAAAATAGATTTTAGAAAATACAGAACAGCCCCAGTATTCTGCATTGCTAAAAAACACTCCGTGAAACAATGTGGACCGCAAAAAGTTCCTTCAAAATCCTGCCATCTGATGCTATTTTTGGGGCCAAACTCCATCACCAACCAAACACAACCTCTTGGCTTTATTTAACTTGTGCCTTGCGGATGTTTTCGTTGTCGAGGGAATACGAACGTCGTACGAGAACCTTTCTCCCTCCTCCACCTTTCTCCTTTTCTTGCCACGGCAAAACACCTTCGCCGGCGAGAGCATGGCGATGGCGTACCGTGTCCTGGAGGTCACCCTGGTGTCGGCAAATGACCTCAAGAAAGTGTCGCTCTTCTCCCGGACTCGCATCTACGCCGTGGCTTCCATCTCCGGATTCGACCTCCGCATCCCTTCCCACAGCACCCAAGCAGACCACAGCAACGGCTGCAACCCCTGCTGGAACGCCGTGGTACACTTCCCCATCCCGGCTGCCGCTGACACCCGCGGCCTCGCACTCCACGTGAGGCTCCGCGCCCAGCGTCTATACCTGGGCGATCGCGACATCGGCGAGGTGTTTGTGCCCATCGACGACCTCCTGGCCGGCGCCGACAAGGGTGGCGATCCGAGGCCCGTGAGCTACCAGGTGCGCAGGCCGCACTCTGGCCGCGCCCACGGCGTCCTCTACTTCTGCTATAAGTTCACCGAGGTCCCCGCCGTCTCTTGTGTCTCGGAACCGGAAAGCAAACAAGTCCAGTACGCCAAGAAGTACGTGCAGGACTCCAAGAACACGACGGACAAGACTATGGTGCCGCCCACCGTGTACCCACCGCCGCAGGCCATGGCGTCCGCATACCCGCCGCAACAATATTGTTCGCCGTACGCGGCGTACCCGCGGCAGCCTTACGGGTACCCTGCTCCGCCACCGTACGGGTACAATGCTGCTTCCCCACAACCGGCGATGTACAACTACGCAGCACAGCCGGTAGCTGCACCGGCGAGGCATGGCGGAGGTATGGGGATGGGGCTCGGCCTAGGGCTCCTAGGCGGTGCGGTCGGGGGGATGATGCTCGGAGAGGCGATCGGTGACTATGAGACCGACGCCGCTTATGATGCCGGGTTCAACGATGCATTGGCATTTTAGATCTATGTTGTCGTGCAGTCATGGAGATTATTGTCCTTGTAAATCTCTAATTAATACGAAACGATGAAATAGAATTTGCATTTTGTATCTCTTATCATAAGGCTATCTATATTTTTTCCAAATTGCCAAGAATATAGGTTTTGGTAAAAAATACTCAGACAACTTATAATTTAATTGATTATACAAATATAATCATCTTATATATCGGATCTCTGCTAGCAGTGGTGGAGCCGGCCTGTAATTGAACCCTAGACACCATTATAAACTATTAGAGTTCGAAATCTCAAATCAATTATAGACTAATAATTTTAAGTTAATAGTGTCGATGTTTGGTACCGACTGTGTACTACGTGATAGTTCACGCAGTGCTTTTGGGAGAAAGGCGACATCGATCGCTGCTCGATGGTACGTGCGGCTGGACATCGGAACACAGACGGCGTGATTGGTTCCTACACCCATAAGAGCCGGGCTCGCGCCGGCCTGCACCGCCAGTGAAGCCATTTTCGTGCATCTCCACGCGTGCAGGCGAGAGCAGAAAAAATTATCTACGTTGCATGCGCATGTGCAGGTATGTTTCGTTCTACACCGGGAACCAATCACGGGCATAACTCCAGTCAATGCTTCCACTAAGCCTGCGCACAGCTGGCCAGGCTACCAATCATGCGAAGAGAGATTATACAGGTTCGGACCATATGAATGTGTAATACCCTACGTCCTGTGTGATGCTGTGTATTAGATTGCTCTGAGTATGCAGGTTATATATGGTTGTGGGATGTAGAAAAGATGAAGTTACCTATCAATCTAATGGCGAGAGAGATCGATTTTACTAGTAGAAAAAAGCTCAAAGCCTGTGGTGGGGTTTAATTTTTACATACGATTTTAGTTATCAAACGTTAGTGCTATTTTCAGTGTCAATTTTCTTAAGAAACCGCAACTAAAAATCATTTTTATCCTAAATTTTTTGAGTTTTTCAAGTAACATCGTATGAAACACCAACATAAAAGTTGGAGATCTCTAAAAGTTATGAAATTATGTAGTTGACAAACTTTTTATTTGAAATCATTTATGGTATCCAAAATTGCATTTAAATTTGTCAAATCTAAAATGTAAATTTTGCAAACGACCTTGGATGAGAAAAATGCCAAAACAAAAGTTGTAAAAATTCAAAAGTTATGAAACTTTGTAGTTGACAACTTTTTCGTTTGAATTCGTTTGCAGCCTCAAACAATCAATTTACACTCAGTTGGTTATAATACGTGGCCAACAAGACTACAATATATATAGACATGAAGTTAGTGATTTGTGGATTGGTAGTGGGGTTACGTGTGAGGGGAGGTCATGGATTCAGTTCCCATCACAAATGTTTCCTGTGTATTTTCCGCGAAAACGCCCTACTTACTTCATAAAAAACACATTTTCCCTGGAAAATATTATTTTTACTATTTTAAAACAAAATTTTTTTACCCGCGACTTACTTCATGAAAAACACATTTTTATGTCTCCCCTAAAAATGCCTCCCCCTAATAAAAATATTTTTTACTATTTTAAAATCCATTTTTACGTTTTTCAAAAAATATTTTCACTGCCGGTTTTATTACCTCGACTGCCAGTGGAAATCGATTTCCACTGGCGATTCTTAGTTACTCGCCTGTAAAAAACAATATTTCTATTGGTCTCTAATACTAATGGCTATGAATAATAGCAGTACAAATAACTTTACAACCACCACTATAGAGCTTCTGTGTACTAGTGACCCTTGGTACTGACGGTTATGAAAAAGGTAGTACAAATAGCTTTATGACGACCACTATAGAACTTATGTGTACTAGCATTTTGAAGGGGTACCTCTACAACCTTTTATAGCCAACTAGAGAGATAGCCTTGTATAGATCATTGAATCTATCTAAGTCTGTTACCAACGTGCCTATTCTTCTGGCACTTAGTTGTCTTCTCTGGGTTATCCTCTGAGTAATATGGTGTTTTGCCACACATTAGACGTGTGTTAAGATTTCAAGCGATTCCTTCGTGTGACACTCGCGCGACCGGTACGCTTGTGTCGTATCTAGCGCGTCATCACTTTAGTCGGTTCCTTCTTCACGTCATTGAGGCCCATTATGCACCCTATCGGACGACGTATTTGGGGCCTCTTTGGTAACCCATGGAGTGCGTCTATGCTTTAGTGACCCATGGGATATCTATCTCCCACAAGCCCCTGAGGCTCAGGCCAATTTTTGAGGGCAATTGGCTTGAGACTCTAAGAACGAACTCTGTCACCTGATTTTCTTTCTTGAGCATAGCTTCTTATCCTACGCTCTGGTTAGGCGCACCAATGGGGGTAGCCCCCGAGCTTCGATTTGACTTGAACAACAATCAACTTGAAGGTCCCCGAGATCTTTTTACTTCAAAGGACCATATTATTGTCTTGATTCATGAGCAGATCGAGCTTCCGGCTAAGTGGTATTTTAGCCGACTGAATTTAACTTGAGGGAAGTTCGGCCGATTGAAATTTAGCCGACTGAGACCTACCCAGCTGGGAAATGTCTGTACAAAGTCTGTTAAAGTTGTCGACTGAGTTCAACCGATAGAGGCCTAATTGACTCAGGTTCGACCACCCAACTCCTATTGAACTTTTTGCTTGTCGTTTAGTGATTGCCATTATGTTACTGGTATTTCTTGGATTAGAGTTTTCTAGAAAACCCAGGCTTGGCACCCAATGGGTGCGCCCAATGGGTGTGCATGGCTTCTTGTTCGCATAACAATTTATTGAAGTGACATGACGCAATGATATGTGTGAGCAGTTCATTTACTGACCTCTGATGCCATGTTATGCCATGTTTTGCCAGAAGTGTGTCGTTTCTTGGAATTTGAAATGACTCTATGGCTTACGAATGGCGCTGTATGGATGGAAGACAAACGTGCACCCTTCTGCTTCTTTAAATAAGCCAATCGTCGGTTGTGCCCTTATTCACTCGTGTTCACTCTCGTTTTCTCGCAAGTTCCTTTCTCGACTAGAGAAACCCAATGGTGGGAAGCAAGGACGACAAAGGCAAGATGAGAGGCAAGGGAGGCAATAATGACAAGAGGAGGCATCCTCCGACTCCGCTGTTGGAGGACTTCAATGACTCAGAGTACTCGGAAGAGAAATCCTCCTCTAGAGATGAGAGGACCCCAGTGCCGACTCCTCAATCGTCGTCGTTTGTCTATACGAACGACTCCATGGGCTTTACTGTGGTGGAGAGAGCCTACATCCGGGCCATCGAGCGAGCAGGGCTCGATGGCTCGAATGACTCCGGGGAGAAAGAGGAGTTTAAGGACGAGGAGGAGGATGACGAGGCCGGGTATGATGGCGTCGACGAGGGTGGCGATGACGACAAGGTTGACAGCGATGGTGGTGGTGGCAAGGTTGGCAACGACAAGGGCGGCAGTGGCAAGGTCGACAGCGGCGTCGATGGTGACGACGGCAGCGGTGGTGATGTTGGCAGCAGCAGTGTTGGTGGAAGGTCACCACCAGCTTAGTTTAGGTATCTCGCTATAGTGGTAGGGGTGGGGTGTATTTTGGGCCAGTTCATAATGAACTAGCCATTTATTATAAAAAGAAGACTGATTATGCATGGAACTCTTTTTGTATGTTTGAGTTTGAAGAACTCGTCTGATTGCTTTCTTTTGCCCTTGTTTTTGCATTCCAATCCTCTGTTCCTAAAATCGTGTCCGGTGGTTTTACTCGGTCAATTGAAAATTCGAGTCACTACGCTATAATAGTTTCCTAGGAGGGCGGTTGTTATCTACTCTGCCTCCTTTTTGCACTCGAAATCCTAGCACTGCTTTCACTGCGATATTCATCTCAAAAATCGCCCGTTAGCTATGACTTCACACTTGATTTTGTC
Source organism: Zea mays (assembly GCF_902167145.1). NCBI lineage: Eukaryota > Viridiplantae > Streptophyta > Magnoliopsida > Poales > Poaceae > Zea > Zea mays. The sequence goes on from NC_050098.1 coordinate 70,102,808, forward strand.
TATGCGAGGAGCCCCATGGCACCCAAGAAGAAGAAGCAAGGGCCCTCAACGACCGCCATTTCTCCCCTCAATCCTAATAATCGGCTCCCATTCCGATGTAATCACGAGGTAACTCATCGAGAACTTCAAGTAGCTTATTCCATGTTGTCGACCTACTAACGAGAATACTCCCATCCATAGGACGAAGTCCAGAGATTGAAGGGTGAGATCCAAGACTTCACTTATTCCCACAACAATTTGGAGAGTTTATATAAACATGCTGCGAACTCTCTCTCGATCCTTAGAGAAGTCATAAGTTTATCATAGAGGATCTTCAAAAGAAAAGGATTGAGCTGGAGGAGACCCAGGATGAGGTGCTGAAGCTCAGTGAATCGCTGTCCTCGAAGGAGTCTAGCATCAAAGATCTATGTACTTCAAGAAGGCTTCTTTCCTAGGAGTTAGACATTGCTAAACATAATATTGGGGTCTTAGAGAGCGACCGCGAGATGCTGAAGGCTGCTTATGACAATGCCATGGACAAGATGGTTCATGCAGGTTGTTTTCTGATGAAGAGGCATGTTGTTGTTGTTCCTGCTGACATTCTCTTGGCCATTCTTTCAGTGCCTAAACTGAAGATTCCAACGCCCAGTGAACCCAAGGCTCGTTCCTCCAGAGAGGATGGTCGTTGTTGAGCACATGATGTGGATAGACCTAAAAGCTTTGCTAAAAACCAGTTAATCATGCGATGAATGTCTTTCTCCTTTTTGTGTATGTATGAGCGTGTTGTATAGTTTTTGGACCAATCACTTGGTTTGGTGGGATTCGAAAGATTCCCTTCTTTGAATGCACGAACATGTATTGCTAGCTTAAGTTAATTGTTTCATTAGCAGGGTTTAGTAGTACCCCCACCTTTTTTGTGTGCGTGAGCATGTGACACTCATTAAGCCGAATGCTCTGTTTAGTAGGGTGTAGTGAGTACCCATTTTCTGTATGCATGAGCATGTGACACCGACATAAGTTGTTTGCTCCGTTTAGTAGGGTTTAATGAGTACCCTTTTTTCTCTATGTGTGAGCATGTGACACCAACTTATGTCGGATCTCGTCTTAAGCCAATTGCTCTTTTAGTAGGGTTTATGTACCCTTTTCTGTATGCGTAAGTAGGTGACACCAACTTATGTCAGATCCCAACTTAAGTTGATTGCTCCATTTGGTAGGGTCTAGTGAGTACCCTATTCTGTTATGCGTGAGAACGTGGCACCGACTTAAGGCGATTGCTCCGTTAGGTATAAACGTAGGTATAGCAAAGTAGTATGAAAGGTAAGATTGTAGCAAGGAAAATTATGCTTTATTGAAATGAGTTTCAGAGTACAAGCAATAGTCTGCCATCCAGAGTTCATGGCGCTGCTAAGGGTAAAATTTTCGGAGATGTTCGATATTCTAGGAGTTCCCTATTGGAGTTACGTCCATCTAGGATAGCCGGTACGGGCCTAGTCGAGTGACTTCCATGACAAAGCAAGGTCCTTCTCAAGGTGGTGATAGCTTGTAATGTCCTTCCCCTAATAGTATCCGGCGAAGCACCAGATCCCCAACTGTGAACGCTCGGGGATGGATTGCCTTGTCATGTTAGCGCCTTAGGATTTGCTGGTATCTGACTGACTGAATGACTACGTTCAATCATTCTTCTTCCAATGTATCGATTTCTTCAAGCATGGTTGCTTCTGCTCCTGCAATGTCTTTAAAAGTCAATATGGGTGCCCCGAATGCTGGGTCTAAAGGTAGCACTGCTTCTGAGCCATACACTATGAAGAAAGGGGTGTTTCCTTGTAGTGCCCGACTAGGTTGAGTCCTGACGCTCCAAACTACATGGGAAAGCTCCATGATCCATTCCCTGCAAGCTTTTCATTCTTATCAAAGACTGTCTTCTTTAGTGCTTCTAGGATCATGACATTTGCTCTCTCCAGTTGTCCATTGGCCCTCGGGTGTGCTACTAAAGCATATTTAAGCTGGATACACTTTTGATCGCAAAAGTCAAAGAACTCGGCACTTGTGAAGCTAGATCCTATGTATGTGATGATGCTATTCGGTTTCCTAAATCTGAAGATTATCTCTTGGATGAACTCTACTTCCTTGGGTGCAATCAATAAGGCTACCGGCTTGTATTCTATCGATTTTGTGAATTTTTCAATAACCACCAGTACATGTGTATATCCTCCTTGGCCTTCTTGAATCGTCCAATCATGTCCAACCCTCAGCACGTAAAGCGCAGGATACTGGAATAGTCTGTAGATGTTGTGCCGATAGATGTTGTTGTTTGGCTAGGAACTAACATGCCTCACATTTCTGGATTAAGTCGGTTGCATCCTTCTTAGTTGTCGGTCAATAGAACCATGCTCTGAAAGCTTTCCCAACTAGTGTTCTTAACGCTGCGTGAACTCCCCGTTGTCCAGCGTGGATTTCTCCCAATAAGTGTTTTCCCATACTTGTGTCGATGCATTTCATGAAGACACCTGCAGCCCCACGTCGGTACAAGGTGTAGCCTATAAAAGTGTAATAGGTCGACTGTCTGGCAAGACATTCAGTAGCTACTTTGTCATTCGACTTTTCTTCGCTTTTGATGAATTTGATGATTGGTGTCCTCCAGTCGACCGAGTTTTGTTCTATGGATGGTGACGCTTGCTCTATTGCCTTGCACTCTTCTCTGGAGCTTGGTTAAATACTGGGTTGTTGTACCTCTTGGACAAAGACATCTAGGGGTGCTCAAGCCTGACTTGAGCCTAGCTTGGATAATGCATATGCGGCCATGTTGTAGTCCCTCTCTATGTAATGAAATTCCAACCCTTCAGACTTGTAACACCCCTGGTGTTACTGGCACTAAAACGTGAGCATGACATCATGTCCATTGACATTTCATATTGTTTGTCACACCTAGAATGCATTCACTAGGTAAAAATCTCAAAGAAGTTGTGATGAGGTGACTTGATGTGTGATTAACCCTAGGGTAGAGTACTTAACCCTGAATTAGGGCTTATGGGTGAAAGTGAAGCTTAAATGAGTAAAAACCTCATAAGACATGAGAAATGTTCATAAGGTATCACATTTGATGGACTTTAGTGGCACAAAAACCCTAAATTCCCCAAAACTCAAAAAGAAACCCTAGAAAACCCTAATTGAAACCCTACGGGATTAAATGTAAATTCTAGGCACTTTTGGACTAAAGATCAAATATCAAAGTGATAAAACATCACAAACCAAATAACTTTCACATTGGAGAATTTTCATGTAATGTTGAGGAATTTGGACTTCTCTGCAAAAAGTACCCCATGAGCTTTATAAGGTTAAGTCTGAATTTCAGTACAATGAGGTCAACTTTGAAGCTCTATATCTCTAAATCTACAAGGATTTTGCCCTAAGTCAACACATCAAATTTATATATCTATGATAGGGGAATAACTTTGCTTAAGTGGTTGAGCCTTGATGTTATACAAAAATTGGAGAAAAATGGGCTGAAAGTTTGGCTGTCAGTCGAGACAGAAGACTGAATTATGGCCACCAGTGTACTTGGAAGAACTTGGAGATCGAATTGTGAAGAATTGAGTGAGTAACTGAGTAAGATCTTTATAACAAATTTGTAGTTTGTTCTCTGGACGACAACATTGATGCAGACGAGTGACCGAGTTGTTGCATGAAAAAGAGAGAACGAAGCTCTCCAAATCGCGCTATCAGAACGTCTGATGAAGATCGCCATGGTACAGTGACCATAAAGCTCTCGGTGCCGTGCGATCGACTCTGGTGATTCGTCACCATAATTCGCGCCTGCCTGGGAGATTCGTGCCACGGGAAGAGTAGATAATGTCAGGGTGAGGTCAAAATATCTAGTGCGGGGTGAATCCGGTCGCTGGCCGGACCGGCCGTCGTGTCCCTGCCGTTGTCAATCGCGCTGGCATCACCGGAGTTCGCCTTATCCGGCCAGGCTACATGCCTCAAAGCCTTACCATGTCGCAACAGACCGCTCTAGGTAGCTTGTTCATCGCCTAAGACACTAGCCCGGTTAAAGCCACGATAGCACTTGCGCCAGTGACTGGATCTTTCCGGCCGCCACCACCTTTCCTTCAAATTGGACGCCACCGCCGTAGAACTCTATAAATTGCTGCCCCGTGAGTTCCTATAGGTATTTACGCATCCAACGCACCAGCCCTTGCCTCAGATCATCCACCAGAACCCCTCAATTTCTCATTTTCCCCTAATCGGTCAGAACGCCGCCGTGAGAGAGCTCACCACGGCCAGACGTCTACGGGTTAGTTCATACCCTTCTGTGTGATGTTCTAGCCTCCCTCATGTATTCTATTGCTAGCAGACCCATTCGATTGAACTAGACCATCTTGAATCACCTAGAACACCGCAATTGTCTCCGGTAGTCGTTGCCACCATGGACAAACGAACTCCGGGCCGGTTTAGTACAATTAGTTGAGAGATTAGTGTCGTCGAGGGTGGAATTAGGTGTCGAGCAACGAAGGGGCCTAGTCGTTGCGTTTTCCAACCGGTACAAGCTCGCCGGAGCCACTGCTCCGCCGTCCGTGGTCGGGGACCTAACCTTGTGAAGAAACAAAAAGGGAGGGGCCTCGGTGTAAGTGTTAAAGACACATGTAAATAGTGCGTAGGATTCTTAATTAGTTATTCAAACAGTCAGGGTCCTCTGTGCAAAACGGACAAAGCGGGCGCGTGCGCGGGCGTGTTTCCCTGTCCTTGGGCTGGTTTGAGCCCATTACTATTCATTCTTTCTCTTTCTCTTTTTCTGCCAGGCTTAGAGAAATTGTAGACAATTCTAGGAAAATGATAAAAAATATGAGACCAAATTTACTAGACTCCTAAATTTCTATATTAGTTAATAAAAATAGTTCCAAGATTTTTAACCCCAACCATGAAATATTTAGTATTTAAAAAATGCCTAAACCTAGACTTTTGGAATTTTAGAAATTACTAAATAACTCCAAAAATCATAAAACTTTTTGGGTAAATTTAATTTGATAATTAGAACCCATGGGTGAAGTTTGACATGTTTTGGACATTGTTTGATCCCCAAAGCCCAAAACCCTAGCTTTATAAGTAATAATTGCATTATCCTAGTAGGATAATGACTCAGAAAGCCCTAGTATCCCTGGTGTACCGTGAAGGAAAGTTGTATTCAAAATACAACTTGATGAATCTCTACTATAGTTGCATATTCATAGCATCACATGAGCATTTATGTTTATATATGGTTATGTATAGAAAATGAAGAAGAAGTAAGAGTTGAAGAAGAAGAGACTGCACCACCAACTAAAAATCCACCTGTCAGGGAATTGTTTTTATTTTGATATATGTGGAACTGATTCTGAATCCCCTACAACACAAGACAAGCCCCGGTGCATTTACCTTTTCCTTGTGGTTTTAAACTCTTTATCACTTGAATGATGCATTAGGTGCTAGGAGTTGGGTGCTAAACCAATTGCTGCATTTCCTTCCTTGGAACTGTTTACCATTCCTTGATTACCTATTTTATTAAAAGGTTTTCTGATGCTTAGTCTTGCTTTAGAAAAGTAAAAATGTTTTGTTTTTAACAAAAGATGATGCTTCAGATGGAATGGGATGTTTTCAAAAATAAAACTTGATGGTGGATTCATCATGGCCGTGATGGGTTCAACATCGGAAAAGATGTACCTCTGACAGGTACCAAACTTTGGGTTTTAAATGATAAAGATGAGATCAGGCGGTGACTTGCACAAGAAGAGAGTCTCAGTGTAGTGTCTCCGTCTATGTCGATCAAGGACCGTACCGATGTAGGCTTGATGACCGAGGACCTTTTAACTGGTCACATGCCTCATCATGGGTAAGCTTTGCCTCGGGCAGACTAATATTAGAAAGGCCAACACGCAATGGGAGTGGAGAGATGGCGAGAGTAGCGTGTACCCTCCGTGGCAAGAGGCTGGACGGCGGTGTATCTGTGCTCTCGTTTGGCGTGAACCCAGTCTGGTCTTAAGAAACCCGGTGGCGAGTTGACATATGCAAGGGTTAAGTGCTACATATGTTGTGTGATCGGAGATCCCCAGCTGGGTATTAATCGATTCGGATCGTCGTTACTTCTAGGACATGAAGACTTGGTCACTGACTTACACGTAGCATTCCAGTGAACTGAAGGGGTGATAAAAGACGGCTAGTATAGGCCAAGTACTTGAACTAGGGTAGAAAGAACTCTAGTTGCAGGTAATGACTCAACTTGATAATAAAATTGGATTTTTAAGGATCCCCTGTTAGTAAGCATTTTTGAAAACATAGTCTTTGATTCTTGAATAGCCTTACCTTGACTCCCTCAAGCCAGGATATCCTTGAGAGTCTTTTCTTTTGTCGGGTAAGACTTGTGAAAGTACACTCCGTACTCATGGTTTTGGAACCCATGTTGTTGTAGGTGAGGAAACATCAGAGTTTTGCTGTTTTTGTTCAAAGGTGGTGTCACACCCGGTTTTAGAAGGAAAACCGAATGCGAACCATGTACGTGTCAGGATCAGCAATTCACGTACACAGCAGTTACATAACTGAATATCATCACACAGTGCTCAAATAATAACATAAAAGAGTAATAATAGTCGATTACATCATAATGTCTGAGACATCCACATAGTCTTTAACAATAATCAAAGTGTGAAAATGAATCGTAGATACACGCGGCCTTCACAGGCAGCCGACTGGGGGTTGCCACTAACCCATGCCTAGAACTCGTCGTAATCTTGGAACTCCTGGAAGTCTTCCTCCATGGCTTCATCTTGTCCTGAGCAGTAGTTGCAACATGGACAACCTGGGGGAGGGGGGGGTTTGGTGTATAGAGCAAGGGTGAGTACACATCAACATACTCAGTAAATGTCTTGTTTGGCTGTAGTGGACTAGCTTTATGTGGGGGCAACTCAAGCAGTTGCTTTTAGTTGGTCAGATTATTATTACTAGTAAAGAGAGCCATATTTTAGTATTAACCCATGTTGTTAACCCAAAAGTACCCTTTCCAAACGTAAAGAATACCACTTACCATCACCATAGTCAATACCAAAACCATCATTCTTATCACCACCTGTAACCCAAACATCTCTGATCAAGTATCTCTTATCAATGGAGCTCCCTTGGCCGCTCATAACCGCGAGCATGGCTGATATATCAGTTTTCATAACACTCTGCAGAGGTTGCGCACTTTACCCACAAGTCGTGATTCCTTTTCTGCCCGAAGATCATGACTCTCCATTGATCACTACAAAGGTGACCCAGCAGGGTATCACTATGTAGCCTTTACAAAGATTCCCTAGGGTTGTAGCCGCCCGTTAGGTTTCCTAAATGCACCACACTCCTCCCCAAGGGGCGAACCAACCTTGGTAGAGCGAGCCGCATACACCGAGCCCAATTAATGGCACGACTGCGAAGCGAACTACCCCCCGGTTTCTCTAATTATTTAGCTAAGGGCGTCTCATTCCACCCTCATGGTTGCACTGTTTCCCCGGGCGGTCATCCAAGAACAGGTCCTTACGGAGAGGCACTCGAGAAACCGCTTGAGTCCCCTTAAATGCCACAAGTATATCATCATAATCAAAAGGGAAAACAACGTATCATTGATAAATCTCATCATGTTCATTGATTAATGTGAAGCACTAGCATGAAGCTAAACCAGAATAATCCAACCCAAATAGGTAAGCAAGGACATGGATAACAAAAGCTAGTCAATCCTTAGATATAAACTATGTAAATGTGGAAAGTGAATTAAGGAATGTATAGGACATAAGTGGGTCAAGGGACACTTGCCTCCACCAACCAACTGCTGCTCAGGGTCTTCTCCTGCGAGTTCTTCGGACTCCTCAACCTGACCGTTATCTATGAAAGCGCAAACATACATCCATCTCTTTGAATTAGGAAATAAACAGTATACCATACAAGAGAGCAGATAAATCGAATATGCATAAGATATGACATACGATTTGCATTCGCAATTGCTAGAAAGAGAAAAAGAAAGGTCTCGCAGTGGTTAAAGCTATAGTCAAAGTGTATTACGTGTAGGTGTGCCATTAATCATTACTTCATCTAGCTCTACCTAGCCATACTAACAGGTATTAATCACATGCACTAATAGAATTACAACTATTTCCAATTGGTCGACATTAAACAAAGTCGATGATTAACTACGTGAGATAATTAACGTGATCAATTTTAAGTAGTGGGGCAACTATATAAAATAAACGACACGTTCCATGCGCATAGAATACACAGGGGGTAGACGGGCACGTCTAGGGGTAGACGGGCATGCCTAGGGGGTAGACGGGTATGCCACAAGCGTGGCGGGGCGCTACGTGTCGCGCCGGGAGCACGGTGAACCGCGCCAAGACGTCGCGCGCACCACGCGAGCACTAGCGCGCGCGAGGCCGCCCTGACGCGCCGCGAACGAGCCCCGCGCACGTCGCGCTGCGCGCCGCGAGCAGAAAGCGAGGCCGCACCGGGGCTGAGCCGCCATGGTCGGGCCGCGAGCTGGGTGGGGCAGGGGGCCACGGCCGCGCCTTCTGGCTGCCAAGCTAGGGAGGGGTCGGGGCGGCTGCGCCGGGCGGGGAGGGGCATAAACCAGGGTGCCACGGCCACGCCGGGCGAGCGCATCGGGGCGGGGGGGGGGGGGGGGGGGGGGGAGCGCGAGGGGAAGCCGCGCCAGGCCGCACGCACCGGGGCGAGCTGCCGCGCGGGGAGGGGTGGGGCTGGGCGGGACGCGCCGCGGGCAGGGGCAACGCCGGGCCGCCACGCCGAGCCGGGCAGGGGGCCATGCCGGGGCCGCGCCGGGCGAGTGTGCCGAGGGCCACCGGGGCGGGGCTGCGTCGGGGCGGGCGCGTCGCGCTGAATGGGCGCGTGGCCGAGGAATAAGGGAAGAAGAGGGGGGCGAGGGAGAGGAGGGAGAAGGGACTCACCACATGGGGGCGAGGGCGGTACTGGGGTCGGCGGTTCCGAGCGGCGGGCGGGGTGGAGAAGGGAGACGAGCTGCGCGAGGGAGAGAGAGACGTGCGCGGGGGGTAGAGGAGAGAGAGAGGGAGGCGGTTTGGGGGGTGGGGTGGGGCTGACGGGTGGGCCTGACCAGGGGGTGGCGGCGGTGGCGCATAACTTCCCACGCGCGCGGCACGCGGGGGACGCGGGGGAGCCGGCCGGGCCGTCGGGCGAACTGGGCCGGGGGGCGAGCTGGGCCGCGCGCGCCGGCTCGGTTGCGGCGGAGAGCCGACCCAAGAGAAGGGGGGGCTCGACTGGGCTAAGGGGGAGGGGGCACGGCTAGGTGGGCCGCCAGAAGACAAAGGGGAGAGAAAGGGCTTGGGGGTTTCTATTTTCCCTTTTTTGCTCTATTTCCTCACCTAGATGCATATTTCACCAATTCACTCAACCACAAACAAAAAGATGCAAGATCTGGCATGATGCCACAACCAAAAGAATTAACCCTAGGGTTTTACTTACACAAGATGTCGAGCTAAATCTCGCTATAACTTTGGAAAAGAACAAGGCATAGCGAGAAGAAAAAGAAAGAGGAAAGGGTAACGCCCGACTTTGGCGAGTGACGGAGAAAGAAAAAAATTAACTCTCAAATTCGAGGTGTTACAGGTGGTACCCAAGGATGAGCCCCAGCAGTGAAGTTAGTCGCGGGAGGATGTTGGCCTCCCACTTTAAAAACAATACTCTTTTGTGCGGGTGGGTGTTTTGCCTCCCGGGTCTGTAATAATAATACTTTATGCACTCTTAAGTACCCTGGTATTGTATTAATAATAATACTCTCTCTCTCTATTGAATAAATGTAAATTAAGTTATTGTAATTTGCTTCCGCTTATTCTTTCCTGTGATGTGATGTAATATCTGTGTTACAGGTGAAGCGCTCTTGGGTGAATTGAGGATGATACAATTACCGAACTTGTCGAGTGATTAAGTGCATCTACAGGGTTGTCCAAAGTCCATAGGACAAGGACAACTGTAGGTGGGCCTAATACCTTGGGAGGTTCCGTCACAGCTGGTATCGGAGCGAAGTCCATCTCTCTAGATATTACGTAGTACTTCAAAAGAATTTTTAAACTCTTATCTAGAAATATTTTCTTTCATTCTTACCTTACCACTTTCTGGTAGTCCCTTATCTTGTGAAAATTGGGTAACAGAGTGCAATATATAGAAAGTTAGGGATCAACGAAGATTGATTCCATATTTACTAGGTTATGCATGCATCATGTTTAAAACTATACTAATAAATCTTCCCCTCTTATGGAGACATGGCGCGTACAAGGAAAACTGCATGCAAATCTACTGGACCTCTTGGCGTGCCTCATCATCAGCTAGCCCCCAGACATGAAGGGAGTAGTAGCGGCAGCAATGACCCAATCGGAGACTTGGAGGCCAAGGTGGAACAACTTAGGACAGAGCTACGTCACTGGAATAGGATATGGGCGTAGGAAAACCAACATATAGCTGAATTGTGAGCTGACGTCAGCCGCTTGCTAAAGCTCGAGATATCTGAATAGGATTCGGCCATTGATTGGGCCGTCAACTCGCGTTCGATCACTTGGGACCGCGAAGCAAAAGCTCGAGCTCGTGTGGCAGAGCTTAGTACGGCCCTCGACAGCCTGCAAGTGTACTGTAATACTCTACATGAAGAAGTACATGTACTGTATGCTCGACTGCACCCGGATGTACCTTCCGACGCTGCTGCAATGGGAACTGGACCTTCAGGAACAACAAATGAAGGACCTGATGAGGACTTGGACCTTTTTAGGCCCCCTCCTTCCATGAACCTTGCTAACGAATGGTCTCCTGCAGGAGGAAATGAAGAAACCAAGGATGATGAAGACTAGAATAGTATAGTTTAGATATTATACTTATGTAAAATAAGTAGTGAAGTCAAGTTGTAGCTGGAGTCTGTATAATTATTACATTTTGGTAATGAAATATGATGGCATATGCTGGCATGTTATATTTTTCCCAAATGTTTCTTTGCCTCAGATGCCATCACGAACTCGCGCACATGATGGTGCAGGGACTTCCCGTGGTCGGGAAGACACTCCCAACCCGCCACCAGTACCACCGACTTTGGCCGAGGCTATTGTTGGGACTATGCTTCGTCGCCGAAGGTCTTGTAGGAAGAAGCGCTTTTCGGCTGAAGCTGTTTGTATGGGATGGCCGAAGGTTCCTCTTCATGAAGCTTCGGTATTACAAACCGACTTAAAGATAGAATGACCTTTTAGTCCATAAGGGTCTGGGTCAATGTTGTAAACTTTTATGAGGGGCATAATTGTAATTCTTCACAGGCTGTGTCCTGTGTCTATAAATAGTGAACAATATTCCTTTACTGTTCACGCATTCTGGTAATTGCAATCGCCTCTTTAGGGAACCAATCTTTGCCAAGGCAGAGGTATAACTATATTCAATGATTCAATATATCAAGTAAACATGATATAATTCCTTTATGATTCATTCATCTTTTTATACTCTTCATTTTGTGTTATCTTATACAATCTATCAGAATTTGATTACGAAGACCTAGCCTTCGTAATTATATTCTCATCAACCTTCGTCCAAGGTTCATTATCCTCAAGGGAATAATGTCTCATGGACGAAGGACGTTAACATTTAACATTTTATGTTGCCTTGTTCTTAATTCATAGCACTTGAGAACAAGTCCCCAACATTGGCGCCCACCTCCGGTGAACTCACTTCCACTTTTTTGAGCCGATGGCTTCGTTCAACGATCAAGCTGGAGCTGCTTCAGACCCGAAGCTGGTGCTCCCGATTACAGGTGGTTCATGCTCAGAGCCGGCCAACAAGAAGCAGAAGAAGGAGGCCCAGAGAAGGGTACAACATGTTGGGGTGCAGGGACCCTTCATCAAGTCAAAATGGTCCCACATCCCAATTACCTTCTCCCAAGAGGACCTTCAGCTCAAGGATTACCCTCACAATGATGCTATGGTCATATCTTGTGTCATCAAGGGATTTCTAGTCCACAATGTTCTGGTTGATACAGGCAGTGCAGCGGATATCATATTTGCTAAGGCCTTCAGACAAATGCAAGAGCCAGAAGATAAGATTCATGATGCTACACATCCTCTCTGTGGCTTCGGAGGAAGACAGGTTGTAGCACTGGGCAAGATCACCATGTCAGTGACCTTCGGGTTCAACAACAACACTAGAACTGAGCAAGTTGTGTTTGACATTGTTGACATGGAATATCCTTACAATGCAATTATTGGTCGTGGCACCCTCAATGCTTTCGAAGCAATTCTTCATCCTGCTTATCTTTGCATGAAGATACCTTCGGATCAAGGACCCATCGCTATTCATGGAAGTTAGGAAGCTGCCAGAAGGGCCGAAGGAAACTGGACTGACTCAAAAGCAATCCATAACATAGATGGAGCTGAAGCTTGTGAACAGTACAAATTCAGAAAGGAGAAAGCAGCTTCAGCAGATCAGCCGAAGCCCATGCTCTTATGTGAGGACATAGCAGAGCAGAAGGTGCTGTTGGGCTCTCAATTATCCGAAGAACAGGAGAAAACCTTGATAAGGTTTTTGTTCAACAACAAAGATGTTTTTGCATGGTCAGCCAATGATCTCTGCGGAGTTAATAGGGATGTTATTGAACACTCGCTCAATGTTGACCCATCCTTCAGACCTAGAAAGCAGAGGCTTCGGAAAATGTCTGATGATAAGGCCGAAGGTGCTCGTAATGAAGTCAAAAGACTCCTCAGTGCAGGAGTTATCAGAGAAGTAAAGTACCCAGAATGGCTAGCTAACACTGTTATGGTAAAAAAGGCCAATGGCAAGTGGCGAATGTGTATCGATTTTACAGATATCAACAAGGCTTGTCCGAAGGACGAATTCCCATTGCCAAGGATAGACTCTTTAGTTGATGCAGCAGCTTCTTCAGAGCTCATGAGTCTGCTAGACTGTTACTCAGGCTACCACCAAATCTGGATGAAGAAGGAAGATGAGCCGAAGACTAGCTTCATAACCCCAAGTGGCACATATTGCTATCTTCGGATGCCTGAGGGGCTCAAAAACGCTGGAGGAAGTTTCAACAGAATGACTGCGAAGGTTCTCCAGTCTCAGATAGGCAGAAATGTGCTAACTTATGTTGATGACATCATTGTAAAAAGCACGAAACAGGAAAACCATATTGCTGATTTGCAGGAGACCTTCGCCAATTTCAGACAAGCTGGCTTAAAGTTGAATCCAGAAAAATGTGTCTTCGGAGTAAAGAAGGGGAAATTTCTTGGATGCTTGGTTTCAACAAAGGGAATTGAAGCTAATCCAAGTAAAATTGAAGCCATATTTCGAATGGAGCCACCAACTACAAAAAAGGGGGCCCAAAGATTAACAGGGAGGTTGGCATCTCTTAATAGATTTATATCCAGATCAGCAGAAAGGAATTTACCATTCTTCGAAGTGCTGAAATCAGCCGAAGTCTTTCAATGGGGACGAAGCCAACAAAAAGCCTTCAAGGAGCTGAAACAATATCTGATAGATTTAACAACATTAACTCCACCAACGCCAGGGGCTCCTTTGTTATTATATGTGGCAGCTTCGCACTCAACGGTAAGTGCAGCACTTGTCCAGGAGAAGCTTGATGGCCAAGTCAAGAAGCAGGTCCCAGTGTATTTTGTATCTGAAGTTCTTAGTATATCAAAGAAAAAGTATACAGAATTAGAGAAGGTGTTATATGCTGTTTTGATGGCATCCAGGAAGCTTCGGCATTACTTTCAAGCATACAATATTGTTGTTCCTTCTTCGCAGCCGTTGAAGGATATTATGAGAAATAGAGAAGCTACTGGGCGGATTGGAAAATGGGCTGCAGAGCTCAATGAATTTTACATTGATTATGTGCATAGATCTTCGATCCAGTCCCAGGCGTTAGCAGACTTCATTGCTGACTGGACGCCAGGGGCTCAGGATGAAGAAACAAATAAAGATGCCGAAGTATGGACAGTGTTTTGCAATGGGTCTTGGGGAACCTTCGGGGCAGGAGCAGCTGCTGTGTTGGTCTCGCCATCCAAAGTTAAAACTTGTTATGCGGCAAGACTCGATTTCAGTTGTACAAACAATATTACTGAGTACGAAGCCCTGCTTTTGGGTCTTCAGAAGCTAAAAGCAATGGGAATCAGAAGGGCCATTCTTAAAACTGATTCCCAGGTTGTTTCGGGTCATATCGACAAGAGTTGTAAGGCCAAAGATCCGAAGCTTGAAAAATATCTGGACATGGTTCGAAGAGTCGAAGATTCCTTCGAAGGATTTTCTGTCAAAAATATCCCTCGAGGACAAAATGAGCATGCTGATTTGCTAGCTAAGTCAGCAGCACAGGGGCTGCCCTTACCTTCGGATGTGTTCTTCGAAACAATAAAAGCACCTTCGGTGGAACTTCTTGAAACAGCAGTCCTCAATATATCTCCTGTTTATAGTGAAGATTGGAGAACTGAGATCATCTCTTACCTTCAGGGTAAATTCCTTTCAGATGACGAAACTTATAACAGGAGGATAGAGGCAAGAGCTCGTCCATATGTCATGATAGAAGGGGAGTTGTACAAGCATGGAGTTTGTGCTCCGTTACTCAAGTGTTTATCTAGAACCGAAGGTATAGAGTTGATGAAAGAAATACATGCAGGCCTGTGTGGGTCTCACATTGGGTCTAGGCCGTTACTTGGAAAAGTTTTCCGCCAAGGGTTTTATTGGCCGAAGGCAGCTTCGGATGCAGCGGAATTAGTTCAAAAGTGCGAAGGTTGTCAGAAATGTGCAAGAGATCAAAAACAACCTTCGTCCTTAACACAGCTCATACAACCCATCTGGCCATTGCAAAGGTGGGGCCTTGACTTGTTGGGACCATTACCACCGGCCCAAGGGAACTTAAGATATGTTGTAGTGGCTGTGGAATATTTTTCCAAATGGATTGAGGCAAAGCCTTTAGCCACAATAACTTCGACCACCATTCAAAAGTTTTTCTGGCAGAATATTGTTTGTCGTTTCGGGGTACCAAAGGCCATCACTGTGGATAATGGAACACAGTTTGACTTCGAAGTTTTCAGAGATATCTGTGATCAAATTGGTACGAAGATCCATTTTGCATCAGTCAGGCATCCGGAGTCAAATGGGCTCGTTGAAAGAGCCAATGGCATTATAATGACAGGAATAATGAAGTTAATCTTCAATCAACCCAGGGGAAAGTGGCCAGATCAGTTAACCAAAGTGGTGTGGAGCCACAACACAACAACATCAAGGTCTACAGGCTTTACTCCATTCAAGTTATTATTCGGTGACGAAGCAATAACTCCGGAGGAAGCTAAAACTGGATCAATAAGATTAGTAGCTTCGGCAGAATCAGGTTCTGAAGATGCTTATTCTGTGGAAAAAGATGCTTTAGAAGGGATCAGGCTTCAAGCTGTGGAGAATATCAATAAATATCAAGCCGAAACAATCAAATGGCGACCCAGACACAGTGGGCAAGTTGCAGTTGAAATGGGAGGGACCTTTCTTAGTAGCATCTTCGTCAAGACCCGGTTCATATAGATTGAAGGATATGGACGGCAACGACATTCCTAGATCTTGGAATGCGGATGAGCTTCGGCGATATTATGTGTAACTTGATGTAATTTTTTATGTTTTCATGGCACCCTTTTCCTTTCTAAAGGGGGAGAAAGGTTTTTAATGGGGCCATCATATGTAATTTCCTTTTTTAGTTCTATAAGAGCAAAATCCCCCAAGAAATGTAAATGTAAAAGCTGAGAACGCACCATCGAGTGCCGAAAAGTAAAAAGCGAAGAAGCTCCAAAGTCGTTCCTAAGGGAATGCAGAGCTTACAGCGGAAAGTCAACGCTGATTCCACCAAAAGTAAAAGGCGAAGAAGCTCCAAAGTCGTTCCTAAGGGAATGCAGAGCTTACAGCGAAAAGTCAACGCTGATTCCGCCGAAAGTAAAAGGCGAAGAAGCTCCAAAGTCATTCCCAAGGGAATGCAGAGCTGATGTATGATTGTTTCTAAGGAAATAATGGCTGAGAGTATGGCTTCGGATATGTGTTTGGACATTCATTTGCACATCACATTACATCATAGCATTTGCATTCATAAACATTCATCCAGGCATATGTAGGATAATCATCATCATGGCATAAGTGGTTGCTTCGACAAAAAGAAAAAAAAAGAGAACAGCTTCTTCGCGTACAAAAAGGAGAGCTTCGGAAGAAAGGGAAATGTTGTTTTCTATACTTCGCTGAGTACGAAAAGAAGGGAAGGTGTTTTTTTTCGCCTTCGGCTCAAAAAAGATAATTTCGTCCACAACGAAGCACATTGCATACATTAATGGAAGGGTAAGAGCATAATACAAGGTATGAACAGAACTCATTAAAGACAAGTTTAGTTACATTTACACAAGTTATCTCAAAAGTTTCACTGAGTCTGTCTACAGTCTACTCCTATTTAATCTTCGAGGGATTTTAGCTTCGGCGTCATTCTTTTTAATCATCGACTTCGGCTTTGTCATCCTACATGAATTAAGTTGTTGTAAGTCAAAATCGAGCTTGAAGGAAGAGGTAAGCACAAGGTATGATTTCTTACCGGTTCAAGATGACTCCGAGCTTCGTCTCCAGCTTTTTCCCGCCCGCCTTTTGTCCATATCATTTTTACAAATCTATTGGAAATACTTCGGGCGAGATCAGGGATGTCATCTAGGATTGATGGTGATAAAGTGAAATTGGGCCTGTTGACAATCTTCCCATGATCACAGCCAGCTTTTAGGAAAGCTGCAGCAGTGCCCCGAGAAGCTACCCAGGCACAGAAGTCACCGTGCCCAGCTATAACTTCGTCGAGCTCGTCAATCTCACCCTCAATATGTTCGAAGGTCTTCGGTAAATCTTCAGCTGAGGGGGTGAATTTCTCACTGCTGGCTCCAACTGAGTGGAAAATTTTTCTTAGTCGTTGAATACATTTGTTGCTAAATTCCAAACATTTTTCTTGAAGGCCCGCCAATAGTTTTTTCAAATCTGAATTTTCTTGAGCTTCGGCTTCAAGTTTTGCATTAAGTCCTTGCTTTTCTTGTTCAAACTGCTCAGATTGGCAGAGGAGCTTCGTGTTCAGTTCTGTTATTTTAGCTTCGGCCTCCGCCAATAAACCTTCAGTTGCTTGGAGTTCAAAGTTCTTCTCAATAGCAGCTGATTGCTCCTTTATTTTGCTTTCTAAATTTTCAATTATAACTTCGTGTTTCTTGTCTTCAAAATCTTGCTGCATTTTCAAGGCTTTGCTCAACAGCATACTCTGCACGAAAACAACCTTCGTTAGACATGTTTTCATTATTAAAAACAATAAAAGTTAAGGGAAAAGTAGTTCACCTTGAAATTGGAATAAAATAAACTACCAACGATATGTTGTCGTCGGTAGCGGCTAATGTCCGTTTCTAGCTTCGGAAAACCGATACTCTTTGACAGAGTACCGATAACTTTGGCTCCAGTTTGATCTCGAATACAATCTAACTTTTCATCATCAATACCTCCGAAGAGGAGTGCTCCTGGTTTGTACCCGCAAGATTTGGCATACTCTTTAAGCTCTTCTATTTCGGGTTTTGACAATTTTTCTCCAACTAAATTTTGAAACATGAAGGTCTCGTCCTCTGAAGCTTCGTCAACAATTTCCTTTTCTTTCCCCGGCACTGCGGCCATAGCCTCTTCGGCGGCAGTAGCAGCTTCTTCTGTGGCCATGTCTAGCAGTATTTTGTCAATGTGCTCGATTGTGCTTTCCAGGTTCAAATCTTCAATTGAGGCAGCTTCGGCAGCCGCGACCCCCGAAGGTGTGATTTCAATAGTTGTTTTTTTCCTCAGCCGCTGGTGTCTTCTGAGCTGAAGCTCTCGGTGGTGTCTTGTCAATGACCTCTGTCACACCGATAATTCTCTGACTCTTTACTTTAGTCGTTTTCTTCGTTTTTTCGGGCTCCTTTTCCTTCTAAAAAACTTTGTCAGTTGAGGCCCCAATGGACTTAACTTCACAGGCAGGGATTCAGTCATTACCTTCAAAATTTCCTCCACGTCAGTGGCAGAGGGTGATGCGGGGGTTTCTTCTTCGTCGGATATTTTTTGCTTCGGAGAAGACGCTTTCCTCTTCTTCGGAATTTTCTTCTTTGGTGGTTCTTTTTCATCTTCATTTAAGGCTTCAGTTATCCTTTTCCTTTTCTGGCCTCCGACACCTTTGTTCAGATTTTCATAGTCAGGGTATTCAAAACCCAAGGCGTCCAGCACTCGATTTAGTCTTCTCTTCGGACGGGTGCCGAAGGCTGCGGTCATCAACTGATCTTCTTTTTTGGAATAATTGCCAAGTATTTCATTGCACATTACTTCAATTGTATCCAGCCACTCTTGGCAAGGTGTTTTAAAGTATTTCTTAAACTTGAAATAGTAAGGTAAACGCACAAGTTCACCTTCTTTCTTCTCCTCCTTAAGCTTCGGCATTTCCCATTCTTTTAAACTAGGAAAACCTTGAAAGCCAAAAACTCCTGAACCAGGTCTCTTGTACTGATATGCTCTGCAATAATTCTGAATTCATTCAGCGCTTGTTGGGTTGGACCTTCTGGTGTCATGTTGCAACGAGGTCGGGTTTCTCCGAAGATTAGTTCAAGTGGAGATTGCACAAGCTTCTCCTTGTCGTCATCAACCTTGACATAGAACCACTCTGACTTCCAGCCTGCTGCCCATTTGCTTCGGTAGCTGATTACAGGAAACTTTGTGGTTTTCCGATAAGCAAAATTATAGCAACCAAAATTGTCATGCAATCCATCTTTTCTAGCCTTCGTCTGATAGTGCAATTCGTGAACTCGACAAAAGCTGTCCGCAAACGGCTCCACCGTTTGGCTTCGCAGGGCCCAGATATAAACGCTAAGCCTAACGATAGCGTTAGGAGTCAACTGATGAAAGTAGATACCAAACCTCTTCAGTACTTCTGCAATAATCCCATGTAGGGGGAATCTTAATCCAGCCTTTAGAAAGCTCTTGAAAATGACAATTTCATCCTTCTCCGGTTTTGGGGTAGTCTCTTCTCCCCCGAAGCGTAATAGCTTCTTCTGATTTTCATTGAAAAAGCCCGATTTTACCATCTTGGAGAGATCAGCCTTCGAAACAGTAGACTTTCCGAAGTCCAAGTGGCTGGGCTTGCTTGGCATGGCAATACGATAATCGTCTTCGGGATCAGTTTCCTCAATATCTTATTCTTCTGCTTCGGCAATTGCTTGTTCTGCTTGTTCTGCATCATCACTGGGGATCTTTTCCGAAGTTACCAGTCCGAATCTTTGCATCGCTTCGGAGATGGGAACAGTCTCCGAACCTTCAGCTTCGCCCCCCTCACACTCAATCCTAGCGGTGGAGCGCACTCTGGCCATTTAATTCTGAATTTGTGGAAATTAAATACTTTTTTCTTCCGAAGTTTTTTCTTCTGACGAAGCAGGCTTCAAGTTGGAGCTTCGTTCGATTCCGAGAGTCAAGCTTCGGCGATGGTTAAAAATTTTGGCAGCAAAACAGTGCAAATAGCAATGAATGCTGTGGTAACTTCACACCTACTCGTCTGTTTATATAGTACTGCAGGTAAGAAGGCGAAGCGCCAGGATTTTTACACCAGGCGGACACCCGCTTGCACTCGCTGCGTGGTGGACCGCAGAGACAAACAGTAACTCTGCAAGGTGGGACCGCTACGCGCTGGGAAATTGAATCGTTTCTCGACAACGAGCTCAGGGAAGGTGTTTTTTGGACCTTCGGCTCCCCGAAGCTTAAGAGACTTTTTTCACGGATCAAGCTCGTTACGAAAAATGATCTAGCACCGAGAAAGGGGCTACTGTTGGGACTATGCTTCGTCGCCGAAGGTCTTGTAGGAAGAAGCGCTTTTCGGCTGAAGCTGTTTGTATGGGATGGCCGAAGGTTCCTCTTCATGAAGCTTCGGTATTACAAACCGACTTAAAGATAGAATGACCTTTTAGTCCATAAGGGTCTGGGTCAATGTTGTAAACTTTTATGAGGGGCATAATTGTAATTCTTCACAGGCTGTGTCCTGTATCTATAAATAGTGAACAATATTCCTTTACTGTTCACGCATTCTGGTAATTGCAATCGCCTCTTTAGGGAACCAATCTTTGCCAAGGCAGAGGTATAACTATATTCAATGATTCAATATATCAAGTAAACATGATATAATTCCTTTATGATTCATTCATCTTTTTATACTCTTCATTTTGTGTTATCTTATACAATCTATCAGAATTTGATTACGAAGACATAGCCTTCGTAATTATATTCTCATCAACCTTCGTCCAAGGTTCATTATCCTCAAGGGAATAATGTCTCATGGACGAAGGACGTTAACATTTAACATTTTATGTTGCCTTGTTCTTAATTCATAGCACTTGAGAACAAGTCCCCAACAGCTATTGTTGCCTTGGTCAATGCCACCACAGATAATACACGCTTCTTGTGTGAGATGGCGGGTAATCAGTTCCAACAGCACGGAGGCAGAGCTCCTCCGCAAGGACCACGTGATACTACATATTCAGAATTTTCTGAGACTCGACCCCCGCTCTTCATCAAAGTAGAAGAACCTCTAGAAGCTGATGAGTGGATAAGAGTTATGGAGCAGAAGTTTGGGTTGATTCACTGCACAGAGACACAGAAACCATTGTTTGCTGCCCAACAACTAAGAGGACCTACCAGTACTTGGTGGGCAAATTTTGTAGCAGTTCAACCAGCTGGGCATCAGATCACTTGGGAGGAATTCAAGCTAGCATTCCGGGAGCATTATGTTCCAGAGGGAGTGCTCCATATGAAGCAAGAAGAGTTCATCCGGTTAAATCAAGGGGGAGATATTGTAATGCAGTATCTTAATAAGTTCAATCATTTGTCCCAGTATGCCATCGATCAAGTAAATACAAATCTGAAGAAAAAGAATTATTTTATGAGGGGACTTAATGACATGCTTTAATGGAAGATGGCAACATGCTTGGATCTTACCTACAGTAGGGCTATCAGTACAGCACTGACAGTGGAAGCTAAAAATACCGGACATGGAATATCAAAGGGGTTTGGAGGTGAATGGTCAAATCAAGGGCCTGAGAAGAGAACCAGGTTGGTGATCCGACCTTTTAATCAAAATCGTTCCTCACCTCGCCCACCCTCCTATCTCTTCAAGCAGCCTGTTTTTATTCGTCCCACTACTGCCCCCGCTCCTACCAATCAGTCGAGTGCCCCTGGTACTCGTTTCCCTGCTCTCCCTAGTTCTTCTACTGGTTGCTTCAACTGTGGAAGGCCCGGACACTTTATCAAGGACTGTCCATACCCAAAGCAAAATAAAACCAACTTCCAACAGAACTCTATGAACTCCAACCAAGGAAAGGGAAATACAGCTAGTACTTTAGCAGGCAAGAATTTCAAGAAAATAGGACGAGTTTATTATACCCAAGTGGCTACAACACCGGAGGGCGAGCCGGTAATGATGGGTACGTTCCTTGTTGCCAATTACCCAGCAGTTATTCTCTTTGATTATGGTGCATCATACACCTTCATAAGCAAGAATTTTTTGGAAAAGCATTGCATTCCTTGCACTGAATCAAGGGAAGGATTTATTATCCATTCACCTGGGGGACGGATATTTACTAAGGAAGTAGTATTCCACATACCAGTAACGTTGGCCGAACGGGAATTTCCTACCAACATGATTGTTTTAAAGGGCCAAGACATAGATGTAATTCTGGGCATGAACTGGTTAGCCCATCATAAGGCCATCATCAATACAGACTTAAGGACTATTAGATTGAGCCATGGCCATGAAGAGATTCAATTGTCCATCCCTATAGCTGTCCCAGCCAAACCACCAGGACGAGTCTATGAAACTATCGTACAAGAAATTCAGAATATTTCGGTGGTATGCGAATTCCCGGATGTCTTTCCTGAAGATTTGCCTGGGTTGCCTCCAGAAAGGCATGTAGAGTTTGTGATTGAACTAAAGCCCGATACGGCTCCTATTTCTAGAAGGTCGTACCGAATGCCACCTAATGAATTGGCAGAACTCAAGACCCAACTCCAAGACTTGCTTGAGAAGGGGTTCATTAGGCCTAGTTCATCACCATGGGGATGTCCAAGAATTTTTGTTAAGAAGAAGGATAAAACACTTCGAATGTGCATGGATTACAGACCCCTTAATGAGGTCACTATCAAGAACAAGTACCCTCTTCCACGGATCGATATCTTATTCAATCAACTCACTGGAGCTCGAGTATTCTCCAAGATTGACCTCAGGTCCGGTTATCATCAGATCCGTATTCGACTCGAAGATATACCCAAGACCGCATTTACTACGCGGTATGGATTATTTGAATATTTGGTTATGTCCATCGGATTGACAAATGCTCCAGCCCACTTCACGTATTTAATGAACTCGGTGTTTATGCCCGAGTTAGATAAATTTGTGGTGGTCTTCATTGATGACATCCTGATCTATTCCAAAAATTAAGAGGAGCATGCTAAGCATTTGCGGATCGTGCTAACGCGCCTAAGAGAGCACCAATTGTATGCTAAATTTAGTAAATGCGCGTTTTGGTTGGAAGAAATCCAGTTTCTGGGACATGTATTATCTGCAAAAGGAATTGCGGTCGATCCCAGTAAAGTTAAAGATATTCTAGAATGGAAACCGCCAACCACTGTACATCAAGTTCGAAGCTTCCTTGGACTGGTCGAATATTACCACAGGTTTATTCCGGATTTCTCCAAGATTGTTAAACCTATTACAGGTTTATTGAAGAATGACACCAAGTTTGACTGGTCCTCGAAATGCAATGACACTTTTGAACAGCTGAAGGTATTATTGACCACTGCTCCGGTATTGGCTCAACCGGACATAGAGAAGCCTTTTGATGTGTATTGTGACGCATCAGGAAGTGGACTCGGATGTGTCCTAATGCAAGAGGGCCGAGTCATAGCTTATGCTTCAAGACAACTACGTCGACATGAAGAGCACTATCCAAATCATGATTTGGAATTAGCTATAGTTGTTCATGCCCTTAAGATATGGCGTCATTATCTGCTGGGAAATACTTGCCATTTATATACAGATCATAAAAGTCTGAAATATATTTTTACCCAGTCAGAACAGAACATGAGGCAGAGAAGATGGCTTGAGCTGATTAAAGATTATGATTTGGAAATCCACTATCACCCAGGAAAAGCCAATGTGGTGGCAGATGCACTGAGTCGCAAAGCTTCATGTCATTGTCTTACAGTAAGGACCTCTGACACCACCCTATGCCAAGAAATGGAAAAGTTGAACCTGGGTATGATACAATATGGAACTTTGACCCAATTAAAGCTTGAGTCAGTTCTTCTACAGAGAATTATTGATGCTCAAAGAAGTGATAAGGGTATGAAGCATATTCATGAGAAAATAGAAGCCGACAAAGCTAATTGCTTCAGAAAAGATGACCAAGGAATATTATGGTTCAATGATCGCATAGTTGTGCCTAAAGATGCTGAAGTCCACCAACAGATCTTGGATGAAGCTCATCCTAGTCGATATTCCATTCATCCTAGAAGTACTAAGATGTATCAAGACTTAAAGCAACACTATTGGTGGACGAAAATGAAGATTGAGATTGCACGCTATGTGGCAAGATGTGACACATGTAGACGTGTCAAGGCAGTGCACATGAAGACCGCTGGACCATTGCAATCTTTACCTATCCCAATGTAGAAATGGGAGGACATTAGTGTGGACTTCATTGTGGGATTACCCAGAACAACTTAGGGTTTTGACTCTATCCGGGTTATAATTGATCAGCTCACAAAGATAGCTCATTTTCTGCCAGTCAAGACATATTACCCTGTAATTACCTATGCACAGATATATATTGCCCGTATTCTCAGCATGCATGGAATCCCAAAAACAATAGTGTCGGACCGCGGACCACAATTTGTATCCAAATTTTGGGAAGAACTTCACAAGACTTTGGGTACTAAGTTGCTCCACAGTTCGGCCTATCATCCTCAAACAAGAGGACAAACTGAGAGAGTAAATCAAATACTTGAAGACATGTTGCAGGCATGTGTCCTGGAGTTTCCGCAAAAATGGGATGAATGTCTACCATTGGCGGAGTTTTCATATCACAATAGCTATCAAGAAAGCATTAAAATGGCACCATTCGAAGCACTGTATGGACGATGGTGCCTGACACCCTTAAATTGGTCTAAACCCGGAGAAAGATGGTTTTTCTGGCCCGACATGGTTAAAGAGACGGAAGAAAAAGTCCAACAAATCATACACAACTTGAAAGAGGCACAAGCTCGGCAAAAGAATTATGCGGATAAGCGACGTCAACCTTTGGTCTTTCAAGTTAATGACCATATGTATCTAAAAGTATCACCAATGAAGGGTGTAAATCGTTTCAGTGTAAAAGGGAAACTGGCACCCCGGTATATTGGCCCGTTTCTTATTCTTCAATGATACGGACCAGTGGCTTACCGACTCCAGCTGCCAGAAACATTATCTACAGTATACAACGTGTTCCATGTATCTCAATTGAAGAAGTGCCTTCGGGTTCCTGATCGAACCATCGATGTGGTGGATGATGTCTTAGAACCAGATTTGACTTATTTAGAACATCCCATTTGAGTTTTGGATTAGAAGGACAAAAATTACCCAAAAAGGACTCTTAAATTCTATAAGGTACAATGGAACCAACATACTCAAGATGAAGCTACCTGGGAGACTCAAGACTTCCTGGAAAAGAATTTTCCTAGGTTCTTAGCTTCATGTAACATGTAAGATATGTACATTGGTTTGTAAAGTTCGAATAAACCCCATACCACCCCTACTCTGTAAGACAAGTAAGGAAATAAAGATGTGACGTGTTTCCTTTTCCATTACTTACTCTAGGACCTTAAATCTCGGGACGAGATTCTTTTATGGGGGGAAGGTTGTAACACCCCTGGTGTTACTGGCACTAAACTTGAGCATGACATCATGTGCATTGACATTTCATATTGTTTGTCACACCTAGAATGCATTCACTAGGTAAAAATCTCAAAGAAGTTGTGATGAGGTGAATTGATGTGTGATTAACCCTAGGGTAGAGTACTTAACCCTGAACTAGGGCTTATGGGTGAAAGTGAAGCTTTAATGAGTAAAAACCTCATAAGACATGATAAATGTTCATAAGGTATCACATTTTGTGGACTTTAGTGGCACAAAAACCCTAAATTCCCCAAAACTCAAAAAGAAACCCTAGAAAACCCTAATTGAAACCCTAGGGGGTTAAATGTAAATTCTAGGCACTTTTGGACTAAAGAGCAAATATCAAAGTGATAAAACATCACAAACCAAATAACTTTCACATTGGAGAATTTTCAAGTAATGTGGAGGAATTTGGACTTCTATGCAAAAAGTGCACCATGAGCTTTATAAGGTTAAGTCTGAATTTCAGTACAATGAGGTCAACTTTGGAGCTCTATATCTCGAAATCTACAAGGATTTTGCCCTAACTCAACACATCAAATTTATAGAGCTATGATAGGGGAATAACTTTGCTTAAGTGGCTGAGCCTTGATCTTATACAAAAATTGGAGAAAAATGGGCAGAAAGTTTGGCTGTCAGTTGAGACAGAAGACTGAATTATGGCCACTAGTGAACTTGGAAGAACTTGGAGATCGAATTGTGAAGAATTGAGTAAGTAACTAAGTAAGATCTTTATAACAAACTTGTAGTGACCATAGAGATCTCTGGTGTCGTGCGCTCGAATAGAGAACGAAGCTCTCCAAATCACGCTATGAGAACGTCTGATGAAGATCGCCATGGTACAGTGACCATAGAGATCTCTGGTGTCGTGCGCTCGACGCCGGTGATCTGCCACCACAATTCGCGCCCGCCTGGGAGATTTGTGCCATGGGAAGAGTAGATAACGTCAGGGCGAGGTGAAAATATCCAGTGTGGGGTGAATCCGGTCGCTGGCCGGACCGGCCATCGTGTCCCACCGTGGTCAATCGCGCTGGCATCACCGGAGTTCGCTATTATCTAGCTAGGGTACATGCCTCAAAGCCTTACCACGTCACAATAGACCGTTCTAGGTAGCTTGTTCATCGCCTAAGACACTGCCCCCGTAAAAGCCACGATAGCACTTGCGCTAGTGACTTCCCCTCTTTCGGGACGCCACCACCCTTCCTTCAAATTGGATGCCACCACCGTAGAACTCTATAAATTGCTGCCCCGTGAGTTCCGCTAGGTATTTACACATCCAACGCACCAGCCCTTGCCTCGGATCATCCACCAGAACCCCTCAATTTCTCATTTTCCCCAAATCGGTCAGAACGCCGCCGTGAGAGAGCTCGCTGTGGCTAGACGTCTACGGGTTAGTTCATACCCTTATGTGTGATGTTCTAGCCTCCCTCATGTATTCTGTTGCTCGCAGACCCATTTGATTAAACTAGACCGTCTTGAATCACCTAGAACACAGCGAATTGTGTCCGGTAGTCGTTGCCACCGTGGACAAACGAACTCCGGGCCAGTTTAGTACAATTGGTTGAGAGATTAGTGTCGCCGAGGGTGGAATTAGGTGTTGAGCAACGGAGGGGCCTAGTCGTTGCGTTTTCTGGCTGGTACAAGCTCGTCGGAGCCACTGCTCCACCGTCCGTGGTCGAGGACCTAACCTTGCGAAGAAACAAAAAGGGAGGGGCCTCGGTATAAGTGTCAGAGACACATGTAAATAGTGCACAGGATTCTTAATTAGTTATTCAAACAGTCAGGGTCCTCTGTGCAAAACGGACACCGCGGGCGCGCGCGCAGGCGCATTTCCCTGTTCTTGGGCCGGTTCGGGCTGGTTTGAGCCTGTTACTATTCATTCTTTCTCTTTTTCTTTTTCTGCCAGGCTTAGAGAAATTGTAGACAATTCTAGAAAAATGATAAAAATATGAGACCAATTTTACTAGACTCCTAAATTTCTCTATTATTTAATAAAAATAGTTCCAAGATTTTTAGCCCCAATCGTGAATTATTTAGTATTTAAAAAGGCCTAAACCTAGAATTTTGGAATTTTAGAAATTACTAAATAACTCCAAAAATCATAAAACTTTTAATTTGATAATTAGAACCCATGGGTGAAGTTTGACATGTTTTGGACATTGTTTAATCCCCAAAGCCCAAAACCCTAGCTTTATAAGTAATAATTGCCTTATCCCAATAGGATAATGACTCAGAAAGCCCTAGTATCCCTGGCGTACAGTGAAGGAAAGTTGTATTCAAAATACAACTTGATGAATCTCTACTATAGTTGCATATTCATAGCATCACATGAGCATTCATGTTTATATATGGTTATGTATAGAAAATGAAGAAGAAGTAAGAGTTGAAGAAGAAGAGACTGCACCACCAACTAAAAATCCACCTGCCGGGAATTGTTTTTATTTTGATACCTATGGAACAGATCCCGACTCCCCTACAACACAAGGCAAGCCTAGTGCATTTACCTTTTCCTTGTGGTTTTAAACTCTTTATCACTTGAATGATGCATTAGGTGACAGGAGTTGGGTGCTAAACCAATTGCTGCATTTCCTTCCTTGGAACTGTTTACCATTCCTTGATTACCTGTTTTATTAAAAGGTTTTCTGATGCTTAGTCTTGCTTTAGAAAAAAAATGTTTTGTCTTTCACAAAAGATGATGCTTTAGATGGAATGGGATGTTTTCAAAAATAAAACTTGATGGTGGATCCATCATGGTCGTGATGGGTTCAACATCGGAAAAATGTACCTCTAATAGGTACCAAACTTTGGGTTTGAAATGATAAAGATGAGACCGGGCGGGTGACTTGCACGAGAAGAGATTCTCGGTGTAGTGTCTCCGTCTGTGTCGATTAAGGACTGTACCGATGTAGGCTTGATGATCGAGGACCTTTTAACTGGTCACATGCCTCATCATGGGTAAGCTTTGCCTCGGGCAAACTAATACCCGAAAGGCCAACACGCAATGGGAGTGAAGAGATGGCGAGAGTTGCGTGTACCCTCCGTGGCAAGAGGTTGGACGGTAGTGTATCTGTGCTCTCGGTTGGCGTGAACCCGGTCTGGTCTTAAGAAACCCGGTGGCGACTTGACATATGCAAGGTTTAAGTGCTACATATGTCGTGTGATCGAAAATCCCTAGCTAGGTATTAATCGATTCGGATCGCCGTTACTTCTCGGACATGAAGACTTGGTCACTGACTTACACGTAGCATTCCTGTGAACTGAAGGGGTGATAAAACACGGCTAGTATAGGCCAATTGCTTGAACTAGGGTAGAAAGAACTCTAGTTGCAGGTAATGACTCAACTTGATAATAAAATTGGATTTTAAGGATCCACTGTTAGTAAGCATTTTTGCAAACAAAGTCTTTGATTCTTGAATAGCCTTACCTTGACTCCCTCAAGCCAGGATATCCTTGAGAGTCTTTTCTTTTGTCGGGTAAGACTTGCGAAAGTACACTCCGTACTCAGGGTTTTCGAACCCGTATTGTTGTAGGTGAGGAAACAACAAACTTTTGCTGTTTTTGTTCAAAGGTGGTACCTAAGGATGAGCCCCAGCAGTGAAGTCAGTCGCGGGAGGATGTTGGCCTCCCACTTTAAAAACAATACTCTTTTGTGCGGGAG
The DNA here is from genome assembly GCF_902167145.1 of Zea mays. Taxonomy (NCBI): domain Eukaryota; kingdom Viridiplantae; phylum Streptophyta; class Magnoliopsida; order Poales; family Poaceae; genus Zea; species Zea mays. The sequence goes on from NC_050098.1 coordinate 70,131,457, forward strand.
GGTGTTTTGTCTCCCGGGTCTGTAATAATAATACTTTATGCACTCTTAAGTACCCTGGTATTGTAATAATAATAATACTCTCTCTATGTGATGTAATATCTGCGTGACGGGTGAAGCGCTCTTGGGCGAATTGAGGATGATACAGTTACCGAACTTGTCGAGCGATTAAGTGCATCTACAGGGTTGTCCAAGGTCCGTAGGACAAGGACAACTGTAGGTGGGCCTAATACCTTGGGAGGTTCCGTCACAAAACTTATCTTCGATCTTCCTGACGGCTGCACAGTAGTTGTTCATGGATTTAGTAGAGTAGTCTTAATCTTTGTTGACCTAACTTATCACAACTAGAGAATCTCCATACACCATCAGCCTTTTTATCCGAAGCGAGACGACAATGTTGAGCCCATTTATCAAGGCTTCATATTCTATAGCAATGTTGGAGACCGGGAACAAGAGTTGCAGCATGTATCTGAGTTGATCTCCCTTTAGGGTAGTGAAAAGGTTGCCTGCTCCGGCTCCTTGCAACTTCAGTGACCCATCAAAGTACGTCCTCCATACTTCTGTTGGCTCGGGGTTTTCCGAAACCTGTTGCTTGGTCCATTCTAAAATGAAATCTTCTAGGGCATGGGTCTTTGATAGCCATGTGTGGTCGGAACTCTATGTCATGAGCACTGAGTTCGCACGCCCACTTGGTTGTTCTTCCAACTTCTTCTCTGCTATGCAGTATGTCGCCTATCGGGAAACCTGTGACCACTATGACTTTGTCGTCATTGAAATAGTGCCATGGTTTTCGTGTGGTGAGCAGCACCATGTATTTGATCTTGTAGAGGCCGAGGACTTTGCTGATTAAGTATACTGGATGTTGAACCAGATGTGTGTGTCCTTCCTCCTTCTGTTCGACTACTAATGCTGAGCATACTACGTGAGTCGTGCATGAGATGTATAGAAGCAGATTCTCATCCAGCTGATCGGCGGTGGCTTGGTTAGGCGGCTTGAGGGCAAGTGGGGTTGCTATTAACTTTTTAAGAGCCTTGAATGCTTCTTGGGCCTCAGGAGTCCGCTAGACCCTGTCCACCTTCTTGATCAACTTGTAGAATGACATGCCTCTTTTGCCGAGGCGTGAAATGAAACGGCTCAGCCCTACCATGCAGCCGGTAAGATTCTAGACCTTCTTTTGTGAACGCGGGGGCTCTATACACATAATGGCTTCAATCTTCTCAGGATTGCCTTCAATCCCTCGGTAGCTGACGATGAACCGTGTAGTTGTCCAGTGGGTACCACGAATACACAGTTGTCGAGGCTAAGGCCTGTTTGGTTTGATGCCTAACTTGCCACACTTTGCCTAACTTTTTTGCCTAAGGTTAGTTCTTCAATTCGAACGACTAACCTTAGGCAAAGTGTGGCACATTTAGCCACGAACCAAATAGCCCCTTAAGCTTTCAACGATATCGCCTCAGACTATTAAAAACTTGTTGGAGGTCGTTAATGAAGTTTTCTTGTTCCTTTATATTGATCACAACATCATCGACATAGTTTTCCACACACTTGCCCTAGTGGTCGGCTAAGCATGTTTGGATGGCCCGCTATTAGGTCGCCCCAGCGTTCTTTAAGCCAAATGACATGGAGGTGTAACAGAACGCCCTAAAGGGCGTGATGAACGTCGTCTTCTCCTGATCCTCCTCCGCTAGACCGATTTGGTGGTATCCCGACTAACAGTCTAGGTAGGAGAGCATGGAACACCCACGGTAGAGTCAACTACTTGGTCTATTCTAGGGAGCCCAAATAGATCTTTGAACAATATTTTTTTGAGATCAGTATATTCGATGCACATGCGCCAACCAACTTTATTCTTTTTTAGTAGAAGGGTAGGATTCACAAGCCACTCGGGATGAAGTCTCTGCAGTTTCGCAGGGAGTGGCACATCTCTTTGTGGTATGGACACTGGCCATCAAGGATTTCATCTAGTGTCCGCGCTTTGTCGTCGTGGGGTGCACCGCATGCCTGAGTCGTTGGTGGCCTGCGGTGTGCACCTCATCTCTCGGCCTCTTCTCACAGTGTTTGTCTAGCTCCTGGTTTCCTTCCTTCTTCGATGCTGGGGGCACAGGTTTCGGTTGACTGATGATGTCTCGAGTTTGTTCATTGGTGTGATGTAGACGTCCACCTCTCATAAGTGCCTTCTGGAGGATGGCCTAGACGAAGGTCGAGTCATTGAACTCGTGGTAGAAATCCTTTATCACGACCGCCTTGGCCATGTCGGGAATGTGGTTCATTATGGTATAAAAGCGCTTTTAGAACGAGAGGAGGGACTCATTGTTCTAGCACTTGATGGATTTGAAGTCCTAGGGTTGTGCTAGTTTGTTGGAAAGCGACTGAATGTTTGCAATGAACGGATCGCAGAGGTCATCCAAATTGTCGATGTAGTGGCGAGGGAGATGTTGGAGCCATTGAAGTGCATCCTCCCCGAGCACGATCGGTAGGTACGCTGTCATGACGTCCTCTGTTGTCAGCCGTGGATTAGACGGCCAGCCAATCGCCCGGGTCCTGCTTGAGCTTATGTTTGTCGATGTTTGAAACCTTGAAATTAGGCAACCACTGGATCACCCCGAGCTAGGGGAAAGGGCTCAGACTCTACATGTCCCCGAGCCTCGGGGTGGTCCCCCTAGGTGTGGTCGCGGCGGTGATCCCATAGTAGAGACTAATGTTGTGGGTCCTGCAGCCTTTCTCGGACCAGCCGACCTGGCACTGGGCTGTTCGTCGAGGCGACAATGGTGTTCATTCTCGCAGCACGGCTCCGCTCTGGTGCGCTGTGGTTTCGATCGTACTCCTCCCGCCACCTCAGTTCACTCTCGTGATGACGGTCGCATGAAGCATCGATATTGCTTCGCGCGTCTCGCCAACTTTTGATGACATGTTGCATATCAGCCTCTAGGTGACCGGGCGGGAGGAGGTGGTTCACCACTTTGGTGAGGACTTGTCGATAACCCTCTATGCCCGGTGTGCGGGGTAGGCCATTGGCAATCTAGGCCAGAACTCCGCAAACTTCACTCGGCGTTTGCATAGCCCGAGTGAAGTCATGTAACAAGTTCCGAGGAAGAGGCGGGTGCTCGCACCGGTGCCTGATGTTGTGTTCTGCTAGTTCCCATTCTCGATCCTAGGAGAGGTCGTGGTCTTGTCGCTAGGAGTTCTGTTGTACGCGGAACGCCAATCATCGAGGGTTTCCCCTAATTCATACACTTAATCTCAAGAAATGGGTTGGGTGGGATCCTGTTCTCCAGCTGCATGGTAACACCGGGTGTTCTAGCACCAATATCGATGATGGCGTGCCTCCCCTGTGGGGGCTCCTCCCCTCCTCCCCTTCAAAGTGGGTTCATCGTCGAAGATGGGAGCGCCTTATATTCTCTCGTGGATGAAGAGGACATCCAGGAAATAGGGGCGTGGAGCCGCCCCCTGCATCCCAGCTACTACTCTTGTGGGCTGGGCAACCAAGGTGGTCTTTGACTCTTCCTCAACGACTATGGGTGCCCTAGGGCCATATGTCCCCTTCTTTCGATTGATCTGAGTCCATACTCGGGTGGGTGAAGTAGACAATGGAATCCATCACGTCATGGTGGCTGTATCAGTCGTCAGGGGTGTAGGTGTGGCCCTAGCTTTGGCTAGCACAACTGCAAGCCACCGTGGGGCATAGGCTGGTTGGGGTCCCCTAGCCTTGTCGCTCATCGGTTTGACCTGTGCCGTAGTTAGGCAGGGCCAGTCCACGTCCATGATTGGGACCATCTTTGGTTTCGGAGGGAACTCCTTGTTGGTCGAGTTGATGGTGTGGCTCCTAGGGGCTTCCGTTCCGGAGTCCGAGATACAGTGCAGGACTCGCCTCTTATCAACGATGCAGGAAAGGGATCTGAAGTGGGGAAACCTCCCTAGCATTGAAGATGATTGTGGTGTTGAAGGTGACGCCAATGGAGCTGTCGTGAATCGACGTCGCACCCCCTACCTGGCACGCAAGCTGTTGGAGTTTGGTACAGGCTGTGCACTACGATGTAGCCCATGCAGTGCTTTTGGGAGGACGACGACGTCGATCTCTACTCGATGGTACATGCGGTTGCACGTCGGAACACGGGGAGTTTATACAAGTTCGGGTCATGTGAATGCGTAATACCATACGTCCCGTGTGATGCTGAGTATTGGATTGCTCTGAGTTCACAGGTTACAGATGTTTTCTGAGAGGTGTAAGATAAAGTTACCTATCAATATAATGGCGAGAGACATCGATTTTGTAGGGGTAGCTCTACAGTCTTATGTAGCGGACTGGAGAGATATCCCTACACATATCATTGAATCTATATATGTCTGTTACCAGCATGCCTGTTCTTCCGACACTTGGTTGTCTTCTCCAGGTTATCCTTCGAGTAATTTGGCGTTTTGCCACACATAGGATGCGTCTTCAGATTTCAGGCAATTCCTTCACGTGACACTTACGCAACAAGTACGCTTATGTTGTATCCAATGTGTCGTCACTTTAGTCGGCTCCTGCTTCACGCCATTGGGGCCCATTATGCGTCTTACTAGACGACTTATTTGGGGCCTCTCTAGCGGCCCATGGAATGCGTTTGTGCTTTAGTGACCTATGGGATATCTATGTCTTACAAATAGGTAATACCAACATTCAAGCAAACAATTATTAAATGCTATCAAATTAGAAAAGTAACACATTGAATACCTCAAGATGGTTGAGAACGAGACAAATTTATTTTTAGCCTTCGTGCCTCTCACAGACAAATCTTCTCGACGGTCAGTATCTATTACTTTGGACTTCTTTATGGTAACTTTTTACCATTATCTAAGGTTCCTCAATAGACCGTCCACGGTTTGATTTCTCGAGCGAGAAACACCAGAAACCAGAAAATTTCCTGTTCTTGCTTATGTACCGTAAGGGTTTCTTGTTCTGGTTTTTTCATTTTTCCAGATCCAAATTTAAAGATACAAAAGTCGACATTTTTTTGTCAAAATGGAATCTCGGAACAATACCAACGAGAACGTGAACCCTAAGACCATCCCATGACCACCATGTCCAGCAACATGATCATCACTATAGTTTTCAGTGACTTTCTTAATATCTTACTCTGTAAGTATATATGGATGGTGTCAAACTTCCTTGATCTCATCTCATCATACAATTTGAGACCCCCATTTGGTTTGAAATACTCATCCTTCTCATTCTTGTGTTTCCTTCGTTGTAGTTTCATGACCAACAAGCATGTCAAAGATGTCACTGCTACTGCCGAAGCATTGTGACATGTACAATTATTTTTCTATATTACCAACTGCACTGAAAGCATATGCACTTGATCAGGTGTGATGCATACCTGTAGCCACTAGCTTGGCTTGTGTTAACACATGCTGACATCGATAAAGTGTGCTTTCTGGTCTTTTGCCTACCCTGCATTTGCAGATGTAGCCTCCTGGTGTGTTGCGAATCCCATTTTTGCATGGATACAATTCTTTGTATTTAGGGTGTGTTTGGTTAGAAGTACAAGAAGGAATGGAAGGGGTGGCTATATTTAATATATAGTTTGGATGCTAGCCATGTGGGGGTGAGGTGAACACCGGAGCAAAATTTTTTTGATGACGGTATGATCCAAAAATTGAGGGGACAGTGTCGTCCCTATCTCATCTATTTTGACCTCGAAACCAAACATATACTTATGGTCTTGCTAGAGCATCTTGCATTCATCTATATCTGGCGATAAATTAAACAGAACAACATGTATTACTTAGAAAAAGAGACCAACGAATGAGGGATGTCATGCCCCACAAGTTAGTTGCCCAAGCGCTCCCTGGGAGGGCAGTCTACCACAAGATAGAGTTTGGGCCTAGAGCCAAAGCCCCAACCCCTCCATTTTTTGTTGAGCTCAAGAAAGAATTTAAGGAAGTCACATCGGCCCTCATCAAGAGGAATCTGATTTCGCTTTGATTCATCCGTTGCGCGGCAGGACCCACCACTCTCTGTAATTGATGGGATAGTGTCATCCCTATCTCATCTATTTTGACCTCGAAACCAAACATATACTTATGGTCTTGCTAGAGCAGCTTGCATTCATCTATATCTGGCGATAAATTAAACAGAACAGCATGTATTACTTAGAAAAAGAGACCAATGCAAGCTATTTCAGTAATATGGTGCCATGAAAGAAGATAAAGAACAATCGAACAAGCAATAAATATCTTCTGAAATATATTTGAGATGCTAGTTTCTGTGTTGAGTCTGTTGGCTAACGTTCCTGCAGTTGCTGGTCTAGATTTCTAAACTTAGATCAAGTTTATTTTGACAGATACTTACCTTGACAGCCTTATGGAAGATACGGATTTCCCTCGTATACTTGGGAGCAGCTGCACAGGTACCTTGGGCGGTCCTTAGTCCCTAGTCCGCTGGTCGGGCTCGAGCAATCGGCCGTATAGATGGCCAAACGGGCCAGCACGGCCCGACCCGGCACGGCCCAGCTAACGAAACGTGTCGTGCAAGATGGGCCGATGTGCTGCTACCGCGGCCGAGGCACGGCCCGTCAGCCTGCTAGTCGTGTCGGGCCGGCCCGATGACACTATGGCCTATCTGAGTATATTGTATAATTTAGCAAAAAATGTGTAGTTGTGGGGGCTCGAACTCAAAACCTAATGTATAAGAGACTTAAATGCATCCATCTAGCTAGTGCAATTGCAGTTTTATTATGTTATATGTTGAATTCTTATACTTAATATATGTAAACTATTATTTTTAAAATAAAAAATGTAACCGTGTCGTGCCCGTGCCAGCACTACGGGTCGAGATGGTGGCCAAAGCACGGCACTATATCTGTGTCGTGCCATGCACTGGTACTATATTAGCCGGGCCGGGTCATGCCTGGGCCGTGCTTTTTCGTGTCGTGCCTGGGCTGGCCCATCGTGTTAGTGCCAAATGGCCATCTATAATCGGCCGCTCGGCTGTGGGCAAGCAACAGCTAGGGTCAAATCCCGGGTGTAGCAGTGTTGGGCGGCGGCGGTGCGTTTCGACTCCCAGCGCGAGCGCGCGGCGGCAGACAGCTCCGTAGAGGATGGAGCCCCTGTTGGCGACTCAGCACTCCTGTTGGCCATTCGGCTTCAGCACTGTAGAGAACGGAGGTGCGGGCATGCTGCACCACTAGCACGATGGTACGACGGTGCGGATGCAGCACGGAGGTCATGTTGTGCCCGTGGTTGCCGGCTAGCAGACGGTGTGAGGAAAATGGAGAGGTAAACTTGCGCGAGAGGTAAGCTCTCAGGATTTTGATTCTGTTTTCATTCTTACTTTCTCATCTCATGAGTTCGATACTTATTAGAGTTCGGGCCTATATGACTAACACACCAGGCCACAACCGATACCCACCCATTACACTCCATCACAACAACACGCACATCACGCAAACGCACTCTCACCGCCTCATACACACGGCCTTCACTGTGACGTGCCCGGCACGGAGAGTGCGTGACAAGGTAGTTGTTGCTTGCCCGTAAGCAACTATAGATGGAAATCGAGCCTGCAACACATACCAGTCTTCCCACTTTGCCTAGTCTGCTAGCAAGTTGCTCCATTTGACCAAGACTTAACGAACTGCTTTCGATCCCTTCTACACCAGCCTTCATTCTAAGATGAGTTCTGGATGTAAATCCTGGGAACTCAAATCTTTGAAATCTTGGAAATCTGAAAATACAGAGTTTGGGTGAACAGTTTCAGTTGACTGATAGAAAAAACAAGCCACCTAATTGGTTACCCGCACTATGTCATCTTGGATCACAACGTGCGTTAAATTTATTTAAGATTATGTTTGGTTGCTTGTACGTGAGAATCACAGTCAGCATGGGTGGATATAAAATAACTCATTTTGATGCTATTAACCTCTATCCACCCATACTATCCACCCATACGCTCAAAATTATCGTGTCTGGCTAACCAGGACGGTGCTAGCCTACGCATGAACGCGTAGCCATCCAATCAGGCTGAAGGTGAACAAGACTATATTTAGGTAGTTTCAGTCTGTAGGCTGATGCACCAATGCGTTGCAAGACTTCGAACGGTCCAAAAAACTTTAGGGCGAGTTTCGGGTATGGACGGTTGACCACTGAGCTTTGAGCTCATGGCTGCAGCTTCAATAGAACTTGCTCCCCCACCTGGAAGGTATGATCCACCCTCCAACTGTCAGCTTGTTGTTTCATATGGTTCTGAGCCCTGGCCAAGTTGTCTTTCAGTAAAGCAATGAGTGTATTTCTATCTGTGATCCACTTGTTGGCACCGATCCGGGCGCCAAACAATAGAAAGGACCGCCTGACGGTGCTCTCTGTGGAGGCACGGATGGTCCGCGGCACAGGGCTGGGACGGTCCGTGACCTGGCGCAGGAGCGACTCCTCCTCTGCATACGTCCGAACGGTCTGCGCGTGGGCTCGGACGGTCCGCGATGGCACATAGGGTCTTCTTCGTAGCAGACCTAGATCTCGCCTCCTGGAGGGACCCCATTAGGGAGGAGAGATCGTAGGGTGTGTCTTAGCATCGATAGGCCACTCAAGACACTTCTAGTCGACGTAGAGCAAAAGAGATGTGAAGATTTGAGGTAGAAGGAGGCTAAACTAGAACTACTCCTGATGCGTAAGGTAAAAATGTGAAATAGACTTGATTCTGCGCACACGTATTACAAGTCGTTTTCCAAGCTAATCCCGATGTTTTGGCTAACATATCCCGCGAGAAACTCAGAACCCTAACTGATTCTGCGCAAACGCGGACCGTCCGCGAGGACATTTTTGTGCTCAACATATGCCCCTGCCTTTTGGTGGAGGTTGACAAACCAAAAGCATATGAACTAATCCTGATGCAAGTCACTGGATTTTTCAATCCATTATGGTGATCATTCAATAGAGCCCCAATGCATAAAGGTCGTTTAGGATTGCATCTTTCTCGGTTGTGACCATTTGATCAATGGATCAAATGGAATAGAATGGAGGTGCCCCCCAGCCTGAATAGACAAATGGAGTATGCACATACCATGAGTTCATAATCATACCATTCCATATTTGAACAGGACAATATATCAACGATGAGTAGGCGGGTGGAAAGCATCCAGACATCACAGGATGAATAGGCGATGCTTGCATCGCTTTTCGGGCCATTTTGTTCGGCCGTTTTGTTTTAGCAGGTGACCGGGGTTTCTTTGTTGACCGATCACATAGAACGACCTTCTTGCTAACATATTTGGAGATCAACTGATGAAAAGTAGGGCCAGCTTTGACTAGCCAACCATATGTGCTTTGCCCGTGCGCTTCTTTCCTTGCTTTGTGTGGACGCTGTGTAAGGCCCAAAATCTGTATAAAAAAATTATTAATAATAAAATAAATACATGAAGAAATAAAATATTAAATTCAAATATCTCTAATTATCCTTGAGTGTTAACAATTGAGAACTGAATTTTGAAAACCAAGAAATATGTTAGAAAAGAAGTAATATAAAAGTTTTCTATTCCACTAAAAGATTATGCATATTATCAAATGATGCATCCTAAGTCATCATTTACATGAATATCTAATTTTGAAGTGATTTTTACTTCTCATTCCACATTCAAAATACTAATCCTCTAAATAAAAAGAAAAACAATATGAGAGAGCTTCGTATTTCAAACATTTATAGAACAAGTTAATTAGAATAAATATATACTTAATGCATCATGTTGGAGTTTATTGGAATGTGCATTAAATAATAACATTAGTACCAATAAAAATATATATATATAATAATGATTGAGATTTGAATTAGACCCCAATTTGAAATTTGGAATTTAAAATAGGGGGAGAAAATATTACACAATGGCAAATAAATTTATAAATAAATAAATTTATTCTGTGAATTTTATGTCCAAGTTATACACTTAAAAGTTGAGCACAAAATTCTACACAAAGTTTGAAGTTAAATTTGAATTCAAATTTGGATTTGAAAATAGAAAAAAAAGGAAAGAAAAAGAATTGAAAATAAAAGAATAAAACAAACCCAACTAACTGGACCAAAAACATCCTATTCGGCCCAACACCGGATTACCTCCACTGCGGCCCAACTTCACCCCCCTTGCGCGCGCACTCACTGGAGCGTGGGGCCCACCGCCCAGTCTTCGGAGCACGCGCGCGGCCGACCTCATGCCTGCGCGGGTGGAGCACTGGCGATTGGGCCCTATCTGTCAGTCTCTTTCACACGCGCTCCCGATTTCTCTCTCGCTTACGGGTGGGGCCGCCCTGTCATCACCTATTCCTTGCTCCGTGCGCATCTCAACAGAACCCGCCAGGCTCGCATGGTCAGCACTCCCTCGCCGCGATGTTCGCCGTTACGTTCCCTCCGCTCGGACTTCACCGTGGTGCATAAAAGCCGAAGCTCCGCGACCCCCTTCCCTCCATCCACCAATTCGAGGCTGCACCGAGTCGTTGGGAGCCCCGCCTGGCATAGAGGGAGAAGACAACACGGGAGCTCGGGATCCGCCGAGGTGAGATTGGCGCGTTTGTCGGGGTCGCGCCCCAAGCATGTGGGCTGCTTGCTTATTCGGGAACGCCGCTCGCGTGTGAGGTCACCGCTGCACAGACAAGGGTGTGGGCGACAGGGAATTGCTCGTCGCGGTTCGTCACTGCCGCGGATCCGCGCCACCACGTGGACAGGAAGATCTTCACCCCGAACTGTGGTAAGTTGAGTACCTTCCTGTCCGCCCTTCTCTGAGCATCGTGTAGGATCTTTTAATTTAGGTTTGGCACGGTGATGGGCCATGTTGGCCGTTGCCGGCGACGCGGTGTCGGCGCTGGTGCTGGGCACCGTCGGGAAGGGGAAAGCCACGAGGAAGAATCGTAGGAGCCGTCCGATCTAGACGTACGGGTAGGATTAGATCCTGATACCGATTCAGCCGAAGCAAACAGTGACAGTTGATGCGATATCTGGTGGTGGAGATCCGATCTTGAACTCATTAAGCGCGGACCGTTGGATTTAGATCCGAGGGCTACAATTGCGTACCGGTTCAGATGAGATTCAATCTAATCTGGGCCGTCCGTAGCAGATCGAGTGGATGAGAGTTAACCGTAACCTTTCGGCCACGTGCGTTTTGTAAAAGAGACCTTGTATTATCCCTGAATCAACCCGCCATTCATGCGATAGTGGCCTGAGTCTTGGGAAAATGTTGGTTTAACCCCCTGCACTTCTCTATATTTGACGCCCAGTCCAGAGCACATGAAAATCAAATAAATAAATTCAGAAATGGATTTTTAATATAAAAACAATTCCCAGAACTTATTTAATCCATAGAAAATCCATTTTTAGTCCAAATCACTCCATTTCAGTTGCTAAAATTTTGTAATAATATTATCTATCATTTAGTATCTCTGTTTTGACATGAACACAGTAAGAAAATTAATTTATCATTTAATCCTATTTCAAGCACATTAAATCTTAGGAAATTCATAACTCGAATTCTATAACTCCAAATTTAGTGATTCCAGTTCCTATGATCTCATTTTAATGTGTAGATTTTTACTGTATATTTTATTTACATGTTTGGTGTGATGTTAATTTTGCCTATACATGTTTGTTTGTATTGCTACGACTAGCAGTGAGGTCACGTGTCATCTGAAGAGCAAGTTGGTACCTTCTCAAGTGCCAGGCAAGTTGTGCCCTTGATCACTTCTTTTACCCATTCATGTTCTTATTAATCATCATGATCTGCATAGGTTAATTTTGATGGGACCCAATAGGATACCCTAGATTTTGACTATCTTTATACCTTGTTACACCACTGGTTTTACTACTAAATTTTTGGGTAGGACATGCTATTGCTTTATGTGGATTTGGGTATAAAGATATTCATCACTCATTGTTATACTTTTTATTATCTGTTTATTATTATTATTCATGATAAGATCATTATGTTAATTGGAACATGGAGAACCACCCAGGAAAACAGTGCTACCACAAGGGTTTATGGGACGCCCTTGGCTGATTAACTAGGAAAGCTAGTGGATGGCTACCTTACCCGAAAGGGGCAAGGGCAGTAGGGGAGTGGTCAGTGTAGGGAGGTCCTTGGTTGATTTTGCTGCGATGGCGGTCAGGCAAGAACCCTGCACTGGAGCTTCCTATAAACTGTAGCGGGTAGTCTGAAGCTAGTGGAACTTTGTAAAGGCCTCGTAGTGGTACCCTGCCTCGCTTCCTTGGTAGAGGTGTATGGAGTCTGATCAACTCTGTGGCAAATGGGTAACACGACTTGTGGGTAAAGATGCGCAACCTCTGCAGAGTGTAAAACTGGTATACTAGCCGTGCTCACGGTCATGAGCGGCTCGGACACTCACATGATTAAATTATGGAACTTAAACTCAATTTGTCATATGCATTGCATCGCAGGTGAGGTTGTTACTTTTGTTCTACTACTTAATTGGGTTGGTATTTACTTATACTTAGTAATTGCTAATTAAATTTTGACCAACTTTAAAAGCAATGCTCAGCTCTAACCATTCTCTTTGGTAAGCCTTACACTTCACATGAGCTCCCACCTTTGGCGAGTTCATGCACATTATTCCCCACAACTTGTTGAGCGATGAACGTATGTGAAGGATGTTGTGATGTGTTCGTGAGAGGTCTAGGTCGTCGTCTCCCAGTCAACTTTGGTTTGCTGGACCGTTGTCTCCTTATAATGTAATTATTTATTTTGTACCAAACTCCTATTATATAGTAAAGATGTGACATTCGATCCTGTGCCATGATTCATCATATGTGTGAGACTTGGTCCCAGCACACCTGGTGATTATGTTCGCGCCCGGGTCTTGGTGCCCCGAAATCCGGGTGTGACAGAAGTGGTATCAGAGGAATGTTGACTGTAGGACGAAACCTAGATAGAACTGGACAACCATTCTTTACTTACCCTTGCTACTTTGATTCTTTTCTAAACTTTTCTTAATCTTTTCTCATCTATTTCCGCTTTACTCTGATTATTCTTACCTTTTCATTCTAAAGACAAATGTGGATTTCACACTTTGAAATCCTGTGCTTAAAGTGACTTTAGGAATAAGGGACCTATTCCTAGGAACAAAAACAAAACTATTTTTATAGGTATCTATAGGCTTGAGTGTTTGTTCTTATGATATTTGTCTGATTTGGATCTTTGATTGAGTGTGATGAGTTGTGGAGTAATGTCCACAATTACATCTGCATACACGTATAGGCATAAATAGAATTTGTAAGATAACTAAACAACTTAGATTATCCTCCATTAAAATGTATCTATCTCATAGAGATCTCTCTAATCTTAAAAGACTCTCCCATATATTAATAGATTCATCGTATCTTATAAGATTCTCTCATATCTTACTAGATCCACCTCATCTTAAAAGATTCTTCTTACCTTAATAAATTCATCTTATCTTGAAAAGATTCTATTTTATCCTAACAGATCTAACTAATCTCAAAAGATTATATCTTATTCTTCATGACTCGTCTTGACCTAACAAGCATGCTTATCCCCACCACTTTGCTTATCTCATAACAGCATAACAAACATGATCTATTCTAAAATAAAATAAGTAGATCTTATCTGATTACACCAATTTAATTCTGATCCCATCTAATTTGATCAGACCTAACCTAATGGACAAAAATGTTAGATAATACTGGTAAAATAAGATTGGATCCTACTCTTATAAATATGTTTTAATCCAAGTTAAACTAAGGTTCCAATTAAGACTAGACCACATACAACAACCTGACCTTATGCAACCACCTTAACCATTCGATGGTTGCATAACCCCTCCATTTAACTCATCAGAGATTTTGATCTACCTACACCATATAGTTACCCAAAGCTTGATATAAAACAACAGATTAAGCTATGTCAAAGAATCTTCAGATCATAACCAGTTACTGGCCTATGTATTCTTCTTACCAAATACGTTTCCTTGCAAAACTATATTCCCATATGCTTCTAACTTTCATGGTCAATACCAGGAAAGGAAAGATTATCACGCAACAGCAAACAGAAATGAATCCTCCAAATCCTCCACCTGTTGAAATCGATCAAGTGATTGCTACCCAAAGACTGGTAATACAACAATTAACAGACCTGGTGACAGAGATGCAAAATCAGATAAGACAAGAACACGAGGAAATACGTCAGGTCCGCCAAGAAATAAGGCAAGCGCGATTGGAGAGACAATAACAACAACAACCTCCACCACCACCACCAGCTCCACCAAGCTACATAAACATATATATAAATTACTACTATTTGTAAGATAGATGTTACTTTAGTTAGTAGATGGTATGATACTATTTTAGGAGGAATAATAAGGTCTATTTGACCCCATGTGTTGCTAATAAAGTATGCATCATGCTGAGATTTTGTTTGTGCATATGTGTTGAGACGATATGAGTATACACCCTTTCCTTACAAATCTCGGGGACAAGATTTCTATTAAGGGGGGTAGGATTTGTAAGGCCCAAAATCTGTATAAAAATTATTAATAATAAAATAAATACATGAAGAAATAAAATATTAAATTCAAATATCTCTAATTATCCTTGAGTGTTAACAATTGAGAACTGAATTTTGAAAACCAAGAAATATGTTAGAAAAGAAGTAATATAAAAGTTTTCTATTCCACTAAAAGATTATGCATATTATCAAATGATGCATCCTAAGTCATCATATACATGAATATCTAATTTTGAAGTGATTTTTACTTCTCATTCCACATTCAAAATACTAATCCTCTAAATAAAAAGAAAAACAATATGAGAGAGCTTCGTATTTCAAACATTTATAGAACAAGTTAATTAGAATAAATATATACTTAATGCATCATGTTGGAGTTTATTGGAATGTGCATTAAATAATAACATTAGTACCAATAAAAATATATATATATAATAATGATTGAGATTTGAATTAGACCCCAAATTGAAATTTGGAATTTAAAATAGGGGGAGAAAATATTACACAATGGCAAATAAATTTATAAATAAATAAATTTATTCTGTGAATTTTATGTCCAAGTTATACACTTAAAAGTTGAGCACAAAATTCTACACAAAGTTTGAAGTTAAATTTGAATTCAAATTTGGATTTGAAAATAGAAAAAAAAGGAAAGAAAAAGAATTGAAAATAAAAGAATAAAACAAACCCAACTGAAAGGGAATTAGGCTTACACCTACTTCCTAAATTATTTTGGTGGTTGAATTGCCCAACACAAATTGATAAACTAACTAGTTTGCTCTAGATTATACGTTCTACAGGTGCCAAAGGTTCATCTACAACTATACTAATTCGACTGTCCGGAATACCGTAGATTATTCCGGACAGGAGAAGCTTTTTGGAAAAACAGGCCAAGCGCGGACCGTCCGGGCTCTTGCGGCGGACCGTCCGCGACATGGGGATACCCCTCGGACAGAACCAATGCAAAAACTCAAGTTTCCACTACAGACTGTCCGGAGGAAAAGCGAAGACCGTCCGAGCCCTCGCGCGGACCGTCCGGCCTCAGGCGCGGACCGTCCGGTCGGTAAGAAACCGAAAAACCCGAAGGTGACGGGTTCGGAGAAATGAATTATAGGGGGCCTCGCGGACCGTCCGGGGTGCACGACCGGACCGTCCGCGACTGGCTCTATCTGACATCTGACGACGCATTAAATGCAATATAGCCGTTGATATAGCCGTTACTGCTGACCGTTGCATTTTCAGCCGTTGATCTACAGGGGCGGACCGTCCGGACCTGGCTCGCGGACCGTCCGCGCTCAGCAGAATGGCCCAACGGCTAGGAAGTGGTTGGTGGCTATAAATACAACCCCAACCACCTCCATTCACTTCATCCAAGCATTCCAACCTTCAACATTCAATACAAGAGCTAGCAATCCATTCCAAGACACATTCAAAGCCTCCATCTCTCCAAGTTTCACAATTGAGAAAAGAGATCATTAGTGATTAGTGACTTGAGAGAGAAAGTGATCCGTGTGTTATTTGTCGCTCTTGTCGCTTGGTTTTTGCAATCGTGCTTTCTTGATTCTTTCATTGCGATCAAACTCACTTGTAATTGAGGCAAGAGACACCAATCTTGTGGTGATCCTTGTAGGAACTTTGTGTTCCAAGTGATTGAGAAAAGAAAGCTCACTCGGTCCGAGGGATCGTTTGAGAGAGGGAAGGGTTGAAAGAGACCCGGCCTTTGTGGCCTCCTCAACGGGGAGTAGGTTTGCAAGAACCGAACCTCGGTAAAACAAATCTCCGTGTCTCACTTGCTTATTCGCTTGAGATTTGTTTTCCGTCCTCTCTCGCGGACTCGTTTCTTTATTACTAACGCTAACCCCGGCTTGTAGTTGTGTTTATATTTGTAAATTTCAGTTTCGCCCTATTCACCCCCCCTCTAGGCGACTATCAATTGGTATCAAAGCCCGGTGCTTCATTAGAGCCTAACCGCTCGAAGTGATGTCGGGAGATCACGCCAAGAAGGAGATGGAGACCGGCGAAAAGCCCACTACAAGCCACGGGAGCACTTCATCGGAAGAGTCCCGCACCAAGAGGAAGGAGAAGAAGAAGGACTCCTCCAAACGGAAGGGGAAAAAGTCTTCCTCTTCTCACCACAAAGAGAAGAAGGAGAAATCTTCTTCCCACAAGCCGCATCGGAAAGGCGACAAGCACAAGAGGATGAGGAAAGTGGTCTACTACGAGACCGACACTTCATCAACATCGACCTCCGACTCCGATGTGCCCTCCGTCACTTCTAAGCGCCAAGAGCGCAAGAAGTATAGTAAGATCCCCCTACACTACCCTCGCATTTCCAAACATACACCTTTACTTTCCGTCCCATTAGGCAAACCACCAACTTTTGATGGTGAAGATTACGCTAGGTGGAGCGATTTAATGCGATTTCATCTAATCTCGCTCCACAAAAGTATATGGGATGTTGTTGAGTTTGGTGCACAGGTACCGTCGGTAGGGGATGAGAACTATGATGAGGATGAGGTGGCCCAAATCGAGCACTTCAACTCTCAAGCAACGACAATACTCCTCGCCTCTCTAAGTAGAGAGGAGTATAACAAAGTACAAGGGTTGAAGAGCGCTAAGGAGATTTGGGATGTGCTCAAAACCGCGCACGAAGGAGATGAGCTCACCAAGATCACCAAGCGGGAAACGATCGAGGGGGAGCTCGGTCGGTTCCGGCTTCGCAAAGGGGAGGAGCCACAACACATGTACAACCGGCTCAAGACTTTGGTGAACCAAGTGCGCAACCTCGGGAGCAAGAAGTGGGATGACCACGAAGTGGTAAATGTTATTTTAAGATCTCTCATTTTTCTTAATCCCACTCAAGTTCAATTGATTCGTGGTAATCCTAGATATACTAAAATGACCCCCGAGGAAGTTATCGGGCATTTTGTAAGTTTTGAGTGCATGATAGAAGGCTCGAGGAAAATCAACGAGCTTGGCGACCCATCCGAAGCCCAACCCGTTGCATTCAAGGCAACGGAGGAGAAGAAGGAGGAGTCTACACCAAGTAGACAACCAATAGACGCCTCCAAGCTCGACAATGAGGAAATGGCGCTCGTCATCAAGAGCTTCCGCCAAATCCTCAAGCAAAGGAGGGGGAAGGACTACAAGTCCCGCTCCAAGAAGGTTTGCTACAAGTGTGGTAAGCCCGGTCATTTTATTGCTAAATGTCCTATATCTAGTGACAGTGACCGAGGCGACGACAAGAAGGGGAGAAGAAAGGAGAAGAAAAGGTACTACAAGAAGAAGGGCGGCGATGCCCATGTTTGTCGGGAATGGGATTCCGACGAAAGCTCAAGCGACTCCTCCGACGACGAGGACGCCGCCAACATCGCCGTCACCAAGGGACTCCTCTTCCCCAACGTCGGCCACAAGTGCCTCATGGCAAAGGACGGCAAAAAGAAGAAGGTTAAATCCAACTCCTCCACTAAATATGAATCTTCTAGTGATGATAATGCTAGTGATGAGGAGGATAATTTGCGTTCCCTTTTTGCCAACCTTAACATAGCTCAAAAAGAGAAATTAAATGAATTAGTTAGTGCTATTCATGAAAAGGATGACCTTTTGGATGCCCAAGAGGATTGTCTAATTAAAGAAAACAAGAAACATGTTAATGTTAAAAATGCTTATGCTCTAGAAGTAGAAAAATGTCAAAAACTATCTAGTGAGCTAAGCACTTGTCGTGAGATGATTGACAACCTTAGAAATGAAAATGCTATTTTAAATGCTAAGGTTGATTCACATGTTTGTAATGTTTCAATTCCCAATCTTAGAGATGATAATGTTGACTTGCTTGCTAAGATTGATGAATTGAATGTATCTCTTGCTAGCCTTAGATTAGAGAATGAAGATTTAATTGCTAAGGCTAAAGATTTTGATGTTTGCAAAGTTACAATTTCCGATCTTAGAGATAAAAATGATATTCTTCATGCTAAGATTGTTGAGCTTAATTCTTGCAAACCCTCTACCTCTATTGTTGAGCATGTATCTATTTGTACTAGATGTAGAAATATTGATATTAATGCTATTCATGATCATATGGCTTTAATTAAACAACAAAATGATCATATAGCAAAACTAGATGCTAAAATTGCCGAGCACAACTTGGAAAATGAAAAATTTAAATTTGCTCGTAGCATGCTTTATAATGGGAGACGCCCGGGCATTAAGGATGGCATTGGCTTCCAAAGGGGAGACAATGTCAAAATTAGTGCCCCTCCTAAGAGATTGTCCAACTTTGTTAAGGGCAAGGCTCCCATGCCTCAGGATAACGAGGGTTACATTTTGTACCCTGCCGGTTATCCTGAGAACAAAATTAGGAAAATTCATTCTAGGAAGTCTCACTCTGGCCCTAATCATGCTTTTATATATAAGGGTGAGACATCTAGCTCTAGGCAACCAACCCGCGCCAAGTTGCCTAGAAAGAAAACTCCTAATGCATCAAATGATCATGCCATTTCATTTAAAACTTTTGATGCTTCTTATATGCTTACTAACAAATCCGGCAAAGTAGTTGCCAAGTTTGTTGGGGGAAAACACAAGGGTTCCAAGACTTGTGTTTGGGTACCCAAAGTTCTTGTGTCTAATGCCAAAGGACCCAAAACCGTTTGGGTACCTAAAGTCAAGAACTAAAATTGTTTTGTAGGTTTATGCATCCGGGGGCTCAAGTTGGATACTCGACAGCGAGTGCACAAACCACTTGACCGGGGAGAAAAGGATGTTCTCCTCATATGAGAAAAACCAAGATCCCCAACGAGCTATCACATTCGGGGATGGAAATCAAGGTTTGGTCAAAGGACTTGGTAAAATTGCTATATCTCCTGACCATTCTATTTCCAATGTTTTTCTTGTTGATTCTTTAGACTACAATTTGCTTTCCGTATCCCAATTGTGTCAAATGGGCTACAACTGTCTATTCACTGATGTAGGTGTCACTGTCTTTAGAAGAAGTGATGATTCAATAGCATTTAAGGGAGTGTTAGAGGGTCAGCTATACTTGGTAGATTTTGATAGAGCTGAACTCGACACTTGCTTAATTGCTAAGACTAACATGGGCTGGCTCTGGCATCGCCGACTAGCACATGTTGGGATGAAGAATCTTCACAAGCTTCTAAAGGGAGAACACATTTTAGGATTAACAAATGTTCATTTTGAGAAAGACAGGGTTTGTAGCGCATGCCAGGCGGGAAAGCAGGTTGGAGCTCATCATCCACACAAGAACATAATGACGACCGACAGGCCACTGGAGCTCCTACACATGGATCTATTCGGCCCGATCGCTTACATAAGCATCGGCGGGAGTAAGTACTGTCTTGTTATTGTGGATGATTATTCTCGCTTCACTTGGGTATTCTTTTTACAAGAAAAATCTCAAACCCAAGAGACCTTAAAGGGATTCCTGAGACGGGCTCAAAATGAGTTCGGCTTAAGGATCAAGAAAATAAGAAGCGACAACGGGACAGAGTTCAAGAACTCTCAAATTGAAGGCTTTCTTGAGGAGGAGGGCATCAAGCATGAGTTCTCTTCTCCCTACACGCCACAACAAAATGGTGTAGTGGAGAGGAAGAATAGGACTCTATTGGACATGGCAAGAACCATGCTTGATGAGTACAAGACTTCGGATCGGTTTTGGGCCGAGGCGGTCAACACCGCTTGCTACTCCATCAACCGGTTATATCTTCACCGAATCCTCAAGAAAACATCGTATGAACTCCTGACCGGTAAAAAGCCCAACATTTCATATTTTAGAGTCTTTGGTAGCAAATGCTTTATACTTGTTAAAAGAGGTAGAAAATCTAAATTTGCTCCTAAGACTGTAGAAGGCTTTTTACTTGGTTATGACTCAAACACAAGGGCATATAGAGTCTTTAACAAGTCCTCAGGACTTGTTGAAGTTTCTTGTGACGTTGTGTTTGACGAAACTAACGGCTCTCAAGTAGAGCAAGTTGATCTTGATGAGATAGGTGAAGAACAGGCTCCATGCATAGCGCTAAGGAACATGTCCATTGGGGATGTGTGTCCTAAGGAATCCGAAGAGCCTCCAATTGCTCAAGATCAACCATCCTCCTCCATGCAAGCATCTCCACCGACTGAAAATGAGGATGAAGCTCAAGTTGATGAAGTTGAAGATCAAGCAAATGAGCCACCTCAAGATGATAGCAATGATCAAGGGGGAGATACAAATGAGGAAGACAAGGAGGATGAAGAGCAAAGGCCGCCACACCCAAGAGTCCACCAAGCAATCCAACGAGATCACCCCGTCAACACCATCCTCGGCGACATTCATAAGGGGGTAACTACTCGATCTCGTGTTGCTCATTTCTGTGAACATTACTCGTTTGTTTCCTCTATTGAGCCACACAGGGTAGAGGAAGCACTTCAAGATTCGGATTGGGTGGTGGCGATGCAAGAGGAACTCAACAACTTCACGAGGAATGAGGTATGGCATTTAGTTCCACGTCCTAATCAAAATGTTGTAGGAACCAAATGGGTCTTCCGCAACAAGCAAGACGAGCATGGTGTGGTGACAAGGAACAAAGCTCGACTTGTGGCCAAGGGATACTCCCAAGTCGAAGGTTTGGATTTCGGTGAAACCTATGCACCCGTAGCTAGGCTTGAGTCAATTCGCATATTATTGGCCTATGCTACTTACCATGGCTTTAAGCTTTATCAAATGGACGTAAAAAGTGCCTTCCTCAATGGACCAATCAAGGAAGAGGTCTATGTTGAGCAACCTCCCGGCTTTGAAGACAGTGAGTATCCTAACCATGTCTATAAGCTCTCTAAGGCGCTTTATGGGCTCAAGCAAGCCCCAAGAGCATGGTATGAATGCCTTAGAGATTTCCTTATTGCTAATGGCTTCAAAGTCGGAAAGGCCGATCCTACTTTGTTCACTAAAACTCTTAACAATGATTTGTTTGTATGCCAAATTTATGTTGATGATATCATATTTGGGTCTACTAACGAATCAACTTGTGAAGAATTTAGTAGGATCATGACACAAAAATTCGAGATGTCTATGATGGGGGAGTTGAAGTATTTCTTAGGATTCCAAGTAAAGCAACTCCAAGAGGGCACCTTCATCAGCCAAACAAAGTACACTCAAGACATTCTAACCAAGTTTGGGATGAAGGATGCCAAACCCATCAAGACACCCATGGGAACTAATGGGCATCTCGACCTCGACACGGGAGGTAAGTCCGTAGATCAAAAGGTATACCGGTCGATGATAGGTTCTTTACTTTACTTATGTGCATCTCGACCGGATATTATGCTTTCTGTATGCATGTGTGCAAGATTCCAAGCCGACCCTAAGGAAGCTCACCTTACGGCCGTAAAACGAATCTTGAGATATTTGGCTTATACTCCTAAGTTTGGGCTTTGGTATCCTAGGGGATCCACATTCGATTTAATTGGTTATTCGGATGCCGATTGGGCGGGGTGCAAAATCAATAGGAAGAGCACATCGGGGACTTGCCAGTTCTTGGGAAGATCCTTGGTGTCTTGGGCTTCAAAGAAGCAAAATTCGGTCGCTCTTTCCACCGCCGAAGCCGAGTATATTGCCGCAGGTCATTGTTGTGCGCAATTGCTTTGGATGAGGCAAACCCTGCGGGACTACGGTTACAAATTAACCAAAGTCCCTTTGCTATGTGACAATGAGAGTGCAATCAAAATGGCCGACAATCCCGTCGAGCATAGCCGCACTAAACACATAGCCATTCGGTACCATTTTCTTAGGGATCACCAACAAAAGGGAGATATCGAGATTTCTTACATTAACACTAAAGATCAATTAGCCGATATCTTTACCAAGCCTCTTGATGAACAGTCTTTTAACAAACTTAGGCATGAGCTCAATATTCTTGATTCGCGCAATTTCTTTTGTTAGATTGCACACATAACTCATTTATATATCTTTGATCGTACCCCCTTCCTATGCTATGACTAATGTGTTTTCAAGTCTGTTTCAAACCAAGTCATAGGTATATTGAAAGGAAATTGGAGTCTTCGGCGAAGACAAAAAGGCTTCCACTCCGTAACTCAACCTTCGCCGTCGCTACTTACCACTCTTGGGGGAGAAAGCAAAAGGACTTCGTCTTTGGTATAATCTTAACTCATTTGTTTATGACCAAAGGGGAAGACACTACCAGGAGGGCTCTAATGATTCCGTTTTTGGCGATTCATGCCAAAAAGGGGGAGAAATGAGCCCAAAGCAAAAGGACCGCACCACCACCACCAAATTCAAAAACTTAGTGTTTTTCCAAAAGTATTTATCCATTGATATCCTATTATGTTCA
Source organism: Zea mays (assembly GCF_902167145.1). Classification (NCBI taxonomy): domain Eukaryota; kingdom Viridiplantae; phylum Streptophyta; class Magnoliopsida; order Poales; family Poaceae; genus Zea; species Zea mays. The sequence goes on from NC_050098.1 coordinate 70,154,285, forward strand.
AAAGGGGGATTTCAAAAATCTTACATCAAAACCCTCTTGAACACTAAGAGGAGGATTTAATTTAGGGGGAGTTTTTGTTTAGTCAAAGGAAAAGCATTTGAAACAGGGGGAGAAAATTTCAAATCTTGAAAATGCTTCTCAAAATCTTATTCATTTGCCTTTGACTATTTGCAAAAGAACTTTGAAATGGATTTACAAAAGAATTTGCAAAAACAAAACATGTGGTGCAAGCGTGGTCCAAAATGTTAAAATTAGAAAGAAACAATTCATGCATATCTTGTAAGTATTTATATTGGCTCAATTCCAAGCAACCTTTGCACTTACATTATGCAAACTAGTTCAATTATGCACTTCTATTTTTGCTTTGGTTTGTGTTGGCATCAATCACCAAAAAGGGGGAGATTGAAAGGGAATTAGGCTTACACCTACTTCCTAAATTATTTTGGTGGTTGAATTGCCCAACACAAATTGATAAACTAACTAGTTTGCTCTAGATTATACGTTCTACAGGTGCCAAAGGTTCATCTACAACTATACTAATTCGACTGTCCGGAATACCGTAGATTATTCCGGACAGGAGAAGCTTTTTGGAAAAACAGGCCAAGCGCGGACCGTCCGGGCTCTTGCGGCGGACCGTCCGCGACATGGGGATACCCCTCGGACAGAACCAATGCAAAAACTCAAGTTTCCACTACAGACTGTCCGGAGGAAAAGCGAAGACCGTCCGAGCCCTCGCGCGGACCGTCCGGCCTCAGGCGCGGACCGTCCGGTCGGTAAGAAACCGAAAAACCCGAAGGTGACGGGTTCGGAGAAATGAATTATAGGGGGCCTCGCGGACCGTCCGGGGTGCACGACCGGACCGTCCGCGACTGGCTCTATCTGACATCTGACGACGCATTAAATGCAATATAGCCGTTGATATAGCCGTTACTGCTGACCGTTGCATTTTCAGCCGTTGATCTACAGGGGCGGACCGTCCGGACCTGGCTCGCGGACCGTCCGCGCTCAGCAGAATGGCCCAACGGCTAGGAAGTGGTTGGTGGCTATAAATACAACCCCAACCACCTCCATTCACTTCATCCAAGCATTCCAACCTTCAACATTCAATACAAGAGCTAGCAATCCATTCCAAGACACATTCAAAGCCTCCATCTCTCCAAGTTTCACAATTGAGAAAAGAGATCATTAGTGATTAGTGACTTGAGAGAGAAAGTGATCCGTGTGTTATTTGTCGCTCTTGTCGCTTGGTTTTTGCAATCGTGCTTTCTTGATTCTTTCATTGCGATCAAACTCACTTGTAATTGAGGCAAGAGACACCAATCTTGTGGTGATCCTTGTAGGAACTTTGTGTTCCAAGTGATTGAGAAAAGAAAGCTCACTCGGTCCGAGGGATCGTTTGAGAGAGGGAAGGGTTGAAAGAGACCCGGCCTTTGTGGCCTCCTCAACGGGGAGTAGGTTTGCAAGAACCGAACCTCGGTAAAACAAATCTCCGTGTCTCACTTGCTTATTCGCTTGAGATTTGTTTTCCGTCCTCTCTCGCGGACTCGTTTCTTTATTACTAACGCTAACCCCGGCTTGTAGTTGTGTTTATATTTGTAAATTTCAGTTTCGCCCTATTCACCCCCCCTCTAGGCGACTATCACCAACTAACTGGACCAAAAACACCCTATTCGGCCCAACACCGGATTACCTCCACTGCGGCCCAACTTCACCCCCTTGCGCGCGCACTCACTGGAGCGTGGGGCCCACCGCCCAGTCTTCGGAGCACGCGCGCGGCCGACCTCGTGCCTGCGCGGGTGGAGCACTGGCGATTGGGCCCTATCTGTCAGTCTCTTTCACACGCGCTCCCGATTTCTCTCTCGCTTATGAGTGGGGCCGCCCTGTCATCACCTATTCCTTGCTCCGTGCGCATCTCAACAGAACCCGCCAGGCTCGCATGGTCAGCACTCCCTCGCCGCGATGTTCGCCGTTAGGTTCCCTCCGCTCGGACTTCACCGTGGTGCATAAAAGCCGAAGCTCCGCGACCCCCTTCCCTCCATCCACCAATTCAAGGCTGCACCGAGTCGTTGGGAGCCCCGCCTGGCATAGAGGGAGAAGACAACACGGGAGCTCGGGATCCGCCGAGGTGAGATTGGTGCGTTTGTCGGGGTCGCGCCCCAAGCATGTGGGCTGCTTGCTTATTCGGGAACGGCGCTCGCGTGTGAGGTCACCGCTGCACAGACAAGGGTGTGGGCGACTGGGAATTGCTCGTCGCGGTTCGTCACTGCCGCGGATCCGCGCCACCACGTGGACAGGAAGATCTTCACCCCGAACTGTGGTAAGTTGAGTACCTTCATGTCCGCCCTTCTCTGAGCATCGTGTAGGATCTTTTAATTTAGGTTTGGCGCGGTGATGGGCCATGTTGGCCGTCGCCGGCGACGCGGTGTCGGCGCTGGTGCTGGGCACCGTCGGGAAGGGGAAAGCCACGAGGAAGAATCGTAGGAGCCGTCCGATCTAGACGTACGGGTAGGATTAGATCCTGATACCGATTCAGCCGAAGCAAACAGTGACCGTTGATGCGATATCCGGTGGTGGAGATCCGATCTTGAACTCATTAAGCGCGGACCGTCGGATTTAGATCCGAGGGCTACAATTGCTTACCGGTTCAGATAAGATTCAATCTAATCTGGGCCGTCCGTAGCAGATCGAGTGGATGAGAGTTAACCGTAACCCTTCGGCCTCGTGCGTTTTGTAAAAGAGACCTTGTATTATCCCTGAATCAACCCGCCATCCATGCGATAGTGGCCTGAGTCTTGGGAAAATGTTGGTTTAACCCCCTGCACTTCTCTATATTTGACGCCCAGTCCAGAGCTCATGAAAATCAAATAAATAAATTCAGAAATGGATTTTTAATATAAAAACAATTCCCAGAACTTATTTAATCCATAGAAAAATCCATTTTTAGTCCAAATCACTCCATTTCAGTTGCTAAAATTTTGTAATAATATTATCTATCATTTAGTATCTCTGTTTTGACATGAACACAATAAGAAAATTAATTTATCATTTAATCCTATTTCAAGCACATTAAATCTTAGGAAATTCATAACTCGAATTCTATAACTCCAAATTTAGTGATTCCAGTTCCTATGATCTCATTTTAATGTGTAGATTTTTACTATATATTTTATTTACATGTTTGGTGTGATGTTAATTTTGCCTATACATGTTTGTTTGTATTGCTACGACTAGCAGTGAGGTCACGTGTCATCTGAAGAGCAAGTTGGTACCTTCTCAAGTGCCAGGCAAGTTGTGCCCTTGATCACTTCTTTTACCCATTCATGTTCTTATTAATCATAATGATCTGCATAGGTTAATTTTGATGGGACCCAATAGGATACCCTAGATTTTGACTATCTTTATACCTTGTTACACCACTGGTTTTACTACTAAATTTTTGGGTAGTACATGCTATTGCTTTATGTGGATTTGGGTATAAAGATATTCATCACTCATTGTTATACTTTTTATTATCTGTTTATTATTATTATTCATGATAAGATCATTATGTTAATTGGAACATGGAGAACCACCCGGGAAAACAGTGCTACCACAAGGGTTTATGGGACGCCCTTGGCTGATTAACTAGGAAAGCTAGTGGATGGCTACCTTACCCGAAAGGGGCAAGGGCAGTAGGGGAGTGGTCAGTGTAGGGAGGTCCTTGGTTGATTTTGCTGCGATGGCGGTCAGGCAAGAACCCTGCACTGGAGCTTCCTAGAAACTGTAGCGGGTAGTCTGAAGCTAGTGGAACTTTGTAAAGGCCTCGTAGTGGTACCCTGCCTCGCTTCCTTGGTAGAGGTGTATGGAGTCTGATCAACTCTGTGGCAAATGGGTAACACGACTTGTGGGTAAAGATGCGCAACCTCTGCAGAGTGTAAAACTGGTATACTAGCCGTGCTCACGGTCATGAGCGGCTCGGACACTCACATGATTAAATTATGGAACTTAAACTCAATTTGTCATATGCATTGCATCGCAGGTGAGGTTGTTACTTTTGTTCTACTACTTAATTGGGTTGGTATTTACTTATACTTAGTAATTGCTAATAAAATTTTGACCAACTTTAAAAGCAATGCTCACCTCTAACCATTCTCTTTGGTAAGCCTTACACTTCACGTGAGCTCCCACCTTTGGTGAGTTCATGCACATTATTCCCCACAACTTGTTGAGCGATGAACGTATGTGAGCTCACTCTTGCTGTCTCACACCCCCCCCACACAGGTCAAGAACAGGTACCACAGGATGAGGTGCTGCGCGTGGAGGATGCTGTGATGTGTTCGTGAGAGGTCTAGGTCGTCGTCTCCCAGTCAACTTTGGTTTGCTGGACCGTTGTCTCCTTATAATGTAATTATTTATTTTGTACCAAACTCCTATTATATAGTAAAGATGTGACATTCGATCCTGTGCCATGATTCATCATATGTGTGAGACTTGGTCCCAGCACACCTGGTGATTATGTTCGCGCCCGGGTCTTGGTGCCCCAAAATCCGGGTGTGACACGCTGACGCCTCTGGCCATGGGTGGACTATCTGGTTGAGTCAACTGGACCATCTATCAAAGCATCGGACTGTTCGCACAAAGGTGTTGGACCATCCGCGATGCTTGGGTTAGGTTGCCGTGCTCGACTCCTCAATTGAGTCTGCCCCCTGGTGCCTCCGGACTTGTTAGTCTTCTTGTCCAGAGCCTTCCGAGCAATCTCTTGTGATATATTTGATGTGTGAGGATCGCCAATGAGAACGTTTTTGCCTTTGCCTTTATCGGCCACTTCGTGCCGAACCGAGACCTTTTTGCATGTGGGTTCTATTGTATTGATAGGAAATGGTTGTGTGCCCACTTACATCTCCTGAAAAGCCAACCGACCCTCATTTATGGCCGATTGTATCTGTCGACGAAAAACATTACAATCATTGGTGCCATGGGAGAAAGAATTATGCCACTTACAATAAGCACGTCTCTTTAATTCATTCATAGGAGGAATAGTATGAGTTCATTTAATGTTGCCATTTTTTAGTAGCTCGTCAAACATCCTATCGCATTTGGCAACATTAAATGTAAATTTACTCACTTCTTGTCGATTCTTTTGAACCGACTATAAGGAAGAACATGCAAAAGATTTGGCCTTTGTTGGCCAAACAAACTCAGCGGTATATACATATGCGGATTCATCATCTGCACTATCACACTCTACTAGATGTATAGTACGAGCGGTGGATTTTGATGTCTCTTTAAATTGGCTTTCATAGGCTAAAGCCCACTGATGTAGCTGAGCTATTGAAAAGAACTGGGTCTCATCTAATTTGTCTATTAAGTAGGATAGCAACTCATTAAAAGCCAGCCATGCTAGATCTTTGTCTACGACATGGATCCGAAAGCATCGGTTTCTAGTGTCCCGGAACCTCCGGAAATAATCATTAACTGATTTTTGCGTCCTTATCGGACTGAAGCTAAATCAGCTAGCCCTAATTCATATTCCCAAAAAAGTAATGTTCATGGAATTTACTCTCTAAATCATTCCAGGAATTAATGGAATTAAGAGGTAGGGCGACGTACCATGCAAAAGCGGTACCAGTAAGGGATAAAGAAAATACACGAACACAAAATGCTTCTGCATCGGCCAATTCGCCTAGGTATGCTAGGAACTGGCCTATATGTTCGTTTGTGCTTCTCCCATTTTCACCAGAAATCTTAGAAAACTCCGGTATCCTTGCCCCTTGTGGATATGGGATATTGTCAAACTGGTGATCATATGGCTTTTGATATGATTGCCCCACTCTAGCTACACTAAATCCGAGCCTATCTCCCCGGTGGCAGACCACCGGACCCTAGGCTGTGAGGCTCATTCGGTCGGGCATTGTTATGCCAGCCTTCTTGTCGTGACTGATTGATAATGTTGATTGGCCTATGATCGTATCGCGTGTTGTGGTTTAAATATGTAGGTTGGCTGTTGGAGACTTGTTCTCAAATGCTATGAATTAAGAACAAGGCAACACAAAATGTTAAAGGTTAAGGCCCTTTGTCCTTCGAAGCATTATTCTCCTTTGGACATAATGATCTTCAGACGAAGGTCATGAAGGACATACCTTCATGATTGCAGTGTACATTAATGAAAGAAGAAGCATGTAAAACATAGAAAACAACATGAGTGATTATATAACATTATTAACTCATCTTTTATTATATTATCATGAATAAACAGAAATAATACAGAATTACATTTGTACCTTCGGCTTGACAGAAGGAGATAGTTCAACGTAATGCACGAGCGAGTACAAATCAGCGTGAACAGTACGGGGGTACTATTCATCTATTTATAGGCATAGGGTGCAGCCTATGTGGAATTACATTTATACCCTTTACAATTGATTACATTCATGACACAAACTATTATGGGCCAATCTGTCTTTTAAGTCGGTGCAACCCTTCGTCTTAGGCATGACGTTATGCCGAAGTTCCCTGTAAGGCATCTTCGGCATTATTTCCATGCTAATCTTCTGAAGGTGTTTCTTCTTACAGGACCTTCGGCTATGAAGCAGACCCCCAATAGTAGCCCCTTCGCGGTGCTAGATCGTTTTTCGTAACGAGCTTGATCCATGAAAAATTGTCATATGCTTCGGAATGCTGAAGGTCCGAAAAACACCTTCCGTGAGCTCGTTGCCGAGAAACGATTAAAATAATCCGAGCGCGGGGTGGTCCCACCATGTAGTGGGTATGCACGATCTGCCGATTCATCTCGTACGCACCGTGGTCCACCGTTCAGTGAGTACGGGTGACTGTTGAGCGGGTACGGGAAACTTGACAATTCACCTTCACACCTGCAGCACTATATATACAGACGGGTAGGTGTGAAGTTATCACAGCATTCATTGCCATTGCACTGTTGTGCTGCTGATTTAACCATATCTGAAGCTTTCTCATTGCATTGTTAAGCAAAGCAATGTTTTTGTCTAGCTTTGTCATAAGAGAGAGCTTCGTCACAATCATAAAAACCATCAACATTCGTAAGAACTGCAAGGAATTCAACACTTGATGGCCAGAGTTCGTTCAACTGCTAGGGTGACCCATGACGGAGAAGAGGCCGAAGCCACAGAGACTGCCCCGATCTCTGAAGTGATGAAACAATCGGGAATGGTTGTGATAGAGGGGGTTACTGACGAAGGTGCACCTGCTGCCGAAGCTGAACAAGCTGACATCGAGGAAGATGATGTTGATGAAGAAGAAGAAGATTACAGCACTCTCATGCCATCCAAACCCAGTCACTTGGACTTTGGAAAATCCACCATTTCTGAGGCTGATATGTCTATGATGATAAAGCTAGGCTACTTCGAAGAAGCTGAGAAGAAGTTGATTCATTTTGGTGGAGAAGAAACCACTCTAACACCGAAAAAGATGAGGTGGTAGTTTTTAGGAGCTTATTTAGAGCAGGATTGAGGTTTCCTTTGAACGAAATGATTGGAGAAGTTTTGGAGAACTTCGAGATTTATCTTCATCAGCTGACTCCGAACGCTATTGTTAGGCTCAATGTCTTTATCTGGGCTCTCCGAAGCCAGGGAATAGACCTGAATGCCGAAGCCTTCTGCCGAGTGCATGAGCTTCACTATCAGACGAAGGCCAGAGAAGATGGTCTTCATGAAAATTTTGGTTGCTACAACTTCGCCTACCGCAAATATATGAAGACTCTGGTGGTTAGCTATTGCACCAAGTGGCCAACTGGTTGGAAAAATGAGTGGTTTTATGTTAAAGCCGATGAGAAGAAGAAGGAGAAGCTAAATACATTGGTACTGAGCCCGTTGAGTTTAAGCTACGGGTTGACCAGGCCGCTGTGTCGCATGGTGCCATGGTCACCATGCCGAGAAGTTGTATCAGAATTCAGGGTGGTAGCCGAGGAGATCGGGACCAGAGATCTGGTCCAAGAATATTTAGCCTATAAGGTGTTCCCGACGCTAAGTGAATGGAACATGCCGAAGCTAAAGGGGACAAAGGAGAAGAATGAACTTGTGCGACTACCTTATAAATTCAAATTTGAGAAACAGTTCAAAGGGCCATGTCAAGAATGGTTAGAAATGATAGAAACCATGTGCAACGAAATTTTGGGGAATTACACTAAAAAAGAAGATCAGTTGATGACTGCAGCCTTCAGCACCCGACCGAAGCGAAGGTTGAATCGAGTGATGGATGCCCTGAACTTCGAATATCCTAATTATGAGCGATTGAACAAGGGTGCCAAAGGGCAAAAACGAAAAAGGATTGTTAGCGTTCTGAGCAGACATGCTGCTAGAATGGTGAAAGAAGATGAGGAAATTCTGAAGAGGAGAAAATCAAGCCCTGAGCCGAAGGTAGCTGCTCCGAAGAAGAGGAAATTTGCAGCTCCAAAGCCAAGAACAACTGCAATTGAAGAAGAGGCTCCTTCAACACCTTCTGCTGCCGACATGGAAGAAATTTTAAAGGTAATGACTGAATCCTTGCCTATCACGCTAAGTCCACTGGGGCCACATCTGACGAAGCTTTTACAGAAGAAGGGAGAGCCCTCGGTAGCGAAGAAAATTGCTGGGCCGAAAAAGCGGAGGATTATTACTGTGATTGAAGCCATTGAAGAAACACCACCGCCAGCCTCGGCGTCGAAAACACCAGCTGCCGAAGACGCTGCAGCTACCGAAGCTGCCCCCGCCGAAGCTGCAGATGCCGAAGCTGAAACAGCCGAAGATACAAATCTAGAGGGCACTTTTTCTAATATTGATAAAATGCTTTTGAATATGGCCGCGGAAGAAGTTGATGCAGCCGCCGAAGAGACCATGGTCACAGTGCCAGGAAAAGAGAAGGAGATCACCGAAGATGCTTCGGAAGAAAAGGATTTCAATTTTCAAAACATAATTGGTCAAAAACTGTCTAAGGCTGAGAAAGAAGAGCTGAGAGATTATGCAATATCATGCGGCTATCAACCAGGAGCATTGCTCTTTGGCGGCATTGATGATGAAAGCTTAGGATGCCTCCGAGACTGAACTGGAGCGAAGGTTATCAGTACTCTGTCGAAGAGTATTGGTTTTCCGAAGCTTGAGGCCGACATCAACCGCTACTGACGACAACATATCATCGGTAGTTTATTCTATTCTAATTTCGAGGTAAAAACTTTACTTCGGCTTTTCATTGTTTTAACGACGAAGGTGTTTTCTGACGAAGGTTGTTTCTGCGCAGAGCATGCTATTGAGTAAAGCCTTAAGAATGCAACAGGACCTTGAAGATAAAAAACATGAGGTTATAATTGAAGGCATAGAGAGCAAAATAAAAGATCACGAAGCTGCTCTTGAGAAGAAGGATTTTGAACTTCAATCAATGGAAGGCTTATTGGCGGAAGCCCAAGCTAAAATTGGTAGATTGAATAGCGAAGTCCTCGCAAAGACAGAAAACTTCGAACAGGAAAAGCAGAAATTCGGTGCGAAGCTTGAGGCTGAAGTTGAAAAAAGTTCAAATTTACAGAAATCATTGAAAGAGCTTCAAGATAAATGCGTAGACTTCGGCAACCGATGCGTCCAGCGGCTGAAGCAGGTCTTCAACTCGGTTGGGGCCAGTTCTGAGAAGTTTAAACCTTCAGTTGAAGACCTGCCAGGGACTTTCGAACTCATTGATGGTGAAGTTGATGCTCTTGACGAAGTTATGGCTGGGCACGACAATTTCTGTGCCCTGCTAGCTTCTCGGGGCACAGTTGTTGCCTTCATGAAAACTGGTTGCACGCACGAAAAAATTGTCAATAGACCTAACTTCAACTTATCACCAGCAGACTTAAATGATATCCCTAGCCTGGCCCGAAGCATAGGAAATAGATTTATAACACAAATCTGGGCAAAGGGTGGGCGAAGCCTAGCTGGTGATGAAGCTCGAAGTCACCTCAAGCCGGTAATAAACTCATACCTGGTGCTTACCTTTTCCTTGAAACTTAAGTTTACCTTATAACACTTTGTTATGTACAGGACGACGAAGCTGAAGAGCAATGATCCGAAGCTTTTGGCGGATGGTGATGAAGTGACGAAGCTGAAGACATTACTATGAAAAAACTTTTTAGAGAAATTCTTGAATTATCCTTGTAAAAAATATTGTAATTTAGGAACCAGACATTACTCTGTAAATTTTTCCATACCTTGTAATATATTTTTATCTTTCTGTCCATGTATGAACTGCTTTGATGTGGACGAAACTTGCATTTTTTTGAGCCGAAGGCGAAAAACACATTCCCTTCTTTTCGTACACAATGAAGCATAAATCTGCTTCTTTTTTCTCTTGCCGAAGCCTTGCCATTAGAGCTGAAGCAACTGTCTGTACTCTTATGATATGATGATGATGATCCTACAAATGTCTAAATCAATGTATATGAATGCAATGAATGATGTATTGTGCAAATGAATGTCCGAGCGCACGCTTACGAAGCCACATCCAAACTCTGCATTCCCTTAGGAATGACTGAAATCTCTTTGTCATTTATTTTTCGGCTGCACCGTTTATTTTTCAGTGTATGTTCTGCATCCCCTTAGGAACGTCTTTTGAACTTTTTCGCCTTCTATTTCGGTGGTATAAGTTCTGCATCCCCTTAGGAACGTCTTTTGAACTTCTTTGCCTTATATTTCGGCGGTATTTGGCTATGCATTCCCTTAGGAACGACTTTTGAGCAGAAAACTTACGACGCGCCCCCTTAGGAATGACTTTTTGTAGCTTCGTCGTGCTCTGCATCCCCTTAGGGACGACTTTTGAGCTTCTCCCTGTTTTTTTCTGCACTCGATGGTGCCCACTCAGATGTTACATTTTACATTCTTTTTGGGGATTTTACTCTCATGGAGCTGAATAAGAAAAGAAAAATTACAAACTATGGCCCCATTAAAAACCTTTCTCCCCTTTGGAAAGGAAAATGGTGCCATAGGAAATAATGAAAAAAGATTACATCAGATTACACATAATATCATCGAAGCTCATCCGCATTCCAAGATCTAGGAATGTCGTTGCCGTCCATATCCTTCAATCTGTAAGAACCAGGCCTTGACGAAGATACCACCAGAAAAGGTTCTTCCCACTTCAGCTGTAGTTTGCCTACTGTGTCCGGATTAGCCACTCTTCGAAGCACGAAATGCCATGGCTTGATATTTTTTAGCCGGACTTTTCTGTCGCGCCATTTTATTGTTTCGGCTTGATATTTATTGATATTTTCCACAGCCTGAAGTCTAGTCCCTTCTATAGTGTCTTTTGCCACGTGATAATCAGCTTCGTCTTCTGCCGAAGCTGTTGTTCTTATTGACCCCGCTTTAGCTTCTTCTGGGGTTATAGCTTCGTCACCAAATAATAACTTGAATGGCATAAAGCCTGTTGATCTTGATACGGTCGTATTGTGGCTCCACACTACTTTAATCAACTCATCTGGCCACTTTCCTCTGGGCTGATTAAAGATTAGCTTCATCATTCCCATCATTATAATACCATTGCTCTTTCAACAAGTCCATTTGACTCTGGATGTCTGAATGACGCAAAATGAATCTTCGTGCCAATTTGATCACAGAATTCCTTGAAAGCTTCGGCATCAAACTATGTTCTATTGTCCATAGTTATAGCCTTCGCTTCGCTTCAACCCACTTAGATCGAAGTTATTGTCGCCAAAGGCTTCGCTTCAACCCACTTAGAAAAATATTCTATAGCCACCACAACATATCTCAAAATTGCCTTGTGCTGGTGGAAGTGGACCTAACAAATCCAGTCCCCACCTTTGCAATGGCCAGGTTGGTTGTATTAACTGGGTTAGCGACGAAAGTTGTTTCTGGTCTCTCGCACATTTTTGACAATTTTCGCACTTTTTAACAAGATTTGCTGCATCCGAAGCTGCCTTCGGCCAATAAAATTCTTGTCTAAAAACCTTCCCCAGCAGAGGCCTAGACCCAATGTGAGATCCACACAATCCTGTATGTATTTCCTTCATTAGCTCTATACCTTCAGTTCTGGATAAACACTTGAGAAGTGGAGAGCAGACTCCATGTTTGTATAACTCCCCTTCTATTACCACATATGGTCTTGTTCTTGCCTCCATTCTCTTGTTATAAGTTTCGTCATCTGAAAGACAATTACCTTGGAGGAAAGATATAATTTCAGTCCTCCAATCTTCACTATGTACCGGAGAAATAGTAAGCACTGCTTTCTCCATGAGTTCAACTGAAGGTGCCTTTATTGTTTCAAAGAATACTTCCGAAGGTAGAGGGAGCCCCTGAGCCACCGATTTGGCTAGTAAATCTGCTTGCTCATTTTCACCTCTTGGGATATTCTTAACAGAAAAACCTTCGAAAAAGCCTCCAACCTTCGAATTGTATCCAGATATCTTTCAAGCTTCGGATCTCTTGCTTTGCTACTTTTGTCCACATGGCCAGAAATAACTTGAGAATCAGTTTTTAGAATGGCCCTTCTTATTCCCATTGCCCTTAACTTCCGAAGCCCCAACAGAAGTGTTTCGTACTCAGCAATATTATTTGTGCAACTGAAATCAAGCTTGGCTGCATAACATGTTCTGACTTTTGAGGGTGCCACCAGGACCGCAGCCGCTCCCGCACCGAAGGTTCCCCAAGAATCATCGTAGAACACTGTCCAAGCTTCGACATCTTTGCTTACTTCTTCTTCGTGAGCCCTGGCGTCCAATCAGCGATGAAGTTTGTTAACGCTTGGGACTGGATTGAGGATCTATGCACATAGTCAATGGTGAATTCATTGAGTTCTGCAGCCCACTTCCCAATCCTTCCAGTAGCTTCTCTGTTCCTCATAATATTCTTCAGAGGCTGTGACGAAGGAATAATTATGTGATATGCTTGAAAGTAATGCCGAAGCTTTCTGGAAGCCATTAACACAGCATATAGCACCTTTTCCAATTCTGTGTAATTTTTCTTTGATGGACTCAAAACTTCGGAGATGAAGTACACTGGAGCTTGCTTTTTGACTTGGCCATCTAGCTTCTCCTGTACAAGTGCCGCACTTACTGCAGAATGTGAAGCTGCAACATACAAGAGCAATGGAGCCCCTGACAAAGGTGGAGTTAACGTTGTTAAATCAATCAAATATTGCTTCAGCTCTTCGAAGGCCTTTTTCTGAGCCGGACCCCATTGGAAGACATCGGCTGAGTTTAGTATCTCGAAGAAAGGCAGATTTCTTTCTGCTGATCTGGATATAAATCTGTTCAATGATGCTAATCTACCTGCCAGTCGTTGAGCTCCTTTCTTTGTGCCTGGCGGTTCCATACGAAGGATAGCTTCAATCTTGCTTGGATTAGCTTCAATTCCCTTCGTTGATACTAGACAACCAAGGAACTTGCCCTTCTTTACCCCAAAAACACAATTTTCTAGATTTAACTTCAAACCAGCTTGCCTGAAGTTGGCAAATGTCTCTTGCAAATCAGCAATGTGGTTTTCTTGCTTCGTGCTTTTGGCTATGATATTATCAACATAAGTCAACACATTCCTGCCTATTTGAGAATGAAGGACTCTAGCTGTCATTCTGCTGAAGCCTCCTCCAGCATTTTTAAGCCCCTCAGGCATCCGAAGATAGCAATATGTGCCACTGGGGGTTATGAAGCTGGTCTTCGGCTCATCTTCCTTCTTCATCCAAATTTGGTGGTAACTTGAGTAACAATCTAGTAGACTCATGAGTTCTGATGAAGCTGCTGCATCTACTAGAGAATCTATTCTTGGCAATGGGAACTCATCCTTTGGACAAGCCTTGTTAAGATCTGTAAAATCAATGCACATTCTCCATTTACCATTGGCCTTCTTCACCATAACAGTATTGGCTAGCCACTCTGGGTATTTGACCTCTCTGATAACTCCAGTGCTAAGAAGCCTCTTCACTTTGTTTCGAGCACCTTTAGCTTTGTCATCAGACATTTTCCGAAGCCTTTGCTTTCTTGGCCTAAAGGATGGATCCACATTGAGTGAATGCTCAATGACATCTCTGTTGACACTGCAAAGATCATTGGCTGACCAGGCAAAGACATCTTTGTTGTTGAATAGAAATCTTAGCAAATTCTTTTCTTGCTCTTCAGATAACTGAGACCCCAGCAGTACCTTTGTTCTGCTATATCTTCACATAAAAGCATAGGCTTTGGCTGGTTCACCGAAGTAGCCTTCTCTCTTTTGTATCGATACTGCTCATAGGCTTCAGCTCCATCTATGTTATGGATTGCCTTTGAATCTGTCCAGTTTCCTTCGGCCTTCCTGGCAGCTTCTTGATTGCCATGAACATCAATGGGCCCTTGTTCCGAAGGTATCTTCATGCATAGATATGCTGGATGAAGTATTGCTTCAAAAGCATTAAGTGTCCCACGACCAATGATTGCATTGTAGGGGTACTCCATGTCAACAATGTCAAACACAACCTGCTCAGTCCTTGTATTGTGAACAAAGCCGAAGGTTACTGGCATTGTGATTTTGCCAAGTGCTACAATTTTCCTTCCTCCGAAGCCACATAAGGGATGTGTAGCATCATGAATCTTATCTTCTTGCTCTTGCATCTTTCTGAAGGCCTTAGCAAATATGATATTCGTTGCACTGCCTGTATCAACCAGAACATTATGGACCAGAAATCCCTTAATGACACAAGATATGACCATAGCATCATTATGTGGGTAATTTTTGAGCTGAAGGTCCTCCTGGGAGAAGGTGATTGGGATGTGAGACCATTTTGACTTGACGAAGGGTCCCTGCAACCCAACATGATGCACCCTTCTCTGTGCTTCCTTCTTCTGCTTCTTGTTAGCCGGCTCTGAACCTGAGCCGCATGTTATCGGAAGCACCAGCTTCGTAGCCGAAGATGCTTCGGCTTGGTTGCTGAATGAAGCCATCAGCTCAAGAGTGGAAGTGAGTTCACCGGAGGTGGGCGCCAGTGTTGGAGACTTGTTCTCAAACGCTATGAATTAGAAACAAGGCAACACAAAATGTTAAAGGTTAAGGCCCTTCGTCCTTCGAAGCATTATTCCCTTAGGACATAATGATCTTCAGACAAAGGTCATGAAGGACATACCTTCATGATTGTAGTGTACATTAGTGAAAGAAGAAGCATGTAAAACATAGAAAACAACATGAATGATTATATAACATTATTAACTCATCTTTTATTATATTAAACAGAAATAATACAGAATTACATTTGTACCTTCGGCTTGACAGAAGGAGATAGTTCAAGCGTAATGCACGAGCGAGTACAAATCAGCATGAACAGTACGGGGGTACTGTTCATCTATTTATAGGCACAGGGCGCAGCCTGTGTGGAATTACATTTATACCCTTTACAATTGATTACATTCATGACATAAACTATTATGGGTCAATCTGTCTTTTCATCTTTAAGTCGGTGCAACTCTTCGTCTTAGGCATGACATTATGCCGAAGTTCCCTGTAAGGCATCTTCGGCATTATTTCCATGCTGATCTTCCGAAGGTGTTTCTTCTTACAGGACCTTCGGCTATGAAGCAGACCCCTAATAGGGGCGGAACGTACTGCTGTTGTGGTGTGTAATAATTTGGTGCATAGTGTGCGACAGTAGGTTCTGCGTATCCTGTGTGTCCGGTGGTACACCCGAGCTGGCCAGTTGTGTTCGCTATTATTGGGGCACCACGCGGTAGCCCTGGTGTGGTCCCGAGCTGTCCGGTAGAGAAAGTCGGACGGTCTGCGTAAGGGCCGGACTGTCCAGGCAAAAGCTTGGACGGTCTGACCGTGTCCAGGTGCGCCGATCTGCCAAGCGTAAATAAAGATTATATTAATATATTACACTTTGAATTAACATAATGTCTTAACCTTTATTCATCAAAATACAACAAAACATGGGCATCATTCCACAGGAAGATGACTGGGGCAATCACTAGACTAGCATCCATCAAGTTCACCATCATATCTTCATCTACAAACTTCTAATCAACATTAAGCAAGGGGTGAGCTCACTTATGGTGGGGGCTCAGCAAGTGGGGTGAAGATGCAAGGTTAACAAAGTAAGGTTGAGGTTTAATGCGGTGAGCATTTTAGTTGGACAACATTTTATTAACAACACCTAATTACTAAGTATAAGTATATACCAAACCCATATTAAGCATAAGCAATATTCATGAGCATATAAATCATCAACATAAAGCTCAGAACCACTAGAACCAAAATATCATCAACATAAAGCTCAACACTTGAGCGAACCACTTAAGCATACCGCTTAAACAAAATCGATCATGATTTATTTCCATCTTCAAGTTCAATTATCATGTGAGGGTCCAGGCTGCTCTTAACCGTGAGCACGGTTGATATATCAGTTTGACACTCTATAGAGGTGGTACAACTTTACCCACAAGCCATGTATCCCCTCTAGCGTGGGTTGATCAGACCCGTTGTGACGGAACCTCCCAAGGTATTAGGCCACCTATAGATGTCCTTGTCTTAAGGACCTCAGACAGTCATGCAGGTGTGCATAATGACTCGGCAAGTTCGGTATTCTGTATCTCCATCATGTCGCCCAAGAGCGCTTAACCCATCACGCAGACATTACACATAATCGGAGTAGAGAATGAGCGGAAAGGATTACAACAATATAATTTACATTCATACAAAATATAGAAAGAGTAATTATTTACATAACTAGGTGTTCGAGTGTGAAACTTATTATTACATTACTGTGAGGCAAAACACCATCCCCAAATAAGTTTTAGTGTTCTTCCTCCTGCTTGGGCACCACCTTGGAACAGAAATAGCAGAACTCAGGTGTTTAATCACCTACAACAACATGTGTTTGAAAACCCTGAGTACGGAGTGTACTTTCACAATTCTTACCCATCAAAGGAAAAAGACTCTCAAGGATATGCTAGCTTTTGGGAATCAAGGTAAAGCTTATCAAGATTCAAAGACTCTGTTTGAAGAAAAGCTTACTAAGATTGGATCCTTAAAAATCCATTTTTATTATCAGGTTAAGTAGTTACCTACATCTAGAGTTCTTTCTATCCTAGATCAGGCACTTGGCCTACGCTAGCCGTCTTTTATCATTCCTTCAGTTTACTTGATTGCTATGTGTAGGGCAGTGACCAAGTCTTCATGTCCGAGAAGTAACGGCGATCCGAATCGATTAATACCCAGCTGGGGATCTCCAACCACACGACATATGTGGCACTTAACCCTTGCATATGTCAACTCGCCACCGGGTTTCTCAAGACCAGAATGATTTCACGCCAATCGAGAGCACAGATACACCAACCTCCAGCCTCTTGCCACGGAGGGTACACGCTACTCTCGCCATCTCTCCACTCCCATTGTGTGGTGGCCTTTCTGGTATTGGTCCGACCGAGGCAAAGTTTACCCATGACGAGGCATGTGGCCAGTTAAATGATCCTCGATCATCAAGCCTACATTTGTTTTCTAAAGCAAGGCTAAGCATCAGAAAACTTTAAGTAAATCAGGTAACAAGGAATGGTAATCAGTTATCAAGGAAGGAAATGCATCAATTATTTGGCACACAACTCCTATCACCTAATGCATCATATAAGGTTATAAATATTTTAAAACAACAAGGAAAGGGGTAATGCACCGGGGCTTTCCTTGTGTTGCAAGAGGTTCAGGGTCCACTCCGCAAATGTCAAAGTAGAAGTTATTCTCGGCTGGAGGATTATCAGCTTGAGTGACAACTTCTTCTTCAACCATAGTTTCTTCCTCTTTTTCTATACATGACAATACATGTACATGAATGCTTATGTGATGTCATGAATATGTAGTTACAATAGAAACAGACTAAGTTGTATCTTGAATACAACTTTCCTTCATGGTACACACTAATCACTAGGGTTTCCTAAGTTGGTATTCTATTAGTATTAAGTAACTAAACCCTAGGAGGCTAGTTTGTGACCAAATAGTGTCCAAATCATTTCAAACATGACCAAGGGTCTTCAATCATTGTACTAAACCTACCCAAAAAGTTTTACCATTTTTGGAGCTGCAAAATTATTTCTAAATTTCTAAAAGGCTTGGTTTGAGCACCTTTAAAGGCTACATAATTCTAGGCTTCGGCAAAAAATCTTGGAACTATTTTTATTAAATACTATACGATTTTAGAAGTCTAGCAAAATTGGTCTCGTGATTTTACCTATTTTCTACAAATTTCCTAATCTACCGATAAAAAGAAAAAGAGAAATCATGAATAGTGTTGGGCCAATTCTGGCCCAAGTCGGCCCGCGAACAGGGAAAACACGCATGCGCCTGTGCCCGCGCTGGCGAACTTGCGCAGAGGCCCCTGGCCTTTTAAATAACTAGTAAAGAATCCCTAAGTACTGTTCATATGTTTCTCTGACCATTGCACTTAAGCCCCTCTATTTCCGTTTCTTGACGAAATAGGTCCTCGACGACGGCGCGTTTGTCCGCCGGCCACCCCTTGCTGGGACTCGCTTCAAACAGCAATGACCGCCGAAACCGAGTATCGGATCATCATCCCCGATCCAAGATGATCCTAAGTCCATGTACTAATTGAGCTAATCTGACCCGGAATCCGCCCCGTCCACAACGACGGCGAATACCGAGGATAGGGAGAGCTGTTCCCGTCGACCTAGCGTGGTAGCGTTCAATCGGTCGAGCTTACAAGCAACAGGAGACCCTAAGGATACTAGAACACAAACCAGAGAAGTATGAACCGACCTGTGGATGGCTGGCCACGGCGAGGTGTCTCATGGCGGCGTTCCGGCCGATTTGGGAGAAATTTGAAGTTCGTGAGCTATAGTGGTTAATCGGGAGCGAGGAGTGGTGCACTGGCTTCGTAACAAGATAGCGGAGCAGGCAGGGGTATCAATTTATAGAGATCGACCATCGGTGCTACAAATTTGGGCAAGGTTGAGCTTACGGCGGTGAGAGGGTGAGTCACTGGAGTACGGCTACCGTGGCGCTCAGTGGGGTAAGGACGCTAGGCGGTAAGTGGGTTGTCCACTGCGACCTCTCGCAACGTGATCACGACCATAAGTACGTGGCACGACTATAGGGAGCGCCGAACTCTGGTGATGGCTCCTCGGCCGATCGTGCGGCAAGTGGCACAGTGAATAGTCCAATGATAGGGCCTAAGCTCCTCACGGTGCTGAGAGCTTTTACCCCCCCCACCCCCCGTGTTGTCCATGCTATCGCAGTGTAGATCTCCCAGTCGAGCTTGAATCACGGCGGAGGATCGCCAGTGTCGAATTCACTGAATCGGAGATCTTTTCAGCTATTGTACCATTGCAATCTTCTTCAGTGCGCCTGACTGAGCGATTTGAGGAGCTTCGTTCTCAAATTTTTATGTAACAACCTATGGGGGACAGATATCCCCCGGGTCCACTAGAAGGCAAGAAGGCCTCGCGAGAGGCTTTAGGCCTGTTATCTCGTAAGACCATCTCTTCGTGGGCCAGGGGAGGACTATTGACGGAATGAGCCAACGCGGGAAAGAAGCAGAGTCGGGCCCGAATAGCCCGTCAGACTCGAACGCTATCCATAGCGTTCGTCTGACATTCCCGCGTGCCCCACGGTCGAGTATATAAGGCCTAGGTGGTACCCCATCATTTCCATCAACCATCTACCTATCTCGTTAGCTTTTCTCCACACTAGAGATCTCTCTTGTAACCTACCACATAAAGATCCACACCAGGAAGTAGGGTATTACGCCTCTCCAAGCGGCACGAACCTGTAGAAAATTGCCCATCGTCTCTCGTGCATCCCGCACGAACCATTGAGTTATAGTCAACAACATCGTTCTACCCAAAAGCACCTCAAGGGGTAACCCTAGGTGTGCGGTCGGACTCCAAACACTGATAGTTGGCGCGCCAGGTAGGGGGTGTGTCGTTGAACCAAGCTAGCTCAATGGCCGTCACTTCCTAGTGCAAGATCACTCTTCGTCCTGGATCCGTATTCCGCTTTGGGACCATCTTATCCGTGGTAGATGAGAAGGGAATTCTGCACCACATAGCAGATCCACCGGAGAAGAAACTTTCCACGGAAATCCCCGGGAAAGCAGGAACAAGACAGCGGACAGCATAACCTCCTGTGCCCTAGACGAAGACTACTTTTTGCAAGCCAAGAATCGGGAATTTACTTGCCCGAAGAACTCCGCTTCCCACTTTGCCCGCAAAGGAGTGGACACAGATTACAAGGAAGAGAGAAGCAAACGTTCCTAGAAAAGGAACGGAGCTCCGCCAAGCTATCTTTCTGGCACCTTCGCCCTCAAAGAAGAACGGAAAGGAACTTGCCACCACAGTAACTCCTTTCTACCCCGACGTCCTCTTCACCGGGGGAAGATTGGAATCATCTCCCATCTCCGACGATGAGCCAACCGTCCCAGGGGAAGAACCTCCCCAGCGAGAAGCTCGGCGATGAAGGAACAGACGCTGGAATATTCGGCGACATCACGGAGCTGGGGAGCGGGACCCAGCGTAGCCCGTATCTCGGGATGAAGTTTCGGAAGTGGGAGAAACTCCCAACGAGTGGGTATTCAGAGAAAGGAGGAATTCTCGCCGACGTGACCGTCGGCAAGCTCAAGACCAAGATCGAGAACAAGCCGAACATGGCGCTAGGTTACGCCGAGAGAACCCTCTCTTCGCTCGAAACCTGAACCCTGACTTCGCTCGTGCAATGAACACGCCGAGCGAAGTCGGAGGAGTGCTGGCTCAGATAGATGATGGCCTCCCACGGACTCCGGATGCTGAAGGCTATCGGCGGCTGCTTACTCGGGCAGCTAATCATCTTCTACCCATCGCTCATCCCCCGAGCGACCTGTGACACACCATCAACAGTCGTCCAGATGCATGGAGCTCCATCAACGCTTCGTGCGACCGACGACACGAAAACGATATAAGGCATTGGGAGGAGTATGATCGGGACCATGGCGTCCCGGCTCGAAGTCACGCCACCCGAGTTAAGTCGGCTGCAGCGTCAACCAGTGGCCCGATCCGGGGACGGTCGAGACGACACATCACCGACTCCCCTCCCCGAGATCGACACCATGAACATCGACAGGAAGACACATGTGGAGTATCCACGCTTACTCCGCGTCTCAGGGCCATCCAGTGGCCCCCAAACTTCAAGGTCTCCAACGTCGACAAGTACGAGCATAAGCAGGACCTGGAAGGCTTGTTGGCCGTCTATACGACCGCCGCCCGAGCCACTGGGGCGACCAAAGACGTGATGACCGCATATTTGCCCATCATCCTTGGGCAGGATGCATTGCAATGGCTACGACATCTACCACGACATTGCATCGACGATTGGAGCGACTTCGGTCGGTGTTTCATCGCCATCTTCCAGTCCCTCTCCGACAAGCCGGAGCAACCATGTGATCTCAAATCCATCCGGCGTCGGGGCGATGAAACACTTCGGTCCTACCTCAAGAGGTTTTAGACCATGAGAAATCGTATCCCCGAGGTCACTGAGGCAGCAGTGATCAAGGACTTCTACCGGGGAACTAATAACTCGGCCTTCGTCCGAGCCATACTATAGAAAGCACTGACCACCTCCGAATAATTGTTTCGAGAGGCGGACCATTACATCACCGCTGACGAACGGGCCCAGGACCTCATCGGAGGAACGAAACCAGCACCACTGGCACCGCGGCGTGACAAGAACCAGCAACCCGATAGGCGTTGGGAGAAGAGGCCTCGTGAGGAGGTCCACGCCGCCGGACCACCCGTCGCTCGTGCCCGAGGGGCACCCCATGGAGGTGAGCGGACACTGGATGACACCCTCGACGCCCAGTGCCCGTACTTAAGGACATGCGCCACACCTAACGAAACTGCAGGGACTTCAAGCACTCCGTCAGAAATGCCCGACCGTTCCAGCCTCTACCACCTCCCCCACCACGAGGAGGGTCTGGCGAGCCCAAGCAGCCTCAGCAACCAGAAGGGGGAGGGGTGGAGCATTCCCACGCATTGACAGGCAGGTCAATGTCATCTTCAGAGGACACGGGTCGCAGGAGAACAGAAGGCAACAAAAGCTCAACGACCGGCAGGTCCTGGTGGCAACCACAAGTGCCCCGGCTCCTTATCGGTGGTCAGAGCACCCAATCACCTTCAGCTAAGCAGATCAATGGCTCAACTTCGACCATCCTGGCAAGTACCTGCTCCTCGTCGATCCGGTGATCCGAGAGAGTAGGGTAAAAAAAGTAATAGTGGACAGGGGAAGTAGCATCAACGCTACCTTCCCCCGGACACTCCTGGGCTTGGGGGTCGCACTCAAAGACCTCAACGAGTCAGACACTCCTTCCTTCGGCATTGTGCCGATCGAAGGTGAGTACTCGCTCGGGAACATCTACATGCTCGTCACCTTTGGGACTCCGGAGAACTACAGAACCAAGTTCCTGAGGTTCGAGGTGGCACGTTTCGACTGCGGATACAACGCCATCATCGGCAGGCCAGGACTGGCGAAGTTCATGGCCATTCCGCATTATTCCTACATGATATTGAAGATGCCGGGACCGCCAGGAATTATCACCATGTGCGCTGACTTCCAAGGCACAACGGAATGCTTTCGGGGAGCCATCCAGGCAGCCCTCTGTGCTGGACCATCGACGACTTCCTCCACACAGGCGGACACAAAGGCTGAGGAAGACCTCGCAATACCCACAAACGAAGCTCAAGTCGTGACCTCTATACGGCTGACTGAGGAGACTAAAAGAATCAACCCGGGATTCTCCGATGTGCGCACGACTACCATCATCAGTTCCAGCCTTGGCGACAAATAGGAAAGCGCGCTCGTCCGGTTCCTGTAAGATAACTGAGACGTATTCGCATGGCAACCTGTGGATATGTCGGGAGTCCCGAGAGAACTGGTCGAGCACAATTTGAAGGTCTATCCTAAAGTAAGGCCGATTTGACAGAAGTTGCGTCGTTTCACGCCTGACAAGAGAGAAGCTATTCGCGCTGAGTTAGCTCGCTTAATGGCTGCATGGTTCATTAGAGAAGTGTTGCATTTTGAGTGGCTAGCAAATCCTGTTCTTGTACTCAAAAAGAATAAAGTGGATTGGCGCATGTGCGTTGACTATACTAATCTCAACAAACATTGTCCGAAGGATCCCTTC